>NC_069384.1:2420000-3620000 GCF_027475565.1 Acinonyx jubatus | reverse complement strand
GGAGGTGGGGAGGCTGGATGATGTCACACAATTAAGGAAGCAATTGTTTCCCTGGAGAACCAACTCCATCCACCATCCGGTCCAATGAACTGTTTAAGAAATCAGGAGATACTGGTTATACCCTAACTGACCGTCGCAGTTCCAGGAAGGGTGAGGCAGGTCCTTCACTCCCTGCTCAGGATGTGAGAGCTTCACTGCCACCAGGAAGTTGGCAAACCGAGATATTTCTAGAACTACATGGCGAAGACTCTGTAGAAGATGAGTTTTGGGCTCCTACATTTTTTGCTTCACAATTAATCCTCCAGCCCCCTGTGGCCAATGTAACCATTCTGGACTTTACCCTGACACTTCTGGGACTATTCTTCCTAAAGACACGTTTCCCTTATGAATTAATAAATACTAAGAACAATCAAAACAAAAAGAAAAATAAGTCGTAGTAGGCTCGGCGATGGGGTGTCTGACTGGCCATGTTTTGGAAGCACCCCCATCCCCTCTGGGAGCTTTCAGGACTCCCACTTGGCATGTGCAACCACTGGCCTTACAGTGCCCGAGGACAGATGTGCACGTGCACCGGGAGCAGCCCCTACCTGCCAGAGGAGACACCCTTCTCGGTATGAGGTTGCATAGGTATGTTCTACCTATGCACATCTAGGTGTGTTCATTGCTTGGCAATTGAAACATCAGTCACCCATCATCAATACACTGCCAGCCTTTTCGAAATGGTCCCAGGTGTCTTTGGATTCACTGGGCAACAAAATCGCCCCCCAAAAATCTGTCCACGGCCTTGAAGAAGGAGATCAGAGGGGACCAGCATGATACGATGAGGGAATGTCTTCCTGGTTCAGAGTGGTTTTCAATGCTCTACGTAGAAGAATGGATATAGCATAATCTAGAACAAACAGCAGAGAGGTTTTGAAGGTTAGAGCTCAGAGAACAGTTTGTCCTCTGGGCAGGGTGAGAAGATTTTCAAAACTAAAGCCACACCTGTCCAGTAATTTCCAAAGCCACAGAGCGAGTTGGTGGCAAATATCTCAGACGTAACAAAGGCACTGTCATGGGTTGAATCGTCTGCCCCAAATTTCTATGTTGAAGTCCTGGCCCCCAGCACCCCAGAACGTGACTATAGAGACGGGATCTTCACAGAGGTGATTAGGGTAGAATGAGGTCCCTAAGGTTGTCCTGACCCAATCTGACCAGTGCCCCTGTGAGAAGAGGAGATGAAGACACAGACACATGCAGAGGAACCACTGTATGAGGACACGGTGAGGACAGCATCCACACCTCCAAGACAAAGGCCTCAGGAAGAGCCGGCCCCGCCCACACCTGGATCTTGGACCTTGAACTCCAGCCCTGAGACAGTAAATGTCTGTGGTTGCAGCCACCTGGTCTGTGGCGCCTTGTTATAGCTGCCCCAGGAATCTACTATGAGGATGTGGTCCACACAACCCCACAGACTGCAGTTACGCCCTTTTTAAAAGCCACGGCGAATTTAAACCCATCTATTTTCATGGTGTAAGTTGGCCATTAAGTAGTTCTCTTAAGTTCAAGAGAAAATCCGAACTATTTAAATGTTCAGTTATTTCCTTTCTCCTCTCGTTGTAATCTTGATTATATTTCCTTTGTTGGGGGGCCCGGGTGGCTCAGTCGGTTAAGCGTCTGACTCTTGACCTCAGCTCAAGTCTTGAACTCAGGGTCGTGAGTTCAAGTCCCACGTTGGGCTCTGCCCTGGGTGTGAAGGCTACTCTGAAAAAAAACTTGCCTTTGACAGACAGGCAAAAAACAATTTGGTTTTCTCTCCGACTGTAGACTTCACAGATGTTATTTATAGATAAGGAGGCTTCGCTGTCTGTGAGGTAGAACACTAGCAGGATGTGCCATTCCCTCCCCCCCACCCCCGCCCCGGAAGAGGAAACCCACGGCGTTTCCTTTGTCAGTGGGAGACTGTGAATGGGGCCTCTGCTACGGGAGGAGGGGAGAATGTCAGCGGTCTGGACGTGGATTCCAGTGTTCTTGGTCCACTTATGGCCAACGAAAGCCTGCACCTCTCAGGAGCTGGCCACCGACACTGTGACAATACATGAGCAGAAGAAATCCATGTGACCTGGATCCCGCCAGTGGGAGTTTCCAGCACAAGGCAGGGCAACAACCCGAAAATAGAAGGTACAACTTGCAGACATTTTGAGAAGTGCACTCGCCAAATCAAAACGCCACGCAGGCACGAATGGTCCAGGGCATGAGGCGGTGTCTGTGGGAGGCCAGTGGCCAGAGCCTGGGGTGCAGGGGGCATGCTCCCGGGGAGCCCCAGAATCTGGCCCTGGTCAGGTCTCAGCATGAACTTGTGGGGGCTAGCGGTCCACGTTCGTGACTGAGGAAGAAGAATCGTGAATGTATCGCTTCCTCTTGGATTCACTTCCAGGTTTAATGAAATTGCAGGGAAAGATCCCAACGGAACCATTTGCTGGAACTCTACCGAATGGTTGAAAAGTTTATCTGGAAGACTGTACAGGAGAAGAGCTGAGAAAACTTTGAAAAATAAAAATAATGAGAAGAGATAGTTACTCTAGGATGTTAAAAACCTATTATAAACCGACGATACAGTCCTGGATTGAGGGAAAGAGAAAAACAGATCAGTGGCACAAAACAGATACCAGAGCAGGGAACCTGGCCTGTCAGGAAGTTTACAACCTGCTCGACACATCAGAAGCAGAGGAAGAAACGGGCATAAAACGAACAGTATTTTATGTGGCCTCACCGCATACACAGAACTCCATTCCCGACAAAGATGAGAATTGAACAGAAACAGAAAATCATGTCAGGTAGAATGCACTTTAAATGAATGTATTTCTGCTTTCTACACTGAAGGGAGCTTTGAAAGCATACAAGTAGTGGAAGGAGTCTTTTTTGTGTGTTTATTTTTGAGAGAGCACGAGCAGGGGAGGGGCAGAGAGAGAGGGAGACCCAGAATCCGAAGCAGGCTCCAGGCTCCGAGCTGGCGGCACAGAGCCCAATGCAGGGCTCGAACTCACGAACAGTGAGATCAGTCTGACGCTTAACTGACGGAGCCACCCAGGCGCCCCCAGAAGGAGTCTTAATCAGAGACCTAGCAGATCGGTCTTTAACACTGACTGTTAAAGGCTTAGAATTTAAGGGTTTGGGGTGTTAAGAACAATGAAGTACACTACAGTCGGAAGGTCAGGAGGAGAGCAATGCTCTTTGGAGCACAGGAATGAAGACGATGAGCCCTGATCGGTCATCCCCGTGAGCACATCACCTCCCCTTCTCTCCCTCCGTGACCACACCGGCTGCGACCCGGGTGTCTGCCCTCCGGATGATTCGTTTCTGACGTTTTCGTTTCACCAAGAGGTCACCTACCGTATTCTTCACTCTTGGCCACAGTGACAGGTGAACAGTCAGAAGAGAGGCCACCAGCTCTGGCCACCAGGCCACCCGCCCACCTGCAGCCTGGGCCCACGTGCCCTTCTCCCCCATCAGACCACACCGGGCTTTTGGAACTCTTGCCCAGGGGCCCACGGCGCCCCATACCCCATGCCCCCAGGCATCCCACGCCCTCCGAGGGCTCCGCTCCAGCATCTGCCCTTCCCAAGACTCTCCCCGCCCCGTCATTCCCACCAGCAAACAAACACGCCGCTATCCTTAAAAACAAACTCAAGCACAAGCCCTTTTTTCTTGTTTCCCTTTCTAGCTACTGCTCCTCTTCTCCACTCAGATTGTAGGTTTTTTTAATTAAATTAATTAATTAATTTCATAAGTATACTCTTTGATCCCCATCATCTATTAACCCATCCCCCACCCACCTCCCCTCTAGTGACCATCAGTTTGCTCTCTGCAGTTGAGTCTGTTTCTTGATTTGTCTCTCTCTCTCTCTCTTTTTTCCCCCTTTGCTCATTTGTTTCGTTTCCCAAATTCCACATGAGTGAGGTCATACGATATTTGGCTTTCTCTGACTGATTGATTTCACTCAGCATAATACCCTCCAGCTCCATCCACGCTGTTGCAAATGGCAAGATTTCATTCTTTTTGATGGCTGAGTAATACTCCATTGTATCTGTATACCACATCTTCTTTATCCATTCATCAGCTGGTGGACACTTGGGCTCTCTCCGTAATTTGGCTACTGCAGATAATGCTGCTATAAACATAGGGGTGCACATATCCCTTTGAATTTGTGTTTTGTGTTTGGGGGGTAAATACCCAGTAGCACAGTTACTGGATCGATGGGTAATTCTATTTTTAACTTTCCGAAGAACTTCCGTACTGTTTTCCAGAGCGGCTGCACCAGTTTGCATTCCCACCAACGGTGCACGAGGGCTCCCCTTTCTCCACATCCTCGCCAACACCTGCTGTTTCTTGGGTTGTTAATTTTAGCCAGTCTGACAGGTGTGAGGTGATAGCCCACTGTGGTGTTGATTTGCATTTGCCTGATGATGAGTGATGATGAGCATCTTCTCATGTGTCTGTTGGCCGCCTGAACGTCTTCTTTGGAGACATGTCTGTTCGTGTCTTCTGCCCATTTTTAGTTGGGTTATTTGGTTGTTGACTATAGATTATTTTTATATTTATTTTTTTTAAGTTTGTTACTTTTATTTTGAGAGAGAGAGAGCATGCACACAGGAGGGGCAAAGAGAGAAAGAGAGAGACAGAATCCCATGCAGACTCCACGCTGTCAGCACAGAGCCCGACACAGGGCTTGAGCTCACAAACCATGAGATCGTGACCCGAGCCGAAATCAAGTCAGAGGCTCAACTGACTAAGCCACCCAGGTGCCCCGACTGTAGACTATTTCAACATAGAATTTATAAACATGATTTCTCCTTTGATAAAATGAATTTCCCGTAGGGAACTTGGCCAGTTTCTTGCTCGTGGAGCAGGTAGATGCCCTTCTCTGTCCTCCTCTGGCTGCTCTCCCTGTTCCTTCCAGACACACTCACTTGGGGCACCTGCATGGCCCCTCTCATGCTGAGGAGCTCACACCACTCTATTTAGCTGTGACTTTTCCCCTCCGTCCTTCCCAGGCCACCTGGAGGCGTGCCCACCTCACAGCATCTCTCTTGGTTGGTCGGACAGGTAGCGATTTCTTCCCTGCGTCCCACCCCTTTCCTCCGTGTTTCCCTAGATCTTAATGTGTCTCTTCACTGCTTATTCATTCTTATATCCCAGCCACACCTATCTTCCCACCGTTGGCTATTTCAGAAGGTGAATCTACGAGGACGTGGTACTGGGTTGTCTGGACCACCCTACCGCACAACAGACCCGGGGGCGGAAACCACCCGCATCTATTCTGTCAGGGTCACAGGCTGCAAGTCCAGGATCAGGGTGTCGGCAGGCCTGGTTCCTCCAGAGGCCCCTCTCTTTGGCGTGTAGACGGCCACCTTCCCGGTGCTTCTTCATGGTCTTTCCTCTGTGCCAGCATCCGTGTGTTTCTCTGTACCTCCTGGTCTCTTCTTACAATATAGAATCGGGCCACACTGCTGACCACATTTTACCGTAATTACCTCTATAAAGACCCCGTTTCCAATAAAGTCACGCTCTGAGGTACTGGGGGTCAGGACTCCAAATGTCAAGGAGACACGGCTCAGCCCATAACCGGTGGCGACAGTGATGACGGACAACCAGGATTTACTCGGGATTTGTTATGCGCTGAGCACTGAGCTCCTTGAACACACCATTGTGTTGTGTCCTCGACAATGACCTTACCTGCCCATCTTGTCGTGAGCATTCCCACACACACGCGTGACCAGATGCGGGCAGGTCGCTTCCCAATGCCTTCATGACAAGAGCACCCTCGTTTCTTCCTCCACAGGACGTACACCTTCAGCCTGGCCATGGACCTGGTCTCCAGAAAGGACGGGGAAGCCAGCAGCAGGCGAAACGGAGAACCACCCCCTCCACAGACGCCGAGGGACGTTAGCAGCATCCAGGCTTTACAGGTGACAGAATTCCCTGCTTTACAAGGTGAACGAAGGGAAACCACACTTTATGTCAACTCCCCGGGAGACTCAGGCCCTCGGGTATGGCTACAGACCCCGGGGGGCAGAGGGATGGACGCCCCATAGCTGTGAGCCGGGCTGCAGGCCCCTCACCGCAGCCTGCTGGGCATTGCAAGAACACAAAGCATGTGTCTGTCATTCTGTCAGTAATGATGCCAGGACATAAGGCAGGGAAAACACAGGGACACAGCCCTACCCAGAATCCTGGACTCTAATACCAATGATCTCATCAGCAAGTTGTGTGGCCCTGAAGAAGCCACCTCCCCCAGAGCCCCAAAAGTTGGAGGTTCTGAGCTTTCAAGTCTGCACTGGGAGAGAGGATGCTGGTGCTCGGTAATCGTGAGGGCCAGAGGCCGCAGGGCCAGGCGTTGGGGCACAGCAAGGGCACGGAGGCCCTGCCACCCGCAAGGCGTACGTGCATGGGTGAAGGCTGCCCGCAGGACCTCCTCGGAGCAGGCAGCCCCTCCTCCAAAGCACACAAGTGACATGGTGTCCCCGACGCCGTCAGGGCGGTGGGCAGGCTGGCCCTCTGGTTCCTTTCCCAGGAAGCCCCAGGGGGCAGGCCAGCACGTGCAACCAGCCCTTGACCACTTCCCACTTCAGTGGGGATGCCTCTCTGACCTGAGGAGTCTCCAAAGTGGTTCCTCCACGCCCTGCCACCTGTGCCCCCACACTGCGCGAGGACTTCATCCCGGCCACCTCCAGCCAGCATGGGATATGTCAGTCCTCATTTTACAGATGGGAAGACTGAGACTTATGGAGGGGACGAAGCTTGCGGGGGCCACTCAGGCACGTAAGCGCCCCTGAACTTGGTTGTTTTGGAGGATTACGGGAAACGAGGTGCCCACCGCAGGCCAGGCCCTCAGTGCTGAGAGTCTGTTCCTGCGCAGAGAGCAGGCCTGTGCTGTCTGGCTTGTCCCTGTGTCCTCAGCACCTGGCTCAGGGCCTGGTTTGTAAGTCTCATTGGATGAATCACCGAATGACCAAATGAAGACCCTCATCGGGACTCTTGATCGAATCACCCTAAATCCAAACTCGCCCTCCTTCCCCAAGAAGCCACCAGCCCCTCAGAGGCTGCCTCCAGGCTGAGGTGGGCTTGGTCCAGATGAGAGCTGAGCACAGGACGCTGGGCACTGGGGAGGCCACAGATCGTCCCCTGTAGATGGATCTCCAGTTCCAGAGCGGCCCCGAGCAGAGCGGCCACTGGCTGGGAGCCAGAGACAGACAAAACCAGGGCTCCTTTACCCAGACTGCCCAGATTCCAGAAGGCACAGCGGAGGCGGGACTTGCCCCCCTTGGTAGGCTGCAGGAGAGAGGGCATGGACTGGGGTGGGGCTCCCTGAGGCCGGGCCCCCCTTTCCAGATGGAGGGCGGGAGAAGCTGGAACGGGAGGGTCGGCCCACAGATTGGCCTGTGTCTGAACTTGCCGCGGCTCTAAATGGGCGAAAGCCCGACAGACGTCTCCCTGCGAGCCGAATGCTCCTCACCTGGTCTGAGGTCCCCCCTCCACATGGTAAGGAGAGAATACAGTGGCATCAGCTTTGGTGAATGGACGTCAATAGGCTGAAGAATGGCCCCAAAGATATGGGGAGCTAATCCCTGGAACCTGCAAATGGTCTCTTATAAGGAGGAAGTGTCTTTGTGTATGGGGCTGAGCTAAGGGTCTTGATGGGGAGTGTCCTGGGGGGGCCTAAATCTAATCACAGCAGCCACTAGGAGGGGGAGAAACAGGGGATCTGACCCACAGGGAAGAAAAGAGCACGCAGACACACAGAGGAGGAGGCTGTGTTGAGTATCGGGACAGAGACTAAAGTGTCTCAGCCAAATCCAGGGATTGCTGGGGCCCCGGAGCTGAGAAAGCCAGGAAGGATCACCCCCTAGAGCCTCAGAGGGAGCACGGCTCTGCTGATACGGTGACTTCGGAATTCTAGCCTCCAGACTCTGAAGGAACACATGTCTTTTGCTCTCAGCCTCCAGGCGGTGATGCGTTGTTACAGCAGCAACACTTAACCTCCACCCGGGGACCTCGTGTCTAAAGAGGCGACACGGCCCTGGTATCCCCTGGGCCCCAAAAGCAAGGTCATTCCACTCCCCGTGGACCCTGCACTTTTTCTTGATACGCCTGTTGCAAAGCTCTGCATTTCAAATTTCAAATGCTCCAAATTTAAAAACCCAGGGAAGAAGATGCTCCAAACTCAAAACCCCAGCCCAAAGTGGTCAACAGTACTTGGAGACTCAGTAAGCAGACTAAGGCTGGGAGCCCTGTGTGTCCTGCAATCTGCCTGCAGGCAGGGGGCAGGGATGAGACATTTTAATGTTCATCCTCCTGGGGAAAGGCATCCTGGTGGAAATAGGCATCAACCATACTTCACAAGTGGAAGACAAGACCAACTTCCCTTTGGTGCTCTACCCGAGAAGGTGGGTGTTTGCCTCCAGAACCAAACGTCTGCACCCTGTATTAAGAGACCATCATAATATTGGCTTTGCTTTGACCATATGTCCACTTTGGAGCATGGGCCCCGAGGCCCTGAGAACCTGTGCATGGAGACTTGGAATGTTCCACGGGCTCACAAGCAACACATTTCATGCACACATCAGAAGGCAGCCAAACTGGCCAGGAATGGCCAGCGGGTTAAGCCGCTGGAGACTGTGCATGGCTGTGGACTTCACGAGGGACGAGGGTCTGGCAGGAGCTGTCCGTGGTACTGGCCCCAAGAACACCATGAGGCACGTGGTGTTTGCCCGCCACCTCCTTCTCAGCACGTCCCAACACATGGTGCCACTTGACCCTGCCGACAAACTCAGAGAAGTGCTGAGAAAGGAGGCAGCTGGTGCAGACCCTCCAGGCTCCACTCTGTTTGAAGAATCAAATCTGAAAGGGAACGGCCAGTAGCATTGCCTGGGGTACAGATGTGTCGTCTCTCCAGGGTGCTGGGTGTCCAAGGGATCTGCGTTTTCCATTCTAGCATTTGGGAGAAATCAGAGGGGGCCTGGGGATTGGTGATGGGGCTCCATGCTGAGGAGGGCCATGTCTCGCCACCTCCCTTCCTTACTCCACTCTGCAGCAAAAACACACAATATCAGCTCCTTCCTTCTCACCTCTAAGCCCAGCCTCAAACTGCTATGAGGCCAAAGATGGGAAGCAGGAGGAAAGGGTCCATCTGGGGAAAAGGAACTGGGCAAAGACAAGCTGACCACCAGCTACAGCTGCCTGCCCAGTGCCCTTCTCATTCTGACCATCCCTGGTGAGCTTGGCCAGTCCATCCTGGTGACTTTGGCCCATTCATCCCCAGTGACCTTGGCCCACCATCCCCGGTGACCTTGGCTCCAGGCATGACCAAGTTCCATGTCCTACCTGAAGTCCCCCCAGCCCTCCTGCTGTGGTAGGACTTGCCACCTCTGCCTCTCATCTTCTTCTATGACTCATCTTTCTATGTTTTTCCCTTGGTCCCAATGAGATCCAAGGTCCCTAGGTGGGGAATCTGTGAACTGAAGCTTGTGTCCTAGTCTCTGACATGCATGCTCCCAGTATGCTAGGCCCCAGGGATGCTGACAGCAGTATCTACATGCAGAGAAAATACACAGTGTCTATTATATGATAATATACATGTATAGATATAGATAATGTCCTAAGAAGTCACTATGGAGCGATACTCTTGTCTGAATGTTTGCGTCCCCCCAAAATTTGTATGTTGAAATCCTAACTGCCAATGTACTAGCATTAGAAGGTGGGGCCTCTGGGACTCGATTAGGTGAGGGGAGGTGGGGCCTTCATGATGGGATTAGTGCCCTTATACCGTTGCATCCACACGACTCCTGAAACAGAATGCTACGGGCACCAGTGACAGTCACAACAAAGTTTATTGCAGTGAGAGGCAAGGCAAACCGATCGATCGGGACCGACACTCTTGACCAGAGTGCGGTCTCAAACAGCCGGGGTACAGAGTTTTTATAGCCCGCCACATCATCTTATTATCACCTGGGAACAGAACAAAAGAATAGTTCCCAGGTGGAAACAGTTCAAACAGGCCCTTGTCCCCATCCAATCAAACACTAATCCTTCCCTTGATTGATTGATAGGATAAGGCTGTTATCTTTTAACCTATAGTGTTAAAACAAAGCTGTTATTTGTTAAGGCTACAGGTTAGCCCTACACTACAATTTAACCCTTACAATACAAGAGACCCCACAGAGATCCCTTGCCCCTTCCCCCATGTGAGGACCCAGCAAGAAGTCAGCCCAGAAGATCACCAGGCACCCCGATCTCAGATTTCCAGCCTTCAGAACTATAGGAAATAAGGATCTGTAGCTAATAGCCCCCAGCCTGCGGTGTTCCATGAGAGCAGTCTGGAGGGACATGGGGTAAGGACCTAGAAGAAACAGAAAGGTAGACAAGTTGATGTGCGATGTATGGCATAGGTTATTCCTGTGGGTTTGCTTTCCCTTTATAATGTCATAAGGCCCAGGAAACAGAAAGTGGCCAGAAATTAAAGAGATTCCCACCTTCAATTCCCAACCTTCTTTCATTGCAATGACTTTGGTGAAATGGGCTACAGTCCCTGAGCAAGGAAGGATGAGACTCTGTTTCTAGGCTACCTGTGGGATGACGAGGGGAGGTGCCCATTGAGTAAGTCTAAGAATGGGGGTGTTAAATTGCCCATGTCTTTCCTCCACCATCTCAGGCCACAATAGCGAGGAAGAGTGTGTTGGTGGTGCGCCACGGGGAGAGAGTGGATCAAATCTTCGGGAAGTCGTGGCTGCAGCAGTGTTCCACTCCTGATGGTAGGTAACATCCTGGCAGGATCTAGCCCCAGAAAGTATATAGATCTAACAAATGACATCACTTCTTCGTTTCCTGAGCCGGGTCCCCTGTGGCACCGTTCTTCAGGGTGATAGGATATGTGGGAGGGGTACGTGCTATATCTTTCTCCAGAGCTATTCTACGCGTGCACACTGTCTGTAAGTATCTTACCTCAAATGCTTTGTGGAAGATGGGGGAATGGCTATCAACAGTAAGCAATCAGCTGGTGTGACCCATGGACAGTCGTCTTTATTCTGGATGCACACACGGCAAGTTGGTTAGCGAGTACAGCATTGAGTTGACACTGTGTCACTGTGACCTGCGGTCTCTGAACCCTCAGCTGCTGGCACAACCCTATCTCAGTCTCATTGCTGTATCTCTCTGAGATAATCTTCGCTGCTGTGGTCGCTTCCCTGCAATGTTTAGCTGTGCAACTCAACCGATGGACATATTTTGAACGTGTGTCTTGCTTATCCCAAGTTCACCCCACTGGATACCAGGAACGAAGGACAGTGCTTATAAATACAGCCCACCCACAACGATATGCATCTATACCAATGCACATCCCTGAACGGAAATCCCAGCATGCCACAACATCTAAGCCACAAATAATTGTACAACTGAAGATACTGAATGAACAGAGTGATAAAATCCATTCACAGTAACTGGTCTAGCTAAGCTCTTTTGGAATTCCTCTGGGAGCCCAGCAGGATAAGAAAAGGGGGAAATGAGTAGGGAAAACCACTGGCAGATGACCAGCATGCACCAGGAAAATTCTGAACGGATTACATCATGGCCAAACATATCTACAAGACCCTACGGAAGTGATGCTATGCTTGTCTCTATAAAACAAGATCAATCACAGACGCAAAGGCTCAGGAAAGAGACAACAGGATGACACGTGGCTGTGAGGACAAATTGACATTCAGACGTGCAATGAGAAGAAACTTCCCTGTAATACAACAATTATTGAAACCACAGATTGAAATCGCACACCACGTCAGTGTGCGTGTGGCCGTGGCGGTGTGAGAACCGACACAAAACAACCAGCGCCAAAGACGTTCATTGGACATCATGGAAAGAGGAAGAATATTGACAAAAGACTGAGTCATCTACAGGGGAAAGACACCGGATAGTCCCAGCTGGAAGGAGGCTCCTGGTGGCTCTTTCCACAGGCCGCGCAGGCCTTGATAACGTGAATACTGACAGTCTAATTTGTCCAAACTTTGTGTATTACATTGTTTAATCAGTTACAATGGGGTATTCAGGGGGTGCTGCCAGACTCTCCTCGGACCCCAGATTTCCTCCTCGTTTCTGCTCACTTCTGGCCCTCATATGGCCCTTCATTTCTCAGTGGTGCTAGCCAGTTGACCCCCCTCCATCTGTGAGGCTCTACACCATCAGACCCTAACTTTGCTCCAATCCTTATCCTCTTCTGAGCTCCGCTCTCTGCTTCTCACACATAAAGCGTCAACGAGGACAAAAGACTTACGTGGAAGAGGTTAACAATGCCATCAAGGGACCTTCTCTGGGAAGAAAACAAATACGACTTTCCCCAGAAAACACAAGATATGTTTTGGCATTTAATGAAAGCCTTTCTTCAAACAAAGTCTCTGCCAATGGAAATGCCAAGGAGGGAGCTTCCAGGAAAGTCATGCATGAAAGCAAGGCATTCAAAGGAGCAAGCTGCCTCTTTGTGTTTGTGAAGGGCTAGGAGGCCATGTGGAGGGCTGGGCTGGTGTGCTCGGGCAGGGTTAGTGACAGGGTCTACCCCAGGATGTGCAGCAGGTCTCAGGAAAGGAGGCTGGGCTGCTAGAAACTACCGGCAGCTGGAAGGTTTGGGGTTGCTTGGGAGGACGTGAGGGCTTGGTGTGGCATAGTGTCCTCTATAGGGGTACTCAATAATTCAATATGAGGTTGAGCTTACCACTTATCGACCACCTCCCCTGAGCCAGGCGTTGGGATCCGGGCATTACCACACTGATTCGTTGTAACAGTTGTATTATTTCTCCTTTTCACTAATGAGGGAGAGTAAGTCAGTTGACTCTAATCATACAACTAGTAACTGGTGGTCCCAGGAATTGCACGTGGGATTGTCAGATCATAGAGCTCAAGGTCAAAGTCAGGGTAAGCATTTTGCAGCCTCTGGTTGGAGGGTTGAGGGGAGACCCCACGGACCCACCTGATTTCCAGCAATCGACTGAAGGAGCATTCTGGCCACGTGCACCCTGTCCCCGGGGACCATGTAACACACTGTCAGCTGCAGGGATGGGTAGAATTTCCCTTCCGTAATTAATGCCAACTTGAGATGTCTATCAAGTTTAGCTCAGTCAGTAATGGAGACATTCCTTTGTTAATCAAGAAGATTGTATGAGTGAATCTTCTTGAGGAGACCTCAGGGGACACAGAGGGTCTCCAGGTTTCTGGGGTTGACACCTGTGTCCTGTGCATTTGAAGAGATGTGTCACGGTTGACTCCACATCGCAGAGCACCTTTAAGAAAAAACACAGATGAGGGGAGCCTGGGTGGCTCAGTCGGTGAAGCGTCTGAATTCAGCTCAGGTCATGATCTCACAGCTCGTGAGTTCGAGCCCCGCGTCAGGCTCTGTGCCGACAGCTCAGAGCCTGGAGCCTGCTTCGGATTCTGTGTCCCTCTCTCTACCTCTCCCCCACTTGTACTCTGTCTCTGTCTCTATCTCTCAAAGATAAATAAACATTAAAAAATTAAAAAAAAAAAAACACAGATGACAACAACTTAAATGATAACCTTGCTTCCGATGTGGGTCGTGATCTTGGGGGTTCCAAACCTGCACTAAGTCGGTGGACCTGAACGCCTGGTGACTATTTATGCTTCAGGGAAATACTACCGGCCAGACCTGAACTTCCCTTGCAGTCTGCCCAGAAGGAGCAGTGGAATCAAAGACTTTGAAAATGATCCTCCACTATCATCGTGTGGAGTTTTCCAGGCCCGCATGGCAGGTATGTTTGGGGATCATTCTGGTAGAAATAGTAACATTAATCACAGCAATGATGATCACTAATGCATACTGAGCCCTTGCTACAGGCCCGCGGAGGTCCGTGTTAGCATTAACCCCATTCTGCTGAGGAAGCGGCTCAGGCACACAGAGGTTAAGGAAGTTGCACAAGGCCACACAGCTAGTAAGTGCAGGTAGAGGGGTTTGACCCAGGATGGATAGTTGGGGGGGGGGGTCGGAAGGAATGAAAGATACAAGAGAGGGGAGGAAAAAGCAATGAACACTAAAAAAATTTGTTTTTTAAAGAACATATCCTCTCTGATTTTACTTCAGAATCTGTCAGTCTGGGCTTATGCTTTATGTCTGGGGTTCTGGTCCCACACGGTTGACTTTTTGGAGCCAAAAAAGCCAACGGGTTCATCTGGTCTTCATTTTATGAATGAAAAGACCCGAATCAAGAAATGAGGGAGGTGTGTGGGCTTGCACACTGCTGGTTACCGGAAGGAGCTCAGGGTCTCTGAAGGGGTGTCCGTGCGGGCAGTTTTTGACCTCTGCACTCATTTCCAGGGACGCCCTGATGAGGTGCCACAGGTGGGGTGGCTCCATCAGCAGAAATGTGTTTGTTCTCTTGCGGTTCTGGAAGCCAGGCGTCTGAGTTCCTCCCGAGGCCATGAGGGCGGCTGCTCCAGGCCCCTCCTCTGGGCTTATAGACGCCGCCTTCTCCCTGGGTCTTCACGTCGCCTCCGTTGCCTCCTCGCCTCCCTCTGTGCCCATCGTGGCTGTGTCCAAACTCCCCCCTTTGAGAAGGACGCCGGTCAGATTGAACCGGAGCCCCCCCCCCACCCCCAGTGACCGCATCGTAACCTGACTGCCATTATAAAGACACCGTGCCCAAAGAAGGTCACACTCTGAGGAATGGAGCATGAGGACCCCCGCAGATGAATCTGGGGGGTACGATCCAGCCCGTGACAGCCTCCCCTACAGCCTTGCCAGCTTGGCACCGTGCATTTCCTAAAAAGGTCCCCTTCTTTCCCAGGGGCCAGGCCCTCTAATTTTGTGAGAGGAAATGTGAGCTCTGGGCTTGTCCCTCTCTGCTCAGGATCTCACAGCCTGAACCCCAACTGTCAGTGGGGCTGAGCTCCCATCCGGAGCCTCTTGGAGGCAGTTGCAGTTTCCCCCAAAAGACTGTTGGGGGAATTCGGTTCCCTGCGGTCGTAGGACTGAAGTCCTGGTTTCCCTTGCTGGCCATCATCAAAGGGCTTTCTTTTCTCAGCTCCCACGCTCCTTGCCATGTGGCCCCCTCCATCTCCGAAGCCTGCAGTAGGGAATATCTTGCATGCGGAATCCGCATACCTTGGACTCTCTGACTTTTTTTCTGTGACAGCCGGAGATAAATCTCTGCTTTGAACGGGCTCACCCGGATGGGTCAGGCTTACCCGCAATTATCTCGCTTCTGTCGTAGGACACAACACTCCCACATTCACAGCCTCCAGCCACACTCACGGGGACCTTACGGGTGGGTGCACCGGGGGCTGGAAATCTCGGGGCCATTAAGATCCTGCCTACCTCAGGCAGCGAGCCCGCCCTCAGAGTCCTCCCCATGGGAGGTTACAATTTTGAAGAGGGGTTTTTGCACCTGCTGTTTTCCAGGAGAAGCACTGCTGGACAGCGGCATCAGAATCACCTCCGTCTTCACCTCCCCAGCCCTCCGCTGTGTGCAAACAGCCAAACACATCCTGGAAGGTCGGTGAGAGCTGCAGTGAGCATCGCAGGTGGCCCTGACCTCATGGTCATTCTCCAAAGGGGGGAGGGAAGGGAACGGGGGTAAGAATCGGATGAGTGGCAACGAATGGCCACAGAAGTCGCAAGACAGTTTTGGACCAGTCCTCCGAGAGCTGTTAGCAGACACTGAGCCCCTCGACATTTCTGGAATGCCAGGATTCTAATCGAGTGGCAGGAGCCTGTCATCACACTGTCCACCTGCATCTGCTTGTATCTAACATATGTTTAAAAAGAGAGAGAGCAGAGGAGGGGCAGAGAGAAAAGGAGAGAGAGAGGATCCCAAGCAGGCTCTGCACTGTCACTGCAGAGAGCCCCACATGGGGTTTGATCCCACGAACCGTGGGATCATGACCTGAGCCAAAGTTGGACGCTTAACTGACAGAGCCCCCAGGTGCCCCTGCCATGTGGCTTTCAAAACAGCATCTGAGGAGGGGGTTCAAAAGCCCACAGAGCTGGGAACAGCTGTGGTCCCTTCTGAGGGCCAAGCTCATGACTCTTGCCAGGGCGAGAGGAGCGGCTGCTGGGAGCTGTCCAGCACCACTGAAGGCTGATGTCCCTTAGGAAGCCCCCAGACCACCTTTAGCAGCTTCTGCCTGCAGGAAAAAGAAAGTTCCTGCCAGAGAAGTGCAGCCTGTTCTGGGGGCCTTGGTTCTTCGTCTGCTGCTGGAGCCCTGCCCTGCCCTCTTGGAGGGAGGGGGCGGGGGGCAGTGGACATGATGTAGTCAGCAGTGCAGGAGCACAGGCCAAAGGGACAGAGGGCAGAAGACGTGGACACAGACACAGCAGGTGTGCTAATGTGGGGGAGGGGGCTTGCCTCTACTTTCTTAGAGACGGTGGGGGTCAGGCCACCAGCTGGAAGTGAGAAAGGGAAGGACTTCTGGAGGCTTGGGGTGCACGGAAGGCATGACATGTCTATCAGAGAGATAGAGGGTGGTCACTGAGTACTGACTTTACATGGAGACCCAGCCACCACAGGGCCTGGGGCTTTCCTGCAGGGGCAGATGTGGAGGACCAGGTGGAGAGCTGGAGCTAATGATGGGTGGGCTCGACAAGTGAAGTACAAAGTTCTCAGAAATGTTCTCCGGTGATGATAACGTCAATGTCCCTAATACGATGTCTCGTGGACTTTTGGTCTATATGCAGAACATCTTTTTTTATTATCACGATGCTGTTTAAAGTCCAAGTGTATAAATTCTGGGTCGTTCAGGAAAATGAGGGCGCTCAACCTTCTTCACAGGTCCTGGAACAGGACAGACCTGCTTTCAGACTGACATCTGAAAGGCTTACATGCTACCCTTAGTTTCACTGTCATGTCAGTGACTGTCCAGATGGACCATTTCCCAAAATGTGACCCACAGAACAAAGTGGCCGCAAGATGGCTCCACAGAAGGAGTGGCCAAGACCATTTGGGAACCTGTCCAACTGTTCCCACTGGACACACGGGCCCTCCACAGGCTGGAGGGAACTCAGGAGCCTGGTTAGACCGTGTAACTCCCTTTCGTAAATGTGCTTTGGGAAAGGAACTTGTTCCGTGGACCTGGAATACATTTGGGGAACTGATTTATTTCCAGCATTGGAGCTTAATGACATTTTCTCCATTTCAAATAAAAGCATTCAGGCCCTTTTTCCCCCACTCAAAGAGATGGCCTTAGGCTATAGGTGTTCTCTTGGTCGAGGTATGAAATTCTCAGGAAGGGTAGCTGGGAGAAGTCTGGGTGTTCCAAGAGACAGCTCCCTTCACCCTTCACCTTCTCAATCTGGGTGTCTGTCAAGATGGCGCCTCAGCGGTGACTAGTGTGCTCCTCGATTGGCCGAGTCTTTTCCATGGATCGCTGGGTTGGTCGACATGGTGTGCTCTCACTCTTGATCAATGATGAGGCCCAGTGCTAGTCTGGCTGTAGAGATATATGGGACCATCAGGGTGAGCTCACTGATAGTGGCATCTCGCAGGCTGGGCAGACTCTGTCCCCTTCCTTATGGACAGGCATCACCACTCCTCAGATGCCTTTCAACCATCTGGTGGGTTCTGTCTTAGAAATAGCATAGCAGGGGCACCTGGGTGTGTCCATTGGCCAATTGTCCAACTCTCGATTTCAGCTCAGGTCATGATCTCATGGTTTATAAGTTCGAGTCCCAAGTCATGCTCTGCGCTGACAGCTCGGAGCCTGCTTGGGATTCTCTCTCTCCCACTCTCTGCCTCTCTCTCTCTCCCTTTCAAAATAAATAAATAAACTTAAAAAAAAAGAAATAGCACAGCTGTAAGTAATCACAGAACAATATTTGCCAAGGGAAAAAAAAACCCACATTTTTTAAAAAAAAGTATTGTTTAAGAGACTCACATAAAACCAATCTGGACACTGAGGATTACAAACACTTGTATTCCGTTGGATCCAGAGCTCAAACTGGAGAAAAAATTTAAGATAAGAGTGGAACCCGGCATCTTTGAATGGACCAAATGGGAGTCCGGCAAAACCACCCCAACCCTCATGACCCTGGACGAGCTGCAGGAGGCAGGTTTCAACGTCAGCATGGATTACAGGTGGGTCATTCCCTCCCTTTCTGCCGGGGTGGGGCACCTTCATAGCTCCTGCTCAAGAAGAAACATTCACGACAGCACTAAAGACTATATTTGGGGGACCACTGCACTGGGGGTGTGACCAGGGACCAGGACTGGACCCTGCTCTGAACATAATGGGGACAAGTGAGGGATTTTAGTGAAGGAGCAAGGCAGAGGTGGGACGCTACTGAGGGATGGGGCAGTGGGGGGGGGGGGCAATTCTCCGTGCACCGCCACAGCAGTAGCCTCGCCGAGGCAGGCCAGAGAGAGCGTGCACAGGCATCACCTGCGGGTGACGGGGGAGGCAGGGTTTGCTCAGGATTCGAGGAGGAGCAGACACCAAGGGTGGGGGTTCCGGCTCCCTGTGTCAGCAGGAGTCTCGCTAAAACCGACTCTACACGGTTGGACACGGAAGCCCACGGTCGGCCTCATGAGACGCGGGCTCCGGGAGCCCGGCCAGGGTGTGGTCCAGGAGACACGGTTTGTCCTTCTCTACCACAGCCCACTCTTTGCTGTCACAAACCCTCCTGGGGTTCAGTGAGCGTACTTGCTAGAGAGATCGAACGTCGGCCCTCGGCCTGCTTGGGGCCCACACTGAACTGTCACGTGGACCTAGAGCCCCGCCCTCCCGGAAGGGCTTCTCCTTCTCCCGCTGACCACACGGCCAGCAGGCCGGCTTGGCAGCCACCCCCGTCTCCTCCTCCAGGCCTGCATTTCCCCTCGCCTCCCTCATGCCGGCCGAGAGCTATGACGAGTATGTGAACAGGTGTGCGGTGAGCGTCGGATGGATCACCAGCATCCGCCCATGGGACGGTAAGGGCCTCCCGCGTCCCCCAGCCCCTGGCCCTGGGGATGGGCAGCCCCCCAGGGAGGTGGGGTCTTACCTCTGGGGTGGAAACTGGCCAATTCTTAGAGTTTAGGAAAGCCCCAACCTCGTCCGCCCCCTCCCCAGCCAACAGTGTCACACGGAAGCCTCTGCAGTCACCGGGCGCGTGGCCACATACCTGTCACCACCCAGGGGGGGTCCCGATTCTGTCACCGAGAGCCGATGGGATCCAGGATGGCAGGGTCAACACAAACCGCTCGTGTCCGCTTCCTAGGAAACAAGAGACTAAGAATGGAACGCGAACCAGATGTCAGGTCACATTCGAACAAAACATCTGTACATGTAGACAGTTGAGACCGTTAGAGAAACCTGAATACAGAATTTGAGTGTGGAGTCTGAATGTGGACATGCCTGAGAAACCGTGTGAATGCTGTTAGGTGTGACGGTGGCAGGCTGGGCGTGGCAGGGTGGGAAGTGGTCACGTGAAGGGGCAGACTGAGGTATAGTCTGTGGAATGGTGGGACGGTGGGGGTAGCGGGGGAGGGGCGGTGTAGCTCATGGATGGTGCGCAATGTGCCAATGTCACGCCATTGCGGCTCCGGGATGCATTAGACCCACCTGTGGGCCTACTGGGGGATATTGAAAACATCCGTGGTAAAAGTTGACACGTAACCCTTTAGAATTTTAAGTTAGCACGCTGAACATCAGCGACGTGTCAGAGACCAAATAAAACGTCGTGGGGAAAATCCAAGTGAAGAAGGCATGCGCTCTGCCCTCAAAGAGTTTGGAGATTGTTGGGGAAAGGCATGACATCCAGAATATTAGGAGTTTTGAATAACACGAAGAAGAGTCTCCGAGGCAGTGAGAGACCACCAGACCCGCTTCCCCACCTGGTTATCCTTTGTCCCTCATCCTGCAGACTCAGGCAGAGATGTCTGCTGACGAGGGAAGACCGTCTCTGCTCTCAGGGAAGAGCTGAGCACCTGGCCTCCCCGGACAGTCCCAACGCGCCAGGGGGACACGCTCCCTCACATCTTGTAGGAAGAGACCCAAACCTTGCCGCGCCCAACTCCCCCAAACACAGCCGGCCACGAGGCTGCTTTACAAATGGCCCATTTTGACCGGTTGGCACCCTGGGGAATGTGCTTCCAGAAGCCACACCTTAGTGGCATTTGGTTGATTCTCAAACTCCTGTTACGCACAGTTACTGCGACAGAGGGCCTCAGGACAGACGGTGATGTGAGAGCCTTTCGCTGTACAACGGGGCCTGTCCTCAGGCCACCGCTGTCCAGCTGCTCCAGTTCGAGCCTCTGTCCTGAGCTGAATTTCAGTGTCCACAGGATGCTCTGCCCTTCCGAGGACACTCCCCCCATTACAGGGGTGAGGCCTTCTGGAACAGGGATGGGGATCTGCTCAATCAGCTCCAACCCCTCTGAACACTGTCTTGTGACGCTCACCACAGGGAACATAGCCCATCTGTCCCCGTGTGGCTGAGGCTGTCAGGATGCAATGCTTGAGGGACAGGACAAGTCGGATTTGGAAGGTGAGCGGTGCCGGAGAGGGGACAGCATGAGGCAGGTGGGAGCGTGACAGGTGTGGCCAGCGGCAGAGGAGGAGTAAAAACTCCAGGCGGGCTGGAGGGTAAGAACTGACCCCACCGGTCCCCGGGCAGATGTTATCTGTGAACTGGTCACCGTCCTGCACAGCCTGGCGTCACCTCCATGCACACTCCATGACTGCAGCCCAGAGGACTAAAGCCTACGTGCCCACGTCACCCCAGCACCGAGAGCACAGGCCCAGAGTCGAAGCCGTGCGTCTGCCTCCCAGGCAGCATCCCGGCTGCCACCGCACCGTGACTTCGGAGGCCAGAGATGTGAGAGCGGAATTAACAGGAAATAGTACATCAGGGCTTCGGTCACGCTGGAGAATTCAGTGTCAGGAAGCAGCAAGAATGAATTGTTCTGTGTCGGCCAGAACCTTCAGGGGAAGCTCTCCACCCGACTGCCTCCTCCAGGTGGATCCTGTGGGGCCGGCCACAGCACCTCGTGGACCCACCAGGACCCACCAGCTCCCCCCAGCTGTGACTGGTCCCCGTGGCAGTCACGCCCGCCAGCAGAAGACTCGCTCCACCCGTGGACTCGGGGTGTCGTTATTGAAGCGAGAGGCATCAGCAGGCTCATGGTGGCTGATGCCTTTCAAGCTGAGGGACCCAGCCTTGGAGGCAGCCACCACATCCCGCAAGAGGTGGTCCCTCAGGTCACAGCGCAGTCCCATCCCCGAAGCTCCCGACAGGCATGGCCACCCCCAGAAGGTGCACGAGGACATGATACAGCAGGGACCGTGCACACGCATGGGGTACCCGCAACTCGGGGTTACCTGCCGCACTGCTTCCGACCCGGGATCTCTCAAGGCTTTGTGTACCCCGGGGGTGATTCCACCCGACGACTTTGGGGACTCTCGTTCTACTAGAAGGCGCACTCCGTGCCTGCTCTGACTCCGAGGTGTCCCTTTCTGTACAGTAGGCGTCATCCTGATCGTGGGCCACGGCTCAGCGCTGGACTCCTGCACCCGCCCACTCCTTGGGCTGCCTCCCCGCGACAGCGGAGACTTCGCCCAGCTTGTGAGAAAGGTATGTGCCTGCCCCTTCCTCCCCTTCGGGCCGTGAAGTCAAGCACCCCGAGCACATGGGGTCATCACGCTCCCCTCTCAGAATGAAAGCAGGCGTCCAGACAACCCAGGGCAGCAGGGACGCCCCCCACCCCACCCACCCTGTGTCCTGAGAATGTGCGCACCTGCTCTTACACAAAGGGCGGTCCTGGGTGGGGGGCTGATGGGAGCGGTTTGTCATCTTTATCATCATTATGGCAACTTTGGCCATTTGCTGCCCAGATAATATGAAAAATAAGAAACAGGCAGTCCCTGTAGTGGACCAGATGGTCCAGTGAGTAGTAAGCCATGTGGATACAAGGACAAAGGACAACTGTGGGGCTGGCTTGCTCTGGGGACCCAGGGGCAGGGGGTGGGGGGCTCGAGGACAGAAAGGAACCCCCACCCTTCACCTTTGGAGTCAGCCCACCATGGAACACACAAGCACTTGCGGTGACGGCTGGCGTGTCCGGGGCTGGGCTGGGGCTCTGCAAACACTCACAAGAAAAGCTAACAGGTGACGGATGTGTAGAGAAGGGTAGTGAGTGGTCTGCACCGACCTGTTGACCGTCACCCAATGAAATGACTCGAGGCAGGCAAACTGGGGGCTTAGACACACCCCCTGCTCCCGCACCAAAAATCTACTCAGGGCCAGACTTGCCCACTGTCCTTGGCCTTTTTATCAAACTAATCGGCCAGTGGCCTTGAGGCCAGGAGTACAGTGGCATAAACGACACTTGGGATGGGTGATGGGCCCCTGAGCTGGTTCCTTCGTGCAAAATCGTCACAGGACCACGACCAGCCCCAGCTTGTTTGCAGAGGGGCAGCCCCGTGCCCTGCCTGGCCCACACGGGCTCTGTGCCTATGCAAAGTTCCCGGCTTTCGGAGCCCCGCCCTGCCTGCCAGAGAAAGCCGGGTCCTCCTTCACAGGGGGCGAGTCAGAGAGCGATACCTGCGTGCACCCTCTCTCTTCCCATTCACTTTCCTCTGGACCTGAGTGGAAGCCCCTCAGAGTGCCCCCGAGGTGGGCTTTCCCAACTGTGACCCAGATGTTCCCGAGCCCTTAGGGGTCCTGGGCCACCGACTACCACTCTCCGAGTACAGGGCTCGAGGCCACACTGGGTGAGGATGCACTTTTCTGGGGTTTTCCTGGTCGGCCCCCGCGCACCTGCTCCCCGTCTGTTGCTCTAGCCCCTGTCCACCTCCCCTGTGCTCCCGTGCTGCCCGCTCCTGCTCCCGCGCCCCTCCCCCCTCTCCTGGGGCTCCAGGTCACCCCCACGATGGCCACCGCACATGCCATCTGCTGACCGTTGCATGTGGAGGCTGTTCCAAAGCCCTATTAGTCTTTGCAGCCCCATTCCCACCCACTGCCCCGACCCTTGGCCAGCCTTGAACTTCCAAATTCCTCTGACATTTTTATCCTGACACTTTGGTGCCCACCCCACCCCATCCCCAAATAAGCTGCACTCGCCTGCACACAGCAGAAATTTACCAAGGGGCTCTGTGGAGCCACAGGCCTTCAAATCGAGGGCAGACGGAAACAGATCGTTCACGACCTTCCCCTTGCCCACCCCATCACGCTGCCTCCCCGTGTACACACACACGCACACGCACACACATACACTCACACGCATACACACACAACCACACTGGAGTACATGTGCATGCACAGAGATGCATACACATATGTGTGTACACATACATACATGTGTGCACACGCATACACACATGTGTGCACTTGTACAGGCACACGTGCATACACATGCACGCACACATACATGCATGCACACAGGTGCACACACATACACATGCGCATGCACACACATGTGCGCATGCACACACATACACACATGCACACTGGTGTACACGTGCACACACATACACAGGCACATGCACACAGGGGTACACATGTACATGTATGCGTGCACATGCACACATATATACACATGCATGCACACATGTGTGCATGCACACACATACACTCACAGACACAGATGCACAGGTGTACACACACAGGTACATGCACACAGGTACACACGTACACATGTGCACACATATGTGTGTGCACATACGTGTGCACGTGCACGCACGCGCACATGCATGCATGCGTGCACACGTGTGTACATTGCACACATAAATACATGCATGCATGCATGTGCACGCATGCACACACGCACATTCACGCAGGGGTACACATGTACATGTATGCATGCACACATATATACACATGCATGCGCACATGTGCACATGCACACACATACACTCTCAGACACACATGCACACAGGTGTACACACAGGTACACGCACACGTGTGTACATGCACATGCATGCACACATGTGCATGCATGTGTGTGCACATACATGTGCACATGCACACACATGCACCCACACAGGTACACACATGCATATGCGCATGCACACAGGGGTACACATGTACATGTATGCATGCACACACGCACATATACACATGCATATGCACATGTGCACATGCACACACATACACTCACAGACACAAGTGCACACAGGTGTACACACACAGGTACATGCACACATGCATGCACACACGTGTACACATGTGCGTACATGTACGTGCATGCACACACACACGCACACACATGCACAGTCTCTCTAAGTAGGAGAGAGTCATCCTGAGTCAGCGCCATCATCCACGTGGACCCCCACTGCATGTTGGAATTTCTGCAAATTTTGTCTCACCAAGAAATTTCCAGACATCAAAAGAGAGAAGAAAAACAGGAAAGCAAAACATGCAAACGACAACAACAACAACAAAGCCTTAAAAACAAAGATTTCCACAAACACGTTCATTTTACAGATGAAGGGATTAAGGTCTAAAGTCTCACTTTGCGGTTTTTTCCTGGGCTCTGAAAACGCCTATATCTTTTTGCGATGCCAACTTTGAGAATGTAAGTCACTCTTCAAGCTGTAGCCTGGGCACCATTGAGCCTCGGGCAGGGTACTTCTGTGCCGCAGGGTGTCCTGGGCACCGTAGATATCAGCAGCATCCTTGGCCTCTGCCCGTTAGATGCCAACAGCACCCCCAGTGCCACCAGCTTATTGCTGGTCCGCAGACATCGCCCTGGTCTGTGGGAGCGAGGGGCGCGGCTCCGCTGGGGACGGATGTGTGAGGCGCCAGCATCACGTTTCAGGCAGCGGTGCCAGCGAGGGCCCATCGTGCCCACCTCCCCGGCCCAGCAGGGCCTGTCTGTTGGGTCTAGAGCGACTATAAAATCGATCAACCTCCTACAAGATATTAACAAGTGATTGAAAACTCTGTCCTAGATTCCTTCTCTGGGTATGTGCTTCTGCGAAGAAAATAAAGAGGAAGGGAAATGGGAGTTGGTGAACCCTCCCGTGAAGACGCTGACCCACGGCTCAAACTCCGCGTTTAACTGGAGGAACTGGATCCCGGGCAGCTAAGAGACTCGCTCGTGCTCTGCGAGGCTCGTGCCGAGGAGGCCCAGCTTTCAGCAGGGCTAGGCGATGCCAGCGTTTGAGGGGGTCCGACGCCCCCTCAGTGTGATTTGTAGACGCACAAGACGCACTTTCACATCCCAGGACGTTCAGCCACCTGCCGCCACCTTCGTAGTCGCCGCAGGTGGACCTCTGTCCTGCGAGCTCAGACCCTGTAAGGTGTGGACGTGCCGCGTGGCCCGGAGGGAAGCGGGTCACTGTGACCCACCACAAAGGACAGAAGGACCTGCCCACTGTGGCTCGTGGGTTCCCCGTCATTCTCCCAGTTCTGTTTCAACCCTCTTTGGGCTATGTCTACACAGACCCAAAGGGGGCGTAATATGCAATAAAATCTCACCAGAAACCACCCACCGGCTGGAAATCAGGGCCCCGCAGCTCGCGATGCCCGCTCCCCGGGTACCGGTTCTATCGCCGCACAGTAAGTCACCACGGAGCGGCAGTCAGGGACAACACGCATTTTTGAACACACACACGCAAATCAGTCCCGTTCCGGCTCTGCAGGTCAGGATTCCTCAGACAGGTCAGCGGACTCCGTGGCCCCCAGAGGCTGTGGGGGGGAGTCCGTCTCCTGGCCGTTCCCGGCTGCAGAGACCCCTGCCCTCTCCGCCTCCATCCGCACACAGAGCGTCTTCAGGTCTGTCCCTGCCCTCCGCTTGCACCGCCTCACACCCCCAGCCCCCTGCGGTAAGGTCTCTTGCAGTTATGGAGGGTCCTCCCGACAGTCCAGGACGAACTTCTGCCGCAAGACCTGCAGCTTAATCCCATCCGCATGGTCCCTTTTGCCCTGTGAGGGACACAGCCGCAGGTCTGGGATTGGGATGTGGATGTCTTTGGGGACAATCGTCACCCCCCCCACGCCACGCATGGGGCTGCTCGTACGGGGGCCCCGGTATGAGGAGGAGACGCGCTTCCCTCGTGCAAGCCTGCCCCAGCTTCTCCTTTTCTCCCTTTTGGCCAAGTTGGGGGGGGGCGTGGCCTGCCCTGACTCACAGGAACACCCACCAGCACGGGGACACCTGCCAGGATGCTGCAAATCCAGGGGTGCCTCTGACTCCAAAGCAGCTGGTCCAGGTGGCCGATGGGAGTCTCTCCCATGGTGTCCTCTCCCCCCACCCCTCACTGGTCACAGCGGACCCCACCGCCAGCGCACTCAGTGCCCCAGACAAAATCCCACCACGGTGCGGTGAGCCCGACTGGACTCCCTGCTCTCCCACTGCGTTCCAGTTCTGACATTTCATTGTCGCGACGGGGGACCGTGGGGGACCGTTGCTGACCCGTGCCTGGCCTTTCTCAGGGAAGTACCCGCCCCGTCCCCAGCTCTCCCCTGCTGTCTCCCGGGCAAGCCTGGGGCCACACAGTCCGTGGAGCTCTTGAGGAGCAGAGAGGGTGAACCCAGAGTGGACCCCGGAACCCGCACAGGAAGCGCCACGTCCCAAGGGACACACACAGGCTTTGGAGTCTAACTGTGGAGAGGAAGACAAAAGTGTCTGTCCCTTGTTTTACTTACTCGTGACATCATTTTTCTGTCTCCAAACATAAAGCAGTTTAAGGTTGACACAGAAGAGAGAGCAGAGGGCAGCCGGCTCACAGGCGGCTCCCATATCTGGTCGACAGCACAGTCTCGGGGAAACAACCCTGCACGCGTCCCAACAGGAACTGACCAGAAAGCCAATGGGTGCCCTGGGGCACCTCCTACGGGTCCGTCCTGCCTCGGAGCACCCGGACGGCCGCCCCTTTCTCTGCAGCAAGTATGTGACTGGGAAGAAGTATTTCCTTGTTTTCTCTCCCGGATACCCCCTGGTGCCACCCGGACACTACTAATCATGATGATGATTAAAAACCTTACAAATCAAGCAAATGGCATTTAAATAGTGGCCCCTTCTTTGGGGCGGTCCCAAGGTGTCTGGATTTACCCTTTCAGGAGGGAGGCTTCTGGGTCACAAGCCCCTGACCCTCCTCCTTGCTGGGCTGCTGGTGGGGGTGGGCGAGGGATGGACAGATGGGTTTGAGTCTCAGATTCCAAGGCCAAAGTGCAAGAAACGTGGGGCACCTGGGTGGCTCAGTTGGCTAAAGCATCTGACTTCAGCCCAGGTCACGATCTCACAGTTTGTGGGTTCGAGCCCCGTGTTGGGGTCTGTGCTGACAGCTCAGAGCCTGGAGCCTGCTTCAGATTCTGTGTCTCCCTCTCTCTCTCTGCCCCTCCTCTGCTCACGCATTCATTCTCTCTCTCTCTCTTTCAAAAATAAACATTAAACAAAAAACCTATAACAAAAATAGCAAGAAATGCCATTTTCTTTCTATTCTAGAATTCTGGTCCCCGCTAGCCCCTCATTCTGACACAATCACAGGAAAGCCCAGTTCTGTCACTTTTGGCTTCCAGAACGAGCCTCATCATAAGCACGGGACCCTGAGAACAGAGCCGCCCGGCAGAAGGGCGGGAATGGAAGTTTATCGTCAGTTGGTGCCAGTTTTCAGTTCCACGAGCAAGGAGCCCGGAAACCCAGAATGATCCCCTAAGCTCTCGGAGGGTCTGTCCAGCACCCCTGTGTTTGTGAGCCTAGACTGACCCCTGCTGACGTCCTCTGGAAATGCTTGCCCTGCTACCGCGGCGCCCCCCACCGCCTGGGCCACCCAAGTCATCTCTGGTTTCCTCAGCTGTGAGCTGGAAAAAACACACCTGGAAAGAGCTCCCCGCGCGTCTGCTGCCTGCCCTGATGTGGCGAATAATTTGTGCACAGTCACCAAAGCCCCCCTCCGCCCCACCACGGGCTGTTTTGAAGATGAAAGCAGGGGGGGGGTGGGGGAGAAACAGCAGCAAAGGATAGGAGCCTGAGCCTGGTCTGATGGGGCACCTGGTACCTCGGAGACACACGTGTGTGGTGACAGGCCCGGGGCCACCGTCCCCTGGCAAACACCCTCCCCCGTGTTACCCGAGAAGAAACAGCCATCGTGATTTCTCCCTGGAACGAGTCTTATCTTAGAACCGAATGTGAGATTGCTTTTTGTAGATGTGAGTCATGTTGGCGAAGTTTGCAGGCTGAACGGTGTGCCCCAAAATTCATAAGCTGACGGCCGGGCCCCAGCACCTCAGGAGGTCAAGGCCGGGTCTTTAAAGAGCCGATTGAGGCAAAGTGAGGTCGCTAGGGTGGCCCTGATGCAACCTGGCCGGTGTCCGCGGGAGGCAGACCTAGATTGTGGTACTTTGTCACCGCAGCCCCAGGACGATGTGGTGCGTGAAAGTACCACAAAAAAGGTACAGCTCTGGACAGCTGGGCACGGGCCACATCGCACAGCTCAGCACAGGGCGTGTGGCAAACGGCACCATCACCCGAGCCTGTTAAATGCCCATGTCCGTGCACCACCTCTCCTGACCTTTGCTTTTTCTTTTTGTCCTTGCTTTTCAGCATGAAACATGAGTCCGACTCCGTGTGGGCAGATGAGGTTAGCGTGAGGGGCAAAGGCAAGAACATGGGTCACCCGCGTGGCCTCCCGCTCCAGCCTTGGGGAAGAGCTTTGTCGCGGTGCTTCCTGGGCTCCTCTGTCCCTGCTCCACGCGTTCCGGGAGCCCCCAGGGGGCTCGTGGTGCTCAGGAAGGAGTCTGTGTGACACAGCCCCCCAGCTTCCTCGCAGAGCCCATGGCCCTTCCCAGCCCCCCCTGTTCCAGAAGCCTCTGCTGCCTTAGCCAGCCTGCCCGCCGGGAAGAAGGCCAGGAACCCACCTGGGGTCACCACCCAGTGCTCCCAGAGCCTCCAGTGCCTGGCTGGAGGGAGCGGGCTTCTCCGCTCTGACTCCGAGCCACTTTGTCACCTGGTCTCAGGGGCTCACAAAATCCTGCTGCACCCTTCAGAGCCCCAGATCAGCGCAAGGAGCCGTGGTGGACGGAGGTGGGCAGCACAGGTCTCACTCCACACCCACCCAGAGCCCCCTCCCCCCAGCCCGCACACTCAAGGCAAGCCGTCTATGTTTGCAGACGCCAAGACCACGGCCCTGGAACCCCAAGAAAATCAACCAAAATCCTAGAGTCACAGGAAGCAAGTTCAGGAAGTGCCTGAGCTCAAACATAAAGCCCAGACGTTGGTGGATGTCGTGCATGCCGACATCGCCAGGACACGTGGTGACAGGAACGGCCCGTTTGCCCAGCACTGACAGCAGAACGTAAAATGCCCAGGAACATGCTTGCAGGAACACCTGAGCACATAAACGTGCCACCGAGGGGCACAGAAAGAAGGCCCACTGGCTGGGCAGGTGCACCGTGTTCCTTTGCAGCAAGATTCGATACCTGGAAGGCGACGTCTCCCTACGCCAATCCGCAAAGGGACCACGGAGCCCCTGTGATCACGACTCACCTGCAAAGCTGTGTGTCCAGGGTTTCGAAATCTCGGCACCGCTGACTTCTGGGGACGACAACTCTTCGTTGTGGGGGGCTGTCCTGGGCATCGTGGGGGGTTTAGCAGCACCCCTGGACCTGACCCAGTGAGATGCCTGTGGCACCCCCCCCCTTGACAGTTACAGTAACCAAAAATGCCTCCAAGTCTTGCTAAATATGCCCTGGGGAGCAAAACCGTCCCCTGCTGAAAACCCCTGAAGTGTCCCCTTCATACAGGTGCCGAGAGCCTTGGTCCCCGGTGGTGTGTCAAGGCCCTCGGGCACACACATGACGGCACAGGTGCGCGGGGGAGCCTGGAATAACTATTTCACACCCTGGCTGAATCTACACACTAGTACGGAGACAAAAGCCAGGAAAAAAATAATAAGTCTGTATCTTTTTTTTTTAATGTTTATTTACTTTTCAGAGAGAGAGAGAGAGAGAGAGAGAGTATGAGCGGAGGAGGGGCAGAGAGAGAGGAAGACACAGAATCCAAAGAAGGTTCCGGGCTCCGAGCTGTCGGCACAGGGCCCGACGCGGGGCTCGAACTCACGAACTGTGAGATTGTGACGTGAGCCGAAGTCAGAAGCTCGGCCGACTGAGCCACCCAGGTGCCCCTCTTTTTTTTTTTAATGTTTATTTTTGAGAGAGCGGGTGCACGAGCAGGGGAGGGGCAGAGAGACAGGAGACAGAGGATCCGAAGCCGGCTCTGCACTGACAGCAGGGAGCCCGATGTGGGGCTCAGACTTACGAACCGCGAGATCATGACCTGAGCCGAAGTCAGACGCTCAACCGACTGAGCCACCCAGGCGCCCCAGAATATACCTATATCTTGAGTCGAGCGGCTCGTGATGTTCCGAAGGGCAGGGTTCCATGAAATCAAGACAGAGGACGTCCAGGCACGAACCAGGCTTTCGGAAGCATGCGGGTGAAGACGTGAGCCTGGGTGGGGACACCTTGCCAGGGCCACCAAGAACAGTGCCGGCAAGCCTGAGGAGGGGGCCGCTCTGCCGTGCCGCCTGCATCCGGATGACAGCAGAGCCTGATTTGACCAAGCCCCCGCCCAGACTCTAGATCTCGAAAGTGTGTCAGGATCATCCAGAGCCTGCAGAGTCCTCGGGCGGGGGGCACGATCCCAGCACCGCAGATGCTCTGAGAGAGGAGTCTTGTCAGCCCCGTCCGGTGCAGGCATGAGGATTTGTGGAATTGCAGCAAACAGGTTCTGCTAATGAGGGAGACGGTGATCGGTCAACATAAATGAACATCAGCCACAATCTTGTGCAAAGGAATCACACTGGGACTCAGGACACCTGGGCTTGGGCCCCCATTCCGTCTCTCGCCCATTGTGACTTTAGCTGCAGGCCAGCCGGGTCACAGCCTCCCATCCTCTGTCCCGGAAGAATCTTCCGAGTGGTGAGCCGCGGTGGCCTGATCTGGAGTGTGTGCGGTGTCGGCCAGTCCCCATGGTGTACCTGCTCCCCCCGCCCCCACTGTGGCTGATCATGAGCCACCAGTGTTTTAACAGCTCGCTTAGAAAACGCCTGAAAATGTAGGAATCCGCTCTCATGAGCGGGTGTGAGCCGACTTCAGCCCCCCGCTGACAGTAAGCATGAATCTGGCTCTGTGGGGAGAGGTCACCTTTAGGGAAAAGGTGCTTGGACAGGCCTGCCGGGGACCTGGGACAACACAGCATGCGCTTCAGGCTCCGCCCCCTTCCCCACCAAGGAAGTGAACAGTCTCCCCAGTGGGGATCGGGGCGGGGGAAGAGGGGCCGCGATCTGGGCTCGGGCAGGGCCAGGAGAGGGAAACAGGGACACTGGATCTGGGAGGGTAGCAGTGCTGGGGAGGAGAGTGGGCGAAAGGCCACGTGGGATCCCTCCAAGGCTATGCCTCCTCCAAGCTCCCCCCAGCAGCCAGCGACTCTGGCGCCCGGACCAAGCCTGCAGGGAGCCCGACTCCTTGCCTCCCCACCCCCCCTGTTCAACTGGATGTCTCTGCCTCTCCTGGCGGCATTGGCTCAGCCACGCCAGGAAGTCACACACTTCCGCCAAGGCAAGACGAAGCCAGCACGTCAGGTTTACTGACAGTGAATTTGCAGGCGGGCATCGGACTATTAAGTCGGACGGAATTTTTAGAGACGTGAGGGATTTTACAGATGCTCCATCACAAAGTGTAACCAGAAGCCGGCTGTGTCAAAAGGTGTTTGTAAGCTGCCACGGAACATTTCCGGAATCGCTAACTTTTCATCCCCATTTGGTTCCAAGCAGATGCTACTTGCAGCTGTTGAGGACCATATGCTCCTAAAACTCGAGCCCACAGAATAAGCCAAGAATCGCACACACACACACACACACACACACACACACACACACACCCCTCTTCTTGCTGAAACCTGCAAGTTCTCTGAGAAGTCATTCGGCAAATAAACGATCTGGAAACGTCAGATGTCTCCTTCTCTCTCCAAAAGCATATTTCTTTTAACTCTCAACTCATCTTTCATGGTGTGCCACCCCTAATGACGTAAAGATTCATCAGTGCAATAAATAACGTATTTTCCAAAGAAGCTACAGCACAAAATGAACCTAAATCCCAAAGGAGAAGTCTGTGAACCAGCCACCCACAGGCAGACCTCCCCACCGATGCCTCCCAGAAAGGCAACACAGCTTATTTTAGTGATTGATTTGGGGAAACGCACATTTGATTTGCCCTCAGTGAGCCCTGGACCGCTTTGCTCTCCCTGGTCTGGGTGCAGCTAGAGAGGGCGAACCCTGTGCCCTGGTTCACTTTGACACGATTAAAAAACGGGGCTCCCAGAGCACAGTATCCGGAGAAATAGAACCAGCCTTGAGCAAAGGTGAGGAAGGCCCCATAAGTCATTGGCTACCTTGCTTCTCAAGCGTGTGGTCCCCTGGGCGTCACCTGGGAGCTTGCTGGAAATGCCATTTCTGGGGCACCCGGGGGGCTCAGTCGGTTAAGCCTCCAACTCTTGGTTTCCATTCAGGTCATGAGCCCACAGTTTCGTGAGTTCGAGCCCGTCTGTGCTGATGGTTCAGATCCTGCTTGGGATTCTCTCTCTCTCTCTCTCTCTCTCTCTCTCTGCCCCTCCCCCACTTGCGCTGTCTCTCTCTCTCTCTCAAAATAAACACACTTAGAAAAAGAAACCAGAGACCCAGGCCCCCTGCCAGGCTGCTGGACCGGAAGCTGCCGTTAGCACCGTCCCCAGGGGGTCTGCGTGCCACCAACGAGGAGCTGGGCCATTTGCCCCGAAGTGTACACAATGCAATATACCGTGAGGAGATGAGGAAGAATAAAGCAGAGAGGGACACGGTGACGGGGAGGGACACTGTCTTGTTAGAGAAACCCGCTACTGTCCCCCAGGTCACAGCTGGTCACCTGAACAGCTCCCTAAGTCCTCTTGCTTTGTTTATTGCGTGAGATAAGTGAACTCATATTCTTACTGCTGGAGGGAAAGCTGTCCTCACCCTTCAAGGCCTCATAGGAAGCCACGCGGCTTGTGTGGGGCGATCACGGGGTGTCTTTGTGGGCAGCACACCACGAGGTCCTGACAACAGAAATGCAGGCTCGGACCCTGTCCTGCAGGAGCTCCGAGCAGGTGGGTCCCCTGGCAGGTGGGTCCCCTGGCAGGTGGCTCTCCAGGCAGGTGGGTCTCCAGGCAGGTGGGTGGGACCATGATAGGGAAGATGGAGGGGGCGTGCCCACCTTGCCCAGCACAGCCCCTGTCACTGGGTCGCGAATGTCACCCCAAGCGTGTACTCTGATGCCACAGCCCAGCGCACAAGGCAGGAGCCTGGGCAGGACAAACCAATGAGGACTCTCGAGCAAAAACACTCACCATTTCGTATGAGCCAGAGATCCAACGAGCCTCAGACAGGCGCCCCCAGACTGAACCCCGGTGCGCTGAGTATGGCAGGTACAGCCCAGAGTTACTCACAGAGAAAACTACCCCCTGTTCCCCGTTCAGACCAGACTGGGCCCCTCCTTGTAAATCCGACCTGGTCCTTGGCCCTGCTGGGTCCTAGGGACAGCAACGAAGGAAACCCCCAGAGTATAATGGCTTATCATCCATTTCCGCAGTTGTTTTTATTGTGGTGATAAACCTACGGGAGCCCCGTTATAATCCTCTGTGATCTTAACATACCCTGCGCCTTGCCAACGTTCCGAACTTCGTGGCATCATGAAACGCATTTGTATTGCATCTGCAAAAGGCAATGAAATCCAATAATGTCGTGTAATCTGTTTTACGCACTCTTGACAATCCAGATTCCAGGCAACCGTTTTCAAGTCCGTTCTGTTCAGCAGATGTGTTCTGGGCCACTGCTGTATAAAATGAACTTGAGTGGACTGAGTCTTAACAACGGCAGCGACTGCCAGGCAAAGGTTCAGTCCTTGGAGCTGCTTTGATAAGCACGTTCCTGCATTATCTCACCGAATCCTCAAGGCAACTCAGATCTAGGATGAAGAAATCACATCACATGCAGAGGCAGTCGTGAAGCTGGCTGGCTGTGAGGCTGGTGCCCGAATCCCGGCACCCGGACGCGTCAACTCGTGGGTCCCGACCACCATGACCCCGAGGCACGTCAGAAAGGCCCTAAGCAGGTGGTTCTCGAAGTGGGGTCCCTAGACCGGCAGCACCTGCATCCCCTGGGAGCTTGTTACAAACGTACCCTCTGAGGTCCCGCCCCAGGCTCACTGAGTCAGAAACTCTGGGGTCGAGCCCAGTAACCTGTGTTTTAACAAGCCCGCCGGGTGATTCTGGTGCTCGCCCGCTGGAGTTTGAGAACCACCGCTGTAGGGGGACTTGCTTTGTAAAGGAATCCTATCGCAAATCCCTTACGAAGACCAGCCCCTTGAACTTGGCCACCAGGTGTTCATGTCAGCTTTGCTCAAAGGCAAGACCCCCGTATGAGGGGAAGACGGTCCCATGACTTTATAACTATCTAGACACATACATAATTTGCCCGTCGGTAAAATCTGAACCACAGGGAAGCTGGAGGCACAGACAGTGTTTCACTTGATGGTCATTTTCTCCTCCTCCTCCAGAAGTGTTCCTGCAGCATGCATCATTGGGGGTCCACACTGTGCCAGGCTGGGTACCAGGCCAAGGGCTGGGTAGGCAGTGAGCTCGAGGACTTCCAGTTGCCTCTCTGTCTCCAGGCTGACCTGCGTGGACACATCACCCAGGCTCCTGTGTCCTCGGGGCCATGGGGAGCCTGGGAGGGTGGCGCCCGGAAGGAGGGCGGGGTTGGGGTATCTATTTCCACAGCTCACTCCCTTACGAGGTTTCTGTCAAGCTACCCTCACCTTCGTGCATTCACTCCTGCCGCGGCCTTGACTCAAGGCCAGAGTGGCTCAAGAAAGAGCTTCTCCCATTATCAGGTTCCACACCAACCAGCTGTGGTCACCCCATCGCTGGCTGGGACAGGGAGTAGGTCACCCACGGCGAGCAGTAGCATCCCTACTGCTCACTTTAGCTGTGGCTGTCACCATAGCAACTGATAATACAGACTGCACCGTCAGTCACCTGGCATCTCATGGCCCTGGAGGCACACGTCCAGGGAGAGAGAGAGAGACGAAAAACCGTGGGCATACAAACAAGACCAAGCACGGGGACTCAGGGGTCCTCCTCCGCTGATCACCGGGTAGATGTGCCAAGGACATGGGTCTGATTATAGGACTGGAGGGCGGCAAGGAGCTGAGAGCCAATCAAATGCTCAACCCTGTCAGATCTCTTCCAGGAGAAGGTGCTAGAAGGGAGTGAGAGGTGGAGACACGTCGTGGACACATTTGGGCAGAAGCGGATGAGAGGCTGAAGATTTGAAAGCACAAATTCCCCTGTCGGTAGAGAAACATCCCCCTCTCTTCCCCTCCCCTTCTCTCCCTCCTCCCTTTCCCCTCTACTCCTCCACTCTGCTCTCCCCCAGGGAAGGAAGCCACCCTTTCTTTGCTACACAAGCCTTTCCACACCTGCTTCTGGGGAAGTTTCCTCTGATCTGCTGTCGGTTCTCAGGGCCCCCTCCTCCTCTCATCGCTCCGGCCCCAGAGAAGAGTTGAGGTCAACGGAGCCTGGGTCGGGGGACACAGACCTTTCCAGGAGGGGGCTGTCCACACAGGGGAAGACGTTGGGTACCCCCAGCATGCCAGCAGGAACCCGGGAGCAAGCGGCAGACCAAATAGGGTGGAATTAGTCGAGATTTGCTGAAATGTTCGACACAAGCGCCCTCGCCTGGGATCTACGTACTCGTTGCCTCAAGCCCCGAAGGCGCAGTCAATGAGTTACCAGCTTGACTACCTGAAGCCTGAACAAGGATGGTGTGGAATTAATGAGGGCAGACTGTTTGAGGTCCTGGGCTGCTGTCCAGGACAGAGGTCAAAGGCTCAGGGACGCAGAGGTGGAGAAACGGATTTGTTCTCTGCAACTGATTCAGCCACTGCCTCGTCATAGCCTCCCGCCTTTGGGGGCCCCGAGGACAAGAAGATTGTATTGGAGTCCTTGCCGAGCCCCGGGCTGTCCTCTGCAGCCTGGAGGGGGTGCTGGGGGCACAGCCCCTGCACTGAACTCCGATGTCAGCAGGGATAATGGGATCCCAGAGTGGGAGTAGCATCCGGCCACCAGGGGCCAGGCGGGCCTGGATGCCTCCAGAGGGCACGGTGTCTTGATCCACTGGCCTGTGTGGCTGGCTCCTTGTCCACGGGGTCCCTGGACACGAAGGAGATACCTTCAAAGTGCTGCGTGACCTGTTTGGGTACGAGAAGCCGTGGTCTGCTAAGAAGGGACCTGACTGAAGGCTTTTTCCCAGCCAGTTTTCTACACCCAGTTCACACCTCTCTAGGGAGGCCCTCCCTTTACCAAGTGCTCCCTTGAATCACCCTGTTTGGAGCGGGTCATCCGTTTCCTGCTGGGATCCCCCTCTCAGAGGACAGTATCCGGTGGGGCGGTGGTCACTACCGGGGCCATTGTAAAAATAACCACATCAGGAAGCTCTCCTTACCAGAAGATAAGGGCGCTGAGAAAAAGTCACCCGAGGACAGTCTAGGTGAAACAGCGAAACCCACGTTTCACTATTTGTGAAAGCTCGGGCTCGATCGGACTTCAGTTTGATAAACTAAAAATGGTGAACACAGGTCACCTTTACCTCGTATTCGCCAAGAGGGAAATCGTGCAAAGTCGTAGCTGGGCGCCACCAAGGCTTAATACCGACCTGACAGGAGTTGCAGCCTTCCCCCGCGGCGGGACTGGGAACCGTGGGCCTGAGCTTTTCTGATCAGCACGAGCGGGTGGCCTGCCTCATGAGACCCCCTGCCTTCCCAGGGGAAAGTGACCTTGCCTCAGACAACGGTTTGCCTTCTGCTAATAACTTCCTGGTCCCGCCCGTTTCTGCCCCCGAAAGCCTTCCGTTCCGTACAACTGCTCAGAGCTCCTGTCCATTTGGCAGGTGGGATGCTGCCCCATTCACGAACCCGCCAGTAAAGCCAATTAGATCTTTACATTTTCGGTTAAGCGTCCGACTCTTGATTTTGGCTCAGGTCATGATCTCACGGTTCACGAGATCGTTCCCCGCAGCAGGCTCTGCAGTGAGTGTGGAGTGTGCTTAAGATTCTCTCTCTCTCCCCCTCCCTCTGCCCCTCTCCCCTCTTGTACATTCTCTCTCTTTCTAAAATAAAATAAATTTTAAATAAATAAAGTTACTTGGTTGAGTTTTTGTTCTTTAAAATCCTAAAACCCTTATAATTTCTTAGGTGAGGAGAGATATTCGGTGTTTGACCCTGGGTCCTGAAACTGAGCTCCTAAGTCCCTTGGAATTTCCGGGGTGTCAGGAGCATCTCTTATTCGAACGAGGTGGCTCAGGATGGCTCCCAGGTGGGGGCTGGTCACCAGGAAGACCTTACCTGCTGCCCAAACTGAGACCAGACCAAGTCAGCAGGGAAGAACAGGGGTGCATCTGACAGGAGAGCCCTGGGAGGCTGGGTCCCCAGTGAGAGAGAAGAGGTGGCCTGGCCAGGGCCCAGGCCATCCCTCTGGACTGTCAGGGAGAAGAACGGGCAGGTGCAGGAACTTCTCTGAGATGGGGCCCCAAGAGCATCACCCAGGAGAGCAAACATGCGGGGAGCAGCCCCCAGGACGGCTCCAGCGGAGACAAAGCCGTAAGGCTGGCGGAGGCCAGGGGACAGGAACCGTTTCCATCTTGAGGTCAAGAAGAATGTCGCCATTGTTCCACTTGTGATAAAGACATTTGGTGAACAGTTCCGTGCTCGGCCCAGCATCACACGCGGCAGGCTTCATACCTGGTGAGCCCCTTCGGGACCCAGCCTTCCCCAGGACGATAGCTATGCGCTCTGCGGAGGTTACAAAACAAGGCCCCGGTGCCAGTGGACAGTGAACGAAAAGCAGCCAGCTTCTAGGAGAGCCAACAGCGGCAGGAAAAGCCGGTAAGGGTGACTTCCGTTCGTGTGGCTTCAGCCCGTACCCGCTGCAACCACGCAGAGCGACCTCGGCCCCTGTCCAGTCTGAAGAGCCAGAGGGCTGGGCTCAGGCAGCCACAGCCTTGGAAAGTGAGCGGAGAATCCAGGAGCCGGGGGTACATCTGCCCAGTTAGACTCGCCTGGCTTCAAAGTCCTGCACATCAAGGACTCTGACAAGAAGACAAAGAGGCAGGGGCCCCTGGTGGCTCAGTCAGCTAAGCATCTGACTCTTGATCTCGGCTCAGGTTATGATCCCACAGTTTGCGAGTTCAAGCCCTGAGCCCTGAATCGGGCTCTGTGTTGGTGACACAGAACCCGCTTGGGATTCTGTCTCCCCTTCTCTCTGCCCTCTCACCCACTTGTGCACTTTCTCTCTCTCAAAATTAATAAACTTTAAAACAATTAAAAGTTTTGTTCATTTTGTGTCGAAAGTCCATCACCATCTGGAAGCAGATGATGTGTCATCGGAAGGTCAACAGTAGCCTAACGCTAGGTCACAACGTCTTCGACACTCACCTCACCTCATCACGCAGCATTTTATTATCTCCCATCATCACAGGAGGGGGGAGTGCAGAGAGAGAGAGAGACCACGTTCATATAACGTTCATTAGAGAATATTATCATTGTTCTATGTTGTTATTACTTATTGTTGCTAATCTCTTACAGTGCTGATTTATAAGTTAAACTCTATTATATGTATGCATGTATGTATAGGGAGGACATAGTCTATGTGGAGTTAGGTACTACCCATGTTTCAGGCATGTGCGGGGGTCTGGGAACACATCGTCCTCAGATAAGCGTGACCACGGAACCACATGTATACAGTTATACACACACACACACTATTCTTTCTCTTTTGCTCTCTCTAAAGCAAACGGGGCAAGATGGAAACAATTCCGGAGTCTGGGCGAAGAAAATACAAGTTCCTTTTCCTCTTCTTGCAAATTTCCTGTAAGTTTGGAATTATATAAAAATAAATTACAAAACATCAAAACCACTGGGAAAATGTAATAAAATTTTCAAGGACTGATGGGGTTGTGTCAAAAGGACCAGGAGTAAGTACGAGGAGCTACCAGTGGCCAAAGCCGTCCGTTTTAGCACAGTAAAGAATGAGGATTGCACTGGGTTGAAACACACTGACTCAGTGAAAATCCATGAGGCCACAAGGATCGCTCAACAAAAAAAAAAAAAGAGAGAGAGAGAGAGAGAGAGAAAGAGAGAGAGAGATCCAGGGGCACCTAGGTGGCTCAGTCAGTTAAGCATCTGACTTCGGCTCAGGCTTATGATCTCACAGTCTGTGAGTTTGAGCCCCACATCAGGCTCTGTGCTGACAGCTCGGAGCCTGGAGCCAGCTTCAGATTCTGTGTCTCCCTCTCTCTCTGCCCCTCCCCCGCTTGTGCTCTGTCTCTCTCACTCTCCAAAATGAATAAATGTTAAAAAAAATTTTTTTAATAACAACAAAAAAAAGGAAAACCACTGTTTAAACCATGGTTGTAATGGTCTGAGGGGTGGCCCAAAAGATTTCAGGTCCTAATCCCTGGAATCTGTAAATGTCACTTCTTTGAAAACAGGGTCTTTGCAGGTGTGATTAAATCAAGCAACCTGAGATGGGGACGTGGTCCCAGATCATCCAATCACAAGGGTCCTTGCAAGAGAGAAGCAGAGGGAGATGTGAGATGGAAGAGGGGGCATCAGGGTAGTCACTGAGCATGGGACCCACCAGGAACTGCAAGGACAGGTCCTCCCCTAGAGCTCCTCAAGGAGCACAGCCCTGCACAGACCTCACGTTTGGACTTCCCAGCCTCCAGCACGGTGACGGAATAGACGGTGATGGAATAGACATTGGTTGATTGAATCACCCTGTTTGTGGTGATCTGAGACAGCAGCCACGAGAAAGTAAGGTAACAATAAAACAGATTCGGACAATGATCAGGAGCTGGTGTTGAAACTGGGCGGTGAGGATGGAGAGCAGAAGGTCGCAGGATGTCAGCGTTCACAGCATACACGCCGCTTTTGGCTGCGTGGGACAAGAGGGGTCAGGCTGCTCAGTGCAGGGTGGCAGAGCTAATGCAGGGGCCAGCCAGCCACAGTGTGTCTTCTGATCAGATGACACAGGAAGTATACAACAGCAAAAAACGGTGCATTTAGCTAACTGTTCGTGAACGGTGAATCCACCAAGACTTTGGCCATAACTTCTAGAAATTAGAAATACAGGGGATAGCAGAACAAGCTAAGAGAGCCCAGACACAACCAGGGGCTGCAATAGTCTGCAGACAGCAGCTCCGTCCTGAAAACCAGCGACATGGGAGGGACTGCGCCCAATAAAGGGTGTGAAGGCTCACGAGCCCGAGGTCCCTCCACACCCTGACGGTGTGCTCTCACAGGTACAGGCTCTTGTGCATTTGGCACAAGTATCTTCCCCATGACCATCTAAGTCCTCTGTCTCTTTTCCCTCTGAGGCATTCTGACACCTGTCCCCTGGTGATGGGTGGCAATACAGCCATCACAGCACTTTTAGAACATGATAAGGGATGGGGCACCCAGGTGGCTCAGTCGGCTAAGCGTCCGACTCTTGATCTCAGCTCAGGTCACGATCTCAGGATTCACGGGACCGAGCCCCCTGTCGGGCTTTGTGCTGACAGCACAGAGCCTGCTTGGGATTCTCGCTCTCTCCCTCTCTCTGCCCCTCTCCTGTTTGTGCTCTCCCTTTCTCTGTCTCAAAATAGATAAACTTAAAAAAAAAGAACACACTAAGGGAGGGCCCAATTGGGGATGGATTTGGCAGGTGTGGGTTTCTGGAATACATGCGTGTTACTGGTTTGTAGTAACTCCCACGTGTGGTTCCGTTCTTGCATGCTGCTCCGGAATAGCTTCCGGAAATACTCCTGCCACCCATTTGGGTGACTTACTCTGCACTCTGACACATAGGTATGGGGTCAAAGGTCAGGTCTCCATCTGCCCTTGTCCCGTGGACCCAGCACCACGTCTGTGGGAGTGGAGGAACGAGCTTTGAGGGACACCAGGCTCTAGAGTGTGGACGTCACTTCATCTACAGGACGCTCTCCCGTCGGGAACTTGATGATGCGCCGTGCACAATTTTCGGCGCCCAGTAGGATCTATCAGACCGCCTGTACATAGCGCACAGTCGAAGGCAGTTTTGGGAGCCAAGAGATGTGGGGTGTGAGGGGCAATGCTCTAGCCCATCAACCGCCAGGAATTACAAACCGCATTCAAGGGAAAAGTGATGACCTCGCTGATCTCCCTGCAGGAAATCTTGCAAAATTATCGTCGTAGGAAGAGACAGGCTCAGGGCGTGCGGCGAATTCACACCGTATTCCGATAGTTTTCTAGATGTGCTATTTGTGGACTCGCTGGCCTCTGAGTGGGTAATTTTTTTTTTGAAATTTCTTATCCTAGAACAGTATCCACCTTGGTGTAATTTTAGATTCGTAATGCTGTGTGCGTTTCTGTGGAGAGGCTCGGAGGCCATGTTAATAATGCATTGTTCTTAAAGAGGCCCCCCGCTCTGGGGACCGGATGACCAGATGCAGGGCACGGCGCCGGGCGCACCAGCTACGAACGCCATTCTGGGGTGATGAAGACCCCCTCCGCGAGCCACTCTGGGGGTGGAGGAAGACGGATGCTGTTCGTGGAGTTGGGGTAGATAGGGGACAGGGGCTCCTCCGGGAGCTCAGGACTTCACGGCCGTGCTGGGCAGTCAGGAGGGGCTGGGACAGAGAGCTCGTGGTCTACACGTTAGCCCCCGGCCCACCGGAGGACCCGAAGAGTTGGCACCACAGGCCAGAGCCACGCCTGTGGGCAGCCCTGCCCTTCAACCATCCGCAGGGACCCCCGAAACCCACACCGGGATGCGGCAGCCCTAGGATGGCCAGGAGCGCCCCCTCCGATGGCAGCCAATGGTTTCTCGCTCAAGCCCATAGTCTATTCATCACTCTGTGCTTCGTGCGCTTTGCACACGGGGTTATTTTCCAGGAGTCTTCCTGGCTCTGTCGAGGAAGGCCTGAGAGAGAAGCTCTGGTGAGTAGTTACTCCACGAGCTCGGCCAGGAGGCCGCTGCCATGAACCATCTTCTGCGGAGTCCGGGTCGTGGGACCTCTTTCTTTGTCCCAAGAGAAAAGACCACTGGGCAAACACAGCAGAATAACCTGGCGACTTCGGGCTTAAAGAACTGGAAGCAGAAGCTCCTCCACAAGCAAAGGATGAGGAAGAAATTTATTCGTATTGTCACTATAGTGAACCATATAAACAACTAGTAGGATAGTTGGATAGACTCGTGTCAGCGGGCCAAGTAACAGCGCGTTTGTGACGCATTCTCCTACTCTTCCCGTTTGCTTCCCCTCACGCGGGCTGCTCTCCCTGCTTACTTTCCTCTTCTTCAAAATTAACATTTCCTGGAGGGCGGGGGGACAAAGAAACATGAGTATATCCCACGTCCCTCTTCCTATCTTGAAATTCTGTGAGCTAACAGGTCTTTTGCAGTGAATAATATCATAACTATTAAGCCTTTCTCGGGCAAAAAAAAAAAAAAGGAATGTTCAATTTTATCTCACACAGACGCTGGTGGGTTTTTTCTTTGGCACCGGTTAACACATTAAGCCAAAGTTGTATTCCAAGTCCAGGCTGAGAATGTTCGTGTCGGCGAGCGTGAGCTCGGGAACGTCTCTGCCCGCACACGCCGTCCAAACACGGGCAGCTTTACAAGCGCGAGGGGTCACTATTTGGCCTTTGCATCAATCAAAAGAAAAGCAGGGACTTGCTACATTCTGGAAAGATGTTATCTTGAATGCTTCATGAAATCGAGAGTTACCTTGTTTTGGGAAGTGGGCTCTGTAACATGTCAGAAGTGATGAGCAGGGTGAACCTCAGACACACTGTCAGAATCACGTTAAGTCTCGAGTTTGGATAATTGTGCACGCAGGCACACGGCAGGAAGACACGGGCACACGCAAGCACACACGGGCACACACAACCACACACAGGCGTGCACAGGCACACGCGGGCACATGGCACATGCTTCTCCGCTCACTTCCTGTCGGGCCCTCAGTGCCTCTCGGCTCCCCTGGGAAGCACCCGGTCATCCCATCCATCGGGGATGCTCCGTATCAGCCTCTCCGTGCTGTTTCCATGCTCTACGGACGCAGCCTACTCCGCCCTCACAAACCCTGGGGCATCCGGTCCACATGCAGGAGGCAGGGGGACAAGTGAGACATCACCGGGCCGCCCCTTAGCCACGGGCCACCCGGCGCCAGCGCGGGCTTCTCGGGTGTGGCCCTGCAGGGCTTACAATCACTTGCCAACAAAAGCCTAACGCTCCGTGTGCCTCAAGCGTTTAGATTGAAACGTGATTTACGGGAGTTCATCTTTTCAGGTATCTCCAAAAAACCGGGAAAGACATTTGCTCTTACTCTGCAACAGAGACAAACTAAATTGCGCGGGGCCCCTGGCCCTCCAGCCACCGTCTAGAGCCGGCCGTTCCCAGACCACCCGCCCCCTCAGCGCCAACACACCCGCCTTAAATCAGATAAAAAAAATCCGGTTTGAAGAGAGCCCTCCCTGGACTGCTGGTGCCCACAGCTCTCGGAAGACCTTCAAAGGCTCCAGGAACCTGCAGCCCCGAGCAGACCTACAGAGCTCACCCTGGTCGATGGCGCCGTATCGAAGCTCCTCTCGGCCCTCCTCGCGCCCCTCCTCCCTGGTGGCGTCTTCGTCGTCCTCCCCAGGCCTCGTGAGGTCAGCCTCCCCCTCGGAAAGGTCCGCCAGAGCCTGGTCGTCTTCCGCGGGCTCCCCGCCACCTGAGACGGAGCCATGAGAACCGCTGTCGTGTGGGCTGCGGCCTGTCTCAGGCGGCCTCCTGCTGATAGGGCGCCCGCCACCCCTCCGGGGACCGCCCCTTCCCGAAGTCACCCAGTCCAGCCTGCACCAGGAGCGCCTGTCCCGCTCCCCGGCGAGGGGCGCAGAGGGGGACCTCTACTCCCCACTGACAAGACACGCTCTGTCCCCCAGGGTTCCCGCGCTGATGGGGCCACAATCTGATGAAGTCGGTGAGCACCGCTCTCCAAAGGGGACGGAGTGCACACAGCAGAGACCAGAGAGCCGAGGCCTGACCCCACCAGGCCCGGGGAGGCACCTCCACCCCCGACCCCACAGCGGTAGGGACCCCAGCGCGTTAGTATAATTTCACTTGGGCCAGTTCGGGTTTGGGTTTCAATCACTTGCGACGCAAGGACCCCTGCACGGTGTCACCTTCTTCATCGTCCCACGGCACGGTGGCTGCTTCTCGGGAAGACCCCGGGCCGGGCACAGAGGCCGCACCCTCCTCGGGAAGGACTTGCCGCCCAGCTGCTGTCGGCCCTGCCCGAGCTCCCGCCCACAGACAGTCGCTGACCGAGGCGGGAGGGGGGGGCTCTTAACCACAGGGCTTTCCCGTGGAACCAGCCAGGCTGTCCCTCCAGCCAGTCTCTGCCACTGTTCCTTCCTGCCCTGCCGGGAGGGTCCGACCCCCAAGGCTCCCGGCCCCCTGACTACATCCTGCACACGAAACAGGCTGAGTCTGACTCCCAGAGCTCAACCGGCCACCGGCCCACGGAGAGGAGGAGCCCTCCCCCACACCCCTCACCCTCGGGTCCCGGAGCCTCTTCCTGGATGGTCCCGTCCGCAGGTGGCTGCTCCTCGGGGAGGGTCGGTGTCCACAGAGCCAGTTCTGTGATGCTGGTGGCCTTCCATTTGGGAACGACGGTCATCAGGGTCACCTCCTCCTCCTCTTCCTCTTCTCCTCTTTCCTATTTTAAGTTTGAAAATGTAAAATTACTGATGTCTCTGTGAACTCGCCATGGGATGCTCACAGTGAGGGGCCACTCAGGCGTTGTCACCGCACGGCTCAGGGGTCGGCCCCATTGCCAGCTGGCCCTGGTGGTGATCTGGGCTGGAGGGTGGGTCTGGGAAGCGCTAGGAAGAGGTGCGGACGGGCATCGCCACGCGGCACCTGCCCGCTCCCCATGCATGCCATGAACGGCTCTCAGACCCAACACTCCCAAGCCTTCCCTCTGGAACAGCTGGGAACTGACCCAGGCTCAGTGCGCCTTCCCGCGCTTGGCCACACTTTCCAGCTCCCAGATTCTTTATATGTAACGAGACCACCATCACCGTAAGGACGGGACAGAGAGGGTCCTGAGACAACCATATAATATGAAAGGGCCTAAACACTAAAAGCTCCGGAATCGAGGATTCTGCAGGAAAAATGGAATTCTGTGAAAGCAGACCGAGCGCTGATCACCTCTAAACGTGGGGTCTTCTGTAAGAGTGTATAATCCCGACAATGGTCAGCGGCCGGCACATGCCCACCGGGCCAAGCAGACCAGCTCCTCCCCAGCTTTATAGCTATCCCGAAATTCCAAAGGTCTGACTATCAGCCCACAAGTGTGGAAAGCATCACTGTCACATGGAGGATGATACCTATGGCAAAGAGTGACAGACACCTCCCTATTACTTCCACTGAGTCACTCGGAAATAGAGGAGGCAGTTTCAAAATATCTGAGCCCCGTCCCCCGTGTCGTGTGGCACCCATGCCCCAGGACGGCCGTGCTGCAAAGGGAACCGTCCCGGAATCAGCAGAGGACCCGTGAAGACACGGCTCAGAGCGGCCGCGTCCAGACATCAGGGTGGGGCCCGGTCACCTGCGCTTCTAGCGGAGGCCCTGGTGATGCCCACGATGCAGGCCCAGGACCAGGCCCGGGGGACCGCCCCTGGAGCCCCCGTTGGCTCGCGTCCTGCGTGCACCATGATACCCGGGTTCCTCTGCTTCATCACAGACCAGTCACCGTCCCAGAATGCACAAGGGTGGCCTCGGACGCGGGCTTATTCCCGAACAGGAGCAGTCTGGGGGCTTACGGCACTATTTCTCCCCCTTAGAGCTGTTAGAATGTTCTTCCTACTTTCCCCTACTTAGAGGCCCCGACCTCTGAGAACTTCTCCCGGGACACACTTCAACCACCCACGACGCCGCTGTTTTAGTGTTTATCACTTCACAAAGCAAAATAACTGTGCGACCACTAGTGAGACCACAAAGGCCAGATTCGGGGGGTCAGTGGAATGAGTTCAGCCCACGGGTTCCTCCGGGGGACGGGTAAGAGGCTTCCGCCCCAGGCGGAGCCCAGCGAGCACGCGACACGTCACTGTCACGATCCAACAGCACAGCAATTAACTGCGTTTGCACTTGACGCGCGCGCACGGGGCTCCGCGCAGACGTAGATGCGGGGGGCCGTACCCCGTGGGGGTGACGTGTCAAACCCCTCTCCTTGCTGGTAGGCGCGTTGTCTTCTGGGAGCCCCTCGCTCAGACGACGCATCCTCTACTGGGCATGGGGGCGGGGCCTATGTTTTAGCAACAGAATCGAGCATTTGGGCCGTTTCATATTGGGTAGTGAGCTAGGATGCTGGCCCCACCTCGGTCCGTGTCAGCTGGTCCAAAGGGGCCGTGAAGGCAAGCAGGGGCCGTAAGGCCAGGGGACGGGTCACTGTGGGCTCATACGGCATCCTGGCCACTGCAGAGAAGGGGGACGTTCACTCTGCAGACCTCGGGGAACCACAGGCTGTCTGGGGGACCCAGGGGCTCTGGGAGACTGACACACAGGAAGTGGAGCCCAGCAGGAAAAGAGGGGCTGAGCAGCGGCTGGGTGCGGGGGTGCCCAGGGGACATGGGGGGTGCTGTAGATAAAGTGCCTGTTACCTACAGGCCCCATCAGGTGACAATGACAGGAAATCCAGCACAGACGGCGCTCCCCCAGCACACGCGCGCGCGCGCACACACACACACACACACACACACACACACGGATGCCTGCTAATGACATCATTCGGGGCTAATCTCCGCTTCGTCCAGGGAGCACCGAGGTCGCATTAGCATTACTGCTGAGTACCGGAGAGGGACAAAAAGACAAAATTAGGAGAGCTACCCGCCGCACGCGGGGAGCAGTGTCGCTGGACGGACTTGGGGGGACCACAACCCCCCGACTCGGGGCCAGAGCTACGCGCAGGCTCCGGCGAGAACCGTGACGCGATACCACTCGGTCCTGGCACTTGGGGTCCAAACTAACGCCCGCACGCCCAGGAGGAGGAGGAGAGCGTGAACGATGCCGAGGGCTGGCACCACTCCCATCCGACCTCGTCGGGGCCGTAGGGTCCACGTCACGGGGCAGCTCGGTCACCCACGAAAAGAGAAACGGTCTGCGGTCTGCCACGTACCACATCTGTCAGACGGTACTCCCCATGCTGCTCACATCCAATGTCGAACACGTACTTTCCAGGGCCGACGGGCTGCGAGCAAAGGGAAACCGAGAAGCACCTCATTCCCAAGTTCACCGCCCAACGTCCAGTGCACCTGCTGCAGAAATCCCGCCCAAAGTCACGTCGCGGGAAGGCCGGTGCGGGTTAAAGAAAGCCTTTTTGTACTCGTGGCGCCCGGAATTGCCAAGTAGAGGGCCTCTCTCTCTGCCTGTCCCTCTCTCTCTGCCCCTCCCTCCTCTCAAAAATAAATAAACATTAAAAAACTATTAAAGAGTTATTATAGTCTATTTCACCCATTTACTCCGCTAATATTTGGTGTGCCGATACTAGTCTTGGACAAAGGCCACTGCAGGAAACATAAGCAGAGTCACATCTTATGTCCCCTCTTGACATTTTCCGCGGGGAAGTTTCCAGAAGTGGAATTTCTGGGCAACAGCACGTGCACACACACACATACACTGTGCACATATTTACACACAAAAGATATGGACACACGTATTTTTTTAAATATATTGACCAGAATGAGGCTCCAATAATGTCCCTTCCCACAACAGCACTCAAGAACACCTTGTCCTCAAACCCTTGTTTTTTCCTGGGCGTTAACATTTTGTTCTACTTTTAGATTTTTTTTTAACATACTTTTACATTTTTTTTAACATATAGAAAACAGGATCTCACCATGAAGTCACATTTTTAAGCTATTAGTAGGGTTGAATTTTTTTTTCAACATTTTTTGGCCACTTAAATCACATTGATTGATATAAGTGCTTTATATTTATATTAATGTTACAAATACCCTAACCCCATTGGTCGTGTATTTCTTAAATTTTTTAAAATTTTTGTAATGTTTATTTTTGAGAGAGAGAGAGAGAGAGAGCACAAGCAGGGGAGGAGCAGAGAGAAAGGGAGACACAGAATCTGAAGCAGGCTCCAGGCTCTGAGCTGTTAGCACAGAGCCCGATGCAGGGCTGGAACTCACAAACCACGAGAGCATGACCTGAGCCAAAGTCGGACACTCAACCGGCTGAGCCACCCAGGCGCCCCTCTTAAATTTTCTTTATAGTGCATTCTAATCTATAAGGGGTTATTTTTATCAACCAGCTCTATTGGGTTTTCCTTTTCTACTTCTGTTTAGAGAGTCCTCTCTCCTCATTTCAAAGTTAATAAACATTCACCTATTTTTTTTCTGTGACTCTGTTCACACTTAAACCTTTCTTCCTGTCCTCGCATGTCTCCATCCAATGCTAGAGGGGGAACCCTGACATTGCTTCCCTGCCCCACCCCCAGTGGTTATCAAGGGCCCTGGGACCACTCTTTCACTTGTCCCTGTCGGGCCCTCCTCGCTGACTTAAAACGACGCCCTTTTCCGGAGCTAGATTTCTGTAGGCACTTGAATCTGTCCCCAGACTCTCTAATCCACGTCACTGATCTGTATTTCTCCACTCGCGTATCGCGGTTTCATTTATCACAGCTTTAAATTTGTTTTAACAATTTGCCGGCAAGGATTGGAACAGGTGATCCTCTGAGGAAAAGTCAAGCCAGTAGAAAAAGGGTGTAAGGTTGCTGGACTTCACTAGGAATCACGGAAAAGCGCATTAAAACAACGTGAAAATATTTTTTTATCCATCAGATTTGCAAAAAAGTTAAAGACTGCCGTTGGCGGGAGTGCAAACTGGCACAGCTTTGGAGGGAAGTTGGCAGCATCGATCACAACTTAAAATGTCAATATTTGTGGACTCCACGATTGCAGGGTCTAACCTACGCGGATATCCCCAAATGCGCAAATGTGTATGTTTCCATGTCCTGATATAATGCTTTCCCACATATGTAAGTGTGTGCATGTGGGTTGCACAGAAAGACGTGTGGGGGGGGGGGTCACACGGCCCCGGGAGAAGAAGCAGGGGAAGAAGGGAGGGCTGGAGGCTGGAGCTCAGGTGGGCAGCAGAGGGGGCCACGTGTCTGGGTGCCCTACAACTGGAATGGGCAGCTGACCCTTGAATAACGTGGGTTTGGGCTGCACAAGTCCACTTACACGAGCATATTTTTCAATAAATACAGGAAAGCGCTGTAAATGTATCTTCTCTTCCTTGTGGTTTTCTTTTTTTTAATTTTTTTTTAAGTTTATTTACTTACTTTGAGAGAGACGGAGACAGCACAAGCGGGGGAGGGGCAGAGAGAGAGGGAGAGAGAGACCCGAGCAGGCTCTGCGCTGTCAGCTTAAAGCCCAACGTGGGGCTCGAACCCACGAAACGAGAGACCATGAAACCGAGCTGAAACCGAGAGTCGGACGTGCCACCGACTGAGCCACCCAGGCGCCCCTCTTCCTTATGATTTTCTTAATAACGTGTCCTTTCCTCTAGCTACTTTATTGTAAGAATACAGTGTGTAATACCTACGACGTACAAAGTGTGTGTTAATCAACTGTGTCACTGGTAAGGCGTCCAGCTGACACCAGGCTGTTAGCAGTCACGTTTTGGGAGAGTCAAAAGCTATCTGTGGATCTTCGACTGTGTGGGGGTCAGCGCCCCTGACCCCGCACTGTTCAAGGGTCAGCTGAACTCCTGTGTTTCTAGCACACTTTCACTACCTGGCAGAACAAAGCCCTTTGTCCTCCAGGCTCATCTAGCCTCGCTGATTCTTCCCGATTAACTCCTGCCGACTTCTCTTTCCCTCCACATACCTCCCCATGCCAAAAAATGTCCTAAGAGAATTTTGCCGGGAATTCCGTATAATTACATATATGCAGCATACAGATTTGGGGGAAATGTGCTGTTTTACAAACACTGGAAAGGAGAAACTGGAAAGTTAGGGCATGAACGATACGAAAATGAAAACTGAGTTTTAAGAGAGTCTGAGGCGACTCACTGAAATCAGTTAAATATTCCCCACGTCAACTTCCAACACCTTGAATTTGCTCGGGAAACTCTTCAGGGAGAGTTTCTGCCCAACGCCTGCTCGAAGCCTCGGGGGATGGCAGCGTGGTGGGTGCTGAATTAGCCGGGGTTTCTCTGTATCCCCACCAGGGCTCGGCAAAGCCGCGGAGCCCTCCAGACAGAAATGAGCAGTCGCGAGCACCGCAGACTGAACGCGGGCACGCCTGAGTCCAGGCCCAGGGTGGGTGGCCTAGCCTGCAGGAAGCAAGCTCACGCACGGCTCGGCCTCCCCAGGGCTCCGGCCCCAGGCCTCCCGGGGCAAAGAAAGTCCAGACACCCGCACGCGCAACCGCAGGAGATGCTTCACGTCCGATCTAGCCGTGACGGGGAGCACATAGGAGAGGAAGGATGCCCCCGTGTTACAAGGATTGTCTGGATCGCTGCTGGGGGGGAGGGAGGATTTCGCTCTCTACTCTGCCCCCCTCCACGCTGCCCTCTGTAGGCACCAGAGGCCCGGGGAGAGGCACAGCCACCTGCTCCCTGTACTTGGAGGGGACGGGAGGACTCCCTGAGATTTTCGGGTTCTTCCTTCACGTATGTACACAGATGGGGGGAGGGGGCACACGTTGATGCCCAGTGACTTACGTTTTTGTTCAAGAACTTGCCCTGGTACCTGTGGTTCAGGTGAATGAGCTCGGCCATGCCCTCCTGCTGTCCGTTCACCCAGGTGCCTACGTACTTACTGCCCGTCTCGGCGTAGAAGTAGGTGCCTTGCCCGTGCCTGGTGAAGACAGAGAGCGCAGTGCGCTTTGTTCCGACATGGGGAAAACCGCCCGCGTTTCTGAGACAGACGTTAAAATTGGGCGTGGCCTCTATGTGGCTTGTCTGCGCCCCGTCCAAGCGCGCTCCTGCCCTGTGTGCCCGCTCGCGGGAGGGGCATCGCCGGCTGCGCAAGGACGACCTTCCCGCAGCTCGGCCGGTCCACGCGGGGAAGAGGCAGCGCTCCCGGGAGCTGTGCCCTCCTTGTCCCCCGGGGCTCTCGGACGAAAGACCACATACCCTCCCCACAACGTGCACCTGCCCCGTGACGTGCCACCCGGCATGCTCACCTTAAAGCCGTGAGGGGTTTGAACTGCCTGGCAAGAGCAGGCTAGTGGGCTTTTATCATGATTCTGCTTCTTAATAAGACAGCATCCTGTTCTCGTTACGTAAGTAGGTCTACCGAGCTGAGGGGAAAACGCGCACCTTTGGTGAGCAAACCACTCTCCGGTGTAGGTGTCGTTATTGACGTAGTAGTAGACGCCGTAACCGTGTCTTTGGTCATCTGCCCACTCCCCTGGAAGGGACGACACAAAAGTGGGCCCGGGTGAGAAGGGAAGGACAGCCGCCACCTGCTGCGACCCTCACCTCCCGCTGTGACTCCCCATTGTCCCCCTGCCCCTCTGGCTGGATGGCATGGCGTCGGACGCTGGTTAGGGGAAGCTGGGTCAGGGGCTCACCGCGTGCAGGTCTGGGCGCGTGGGCCGCGGTCACCCGCGTGTGCCGACAGCAGGTATCACGGCCGGTCAGTGGCGTGGCCAGGACTCAAACCAGGGTTTTGTCCGCCCGGCCGCCAGCAGTCCCCGCACCACCCTCCCTCTGCTTGCGTGGGTTTACCGATCCAGCAGCAACCATCTCGTGCCGTTTCCCACCTCCTTCCTCACCAGACTCCCGCACACTCTCCCAGCCTGGGCGCCCAGGGCGCCCCACCTGTGCACCTGCTCCGCGTGACTGGACGCCACACCTTTGCCAACCAGCGTCCGTGCGTGGACTCTTCCCTCACTGATTGTCCCCACCGACTCACCTCCGAGCAGGTTCCTGCTGATTTCTGAAATACTGGAACCGGCAAAGATACCATAAAATTCGTAACACCTCTACCAGAATGACCGCAGCAAAGTAGCTAGTGATCGCTGCCCATTCTTGAAGATTGATCCCTGCCCTGGGAGACTCACAGCATCCTCAAACAGTGTCCTCAAACCTTCCAGCCCCCAGATGAAAGAAACTTAATACAGATTTCCGAAGACGACAGCTATCCTGAAAACTCACACGGCATTGCTAATAACACGCTGTTAAGCTGAACGACTCTTCTCTAGACAGGGAATAATTTTTTTCAAAAGCTAATTTCTATCGATTTTTGATCAAAGACCAGAGATAGAGTTCTCTTATTTTCTCTCTAGAAAGTGTTATCACAAAATTGTTGTCAGACAGACATTCCATTCCTTGCTAGAAAGGCAAGGAAAAGGCAAGCTACAGGCACATCAGACATGAATTTGAGAGACAGGAAGCCTCTTGCACTGTCGGTGGGAATGCAAACTGGGGCAGCCGCTCTGGAAAACAGTGTGGAGGTTCTTCCAGAAATTGAAAATAGATCTATCCTATGACCCAGCAATAGCACTGCTAGGAACATACCCAAGGGATACAGGAGTGCTGATGCATAGCGGACTCGTACCCCAATGTTTATAGCAGCATTTTCAACGATAGCCACATGATGGAAAGAGCCTAAATGTCTATCAACTGACGAATGGATAAAGAAATTGTGGTTTATATACACAATGGAATACTATGTGGCAATGAGAAAGAATGAAATCTGGCCTTTTGCAGCAACGTGGACGGAACTGGAGAGTGTTATGCTAAGTGAAATAAGTCAGGCAGAGAAAGACAGATACCATATGTTTTCACTCTCGTGTGGATCCTGAGAAACTTAACAGAAGACCATGGGGGGAGGGAAGGGGGGAAAAACAGTTACAAACAGGGAGGGAGGGAGGGAAACCATAAGAGACTCTTAAATACAGAGAACAAACTAAGGGTGGATGGGGGGTGAGGGAGAGGGGAAAAGTGGGTGATGGGCATTGAGGAGGGCACTTGCTGGGATGAGCACTGGGTGTTGTATGTAAGCCAATTTGACAATAAATTCTATTAAAAATAGCGATAAATAATAACTAAATAGCAATAAAATAAAAATTTATATATTATTTCCTCGGATTTTGTAATGGTCGCAGTATTTAAAATCTTTACATTTATTTTGATTTCTTGTTACAAATCAAAATTTACTTTGATGCCAATTTTATATTTTTTCTTTCTTTTTTTAAAAAAAAATTTTTTTTTAATGTTTATTTATTTTTGAGACAGAGAGAGACAGAGCATGAACGGGGAGGAGCAGAGAGAGGGAGACACAGAATCTGAAACAGGCTCCAGGCTCTGAGCGGTCAGCACAGAGCCCGACGCGGGGCTCGAACCCACGGACCGCGAGATCATGACCTGAGCCGAAGTCGGATGCTTCACCGACCGAGCCACCCAGGCGCCCCTATATTCTTTTTCTTAAATAGAGCCCCCAAAACTTGTATAAGCTTCCGGCTTACAGGAAACCTGGACCCGCTTCCACACAAAGAAGAAGAATTCACATGCCTAGAATACGTTGATCGTCCAAGAAATACATGTTCGCGCGAATAAACTCCATGTTCACCACGACCACCAACACATCTACAAAAGGAACTTGTACACGTTCTCTCTGTCAGTCCCACAGGGTTCTCGGCACTCTGTGAGACAGACCAGCAGCTGGACTGGTGACAGAGCCCTCGGGGAGGGCCTGCCCTCGTCTGGGCAGGAGGCAGACACCACAAAGAAGAAAGAACTGTGCTTTCGGGAAGCAGCTCCCAGGTTCGGGACAGGGCGGGCGAACCGAGCCTTCCCGGAGAGGAGGATTTGGCAACTGGTAACAGTTAAGGAAGAGGACTGGGTTCCGCGGTATGACGCGTGTCAGGAACCCCATGAGCAGAAGGAACGGAGAATCCCCAAACTGAAATAAGTCAGTAAACACAGTTCGCACCTAACGTAGCCACGAGGATAGACAGAGTGTGCAGAAGTCCCCGGAGGACTTGTCTGGAGTTTTTAAAAAAATTTTTAAGTTTATTTTTTGAGAGACAGAGAGACAGAGACAGAGACAGAGAGAACAGGGGAGGAGCAGGCAGAGAGGGAGAGAGAGAATCCCAAGCAGGCTCTTCTCTGCTGGACACAGGGCTCAAACTCACAAACCGTGAGATCATGACCTGAGCAGAAATCGAAGAGTCGGGCGCTTAACCGACTGAGTCACCCAGGCACCTGGACTTGTCTGGATTTTTAAGGGGCAGTTGTGTCCTTGTAACTTACCAGTTTAAAAGAAGAAGGAAGGGGCGCCTGGGGAGCTCAGTCGGATGAGCGTCCGACTTCGGCTCAGCTCATGATCTCGCGGCTCGTGGGTTCAAGCCCCGCGTCGGGCTCTGTGCTGACAGCTTGGAACCTGGAGCCTGCTTTGGATTCTGTGTCTCCCTCTCTCTCTGTTCCTCCCCTGCTCATGCTCTGTTTCTCTCTCAAAAACAAACATAGAAAAAAAAATTTTATAAAATAATAAAAGAATAAATAAAAGGAAGAAAGAGGAAGCAGGGAGGAAGAGAGGAGGGGGGAGGGGAGGGGGAGGGAAGGGGAAGAGGAGGGGGAGGAGGGGGAGAGGGGAGGAGGGGAGAGGAGGGGGAGGAGAGGAGGAGGGAGGAGGAGGAGGTGGAGGGAGGAGGGGGAGGAGGGGGAGGAGAGAGGAGGGGGAGGAGGGGAGAGGAGAGGAGGAAGGGGAAGAGAGGGGAGGAGGGGGAGGAGGGGGAGAGGAGGGAGGAGGGGAGAGGAGGAGGGGGAGAGGAGGGGGAGGAAGGGAGAGGGAGGAGGAGGAGGAGGGCAGACATGTAGCATACACCGATTTCTGTGGTGTAAGTATTCACACTGTGGCCAAGGTTGGGCTGCATGTGATTCTGGGGACAAGCGGGCAGAGCTGGCTCGTGTGAACGTTCAGGAACTGACCAAGCAGGGCCCTGGGGCCAAGACCTCTCTTGGTCTCTTCCCAACAAAAGACCACGACTGATGAAGCAATTCTGTCCTCTTCTCTTGGCCGAGGGAGCTGGTCTCCAGGGCAGCGTGGCAAGAAAAGTATATGAAGTATTTTATAGGAAATGTTCAAAAAAAGAATTAACTTGCAAACCAAATTTCAAGCCAGCGAGATATGGTGAGGAAGCTTTTTTTTATAAAGTCCCAGTCTAGGGGCACCTGGGTGTTCGACTCCCGATTTCGGCCCAGGTTATGATCTCACGGTTCGTGGGTTCGAGTCCCATGTTGGGCTCTGCGCTGACAGTGTGGAGCCTGCTTGGGATTCTGTCTCCCTCTCTCTCTCTCTCTCTCTCTCTCTCTCTCTGCCCCTCCCTGCCTCGTAGTTTCTCTGTCTCTCCAAAAATAAATAAATAAACTTAAAAAAATATTTTTTTCTTTTTAAAGTCCCAGTTTACCTGTTGGAGACCCGGCCCAGCCACCGGTACCCCGGCCGCAGTAAATGGTGCAGAAGTGGGAAAGGTGGCCTCCTGGAACAGGGGTAATAACCGAAACATGCGTTTACAGGGACGGCACCCGGAAACCAGAGACATCATGCACTTTGCCCAAGGCTACACAGCGGGGCTGAGACGAAAATCCGGTTTTCTCTGGCTCTCTTCCACAGGCACCCCAACGGCCAAGCATTTGTGTCTCCCTCCGGCTCCTGCCACCTGAGAGCTTCCAGAAGAGCCGACCCCAAGTCATCATGGCGCTTTGTTTCTCTGCAACTTTGTTGCTAAACATCATCGTCTTTATTCGCTCCTTGCGGCCGGGAGCAGGACCAGCGCTGGAGACGGGAGCCCCCTCTCCTTCCCCAGCCCTCATCGGCCCTCCCTCCCCTCACCTCACAATCTGTGCGGGAGGTCCAGAGGCCCCTCCAAAGTCTGGCACTCACTCACCCCTCCAACCCCATCCCCTGCTTCGCCAAGGGGAAACCCCGTCTCCCTGCCTCTGCTCAAGTGGCCCCGCAAACCGGGAGTGTCCGCTCCGTCCCCGGGCTCCCCATCAGGCTCAGCTCGGTGTCTGGGAGACCAGGAATGCACCCCATACCTCGGGCCGAGGCTGAGCGCACTCGCTAGCCTGCGGGAAACCACTCTGTGTCCCTCAGGGTGGCAGTCAGCCAACGCTCAGTCGTGACGAATTCGGCCATGGGTTCACACGGACTTTGTGGCCGGAAGGTTGTTTGCTCCCTGAGCTAAGATTGATGTTGCAGCTTCTGACCTCAGAGAAGAACTCCCCGAGTAGTGACTACACCCTGCACCCTCTAAGAGACAAAGCCACAGGGAGACACAAAAACGTGCAGCTGTTTCCAAAGACGGTCACGTTAGAAACTCCTTCCATCTCTTATTCTGAGTATCTTTTCTTTTCTAGATTTGTGTGTGGCTCCAGCTGTATTAACGTCTACATGAAAATAGAACATGACGGCAATGAGATCAGGCTCGTGACGGTTTGGAAAGAATTCAGTCGAACTCTATAAATTAAATTGTTGAAAGTCGATTCCAAAAGCAGATGGTGCTCCTTCTGGAATAAGCCCTCCGAGAAATAGGGAACGAGCAGAAATGCCCCCTCTGACGGGGAGGCATTAACCACCTGCATCTCGGACGCGGGCAGGATGGTTGCTGTAGAATTCTGGGACCCTGCCTTCATTCAGCAACGGGGCAGGCGGCTGTGGCTCGCACCCGGAGAACATGACGTCGCCCGTCGGGAGGTGATGCCACCTCCCAGGCCGCCGCACACTGAGCGCTCGCCACCTGTCAGGTGCCCTGTCCTGCTTGCTTTCATCCATTCAGTCCTGCTGCCGCAGAAGAGGAGCGAGGCTCCCCGCACAAGGTCACACCTGTCACCATAGCTCCGGGGTTGGGGGTCACGGGTCTCCTTGGAAAACTAGATAAGTTCTTCCCAGAAAAAGTCCGGAACACAGGACCCTGCATGGTTCCTGAAGACTCACGTGCACGCTCCACTTGTGTCTCTCCCCCCAGGCTCGCGCCCCTCCCATTGCGATCAGATCCACACCGTAGTCACCGTGGGGGGTGACGGTGCGTGAGGGCTGCAGTGGGGGTCTCGGAAATAAGGGGATTAGCATCTTCCTGAGACGTAACATTGGCGGCTAAGAAATCGCCAGACATAGGAATGCCAGCTTGACGAGGCAGAGGGTGCCCCGGACCAGAAGCCTTCATCGAAGGAACCACCAGGTCTAAAGAACCCGTGTGTTCAGCAGAAGAGGGGATGGTCAGAGAGAAAAACAGCAGAAGCAGCTTCAAGGAGAAGAAAGCTACAGGGCATCATGGGTCCGGACCCCATGGGGGTCTGTGCGGCCCCCCGTGCCTCAGCACAGGGGCTCACAAGAGAGTGTGCTGGCCGCAGCGACGGCCACATTTCCCACAGGGGGCGGCAGCTCGCTAATTAAGGCTTTCTGGCTTCTGTATCAACCCTGTGAACACAGGGGCACAGCTTGTGTTTGTTGAGTGACTGACTGATCTGGAGAACTCTAAGCCCTTTCCTACAGTTCAGCATCCACAGCCAAGTCCAGTCCCCAGGGGACACCACTACAGCACAAACATCTGCTTTGTGAGTGCATTTTACCTTCACATCTTGTAATGTTTTTATTTATGTTTGAGAAAAGAGAGACAGAGTGGGAGCAGGGAAGGAAAGCAGAGAGAGAAAGCGAGACACAGAATCCGAAGCAGGCTCCAGGCTCCGAGCTATCAGCACAGAGCCAGATGCGGGGCTCGAACCCCTGAACCACGAGATCGTGACCTGAGCCGAAGCCAGAGGCTTAACCAGCTGAGCCACCCAGGCGCCCCTTACCTTCATATCTTGATCCATCTGGGTATATGAAAGTGCCATGGCCATGTTTTTTGTTTTTAACGTATTCTCCTATGTATCGAGCGCCGCTTTTAAATTTGTAGATCCCCTGAAACACGTTGGTTACATAATTCATATTATTCCTGAATTCAATACTCACCCATAGAGTATTCACTAGAGAAAACGACCCACTCACGTCACCAGTTCTGACCTGGCCGTGCCTTTTACCGTGTTGGTAGCTCCCTTCATACGTGTCCCCGTTGGGCAGCCTTGCTTTCCCGTGTCCGTGCCGTTCACCTGCCTCATTCCGTTCCCCATCGTACTCCTGGGCAGAAGAAAGCGGGATCATCACAGCTACCGTGTGTTCAGCACTAACGATATGTTAAAGCATTTTGTAAATAGTGGTTCGCTGAAGCCCTCCCAATCCTCAGCCCCATCTTACAGGTGAGGTAGGTAACTGCACCTGGGCGACATGGGGCATTTGTCCAAGGTAACACACTTAGTACCTGTCGCTGGTGGAAGCCTCACTCTCTCTCTGCCACGTCTGAGCTTGTAATTTATCATGATAACCCTTCACACTGTAAACAAAATTCAAGGCATTCCAAATTGTGTTCTTTATAGCAACGTGTTTGAACTAACATATGTGGGTGGAATCGGTCCTCGGTCACACAAGTACCTCCCTGGTGCTTCCTTCAACAATCCAGGACTTAAAATGCAAAGACAAGTCTTCCTTCAAACAATTCCCTGGGCGCACGTGGTCTCAGGAGGCGCCAGTGGGAGAGGAAGCAGCAAGGGGGAGCTGAGGCGTAAACAGGGCTCAACTGTCACAAGAGTCCCTAAGTCCACTTAGTTTAACTTCCTTATCAAGAGACTTGAGTTTCAAACACTCATAGACTCATATGGAAATAAGGACGTATCTGAAAAGTAAATCTCTCTCTCTCTCTCTCTCTCTCTCTCTCTCTCTCTCTCTCCACACACACACACACACACACACACACACACACACACGTATATATAACACAAGCTTGCAATTCACCTGTTTCCTCTGACCCTTCATAAAATAAACCTTCCTCCAGCACCTGATCACGAGTGCAGAGTGCACATAACAGATAATAAAAGGGCCAAGGCACAGAGTAACGATTTGACATAGACCCGCATCTGCATGGACTTATTACAACACAAGTTCAAACACAAGTTCAAGTTCCTGCCGGGGCTTCAGACCCCCTTTCCCAGCACGATCCAGCTCAGAAATCCGTGCTCAGGACAGAAGGTAAAAATGGCATGATCTTACACACTTGTTGCGGGGTCAGTCTAAATCAAAATGTATAAAAGCTTTTGAGGTCTGCTCAAAAGACCTCCCAGTGCACCCCTACTGAGCCAGTGGGGTGACTGAACAGGAAGGGAACCCTTTAAAATGACCCCAGCTGTGATTGAAGCTACAAATTGCGGGCACCAAAACGTGACAAACCAGCAGGGCTATTTGAGGAGACAAACTTGAAGTCTTCTTGGGCTGATGTTGTAGGTCGGGCTCCCCCGAAGCAGACCCTGAGCAAGTGGTTTTTATAAGCCCTCCCCGAGGAACCGGTAAAGGGGATGGGGAAACAGATATGAAGGAGGAGGCCGCCCAGCATGGGGGTGTCAGGAGATGTCCCAGACTCGGCCTCATTGCAAGCTGTGGTTTGTGGTGCTGTTAGCACTAGCCGCTGGCTGTGGGGACAGCGTGCAGATTCCAGGCACTTCTGGCTCTCCGACCTGGCCAGGCGGCTCCACGCGATGGAGGTGCTAGTCTTGAGCAGAAAATGGGGCAGAGACTGAGAGACGGGCGCACAGAATTGCCAAAAGGTCTGAGCAGGCACCAAGACATCCGGCCCCGGAGAGGTGCTAGGTTTTCAGTTAATTCTGAAACTATCTCGACTCTGTGCCCTGAACGCACGCACCGTGGCTGGGGTTCCCAGCCTGTCAGCCAAGAAATGATCACCCCTGGGTTAGACGGTTAATCTGTGGATATGGAGATGGATAGATAGATAGATACACACACGCACACACACCTATGCCCACCCTGCACCCAGCTCACATCGCGGCATGTGCACCCCATACCGCCTCTCTGCTGCCCAAACCCGGGAATAATGCCAGAGACTCGGGTCACTTCCCACCACACTGAAGAAAGCACACGGCATTCCGGGCCTGCAGGAAGCCTTCGCTGAGCCTGAGGCCCTCTGAGCGTTTCTTGAAGGTTGCCAGGAAGAACTTTCCTCCATCCTCCTTGATCCCGAGCAGCCGAGCTCCATTACAGAGCAGCATGGCAGGTTGGGGTGACCCCGCCAACCAAGGAGACTGCCTGGGCGACTGCGGCAGCGGGGTGGAGGCCGCTTCCCAAGTCTTTGACTTGGAAATCTTTGCCTTTAATGGGAGGCGGGCTGGGGAGGGGAGGAGGCGGCGAGAAGGGATGTGGCCAGAGACGTCACAGCGTTTCACCTTTCACCGCCAACTTCCAGGCCGCGGTGGCCGGCGCGTCCCCGTCCCTGGCTGGGCCGCCCGGGGGACTGTGGTCGGCCTCCGGGGGTGCGCCTGGGAAACACCACCCCCGTACACCCGGAGCTCTCACCCCAAGATCGTTCTCTCCCTCCTCCTCCAACTCCTCCGAGCCCAGGTCCGACATGGCCTCGCCCCCGTCTCGGTCCTCGCCGCCACCAGCGCGTCTCTGGTAGGTAGGTACACGCTGCTCGCACAGCCGCGTCCGCCGTCGCCATGGAGACGCGGCCCGTCCCGCCTCCCCCCCCCCCCCCCAGCGCGGGCGGAGGGATGGGGAAGCGTGGGGCGGAGCCACTGGCCGCGTTCGGGTGCTGTCATAGCAACGGGAAGGGGCACCTCGACCAATCGCGGCCCGGGAAGATAGGGGGCGTGGCCTGGGGCGGGAAGGGGCGGAGTGGGAAGGCGCGGGGCGGAGCCACTGGAAGCTCTCGGTGCTGTCATAGCAACGAGAGGGCCACCTCGACCAATCGCCGCCCGGGAAGAGGGAGGGGGCGGGACTTGGGATGGCCTTGGTACCCACCAGCTCTCCCACCTGGACCCCGTGTGACAGGTCCCAGGACTCTTTAGTTGGAGGCTGGGTGATCCTGTAACGTGGAGCCACCTTTGGACCAGGGCCCTAAAGAGTTGGTGCACAGAAGACACACCGGGCCAGCTCTCGAGAGGGCCTCATTTCTGCCCCGCGCTGAGCACGGCCCCTTCCCACCCCTCCCCTTGGCTTCTTGAGTCCCTCCGTGGGCCCTGCCCGCTCTTCCTCACCTGTCTGGGCCCTTCTGGCCCTTCAGCGTTAGCAGTCCAGAGACATATGTCCGCTGAGATCTTTTCTCATGTTTATAAATGTCTCCTGAAGCGCAAGGAGTCGGCTCCTCGCAGAGGCGCTTCCACACTGATGCCCTGCAGGGTTTGACGTCCCATCTCCACCCTGAACATGGGTGCAGTCCCCTTTATACCCGAAGGAGGAAAGGACTTCAGCTCCATGTATGATCTACCCACCTGTCATCCATCCATCCATCCATCTACCTAGCTACCACCCATCCATCTAGCGATCGGCCCCCACAGCACCTAGAAAGGTGTTTTTCCCACAGCCGGTGCTCAGCCGAGCCAGTGAAATCAGTCCACCTGAGCCTTTAGATGCCTGGTGAGATGGAACTATGGTCGAGGTCTTTCTTCATCAGTTGCACTTAAAAGAATCTCTATCTTGTGGTGTGAATAGAGAAAAACCACCCAAATGAGAACAAGCAAAGACTATTTATCCAGAGCTTGCTACAGCAAGGGACTCAGCCACCATCATTTGCATTTTGGCGGAGATTCACAGGCAGGCAGGGGATTTGGCAAAGCTGACAGTGGAGAACAGGGAGGCTCCAGGTGCGCCCCGTCAGAGGCTGTTGGCCCGGGAAGCTGTAGGCAGCTAACTAGAGGTGGTGATGAGCGAGCACAAGGCAAGCTGACACCTCGCAAACACCCCCCACCCCCAGGTGGGATTGTGTAACATTCCTCGGGCACTCCTGGCTGCCCGAGAACAAAGCAAAGGGGAGAAACAAATGGTTAACTGATAGAGATCACAGTCCTACCCGGCCTGAGTCTCCATCTATTTACAAATATCTTAGTAAATTACAAGAAAAAGGCACTCTTATCAATAGCTAATCTCCAGAAACCTAAAGACTCCGTTTCCTGGAGCCCCAACATCACCCCCTCCATTAGTGACGCAGGGAACAAAGGCAAGAAGGAAATGGCAGGTAAGATTAAATTTCCTTCTAACCTGCAGCCCATTGACGACCACTTGAGGCCGGCAGAGTCCAACGTCTCTCCAGGAACTCCCTGCTGTCTTAATGCTAATGCTTTGCTAGAGGGAAAAACAACCTTAACTTGACAATAGCTAGGCCTCCATACCCTAGGAGTCTTCTTTAGCATATGAAAATCCTTCTGGGAACTTCCCCTTGACTTTACCTCCCTCAACTCCCAAGTATATAACCGGTCTCTTCTCAGGGTCTGGGGCAGCTCTTCCTTTCTTGGGTCCTGTCTTAACAAAATCACCTTTTTGCACCAAAGACGTCTTCAAGAATTCTTTCTTGGCCGTCAGCTCTGGACCCCACCATCACCCCCAAACCTCATCAGTGGTACATCCCTAAATGATTGGTTATCAGTGCAAATTGGACTCCCTCTGGTTGGTCCTAAGCTGGAAGTAGGGAAAATGGTCAGGAACTGCTCAGTTATTAATCAAGTCCTGGCCAATTGTTACAGAAGTTATGGTTTGCTCCTAGACCAATTGGTAGAGACAGAGGACTGACTGCCGACAAGCCTGACTTACAGCACACTGGCTTTTTGGGCTGGTTCCTATAAATAATGGGTTGGTTTCCTGGGCTGTAGCTTGTGCATCAGAGTTCTATTTTTCTATACGACTTGGCCATCGTACATTTTTTTATCTGATTTCTAATGTGTTTTTGCAAGTTATACAAATAACTGTGTCAGCTTAAATCTAAATACTGTTGCTTTTTGAGATTTAGTACCTTCAGCAATAACAATAGCCCAATAGTTTTATTTCTTTAAACCCATTTAAGTACTCAAAAAAAATTGACCTAAATGGGGAGAGGGGGGAGACCGGTCCTAAAGTCATCATTGGAAACATTACTCATCTAGAGCCAGAATGCCCAAGTTCCAATTCTGGGTCCCCATGGCTTTGGTGACCTCAGGCAGTTCAGCTGCCCTCTGAGGCTCGGATTCCTATTTTGTAAACTGAGGAGAATATGCCCTTCTAATCTCAAAGAGCCGCCACGGGGACCAAAGATAATATTTTATTAACGTATTGTCATTTATTGTGATAGCTACATCATGTTAACAACAAAAATATTACCAAGAAATCACACATCCTTCATAGAAAGTTCCCCACACACCCACCCCAAGGTGTGTCGTTTGTTGTTGCTGTCAGAGTAGGGGAGGAGTGGCTGAGGAAACAGAGTTTGATCTTGCCCGACAGCCTTGTGGATGCCACATCCAAGAAGGGAAACATCCACAGATCTCCCAGGTCACACACACTTTGCAGGCCTTTCCTTCAGAAACAGTGGCAGAATGGAAGATGGCGATCTTAACCAAATCTCAGGCCCAAACACATCATTTACTGAACAAAGAAACAATTTACAAGCTGATTAACACACAAGACCCTACAATTAACATTATTTGTTAGTTGCAAAGAAAAAAAATTGTAAAAAAAAAAAGTCAGGTGTTTGGGGTAAAGATGATTAAGATCTACTTTATGCTTGACGGTTGCCACACTGAGTACAATTGTGTCTTTTTATAATAAAACGTCAAAAATATTTTAATGTTAGAAATCTGTGATGATAATAGTAACGGAAATAAATTTTTGCCTTTATGCATGTGAAACTGTTGGAAACTCAACTTCCAGATTTGCTCTAACAATGACAGTAACTACGGTTTGCTAAGTTCCAACTTGTGCTGGCAGTGTTCTGTTGTTGTTTTTAATTTTGTTTAATGTTTATTTATTTTGGGCGGGGGAAGGGCAGAGAGGGGGAGACACAGAATGCGAAGCAGGCTGCAGGCTCTGAGCTGTCGGCACAGAGCCGGGTGTGGGCCTCAGACTCACGAACCACGAGATCATGACACCAGCTAAGTCAGACACTTAACCCGCTGAGCCACCCAGGTGCCCCTGGGCTGGTGGTGTTTTAAGAGTTTTATATGAATTGTCTTATTAAACCCGTGCTGCCATTCCCCCACCATACAGTTAAGGAAAGGAAGCCACAGAGAGGTAAAGTCGTTGCTTGTGATCATGGAGCCAGCGGGGTTCAAAGCTCATACCCCTACTGCCTCCCAGATCTCTGATTTAAAGGAGTAACTATGGTTTTTGAGGACTGGCCTTAACCATCTACCAAGCAGAGAACCACTGGCTCAATACGCTTTAGATTGGAAAAAATACAGCAAGTGGCATAAACAAACCCTGTTCTGGATCACATTGTTAGTAAGCAGCTGGGTATCTGGCCATAGCACTGGTGAACCCTAAAATTTACAACTTTTGTCCCACGCACAGTAGTCAGAGTTCCCCCTCTCCCCATCTTTCAATCTACAGTAATTTCACTACACGGCAGGTTTAGCAAGTGTCCAAATAAAGCAATACCGGGTGACAGCAGGGCCGCCTCCCCAGCCTCCCACAGCAACACGGGACCTGATCCAAACTCCTCCTTCCAGAAGCGTTCCCTGGCTCAGATCAGGCTCTCTCCCTCGCAGGAGACCTGGGGAGTCCCGGGAAGACTTCATCGGGCCAAGCCGGTTCCTGGCAGCTTGACCCCTAACTCCCAGGTGACCCCGAAGTGCCCGGTGATCACAAGAGCAGCGCCCTCAAACTCCGAAGGCCTTCAAAATGCTCCCTTAACTCATCCTTTGCCTTTCTTTGGGGGAACGAGGGGCAAAAAGGTGAGGCCATCACCAGGAGGGGAAAAAAGGAAGAAATCCTCCTCTACTCCTTCAAAACCTTTTCAGGGAGGCCCTTCCCGTAATTCCCCCGCAAGGGTCTCCCGTCGCGCCCCAGCCGGCCCTCCCCGCCACCCGCCACCCGGCGTTTCCCATCATCCCCCAGGGAGCTCTTCCCAGCATCCCCCACGAGGGATTTCCCATCCACCCCCGCGGCGAGCTTGCGCAGAGGCGGCGCTCCGTGAAGACGGGCGGGCGCGGCCGGCGGGGTCTCGGGTGAGTGCGGACGGGGCGCGCCCACGGGTCCGCCCAGCTCCCTTTCTCGGGTAGGAAATCCTCTTCTGCCCCTTCCCCCCGTGTGGGTGACGGAGGCCACCTCTCTACCCACCTGCCCTCCTCCAGAACAAAGAACGAGAGCACAGGGGCCCGACTGGAGCGGGTGCCCCGAGCCCCTCGCGTGGGGGTGCTCCCGAGCAGGGGGAGAGGGCTCTTGGAAGCCCTTCTGGGGGTCTGTTACCCAACCGTGCACACCTTTCTGACCCACTTCCGAGCGGAGGGCTGGAGGCCTGGCGGTTGCCATGGCAACTGGGGGAGTCCCCGAGCCGGCCCTTCTGAGCTCTTCAGCACAGTGCACGGGAAGCCCTAAGAACTGAGGACGGTGGGAGGCATGCCGGCAGGCCTGTTTTGTTGTGTTGCCTTTGCGGCAGCCGCTCAGAGAATAAGCAACAAAATGAACTGAGACCCATCTCAATTATGGAAACGTCAGGCTGTGTATTAAAATTGCTTATGTTCTTAGAAACGTATGCATGTGTTACAGGTATACCCACATATGACCATACATGTACAGATATAGGTACGTAGATACAGATATGTGGGTATACAGATGTAGATGTATAGCTATTTTAAAAACGGGAGTTGCGGGGGCGCCTGGGTGGCTCAGTCGGTTATCCTCTGACTTGCTCAGGTCATGACCTTGTGGTTTGTGCGTTCAAGTCCCGCATCCCACCCAGAGCCTGGATCCCACTTTGGATTCTGTGTCTCCCTCTCTGTCTCTTCCTCCCCCACTCGCATTCTGTCTCGTTGTCTCTCAAAAATAAAGAATAAAAAAACATTTTAAAATAGGAATTGCAACTTTTTTTTTTTTTTAGAAGGAGGGGGAAGGGCAGAGAGAGAGAGGAAGAGACAGAATCCCAAGCAGGTTCCACGCTGTCAGTGTGGAGCCTGACACAGGGGTTGATCTCACAAACTGTGAAATCATGACCTCAGCCAAAGTCGAGTCATTTAACCAATTAAGCTACCCAGCCCCCCCTCCAACAGATAGATATTTTAAAAACAGGAATTGCAAGTTCTTTTTTTAAAAAATAAAAGATTTTAGGGGCACCTGGGTAGCTCAGTTGGTTAAGCCTCAGACTTTGGCTCAGGTCATGATCTCACAGTTCGCAGGTTCAAGCTCCGCGTCAAGCTCTGTGCTGACGGCTCAGAGCCTGGAGCTTGTTTAGGATTCTGTATCTCCCTCTCTCTCTGCCCCTCGCCTGCTGGCTCTCTCTCTCTTTCTCTCTGTCTCAAAAATAAATAAACATTAAAAAAAAATAAAAATAAAAGACTTTTAATGACATTTAGTGGATAGGAGTCAGATGCAGGGTTGGAACCCTAGCTCTGTTTACTTCTTTCTGGTCAGTTTGTCCATGTTTAAAATGGAGATCTAGCTAACTGCCCTCTTAGGGCCGTTGCCATGTCTGAATAAAATATTTCTGATGAGCTCAGCCCAGTGGGGAGTGCTTAGTAAATGCAAGCTATTATTTTTTTTTATTTTTTTTTTATGTTTATTTATTTTTGAGACAGAGAGAGACAGAGCATGAGCGGGGGAGGGTCAGAGAGAGAGGGAGACACAGAATCCGAAGCAGGCTCCAGGCTCTGAGCTGTCAGCACAGAGCCCGACGCGGGGCTCGAACTCACGGACCGTGAGATCATGACCCGAGCCGAAGTCGGACGCCCAACCGACTGAGCCACCCAGGCGCCCCTGCAAGCTATTATTAATAAGTATTCTGTGTTAACTGTGTAGTAAGCTAAGCACCTTCTATCGGTAGGTCTTTGGTGAACTTTTGACTCCAATTTATCTTAATTATCTTCAATTGTCGTTTCTTCCTAAAGAGGGATCAAACTGCCAAGGTGTCAGCCAGGTAATTGTGAGGATCAGAGGTTAGGCTGTGATGAAGAGATTTCACTGAATATGCTCGTATTCATTAGTGCTAATACACCTGAGGGCAGGAAGAGACTGCAGTTTCTGGAAATATATAGACATGTAGGTTCTCTTTTTAACATTTATTTCTTTATTTTGAGAGAGAGAGCGTGAGCAGGAGAGGGGCGGGGGGGGGGGGGGGGCGGAGACAGAATCCCAAGCAGGCTCTGTGCTATCAGCGCAGAGCCCAAGGTGGGGCTCCACTTCATGAGCCATGAGATCATGACCTGAGCCGGAAACTGAGAATCAGACACCTAACTGTGAGCCGCCCAGGCTGCCCTTGACTTGTAGATTCTTAAGCGCAAGTGGCTCTTTGAACAGTTTGAAGTCACGCCTCTCTCATGCAGATGGCAGTCAGCAAAGAAGAAACAGACAGACACACCTGCCTGAGTTATGTGCTTTAATGAGGGATGTTGAGAATCGTGTCCTCAAGAGACGAAAACGAATTCCTGACCACCCAGGAAGCGAAACCATTCAGTAATGTGCATGGGGAGGGGGGGCGGGGAGGTTAGTGGAGTCAGCCGGGGTGGAGGCGAGATGTCTGGAAATTGTGCAGACTGGCCTTGTCTGCTGGACAGCAACTCAGGGGAAGAGCTGCGGCTCCTCTGTGCTCTGCTCTCACCACCCAGCACACAGTAAGGGTTCGGTCAACACAAGCTGATCAAACTGAATGTTAGGTATCATTTTGCAACAGCACTGGAAGTTACGCAACACTTGGAAAAGAGAAAGAAAAGGAAAGTACATCCAGTTTTTATTCTTTTTTTTCTTCTGCTTTATGGGCTGGGTTTTTTACCCCTCTGAAATCAGGTTTGATTTCCCAGGGGCCCTCTCAATATGTTAAGTAATTGTAGCAGTGTGTGTGTGTGCGGGGCCCCTGGGTTGGGTACTAGGGGGCTCTGAGGAAAGGAGGAAAATGTGCAGACCATTTAGGACAAATTCAACATTAATCCATGCCATGAAAAAAAAATTACCAAAACTCTGATGCTTCGTGGCTTCATCTTGGACCCCTATTCTAAAAAAGATGTCACTCCTCTGTCCTACTGGATATGTAAGATTGGTCCTACTCTCCCGTGACAGATGACGTTGGTGTGGCCAGTGATGGTGGAGGGAGATCTCAAGGGACAAGGGGCTGCACCCTGCAGGACTTAAGGATGCATCAGGCTCTCTGAGCAAGGTGCAGGGAGGAGCCTGCGAGCTGAGTGACTTCTGCCGCAACGAGGCTTGTCCTGCCCAACTTGCAGAAAGGTCATGAGAACCAAAGATAATGAGGATGAGATGCTCTGGAAACGCCCCGTGCTGTAGAAATGGAACGTGTATATTTCGCTCGGGCTTTTAAATCACTGACCACATACTCTTCGCTCCGTCCGGAAGAATCCGGAAGAATAACGTGTTCCCACATGCCAGCGATGTAGCAAAGTGATGCAGTGGTCACCCTGAACCCACTCCCCCGAATGAAGAAATGTATCCGTGTGAATATCTGCGTGCATAGGTCTTTGTCCACACCTCAAAGCCACCCGTGTGGGATTTGGTTGTGCGCGGGTTGAGGGTTCACCGACCAGAGGGAGGAACGTGGAGACTAAATGCACGCTACCACGGTGCCTCCTAGAATGGCCGGCCCCGCCCCGCTCTCCAGCCCGGCGACTGCTGCCCGCCGAACGCGTGCCTACTGTAAGTCATTTCTCTTCTTTGCTAATTCGATGGGCAAAAGGGCATCTCATGGTGCTTTTACTTTGTATTTCCCGGGGTGTTCGTGAGGACAAGCACTTTTCCGCCAGAGGCTTATTCTTCACCTACGTGAGCTACTGTTAACTTTTTAGATCATTTTTCTCCAGGACGCCCTCCTAGATCAGTGTGTGCTGTTCTCTCTTTCTGAAGCGATTCCCGCTTCTCGTGTTTCTCTTCACCTTGAGTACCCTGCCCAGACGCAGCCTCCTGGGGGGCTGCTTTCCTACCTGCTTCGAGCCCCTGGGTTCCCTCCCTTGTCTTGCACTCCTGCCACAATCGTGACTGGTGCCTTCAGGTCTGCCTCCCCACGTGCTCCCCGGGCCTTGACCCCGATAGTCTAGCACAGAGCCTGACGCAAGGTCAAGGCTCAAATTATTAAAAATTGCTAAGTGTTTTTTGCGAAGTGGGTAAAATGCAGTAAAGTATAAAGAAGAAAGGAAAGACTACCAGGAACCTTGCCTCCCGTCCCTGGCGTTTTGGCGTGAATCCTTCCAGGCTTCTCAAATGCACAGATATTTGTACTTGATGGGAATGCTTTCATTTCTCACTTGCCATTACCATGTACCTTCCAAGGCACACGTGTCAGAGCTTCTTCAGAAGTGTTTTAAATTTTTTTTTTAATGTTTATTTTTATTTTTGAGAGAGACAGAGACAGAATGCAAGTGGGTTGGGGCAGAGAGAGAGAGGGAGACACGGAATCCGAAGCAGGCTCCAGGCTCCGAGCTGTCAGCCCAGCGCCCGACGCGGGGCCCGAACTCACGAGCTGTGAGATCATGACCTGAGCCGACATCGGACACAACCGACCGAGCCACCCAGGCGCCCCACTTCAGAAGTGTTTTAAATGACCAAACAATGTTTTGCCTTGAGGATATGTCAAAATTATCTTCATTCAATCAAGGTTTGATAAAAGAATGAGTGGAAATGTTTAATACAAGTTTGAAGGAGGTACGGAGTGTTCCTTAAGGAGATTATACTCCTTTACGTTTTTAAGGAAATACCTTTTCAGCTGTCTCTTCTGGGCACCCCCTTCAACCCCTACTCTGGAGCGACCATCAAAAGCGCTTCCTCGGCTCTGGGTGCGAGCCTCGCCTCTGCTTCGGGCCCCGGTATACCTGAGTGTCACTGTGTCTGTCTCTCCCTCCCGGGCCTGGTCTTTAATGACCCAGCTGCTAGGAGAAGCCTCTAAAAGGCCGGGGGCCAAGCACAGTTGGCACTCAGGAGAGCGGCAGGATCATTTCCCCCCCCCTCCACAAAGAGGAGAGCCACAGAGGGCTGAAACACCACGTGAGCACTACAACTTGGCACTGAAATCCTGGCTGGGACCCCCTGTGGGCCACCCCGGGGGTCCTGGTCGCCACCCGTGCCACTGCCGCCGTTTCTGGCAAAAGGGGCAGGTTCTCAGTGTGGGGACCCTAGAAGTTTCCCCACCGAAACGGGATGGAAATGTAAAATCCCACGTCTATTAAGCAAGGTCACTTGGGCGAAGATGACTTCATCTCACCAGTGCGCTCCTTTGATTGGCTCCGTAGAATGTTCAGAATCCTGTCTGACTCACAAAAGTTGGGATATCAACAAAGTGCATGCTTGTTTTTTCTGAAACACTTTTTAAGTTTTTTTAAGTTGAAATTAGAAAGTGTGTAACCTGTTTAAGGATCTTTGGGGGGATTTGGGGGTTTCGTGGCTTGAGGTTCTCTGTTGTTTCATGCCAGCTAGATGGTGAGCACCCTGTCCTTTCCCTCTGTGTAACAGGGACAGTGTCTTACACAGAGAAGTGCTCAGTGACCCTGCCTTAGAGGAGGAAACACTGAGGTATAAACACGTTCAGGAACATTCCACAGTGGCACATCCAGTAAGTGCTGATCGGCCCAGCGGCGATCGCGAGGAGCATGCTTGCGGGAGGAAGGTGGGCGCGTTCAGCCAGGCCACTCTTTGGTACCCGGCCACTGACGTGTCACACTGCACGTCCCCTCACAGATGCGCCCGTGTCTGCCAGCAGGGGGATGGCTGTGAAGGAACACATAGGCGCCCCGTAGCACATTTGGCTTTAAAACCTCTATTAGCTCTATGCCCCCGAGCCGAACCTTAACACGACTTACGTTAAAGATCGGGGGCAGGAAATCAAATTCCATTTTTATTTTATTTTAATTTAAACATTTTTTTAGGATTCTTTATTTATTTCAAGAGAGACAGAGACGGTGTGATTAGGGAGGGGCACAGAGTGAATCCCAAGCAGGCTCCGTACCGTCAGCGCAGAGCCCAACGTGGGGCTCAGACTTACGAAACTGTGAGATCTTGACCTGAGCTGAAACCAAGAGTCGGACGCATAACTGACCGAGCCACCCAGGTGCCCCGAACTCCATTTTTAGAAGAAACTGGCAAACCCACAAAATAAGCTGCAGAGAGGGACTTTGTAGTTCCCTCTTACCCAGCACCCAGTGTGTGTCCGGGAACCGTTACGCATTCATGCCGATGTGCTGTGTTTGCCAGTATTTACGGTGGAGCCACTGCACGCTTGTGACCAGTCAGCGTCAAGGGTTCAGCCAGGGTCCCCTGTGTGCCAGGCTTGATTCTAGGTGCTAAGGATTCACGGTGGACAAACAGGTTAAAAAAGTCTCTACCCAGGTGCCGTCCTAACACGTGACCTCCTTCGCCCTCACGTCAGCCCCAGGGAACCATGGGTGAGAGCTGGCGCTCGGGAGGGTGAGGTGATGTTCCCAGGGTGCCCCTCCAGTAAGGACGGGCCACCGCCGTCCATTCTGTTCGTTAGCAACAACGCGGATAATTGAGCAGAGATCACCTCGCTCACCGCTGAGCGCCCCAGAGCTGCCAGAATTCTGAGTTTTTGATGAGTGGAGATAAAATGAAGCTTCTCTTCTCCGAGTTAAGTGAGCCCCGCCGATTTTACCTCTCTAATAATGGTTAATGCTTGGATGCTTTCTAAGCCTGAGGCATTTCCTCAAGCTCTGAAGCCCAGAATCGCCAGAGCTGTCTCCAGGGAGGCCTTCTCTGGGAATGTCTGCCTCTGCTCCTTCCCTGGAGCGTCCTGGCCTCGCCTCCCAGTTCCAGTTCCGCAGACACCGAGCTCTCTTGGACTGGAGGTCCTTGTTTTAAGCCTTACTTCTCATTGCAACCCCAGCCCCCGAGCACAGGGCTTATTTTACACACAGTAGGGTCTCATTCTCCCGTTCTTGGTCACGAAGGACAGAACCTCCCAGTAGGTGGAGTGACTCTTCCCTGCAAATTGGGGGGGTGACAAAAGCTGACCCCTCAGGTTGGATCTGCCCACCCTCGTCCTCCCTCGGGGTCACTCGGGTCACAGACACTCTCACTCCACGCGCACAGATTGGCACCAATAGAAATTCGTGATCTCGTTATTTTGTGTCTCTCGGCACCTGCTGCCCTCCCCCAGCGTTTGCTGCCCTTCCGCTAAATCCTTTGGATTGTCCCCAAACACCAGAGGCCACCTCCTCCCTCTTCACTTTCAGCCCCCGACTTTACCTTCTGCAAGAAGGGAGAGCAGATAACTCTCACCTCCCGCCTTCCCGCCCACAAAATGATCTCTGTCTCCATCTGTCCCGTCCCCGTCCCGAGGCTCATTCCTCCGCGGCGCGTGTTTTGGATTCCTGTCTTTCTGCCCCTGGAGGGCCCTGTGTCCTTTAAGCTGACAGCCCCCAGTCCTATGCGTATCGACTCCCACTCCCTCTGGTGGCTTCTGTAGGACGGGTGTCTCCTGAGAGAAGTGGCTGGTTCCGGGTCTAGGGCAGACGTGTGAGGTGAGCCCAGAACGTGTTGTCACACTAGAAAGCAAGGACGCTATCAGGGGACCAGGTCGTGGCGGAAGGAGTCGGGAGCCAACGAGAAGAGGCCGGAATGGGTGAATGAGGGGGGCGAGGGCAGCGGGTCAGAGCACAGCCAGCGCCGGCCACCGTGCGCGTAACAAAAGGGCAAAACAAAGCGGGAAGAAACTGGTGACGTGGGGAAGAATGCTAGAAGACCTACACCTTATTTTGCAAACTGGCCACTAAGGAGTTCTACATTTGTTCCTCCTTGCCTGTATGCACTGCGCCTCAGAGCTAAATAATTGGTGAGGGGAGGCCCGTCCTTGTGGACGCATGCTGCCCGCAGGAAGACGTCACGGGATGAGGACCTCACAGTTTCACTGCTCCTGTGATTCTCACCCCCGGTGAGTAACCAGCTCGGGCCGGGGACATCTGCTGTCGTGCTTGCTGTACTCCTCACTGCCCGAGTCTGCCCCGCCTCGAGGCCTCGCCACCCAGCTCAGGAAGGGCAGGGAGCAAAAACGACATGTTGGACCACATCGCGAAGACGGAATCTGCACCGCACGGTGTGGGAGGCTGCGGGACAGATGGCCCGGACTCTGCGACCAGAGCGCGGGGGCAGAGACAGAGGTGCAGGGCAAACCTCCAGATGGGGAGACCTGGGGGACACATCAGGACAAGGTGAGTGTGGACTGTTTGGAACCCCATTTAAAAACAGACACGATAGCGGGGTGCCTGCCGGGGTGGCTCAGTCAGTTAAGCGTTGACTCTGGATTTAGGCTCGGGTCATGGTATCACGGTTCCTGGGTTCAAGCCCCGCGTTGGACTGCACTGGCAGCATGGAGCCTGCTTGGGATTCTCCCTCTCCCTCTCTCTGCTCCTCCCTTGCTCTCTCTCTCCCTCTCTCTCCCTCTCCCTCAAATGGACACACTTTAAAAACAAATACAATAGTGAGAACGTAGGGAGTCAGGGAGGAGAGAGCACAGGCTGGGTATTTGATGCTATTATGGGGATTATTCTTGTTTGGGGAGTCACGACGATGGGGTTGTGGTGGTGTTTAAAACCCTATGTTTTAAAGATACATCCTGAAAATTTGCCGATGAAATACGGCCGTGTCTGGGATTTGCGGCAGAATGGTCCTGGGACGGGAAGGGGGTCGACAGAAGGAGGAGGCGCAGTCGGCCGCATGTTGGCAGTGGATGAAGTGCGTGATGGGCCCACGGGCTTCACTCTCGTGTCCTGTCCCCTTCCGCCTGTGCTTGGAAACGTCCAGATGCCTCAAACGTGCCCTTCCTCCTCCCCGGGTCCTCCTCCAGCTTTGGGTCCTTCTCTCTCCTCCCAGGCTCAGCAAACCCTCCTGAAATGGTCTGTCTGCTTTATGTGGCCTCTGCTTCCTGCTCCCACTTAGTCCCCTACGAAGGTCTGCCCGCCCCCCCTGGAAGCTTCAGTCCCCGCCTTCTGGGCCAAGCCTGTAAACCCTGACTCCTGTGCTGCATCTGGCCCTCTCCCTCCCCTTCTGGAAACTGCCTTCCTCGGGCCCTTGGACATCACCGCCTGCCGGCCTCTCCCACCACTGTGTCCGCGGCTTCCAGCTTCTCCTCTCTGTCCGGCCCCTAAACGTTGGCCCCCCTGGGTTCCGTCTTAGCCTCCTGCCTGGGCGAGCTTCTCCCCTGCTGTGCATTGCTGTCCATACCCAGCCGCCCCCACCAGCCTAGGATTCTTCCAGAGACTCTAAAACCACACATCCAGCCCCGGTCAGCATCTGCACTGACGGGTCCCCTGGGCCAAATGCTCAACAAGTACAAATATGTTCCTCTCCCGCCTGCCCCCACCCTGTATGCCCCCTGTTATCCCGTGTAACAGTGCTGTGATCGCTGGTTATCTGTGTGACATGTTCCCTAGCCGGGTGCTCTCTGAGCATCACGTTTGTCTCTGCCTCCCAGAGCCGTGCTGTGGCAGTGGGGCCCCGTCGCCTCTGCCTGCCTCTTGGCTTGGGTCAGTGGGAGAGTAGGACTTGAGAGAGAGGACTGCTCACTCCCTGCTCGGTCCCTGCCAGGCCACCGCCAGACAGCAGTCACCCCCGCTCCCAAGCCCCAGCCCCCTCCTGCCGAGCACCTCTGGCCACAGCCTCAGCTCCGCCTGCCGTACCAGCGGCTTCCTGATGTTGCTAGCCTAAGGATGCATTCCCCCATTAGTTTCCCTACACCCTGTGCCCTGCTCGAACTTAGGGAACGCCCCCCGTACCAGGCTCTGCCCCTGCCGCACACATCCTTGTCCTTCCTGGAGCCTCAGAACGTGACCTGACTTGGAAGTGAGGCTGCAGATGTAAATAGTTAAGATGAGGTCATGTTGGAGCGGGGTGCACCCGAAATCCAACGACTGGTGTCCTCATAAGAGGGGAGACATGGAGACACAGTGCGACGACCGGTAGCTTGGAGCCTGGCGTCCGCAAGCTGAGAAACCCCGAGGATTGCCGGCAACCCCGGAAGCTAAGAGAAAGGCCCGAAGCAGATTCTTCCCTGGAGGCTTCAGAGGGAGCACAGCCTTGATCTTAGACTTCCGGCCTCCAGAGCTGGGAGACCATAAACTTCGGCCGTTCGAAGCTACCCAGTTTGAGGTACTTGGTCACGGCGGCCCTAAGAAATGCCCCTTCCTCACGCTCACGTCGATTTGCTTTGGAGCGCGCCCGGCCTCTTGCTCTATGAACTTTTCAGAGTCAAGGCCCCTTGCTGACTTGGGGGCCTCAGTGCCTGGCACAGGGCTGGCTGCTCTAGGCAAGCAGTAAGCATCTGTTGGATAAGAAAGAGCTTGCCCCTCGTTTGGTCTGTGGCTCTTTCACCGAAAAAGCATCAAAACATTGACAGCAAGCATGGAAGTTTGGGGTTAAAGCAGAGGCCACCCCCCCCCCCCCCCCCCCCCGCCAGGCGAGGTGTGTTCAGCTGACCAGCCCCAAGTCTGGCCGTCCTGGGTTCGTCCGTGTGGAGCCCTGGCCCTCGGCCGTGTCAGTGGCCCCCCGAGGGCACACCGCCTGTGGCCCGGTGCACCTGGTCACAATTTGGAAATGCTGGATATGAGAAGTTCAACTGGATTGGAATTCGTTCTGTTCTCCTAAGAAATTTCCACATGACGTGTCAATGAAAGAGCAGGAAGAGCTGTTAGATTCTTTACAATTTCAACTGTTGTAAGATCTGTGATGGCAACAAATGGCTTTAAAATTATCTGGTCGCACAAAGAAAGCGTCTCAGTGGTGACGTGCGAGCTGCGCCCTCCGTCCAGAACCTGCGTGCGGCGTCTTCACCGTCAAGCCTGGTGCGTTGTCATCGTGAAGCAATCACAGGTTTTCATTTCAAAGTGTGACCTGTCTTATTTGGGGAGTTTGACACAAATTGATTATCTCCCCTAATACATTTTTAGGTGTTTCTTATGATCGCATACCCGGTTAATATTTTATAAAAGATAAATATTGTCATCGTTTCTAAAATTAAAAGACTAACACTCTCAGCAAACACCATGAAGACCGCCCCGGCTCCCTCCGGTTTTTCCGTGTGCCATACAAATACCACTTTCTCTGAGAGGAGATGTTGTGAACACCGTCAGGAGACGCCATCCCTGTGGCACCGCACTCCTTCACGCGGCTGGCAAACAGAGACTGGTGTCTTCTGAGTCAGGGCTGGACCCTGAGAATCTCTCCAACCCCAGGCCGGGGGCCAGGAGGTAGATTTAGAAATAACTGGGACCAGTTCCTGGTGATAAGTCAGGATAAACTGGTTTCTACTGCCCCCAGGAAACGCAGCGCAGACTAGGAAGACGGAGAGAGTGGATTCAGCTCGCAGAGTTTGAGCCCACCGGGACCGGCTGAGGTTGGAGGGCAAGGCAGAAACGGCCTTGTGTGGGAGAAAGCACGCCTCTTGGAAGCGACAAAGCTTGGGCAGGAAGCTGTAAGCGCGGGTCAGGCCTGTTGTCCCGCTACTAAAGGACCAGGTCGTGTTCCTGCGGGCCAAGGGGCGTCGTGAAGGGTTTTCGTTGGGAATGACAGGATCCCAGCTGCTTCAGGAGGGCGATTTGGTGCAGCTGGGAGAGTGGGTGCCTGAGGGAGAGCCTAGAAGTGGGGGGAGGGGACAGCTGATGCACACGTTCAGTGACAGACAAGGAGCCCTGAGCAGACCCTGCAGGAGTACCAGAGGAGGGGTGACCTAGGACGAGCTGGGAGCCACACTGGGCGGGTTTGGGGCTCACTCAGAACGGAGAGTCAGGAAAGGGAGAAGGGACTGGCAGACAGAGACCCTGCCAAAGGGAGAGAGACGTTGCGGGGCCTGCGGCCATCCCCAGCAGGTGTCCTGTGGCCGAACCCCGGGGCCACCTGCAGCCGGCAGGTTTCCTTTCTGCATGGAGAACCTTTGCAAAAGCCAAGTAGGCCGTGCACTGGACACAAGTCAACTCAGCCAACAGAAAAGGATAACCGTGTTCTAGAAACAGAACGGGGCCCCAGGGGAAACCGCGAGCCTGGCAGGGGAGGAGGGAGCTGGCCCGAGGGAGATGTTGGGCGGGGCAGGGCAGGTCGGTGAGGGCTGCTGTCCCTACAGACCTCAAGGTTTTCACAGGGAGGCCCTGGATTGTTTTAGCCCTAAGCATTGTTTTTAGTTTTAGCTGGGGGCAGCCACTTCCTGGAATTTCATCTGCAAGATGTGTTTTCTGCTGCGCTTTGCTCTTCCTGGGAGGTGCTCCTCTGGGAGTTGGGCTTGGATGCTCTGTGCCTACAGAGGGTGCTCTGTGGGTGCTGTAGGAACATCATGGGGCCCTCTGGCGGCTGTCCAAGGTCAGTTGTGGGCCAAAAGTGAGAGCGGGATGCAGAGGACAATTGTTGGGGGGGGGGGGGGGCGGCGGGGACCATGTGTGAAGACACCAGCAAGTGCAAACGGGTGCAGGTGACTGGAGCCAGGCTGGGCTTGTCCGGCTAACCCTGTGAGCTGCCGTGGGTCATGCGCGTCCAGACGTGATAAAAGAAGGCTCAGCAGAGCCTCTCCGTGGACCCCACTTTCACTTAATACAATGCTACTTTCCTGATTCTGACCCTTGAGAAGGGACTATAGGAATAAAGGCCAGTAGCCCAAGGCACGCCCTTTTTAGCGCTGGGCCTTCCCGCGGGACGCGTCGCTTTGTCTCTTTGCTGCTGGTCGGCAAGACCTACCTTGAGGACTAAGGGCCCAGGGTGGGACTCCCCGTTGGCCAGTGGAGAACAAGCCAACGAATGCCCGTGAGCCGGCCGGCAGGTGCAAGGACACAGGACGGCCGCCGAAATACCGCCCGGGGGGGGATGGCCTGGGGGCCCCAGCAGCCGGCGGGCCGGCAGCGCCGCTCGCGTGGGGGCGCCCCCGGGGCTGTTTGGGACCCTGGACGCGCCCCGGGGCCCGGGCTGAGGCGTGGATCGAGGGAGGGAGGGGAGGACCGGAGGAGGGGGATGAGCCGGAGAGGGAGGGCCGCGCCTCCCGCCGCCGCCCGGGCCCCGGCGCCCCACGGCCCGCAGGAAAGTGAAAGGGGCGGCGGGGCCGGCGGGGCCTCCGTGCGCCGCCCCAGGAAGTCGCGAGCAGGAAGCGCCCGCGGCGGCCGGGTCGGGCTGCGGCGCAGGTGAGGCACGGGGACAGGGCTAGGGGCTGGGCGGGGAGAGCGGCGCGGGGTGGGCGTCCTCGGGCTTGGCGGCGACGCGGCACCTGCCGCGGCGGGGCCGGTCCCGGCGCGCCGGCTGCCTCCCGCCCCGCCGGCCTTTGTGCTTGGCCTTGGCCTGGGCCCGGGAGTCTCGACTCCTTCCGTGCGTCCGGAGGGACCCGAGCGGCGCGGGGACCCCGGGCAAGTGGGGGCAGGGGCGGGCCGAGCGGTCCTGCGGGCCCCCCTCCCCACCCCGCCCCCGCCGCGCTGGCATTGGGGGACCGGGGCCGCCGCGGGAGGAGCCCCGCGCATTGTCCGCCGCGCGCCGGGGACGTGGGCGTGCCGCCGAGTCCGCCTCCCCCGGGACCGGCTGCCGGGGAGGAGCCGGCGGAACAGCCGTCCCGGAGGCTCGGGGCGCCGGCGCCCTGGGCCTCTGGGCGGTTTGCGTGCGGCGCGGCTGGTTCCCGGGCTCGTGAGCCTCCCGGCCGACGCGAGTGACAGCGACCTTGTGGATCGAGAGGGGAGCGCCGGGACGTCCCCCACCTGCCGACCACCACCCATCGGGCCCTTTTTTCCTCTTTCTCCCACCTTCCGGCCCTCCCCGCCCCAGCAGCCACGCGGCTCATCCCGGTGACCCGGCGACCGCGGCCGGCGGACCGCCCGGATTTGCATTTGAACGGAGGACCCTGGAAAGCCCCAGCCCTCTGCCCCCAGGTCGGAATTTCTTTCTAAAAGGGGAATGAATTGTAACGCCTGCCTCTCCTCCGGCTTCCCTGAGCTCGCTGCGGGGAACGTGCTGCCTGCCTCGGATCTGAAATCCTGTCAAGTTGTTTGAGTTGGTGACTGTGTTAGATTTCCTCCCAGGCCCCTTCGCTGGTGTCCTTGTGGGTCAAGGCTCCAGACCTTCAGTGTCTCACCATGGAGTCTTGAACCGGCATCTGCAGCTTCTGTTTTGTGCACCACCTTTGAGGTTCTGTCTGCGGGTGGAGGCAAGGACAGTGGTACAGGTAGAGGAGCCCTTTTTTGTGTTTAGACCCCGGGAAACACACAGTGGCCATTGTCATTAATCTTTAATATGGAATAGAGCCTTTAAAGTACCAACCGCAGAAAGTATTTTCTCTGGCAAGGAAGCTGTATTTGTTCTCTCTCCTCCCTTCCTCCCCTCCTTCTCTCTCTCTCTCTCTCAAGAAAAAAGAAAAACTTTTTGGGGGGAGGGGCATGCACTTGCCATCCATGTTTGTCTTAAAATCAGGCCCACTTTTAAAACTTTGCCTTTAAGTAGGTCATTTAAAATGTGCTCAGGGTTGTGTAGATCGTTACAGCAGCACTCAGTTCTGGAAAGACCCTTTCCGCCTTACTCTTGCCATTACCTCCTTTCAGTCTCCTTATTTTTGCTTGGAAGAGCGCACGGAGCCACTGCCGGGCCACCAGTGGAGGGTCTGAGGCCGCCCTGGGGAACGCAGGTCTGCCTCGGGTCATTCCTCTCCTAGCTGGCTGGGTTGGGCTCTTCCAGAAGGTGGGTATAAAAACGTGCCTGTGGCAGATTTTAACAGAGTTGGTGGGGGGTCCTGAAGTTGCTGTCTTTGGTGATAGAATGACACTGGACATTCTGACTTCTCTCCCGAATGTTGAGTTCCAGGGGCGCCTGGAAAGAACGACGGGGTGGGGGGGGGGGGAAGTCTGTCTCCTTTTTACGTGATTGGGCTGCATGCCAAACACAGGATGTCAAGCAGGTGCTTTGCCTCGTTCTTCTGTGCTCTCTGGAGGGGACAGGACAGCCTGGAGGAAGCGAGGTGGGAGGGAGGACGGGGCTGAGAGGGTCTGGACCTGAATCTGCCCAGTGTCCAGCCCAGGCGAGCCATCTGTCCCTGTTGTCCTCCGTAGAAGGGAACGCCATGCCTCACGGTGGTTACAGGAGTCCTCGCCGTGAACCTCAGAGGGCTCGGCCGGCTCTCCGCGGAATGCTTCTCAGTGGGCACCGCCCGGGCTCTGGAGGAAGGAGCCTCATTAAGTTGAGCTCTTAACATCTCGCGTGTAAAATCACTACCTTTGTGCAGCTTAACTGCACTTGCTATGAGAATTATAGCGCTTGGCTTTGACCCACTGTACAGGGGGAAATCCGCTGTTGTTTTAAAAAGAGATGGACGCTTTCCTCCCCTGCTATTCTCCAGTGCCTTTTGGATTTTTTCATTTTTTTTTTTGAAATTACAGGTTTTACCAGAATTGAGGTTAGTTGGTTGGTTGGTTGATTCAGATGACAATAGAATATTCCTAGATAAGCCGTGCCTAGAGAAGCGGTGTTTGGACAGAGGAAGAAATTGGACTCTGACCATCCATTTTCAGGCACCGTGAAGTTGAAATCAAATCGTTCACTACGAGGTCATTGTCGCAAGATTGTTTCTCAAAATAGATTTAGGCTCAAGCAGGGGCCCACTCGTTTTGAGCAGAGTTTTAGTAAAATATTTTGTAAATCTAGATTTTGAGCAAAAACATTTTTGAAGCATTTGTGGAGGTTCATTTCACACATCTCTTGAGCCCTTGCTGCGTGTGAAGTTCTAAACCTCAGTCACGGGAGCGGGGCCGTCCCCGGCAGTCGTGGGCCTCCCTCATCCGTATTCACAAGAACACTAGCTGCTATTTACCAAGCATCTTCCACACCAGGCCCTGTGTGAAGGGTTTTCCACGGACAATCTCCTGTCCTCTTCATAGCAGCCCTAAAACGTAGGTGCCATCATCCCTATCTTTTAGGCAGGGACCGCAAGGGAGCAGACAGTTTAAGCAGCGTGCCCAGGGTCACCCAGCCCAAGGCGGGGTGGCGGGGTCGGGAGGGGTGGTGCAGCAGGCTGGCGGAAGTTCAGGCACAGTTCCGGCTGGAGCAGACTCACCTCTCCACTGCCCCCCTGGGTGGAGGGTTCAGGGTCGGGGCTTCTGGGATGAAAACTCAGCAAGGATTTTGAATTTTTCTCTACCATCATGCAGGGAGATCCTTGAAGAAGGTGTGCGGAGGAAGAAGGGAGAAGGGAGGGCTGGAATGAAAGAGGAGGAGACGCCCAGGCACTTAGGAACTTACTTGGAGTGCTCCGACTCTTCCTATTTGCTTTGCTTGTTTGTTATCCCAAGGAAGTTGCTTGAAGATGTTAAATAAATTTCAGCTGCCTTAGATTGAGATTAATGGTTACTCAAAGTAGCTTTCTTTGAAAAAGTATATAAGCCGGTGAATTTTTGGCCAGGGTCCTACAATGCACCGTGTACCGTGTTATTTAATGCGTTGGTCCAAAAGACTCCTTGTTGCCGAGCATAGCGGATAGACTGAAAATAACACAAGTCATGAGGTTGGCTTTGGGACGGGGGACAGATCTCCCTGGGGTGCTGGGGGTCTCTGGAGTGACCACAGGAGATGAGGAACGGAGAGGCAGATGCGCAGTCGAGTTCCTTCCCGTGGCATTCGGTGTGTTTCCACTGAGTTGTGCGGCCACAGTTCAGCGATCGGTTTGCTGATGTGCCGTCTTGTCGAGGCCTGCGTTCCTCTCTGTTAGCGCGGCCCAGACGTGGCCTGGTCCGCGGTGGGCGGGATCGAGCGTGTCCGGGGGTCCTGCGTGCCCTGGTAATTGAGCACGTGGTGTAGCCACTGGGCACAACCGGGCTTCCTGTGAAGGCTAATATTAGCTCTGAGAAGTACCGTGGTTAAGAGCCAAGGGGTTGATCTGTAGATGTCTCCCGCATGGAGGCGAGCCCTGGGTCGCCTGCGGCTTCATCAGAACATCAGGTGAAACTCATTCCTGTGATCTTGGAACAAGCCGTCCCCGAGGGCGGACGCTCTGTGTCCGCCTTGTAGCGCTCACGGCGGGAGTTCCCCGTCGTGCTGGACGTCCAGCTTTGCCGCGGGCTGGCCGGCAGCCGTCCAGGGTGTTCCTTCAGCCGGGGACCCCACCGGCGTGCGCCTGTCACGACAGCCGACTTTTCCATTCCTCGTCCTCCTTGTAGAGAGCCGAGGCTCCGCCGGACAGAAGAGGGCCAGCGAGAACCAGCAGGACGCCTCGACGCACTTTCCAGTCCGCGTGAGCCGCAGCGGCCAGAGGGAAATCCTTGGAGCTGGGGTCAGGAGCCTGTGGAGGAAGCATCCTGCCTTGTGACCGGAGCTCCGTGGTCAGTGCGGCGTAAATGGCTCCCCTCCCTGCCGGCATCCGCTTCATCATCTCCTTCTCCCGGGACCAGTGGTAAGTGCTGGCACCAGCCAGGCCCGCTGCCCTGTGCCGGTGACACCGCACGGCCGGTGGCATTAGGAAGTCCCGGGGGCGACCGGCCTCCCTGCGACCTTTGAGTGGCCTGTCAGTGGTGCAGACGTGACCAGGATTGTTGCCAAACCGTCTTCCATCTTCGCTTCTGGTGGTGACAGTGTTCGGACCCCTTCACGGTCTTCGGTAGTTTCCGTAATGACCGCAGTCTGCACAGAAAAATGGCCACTGGCTCCCGGCAGGAGTGAAATAAAAACAAAAGGGCTGCGGGTGAAATGAGTACATTAACTCCAAACTCAGCGAGTGGCTTAGCCGGGGCAGAACTTGCTGGGAGAAAAAGAGACGTAAACAAGTTAGATGCAGACCCGAACACCACTTTCTGTTCTGAGGGCAACCTCTCCTGGCATGTCCTTCTCATGGAGGGTTCAGGAACCCCGGGCTCCTTGGAGGAAGAAGAGGGTGAGGGCAGCCTAGAGTCAGGCTCCGCATCGTCTGGCCCGCCCTCTCAAAGGCTTCTCTTCCCTGCTGATCTCTATCGGGAAGGAACAAGATTGCCCGTACCCTCTTAGGTTCTTTCTTTGGGGGCATGCGAATTAAACCACAAAAGACAAATGTGATCACATATGTATGGGAGGTTGCAGAAGAATGTGACTCAAAAGGGCTTATTTGCCATCTTAATAAGGGAAGAGGAGCAGGGGAAGACGTGTGGGAAAACAAATGATGTTGTGGCAAGGGTGAAATGGGCCCTTAGGGACTAGGTGAGAGATATGATAGTGCTGTGGCTACTTCTCATTTCCAGTAAGAAGGGTCGTCTCCCCTGGTTGTGCCCAGGGAGGGTTTTGTGACACTTGAGTTGTTCTAGGTGGCTGAGCTTTTGGGCAGGTAAGAGATTTCAGGAACTCAAATGCCTTCTATTCAAAATAGTTCTTATGCCATAGTGGTGTATTCTGGACGCTTCTTCTCTGCCACGACAGCCCACTGGTGGCATCACACTCTTCCCTGCTTCTCAGGCCCCTGCTGGTTGGTGGGCACCCACGGGGTCTCCGGTGTGACCGCAGACATTTGCCTCCTTTCCAGAGTGGTTCCCGTGTCAGCTCATTTCATGCCTACCAGTAACCCGGCCACAAGGCTTTACACACTTACCTTTCATCTCCTGGGTGCTTCTCTTCCGTTTCTTTGTCTGTTTTGTAACTCTCTTTTGGTACAATGTTTAAACTCCCAGAGGAAAATTACAAGGATATCACAAAGAACTTGGAAGAACCCCTGAATGTCACAAATTCTTTTTCTTTTTTCGGGTTGAGACAGGGCTAGAACAGAGCTTCTCACACTTTAGCGCACATGTAAATCACCCCGAGAACTTGTTAAAATGCGTTGCTGCCTTGGGAGGTCTGGAGTGGGGCCAGAGAATCTGCATCTCCCAGGGGATGTGGAGTCCGTAGACAGTACTTGGGGTAGCAAGGATATAGAATATCACTTCCATCTCTGCCTCAGACTTCCTCTTTGACCTTCAAAAGTTATTGAACCTTTCTGGACCCAGCTTCCTTCCCTGTAAAAGGAGAGAGCTGGCTTTAAGGTTCCTCCGAAGGGCTTTATGTTTTTCTCCCAGCACGCATTGCCCTTCCTAACAGCACCTTGATGTCCTTTGGGGACCTGACTTCCCTCCTGCATGTGCAGTTGTGGGAGTGACGCAGGCTGGCTGGGTCCCTGGACCCAGAGGGGGGCCCACAGGGCCAGCCAAGAAGGGCTCTGGGTTTCACACGGGATAGAAATGAAACGTGAGCCGAGAGGAAGTAATAAACAGAGTTTTTTTAAAGGTACGGAGAGAGTGTGGATACAGACAGAGCATTTGGGAGACTCGGAGAGGAAAGAAGAGGGAGTCTCCTGTTTGCTTGGGGCCTGGGGTTTTTATTGATGGCGGTCTAGTGCCTATGTCTTCTCAAAATCCGGGAACAAAGACCCAGACGAGTGCTTAGGTGTCGTCCACCAGTCACTGATGCCCTGGGGCCAGGGGTCTTGGTGAGTCCGCAGTCTTGGAAAAACATTCATGCCGTTGATGAGGACCCGCCCAGTCACTCCTTAGATGTCATCTCTTGTGCTGAAGAAGACTCCAAAGAAGTCATTAACTTCTTGACCTTGACAAGGAGGACATATGTTACCTGTTCTGTAACAGGTGTGTAAGGCGGGGGTGTAGGCCTTAGCAAAAAACTAGAAACAGGAAAAAGACAGAAAAGAGCAGTTTTTTACGGGGTCCCTTTAGTTTCCCTGTCTCAGCAGGTGAGTAGGTCTCATGCTTTCGGGTGCTTTATGGTGGCCAGCGGAGGCCCTTGAGGCTCTGTTCCCGTGGAGGTTCTCACACAGCCCACTTCCCCCGGGAGGCAGGGTAGGACCCAGGATGGGCTCTTGGTCTCTCCTGGGACGTTCAGTCTTTTTTGTTTTTTACTTTTTTTTTTTTTTTAAATGTTTAGTTTTGAGAGACAGAGACAGAGCACGAGCGGGGGAAGGGCAGAGAGAGAGAGAGGGAGACACAGAATCCGGACCAGGCTCCACGCTTCGAGCTGTCAGCACAGAGCCCGACACAGGGCTTGAGCCCACTGACCATGAGATCGTGACCTGAGCCGAAGTCGGACGCTCACCCGCCTGAGTGCCCCCGGAGCCCCCGGGACATTCAGTCTTGAGGGTCTTGAGTAGAGTGAACCTCGGGCAGAAGTACTCTTGAAATGCAGCTAGTCCACTGTCCATCAGCATGGAGCCTGCTTAAGAATCAATCAGTCTCTCTCTCTTTCTCTGTCTCCCCCCACCCCTCTCCCGTGCTCATGCGCACGTGCCCAAGTTCTCTCTCCAGAAAAAAAAATGAAAATAAATGATACTAGGAATGGATGATAGCCCATTGGATACACTAAGAATCTAATGAGTAAGTGAATGCACAAACGGGAGAAGGGAAGCCCCTCCCCAAGTGGAATGCCAGCCGCTAAGTAGAGCAGCCGGGCCCGCGATGGCACACCGCCGTCCCGTGACCGTCAGGATCACTGCTTCAAGCCTGAAGCTTCCGTGCACACATTGTTGAGGAGGCGGGAGGGACAGGGCGGCCGTGTGGTCTCCCCGTATGTCCCCACGGTTCCTCCGTTAATTGCTTAGAAAAGGTGTGGCTCTCCCTGAGGGACAGACAGGGGCAGACAGCCCCTTAGCCAAGTGGCCACTGCTAACACCACACCGACATCCTGCCTCTGCTTTAGGATGCTCTGAAAAGGACTCCCGTCACGGCTAGGCGCGGTTTCACTGTTTCCAGATGAAGCCTGTGGACTGGTGTCTGTGCCAAATCGTATTGCTCCGTTACCCTCGTCTAAAGTATGCGTCATTAGTTGCATACAACTCAGAGCGATAACACTCAGAGGAGGAAACAGATACTCTGCCCCGAATCTCTCAGGTGGCAGCAGGCTGCTATCCATCTGGGGACACCTGCGATATTCGAGAACGTGTCCAAGCAGACTCTGGAAGTGCACACCTGTCCTGGGCTGTCGCTGCCGAGACGTGCTCTGGTTTTGCTAGAGACGTGGTGTTAACCCGCACGCTGTTCTCGTGGTACCGATAGACGCGGACGAGGCCACCGTCAGACGTCCCTACGAAAAGCAGGCGGAACAGCCAGGAACGAAAGTGTCAGGCAGCTCATTTGTAAGGGTTCCTGTTTAATGTCCACAAGCCTGTGTGTAACACAACACAAAAATAAAAGCATGGGATGGTGTCCGTTTCCCAAGGCTGCTGTAACAAAGGACCACAAACTGTAGGGCTCCCGACAGCAGAAATTTCCTCCCACTGTCCTGGAGGCTGGAAGTCAGAGATCCAGGTGTCGGCTGGTCCGCAGGGTGCAGGGAAGGCCCCCTCCTGCCTCTCCTGGCTTCTGTGGTTGCTGGCAGTCCTTGGCTTGGCTGTGCCTCTGCGGTCACATGGCCCTCTGCCCTGCCTGTCCCTGTGTCTTCACACGGCCTTTTATAAAGATAGCAGTCATTGGATTTAGGATCTCATTTGATTTGAGGTCGCACATGAGCTAAGTATGACCTCAACTAATTACAGCCCCAGGACTCTATTTCCAAATAAGGTCACATTCTGAGGTTTCTGGATGGACTTGAATTGGGAGGAGGGAGGGCTGGGGGGGATACATTATTCAACCCAGTACAAAGTGGATAATAGAACAAATAACCATCCACAATCTTGTTTCGTAAGCGATAAAGACAGAAAAAGGAGGGTAGAACTACAAAGAGGGAAAAGGAATCAGGAGGGCCGCGTAGGACTTGGGTCCCATAACCCCGGGTAACCCCAAGGAAGTCGAGCGTCTGCTCCCTCTCCAGGACAGGCGTAGTGACGTGGCTGCTGTGGCCAGGCCTTCTGGAAGGGGAAAAGTCGACCTCTGCTGCGGGCTCTTCCCCCTCCCCAAGTCCCACGTAAACAAGAGGAGGAAAGAGAGGGAGGAAGGACCGTCGGCCCTGACACTGGCTGAATCAAAGATACGGCTTTCCTTTTTGGGAGACACAGTTTCCATCTCCAAGAAAACTCCAGTTTGCCGTGTATGTTCACCCTTCGCCCTGACTCCGGGACAGCTTCTCTCAGAACGCTGCCGGCCTCTCGGCACGTCCCCTCCCCAAAGACGCTGATGCATCACAGAAAATTCAGATTGGTCTGGAAGCCCGTACAGCTCCCCTCTGCGGCCCCTGTACTCAGGGGGCGTCCCCCAGCGAGGGGCCGTCAGGGGAACGACCTTCACCCACCAGGCCCTGCACTGGTGAGTGCCCACTGTAGAACTGCCAGTTAGGGAAGGAGGCAGTGGCCCGGGGAGTGAAGTTGGAGGCCCAGGGAGGGAGGACAGCAGCCTCGAGGTGGAGGGTGGAGGCCCGGGTTGTCCACTAAGTCCCAATAACCTGGACGGACTGCACCATCCAGGAATGCAGGGTAGGGTAGGGCCCCCGGGCTCTTCAGATGTTATCTGGACGAACCGAGGAGCTCTTTATGTCTGGGTTTTTTGACTCTATTTAATAAACATGTTAATGTATTTAATAAAAATCAAGTATTTGTAAGTAGAATATTCCGTGTATGTCTGGGTGGAGAGTAGAGAGCGTGAACCCAAAAGCCACTCTGTCAAATTCCTGAGCGGAATGACGATGAAATTCGGATTTCTCCTGGCTGATAACACACTCGTGAACCGGTGTTATATAGCATCCTCGAAGGCTCCAGATGCTTCTCTCAGACTCTGGTCCGGCAGATGCTGGAGCTGACTCAGTCCCAGACCGGTGTTCATACTCCTTGTGGAGACTGGAGAAGGGAGCCCTGTGCCCAGGTGAGGGCAGGTCCGGGTCCCTGTGGAGGTGGAGCCCCGACTTGCCCCCTTCTGTCACCCATGCCTCCACCGGAGGTCACTACCCGCCAAAGTGGACACTCTTTTGGAAACTCACTGGCCTTTTCAGACCAGAAACAGGCAGGTTCTTCAGGGTTTGGGGCTGCGCCTCCCGAAACGAGGGGCCTGCCTCTACCTGAGAGCAGGTAGAGGCCCCTGCTCTCATCTCTTGCCGAATACTCTTCCTGCTCACCTGTCTCCCTCTCTGAGAAATACTTTTGTAGAAAGTGGTTCAAACTCTAAAGCTGGAAAAACTTTTATCTTCTTACACAATTATCTTTTCTTGAGTCTCTGATTCAGATTCATTTCAGTCTTACTCTCGGTTTGCTTTCCGTATAAGCCGAGAAGAGCAGCAAGGCTTTAGGCCAGGGTTTCCTACGTCATCGGCCTTGATCGTTGCATGTCCGCATCGCTGACTTTCTCGTGGAGGTGCCTGAGATATTTATATTCCTGCATTTCTTGTGTCCTTCTACCAAGTTGCACAGAAACAAAAAAGTAAAAAAATAAATAGGATCTGAAACACCCAGGATAGTAGGCTTACAAGAAATTTGCAGTTAATTCTGTTACAGACTAGATGACGGTTTCTTTCTGTCTACTTTATGGACTCTGTTCATGTTCCGCATCTCAGATTTCTCTTTGTAGTCATTTTTTTTAACGAATATTTGAATAGCTTCGATTTGGACAAGAGTGGCAGATTTTTTATTTATTTATTTATTTGTTTGTTTGTTTGTTTGTTTATTTATTTATTTATTTTTTCAACGTTTATTTATTTTTGGGACAGAGAGAGACGGAGCATGAACGGGGGAGGGGCAGAGAGAGAGAGAGACACAGAATCGGAAACAGGCTCCAGGCTCTGAGCCATCAGCCCAGAGCCCGACGCGGGGCTCGAACTCATGGACCGCGAGATCGTGACCTGGCTGAAGACGGACGCTTAACCGACTGCGCCACCCAGGCGCCCCTAAAAGTGGCAGATGTTTTAAATGTAATATTATGGCCATCCTGCATACAGGATTAATAACGATAGAGGACTGAATGAACAATATACAGCATAAGACAATTTAAAATGCATCCAGTACAGAGGTGCCCGGTGGCTCAGTTGGTTAAGCGTCCGACTCAGCTCAGCCGATGATCTTGCGGTTTGTGAGTCTGAGCCCCACGTTGGGCTCTGTGCTGACAGCTCAGAGCCTGAGCCTGCTTCAGATTCTATGTCTCCCTCTCTCTCTGCCCCTTCTCTGCTCGTGCTCTGTCCCTCTCTTTCAAAAAATAAAATAAAAACATTACAAAATTAAAACACATTAAGTACATTAAAATACAATACAGTTACAGTGTTTTAGTATGTATGTATTTATTTATTTACTTACTTATTTTCATCCTGATAAGTGCCCTCCTTAATCTCCATCACCTACTCACGCTTGCCCCCACCCACCTCCCCTCTGGTGACCATCAGTCTCTATAGTTAAGAGTCTGTTTCTTGGTTTGACTCTCTCTCTTTTTTCTTTTCCTTTATTCATTTGTTTGGCTTCTTAAATTCCACATGTGAGTGAAACCGTATAATATTTGTCTTTCTCTGACTGACTTATTTCACTTAACGTTATACTCTCTAGTTCCGCTCATGTCACTGCAAGTGAGTGGCAAGATTTCACTTTTTTATGGTTGAGTAATATTCCAGGGTATATGTATACCACATCTACCTTATCCATTCATCAGTTGGTGGACACTTGGGCTGTTTCCATAATTTGGCTACTGTAGATGATGCTGCTATAAACATAGGGGTGCACATATTTCCCTGAATTTGTGTTTTTGTATTTGGGAGGTAAATACTCAGTAATGTGATTCCCGGGTCATAGGGTAGTTCTATTTTTAACTTCGGAAGGAACCGCCATACTGTTCCCTAGAGTGGCTGCACCAGTTTGCGTTCCCACCAACAGGGCACCCGGGTTCCCCTTTCTCCGCATTCTCACCAACACCTGTTGTTTCTCGTGTTGTTGATTGTAGCCATTCTGACAGGTGTGAAGGGATATCACAGGGTAGCTTTGATTTGCATTTTCCTGATGGTGAGTGATGCTGAGCCTCTTTTCATGTGTCTGTTGGCCATCTGGGTGCCTTCTTTGGAGGAGTGTCGGTTCATGTCTTCTGCCCATTTTTAAATTGGGTTATTCATTTTTGGGGTGTTGAGTTGTAACAGTTCTTCATATATTTGGATACTAACCCTTTATCAGATATGTCATTTGCAAATATCTTCTCCCATTCAGTAGGTTGCCTTTTCGTTTTCTTGATTGTTTCCTTTACTGTGCAGAAGCTTTTTATTTTGATGTAGTCCCAGGAGTTTATTTTTGCTTTTATTTCTTTTGCCTTGGGAGACACATCTAGAAAGATGTTGCTATAACCGATGTTAGAGCAATTACTGCCTATGCTCTCTTCAGGGATTTTTTAAAGTTTATTTATTTTGAGAGAGAGAAAATGACTGGAGTAGGGGCAGAGAGAGAGGAGAGAGCTAGAATCCCAAGTAGGCTCCACACTGCCAATAAGAGCCCAACACAGGGCTCAAATGCACAAACCGTGAGATCATGACCTGAGCCAAAGTTGGACACTTAACTGACTGAGCCACCCAGGCACCCCTCTCTTTAAGGATTTTTATCTCCTCAGGCCAGTATCTCTCATGAATATAGATGTGAAAGTCCTTAACAAAATACTATCAAACCAAATCCAACAATAAATCAAAAAAATCATACACCATGATCAAGGGGATTTATTCCTGGGATGCAAGTGTAGTTCAGTGTTCGCAAAACAATCAGCACGATACCTTACATCAATAAGAGGAAGTATAAAAACCATAAGATCATTTCAAAGCATGTCAAAATGCTTTCAAAAAGTATTTGACAAAGTATAACATCCATTCATGATAAAAACCCTCAACAGAGTAGGTCTAAAGGGAACGTACCTCAACATCATAAAGACCATGTATGAAAAACCCACAGCGAACCTCATATTCAGTAGGGAAAAACAGAGCTTTTCCCCCAAGGTCAGGAACAAGACAGGGATGTCTGCTCTCACCACTGTTGTTCAACATAGTACTGGAAGCCCTAGCTTCAGTAACCCAACAACAAAAGGAAATAAAAGGCATCCAGATTGGTAAGGAAGAAACAAAACTCTCGCTATTTACAGGTGACATGATAGAATATATAGAAAACCCGAAAGACTCCACCAAAAATCTACTAGAACTGATAAATGAACTCAGTAAGGTCATAGGATACAAAATCAATTTACAGAAAACTGTTGCATTTCTCTTTCTTTTCTTAGCATAATTAGAGCATTTTATTTATTTTTAGTTTGAGAGAGAAAGAGCGTGAGGTGGGGAGGGGGCAGAGCAGAGGGGGAGAGAGAGAGAATCCCAAGTAAGCTCCACACTCAGCGCAGAGCCCAACGTGGCGCTCGGTCCCATGACCCTGGGATCACACCTGAACCAAAATCAAGAATTGGACACTTAACCGACTGAACCACCCAGGTGCCCCTGGTGCATATCCATACACTAATAATGAAGGAGCAGAAACTGAAATTGAGAAAACAAATCTGTTTACAGTTGTACCAAAACCAACAAAATGTTGAGGAATAAACTTAACCAAAGAGGTGAAACACCTGTATCCTGAAAACTATGAAACATTGACAAAAGAAAGTCAAAATGGTGCAAAGAAATGGAAAGCCATTCCACGCTCATGCATTGGAAAAACAAACATTGTTAAAACGTCTGTACTACCCAAAGCAATCTATAGACTCCACGCAAACCCTATCAGATACCAAGAGGACTTTTCTCAGCCCTAGAGCAAGCACTCCTAAAATGTGTATGGAACCACAAAAGACCCCGAATAACCAAAGCACTCTTGAGAAAACTGGAGGCGTCATAATCCCAGATTTCAAGAGACACTACAGAGCTGTAGTAATCAAAGTAGTGTGGTACCGGCACAAAAATAGACACGTAGGTCAGTAGAACAGAGTAGAAAACCCAGAAATAAATCCACGATCGTAACGTGTGGTCGATTAATCTTCAACAAAGGAGGCAAGAATATGCAATGGGAAAAAGACGGTGTCTTCAACCAATGATGCCGGGAAAACTGGACAGTGACATGCAGAAGAATGGAACCGGACCACTTTCTTACACCAGAAGACACCAGAACTCAAAACTAAATATGAGACCTGAACCATCAAAATCCCGGAAGAGAGCACAGGCAGTAACTTCATTTTCTAGCTATGTCTCCGGAGGCGAGGGAAACACAGTGTACTCTTAACGCATCTTGTATCATTTTACGTCACCCCCCACCTCTGTTCTGTGTTTCAGGTACAGAGCCTTCATTTTTGTTTTGACATTTTTGCTGTATGCCAGTTTCCACTTATCCCGAAAGCCTATCAGCATAGTGAAGGTAAGAAATCATAAAAAGCACCCCGTTTCATGTCCTGCCTATAATTTCCGTAAGGAACTTGTTACTTTAGGAACGGGTTTGGGAGCGAGGTAGGGGGTGGGGGGTGGTGGTGAGACAAGTGGAGGAAACAGACGGTTTAGAAGCAAGTTATCCTCCTTGGTTTCTCTTTTCTGAAATGAACGTCTTCGAAGTGTTTTTAGGGTTTGTAACTCCAGAGGTGCCACATTAGTCGACGGTTGCAGATTTCTAAAGCTTCATTAAGTATTTATTCTGTCCTGCGTGAATTTTTCCCTCCAGACACATCTAATCTGAAATCGTTCCCCAAGGTGCTTCTCCCGTCACTGTGCTCCGATCCTAAGCCTGGCCGTGGTGGCCCCGCTATTCTTAGAGCCACGAGCTTCTGTTTGAGTGACGGGTGAGCAGCAGGTGACGCTCAGCAGGGCACTTAACTAGACTTCAAGAAGAGAAGATTCAAGTAGACAGTCCTACGTAATAGTCCGTTTAAACTGGGGAAGGAGCGAGATAATTTTCTTACCCTCACAGGAACGACATCATTTTGCCTATAGACTGTCAAGGCTTTTGACTCTTGGTTGTAGAAGGAACAGGAAATTGTTTGTTGCCAAAGATCGCTTAGTCAGAACTCAATTGCCTGCCCTTTCACCTTCTGGTCCTGGGCAGGGACGCAGATCGGGCACCGTGATTCTGACCTTTGTAGCCACGCTTCCTCCCTTCCCGCCCAGAGGCCTTCAGGCCAGCGGGACAGGGAATGCCGAACACGGCCATCGTTCTGTGGACAGTTTTGTGTTCCCTGCTCTCCAGTAACGCCCAGTGGGTGTTAGTAAAACAGCATCCATCTACTCAAAGGATCCTACAGTTCGTCCTTGACCCCCAGTTAGCAGGAATCTTCCGTGCCCTTCACGTCACTGGAGCTTTCGATATACCGAGTTTGAATGACTGCGGGGGGATGTGATGCACCCAACCAGGGACTCTAAAATCATACCAAGGACCCGCCACTACATTTCAATGCTACCACTCACTCCTTGTCTTCCTTGTTAGGGAAGCGCACATACGGCTCAAGGAAAGGCAAGTTCTAAGAACGGAAGAGGCCATTGGAGGGGTCCTGGTGAGCGCCGTGGGGCTGAAGGAGCTGCTGGGGGTTCAGCATTGACCTTGGGTGGGGGGCGAATGCCTAGAGTAGGGAGGGTGGGCTCTCACTGGCAAGCCCTGCCTAGGGGGCAGAGGCTCCGTGTGAGGACACAGGAGGGGGCGCCGGCCGCCACAGGACCTCCTTGGCGGGACGGGACACTTGGATTCGATTCGCTATCACAAGGGGCCCCTTGTGAAACCCATTCAGCCAGGAAGGGATGTAGCATTGTTGTGGGGCACCCTCCCAGCTTCCCCGCTGGGAGCTTGGGGCTTACTGATGAGGCGGTGTCCCATCAACTCCTATGTGAGCATTGCATCCGTCAGGGCGCCTGCTGAGCCCTGTGGCAGGGCAGGGTGCCCTGTTCATCGTTTGACAGTCCTCGCAGCAGGCCTGGGGGCTCGGGAGCCCAGTCCCCTCGTGCAGGGTGGCGCAGCTCCAGCAAATTCCGCAGGGTCTCTGCTCTCGGCCTCTGTGCCGCGGGCCCGCAGGGTGTGGAGTACCTGAGTACGTCCGCAGCCTCGCACCCGGCTTTTCTTTCACACGCGGATTTTCAGGCTTAGCACCTGCGATGGGCTGAGCTGAGGTTTCTTCTTCTCAGGTGGATAAGGTTGGCCCACTACCTGCAGCGACCTAAGCTTTATAACACCTGACAAAGCGCTCACGTGCTTGGGCCTCTTCTGTATAAAACGAGAAGTAGGGATGATTCTGGGGACACAAGGAATAGTTTGAATTCTCTGCAGCCTGTATTTCCTAACACATTATAAGCAACACAAAATTAAAATATATTTGCTTACCTGGAATTGGTCACCAGGTAGAACGGTTCTCATCTGTAGAGTGACAGGACATATGTCATGTCAGATTTAGACTACCCTGTTTGGACTCGCCTTTAATCACCATTGAGACATTTCATTTGTCTCTGATTTTAGTGGAGCAAAAAGAAAGCAAAGATGACAGTGATGGAGAGCCGGGGGCACAGCCCTCCCCCTTCCCACATCCTGTCCCAGCCCGGCCTCAGGCCACCAGGCTGGGCACTGGCGGGGCCTGCTCCAGGCACTGGGTGCCGCTGGGGGCTCTTTCTCCCCAACGCGCCGCCCCCGTGGGCCCGAGCGTACCTGAGGGCAGGGGGCTTCTCTGGGGAGCTGCAGGGAGCCTTGTGCCCCGCGGGAATGGGGACACCCACTGGTTTGAGTGTGAGCATCTGGCCCTCCCTGCACACACAGGGCCTGTAGGAAGGAAGGTGTGAAACCCTCAGCAGCAGACAGAAGACCGCCGGGAAAGCTGGCCACGGTGCACGCCGTGGGTAGAGTGGCCAGTGTCCCGGTGTGCGGGCTTCATTAGAACACAGCAGCGTTTGTTTTTTTAAGTTCATTTATCTATTTTGAGAGAGAGAGAGAGAGAGAGAGAGAGAGAGAGAGAAAGCACGATCAGAAGAGGGGGAGAGAGAGAGCAAGAGAGAGAATCCCAAGCAGGTTCCACACTGTCAGTGCAGAGCCCAACGTGGGGCTCGATCCCACAAACTGACGTGACCTGAGCCCAGATCCAAAGTCAGATGCTTAACCGACTGAGCTACCCAGGTGCCCTGCCTCAGTGTCTTTTTAACTGAACAAAGTCTCCCTAGAATATATGTGGAAAAATGTGCAAGAATTAATGACCAAGGAAAAATTAAGCCACCATGATCAAGTTTTTATGGTACGCCTGAGAGTAGACCAAGAGGTCAGTAGAAGAGACTAGAAACGTGGCGTGGTCGACGGAGGTGCTGGGAAAAGTGTAGCTTATTTAGCAAAAGGCATGAGCACAGCTGGCTACTCGGCTACAAGAATGAAGTGGGGCCTCTGTCTTATACAAATAGATGGGTACATTAAAGAATTAAATGGGGGGGGGGTGCCTGGGTGGCTTAGTCGGTTAAGCGTCCGGCTTTGGCTCAGGTCATGACCTTGCGGTCCGTGAGTTCGAGCCCCGCGTCGGGCTCTGTGCTGACCGCTCAGAGCCTGGAGCCTGTTTCAGATTCTGTGTCTCCCTCTCTCTGACCCTCCCCCGTTCATGCTTTGTCTCTCTCTGTCTCAAAAATAAATAAACGTTAAAAAAAAAAAAAGAATTAAATGGGAAAAATAAGTATAATTCCAAGAGCGAAAGTATGTCCATCTTAGAGGTGTGGAGTTGGCAAGCCCGAAGGCGGCCGGCCAGAGGGGATGGCGGGCGGGGTCGTTCACGGACACCCGGTGGCCGGGCGAGAGCGGTCACAAAGGCGAGCGAAAGTGGCCCCTGATCGCATCACTCCCGCTGTCTAAACACTTGCCCTCGTCACGGCAGCGAGGGCAGGGAGACGGCCAGGCGCTGGCAATGGGGACGCCGGGCTCCCGCCTTCTGGGGACCATTTTGTGAACCGTATCTCTTCCGAGATAGAATATGCACCCTTCAGCCGCGCTGGGACCCTTGCCCATTAACCGAAAGCGCTGCCGTACTTAAAATCTGCAAATGTGTCTTTACTGTGGCACTGTTTGCAATTTCAAAAAGAAAAAGGAAAAATCCTGCATATTATGTGACCCCAGTCAGCAGGTGAAAGAAAGTCTGAGTAAATTATGGCCAGTCCATAAGCTGATATACGCAGCCGCTTAAAAGAATCACAGGGGCGCCTGGCCGGCTCAGTCAGAAGAGCATGCGGCTCTCCATCTTGGGGTTGTGAGTTCGAGCCCCACGTGGGGCGTAGAGATTACTTAAATAAATAAACTTCAAAAAGTAAAGAAACAAGTATTAAGAAACAAAACGATAATTAATCAGAGCCAGACCAGGTGACACAGGAAGATTTCTAGAGCTATTTTGAGAGGGGAGAGGAAGGTGTACTTAACGTCTATATAGAACGGTTCCGTGTCTGAAAACCAGAGGATGCACAGGAGCAGAAAGCCCCCCGCCCCCTTTCCGTGCCCCTGAGGCAGCGGGCGTGGGCTGGCGGCGCGGTCCTGTGGTGCCAGTGGTTCCCGCAGACCAGCTGAGCACACGCAGGGCCCGCCGCCCTTCCCGCGGTCAGCCTGTCCCCGCGCTCACGCTGCTCTAGCAAGTTCCGTGGGCTGTGTGGCTCACCAGCAGCAGACGTGTACTGCTCTCAGTCCTGGGGGCTGGAAGTCCCAGATCGGGGTGCCAGCGGGGTCCGGCCTGCAGATGGCCACCTCCCTGTGTCCTCACGTAGGGGACCTGCCGTCCTCACAGAGGCCCCCGCTCCTGCTCCATCACGGGGGCGGGGGGCAGGTTTCAACACAGGGATTTGGGGGAACACAGGCATTCAGACCGCCGCAGGTACTGGAACTTCCCTTTCTCCTTTAGGACTTCCTCTGGATAATGCCTTGGCAAGTTCTTGTAACCCAAAGCCTGATAAAAGGAACGTAAAGGACTAGTTAAAGTGAACGGGCCCACGCCACCTGGTGGACCACAGAGAGCCGACCACACGTGTCCCTGCATGTGGACTACGTCCGCACTCACACGTACACGCATGCACTCGTGCTCTAATCTAAGCTCTCACTGTGCCGTCTACAGGGGGCACAACCACGACCCCTCTCCTGGGGGCGTTGACAAGGCCGGCATCCCACTCTGACCTGCCGTCCCCATCGTCACCGCCCTGAATTCCTGACCCCGGCCTGGTCCCCGCCCGGTTGGTTTTCTGCTCAGTCACCCAGAACCAGCAGCATCACTGGGGCCTGGCAGACCTGAGAACCCAGGAGGTGCCCCCCCCCCCACACAGTTGGGATGAATGAGTGTATGAGGCTCGTGGCTCAAGTTGAGGCTTAAACAACAGTCTTCAGTAAATGTGCGTCCACGTACAGATACGTGTGCCTAAGTCTGCGTGGGTGTGAGCGCGTGTAGAACGTCGGTGCCGCGGAAAGGCCATGCTGCCCGCTGATCCCGCGTGGTTCCCTCTTGTTGCCCACTGGTAGGGGCACTGGGGGAGGGGCCAGGGCTGGAGATGCATCCGCAGACGGGACAGAGAGCACCTGCACCCCACCCCTGCCTGCCCCTCCCCACCCCCACCCGCCTTGTGTTCCCATGGCTGTTTTCGTGGCTGCTTGCCGTGTCCCCCCATCCTGCGGACACCAGCCCCTCCCGCCCCCGCCCCCACCTTCCAATCCCCGTGGCACCTGCTGTGTACTTTGTTGCTGTCCCGCCGTGTGGCACGTGGGCAGCGGTAAATAACCTGGAGGGTCGTGTACCTGGAGCCTCCAGGCCACATAGTCTCCTGATTGCTTGGCTTTTAATGACCGCCTGGTGTCACACGTCCATTAATTTTGTTACCTGTGGAAACATTCGCGTAAAAATTGGCAAGGGCCAAGGACTAGCCCCCCGTCGCTGTCACACCAGGGTATGAACCCGTTCGTTCCCCTGCTGAGGGTTTTTCTGATCAGATCCTCTTGGCCTAATTCATCCTTAACTTTCCCTCACACACCGGGTGTGGGAATAAAGCTGGTGGCTGACAGCCAGCACGTGGCGACAGAAACAAGCATCCTCGGGACCAGTGTGAAGTCTTTGCTGGCTCTCCTGCAGCCCTTCGGCCGCCCAGAGGGTGGAGATCGCGGTTCCGGTGGGAAGGGTGCGGGCTGGGGAAGGGCTCGGCGCGGCCGCCAGAGGCTGGAGTGAGTGGGGGGCCCCCTGCCTTGGTGAAGTCGCTGTGCCCTCTGAGAGTCCAGGGGAGAAGCGGGAGGCCAGCCCCGTGGCACCAGAGTCCCCCTCATCACAGGACAACCAAGATGAAACCCCTTCTGCTTGTTTATGACACAAGAAGGGATCCTTCCTCATCTTTCTTGGTCCCAGGGGATGTGGAAGCCCCGCTTGGAGCCGTGGCCCACAGCCACCTCCTCCCTCGTTCCGTCTCGGCAGGCGGGTCAGCGCCCGGCCTGCCTGCGACTCTCTCGGCGACGGATGGACAGCGAGGGCGGTGAGGCACGGGGTCTGGCCCAGGGAAGGGTGACTTCTGCGGGGAGAGGAGGAGCCAAGTATGAACCCGGGGGAATGGGGAAGGGCCGCCTGCTGTGTGCAGGGCAGGGGGACTCCGAGATCCCGGCCAGCACAGCCGGCCTCCGGCCCTGGGAGGGTGAGAGGAAAGCTGTCTTGCAAAGACTCGACTGAGTTTGTAAAGCGGAGCCCGCGGAGAACTTTTAGGGCGAGGTTTGAATGTTAGCAGAACGCCCAGTGCTGATGACAAGCCACGGGACCACAGAGTGGCTGAGTCCCATGTGCCCTGCCAGGCCTCGGTGGCGTGTGTCCGTGCAAAACCAGGAGGCGTCCAGCCCAGGCTGACCACAGCCCTGGCAAGGGCAGCCGTTCGCAGGAGCCTCTTTGGTGACTCCCTCTGGAAGAGACGGGTGCCAGGGAAGGAGGCGGTGGGCAGGACGTGTGGCCGCTGTTCTTTCTGGGGCCAGCTTTCCTCGTGAACCCCAGACCCCTGCCTTCACGCTGCGGCTCTGTGAAGAACGCCGCTTGGGGCCCTGCTCCCACTAAGGGCCACTCCCTGCCCTTGTGGTTGCCTCCTTTCTGCCCTCACTCACACCTGGGGGATTACTTCATCTGAGCCCCTGGGAGCAGAAAAACCCAGAAAATGCACAGCAGGTGGCAGGGGTGCCTGGGAGGGGAGACATGGACTGTGCGGCTGAAAGGCATACTGGTAGACAGGTGGAGGTTCCCCCGTAGCAAGACGGGCCCTTTGCTGGAAGGGGAGGTCCTCTTGTAAGGAGCACCCCGCGTCCCCTGTGCCCTGCACACAGCCCCGGTGCCCACTCCTCCGGCCCTCCCTGGTGCGTCCATGCCCCGGAACAGCATCACCAATCCCGCTAAGTTCTGCGGCTGAGGGGGGCCAGCCCTGTCTGCAGGCGGGCACACTGAGGCAGGTGGGAGCGACTTCCTCAGGCCCCTGCACCTGTCAGCCAGAGGGCTCCCGAGCCTTACACTCCTCTGCCCCTGGCCCGCGTGCTGGTTCCGCGGACAACTTGGTGGGTCGGTGGCCTTGTGCCCCAGCTGTGCTGTTGTCTTACTGAGGCACGTGATTTGCACACGGTAACACCCGCAGATCTGAAGCGTCTAGCCTGGCAAATATGCACAAGCCCGAACGATCCCCAGGTTAGGGTCTGGCCCCTTCCAGCTCCCGCTGCAGGCCCCGCGTGCCCCGCCCCCTTCGTGGCCCTCCTGCTGGTGAGTGAGTGTCACCGCTGCCACCTGGGGCTAGGTTCTGTCCTCCAGTGACTGACCGAGTCTGCCCTTTGCGCTCCTCACGTCAGGCTTCTTCTGATGGGAGGTTCATCCTCCTCTTTGCTTGGACCTGTGCCTTGCTCTCCGGCTTCACGGGGCATTTACTCGGGTGTAAATCTGGCACGATGAGGCCGTGTTCGCAGTGTGGCAGGCGGTGCCGGGCTGGCAGCAGGCGGCTCTCAGCTGCATGGTCGTCTCCGCCGCCAGACCGTCACAGGCCTGTGTTGGCTGTGTGTGAGTTCGGGGCTGGGAGCGGCAGAGGCCCGAGCAGCCCCGGTCACCGCAGGCATTCGGTGGTCGTGCAGACAGACTGTCCCGGCGGGGGCCTCGCTCCCCCAGAGCGTGGTTGCCCTGGGAAGACCGAAAGGAGGGGGCGGCTGTTCCAGTGCCGCGAGCCCCTGAACCTGGCCTGAGCACGCTGTCTCTGCTGATGTCCTAGGGTGAGCTCCACAGGTACTGTGCCGCACTGAACGAGGGGGACGTCGAATTGAGCAGCCAGAGCCAGAGGGCCAGTGACACCCCCCGCCACCAGCCACCAGACAACGAGACTGACTGCAGCTGGGCCCCGTTTGGTGAGTTCTCCGTCTGTCCACCCCGGTGCATCCCGATCCTGACGAGCGCCGTCCTGCGGCCTCTCGCGTGGCTAGACAGCGAGTCCTGAAAGCGACAGGCAGCCTCGCCGATGTGGGCGGCACTAACGGTGTTCCCGGACGTGACTGCCTGTCCGGGGACAGCTCTGTCCTGCCACCCGCTCGCCTCCTCCCGCAGCTACTGTGCCCGCGGCACCTGCTGACGCCCGGGAGATCCTCTTTCTGGGGAAATCTGCTCAAGAGGACTTGTATTTTGCATCTGTCGGGGCTGAGAGCCAGGCTTTGCCGAGCGGGGACCGTGCTGGACAGGAGAGGGAGCCCCCAGAGGTGTGGGGCGGGGGCTGGCCCGGGGCTGCTGCAGAAAAGCCAGATTAACTCGGGAGGCAAAGTGAATAAAAAAACCACATGCTCCCCATGCACAGTGGGGATTTTCTCTAATCCAGATGACGTCTAGTTAGTGATTATTTGAGAATGTGGCAACTTTCTTTCCCTTTGTCCAGAAGCCAACCGGATGTCCTGCCACATTTTCTGTGTTCAAAACCGTCCCTTTCTCCTCCTGCGTCTGCTGCCCAAGTGTAGACAGCAGGCATGTGCATTTTATCACCCGGCCCCAGAACACAGACTGGTATTTAGTGGAAGTAGGCCATACTCACTGTTTCCTGCTGATTTTCACCCTGTGTAGACCAGGACAACTACCAGCAGCTGCTCGGGGCCCTGGACTACTCGTTCCTGTGCGCATACGCCATCGGCATGTACCTGAGGTAGGTCTGCCTGCTTCTCAAGATGCTCGTCGTTCTCGTCCATTTGCCGCAGGACATGTCTGCGGGTTGCTTACCGCCCTGGCTCTTCTCAGAGAGGAGGGTAAAGTGTGCTGCAGGGCTGATCAACACGAAACCGCCAAGCGGTGCGTGTAGACACCCCGGATGTTGTGCTGCTCAGGGCGGGCCGTCCGGGGACGGCGCTCAGGGCCCCGGGCTTTCGGAGGCACCGTTAACCCTGCCGTGGGGTGGTCGCCGGGAACAGGGTGCTGGTAGCTCCCGGGGATCGTGTGCAGAGTGATCCTCTCCTCTGTCCCTGGGGCCACCATCTGTTCACACGACCCGGATCACTAGAGTCACAGCAGTTTAGGGTGCGTGCCGGGCACGTCCCCCTGGCTGCCCAGCTCACCCCAAACAGCACCTCACCGTCCTCCCTGTGGTTGGGGCACGGACCCCAGAGACACGCAGCTGGGAATAAATCCGACTCAGTGCTGCCCCTCTTTGGGCCTCAGTTTCCCCTCTGCGAAATGGGCACAACAGTGGTTAACTCCCCGGATCATGGCAGGAGAGGATGAGCTAATCCGTGTAGAATGCGCAGAGCAGAGCCCGGCCCGTGGAGTGTTCCCAGCGTCGGTCACATGTGATTCTCACCCCGTCCTGCATCGACCCAGGAAGGTGGAAGTGTTATGTGGGTAACAGGATTTGTGATTGGCTGATTAAAAACTGGTATCGTGTCAGTCCAGCCGGGTTTAAAAAAAAAAATCATAGGGACTAAAGGCCTTCAGCTCAAGGGGCTTTTGTTCAGAGACCCAGTGATCTTCAGAGCTTTGAGCATCGTGGGGACACCTGTGAGCGGTTAGCTTCTCTGTGATATCTACCCAGAGTGTGGCATCATCCAGACCTGCCCCTGCACCCCAGTGCAGGGTGGGGGTGGTGCCCGGTCAGGCACTTTCTGTTGGTGGAGTGGACGGCCCCTCTGTGTTTCATTTGCATAGCCCTGCAGAACGGGTTTGAATGACCGAATGTGTAAGGTTGGATATGGAAGCCTGTGGTGCGTGCCCCTCCCCTGCTCATGCTCTGTCTCTCTCCCTCTCTCTCAAAAATAAATAAAGCTTAAAAAAAATTTAAAAAAAAAAGAAAAAGCCCAAAGGTTGGACTGTTTTTCCCAGTTACTAGAAAACAGTATTTAAATGCAGTTCTCAGTTTAGCGTGATATTGTCCCCTAGGCAACACTTAGCAGGATCTGGAAACAAGGTTGGTGTCACAACCGGACAAGGGGTGCTTGGCATCTAGTGGGCAGAGACTGGGGCCGCTGAGCATGCTACAGCACAAAGAGTGACCCGACCCCACGGGTCAAGAGGGTTGAGGTTAAGAAGGCTTTAAATAAGAGGGTCTTACTGTTGTTTATGTATCAGCAAAGATAACGTGTTATGAAACTCGCCAATGAGGGTTTATTAACAAAATTCTGCCTCGTGTAGAATCCGGAGTAGACTCGTGGCTGTAACAAAGGCATACACTGCTTCTTTGGATGGCCCTTTAGTGACACTGTGACACGTGGCTCAGGAAATGGATCGTTTGTGTGTCGCGTGAACCGCATACGGGGGCACCTTCATCAGCCCAGACCTTCCTAGCAGGTGCGCCCTGGCCTTTGGTCCCGGTATGAATCGATGTCAGGTGGAATGGTGTCCGTTCCCTTAGGCCTTTTCTTTAGCGACTTGGAAGCAGAGACTAAATTTGGGCCCAGTGTCATATAGCAAGGCTGGAGAACATGTGTCAGCCCTGGCCGACGGCACTAGCTCTGTCCTGTGACGCCCAGGCAGGTCAGCCAGCCCCTCCGAGACACGTCTTCTCTCCTCTGAAGCCAGCGGGTTGAAGCAGAGAACTTGCTTAGCTCTAGAACGCTCTTCAGTTTGTGACCGGTTTCTCCCCAGCTTAAAATCTGACCTGAATGTTGTTTCTAATTTTTTTTTTAATTTTTTTATGTTGATTTATTTTCGAGAGAGAGAGAGAAAGACAGAGTGTGAGCAGGCGAGGGGCAGCGAGAGAGGGAGACACAGAATCAAAGCAGGCTCCAGGCTCCAAGCTGTCAGCACGGAGCCGGACGCGGGGCTCAAACCCACAAACTGTGAGATCACTGACCTGAGCCGAAGTCTGACACTCAACGGACTGAGCCACTCAGGCACCCCTGTTTCTAATTTTAAGTTACTTCCTCTGCCTTAGTCATTTGCCTCAGTCACCGGTGTGGTGTTAGGTAGATTGGCTTTATTTGGGGACTCCAGAAGGACAGGTTTTCTAGTGTGTTGGTTCTTGAGATGAAAGACAGAATCGTGGAGATGGTTCCCAGAGCATTGTTCACGGGCAGGTAGGGGTCACTCTCCATTAAGTTTCTTGTTTATCTGAATCCCTTAACAGCCATGTGGAAGAAAATGTGACCCGTGGTTTCTCATGGCTGCAAAAGCCTCCCAGTTACCTGGGATTATTCTGGGTTTTGTGCACTGAACAAGTGACACTGTCACGTTGCTCCTTGGTGGCCCTTCCCCTAAGGCGGTGAGAGGCCACCCTGCCCCGGGCCCTTCACCCACAGCGACCCCACCGGAGCACCAGACGGCTCTGGGAAGGAGCTGTCCAGCCAGCTGCTCATTTTGAGCCACCTTGCCGGTGGAAAGGAGCATGTCACCCCCTGTCCCCGACCTCACGCTCCAGTCTGTCTGTCTTCAAACCAGGTCACGGTGGTGCCAGCAGGAAGGCAGCTGGCAGAGCCCCTCCAGCCTGGCGTGTTAACGCAGGGGACTCGGTGACAGCTCGGGGGCGAGCGACTAACCGAGGCCACAACTGATCCCGTTCATGACACGCCTACATCTGCCCGTCCAGATGTTTGAACACTATGCGCAGTTACTGGATGCTGTTTACAGAAAAACGCGTTTAACTAGCAGGACGAGATTTTGGTTGTTTTAATTGGCAACCGTCACAGGCAAGTCATAGTGTTTGAGGTTTATTACTTGACGGTTAGTGGCTTTTACTAGAAATAAAGTCCTAAGAGATGTTGCCAATTGCCAATTTCTGGTTAATAAGTGCTCCACCGGAGACAGCTGTGATGAAATCTTCCTGGAAACTGTAGCGCATCGGAGTTCTGAAAGTTCGGAGAACAGCGTGAAAACGTCCGGAAGGATCCGGACGCTTCATGTTGTGGGTGTGTTTGTTTTCTCATGTTCGCTTCTTTCTTCTCCGTCCTCAGTGGCATAATAGGGGAACGCCTGCCCATTCGGTATTACCTGACTTCTGGGATGCTGGCCAGTGGTGCTTTTACCGCCCTGTTTGGATTAGGGTATTTCTACAACATCCACAGTTTCGGCTTCTACGTGGTAACTCAGGTGAGGTCTGGGTCCGCGGCTCCCCACGGATGGGGTTTCCGTGATGAATCGGACTGGGCCTTTCTGCCACGAGAGAAGGCTGCCTGGGGGTGGGGGTGCACGGGGTCCTGTCTGCCGTTGGGGTCGGTGCTGGCACAGGAAGTTCTGTCCTTGCAGTAGCTGTGAGGCCTCCCTTAGTCCTGGGACCTGCCTCTTAAATCCTCCCCCTCCGAGCCCCGCTCTGGGCACTGAGGCAGGGAGCCTGGGAGCCCTGCCGCCCGAGTGTGGGAGACTTCGTGTCCTGTGGCCCATTTGACCTGTGTTCGATGGAGGGACACAGGGTGGCAGGGGTGGGAGGAAGGGAGCACTCTGGAGCTGCTGGCGGGAGGTCGGCGTTGCGGGTCGTCAGCAGGGCGGAGAGGAGAGAGCCTCACGGTGCTCCAAGGGGAGTAGAGCCAGGCCGTGGGCTCTGCCCTTCCTGCCGGCCCATCTGTCCTGGTCTGCCACTGCCCCCGCCCTGCCCCGCCCTGGGTAAACATTGACCACAAGTGAGAAATGACGAAAATACTCATGCCCAGCCTCTGAGGCTCTCCAGAGCCCGAGGGTGTCATCAAATCATCAAAGCCAACTGTCCGGAATTTGCTTTTCAAATGTTGCCGTTGGAATTGAACAAGTTTGGCTGTTTTAATGACAACAGCGATTCACACTTTATAGTAAAATAAAAAATTAGAAGGAAGGAAAAGAGCTTCCCAGAGTCCCAGCTTGTTCCTAGAGGGAAGGCAAGCCGGACTGGCCCGGGGACATTGTAGGGGGCAAAGGAGGGCAGCTCCTGTCGTGCCCTTGACCCTGGATGCCCCGGAGACTAAAGCAGACCTGCTCACGCTTCTTGAACCTTCTGAGAGCGTCAGCCCGGGCGCTGTTGAAAACGTGGAGAAACGCTTCCCCGAGCTCTGCGTCCAGCCCGTTCTCCTCTCAGAGGCTCAGGCCACGGAAGTGAAAACACTTATCTATGATTTCCATGCACGTGTGTGTGTGTGTGTGTGTGTGTGTGTGTGTGTGTGTGTAGCTGAAAACATATCCGTGGCTGTTGAGGCTCCCATCAAGGAGGGTTTTGCTGCCTTGCTGCTGTGGGAGTCCCCGCTGTGCACCCAAACTTGCAAAGAACCGGGGAAGCGAGCGCCTGTGAGCCTGGCCTGAAGACGGCCGCGTGCGCTTTCCCGCCTGCCGTCAGCCCTCCTTTGCCCCTGTCACAGATCATCAACGGACTGGTGCAGACCACCGGCTGGCCCAGTGTCGTCACCTGCCTCGGCAACTGGTTCGGAAAAGGAAGGTGAGAAAAGGCACCGCTTTCAGCACCATTTATTTTTTAAGATTCTGACGCAAACCAGACCACGTCATTTTTAGGCATTCTTTAGATCGGCTGCGGAAAAAGCCGCTTTTGCTAGCCTGCTCTCTCAAAGATGATTGACACTCTGGGGTTCTGAGATTCAGGTGGGCCTTTGTCCCTGTCGCGGGCTGCGGGAGCGTGTCGTTCTGCGCAGCTGGTCACCCGCGAGCCTGGCAGAAACAACGGAGCTTAGGGCCCGGCCCCAGGTCTTGTGAAGCAATAAGTATATCGTCCCAAGACAGGAAGGCACCTGGAAGGGTGACAGGTCCTGAGCTGCACTCAGTGTTTGGCGATGGGCCCACGGTCTGTGATTTCTGCATGGTGCACGGCGTGGCCAGGCCCGAGAGCACACAGCGCTGGGAGCCACGGGGAAAGCAGGGAAGCAGGGCCAGAACCCACCGCCGTGAGCCCGGGTTCGATCCTTCAGCCGGTGGGGTCCTCGACGTGAACTTTTGCTAATGGGGTATCTCCTCAAACGATTGTATTTGTTTTTAAAGTTTATTTTTAGTTTTGAGAGACAGAGACAGCATGAGTGGGGGAGAGGCAGAGAGAGGGTGAGAGGGAGAATCCCAAGCAGGCTCCGAGCCGTCAGCCCAGAGCCGGATGTGGGGCTCCAACTCCTGAGCCGTGGGATCACGACCTGAGCCGAATCCAGAGTCAGACGCTCAACCGACTGAGCCCCCCGGGTGCCCCAGATGATTGTATTTCAGTTACAGAGGCACAAATGTAAATGTGGGGCCTTCCAAGAAGGTCAGGGAAAGGCTTCTTTCCTCTTTGTAAGCACAGAATAACAAAGCTCTGAGAGGGACGTGCAGTGCCACGGCCTGACGTGTGTCCCGCCAGACAACCTTGCGGGAGTGGCATCCACGCTGCCCGTTGATTTCGATGTTTCCTCGCACCCGTCGTAGGCACCGTCTGTCCTCCACCTGCTGGTCCACTGAAGCTTCTCGACATCATTGGCCGTCTTGTGTTTTGCTGTGTTGCAGGCGAGGTTTGATTATGGGGGTCTGGAACTCCCACACGTCCGTGGGCAACATTTTGGGGTCCTTGATTGCTGGCTACTGGGTGTCCACGTGCTGGGGCCTGTCCTTCATCGTGCCCGGGGCCATTGTGGCAGCGATGGGGATTGTGTGCTTTCTCTTTCTCATCGAACGTAAGTACCCCGGCCTTGGAGATGGCGCCCCGGGAGGGCCTCGCGGGGCAAGTTGTTAAGAGAACGGGCTGTGTTGGCCCCTCGTGGGCCCGCGGTCGCCCTGGCTCTCCCCTTGCCAGGTAGCCTTCTGTCTTCAGGTCTGGCTGGGTTTTCTGTCGTCTCCTGATTTCTGGAGTAACTGATGTTGAGATTCCTCCCATCCCAACCTGCCCTCCTGCCCCGCGGCGCAAGGTGCGCGTGGCTGGCCCGGTGCCGGCAACGTCACGTCTGCCCGAGGCCTGCCACGCTGCTCACCTGCCGGGGTGCAGCGCCCAGCCCGCGTGGCCGCACCTGCTCACCTGTCTTGCCGATGCAGACTGGTACCTCGCCGGCTTGTCTGTCTTCTGATAAGATCTACCTTAGACAATGTCACCAAGTCATTGCACAACCCAAGACCGGGTGTCCTAATCAGGTGAAGAGTGTTCTACCAGAAACTCAAATTCTTTGCCCCATTCTAGACTCACTACCACACTCTGACTTAATTGAATTTGAAATCAGTTTTCAAAGTAGAGATCCGGCAGGGACAAGGAGTCCTGGCAGTACCTCCAGTGGGAGAGAAGCTGCCGAAAGTGTCGGGTGTCGAGGCGTCCCCGTCCCACGAGCTGTTCTGAGGGGTCACGTTTGGCGTTTACTTCTTTGATTTGGCTTCAGGGAAAACAAAATCATACGGTGCAGCACAGCTCCCCACTGTTGACTCCCAGGTAGGGACCCTCAGGAGCACGGCTACGCCCTCCGTGCTGGGCATTCATTGTCACGTCAGCTCTGAGTTCGGGCTGCCGGCTTCATCACCCGGGACGTTGAGGTCTGTTTGACCCAGCTTCTCACTTCTTGTTTCTTGCTGCTAAAGGTAACCTTTCCATCTTAAAGTGACTACCATCAGCTGTGCGGGTGTGAGGCTCCAGGCCAGCCTTGTCAGTGAGAGCGAGGCCGAGGCCGTGGTCCGCGGAGGCCTGGGGTGCACCGCGGGCGGGCACAGGGAGGGGTGGCTGCGGCTCACCCCCTCTTCCCCCTCCTCCGGGGCCGAGGACGCTATTTGCAACGCGTCCACGTGGCCAGGACCAGTGAATCGTGAGACGGACAGGGGTTTAGAGCCACCTCACCCACATACCCAGCCTGTGGCGGGCAGCCATAGCTTGGGTACCACGGAGTTCCGGGAAAGGTCCCTGTGTCCCCTGTTGTCCTCCACGCTGGCTCCCTGGCACCTGCAGCTTGGTCCCGGAGCTCTCCAGAGTGTTCCTTGCACATTAGTCATCTGGAGAACAATGCGCGTCCTCTTTGCTCGTGTGCAGGGGCCCCCGGGTGTGTCCTGCCCGAGGTCTAGAGTCCACGGCACCTTTTTTTTCTCTTCCCCAACCAAGGGAGGGTGGTTTAGGGGGAAAGAGGAAATGTGACACGGAATGAGGTGTGTGGCAGGAGCGATTAACCTGCCAGCCCGGCCGGGATCGTAGCGCCGTTCGGGCCGGTTTTCCCGGGCGGGCCTCGTCCCCCACTCCGGACAGGATTTCCAAGAACAAGGAAGCTGTGGTTCGTCCTCCGTAGGAAAACGAGAGCCCCCTTCCCACGGAACCACCACTCCTGTGTCTTCCGAGGGGGCGGGACAAGGCAGAGAGGGTCCACGCAGGGCTCTCCTGGAGCTGCCCTCCCACCAGCCCTGGTCGGGGACCCCCTCTCCATCCGGCACCTGCGGTGACCCCCGAGCTGCTTTCCCGGCCCTGCCGAGCCGTGAGGCCAGGGACCCTGCCCAGCAAGTTGGCCGGAGGCTTACAGATCCCTGGGGACAGACGCACACCCGTGGACCTGCACTTCGTTCTCCTGCTCCTGGGTCGTCCTTGACCTGAGGAGAAAGGCCACGTGCTGACCACGGGGGCGGCCTGAGGCACGCTGGGCAGGGCGGTGCTGTGGGACGGAGGCCTGGACTCAGAGCCCGTGTCCCCGGCCCCGTCCAGGCGGTTTTGCGCCCTCACCACAGGCGGCACGGGCCCTCGGCCGAGCCCCTGTGCCTCGCCTCCACTGCTCCACCTGCGGTGTCTGCCCGCTCCCCCTTCCCGGCCCCCCCACACCCGCCCTCCTGCTCCCACACCCTTCACGGTCTGGGGCAGGTTTCTCGGGGAACCTGCCCCCCCTCCCCCCTGCCCCCAGAGCCAGATCAGTCACCTGGTCCCTGCCCTCACCCCGCCCCGCCCGGCACTGCCTTCGGACTAGGCTTACCCTGTTCTGTGCCCTGGACTTGAGTCATCTTTCAGGCCCTCTGAGTAATTAGTGGCCCTTCTTGTGTCACCATTCTGTGTCACCGTACAGCAGGTGCCTTCTGTGTCCCCGGCACCGTGCCAGGCTCGCTGCAGGTATAGTCGCGTGGACCTCCAGGGCCGTGGGTGCCCTGCCCCAGGTCACACGGTAGACGGTGAGTTTGGGGTGTAACAGGTGCCTGCTCACCCATTCAGACTTTCTCGCACTTTGGCCACAGACCCCTTAGGTCCCTGGGATGTGTTCTCGTGGATACGGTTCAAAAGGTTTTTTTTGTCATTTAGGTGATAATTAAAAAAACCAAACTCTGTCATAAACACTATTTTCTGTCACAGAGACAATATGCATTCGAGAGACGTTTTCCTGCGACAGAGAGTAGGTTTTTCTTAAGTCTGTTTGTCAAACCGGGGTTCCCTAGGACCCAGAGACTTGAGAGATTATCTCTGGGGCTGTGGGAACTGTTCTCTTAGAAAGCGTCTGAGAGACGCCACACATGGGTGTCTTCTCTGCCACCGTCGCTCCATTACGTGAGCCCCTTTCTCCCGGTGAAGTGAAAGACTGGCTTTGCTCGTGGGACGCACACTCCCCTGACCGCAGCCCCCCTTCCCGCCCTCGCCGCGCACGTGAGGCGGCCTCCACCCCTCCTCGCCCTGCCTCCGGCCCCCCTGTCCCCGCAGGCCCTTCTCTTTCCTGCCGGGGATGTCGGAGCCCCCAAGGAGGCCCCCCGACGGGAACCAGGAGGAGGTCGACAGGGCTCGTGACCCCATCGCTCCGGCGCGCGGGCCAGACTTGCCATCCGTACCTGTCGGCAGGGGACCTCATCCCGCAGTACAGCCCCCCCGACCCCCAAGTGGGCCTCTCTACTCTATGCCGCCCTGTCTGGGGAAGCCCCCTGCCCCCGCCACGCACCCCGTCTCCCCGCAGCCGTGGTCGGGGGGCCTCTGTGCGCGCGGCTCTGACGGGCACTGCCGTGTGCTGACCGCTGACTTTCCTCTGGAGGCGGCGCCTCTAGCCGGCCTCGTGGGACGAGGTGCTTCTGTGGTCCCCTGACATTCCCTTGTGCCGGGACCCCAGGCGCCACGCATGAGCTGGCGTGAGCAGAGAGAACCCGGCGTGCAGGCTCAGACCCTTCCCGTCCTCCTCGCCCGGGCCCCGGCCAGGCTCTCGTGCATGAGGCCCATCTTCACGTGTCCCCCGTCAGCCCGGGTCCACGTGGACTCAGGGCACGTCAGTCTAAAGGAGGCTGCTTGCCCTCCCCCACAGCAGAACAAAACTGGGGCCTTTCTGCCGGGGGAGGGGGGACCGTGTTCTGTCCCCGTGACCGGGAGGCTCCGTGTGCACGGTGATGACGGCCAGCTGTCAGGACGGGCGATGCTGCTGACAGAGCCCTCAACACAGGGGAGGCCAGTCGACGTGCACCTTGCTGGTTTCTCTCCGCTCCCTCCCCACCCTTCTCGTGACCGGGGTCCCTCCCAGTCCCCCGTTCTCGGGCCCCTCTGGGTCGGCCTGGGAAGCCGCTCTCTGGCATGTCCCATCCGAGCGTCCTTTGTGCTGATGCCCCGTACAGTGAAGGCTGTATTGTGGGGGACTGGCCGAGCCTCATGAGGAGTGGCGACCCCTGACTGACCCTTGGGGACCTCACAGGGGCCTCCCTGGGGAAAGCCACTTGCGCACTGCTGAAATCTCTATAAGCAGTGACGGCACATCTCAGGTGTGCCACCGGGACCGCCAGTGCCAAGCGGCCACGCACGGCGGACGTGGAAGAGCTGCTGGTCCAGCAGAATGTGTGTTCAGTCCGGTGGGGCCCCCGTGGCTGTCACCCCCGTGTCCCCAGAGGGAACTCAGCTGTGGGAAGTTGAAAGTCACCAAAAGTCACAAAAAGACCCAGATTCTGGGTAGGAGGAAGGGCCGGGCTGTTTAAGGCAGTGTCTGGGTTCCAAAGCAGGGGGTCCTGGGGGCCATCTGGGTTTCAAAGCCGTTCCGAAGCAAGGGACCTGTGTATCCCGTTAGGGCGGCTGTCTGGCTTCCGAAGCAGGGGGTCCGCGCCCCCCAGCTCCTGGAGGCTGTGAGTCTGGCTGTCGGCTCTGTGGCTTTGCACCTGTCCTTCCTTCTTCGCGTTTCGATAAAAGGCATTTTGCTCTGTATCACGATAGATGTTTGGTCCCCACTAACTCTTATTCGTAATTCATTCTGTAATGTTAACGAGCCCATCACATATGTTGAAAGTGACCGGCTGCTCCAAAGAGGCTTGTCCCACGTCTACATTTCCTTCTGATTCCTGTCCTTACGTGCGTTTTCCATGGCCTGTCATTGTAGCACACATGTGCTCTGCTTATTTTTATATGTCCCACGTTTCCACACGTGTGACGGTCTCCCTTTGCCGGTGGCTCCCTCTGCCATGCTGTGGGCACTGGGGGAGCACGTGGTCCCGGGGACGGAAAGAGGGGGCGTGGGGCGGCCTGGCGGGCTGACCAGCTGCAGCCTCACCCCGCCGGGCAGCCGTCTTTCCCTTCCGTCTGGTCAAGTATCAGATGGCTCGTGGCGGTCTCATTTCTTGCGGTGGAAGCTGTCAGGCCTGGGTTCACACGTTGCTCTGTTTGGTGTTTCAGATCCCAAGGACATCGCCTGCTCTTCCTCCCTGGTGGCGGTAAGGACTCCCTCTCCACTCCTCACGTCTGCCAGGACCGTGTGCCGTCGGCTAGGTGTCTGCCGACCGCCGCCAGTCTGGCTGGTCTGTGCGGTGTCAGTGGGTAGCCAAGTGTGGACAGGGTCCCACCCTCGAAGTATTGGCAGTGCCAGGAGAGGGCTAGTCATGACCATGGCGACAGACCCCCAGACAAGAAGTTTGGAGCAGTCCGGGCCGCGACGTCCCCCCCAGAGGCTGACCTGAGGCCGGGCCCCTGCTCCTCTGCCGCACCCAGCAGGTGGTGTCCCTTCCCCGGGCGGAGCCCCTGTGGCCCTCACGCCCAGTTCCCCGCTGACCATGGAGCAGTCCCCGCGGGCCACCCTCGCTGACTTCACGTGCACGTTTCCTGCCTTCCCTCCAGCCCACGCTGGGCCGTCGAAACAGCCCGCCAGGGTCCCTGCAGCCTCAGATGCGTCAGCACCCCAGCCTCTTCCTTCCCCCGTCCTCTCTGCTCTCACCGCTGGAGATACGTTCGGGCCCTGCCTCAGCACCCCCTGTGCGCCGGTGTGGAGTCCCAGCGGGGCCTCTCCCTGAGCAACACGGTCACACAGGGCACTGCCCGCCTGCCACCCCCGTAGAGGCGTCTCAGACAAGCCACGACCCAGTAATCTCTCCACCTCACCCCATAAACAGCCGGGCCCCGGCTGTCCCCGTCTCAGTCGGGGAACGACTGTCCCCACTGTGGGCAGGCCAGCTCCTGGGATGTCACGTCCACCAGGCTGGCCCCTGGCACCGTCCTCTCCCCTCTGCGCCACTGCTCATCAGCTTCCTCAAACACTGAGCCCTTGCTCCTCCCAAACCCATGTGTCACGCTTTGCCTGGGAAGTCAGGGCACATCACTGACTTGATTAACCGCCTCCTACTCTACCCGGCTTTACCCAGTACATCTCGTTTACCCCTTGCCGCTGGTCTCCCCAGTGGGAGGTGACCGCGCAGGCAGGAGCTCCTCTCGCTCACGGCCAAGGCCCACTGCTCCCGGACAGCGCCCGCCGCAGTGCAAGAGACGGAGCCAGAGACTCCCTCTTGTTAATTACTTGGAGCCTTTAAGCACAATCTGAAAAGAGGGGTTCTGGTGCCTTATTGAATGAAAACAAACCCGATTTTGAAAATCACGACCCTCAGGAAGGTTAACACATTAAAAAAAAAAACCTATAGTTGGTATCGTAAAACATTTTAAAAGCCATTTTCCTGCCGCGAGCATGAATTTCCGTTTCAAAGCTCGTAAGGATCGGTTTTTGGTTGTGCAGTGACTAGTGTCCGTGAAAACGCCCTCCCCTGAATCACGCTGCTGACCCCGGCAGGGCCTCTGTTCCACACTCGTTAGAGAAGGACACTGCCCTGTATCGTTTCTACAGGCCTTTCCGTCCATCACTGAAAACTGTCCAAGCCAGTAAGGATGATTAGGTTGCCGTAATCAGCATTTTTACGTTTCCTTATCCCTCAGTCTTGGGTTATTCTTCAAGAAAGATCTTCTTTCCACGTCTTTTGTCTGAGGGTCCAGAGCCCCCGATTACCTGTTGCTTTATCTTAGTCGTGTGTCTTGCTCCCCCCGGCGCCTGTCCTGGGACGTGTTGCACGGTGCCCCTTGCTCTGGGGTGGCCACTGTGGTCGCCGCCGTCCGTTCGGGAATCGCTGTAACGCTCTGCTCTTCTGACCCAGCATTCGAGGGGCCACGAGAACGGCGCACACAGATTCAGGCTGCAGAAGCAAGTCTTCGCGGACGACGAGAACAAGCCCCTGGTGAGTCGAACGAGCCCCCGCTGCCTTGCGGAAATCCGAGCCCTGCCTCGGTGACAGACTTGGGCCTCGCGTTTCCTGCATGAGACCTGAGCCTGTCCCTGCGCGATTTCTTTGGGCAGCAGGCTGGACTACTTTAAGTCTGTAATCAAATTTGGAAGCGATGCCCTCATTCAACGGCTGTGCTCAGCGTTCAGTGTCCCAGGCGTGCTCCGCGTCAGGCCACGCCCTGAGCAGCAGTCACACTGTCCCCGCTGCTCCTGTGGACTCACGTTCTGGGGGGGCGGGTGGGGGACAGAGGGGAAACCAGCAGTTTCCTGCAGCAGCTAAATGCCAGGCACAGAGCCCGCCGAGACGGGTGAGCGGGCGCTGGTTCAGGCCTCGTGTGGGGAGCCATCCCTAAGCAGGGGGCGTGGACAGAGCCGTGAAGGGGGGCGGGCCTGAGCGGACCTGGGCCAGGGGGTTCAGGGGCCACACAGGGAGGGCTGGCGAGTGAGGTGGGCCCAAGAGATAACGTAAAATCATCTCCTAGCCCTCTGCACTGCCACTCCCGTGTTACAGAGGAGGAAACTGAGGCACCGAGTGCTCAGCTGCCCGCCTGGTCCTCCTCAGAAGGGAAGCCTCGATGCAGCCGGTGGGCCTCCTCCCTCCAGGATACTGCCAAGAACTTTCTCGTATGGCTCCGCTTCACTGACCACACTGAGCCACAGGGGCATTTTGGATTCGTTTTAGTCATTGAAATAACAAGCTGTCTGCTTTTTCAATCAAACAGCTAGACGGATACATGCTCCATGTGGGCTTCTTTTTTTTTCTTTACTGCCTAAGGAAGTTTATTTGTGGTGGCTGAAGTAACTGAAAGGGAAAAATGACGTCTCACACGTCTTGGTTCTCGGAGTTGGGGGAAATGCCGCTGGAGTCCTGTAAACTCTCTACTCTCAGCTGAGTGTGCATGTCAACAATTGGGTGTGTTAGTTCGGGCCGCCGGAACAAGAATACCGCGGACTGGGCGGCTTAAACGACGCGCGTTTTTCCCTCGCATTTCAAACGTTTGTTTCTGGAAGCTGGAAGTCCAGGATCAAGGCACCGGCAGGTCTGGGGTCTCGCAGACGCCTGCCTTCTCCCTGGATGCTCAGAGACAGAGCACAGGGAGAGACGCGGGCTCCCGGGGCCTCTTCTCACAAGGCACTGACCCCATCGTGACCTCTCTGCCCACCACTCGGGGCTTGGGGTCCCACACGGGAACTTGGGAGGAACACATATAGTCGGTCCACACCACCAGATGTTAATCGATGTCCAAGTGGCTGTGACTCCCCTCTGGCTGTTACTGAAGACTCACCTTTTCCTCTGAGGCGAGACCCCCAGGCTGCGTGTTCTGGCAGCGTGCCACCCGGTACGGCTAACCACGTCTTCTGAGCATAACTTCCCTCTTGCCTTCCGTTGACCACCATGTCACCAGAGGGACAGTGGCATGTTTAGAGGCCCTGGCGGGTCTTTTCAGGCCCGGCCATACCGCAGGCTGGCCTTGATGTGCCCGTGACCGGGCAGATTTTGGTCCCATGTCCCTTACGCGGCACCCACTGAAGTGGGGGGGGGGGGGGCTCTTGGGTCACCAGGCAGGATGTCCCTCCAGTTTGGCAGGACACCCTGTTGTCCCCTCTCCCGGAGTGACCGAGCTCGGATCCACGGGGCCCAGAGTTGAGCAGCGCCCACCCCCTCATCACCTTCATCACCATGGCGTCTGGGCCACGCGTGATTCTTAGCAACTTGGCGAGAAAAGACGTGAAGCCAGGGGCGCGTGGGAAGGCGAGTTCGAACAAAGAGGGAGAGGCTCAGGCATCACGAGCCAGGTGGACCCTCTTCCATGGGGGTCTTTGTGATGCTCGGCTTGTGGCTGGCTGGTGGGAATTTGTCACCCTTGGCGGCCCACGTCACCATCATCCTCGGCTTCTCTGAGGGTCTTTCTGGCCATCCAGGGCTCAGCCAATGCTTAGTGCTGAGTGGGCGTTTTAATGCCAAAGGTGATTCCACGTGGCGCACCGGTGGGAATCCACGCTCTCTGGGGGAGACCTTCCTCAGTGTGGCTTTGGGCAGCACAGGGCGTGCCGTGGGCTTCGGTTTCCGTTGGGGCAGGATTGCACGCTTCCCCTCCGCCCGCCGTGTGCGCGCGTCTGTGTTCATCGCATGGAGCCCTTTTGCCCTCTGAGTCCTGAGCCTAGGAGCGGGCTGCCTTGGCTGAGGAAGCTCTGCCCCTGCTGGTGCCGTCAGATCCCCTGGGGCTCTTGGTGCCCGGCTTCCCATGTCCGGTCCGGGTCCGGGTCCGGGTCTCTGGCTCTATAAGGAGGAGGCAGATTTCCTCCCCTGTTTGTTGTGGGGTCTTTTTGTTTTTGTTTCTGTTTTTTACATTGAGAGAGAGAGAGAGAGAGAGGAAGAGCAGAGAGAGAGAGACTTTCGAGCAGGCTTTCATGCTCAGTGAGGGGCCCTGCTTGGGCCTCGATCCCACAACCCTGGAATTAAAACCTGAGCCAAAATCAAGAGTCAGACGCTCAAGGGACCAAACCACTCAGGTGCCCCATCCCCTGATTTGTCTTACAAAACCCACCAGGACTTCCCTTTTTCCCTCTGTCTCCTCCAGACACTGCCAAGCACTGGAATTTGGTAGGTAGGAGCCCCCAGGCTATGCATAAACATGAGTGGGTGTGGGCAGGAGGCCCTTCCCAACAAAGACCAAGCTTGCTTAGATAAAGAGCTGAGGGGCTGGATCCGAGACTTTTCTCCAGCCCAGCGGGCAATCCAGACACGCTTTATGGAACCAGGAAGGGCTGTGACCAGGCGGGTTTCTGTGTACAATTCCTGCTCTGAGTTAGAGGCGCTCTTCTTCTCTTGGCTGAGCAGGGTCTGTTCCCTCTATGTTTTCTCTTTATCTGGCTGAATCTCATCCACTGGTGAGTCTGTTTTCGTGTTTACAAAACACCTGGCCTAGACCTGAAACGATAAAAATGCTAGAAGAGAACACAGGCGGTAATGTCCCTAACGTTGTCCACAGCAACTCCTTTGTAGCTGTGTCTCCGGAGGCAAGGGAAACATAGGGACTTCATCAAGAAAAAGCTTCTGCACAGCAAAGGAAACCGTCAAAACTAAAAGGCAACCTACCGAATGGGAGAAGATATTTGCAAATGACATACCTGAGAGAGGACTAGTATCTAAAATATATAAAGAACTTATACAGCTTAACACCTAAAAAAAAAATAATCCAATTAAAAAATGGGCAGAAGATATGAACAGACATAAAGAATACATCCAGACGGCCAGCAGACACATGAACAGATGCTCAACATCACTTATCATGGAGGAAAGGCAAATCAAACCCACAACGTGGTATCACCTCACACCTGTCAGAACCGCTGAAATCAACACAAGAAACAACAGGCACTGGCCAAGGTGGAGAAAAAGGAACCTTCGTGCACTGTTGGTGGGAACGCAGACTGGTGCAGCCGGTCTGGAACAGCGTTATGGCGCTTCCTCAAAAAGTTAAGAGTAGAACTACCTACCCTGTGACTCAGCGATCACACTGCTGGGCATTTCCCCAAAAAATACAAAAACACTAATTCAGAAGGATACACGCACCCCTATGTTTATAGCAGCATTACTTACAACAGCCAAGACATGGACGCAGCCTAAGTGTCCATGAACTGAAGAATGGATAAAGAAGATGCGGTGTATTATATACAACGGAATGTTACTCAGCCATAGAAGAGGATGAAATCTTGCCATTTGCAATGATGTGGGTGGAGCTAGAGAGTATTATACCAAGAGAAAGAAGTCGGTCAGAGAAAGACGGATACCATAGGATTTCACTCATGTAGAATTTAAGAAACAAGACAAATGAGCAAAGGGAAAAAAACAGAAAGACAAACCAAAAAATGGACTTTTTTTCATTTTTAAATAGGCTCCACACCCGGCATGGAGCCCCGTGTGGAACCCAGGGTGGAGCTTGAACTCACGACCATGAGATCAATAGTCAGATGCTTAGGGTGCCTGGGTAGCTCAGTCAGCTAAGCATCTGCCTCTTGATTTCAGCTTGGGTCTCTCTCTCTCTCTGTCTCTCTCTGTCTCTCTCTCTCTCAAAAGTAAAATTAAAAAAGATGCTTAACCGACTGAGCCGCCCAGGCACCCCAAGAAACAGACTCTTAACTATAGAGAACAAACTGATGGTCACCAGAGGGGAGGGGGATGGGGGTGGGGGGATGGGGGAAACCAGTGATGGGGATTGACAAGGACACTTACTGTGATGAGCACCGAGTGTCGTGTGGGAGTGTTGAGTTACCACATTGTACACCTGAAACTGATATCACACTGTGTTCGTGATACTGGAGTTAAAATTTTACATATAGTATCTTATTAAGAGAGTATAGTAACTGTATCGACAGCTACACATAGGTATGAACTCATCTGAAAATCTTTATTTTCTCCTATAAAATTTTTTCATACATTTTCTAATTTAGGGTCTTCATTCCATTCGTTAACAAGTGTTTTACATCTTTTATTCAAAGAAGCAGTTTCGGGGTACCTGGGCGGCTCAGTCAATTAAGTGTCCGTCCGACTTTGGCTCAGGTCATGATCTCACGGTCCGTGAGTTCGAGCCCCACATCGGGCTGTGTGCTGACAGCTCGGAGCCTGGAGCCTGCTTCGGATTCGGTGTCTCCCTCTGTCTCTCTACCCTCCCCCGCTCGTGCTCTGTCTCTCTCTCAAAAATAAATACGCATTTTTTTAAAATTTTCAAGGAAGAAGCAGTTTAATGAGATATATGAGATTGTATAGGTTTGGGGAGAGTCTTCATGAAATTGGTGACACCACACACGCCGGGACTGATTCCTGTGTGTATAATCCACACTTGAAAATTCAGAATTAAAAAAAAAACAAAACAACACCTGTCCAGCTTTCGGCCTTGACTGCACACCGACTCACCCGCGGCCTGCCCCCCGAGATTGCGGTGGCTGGCCTGGGGAAGAGCCTGGGCGCCGCAGCCCCTCCGAGCCCCAAGTCTGCAGCGTGTGGTTGCTGTCGATGTGGCCTCCTAAGCTGGACAGCCAGCATCATTCAGGAGAGAGACGCGTATTCAGCACAGACTCAGATGGAAGTCTTCTGTGTCCGTATGCTGTTGTGGGACCGTGGTTGGGAAGATGTGCGGTCACACCGGGGGTTGTCATCCCCAGTCGGAAACATCAGATTGTACGCTTACCCGTGAGTGTGTTCGTCCCCAGGCCACGCGGGGCCGGAAGCCAGCCTCCCGGAGGTGTGGATCTTGGGCCGTCCCGAGGCGAAGGGCCGAGGGCGAGGCGCGGGGCTCCCGGCGGGCGTCGGACTGTCCCCCATGGGGACTGTCCCCACCCCGACCCCCCACCCCCCGGTCTTCCAGTTTCTGTGTTTCACTGGAAGAGAATCCCAAATATCCAACTTGCACAGGTTATAGCGAGGGAAACGCGACAAAACCGTTCGACTTGGTGGAAAGTGTTCACGCACAGAAACACTGCTTTGGAAGTCTTTGCAGTTCGTGATTCACTCATGAAGAGTGTCATTAGGTCATCCCGGCCCTGGCTGGGCCCCCATCCCCAAACGGGGGAGCACTGTTCTTTGCTTTCGTGAAGGCACACTTTGTCCTGCAGGAATGTCCAGAAGCGGGATTCACAGGATATTGGAAGTGGTTTATGAATTTTAAAATAATGCAATTTCTGGTAACACGCCTGCGTCCAGTGTGAGCTCCTTAGAAAACACAGGGCCGTGTGAAGAATTTTTGACCCCTCCCTGGAAATTACATGCAATTCTGTCACCTGGCAGTAACCATTGTCAGCTTAGAAGTTAGCTGCTCTTCCCCATCATTAGATCCTGCCAGTTACCCCGATAGAGAAAAATAGGTATGTGTTCAGTGTTCCTTAAGATCATAATGAAAATGCAGTTCGGAATGTTTCGTTACTCAATGTGACATAAGCGTCAAAACCTCACAAGCTGTTGGTTTGTTTTTACCGCTGCTGCCAGATTATGTTGTTTTTGTGGATGCGCTTTACCAGTTTCTCCCAACGGGGGCGTGGCGTTCACCGTATCGTATTCTTCCGCCTTTCCGACTGTCTTTCACGGGCAGAATCCTAGATTGCCGGGCCCAAGGATTTTGTATGTTTGTAGCGTTTTGTAAAGACACGTGGGGACCCAGGCCGCCCCCGAGACCTGGCGGGGCAGCGGCTGCCCTAGGACTTGCGGCCTCACTGCAGCTGGATGCCTGCTAACCCCTCATGTCTCTTTTCTTCCCAACGGGCTTCACCGCCAGGACCCCGAGATCCAGTGCCTACTGCTGTCAGACGGAAAACACCCGGTCCATCAGAGCCACGTCGTCGTCCTCCCGGCCGACGGCAGGGGCAGCATGGCCGCCATCAGCTTCACAGGGGCCTTGAGAATCCCCGTGAGTACGCGTGCCTGGGAAGGGTTTCGGAAAGGGCCGCTTTCGCCTGCTGTGAAGAGAACTGGCCTGTGGATCAAGCTTTAAACAAAAAGTCCGTGGTTCTATAATCCGGGGGTTAGAAATCTACAGCGTAAACCAGAAGCCGCCAACAGGTGGTCTTGGGTCTGAGTGAGGCGCAGGGTCGGCCTCACACCCGGTGCCTGAAAGGTTTCAAGTTAGTTGCCTCCGAGTAGACGTTGACCCGCTTCCTGGACGAGTAGGGCTTCCCGTCCCCCCTTGGAAAACCAGAAAGTCTGGCTTCGGCAGGGCCTGAAGCCCCTCCTGGCCCAGCCCCTCCCTGGCCCCAAAGACCCTGACCGAGAGCCCCGGGGAGGCACTGTCCCCGACTTCCGCTCTGTGGTGTGGGTGGGCCCGCTCCATTTTCTCTACCCTCTGAAGTGCTTTTAGGAGAACACAGCTAGTCCGCGTGAGCCACGTGTGCTACTGGGGAAGGGGTGAGGGGGAGGGCGAGCCGGGGGGAGGGCAGGAAGCCACCCCAGGATGCACAGCTGCGGTGTGCAGCCTCTGCACCTGTTTGGGGTTTAAAGCTCAGGTGCGCTGGTCCGCGGGGAGGTGGCTGGTCCGTGGGGAGGCAGCGGGCCCTGGCTCCAGACTGATGGGCGTGCGTGGCACCTGCCAGCGGGCACAGCGGTACGTGATCAGGGCTTGAAGGGGGCCCAGGGAGAAGTGACCCCAGACGGGTGGGGGAGGGGTGCAGGGGTGCGATTTCTTGTGGGTTTAGACTTTTCTTGCATTAAAGTTCTGGGCTCCCTCAGCAGAGGATCCGGGGAGCTCGCAGAGACACAGGGGAGATGTGTTCTAACGTGGCGAGCCGCGGTGGGCGGGGCCGGCAGAGCCGGGGCAGAAGCAGGTGCGGAGGGGAGACAGCAGACCCTGCCGACGCAGGGAAGGATGTCCAGGCCCTCGCTGCTGCCAGACCTCGTGGACCACACTTGGAAACGTCTGGGCTCCTGCCCTCAGGTGTCACCGGCTGCTGCAGATTTCACGCCCAGACCGCACCCTCGTGGGCCCTCAGTGAGAGAGGGCAGGGGGAACACGGGTCCAGAGGCCCTTTCGTGACTGGGTGAGGCTGGTCTCCAGCCAGTGGGGAACGTTGAAGCCCAGGCCGGGACTCCCAGAGTCACCAGAATGTGGGTGGCCTGTAGGAGATGCCAGTTTAAAAAAAAAAAAAAAAGTTACCTTTAAAATTTTGTTGTGAATAACAAGCAACTTTTCTGTGACCCCTTATGGTCCGGATGCTGGGCTGAGGGTGGGGCGGGGTGCCACGGTCACATAGGAAACGTGGCATTGTGGACCGAGCAGCCTCAGAACCCCGGCCTGCTTGACCCTGGCCCAGCTGCGGACGCCCTGGGCGTCCCGGGCAAGTTGGCAACCACTCTGAGCCTCCGCTTCCCCGTCTGCGAATTGGGCTCAGCGCCTGGTGTAAGACTTGCCTCATGTTCTGAGGATTTCGTGAGACCATTCGTTCCGCAGTGAGCACCACGCCAGGCGCCTGGTTAGCATGAGGCCGGTCACACGCACGTCCTCATTATTGGGTCGCCGCTGTGAGACCCTGACTCTTTTAATCTCGAAATCACATCTCTTGGGAACCGTGTCCTCCGCCCAGTTTTGGGGGGTGTTCCCGCACGCACCCCGCATGCTGCCTTAGGGTTACCCCTTCTCTCACCCAGATTTCCCAGTGATACCCTGAATTACTGTCTCAAAATGCCACCTCTTTCTAAAAGTGGACCTAAACTCGAGCAGGTGTCTCCCCTTAGCTGTCAGGCCGCAGACCTTGGTTTCCTCGGGGAGGTCTACGTCTCTCTTCCAGGTGACTTCCCAGCACCCCCAGTGTGTTGAGCACGGGCAGGGTGCAGGCGACCGTGCGTGCGTGTGGCAGGGGGAAGGCTGTTCAGTGTGGGGTGGCTGCCATGTCCTTTGCAGTGGATTCCGGTCCGGGGAGAGAGAGCACTGGGTGCGCGGTGACGAGATGGCCCCTCCAGGCACGCTGTTGGAGAGCTCCTCTCACCGCTAAGTTCCCAGAGCCGTGCGGCGTGGTAGTCGTGTCTTATGCACTCTGGGCACGCCCTGCAGGAGTGGCCGCGGGCCCATGCGCTGACCGCCCCCCCCACCCCACTCCCCCATCCCCAGGCGGCACCCTGCCCTATAGGTCCTGCATCCTCTCTCCCTGCAGCGTCTGCAGCTGCCCAGGCCAGAGATGCCAGCCGTTGGCATGGGAACGAAGTCATTCATAATTCGGTCGCACGTGTAAGTCAACCTGCAGAGTACACATTGGGGTAAACGCCGGCTCTCTGTCTCCCGTTCAGGGTGTGATCGAGTTCTCTCTGTGTTTGCTGTTTGCAAAGCTGGTCAGCTACACCTTCCTGTTTTGGCTCCCACTCTACATCACCAGTGTGGGTGAGTGTGTGCGGCTGGAAACACAGACGTTAAGTTCACGCAGGGCCTTGACCGGCGCCCCTCTCGTGCGCTGGCTTCCGCGGTCTCGGAAGGAAAGGGCACGCGTGGGGCCCGAGGATTTGAGACGTGCTTTTGAACCACACAACGTGTGATTAGAGAAACGTATAGACAAAAAGAGAATTCGGGTACGAAAGTTCCGTGGCCATAATAACCTTGATGGGGCTTAAAGGGCCCACGTTATAGCCCAGCTGCGGCTGCCAATTCCACGGGGCTCTAACTATCTGGGGCGGCCTGCGTTTAAATTTAGGCTGCCTGGAACTTCACGTCACAGCTGCGGCGCGGGGAGGAGGCCTTGGGGATTGAGATAATAAAGGCTGACTAATCCGACCTGGAAATGGCTGCTTGGGGAAGAGCTCTAGTTTTAGGGACAGCTGACAGCTTGTCTTGGGTTCCTGAAGTCCAGCCACGGCCGAAGCTGTACATGTGACCGAACCCACAGCTCCATGGCACCGTCACCCTCCCTGTGCTGCGTGTGACCACAGTTCTTAAAGGAGCCTTGAGTGCGGCGGCTGCAGACACAACCGAAAGGGCACGGGGATCGTCAGAGGGGCCGGGGGACAGGGCTTGCAAGGGTCCCCGGGAGATGTAGGCTCTGGGGAGTGTGGCAGCGAGGGGAGATGTGGAATCCGGGGGTTCACAGAGTACAGACCGCTGTCAGGGAGGAAGAGCTTTCTCTGCCCTTCAAGGTCCTTGTGGCTGGGCTGAGAGTCAAATTGACACGAGACACATGAGCAGGAGGAAATCAAATGGAGTTTGGTGCCTACGGGGAATCCACAAAGACGTGGACATTCCAGAGACAGTCAGGCAACAGGAGGCCAGTAGGATGTCCTGAGCCCGGGAGGGGGTGGGCTCTGGGGGTCCCGAAGGGGGAGGACGCTAGCAGGAAGGGGAGAGGAGGTGTTTGGAGACAGCATCCGCCCCGCTGTGCAGACCAGGCCCTTAGGTGCAGAGGAGCCTCTGTGAGAGCTCGCTTCCTGCTCGGGCTCTGCCTTCCAGCGCGAATGTAGGCAGTTGTGGGCGAGGTGAGGAACGTTCCCGAATCTGCCGGGCTTCGATTGCTTTCAACTCAATATAGTCTTCAGGTCAAAGTGCCCCTTCTTGGGGCTGCCTGCCCTGGGCCCCCGCACCACATACTCCCCACGGCCACAAGGTCCAGCAGACGTGGCTGTGAGCCCGGGGCAGGAGGGCTGAGTTTCAGAGGGACAGCAGGTGAGGCAGTAAGGGGACCGCCACGTTATGGGGGACAGAGTCTGGGAAGGAGGGAAGGCAGTTGCTCCCTGTCAAGCAACCCCCTCTCCATTAGGGCGGGCAAGCCGCACGCAGTGTAGACTGGAGGAACCCCCCCCCCCCATTAGGGCGGGCAAGTTGCATGTGGTGTAGACCAGAGACCCCCTCCATTAGGGAAGGCACGCCATACTCAGTGTAGACAGGAGACCCCCCTCTCCATTAGGGTGGGCAAGCTGCACGTGGTGTAGACCGGAGACCCCCCTCCATTACGGCAGGCAAGCCATACTCAGTGTAGACTGGAGACCCCCATTAGGGCATGCAAGCCGCACACTGTGTAGACAGACGTCGTACCTTCTTTCTTCCTTTGTTCCTCCATGATTGCAGAAGGAGTGACACTTTTAGGACTCCAGTCACGAATTGCTGGCTTTTCCAGTCTGAGTGATTAGAAGAAGCTAAGTCCCTTGGATGTATGTGCCTTGAGGACACCAGGAAAGGCTGGACTCGACTGATGGTCCCACATGCGTCCCAAGCCCGTTTCTCCTGCACTGGCCAACCTCAGTCCCCTTGGAACCCAGCGTGGCTCCCTCCCTGTTGTCTCAGGAGTTCCTCGGGGTCTGCCGAGTGTCCCAGGGTGCGCCCAGGTGCCGGAGCCTCTGTGCCAGGCAGTTCTTGCACCTTCGGGGCTGCGCCTAACCTGTGGCTACCCCAGGGACGGACACTGGACCAGAGGGGTGGGAGTTAGGCCGAGCCATGAAGATCCTCCTATTCCGGCGAAGAGCGTTTCGCTTTCATCCTTCCTGCGCGTCTCCCCACGTAGCAGCCTCTGCTGTTTTTCCTTTACCCCGAGTTCACCCCTAACTGCGGCTTGGCTCAGGTCATGCCTAGGAGACAGGAGCGCCACGCACGGTCTTACTTTGCTGTGACTTGCTCACGGGGACGCTTGTCATTTTGTTAGATCACCTTGATGCCAGACAAGCCGGGGAGCTCTCCACCCTGTTTGACGTGGGCGGGATCTTCGGTGAGTCCCTCCCTCCCTGTCGCACGTGGACGGAAAACTTGGATGGTGGCATTTGGACACCTGCGTCCGTGTTCCCTCTGAGTTGACTTCCTATCGGGAGGAACACGCATTCCCCAAACCGTCAGATCACCCAAGTGGACGTATGGCCGTCACTCTGGGAGGACAGTCCCGCTCGGGGAGGGACGGGGACGTGGCTAACGGCGAGGATGGACAGGGACATGGAGAGGGAGATTATTCTCTCCTCACTGCCGTCTTGCATATTCCACTCTCTGTCCGTGGGATCTTGCCCCGGGGACCCAAGCACCCGCTCTGCATTGCAGGTGGGATCCTGGCGGGCGTGATCTCAGATCGACTGGAGAAGCGGGCCTCCACCTGTGGCCTGATGCTTCTGCTTGCAGCCCCCACGGTGAGCCGGGCCCCCATCCCACCCCACCCCCCGCCCTGTCTGGACCCCAAGCCTCCAGGAACAGCCGCCTCCCCCCCTCCCCCCCCACCTACACACACCGTCACCTCCAGCCCGGGCTCAGCCCCATTCGTGACTCATGGTTTGTGGATACTGGCCGTGGCCTCAGAACCCCCTCAGCGTGTCCCCCCACTGAGCCTGCCAAGCCTCCTTCCCCAGATGTCTCCCCTGCCCTCTGCACGTTGCTGGGCCACTCTCTTCATTCATCCCTGGCTCCCCTTTGGGTGCCCCCTCCCCTGGCCCTGGCCCCTCCCCCACAGGCTCCTGCTCAGCCTCTAGGGTCCCCCACCTCCCCAGGCAGCAGCAGCCCTGCCTACGGTAGTGCTGGCTTCCACTGCTTTGAACGCATTTGGTAACAGTGACCTAGGGCAGGTGACCTTCCCTTTGTGTGCCTGTCTCTATTGTCACAACAATAGTATCGTCACTCATTGGCCTGCACGGCACACACTTGCCCGCCTGCCACTCGGCTGGGCTGTGTCCAGAACGAGGCCCGGCTGTCCGGCGTCTCAGGGCCTGGATGCTGCCTGACACAGACCCGCAGAGAACCTCACTGAGAAAACGTCAGTGTGGCCCTGTGGCCCCTGCCTCAGGACCCCCTCAGCAGGTGCACCCGTTTAGGCAGACGGCCCGAGGAGGGGACGGTCGGACTGAGGCGTGGATCCCAGGGAGAGCTGCCCCAAGCCGTGTGCCCGGCCCTGGGAGCTCAGCAGGAGGCGCCATCAGAGCCCGCGCGTGGGGACAGGGCACCAGGCTTCACAGCGCCTGGCGAGGGCCGCAGGGCCCCTGCTTCTTCTTAGGGGCCCCCTCTCTGGTCGGCTGTCTGAGAACCGCCGGCCCGGGCAGCATCCGGCTGCGCACAGTGACCGGTTGTCCCCCTGGTTTTACACCGTTCACAGCTCTACATGTTCTCCACCATCAGCAGAATGGGCCTAGAAGCCACGATAGGTGAGTCCCCACGGCCTTTCTTCTTGTCTTCTGTGTGCGGCTTTTGTCCACACGGCTTGATGAAGCAGAGCAACAAATTAGCGTGGAGGCATTCGGCTTGGTGTAAACGGAGCCTATGGGGTGGCCCAGATAGTCCCATGTCCCTCGTGGGGGGGGCTCCTGCCCCAGGAGTGAGGCCTGCCGTCCGCAGGCTTGAGAACAAGCGTGGGAGAGCACGGGCCACCCGCTCCAGGGCCGCGAGGAGGCACTCTGAGAAGCCACGTGTCCCCCCCGGAAGGCAGAGGCAGGGCTCCACCCCGAGACCTGCACCCCAGCAGGTGAGGACAGGCCAGAGCCCGGCAGGGGCCAGACTCCCAGCTGCCCTCCGCCAGCTGCCTTCCTGAGAGCGGGTGCAGGACGCTGGAGGACGATTCTTTACTTCCTGCAAGCAGTACCATCAGATATGGTTCTGACACTTGGGAAGGATTTTTTTTAATGTTTATTTATTTTCAGAGGAGAGAGAGAGAGCAGAGACAGAGAGAGAAGGGGGAGAGAGAGAAGGGGGAGAGAATCCCAAGCAGGCTCTGCACTGTCAGCACAGGGCCGGATGAGGGGCTCGAACTCATGAACTGTGAGATCATGACCTGAGCAGAACCAGGCGTTTCACCAACTAAGCCACCCAGGTGCCCCTCTTTTTTTTTTTTTTTTTTTTTTGAGTTTTTAAATTTATTTTGAGAGAGAGAGAGCGTGTGTGTGCACAAGCAGGGGAGGGGCAGAGAGAGAGGGAGAGGATCCCACGAGGGCTCTGCACTGTCAGCACAGAACCTGACTCAGGGCTCGGTCTTGAAAACCGTGAGATCACGCCCTGAGCCGAAATCAAGAGTCAGATGCTTAACCAGCTGAGCCACCCAGGCGCCCTGGTAAATATCTTTTCTGTCTTAAGCAGCCAGCAGTGGTGATCGGGAGGGAGGCAGGCTGTGTGTGATCCCGTTAGAAGTCATCCAAAAGTCAGATTGCTGACACGAGGAGCTGTGGGTTTCCCGTGACCCACTGGTCCAGAAGCTTCTGCACAGAGGAGTGGTAACCAGTGGCTAATTTGGAAAAGTGAGCCTGGAGGACGGTTTAGAAAGCGTGCCTTTTAGAAGTAAGCACGTTACCCTGCCCGTGGGAGCTCGGTGGCTCTGGGTATCCGGGTGTCCCTCGGGGGCAGCCATCCACAGCTGCGGGCACAGAGAGAGACAGACAGACAGACACCCTCCCACTGCAAAGCAGGCCAAGGCTGGGGTTAGCGCCAGCCGGCACTGACCACAGGGAGCATTCACACACCCCCGGCACATCCGTACTCGGGACACCGGGCTTCTGGTCCCTCCAGGCTCTCAACAGTCGCCGCCAGTTGAGGGTCGAGGAAACGGAGCAGCAGGTCCTGTGATTGGGACTTGCAGGCGTACCTGGGGCAGGTTTAAAGGAAGAAGCTCACCACGCTGGCCCCAGCAGTCGGCAGTCACCGCACCCCAGGCGTGCGGGCCTCCTTCCCAGCACCCGCCCACATCGCACTCAGGCCAGACCCGCGCGTGACACCAGGGCGCTCACCCGGGGGCTGCCGAGACCGTGGGGGCTCTCCCAGAGGGCACCGTTCCGCTGCTGAATCCCTCCTTCTGGTTTCTGGTTCCCACAGCCATGCTGCTGCTCAGCGGGGCCCTGGTCAGCGGGCCATACGCCCTGATCACGACCGCCGTGTCCGCCGACCTGGTGAGTGGCCGCGGTCTCGGTGCAGGGCGGGGGCGGGTGCTGGTCAGAGACGGTCTCTGTTAGTAAAACGGTGTCTTTAGAGACAGGGCTTTTTGCCCGTGACTGATACCTACGCTTCTGAGAGTCTCCTGAAGCAGATACAGGGAGGTGCTGCCCCCGTTCCATCAACGAGGGTGTCGAGCGAGTTTAAGAGGCCCGTCTGAGGCCCGAGGTCAGAAGGCAGCAGTCCGGCTGGCTCGATCCTCTGTGCTACCCTTGCTTAACCCCGGGGACTAGTGACCATGCACCCCTGAGCCCGCCCCCAGGGCCCAGATCTGAGGTGCGCTGGGGTCGGCCCCTCCTTTCACCCGGCCCCCTGTGCCTGGCCCTCTGCTAGTCTCCGCAGAGCCAATCCGGACGGGGACCTGAGCCCCAGAGGACCTGTTCCAGAGAGGAAGCAAGCCCGCGTTCACGCACGCGGCGAGAAATGCCAGTGCCGTGGAGAGGGGGGAGCCACCTGGGCCTTAGAGTCCACAGGAACAACTCACCTGTCCTTCCTGGAGGGAGGGGGCTGCTGACAAGGTGACCTCGGACTCCTGATCATGCCCATAGAGACCCAGTGGGGGCGGGTCACCCTCATGCGCCTGACACGAGGGACATTCCACACTGTCCGTAGCGGGCACCGACACCCGCACCAAGATACAAGATCCTCTTTAAAAAGTTGTTTCTTAAATAAACGGGAGAGAAGAGACAAATCCCCCGCAGACAAGAGTTTCTGTGGATACCCTGTCCTCCGAGAGGGGAGCGCCCTCTCTGTCCTTAGGTGCGGGCTGTGCACGGTGACGTCATAGCTACAGGGAGGGACCTGACAGACGGCCCCGCCAGGGGACCAAGGTCAGTGCCAACAGTGACAGGGCGCGTGACGGCCTGCACCCTGGACACGTGTTGTGAAGATGTCACTTCACCTCTGAGACCACCCTCCCCAAACCCGCTCCCAGGCTCCTCAGGAGGGAAACGTCCCGCACACGCCAGCAGAGGGCACTTTGCTGTCGGGGTCAGAACCCAGGAAGGTGGGCCGAATTGCCGGGCAGGAGGAGCCCTGGGAGGCGTGACGGCTGAGTCATGTGGTGTCCCACACAGTACAAGGTCAAAGGAGACGTTAGATGAAAGTCCTTGGGTTAGGTAAACATAACGCGTCAGTGTTGGGCTCCTGACTGTGGCAGCGACAGCAAGCCATATAAGGCGGTGACCCAGGGAAAGCGGGCACAGGGCACGCGGCCCGTGTGCCGTCTTGGCAAAACTAACGTGCACCCAAGACTTTTCTCAAGCAAAACCATAAGCAGCAACCCAGAAGCGGCCTGTAGACTCGTGGGCAGGATGGCCGGCCTTCTGGGCGTCTGGCCCGGTGAACCCTCCCCCACGGGCCCCTGAGGCCCCTGGAACTTTCCTGTCTCCGGTGACCCTGCTTCTCTTCTGCATTTCTGTCCAGTCCTCGTAGAGTCAGACCCGGAGCTCACCAGCCACTCGCTCCTTCTTCTTCTTGGAGGCCATGGCAGGCCCCCCGAGGGCACGGACCCCATGCCCAGGCAGACCCCATGCCCGCCCCCTTCCCCTCCTCTCCCGTGTCTGCCTGACACTCACCCTGCCCATCGGCTCAGAGCGCTGTCCTCGGCCCCTCAGGCCCTTCCGCTCCTGGGACAACCAGAGGCCCCATCGGGTCAGCAGAGAGAGGCAGAGGAAGGGCTCTGGGGAGTCCCACCAGGCGGCAGGCCCTCTAACATCAGGCCCCCCTTTGTGCTCCTGCCTGCATGGGGCACAGAAGATGCTGGGAGGGGCCACAGCAGACCAGTAACAGTCATCTGCTCTGTGGGATCAGAGGAAGGACAGAGCAGAGACTCCAGACTCCAGAAAACATGGGTTATGGGTGATTATCACTTTGTGTGTGTGCTTTATTTATATATTGCTGTGCACACGCTCACAAGCATCTGTTTTTACAGGCTTTGGTTTGTGTCATTTTAGGTTTCCAGGCACTTTTTTCCCCCAATCAGTTACTTTTCTTTTATGTCCTCGGTTTGTGCTCCCCCCTCCCCCCAGCCTTGTATGTATTGCTTTTTGAAAACCAAAGCTCCTCTCAGTTTGTCATTTAGGACTTGGTGACCGTCACACTGGTGTCTTGGGCCCTGCCCTCTTCCCCATCCTTCCTGGCATTTGCCATTACCCGGGTTGGGTTTTAGGTACTACAGAGCCACCGGCACGTGTCACAGAAGGCCCCTCGCGGGAACATGGACATGGGCGTTGATGCTGGCCCCCCTCCGGGGTAGGGACAAGTCTGTGTCCTTCTTTCCCACGTTGGCAGGTGTGGTGTGCTGAGTAAAATAGTTGCTGATTGAAATAGTTGCTGATTGAAGAATTCTGAGAGTTCTCTCAACCAGAATGTGTTTGGACAGATATCTCTGATGGTGTCTTACTGTTGAAAACCCTTAAACTTTGTGTATTTTTCCAAAGTAAGTTTGGATCGGACTAGATTTTAGATTTTTCTGATGGAAAACGCCCCACATTTTGAATTGCTTCGAAAATTGGGTAAATTGTCGTAAGGAGGGGCAGGCTGGTTTCTCACTGATGTGGCTGAGATGGGCCTCACATCTGTTTTTCCCTCTCGTCTAGGGCACGCACAAAAGTCTCAAAGGAAACTCCCACGCCCTCGCCACCGTGACCGCCATCATTGACGGGACCGGGTCTGTAGGTGAGTGGTTATCTTTAGGGCTAAGAAGTTAATTGTGGTCATAGGGGAAACCACATTGTCACATCCTAGTTAACAGATGCCAAGAATTCCAAGGGTCTGGATAATACTAGTATTGGCTGGCCTTTTTTGGGGTTTTTTTGTTGTTGGTTTTTTTTTACTGCACGAAACACTCTTTACAGTATTGTTATAATGCTTATTCTAAAAGAAAGATTATTTTTCAAGAATCCTTCAAAGATTATTTTTTAGTTAGGTGGTGTAATGATGCTGATAAAAAAATTTTTTTAATAATCTCAGTTAATTTCACAAAGAGAACTTAATCCAAAATTTCATCCCAATACGTAAGACCTGCACAAAGTCTTGACAAAATGGAGAATGTCTCTCTTGTCGTAAAGGTGGTACTTACTTAAAATTAAGTATACTCTGTACTTAAAATTAAAAAATATTAACTTTTTAAAATAAAAAATTATTGGGGCGCCTGGCTGGCTCAGTCAGTTAAGCAAACAACTTTGGTTCAGGTCATGATCTCACAGCTCGTGAGTTCGAGCCCCACATCAGGCTCTGTGCTGACAGCTTAGAGCCTGGAGCCTGCTTCGGATTCTGTGTCTCCCTCTCTTTCTCTCTGCCCCTCCCTTGCCCTCTCTCTCTCGCTCTCAAAAATAAACATTAAAAAAATTTAAAAATAAATACATAAAAATAAATAAAAATTACTAATAGTTTTTACTAATGGAAAAATATGGTATTTATAATCACTTAAAGTTCAGTTAGTATTTCAGCAAAGGTGTGAATTTATGTTAATAATTTATTGCAAAAACCAACTAAGGGCAATTTGATTAATTTTTTTACCACAGAGTTCAGATCATTACTGTTGACAAGTTTGGATCATTTAATGAGAAAAGAGGCTCTAACAGTTACCATTAGAGTTACTGTGAAAAACTGATCTTTTCTAAAATGCCCACCTCACAAGCCCATAGGCTGTAGGAACGGTCTAAGGTGCAGGTCATGGATAGGAGAGTAAGGAGAGCATCCCCACGCTCAGTCTAGGGTCAAGGGCACGCATGTCAGAGCGACGATTCACTGTGGCACGACCATAACATCTGAGGTGCATTACGTTACAAAATTTCCACAACCAGATTTTTAAAATTGCAAGTAGAAGAAAGTAATTCCAAAATATGATGTTCAGATCAATTTCAGTATTCAGAAGGTTCAGTCCCCATTCGGAAACAGATAAATGGTATATATTTATCAATGAGTTAGGACGAATAGTAAAGGATCGGCCAGCCTTTCTCAAATACGAGCAGGTCAAAAGCACGTGCGGACCCAGGGGAAGGGGGGTGTGGGCGCCGTCTGTCCGCCCTGGTCGGACGGCTCCAGAGGAAGCACGGGCACGTGACTGGCTGGAAGTGGTTTCCCTCCGTGTGAACGAACGCGTACTCAGCTTTTCACCCAGGCCAGCCGTTGGCACACCGCGGCCTCTGGGCCACTGGCCTCCTGACTTTACCGCTGCCATTTGGCGACGGACAGAATCTGAATTAAATGCACGTGGCAGGAAAACTAGTAGGTGCCCAGGCATAAGAGATCGAGGTGTTGGCAGCCTCGTTACAGTTCTGGAAGAGCATTCCGTAGCACGCTCTGGAGGACAGGGGGCTGCAAGACGCGTGGGTCCTGCGCTCAGAGACGGGCAGGTGCGAACCATGAAGCCTGTTCTTACCCACAGGTCAGAAGGCTGACGCAGCATTCTTGACCTCTCTCCGCCTTCGTGCAGGGAGCACGCGCTCTGTGATGGCTCCCTGCCAGGGACCCTGCAGCCTCCTGAACGGGCCTGCCCTGCTCCAGGCGCTGCCCTCCTACGCTGGTCCCTCGCTGGATGCGGGAAGCTGACGCTCAGGAGCTTGGCTGGCGACGCCCGCGGCCACCCTGGAGGATCCTGGGTCGCATCCTGCTGTCACCTGCCGCCCCAGGCACCCGAAGCAGGGGGACTGAGAGAGAGAGGGCAAGCCGGGTGGGGAGGGGCATCTGGGCATCTGGGACGGTCTCGTGGCAGTAAAGCCGAGCTCTTGCCAGACAAAGGCAGCTCAGTAGAAGCACAGTTGCACCTGCCCCCGGGGCCGCCCCTCTGTGTGGCTGTGGGAGGTTTCCCTCCTGGTGGTGCCCGCGGGCATGCGTGCCAGCTGCATAGAAACAGCCGCCGTCCTGTCCTGGGCGCCCACTGCTGTCTCACTAATGCAGAATCTGAAGTCCTCCCCACCACTCTCCGCAGCCATACGGCCTCCCTGCGGCTGCTCTCAGACACCAGCGTGTCCCCGTGTGGGGCCTTTGCACAAGCTGTGCCCCGTGCTGGAGGAGCTCCCCTAGGGGAACCTCATGTCTGTGCCCTGTGCCCTGGGAGTCTTTGCTCAGGAATAACACCACCCTTTCAGTGAGACGTCTCGGCCTGTGTGGAACGCGGACCCTTGTTACCCGCACTCTGAAACACGGACCCTTGTCACCCGCACTCTGAAATGCGGACCCTTGTCACCCACACTCTGGAAGGAGGACCCTCGTCACTCTCAGCCAGGGCCCCTCTACCCTGGCGTCTTCTCCGCAGCACCTTCCACCTGCCTGCCTCATGCCATCCCCTCACCCTCCACCTCAATGGAAGCTGCCCGAGGACAGGAAGTCGCTTCACTCTCTGCCGTACTCTCAGCACGGAGACGGTGCCTGGAGCACAGTAGTCACTCAGTGAACGGGTGGAAAATGAATTGCCTGGTGGCCCCCACACCCAGAATCCCACACAGGGCCAGGCCGCCTCCTGTTGGGGGTGCTGACTTCACAGGGGAGGGGCCGGGTCAGAGAGGCCTGCACGGTACAGCAGGACAGGGCCGCCCGCCCCTGGGTCACAGGAGTCCCGGTCCCTGCTCCGGCCGCCTTCCCAGGGCCCCCGGCAGCTCGCTTCCCGCAGCAGGTTCTGCTCGTTCTAAGATGCACGGGGCAACGTGGCCATTGTGAGGGGGCCACGCTTGAGCCTCTGTTGCTCCCCAAAGCCATACCTGCCCTGTATTTGGATCATGGGGTGACTTTGAATTTGCTGGGCAGTGTCCGTGGTCACCCCTGTGGTGTTTAAACCGAGACAGTTCCCCTTCGGGGAACGTGGGGACGCATCCAGGAAAGGGGGGGGCGCTGTGCCCAGGGCGGTCGTCTGCAGGGCAGCACGGTCTGCTCACGTGGAGCAGGTCCCCCGCTGTCCCCACTCCCATGGCCCGCGAGAGACTTCCCAGGGCCTGGAGGATATGCTCGGCCAGAAGTCGGGACGCTTGTGGGCTGAGCTCAGTCACATGAGCCGTGTGACTTGGAACCACCTTCTGTGCCTTCTGTCCCCAGAGGACGGTCCACGAGTCCATCCAGCTGCCACCGTGAAGCCGTGTCTTGGGGCTAACTTGCAGCTCTGCCAGAAGGGTCAACAGCTCTTCTGCAGCAGAGGATGGCAGTTTACAAGGACGGAAACGTGAACTGGGTGAAAAACACATCTTTCTTGGTTTTCTTCTCAAAACAAGAGAGAGCAGAAGTGCCGAGAGTGGAATGTGTGCATCGGGGAGCCCCCAGGAGAGACACCGGGGCACAGCTCTAAGCGCGTTCTCCCCCACAAAGGACGGCCGAGGGCAAGCAGACCGGCTCGACCTCGCCACTAACGGGCGGTGTGCACCGGCCACGGGGCCCTGGTGCCTCAACCCCCACGGCACCTGCAATGCTGTTCGCTCCCGGCCCGCGGGCCCAGGAAGTGGCCATGGCGGAGCAAGCCGCGTCCCTGCCCTTCTCTCTCCCCCCAAGTGCCGCCCGCTAGACAGAAGAAAGAAAGGCTTGAGTGGAAACGCACACAGTTCAGCAAAAAACCTCGTTCACAGAGCGCTCACCCTGATGCGTCCACACCAAGCCGTAAATACTGGTTTGGACGGGGGCAAAGCTCAGCGAATAGTAACTAGGCCGATGTCTTCTCACAGCTCACCGCGGCCCCGTGGTTCCGGTGACACGGTTTATGTGCCTGGTGCGTTCCCAGGGCTTAGAGCCGCCTCCCTGTGGGGCGCGAGCCCTTGTCGTTCCTCTGTGTTTCACACACGGCGACTGTACAGCGCCCCGAGTTTCCTCCTGCTAAGTTTTGTTTTATCAGAGTGACACTTGATGCAACTGTTGAGGCCAGGTAGCCTCACGGGCCGATTATGACGTGGGACGCGGGTCCCTGTGCCCCCGCCAGCTTCCTCCTCGTAGATGCAGCCTCGTCGGCTCTTCCCTGTGGTCTGAGCTGCGTACGAGCCTACACGCTTCTCCGTCCCTCGGCCCGACACTGCTGTCCTCCTGCGAAGAAGGCCGGGGCTCGGCTCTCACCCCCTCCCCAGCCCCCTCAGTCGACACCGCTCCTCGGGTCGCAGCACTCTCTCTAGGCCAAGAAGTGAGCTTTTTGTGGTTATGCTTGCGCCCTGGCTTCCCCCCGTCAGCCGAGAGGGGCCACCGGCCACAGCGCTCCCACGCCTTGTCCCGCAGCCGCTTCCGCCACGTTCCCGCGTTGGACCCGTCTTCCAGCTTCCGTGTCTGCTCCTCTTTAGTGGAGACCTCCAGTGGCTTCCTGAGCAGTAGCCCACGGGATGCGGAGCCTGAGGGCTGGGAGTCCGTGCGGTCTGGATTCTGCTGCAGCCTGTGTATACGAATCCCGGGCTAAAACTCCTTCTTCAGGATTCCAGTGTCTTGTAGCTTCCATGGTCTCTGTTGAGAAGTCTTTTGTCTCCCCCGGCCCAGCCTGCTTCCCCCCAAAACCTCTGGGCATGCTTCTTTATCTCTGGTGCCTTCCTTTGTCCCCTGTGCCCCGGGCACCCGGGGACTCACCTGCCTGGAGACACGTGCCCTTCCTCACGCATTTCCCTTACCGCTGTCTGTCTTTAAGTCCTGGAAAACTGATGCGTCAGGTATTAACACTTGTGGGCTGATCCTTGCATTTTTTCTTTTTTTCCTTTCTTCCTGTCGTTTTCTCTTTTCTCTGCTTTCTCAGAGTTGTTCTTGACTTTCCTTTGCAGTCTTCGTTTTGGTTGTCATCATGTTAACATTCGTTAGTTCTCACTTCTTGGATGCAGCGTTTATTAGACTGAATCGTGAAGTGTTGCTGCTGGTTTTGTGAGAATGTCATGTGGCTCAACTCGATTTTCTGTCACTTATCTGAAGGTATTACAATTTCCTGGGAATTTTCTCCTCCCCAGTTTGTTTCTTTCCTCCCGGTTCCCCTCCTTCCGACTTGTTTGCTCTCACCTTGGAGCTGTCCTCAGACACAGGTGAGCTGGGCTGGCCCATCGTATATTTGTATTTAAGGATGAGCCACCGAGCACTTGCTAGAAGCCCTTTCCACACGGAATGATGCATCAACCACTGGTCTTCGTGGTCATGGGATCCAACCAGAATCTGGAGGCAGAGACTCCCCAATGCCCGCCGGGGTGTGGGCCTGCGGCCAGCACTCCCATCATTGTCGGGGAGGGTGGGCACCTGCTCAGTGGAAGTGAAATGTACATATACGTCCATACTTTATATATATGCATACTTTTCCCCAAACCACTTAGGAGCAAATTGGGGAAGGCTGCCCCTTTCCCAGTAACTGTGTATTCAGTGTGCATTCCCTGAAGGCAAAGGATCCCCTGACGTAACCACAGTGCCCCATCATCAACTGAGGAAGTTAACACTGACACGGTCTTAGCATCTACAAACCTTACTCATATTTCCCCAATGACACATCTCCTAACCAAAGCGTATCTGAGATCGTGCATTAGATTCAGATTTCATTAATAAAGTCTTCGATTGGGATTGTTGGATCCAAAGAATGAGCGTGTTAAGGTCAATACATATTTTTAGATCTGCTTCCAGAAACAGGCCATGCCCGTCGCGTCCTCACCAGGACTGAGCATGAGCGAGCCTTTTCCCCCCACCAGTCTGGAAGGTGGGATGAGATTGTGCTGTTCAGCGTGTTTTTCTTTAACTGTGAGGGAGGCGTCGAGCACCGTGCTGTGTGCTCGCTGGGCCTGGGTGTGTCGGATAGTCGCCTTCCAGCGTTTTCCTCACCCGGCTCCTGTGTGCCCTTGCCCCCCTCCAGGAGCCGCGCTGGGCCCCCTGCTGGCTGGGCTCCTCTCCCCGTCTGGATGGAACAACGTGTTCTACATGTTGATGGTTGCAGACGCCTGTGCCTTACTGGTAAGTCTCTGTGGCTGTCGTCCCAACACGGTGACGCTCTTTCCGACGGAAGTGCGGTCCTCAGGAAGGCCTGGCCTGTGACAGACCCTAGCTTTCCCGAGTGCTCACGATCCGAGGCCTTCCTCTTTCTGGTCTGAACAAATGTCAGAGCAGAAGCCGGCCTGCCACTCTGCAGCTTTAGGCAGGATGGTGGGGAGGCAGAGAGCAGGGGCTCCCTGCGTGGGATCCCAGCCCCGACCTCTGCCGAGTGTGTGTGCACCTGGGGCAGGTGACTTGGCCTCCCTGTTCTGCAGCTCCCGCGTTGGTTAAACAGGCATAATAATGGCACCCCAAGACAGGATCATCGAGGGGACTTGGAGGAGACGGCAGGCCGAAACCCACGTCCTACGTGGTGACCTCCGTTGCCCCAGTGCTCCTCCTGCGCCCTGCAGCCCCGGGGAAAGCCGCCTGACTCTTGGAGCCCAAAGGGGTGGGAAAGAAGGAGCAGAGGCTGTGGGTGCCGGCCCCCAGCTTCCGTCTGCGGCCCCTGCAGGACAGAGAGGCCCGGGCACCGGTCAGAAGCGGGCCGTGCTCACCCGAGTGGCTAGCGTGCGCTCAACCTGCAGCCGCCCTGCGCACGGGGTCCCCGACCTGAAGCCACGTGCCTCCTCTCGCTTCCCCAGAAAAACCCCCGAGGTTGATCCCTGTAAGGGTGAGTCGAGGATTTGGAAATATCAGCTCTGAGAGTTCTGTATTTTCATTCCAGGGCTGTTACACAGCCCCCCATGTCGTAGAGGATCCAGCGCCAGCTTTCAACTCGGGAGCCTGTTAGGTTTTTAAGAGGCTCTTCCTCAAAGCATTTGTTTTTGTAAATGCCTGAGGGCTTTAGTTAAGTCCCAGATCATTTCAACTAAGTGGCCCCGAGACTTCCATCATCATGGCTGGTTAGAGACTGAAGACTGTCCCTCAGTAATGCGGGGGAACACACATTATGCGTCCTTTTAAATGCACAGCCAACCCCGTGGAAAGGAAGGGTATCCTCAGGACGGGACCCAGAATGTCGAAGCGGCATAGACAAGTACCCGGGCTAGAGCAGTGGGAATCGGGGAGTGGCTGGTTCTGCCCCCCTGGGGAGCAGAGGTGGGGCTTCAGGCCCGCACGAGTGGGGCAGGAGGCCAGGACCCTCAGTGGGCTGGGCTCCAGCGAGCACGTGGGTCCGAGAGACAAGGATCTGTGTCTGCCTCAGCCTGTTCACCAGGTTGGAGGGGGCTAGTCGTCCCTGAGGATTTTTAGCCACGGACCTGCCTATGGTAAGCTTAGATTTTTGAACTTAGGTAAATACACATAATGTGTACCCAAAAATTGAGTAAAATTGGTTTGGAACCGTGATACGCCTGGTTCTTGGGCAGAAGCAACCCTAAAACCATTTGCAAGGGGCAAACCTCAACCCGCTGCCCGGATCCCCACTGCTAACGCCCGGCAGAGAGGAGCCTGAAATTGGGAAACGGTCCACCGTGACTGAGGTGACAGACGCGACAAACGGCAGAGTCAGACCCCCCAAAATTGCAGATAACATGGTTATCAGTTAGACGTCCGAGAAGGATGTGGGTTCACTAGCAAAGAAGGGGAGCCCGTGGAGCACAGAGACAAGGACGTCCCCGGGTACAGCCCAGCACGCGGAAGCCGTGGCCGCCGCCAGGGATGAAGCACAGAACGGAGCCCCGGGGAGGAATGTAGAGACGGGGCCGAGCACAGTCGAAGACAGAACAGCCGACAGCTTCAGGGCACAGAAGGCGGGGCTGCACGGCCGACAAGAGGGGCGAGCGCACGCGTGCAAACGTGACCGTGAGCGGCCCGCCGTCACCGGGCAGCGCTGGGGTTGCGGGCCAGACGGCACGTGTGGTGCGTCGGAATTCAGAAAGGACAGAGAACAGGATGTGAGAGTGGTAGACAGGCAAGTGGTGACCGGAAGCAAGCTGGACTGGCCAGGCCAGGTGAGACCCAAACGGGAGAGCGGGAGGAGTCCGCAGGCGGCCTAAACACCAGACAGACGTCTTCTCTCCGCGGGTCAAGAGGCCTGTCCCACCCCCCAAGTCTGAGGCTGGAACCCCAGCACCCAGCAGGTCAGGTCACCCTGTGGGGTCAGACCTGGGGCCTGCCGGACTCTCAGGGGCACGTGCGCAGAGCGCGGTGGCCATGCTGTCACACCCATGGGCTGACCCCCGCCGACCCGGGCCAGGGGGCTCCAGGCGTCTGGGCAGGCACTTAGAGCAGGCGGGCCTCCCTGGGCTTGCCCGCAGACACGGCTCTCCGTCACATGTGACAGTGTGACCTTTTTAAAAAAAATTTTTTTTTAATCTTTACTTTTGAGAGAGAGAGAGAGAGAAACAGAGCACGAGCAGGGGAGGGGCAGGGAGAGAGGGAGACACAGAAGCCGAAGCAGTTTCCAGGATCTGAGCTATCAGCACAGAGCCCGATGCAGGGCTCGAACTCACGAACCATGAGATCATGACTTGAGCCAAAGTCGGATGCTTCACTGACTGAGCCGCCCAGGTCCTCCCCCCACCTCTCCCCACTCCCCGCAAGAGTGTGACCTTTGTCCTTCAGGTTCGTTACTACTGTCTGCAGTGTTTCATGCCATCTTAAACACTCGTCATTTCCTTCCCTTTTCCCTTTGTGTCCGGGATCTGCTTTGGATGATGGCGGGTCTTCTGCGAACGCTCAACACAGCACATTCGGCGGGACGTGTGTCGACCAGGTGCCCAGCTCCAGGCGAGCAGGCCCATGCTGGGCTGCTGGAGGCTCACGTTGCCAGGGTCCGCTTGGTCCACAGGAACGTCCCCCTCACCGCCAGCCCCACGCTCGGCCCCTGACACGTTCCCTGCTTTACCACTGTGACCGTATGCGCACCGATCGAGGGTCAGGCACGGCAGCCGGACTGCGCTTTCTTGGAAGGAGTCACCCCTGTTCTCCTCACCGGCCACTTCTCTTCAGAGCTTCTGCTTGACCCACGAGCGCTGAAGCCTCCCCTGCTTCCTGGAGCTCTGACCTGAGGCCACGCTGGCCCTCTCTTGGCCCAGTGGTCCTTCTGGGCCTTGGAAGGGGCCCTCCTGTGGGGCTGGGGTCAGCTTGCGGAAAGACCGGGTCCGAAGCCACAGACACAGGCAGAACCAGTTAGCTGGTGTGGAACCAGGTCACCGGTCTGTCTCCGTAAACGGACCCAGCCCTGTGGGCGCGTACGGGGCAGAACTCTGTCCCTGGTTTACTCCCACGGCAGCTGTGGAGGCTGTGGGCGAGGGGCCCGGCAGGGCCCAGCGCTCTCCCAGGAGTTTCCTAAGAAAACGCGGCTGCTCCAGACGTGAGCCTGGTCCGCCTCTGGGTGCCGGGGCCCATGAGATGCTCACCTGGCCTTCAGAGTCCCCCGTGCGGCTCTCCAGGGCCCCCACCCAGAGTCACCACGATCGTGGGTCACCTGGTCTACATTCTCTTTCCCTAATTTGGGTATTTTATGATTGGACTCGTTTCATTTGCAACAGACGTTTTAGGCTGAAACCTGTCCTTACCTCCAGGAGCACGGCCTCCGTGCGGCTCACAGGCCCACAGCCCTGCCCTGGGGCCCGGGGCACCCCAGCGTGTGATGTGGGGCCCACACAGCCGCCCCCAAGTGAGCTTCCGAGAGCACTGATGCAGGGTCCCTGCCCGCAGTAACGGCTTCTGTCTTTGGTCTTTGCTCCGGTTGCAGTTCCTGATTCGTCTCATTCACAAGGAGCTGAGCTGCCCGGGGTCAGCGGCCGGGGACCAGGTTCTGTAAGTGCCCCCTCCCCTTGCCCCCTGCCACCAGTCAGAGGTCAGAGAGCAGCTCTAGTACGGGCCAGCCTGCCTTCCACACCTGGCCTCCTAAAATGGACGGAAAAGAAAACCCACCCACCGTCTTATCATCCCACGTCTCGTCTCGTTCATGCTGATTTGTCCTTTCCTAATAAATGCCTCGGGTGGCTGATGGTGGCAATTAATCTCTCCTCAGAAGCTGAGGGAAAACATCAGGGAAATTGCCTTCTGTGTTGTCTTTGAGCTGCGGCTTAGAGACAAGAATAGGAGCCCCCACAGCCAGCCTGCCCCACCCCCCGCCCGCCCCATCTCTGTCCCTCCTCATCCCCAGGGCTGCGGGTGGGGCAGGGCTGCACCCCCCAGGTGGCTCCAGGGGCTCTGGGGGGGGGGGGGGGCTGTGCGTCCTTCCTGTGCCATTTCTGGCTGTGTCACCAGCTGCTCCTTTGTCCTCCTCTTCCAGGTTCAAGGAACACTGACCGCCGAGTCCCCTGGAGGGAGGCGGGCCCCTCCTTCACCAACGGTCTGTCAAGGGAAAGTTCAAATAAAGGATCCTGTGTTGGAAAGAATGATTGACCCTTGCCTTTTGCACACACACCTGGAAAAGACACAAAAGCCGCCTCGAGAAGTCCAGCTGCCGTTTTAGGCGAGCCGTGGGGCTCAGCACCGTGGACAGGAGGCGCGTGGGAAGTGCCCTCACCACGGCGGAGCTGGGGGACACGTGGCTGGGCGGGCGGGTCCCCAGCGGGTGGCACTCAGGTCAGCCTGAGTCTCGGGCGCTCCAGCCTAGGACATTAGAACGGGCGCGTATCACGCTGGCAGGGACCTTGATGTCACCTGAACGGGCCGTGTCGGGGACCCGATACCACAGCGGGCGCGAGAACGCAGCCAGCACGGAGCCCAGACTCTGGGAGGACAGAAGAAACCCGATGCCGGGTCAGAAACCAGGACGGACCTCGGGGCCCTCAGGTCTCCCACAAGACTTCCCGCCACCGCCCCCGGATCCTCACCGGCCTGCAGAATTGTCGACGAGTGAGCAGCCGCGAGGCCATCGGCCTGCCCGTCGAGGGCCCTGGGAACACCAGGCCCGAACACCTGGATGCGTCTGCCATCTGAGCGCCACGGTGGCCGCTGCTGCTGGTCCCTGCGGGGCTCGGGGAGGACGTGGCCGGGGTGGGCGGGCCTGGTGCAGTGAGACCTGCGACACGCCAGGCGCCTGGAACTGTCTCCAGCCCCGCGGCACCAGCGTGGGGTGATTTATTTAAGATGTGCTGTGTGTTCTAGAAATCCAAGAAAATAAGTGGCATTTTGTTATTTATTAAGACGAACTGATTGTTTTTGGCCATTTGTCTTCCCAGTTGTTGCCTAGCAGAATACTTGTCTGCTCTTTGAAATAAAATGGTTTTTTAAAGCTTATTTTGATGTATTTGCTTATTTTGAGAGAAAGAGCCCAAAGCAGGCTCCTCGCTGTCAGCGCAGAGCCCAGCACGGGCTCGTTCTCACAAAGCGGGAGATCCCGACCTGAGCCGAAATCAAGGGGCGCCCTGAGAGAAAATGTTTAAAAAACATTTTCTCAAGCAGAATGTTGATGACGTCTGCTCATGTTTCCCTCATGGTAAAAAAAAAAAAACAAAAAACTTCCAAACACTGTGCGTTCTTGGTTTTCTCGGGGTTGGACACAGTCCGAAGCTCTGCAGCTGGAAGGACAGGCTGTTGGTGGCAAAGCCAGGGCCGCCCTGCTGGGGGAGGGGCTGAGTCTGGGCAGTTTGCGAATTATGCGAATGCCACCCGGGGAGGAGCAGGGCCGCCCCTGAAACTGCCGGTGCTCGGTGCTCAGTGCCGGCTCTGAGTTTCTCCCCAACAACAGGCGACAGGCGCCTTCTCCGTCTGCGTGACGGGGGCCGTGTGGTGGCCTCCCCCGTGCCACAGTGCCAAGGGCCACGGCCGGGAAGGCCCCGGCGGAGGCTTCTGCTGCGGGCTCTGCGGAGAAGGGCCAGAGAGACGAGGGGTCTCCTGCGGGCGGTTGTCCTCACCAGACAGGCTTGCTTTGCTCAATAACGAAAGCTGCTTATTACACGTGTAGAAGTTCCCTCCTGCTAGAATAAAACTTGCCCAAGCACCGAGTGGATTGCACGGTGCCTTACACACGTTCGCTCCGCCCACGGGGTTCTCTTTCCCTCCGGTTCCTTCCGTCTTGTGTTTCTTCTTTGCGGCTGGGGTCACTCCTTTCTGCCTTCCTTCCCTGTCCCGGGCGGCAGGGGCCCCGAGGCCTGTGCTCGCTATGCCCGGACAGCCTCTTGCTCGCCCCACGGCCTGTGTCCGAGGCGGGCAGGGCCAATAGTGACTAACGCACAGAGAATCCTTCACCGTGACGTTCTGGGGCCCCCTGTTCCCCGAGGCTTGAACCCGTCAAATGCCTGGGTGAGGCCTTCAGCAGACCCTCTGACCCTCTTTGCTTCTGCCCCCACCCCAAAGAGCAGCCACCATCGCCTGTGGTTCAGCGGCAGGAAGCTTTTGGGCCATTATTTTTCCCGAGTCTGGGACTGAAGTCGAGACAGTCTCCCACAAGCCACAGAGGACGGCCGCTCCGTGCTCCGAGCCTGCAGGGGCCCCCAGAGGAGGCCTGCTGAAATGCAGACTCGACATTGGAAAGCAAGGAGCGCACATAGCGGAAACATTCTGGGCCCAGGAGTGGAAGGTCTCACTGCCCCTATTAAAGAAAAAGGTATACGATTTCAATATAACAATAAATCTTCATTTCCACCTGAGCGATCGGCTGAGAAGATGTCCTTCCGCCAATAGCTGGTCGCGACGCGCACATGCTCGCCTTTGTACGGAGATGTGACTCTGCCTTCCAAGAACCTGTGCGTCACTAAGATGTTCCTGTTCAAATCCAGGGCGGGGTGCGGGGCAGAGGGGGGGGATGCCAGCAGGATAACTGCCAAGCAAGCTGGGACGGGCAGCGAGAGAGACGTGAGATTAGGAGCAGAGCCTGTCCGGAGTATCGTGCCTGGGAGTGCACCCTCAACCACCTCCCCAGCTGTGACACCCGATAAAAACAAATCACTAGATGGGGCGCCTGGTTGGTTCAGTCGGTTGAACATTCGACTTCAGCTCAGGTCATGATCCCGCGCTTTGTGAGTTCGAGCCCCGCGTCGGGCTCTGTGCGGACAGCTCGGAGCCTGGAGCCTGCTTCGGATTCTGTGTCTCCTCTCTCTGCCCCTCCCCTGCTCATATTCTGTCTCTCTCTCTCAAGAATAAATAAAACATCAAAAAAATTTTAAAAATCACTAGAAAAAAAATGGACTGGGAAAACCCAAGTCCCGACGCCTGTTAGATTCAACAGACATGGTGCCAAATTGTCGTAGGAGTTGGTAATGCTCGCTCCGGTCTGCATACCGCGAACTTCCTCAGGAGAGACGTGCAGGGAGGCACTGGGGCAGCCACGCGCTGGGGGCCGGTGGTGCGGAGGCTGGGGGCACAGTACGCAGGGACTGCTGTGAATTGCTCACAATGTGTCCCGTGGGGTGTCCCCAAGGAGCCATAGCAGCCTCACGCCCCAACCCTGCAGGGCCTGGTTGGGGGGCTGCGATGTGCAGGCTGCCGATCTCTCGGCCAACGCGGGCCCTTTGTTCAAAACACAGGAAAAAAGTGCCGTTCAAGGTACTGAAATAGCAAGTGTCTTCCTGGGGCGCCTGGGTGACTCTGTCGGCTAAGCGTCCCACTTTGAGCCCAGGTCATGATCTTGCAGTTCACGAGTTTGAGCCCCACTCGAACACACTCTGTGCGGATAGCTCTGAGCCTGGAGCCTGCTTCAGATTCTACGTCTCCCTCTCTCTCTGCTCCTCCCTCCCTTGTGTGTCTCTCAAAAATAAATAAAGGTTAAAAAAAATTTTTTTTTAAAGAAAATGTCTTCCTTTCCTCTGCCCTGGGAGGTGGGAGGAGGTGAGATTGTGGGGCCTCCCAGCACCTGCGACCTCAGAAACCTCAGTGCAGAGATAACATTATTCAGCACGTGAACACGGCGACCATGAGGCATGAATCCCCAAGCGTGGGCCCTTCTGAGCACAGGGCCCATGCGGCTTCAGGGCCACAGGCCCATGACGTCGCCCTGAGGACGCTCCACCCAGACTCAGCACGGGGACTGACGGTGGGCGGGGGACTGACTGGTCCTGTCCTTGTCTCTGACGATCGGTGGCGGTGTTGGGAAGGCAGGGGTGTGTTCACTGGGTGCCCCTTCCCCTGGTGGTGCCTCCCTGAAACCGTGCAGCCTGTTGAGGTTATGTGCGGTGGGTTCCAAGTGCTCCTCCCACCGAAGGTTAATTTCGAGGCTCTGAGTTCGACCTTGTGAGCCTTCCACAAGCCGGGCCACTCAATCCTCCTCCGCTACCCTTTCGCCAGTCAGTGTGATGTCATTGCCACCAAAGGCTCATACTTTCTGACATGCACCTAGGATGTGCGGGTTCAGGGCTCCTGGCCCCATTCTGCCGTCCCCGGGCCCGGCCTTTCCAGCCACTGCAGAGAGACGCTAACTAACGCAGACACGCTCCACCACGTCCTTGCGAGGGCAGAGGTCAGAGTGCAGCGGAAACCTTCATCCATGGACGCACTCCAGACGGGGGAGCCGGGCTCCATCGGGCCCCGAACCAAACAGCAGAGCTGGCAGACGAGACAGATGTGAAGCCCGACTGAATGAAACTGGTGAGTCACAGTCCCAGCTGGCACAATCCCATGACAGCAGCGTCACCTGCAAAACTCACGGCTGGGAGCTGCATGAGTTGTCCTTGGAGCCCAAGCAGGGGCAGAGGGGGTCTCACCCGGAAGCTGAGCAGGTGAGCAGGGGCGAGGGCCAGCGGGCACAGTCCCAGGCGGTGGGGCGGGGCCGGACAGCACCTTGACTTGAAGATGCCCCAGATGGCCTGGCCCCCTTGTGAAGTCCCAACCTGAGGCCTGAGTCCGACAGTCTGTTACCTGTTGGATTTCGTGCCCGATCCGCTTCTAAAGGCACCGTGGGTAGATGTGCATTGAGTAGAGGCACAGAGACATTGAACGTGCCCACGGCCTGGAGAGTTTCGGGGTCTTGGGCTGTGGCGCCCCCACCCCAGGACGTCTCGGAGTCCACCAGAAGGGGCGCGTGTGCTCCGGCCCCACGCGCTTTATTTGTACGTTTCAGACTGAGGTGAAATTCACACAACACGCACTTAAGCATCTTCAAGCGTGCACACCCGTGCCATCTGGTGCACACACAATGCCGTGCAGCCACACCAGTCTAGTTTCAAAGTTTTTCATCACCCCTGTGCGCGTCAAGTAATCCCACCCCATCCCCTCTGCCCCCAAGCCCTTTGTATTTAAGCCAGGGCACCTTTTAGCACCAAAATTCTAGAGCCAAGTGTCTGGAAAACAGCACTTCCTCTATTTATCGTGTCTTAAGTGGACGCACGGTGCTACGTTTCTATGACCTCCGGCCCCCTCTGAGAGGCCTCCCCGTGGACAGTGGTCCCCGGTCTGCTGACCCCGAAGCCCTCCCCGAGCCGTCACTGTCCCAGGAACCACACCTGAGTTCTGCGTAGGCCACGAGTGGGGTCAGCTTTGGTTTCCCCTTCCCACACCCGCCGGCCTTCGTTGTGGCTTTGTTCTCCCACGTCCCCACGTCGCCGGTGGCAAAGCTGCCATCGGGGCTGCGGGGCACACAGGTGGGAAGGACGGTGTGCCTCCCACAGGGGCGCAGAGGCCGGGGAGGGGGACGCTGTCTGAGTCAGGGCACACAGTCCCCTCGGTGTGCGCCTTGCCCGCCGGGAGAGCTGATGGGCCACTGTAGGAGCCCCGGATGTCGCCGGTGGAGGCTGCTCTGTCTAGAAGAGAGAAGCGAAGCCTGAGCTCCTTAGAGCCTCTCTGCACCCGTACAAACACCCGCAAACTTCCCTTCTCTCTGGGGGTCAACGGGCCAGGAGACGTGGGGCTGGGAAGGCTCTTAGTGATCCCACACCTTGCAGAGGGCAGCGGAGGAGAAAACACGCGAGCCAGTGCTGAGCTTGGCGTGCCGATGGGGGCTAGAACTGCAGGGACGTGTGCAGGAACCAGGCTGCGAAGCCCCCACACCGCCCACACACAGCCTCTCCCTACGTGGACACACATACCACGCTCCCTTCCCCTCCCAGGCCAAGGCCTCAACACAGCGGCCCTTTCCCCCGCTTCTCGCTGGATTTTATTCACCGGTGATGTCCTGATAATGCCCAGCGGGCTCACCGTCAGGGCTGGGGACCCCCCGTGCGTGTCTGTCCCCATGGCCACATCCACCAGAATTAAACACAGGTTGGCTTATTACGGGGAGTCAAACAAAGCAAGTGGCCTAAAACGAATAGATGACTCTGGCCCAAAGCTGTCTTTGGGCCTGGAAACAGTTATGACTGGGCCTCCGCCTGGGTTCGTGCCGTCCGAACCAGACAAGCCTGTGCTCCGGTGGACGGATGAGAGGCAGGCGGCCCGTTTAAAGGGCCAGGGAGCCAGTGTTTACTCCACAGACTTGTCTGACCCCACAGACAAGTACGTCTTTTCCACCCTGAGGACCGGAGCCCGGCCCTGGGAGCCCCGGCAGCCTCTACGTACAGGTCAGAAATTATCAATTGCGCGGTCACGTAACCAGTATCCAGGGCAAGAAATAGAGGATCACCAGCATGCCAGAAATAGGCCGGGGGCCCACCCTGCCCTTAAACGTCTGCGTTATCCTGACCATCGTGGTTTCCATTTAAGTCAGCAAGTGGGGTTGAGTGTCTTTCTGTGTCTGTGGCCCAACATCCCCTCTACAGCTGGGCCCGTGCTCCGGTGCCACAGCTTGTTGTCTGCCTTCTGACGTGCAGACCGCCTTCTAGACTCGTGACGGCTGCTTCTCGGTATCAGCGTGGCTGGGCCGCGACGCCCACTTGGCCAGACGCTAATCCAGGCGTTGCTGGGAGGCACCTGGCAGGTGTGTGAACATCTCCAAGGAGCTGACTCTAAGTCCGGAGGCGGGCCTTCCTGTGTTGTCTACATGTCTTGCGGTGGACGTGTCTTATTCTTAGAATCGGGAGAGGTAGAAAAGCTAATTTTAATGGGTTTTTAATTTTCTAATGTTTATTTACTCTGGAGAGAGACAGAGCACGAGCGGGGGAGGGGCAGAGAGAGAGGGAGACCCAGAGTCCCAAGCAGGCTCCAGGCTCCGAGCCGTCAGCCCAGAGCCCGACGCGGGGCTCGAACTCACGAACAGTGAGATCGTGACCTGAGCCCAAGTCGGACGCCCAAGCGACCGAGCCACCCAGGCGCCCCTAAAGCTAATTTTAAAAGTAGGGGACGACACTAGAAAGTCAAGGAATCTGCTACACAGGCCACTGTTTCCCGGGAGGGCTGCGTTTGGAGAGGCGACACCAGCTGAGCCTGGCAGCTGCCACACCCTCAGTGACCTGGGACATCGCCAGCTCTACGAGCTGCATTTTCAGGGTCCCTTGTCCTAGGAGCTCCTCCCAGGAGCCTGGAGGAAGATTGTAAACCTGACTGGTAGACCAGTGCCATTCATTCATTCATTCATTCAAAACGCTTTGTCGCCAAGCGCTGAGTGAGCCCGCAGACAGTGACAACCGGGGTGAGCCCAAGCCACGCACCCCCGAGGCCGCACTCTGGCAGGGGCGACAGACCCCAAGGGGCAAACGGGTGGGCAGTGACAGTTCAGGGAGGCCCGGCTCTGGCAGAAAGTCGCCGGGGGTGAGGGGACGGCACAGGGCACAGCATTATCTGCTGTCAGATGGCCTTCCTCGAGGAGGGAAAGCCGAGCGGAGACCTCAGCGATGTGACGAGCAAACCACCCGGGAGAGGGTTCACAGACACAGGGCAGCCGGCAGGTACCCAGGATTGGGGTTCTCTTGACAAGCAGGGCCAGGGGAGGGGCAGGGGGTGCATGGGGAGGGGTGAGGAGGGGGCGGCCTGAGCTCCGAGACAGCCAAGTGGCTTCAGAGAGGGTGCAGCGGACAGTGGGCGAAGCCCTGACTGGGGGGGGGGGGGGGGGCAGGGCTGGGGCCGGCCGGGCACACAGGAGGCGGCGGCCGCGGGCCCCTGGCACAGGCTCCCTGGAGGGGGTGCAGATGTGGCCGTGACCAGGGCGGGGCCGGTAACGGTAGGACTCAGGGGCCGCCCTCTGCCTGGGGCTGGTGGGCACGCAGGACCCGGAATCTCCTGCCCCAAAGGCTGCGACCCAGGTTTGTTTCCTTTCTTGTAATTCAGCCCAGATTCTCTGCCGCCACGAGAGGGCCCCCAGAGCCAATGCAGGGATGGACCTGGGGAAGGACAGCTCCTCTGCAGGGGGCGTCCGGGTCCTCTTGGGGGGGGGGGGGTGAACCTGCAGACCCCTCCCAGTGCCTCCCTGGCGGGGGGGGGGGGGGGGGAGGCCGGGGGAGGGGCTGGGCTGCTTGCTCGCCTGTCGCACTTCCAGCGTGTGCACTATCCTGAGAAGGCCCGCGCGCAGATGGGCAGGCGGGAGCTGACCAGGCTCAGCCAGGCACTCGGGAGGCCTCGTCACCCTCCTGCTGAAAAACTGGGGGTGGGGACTGGGTCGGAGAGGTTACCCCGCAGAAGCCGGGCAGCGTCCCGGGGTGGGGGGGCCCAGCCTGCAGCCAGCCAGCCGCCTCTGACCCCAGCCTCTCTTGTTTACGCTTCTCAGTAGGGGGCTTCTCGTGGGGGGCCCAGAAATGCGTGAGACAACAGCTTATAAGAAGCTGCACTTGCCTGTCCCCTGGCCTCCACGGTGAGCACGGGGCGCCCTTCCCGGGAAGGACAGGGGACCCCTCGGTCTCAGGGCTTCCAGCGGCACTCAGAGCGAAACTGATGTGAGACAGATTACAGGAGGAGAACAGGTCTCGAGGCGGAATGAGCCAGGGGGACAGTTTTCACACCTCTTAGACCAAGAGACAATCCGCGTGGGAGGGACTGGCGGACAAAGAAAACTTAACTTTGGGGGCTTCAGGCAGTAAGGCAGTCTAACAGAATTTGGGCTGGGGTGGTGACCAGGGTTGTTTACACGGCCCTCCGGGCTCCAAATGTCCCACTTCCGGTGACAAGGATGCGTCCCTTCCTCCTGGGACAGGGAGGGCACCTTCCACAAGGGAGATTTATTTCCTGCTCTAAGGGGACGGAGGAGGGTCTGCGTGTCCTTCCCGCACTGGCCGTCTCTTAACTAACTTCTGTTTAAAATAGTCAACTTGCTGGAGCGCCTGGGTGGGTCAGTCGGTTGAGCGTCCGACTTCGGCTCAGGTCACGATCTCGCGGTCCGTGAGTTCGAGCCCCGCGTCGGGCTCTGTGCTGACAGCTCAGAGCCTGGAGCCTGTTTCACATTCTGTGTCTCCCTCTCTCTGACCCTCCCCTGTTCATGCTCTGTCTCTCTCTGTCTCAAAAATAAATAAAGGATAAACCAATATATATATAATGTGATCTGTCTTTAAGCAAATTCTGAATTCATGTCACTGTGCCCTTCCCTGCCTCAGCCAGCCGTTTTCCTCAGCCCTCTGTTGTGTGGGAGCGAATATCAGACACTGTTCCCCAGCGTGCAGAGTATCGGAGCCCCAGAGGGCGAGCAACTTCACGAGGCAGGTCCCCCAGGACCGGGTCTGGGGACCGCTTGGGGACACCAGTCCCGCCGGGTGACCCAGCCCGTAAGGGGAAGGGGCCGTGACCACACCCGTGCCAGCTGCACCCAAATGGGGGGGCAGGGGCACGAGCACGAAGACGGAGCCCAGGGTGCCTGGGCCCCCGCCCGTCTCCTCAACTGCAGGATTTTATAATCCAATCGCCTGCTGTCGAAAGGGAAGAGAAAGGAGTAAGAAGCTCAAATTACCACTAACTTTATTTTTAGAAGTGGCAGCATGAAATGAAAAACAAAGTCTCTGGAATACCAAGTAGGGGGAAATGATAAATCAATGCCTCCAAATTGTATGAAATGCAAGAAAACCATCCAAGCGCCAATGACTCAGAGAAGCCCGGGGGGTGCGCTTTGATCAGGTCCAGGAACTTCGGGAGGGGCTTTCAATTCGGTGACAAATCCACGGTGTTAATGACGCCCTCCAGGACAGATCCCAGTCTCCTCCACAGGTCACTCGCAAATGCCGCCGCCACAGGGAAGATGTGGCACTTCTAGGGCTCCCAGATCCAACTGGGACAAAAGCCCAGGACCTGTTCCCGGAATGAGGACAGGCAGCAGAGGGACCCCTCGGGGCGTTCAGGCCATGACCAGGGTGAGCCAGGGTGAAGCAGGCCTGGAGAGCTAAGGGGCGAAGCAGACCCCACTGCACGCAGCCGGCACGAGCCAGCGCAGGGGGCAGACCACACAACACGCCTGGTTCCCTCCCCCGACCGCCGTGCAGCCCCTCGGTGGGCTCGTACCCCACCCTGGGCACCATATCAAGCACCTGCTCCTTGGGTTCCTGGCCAGCCCTTCGTCTCTTTGGTCCTCGACAGCCGCCATCGGTGCTTTCCGCCAAGTGTTTCCAACCCGTGCCCCCTGCGTCTTCGGCCCCCCACTCGTTCCGACAGCGCTCCGTGGGCGGAGGGGACACGCGTCCCTCTGGGGCTGGGGCATCTCACCGCCCAAGGGCGGCCCTCCACAGCTCTTTCCCTTCTGCCGTGGCGGCTGGCGGCGTCCGAGGGGCTGGCTGCTCCGTGAGTCTGGCCCGGACGTGACGCAGAGCCCGACGGTCCCGGTGGCGTGTAACCTGCATCACGGGAGGGCCGCAGGGAGACTGCGACCAGAGGCGGGAAGACGGTCCCCCTCGGTGGGCAGCGGTGGCTCGTTGGGTAACCGCCGGCGCCCGGGAGTCCCAGGGGGGCGTGTCTTGCGCCTCAGGACGCGGCGCTGCAGGGGCCGCTCCAGGGAGGCGCCGGAAACCGGATTTTAGCACTTTGTGCTGCTTGCTGTTGGATTCCGTAGGGAAGACACCGTAAGGAGAAGAGGGGCTCAGAACACGATCTGGTTTGTGAGCGGGGACGAAAGGGAGTGGGGATTAACAAATCCAGAAACAAGCAGGATGAGAAGGAAGCTTTCTCCCCCGCACCGACAGCAAGAAAACATTGAGAAGCGTCGGGGACAGCTGCCAGCCCAGGTCAGCGGCTCTGAGAGTGACGCCCAGCCCCCCACCCCCGCCCGGACCGCAGGCACCATTGCAGGAGGACCCAGGGACAGAGAGCGACGCTGTGGCTCTCCCCCCCGAGCTTTTTAGTCTCCAGAGACGGGCAGGGATCTCTGTCCATAGTCGCAGTGAGAGCCACCTGCATTATTAAGAGGAAGGCGCCCCCAAAGAAACCGCAAACCTGGAAGAACATAGTCAATTCTCATTATCTGCAGTAGCTGGCTTCTAGAAAGTCTGCGTCGACACTGAATTAGCAAACATTGAGCCATCGCTCCCGGGGGTGGGGGGGTGGGGGAGGGAAACGCAAGGTTGTCCCTTCAAGGCTCGGGTCACAGCATCGTCATCCATCAACACACAGCCTGGCTGGATGTGTGCTTCTGTTTAAAAACACCCATGTCACGTCACATACATTGTTGGTGCGTTCACGTGGGACTCGTGGCCAACGGCTTCGGCGCTCACCCCGGAAGGAGCGTATCCACTCGTCGCGTGTGACGCACTGAAACACCACTTCCCGCTCTGCGGGGTCCGTTTTATTTATTTTTATTTTTTAAATGTTTTTTTTATTTTTGAGACAGAGACAGAGCATGAGCGGGGGAGGGGCAGACAGAGAGGGAGACACCGAAGCAGAAGCAGGCTCCAGGCTCCGAGCTGTCAGCACAGAGCCCGACGCGGGGCTCGAACCCACGGACCGCGAGATCGTGACCTGAGCTGAAGTCGGACGCTTAACCGACCGAGCCACCCAGGCGCCCCTGCAGGGTCCATTTTAAACCGCGGAATCACCGGCAGAAACAAAGCGAAGCAGGGCGTCGCCTCGTCCCACCTCCGCTGGGAACGTGCGCGTCCAGCCGCTCACGTGTTTCTCGCCGGCCCCGTTCACGCCCCAGAACCATCTCTACGTTCCCGGAGCGAGGCTCCCGTGAGGGAGGCTGTAGGACAGTAGCCATGCAGTTTGGGCCGGCCCCGCGGGGTGAATGGGCCACCGTCCGCCCAGGCGGGGCCCCTCCGCCTCTGCTTCACCGGAGAGCTCCCCCATCGGGCCACCGAGCGAGCTGGTGGGGGGGGGGTCACCGGGTGACGCACAGCCTGCTGGCCCCGTGTGCCTGCTGCAGGCGCATATCCCCACCGATGACGGGCAACTTCCAACCTGAGGATGTGACGGAACCCAGCTCCCCCCGAGCCGGCCCAGATGCATGATGGGACGCCCGTCTCTGTCGGGGCCCAGCAGCCCATCAGCAGCTGTTTTCTCAAAAGTCACGGACTTCTCTCCAGCGGACGGTGTGGCTTTGTTCCAAAAGCCCGGGGGGGGGGGGGCCTGCATGGGGACTCTGACACAGGCTTGCCGTAGATGCCACCACGTGTGCCCGAGATAACACGGGGTCTATCGGGTCGCACGGCCGGGCTCTCGGGGCTGCGTGCGGTCGGCCTGGACCTACCGCAGAGCCCCTTCCTGCTCTAGGCTCCCCCAAAGCTGGTAGCCTCTCCGTCAGCCTCGGGCTGGGGCGGTCTGCCCACATGTGGAACACGCGGCCCCCAGGAGCCCTAGAGAAATGCCAGGCGTCGTCTGCGGCTCCTCACGGCGGGAGAGGCAGAGTGCGATCGGCGGTCCTTCCCTCTGGATGTGGTCCCAGCGCACCCCTGGTTGTGGAGCCCCTACGGATGTCATTGATGCGGCCCCTCCCTCTCTGAGCCTTCTTGGGATTTAACTTCCACCTGCTGAGCTCACACATCTTCCCAAGACTTCCGACGTGTTTGCCACTTCTTCCCCATCACCGACCGGCATGGTGTCATCAATGTACTAGACCGATGTCGTGTTCTTTGAGACGCCCGGGTCCCCCAGATCCCTCCGGGCTGCTTGAGGGCATAGAGCACGCGAGTGGACATAGCCCTGTGGCAGAGCAGGGATGCACCCCGTTACGCAGCCCACGTGAATGCAGACGGTTTCCTCGTGGGGACCGAGGGCACTGGCCAACCCGCTGGGGACAAGCCACGTACCCGAGGCCGTGTTAACCTGCTCTGGAGAAGAAACCACACCTGTCAGGGCAGCTGCAGGGTGGGTGCCTCTGAGCACAGACTGTGCCCAGAAGACACGCCCACCAGCCGTGCGAACTCCAGGTCCGTAAGCTGGGAACTGATTTCCACGCCACTTCTCACCCGGGGGTACGCAGTACGGGCCTTCATTTACTGTCTTGACCAGGGTCAGGGGTGTTTGCAGAGGCCTCCGTTGTCCTGTGACAGCCGATTTTATCCCACAGACCAAGGACCTACAGTGAGTTTTACCCACTGCCAAGTTTGAACATCCTGACTATGATTTCGGGGTGGAAGTCCTAGCAGCTGGGACAGAGGTAGGGACCCAGTGGACCTATCGTAAATCAGTGCTTGGTCAAGACCACAACTGTCACCTGGCCTCCGTGTACCCCCTCTTTGGTGGGGAGTCGGGATGAAGCTTTGGGTCCTTCGTGCAAACTCTAGCCCTTTATCCAACAGGCTTTCAGATGCTAGGATATCCCTCCCTCCGCAGTGCACAGTTACTCGAGTAAATGACCATCAGTCTCCTCGGGGAAGGAACAGGACCGTTGTTACCGAGCTCACTGGCTCTGCTGTGCTGTCGTTCTTTTCCCCTGGGGATCCGACCTGCTCTTTAGCCGACAGGTTCCGGGTCTGAAACGGCTCCGATCTGGAAACAGGGCAAAGGACCGTGACTCTTTAATGGGGCACCTGTCTCCCCCTCCGGTCATCCACCCGTACTTTCTTCTCTGGTCTGGGCTGAGGGGTACCCTTGCTGGCTGCACATATGTTCTGCCCCTAAGGATGCTGTGTTCTATTAACTGCGTCCCTCGCGCTGCAGGCCACGCCCCCCTTGGCTGCCTCGGTGACCTTTCTGCTCGCTGCAGTGTTTGCACCCAGCTGTCTTCTGACAGTCCAGCACCGACACCTGTCCCTGTGGGTCTGATGTCTTTGTTCCCTTTGCTCTCAGTGAGCCTGGTTGCAATGGCCTGTCCCACAGTGAGCCTGGTCTATAGAGGAGGCCACCACTGGCTTCTCAGTGAGCCTGGTACTCTTCCCAGGAATGCATTTCATGCAGCCACGGTCAATGGTGTCACGTGACTTCCCGTGGAGTAGAACCGTCGGGGAGGCATTTGGCCTTAGGCGGTATCCTCACTCCAGGTGTCCCTAGGACACCTCCCGTGCCTCGGAGGAGGGACTGCTTTGTCCGCCATCTGCCGTGGCAACCGTGGGGTCCCGTCACGCTCAGTGCGAGCCTGTGTTTTTCCATGCTTCTAGGGACCGTCCTAGCCCAAAGTGGGTGACATCTCTTTCCTGGGTCCTTGCCAGGGTATGAAGTTCTGACTCTTGAGAGAACGCAGGGGAGACATCTTACGTTGTCTTCAAGCAAGCAGGGGTCTTAGCATCTGTACCAGGACGGGATGGCCCACTTCCGCAGACTCAGGGGATTCCGGGGAATTGGGAGTTTAGGATTTTTGGACGTTCCAACCCGGAAGTCCCTGTTTCCAAGTGCCAGGGTCCCACTTATTCCCAGCCAGGGTCCTGGCCTTGGCATAGCCAACCTGCCTCGGTTGGGTCGGGGATCTAACCTTCTTTGGAGCTCGGCTGTTGTGATGATCGAGTCCTGGGTGTGGCTCAGCTTTCTCTGTCCTACTGGGAAAAGCTGTGAGCCTGAAGACAGCCTCGGCCAGCTCCCAGGGAAGCTCGATGTCCCATCTGGGGCCAAAATGGCCAAGGCTTTCAGCCCCTGCCACGATCGGCCCCGGAACGTGGGCTGCCTGGGAGGCTTGACCTCGGGCCGGGTGTCTCCCCACAGCCGAGACGGTCACTGAAGGGGCTGCAGGCAGCGGCCCACCTGCTGCCATCGGAGCCAACATGTTAGACGGGACCTCAGGGTGCATCTCTGTGTTCATTTCTGTAGAGAACATTTCCGGAACTCCTTGTGTTTGAGTGGATCATCTGGGCATCATCTGGCTAGAGCATTTCATCGTGAGGGCAAGATGCTGCACAGCCCTCTGTCCCAGTGCCGTCGTCTCTGACTCATAGTAACAGATTTCTTTCTCGTTCTTACTGCGGGCCCTTTGCAGTAGTTTGGGGGCTTTTCTCCAAACCGCCCACTCCGGGATCCAAGCTGGCGGAATAGCCACCACCACCTGAAAGGTTGGGAGAACCATACCAGAGGCAATAAGGGCTCTGACACTTTTCCATCCATGACTCGTGGGGCACGGCCAGTCACGTGACCCCCACCAACAGCAACGAGGCCCGCAAGCTGCACCTGTCTGAGGGGCAAGACCAGCTTCCGCAGTCAGTCACTCAGCGGGGTTCCTGAGAATTACCCAGGGAGCCCAACTTCTCAGAAAGAGCCAGCACTGGGTAGGACCTCCAGTACGAGACCGCACGGAAGTGACGAGGGCCGCCATCATTGTCCTGCTTCCAGTGTCCAATGTTAGATTTTAACATTCCACTTGTAATTATGATGATCTCTCTAGTTTCTTGGCATGCCCTTTATCAGATTTAGGAAGTTCCCTCATAGCCTAGTTTGCTCGTTTTTTAATTTCTTTTTTTTTTTAATTTTTTAAATGTTTATTTTTGAGAGAGAGAGAGAGAGAGAGAGAGAGAGAGACAAAGTGTGAGCAGGGGAGGGACAGAGAGAAAGGGAGACACAGAATCCAAAGCAGGCTCCAGGCTCCGAGCTGTCAGCACAGAGCCCGACGTGGGGCTCGAATCTACGAACTGTGAGATCATGACCTGAGCCAAAGTCGGACGCTTAACTGACTGAGCCACCCAGACTCCCCTCATTTTTTTTATTTCTAATCACAAGTGATTGTTGGAATTTTTCATAGCTCTCCCCCCATGTACTGAGATGATTTATCCATCTTTTTAATGGTTGTAAGACTGTTCACATTTTCCATTTCTTATTGTGTTAGTTTTTTTTTAAGCATATGTATTTATTTTGAGAGAGAGAGCATGAGTGGAGGAAGGACAGAGAGAGAGAGAGAGAGAGAGAGAGAGAGAGAATCCCAAGCAGGCTTCATGCTATCAGCACAGAGCCCAATGCAGAGTAACCTGAGCCGAGATCAGGAGTCAGAACCTTAACCAACTGAGCCACCCAGGCACCCTTATTGTGTTCATTTTTTGTAAGTTATTTTTCTGGAAATGTTTCTATTTCATCTAAAATTTTCAGTTACTGGTATGAAGTTTCTCGCAAAATCCTCTCATTATTTCTTTTCTCTTTTTTCTTTTTTCTTTTTCTTTTCTTTTCTTTTTTTTTTTTTTACATCTATAAGTGCCCATAGGAATGTCCTCTTTATTTATGACGTTGGTTTCTTGTGCCATTATCTTTCAACTCAAAATATTTAAAAATTTTTCATTCGTATGTCTCCTCTGAACTTCAAGCTTTTAGAAGAATTAACTTCCAAGGGCTCCTGGGTGGCTCAGTCGGTTAAGCCTCCAACTTCGGCTCAGGTCATGATCTCATGGCTGTGGGTTCAAGCCCCGCGTCAGGCTCCTCACTGACAGCTCAGAGCCTGGAGCCTGCTTTGGATTCTGGGTCTCCCTCTCTGCCCCTCACACCGCTTGCACTCTCTCTCTCTCCCTCTCTCAAAACAAATAATAAAAAAAATGTTTTTAAAGAATTAAATTCTAAGCATGGGGGGAGGGGTGGGGATTTTCTATTTTTCTTTTGTTATTGCCTTAGTTGCATTCGGGCCAAAATCCTACTCCGCATGATTTAGCTTTTGTCACTTGCTGAGACTTCCTTTATGGTCTATTTTGGGAACTACTTCACATGTGCTTGAAAAGAATGGGTATCTAGCAGTCTCTTGGTGCAGTGTGCCATACATATGTCTATTATGTCATTTATTCATATTATGAAATATTTCATATCATTCCTGATTTTCACGTTACCTACAAGTAACGAAAGTATGTCAACGTCTCCTGCTGTCATTGCAATTGTGAATTTTTCTATTTATTTTCATTCTATCAAATGTTTTTAAAATACATCGCGGTATCATGTGATCAAGGGCATGTGCATTTGGAATTGCTACACCTTTCTGGTAAATCAAACTGTCCATTTTGGTCTCTAGCAAGTTTGTGTCTCTAACGATGTCATGCATGAAGTCAATTTTGTCTGATACTTGTATATATACACTAGTTTTCTTTTTGTGAGTGTTTCGATGGCATTTCCCCCATTATTTTGTGTCCCCCCCTCACCCCCACTATTTTGTTTTAAGCCATTCTTCTCCTTATATTTCAAATATTGGGAGATGTAGGAAAATAACATTTAGAAAAAAAATGTTAGTCTTAGGTGACTTTCTTCAATTAAACAAGTTCTTACCCAGTATCTTTTGAAATGTTAGTTTCTTCCAATTCTTTTTCCCTCTCCTTTTCAGACTCCGGCAAATATTTACGAAATCTTCTTCATAAATATTTGCCGGAGTCTGAAAAGATAAGTAGCATATCAGATAAATAGCATATCTTCTATGTCTTTGACTCCCTATTTTGTATGTTCAGTCCTTGAGTCTCTCTCCATGCTTTCTTCTGGATATTTTCTTCTAATCCACTTTCAAATTCATTAATTTTCTCGTTAGCTGATATAATAATGTTTTCCTAAACCCATCCATTGAGGGTTTTTCTTTATTGTTTATTTATTTTTGGGAGAGAGACAGAGACAGAGCATGAGCGAGGGAGGGGCAGAGAGAGAGGGAGACACAGAATCCAAAATAGGCTCCAGGCTCTGAGCTGTCAGCACAGAGCCCAACATGGGGCTCGAACCCACAAACTGTGACATCGTGACCTGAGCCGAAGTCAGATGCTTAACCTACTGAGCCACCCAGGCGCCCTGAGGTTTTAATTCCAATGATTGTATAACTGTAGCTCTCAAACTTGTGCTCAGATATTTTCATATATGTTACATCATTTTTTATAGCTTTCAACTCTCACTTATTTTAATGTTTTGCCTGGATAATTCCAATATCTAGGAAGAGCCCCTGAGGGTCTAATTTTATTGTCCTTTTTTTCTGCTGGTTCTTGTCAACACTGTCTTTTCTCTTTGTGTGTTTACGTATTCTAAATTGTGTGCTAGACATTGCACTGGGGACAAATTGTAGAAATAATGTGCTGATAAAAACTTTCTCTGGGGATTTTTGTGGCCGCCAGGCACCTGGTTGTGTTGACAATTTGGAATCATCTTAATCTAATTTTATGGACTGAGATTTTCCTGGAATATCCAGATGTCTTAAAACGGGACTGAAGTTTTTGTGAGGGCTTGTTTATTTCCAGTTCACCTTTTTCTTCAGGTGCAAGACCTCAGCGTCCCCCCTCAGAGAAGAAGAGTTGCCAAGACCCCCATAGTTGGAGGACCTTGGACTCTAAATTTTGTCTTTGGCTTGGCCTCTCAGCTGCCTCTTCCATGAGTGGCAAACACTCCTGTTGGAAAAAATGCCCCAGATGCTGGGCTCATCTTTCCAAATTTCTATCTTCTCCCTAGTGCTGGCCCTGTGGTTCTCACTGCCTGATTCGTTCATCAGTATCCAAGAATACTTTTTCAGATATTTTGTTCAAATGTGTCTTGTTGTCCTCAGAGGGAGAGTCGGTCCAAATTGCTTAGCTCACTATCACTGGAAGCAGAAGTCTGTACGCCTCTATTCTCGGCATAAATTCAATAATAACTCGTTCTTCTGACACCAAGAGATCAGAGCTTCAAATATGCTCACTTTGGCAGCCTGGCTGTGTTGTTCTACACTCCGAATACAAACGGGGGAAAACTCAGGCTCTGTAAACATTTCGAGAAGCCCGAGTACAGGCTGACCTAAAACTCTGAATAGGTTGTGTTCCAAAGTTCATTTGTAAATAGGTTATCTAAGGTTGAATGTGTGTTCCCGTATAGGACAGGCTAGCCCTCAAGAGTGCCACCGCGGGACTGAGCCCCTGAGGCACCTGCAGTGGCCTGAATTCTCTGCTGTGGAATCTGGGGCACCGACAGGCGGAGAAGCACAAGGAAGAGATGTGTGGCATGTCCCCCCTTTACCCTGCAGGAGGAGGGCCCGAAGGAAGGGCAGTAAACGGGACCTGCCTTAGGCATCTGTCCATCTCCTCTGTCCTGAGCACTTGGGTCCCAGGCACCCTGTGCCTTCCTGGGGTCCCCAGTACCCACTGGAGAGTCTCATCCAGCCTGCCCCCCCCCCCCCGCCAAGTGCTCCACACTCCCAATTAATCTCATCGTTCCCCCAATAACAAAACCCCCAAAGCCTTTGCAGGCCTTGTCAGTTCAGGGCTGAGGGAGGGAAGGAGGAAGCCCCAGTGACTCTGCACACTAATGTCCTGCCTGTTGTATTTGAAGTTCTTAAAGATGCACCTGTTGTGACAAGTGACCCCATCATCCCAGGCCAGGTAACAGAGAGAAAACTTGCAGGGGATGTGGTGGAGTTATTTGAGGGAGAGAGAAAAATGGGAGAAGGCCATTGAGGAGTCTACTGTAACTATTCGGTTCCCTCACCTCGGTGCTGCCTTTCCAACTCCTTCCCTCCTTTCAATTCCGAATCCTAGGACTCTCTCCAAGTTCCGAGTCTGGCTGTCTTTCCATTGGCTCTGGGGTGGAGTGCCATCAGCGTATCAAAGGGGACAGGGGACAGGAGACGGGGGACAGCTGAGGGCAGGGCTCCCAGAGTCGCACGTCTACACACTGGGATTCTCTGGAGTCACACCCTTCAGTTCCGCGCCTCGGATGAATCAACGTTTAGGCGCCCGCCATGCTGCCATTTGCCTTCTTCCTTCTGTGTTACCAGTTTACAAACAAAGCCAAGTTCTCTTTCCCGGCAGGATTGCCCTCCCTGTGCTTTACATTAGTGGACCATTCCATTGCACTCAATTCGTCCACAAAACAGAGCGCCTTCCGAGTTTTGTTGTGCCCCAAGAGGAGCACACGCTACGAGAGAGCACAGGATCATTATAGAGCCTTAGAGCTGCACAGCCAAGCGTGACCCTCACCAGCCCCTGGCCTGTCAGTGCGGCTTTTCCCACTTTACAAAGGAAATGAGGCTCACAGAAGTCAGAGTCCCTCCGGGTCACAGCTGGCCAGTCCACGGGCACCGATCCAAGTTCGGCACCTGCACGGCCTTGTCTCCCTCTGTCCGTAAAACTCTGCTCTCGTGGTTTCCAGAGTTTGATCAAAGTGTCTGCAGTAGAAAACCACAGTCGCCAAGGGGCTATTTTGGGGCAACCAAACTTTGTCATATTTTTTGCAAAAGGGACTTCTCTGGGCCTTACAGGGACGAGGGGCTACGGGACACTTATAACCCACCACAGGTCCACACAGAGTTTACGCCCTGACAGTTTGGTTTCTGAACACAGCTTGGCAAACTCCACAAGAGTCCAGGAGAGAGAAGGTGTTGTGTGTGTGGACAGAGGCCACATTCAGGCAGTGAGGGCACCGGTGCTCCCCAGCGGCGATGACCGTGTCACGATGGGTCTCGCCCGGTCCACACCTGCGGGTCTGCGCCACCTGGCATGGCCTCTGGGGCCACACTGGGGGCGGGCTCCACATGTCCCCCCGGACTAGTCCTTCCACGGCCAAAGCTTGTGCCCGGGCCAACCCACCCCTGCGTGTCACAGAACCTAAGACCTGAGCTGGAAGGGATTTTAGGGATGTCAGATGTAAAAAGTGATTAATCCGCCAAGAAGTCCAGAGAAGCTGGGAGCAGAGCCGGGACAGGACTCTGCCTTGCTGCTGCTCTGTCCCAAGGGTGGACATGATCCTTCTCGCACACACATGCACACGCACACACATGTGATTGCACACACAGTCATGTCCACGCACACCCGGTCTGTGGCCAAGTTCAACTCTGCACTGGTCATAATTTGTCGTTATTTATCATTCTGATCCGGGAAAAAAACTCTATCTTTCCATTCACAGGCTGTTCTGTAGCATAATAAAGGGTGTGATATTGGCCACCGCACATGAGTTCAGAGATGAAATGGAACCGTTTGTGAATGATAAGAACCAAGTCTCACGAAACGGCAGCCGTGAAAGGAACAGAATGATGGAGACGGGGCGAAAAGAAAGCCCTCCAGGACACGGCCACACAGCACGGAAGGGCAACATCCAGAAATCTTCTTGGAGCCTTTTAAGCAACCTGCAGATTTAAATGTTTTAATGTTTATTTATTTTCGAGATAGACGCAGAGTGTGAGTGAAGGAGGGGCAGAGAGAGAGGGAGACACAGGATCCGAAGCGGGCTCCAGGCTCCGAGCGGTCAGCACAGAGCCCGACGCGGGGCTCAAACCCGTGAACCATGAGATCGTGACCTGAGCCGAAGCCGGGCGCTTAACAGGCTGAGCCAATCTGAAGCATGAGGGATGGTGTCAGATTGTTCTTTTAATCTGTGTGCCCGGGGTTACTGGTGAGGTGGAAGACGTTTTCACGGGCTCGTTGATGAATTCAGTCCTGAGTCCTCGGCTTCGCCGTCTTTACGTTGTACGCGCCGCAGACACTGATAAGTTTTTGTCGTAATCGTTGGTGATGGCGATTCCAGGTGCCCTAGAGATGCGCCCACGAGGGGGGGTCCCACTGCTCAGTGGTGGCGTCCCCTGCAGGACGGGGCTCATGGTGGGTAGTGCTCCTTCAGCCCTCGGCTCCCTAGCAACCATAAGAAAAAGGGTGACGGGACCCCAGAAAAACAGGCCACTGTTCAAACTCCTCCAGGGAGGAGAAAGGCATCGCCGTGCGGGGAGGGGCAGCTGACCCTGACTGACGTGTAGGGCTGCTGATGTACGGGGGGCGGGAAGGAATGTGTTTGGGGCCCATACCAGCCCCGGGGACGCACCTTGCTTCTCTCATGACCAGTTTTCATTGCAGACAGACAAGTGCTTAAATGCAGCCTGATGAAAACACAGAAACCCTCAAGGGTGACTCTGGGCCCCACCAAGCCAGCCACCCAGCCCTGCAGAAACGCGAGCCACGGCGGAGAGCCTGGACCGGGCTGTAGAGGAGGGGACCCCGAGTGTCAGTCCCAGTCCCAGGGTGAGCAGCAGAGGGAGTACAGTTCGTCCCTCGAAGCCTCCTTTAACTGTCCCTGGACTCCGCGACCATCTGGGCCCTGGAGCTGCTCTGTGGGACGGAGAGGCCTCAGGCAGACGCAATCGGGTCTGCGCAGTGCTAGGGGCGCGGGGGGTGGAGAGCGCTCCCCGCACCCCCAGCCCCTGCCGGGTCGGTGCACACATCCCACCGCCACGGGGAGGGTGAGGGGCGAGGGGCGAGGTGTCCGTCGTCGGAAGGGGGTGCCCCTGACCCTGGGGTACCGCCCTCCCCCGTCCCCCAGCCACAGTGCGGGGCTGGCCGATGGTTCCCAAGAAGCGCATCTCAAGGGGCGATGGGGCCTATGGAGCAGTGTCCCTCCAGGGCGCCTGTGTAGGGTCAGGCCGGAGCCAGCCCTCAGCTGCCGAGACCCCACCTGGCTTCCCTCTGTCACGTCCTGGGTGCCTGGGAGCACGCCCCCAACCAGTCACCTGCACAGAAGTCCCCACCTCAGGCGCCGCTTCTAGAGAACGCAGCCGGAGACGCCACGCTCCGTGTGCACGACGTCATTTCCCCCGAAACGGGGATGGGGAAACTGTCGATCTCGCCGCATCTTCCTACTCGAGCCCCTCGCTTATGGGCCCCACGTCCACGCGCCGACAAAACTCACACGCTGAAGCTGCGACCTCCAGGGTGAGGATATTTGGAAGCGGGGCCCCGCGACGAGATCGGTGCTTTCATAAGAAGAGAACGAGACGCCGGAGCCCTCAGCTCCCTGGTACGGAGAGGAGTTGACGTGAGCGCGACGGGAGGGTGGCCATCGGCAGGCCCCAGAGAGGACCTCACCCAGAACCCCAGCTCCCAGCCCCTTGCTCTGGGACGAGCCGCCTGCAGAGCCCTGAGAGATACACATGTGTTGCTTGAGCCCCCCGCCCGGGACATTTTCTTTCCAGAGCTGGGACGGACATTTCTCTAACGTGCAAATATTTGTCAAATGTGTCCCAGGCTCATTCTAGATGGTGAGCCTAACATAGGGAAGCCTTGTAAATCTATGACCTATAAGCTCTCAGCAAAGCAGCTAACACCAAGGTCAAAACCAACACATACATGCATACACACACACACACACACACACACACACACATGGAACCAGAGTCCGAGCCCCCTCCCCAACCGCCATCTCCAGTCTGCTGTGCCCGGGGGGTCAGTGTGTGTCCCCCACACGGTTACAAAATGGCTCACGTTCTCATGCCCAGCGTCCCCAGCACGAAGGACGGGAAACAAAAAGCATCTTTGCAAAGCTCTCTTTTTTTTACTGTCAGGGAGAGAACGATTTCCCAGAAATGCTCCAGCTGACTCCCTGCGCATCTCACTGGCCACAGGTCGGTCACTCGGAACCTGTAGATGCCCGCAGGGACAAATGGACAGGATGGCCACGGCTGGCTTGGGTCAGAAAATACTTAATCCCAGGGCGAGGAAAAATGGCACTCAAATAAAATTGAGGTGTGTTAGCCAGGGAAAAAAGGGATGGAAGCCCCGTCACCAGGTGGTGGGAGGGACTTGGACGGTGCCGATCCATGGTCTAGGTGTAAAGGCGATGTTTTTGTATCTAAAATAGTTGTTCACTGCCCAATGTTCTAATTCATTCTTTCAGTGAACATTTAATGAAGACCGGCCATGGGATTTTTAAATAGTATAAAAATAGTGGTCTTTACCACGCCTCCTTACTTAGACACCGTGGTTGTACTATGCTTCACAGCCGACGTGCGGAAGTAAGTGTTTATTTCTGGGTTGCAGACCAACCAAAGACGATGGTTCGTATCTTTTACTCTTCAGTGGATTTATTAAAGAGATTTTGGTCACTCGAGAGTTCTCTTGCGGTTACTTTTCTCATCGGAGAGGGACACTGCCGTGGTCCGAGGGGGAGACTGTGCCCCTAGCTCTCTCTCCACACGGGTTTCAGGACGCGACATTCCGCTCTCGCGGCCCTCGTGGCTCACGACCTTCATTCAGAGAGTATCTTGGTACCGATGCTCGCATCTTTTCCACTGGACGTTACCTCTTGAAAGACGTTTATGAAGGAGACACGGGAACTTAAGTGGCAATTTGGTTCCACCACCGGGAGACCATTTGTCAAGGGCTCCAGGGATCAGAGTCCCTCCACACTCCCAGACAGCAGCCCTCTCTTGGCTTAGTTCACTTCTTGTCGTGGGGGATTCAGGCAAAACACACATTTTAAGTTCTTTTACGTGGTTGTCTTCAAGATGGCAGGAGGAAGACAGGACTGCATGGGGGATTCAGGAGTGTGCGTAAGCACAAATCTCAAACGGGCCCATTTACTGACTCCAACTACTGACATGGGGAAAATGCTCATTGCCCTGTGAGGTCTAACCCCTCGCCTTGCCCCGTCACCAGCAGGGAACAATGTTGTCCTCTTAGGAACAGTGCTCAGAGCTGACCTGTTGTCACAGGGGCAGCCTGCCGAAAGATGCCCAACAGGAATGTGCTTCATTCAAAGCACATGTTCTAGAAATAGAAAGCCCCCATCTTTGTCCAAAGGAGGCTATGGGTGAGGACAGATTGGCCATCGCTCATCGGAATCATTGCCCACTTGAATTGACAGGAATTAACCCAAAGCCTCCCTGAAAACGGTGCCAGAATACATAGCTGTGCCCTTGGACTCACATCTCCTGCCTTCTTCCTAGTACTTTTATGGTCTGTATAATGTTGTGGAAAATCTGCTCTGCAGCCCTACTTCTAAAAGATTACAAGATGCTGGTCTGGCAGCAGAAATCTGGTAGGAATAACAGATCTGAGGAGTAAACGTAAACAGCTGCTGCCAGGCACACCGTCTTCCATATGGACAAGTTAAATCACGTCCAAAAATTCAGACCATCTTCCTTGGTGTTAGCATTCCAGTGAAATGCAATGAAAAACCAAGAGAAATGTTGGCCGTTGAAACCCGAAGACATTTGACAAGGCAACTGCCACCATCCCGGTGCAGGGCAGGCACCTGCTTGGGCAAGCCATCCATGGCTCACCAGCGATTTCTTGGGAACTTACTGGAAACAAGACGTGGATTAGATAGCAAACAGGACTGACTTGGTCGCAAGAGACCCGCTCATGTCCTCAACCAGCTTCCACCATTCTTGACTCTCAGGAACCAAGAAAAGCCTACTTGTTCCTTTTACCTAGGACTCAACATTTCGCTGCATTTCCAGGTAGTTTCGTAGACGGTACGTGTTTTATTCTACTTCATCGTAAACTAGGAGTCCAGTCCTCTTGTTTGACAATTCTATGGTTTTCGGTTCTGCACAGACACCCTAAAGACATACGGCCCAGTCGCGCAAACCACTGGCCTCCTAAAATCAGCACCATTTAGACAGGATGGTAAGTGGTCACAACGCCAGAGAGAAGATCTCTCCCATCCTGACCTCTCCTATCCTTGCCCTAATTTCTCTGGATTAGTAATGCCCACCATCTGTGGGCACTCTCCTTCCCAGCCAGGCCCTGTGTTTATCCTCAGGGTCCCCATGCCTCTCGTGTACCATTGCTGGCCCTCAAATGGTGTTGGAATTGTTTGTGTTAGTCTGTGTCCACATTGGATGGCGACCTCTACGGGGACAAGCTGTGGTCAGTGCCCAGCACACACTGACCTTCCAAAGAGCGTTGCCGATTGAATGAGTGGGTGGACCAATGGGGTCTTCACCTGTTAGTCCCCATCCTTCCCAAGGATGTTGCATATAGGTAGGTCTTAGATGCAGGACTTAGCAGCTATAACATGCTCACTGCTGTTGAATTGGAAGATATGACATCCCTCAGCTCCCTTGTTCCTACTTCCAGTGACTGAGCTTGGTAAAAGACGGATGGCCGCCATGTTGAAAACGCCAACTGACACTTGTCTCTCTCCTCGGGTCATCCCGGGGCGGCAGGAACCTTTCAGCCGCTGGTGAGGTGTGCCTCCCGTCAGCCTCACGGAGGCTGGTGGCATCTTCCACATCCCAGACACTGGTGACATGATTCGTTCATTCTTCCAAAAAGAAACACTGAGTTCCTGTCAGGAGTCTGATGCCACGTCGGATGCCACGGAGATTTCTGAGATGGGTAAGATGTAGTCTGGCGCTGGAGGCGTGTGCAGTGCGCTAAAGGGGTAAAATGTGATCAGAGTCGGGGACACCGGCAGAGACAAGTCCAGAGGCTACCAAGCCGCTCCGTCGGTACCACTGAGTCACGATAATTTCAGCTCAGCTCGCTGTGATTCGGGGCCATGTCGCCTTCACTTCCAGCCCAAGCCATGCTTCCAAGTGTGGGGGTCTTAAAAATACCGATTATTCTGTTTCAATTAAGCTTCTGTCGTCTGCATTTCCATTTTGGGACAAGCTGCCACTCACCGCTTCCCTGAAACGCATGCGGATGCGCTCAGGCTAATTTAGGGGCGGCTGGATAATGAGTCACGTTGGAGAGCAGCTAATGAGAGCTGTCTGCTTTGAGATGCTCCCGAGAAGGGATTGGCCCAGTTAGTGTTTGTCAACTTTACAACCTCCCTGCGGGGCAATCACCCAACCTTCCATGTGGTTGGTCTTCAGCCCGGATAATCCTATGCCCTGGGTTTCAGCATCCACCCAGGGTGAGCCTTTTGCAAGACAGATTCCCGGGCCCGCCCTCCAACATTCTGGGTCCTTTGGTCTAGAGTGTGGCCCGGGCATCAGCATTTTAAAATACTCCCCAGTAGATATCCACGGGCACCCAGAGTTGAGAATCATCGCTCTTCTGGAAGACCCTACGCTGGGGACCCTGAGCCCCAACAAATTGTCTTCTTCTGGACTCAGCTTACACCCAGGTCTGGAGCACATGTCTCAAAACATCTTCGCTTGAATTAAAATATTGACTTCTTCGGAAATTCTTTTATTTTTTTAATGTTTATTTATTTTGTGAGACAGAGAGAGCAGGGAAAGGGCAGAGGGAGAGGGAGAGAGAGAGAATCCCAAGCAGGCTCCATGCTGTCAGCACAGAGCCCTACACAGGGCTCGAACTCATGAACCATGAGATCATGCCCTGAGTCGAAATCGAGAGTCGGAAGCTTAACCCACTGAGTCCCCCAGATGCCCCTCTTTCAAACTTCTCGAACTAATTTAGCTTATTTCCCTTGAGAAGCTATTACTTCTTTCCGGAAACAATATAGTGAAATGGCTGTTTCTCATATCGACAAACATGTAAGGTGAAATTTTGTATAAAACAGATTCCCTTACCACACATGAGATTAACCAAGGCCTTTGGCACCTAGTGATGTTTTCAACATCTGCAGAACAAGGAACCTGAAACCTCTCTCTCCCACAGAGCGGGATGCACAATAAGGAGATGTAGGAGTTGTGCCCCATGGCACCCTGTAAAACCTTGTCCCGAGACCAGCCCAGCCTCAGCCACAGAGCACAGAAACCACTACGCCTTTGATAGTCAAAGCCTTCCAGACACACACGATGGGAGACCTTGAAGTGAAAAGTGGAGCTGGAAGGTCTGGATGTGGAGTCAGGCTGTGGATTCCATTTGGAACGTCACTGATGCCCCCACCTTGGCCATTTTTGGTGCTAAGGCTGCAGTGTGCCTTTCTGTCCCAGCATGGCTTCTCCACACCCTGAATTGATTGTTTCCATTTTTTCTTGTTTTCGCTGATGACACTCATGAATAACTGGCCGTCCTTTGTGATGACTGTGGCCCTGGGCACAGGCTGACCCCGAGGGAGAGGAAAGCTGAGCCGCGTGGTGTCTAGCAGGGTCCCCAGCACAGACACCCTGGTGTTACCCCATTTCCCAAGGTCACCCCCACCTCCCTTGTCATTAGCCTCCCCATACAGAACACGACCTCAAAGGAAGAGAATTGATGGGGCCTTTTGATATTGAAACAAATATCCCTCCCTCAGGTTGACTGTCATCCTGGCGTCGGGCACCAGCCCCCGCTGGCTCCTGTCCCCTGGGGCCCTCAGAGAGTTGTTGCCCGCTGATAGCCCCACGTGCTCCCAGATTTGACGTCTGGATAGGGTGCCTCTGACACGTGCCCTGCAGGGCGCTGGCATCCTGGTCTCTTCTGGTCACTGTTAGCGCTTTGTCTGTACCTCAACTGTCACCTGGTGTGGGAGGCCAGCCCCTAACTCCTCCTTCTTCAGGAAGCACCTATTAAGCTCCGATTTCCTACAAGTATGCACTACGAAATGCCATCTTCTTCCCCTGCTCCCGTTCTGCCGTGGCAATACAGCCAGGCCTACTGCATAGACCCGACTAGGTTGTGCCTCACACAAGGGTGCTGACCAAATGGGCAAGGAGGGTCCTACAGACAAGCTGCTCATCTCATAACACTGTCACCATCTGTGAATGGGCACCCGTTGGTCCCCTTAGGGAAGGGACACCTTTTGGTATCCATAGGGAAAGGGTACCCATTGGTCCCCGTAGGGAAGGGGCACTCTTTAGTCTCCATTGGGAAGGGGCACATTTTGGTCTCCATAGGGAAGGGGCACTTTTTGGTCTCCATAGGGAAAGGGTACCCACTGGTCCCCATAGGGAAGGGGCACCCTTCAGTCTCCATTGGGAAGGGGCACCTTTTGGTCTCCATTGGGAAGGGGCACCCATTGGTCTCCATAGGGAAAGGGTACCTATTGGTCCCCATAGGGAAGGGGCACCCTTCAGTCTCTATTGGGAAGGGGCACCCATTGGTCTCCATAGGGAAAAGGTACCCATTGGTCCTCATAGGGAAGGGGCACCCTTCAGTCTCCATTGGGAAGGGGCACCTTTTGGTCTCCATAGGGAAAGGGTACCCATTGGTCCCCGTAGGGAAGGGGTACCCTTTAGTCTCCATTGGGAAGGGGCACCTTTTGGTCCCCATAGGGAAAGGGTACCTATTGGTCCCCATAGGGAAGGGGCACCCTTCAGTCTCCATTGGGAAGGGGCACCCATTGGTCTCCATAGGGAAAGGGTACCTATTGGTCCCCATAGGGAAGGGGCACCCTTCAGTCTCCATTGGGAAGGGGCACCCATTGGTCTCCATAGGGAAGGGCACTTTTTGGTCTCCATAGGGAAAGGGTACCCACTGGTCCCCATAGGGAAGGGGCACCCTTTAGTCTCCATTAGGAAGGGGCACCTTTTGGTCTCCATTGGGAAGGGGCACCCATTGGTCTCCATAGGGAAGGGGCACCTTTTGGTCTCCATAGGGAAAGGGTACCCATTGGTCCCCATAGGGAAGGGGCACCCTTTAGTCTCCATTGGGAAGGGGCACCTTTTGGTCTCCATTGGGAAGGGGCACACATTGGTCTCCATAGGGAAGGGGCACCTTTTGGTCTCCATTGGGAAGGGGCACCCATTGGTCTCCATAGGGAAGGGGCACCTTTTGGTCTCCATTGCTGAGACTAGGAACCTGAGCCTAAGTGATGTTAAATGACTCCCTGGTGCATATCTGTGTGCTGGTTCATGTCGCAGCAACGTCTGGGCAAGCATGTGAACACAATCGTGAATTGACACGTACACGTTTCAAGAAACAAGGGGTCCACCACACCATCTTCTCCCAATCCCGTGGGTCAGCTGGGAGGACCATGCCCCATCCCTTACAGCCCACTGCCCGAGTGCAGGACGCTGGGCCAGCTTCTTAACAGCACGGAGTGGATGGATCCTGGGCTCAGGCCCAGTGAGCAGGAAGGGCCTCTTCCGCCGGCTTCAAGGCCACTGTCAGGGCTAATGCTGTGCGTCCACTGCCGCGGGCCAGGGGGTCTCAGAGGTATTTGGTTCAACATCGTTCTGGGTGTGTCTGCAAAGGTGTTTCTGGATGAGATATGCATTCGAACTGGTGAACTGAGTAAAGCAGGGGGACCCCTCCCCAGCGTTGGGGGGCCCGTCCAGCTTGTTGGAGCCTGAATGGAGAGCAAAGGGGGGAGAGGGCAGACTTGCCGTCTGCTTGGCTGTTGAAGCAGAGACATCGGACCTCCTGGCTTTGTACTGGGTCTCACACCACCTGGACCTCAGGCCTTTGGACTCAAACTGGATCTCACCACCGGCCTCCTGTGTCTCCAGGCTACAGACACAGGTTCAGGGACTTCTCATCCTCGTGATCACGTGCACGGATTCCTTATCTTAAACACATATCACCTGTCCCTCTGGAGAGCCCTGACGAATCCGCCCGCCTGCCCGGACTCCGTTCTATGTGCCTTTGACCCAGACCTGCCCCGCACCCTGTGGGGTGGGCCCCACACAGGGCGGTGTTGGAGAGGCCTGTCTGCCTCTCTTACTCCATGAGGAAGAACAGAAGAGAGCTCCCCGGGAAGCAAGTGTCAAACCGGCTTCTGCTCATGAATATGCAGGAGGATTGCCAGGCCCAGGAGCGGCGGGAGCAGGGGGAGCGGCTCCCTTCTCCCGTCTGGTGCTCATGTCACATTCACAGAACAAGCCAACCGCGGATGGAAATGCCCCGCAGGAGTACTGCCCATCTCTGGGGCCATCAGGACAGGAACCTCGGGGCACCCGAGTGCCCCGAATTTGCATCTCTGTCACGGTTGACACACTTACCTCTCTGAACCGCGGGGGTTATCACGGCTGATGGAGGTCGCGGCGGCCAGAGTGTGGTTGGACAGGAGACATCCAAGGATGGACGGGAGACAGCCCTGGGCAGTGAGGCCCTCACTGCCCTGTCCAGAAGGAACGGGTCCCCTGTTAATTTTTCCCCCTTTTGGTATGTGGGTCTTTGGGCAGTGAATTATTTTATGCTGGGTTTTGACCTCTGCATGAAAGACTGAGAAACAGGTTTTTTAATGTCTGTGTATTTTTGTGGGAGAGAGAGAGGCAGAGCACGAGCAGGGGAGGGGCAGAGAGAGAGGGAGACACAGAATCGGAAGCAGGCTCCAGGCTCCGAGCTGTCAGCCCGGAGCCAGACGCGGGGCTCGAACTCACGGACTGCGAGATCGTGACCTGAGCCGAAGTCGGACGCTCAAGCGACTGAGCCACCCGGGCGCCCCACAACAGGGTTTTTAAATGCTGAGTTGGAGTTGGTTGGTTGGGTTTGAAGATACGGCCCTGTGTTGAGGAGGGAGATCTGTGCCAAGTGGCTCGGCCTCCTTGGGGAATGCTTTGTCTTAAACCCACCCTCCCCCTCCTGCGTAAGCTCCAGCCTGTGCTCGGATCACCTCGTTTTCCAAGGACTTGAACGGCTGTGCTGTTCTCCCTTAACAAAGGGGGCGAGGGCCCAGTTTCTGTGGATTCCAGGCACCTGCGCTCTCCTTTCTCTGAGACAGGGAACCTTGCAGACGCTTCCGTCGGGCCCCCGACAAACATCCCCTTCCCTCTGGCACTCTGACGGCCCCCCAACACAGCCACATAACTAAAGAAGGGTCGACAACAGCACCTGACACCCTCCTAGCCCCTCACGAAGACCTTTGCACCTGCTCAGACCATGAGATCCCCCGGCAGCCGGATGTTTCTACGCAACGATTGCTGCCTGATCCGGTCTCGGGCTTCTCTCCGGGTCTCTCTGGGTGAGACCTGGCCCTCTCCCAGATCCTGCGGGTGTACCCTTAAAACAGCCCACCCTGAACCCGCCTGCCCTTGTGCCCTGGCGTGCCCAGAGCACCCGCAAACTCATACCTCTGCCCCCAGCCATGTCTCCTTCCAGTGCTCATTGCCTTGGCCATCTTACAGAGCCAGACTCCGGTAGGATCACCCAGGGGTCAAATCTCACTTCCCACGTGGGAGCTGTATACCTTTGGGCAGTTCTTTAACCACCTCGGCCTCAGTTTCCCTTATTGTGAAAGAAGAGTAAATAAGGATGATGTTTTAAAAGGTACACGACTGAGAACAAACTGAGGGTTGATGGGGGGTGGGAGGGAGGGGAGGGTGGGGGATGGGTATTGAGGAGGGCACCTTTGGGGATGAGCACTGGGTGTCGTATGGAAACCAATTTGACAATAAACTTCATATATTGAAAAAAAATTAAAAAATAAAATAAATAAAATAAAAGGTACACGAAACCCCTAACACTTCCAGGTATACAATAGGTACTCGATAAATGTTTTTCTTCTCCACTACCTCCCCTCTCTGCTGTGCCCGTGAATCTTCCTAAACTACCAGCCGGCTGTGAACTGAATTCTGTCCCCCCAGCCCCCCCACCAAACTCATAGGTTAAAGTCTTAACCGCATGGTGGGCGCCTTTGGAGAAAGGAAGCAATAAGGTTAAATGGGGTCCTAAGCGTGGGGCCCTGATCCCACAGGACTAGCGTCCTTGTGAGAGTCCAGCAGAGCGAGCTCGGTCCCTCCCCCACCCCTACCGCAGTGCACGTGCTGAGGAAAGGCCACGTGCGGACGTCTGCAAGTGGAGAGTGAGCTCTCGCCAAGGACCAACTTGCCGGCACGTTAACCTTGGACGTCCGGCCTCCGGAACAGTGAGGAAATAAACTTCTACTGCTTACGTCGCCCCGTCTGTGGGATTTTGTTGTGCCTCCCGGAGCAGACTGAGACACCCTGACCACATTAGCCTCTTCCTGCCAATGGTTTCTCCCAAGTGGTGAAGTCAGGCCCTGGGCCGGCAGTGAAGGCCTTGCCTGGAGGCTGACCGAGCCCCTGTCCCCCCAGAACCTAGAATCCGACGGTGGATGTTACAGAAGAAATGCAGGAAGAGGGCGAGCCGTGAAGGACAAGCTTCAGCAAGAGGTCTTTCGGTCTCCCTTTGTTTATCAAAAGCAAGCCCGGGGTGTTGACTTTACCTTTATACAGACGGCGACCCTGTATCATCGGGCCAGCCTGTGTCCTCTTACAGGTGGTTTCTGAAAGGCTGACAGTCAACCCTCTCCCTGTATTTAAAAGGTCCCTGCAAGCAGTGCGACCTTTACGGTCACAGTATAGAGGCAGCTGCTACTGAGAATCTATGAAGCCCAAGCATCGTTCAGAAAGGGAGATGCATGGGGGCGCCTGGGTGGCTCAGTCGCTTGAGTGTCTGACTTCGGCTCAGGTCATGGTCTCACAGACCATGAGTTCGAACCCCACGCCGGGTTCTGTGCTGACAGCTCAGAGCCTGGAGTCTGTTTTGGATTCTGTGTCTCCCTCTCTCTCTCTGCCCCTCCCCCACTCACACTCTGTCTCTCTCTCCTTCAAAAATAAGTAAACATTAAAAAATAAATAAAATTGGGGCGCCTGGGTGGCTCAGTCGGTTGAGCGGCCGACTTCGACTCAGGTCATGATCTCGCGGTTTGAGTTCGAGCCCTGCTGACAGCTGGGAGCCTAGAGACTGCTTTGGATTCTGTGTCTCCTCCTCTCTCTGCCCCTCCCCTGCTCATGCTCTGTCTCTCAATAACAAATAATCTTTAAAAAAAAATTTTTGTAAATAAAAATAAAAAAATAAAAAATAAATAAAATAAAATAAAATAAAATAAGGGATCTTTTTTACGACACCACCCCTCTTATAGACTACGAGCTCAATATGTCCAAATGCAGTGAGCATCCTTATCATCATGGAGACATGACCTTCTGTCCCCAAAGTGGTTTGGGAATATGCCACTGCTTCCTGGGTGGCCTTCTAGGGGTTCACCTCTTAGGACTTTTCACAGCTGAAACGTTTGGAATCATGTACAGGAATTTTAAGAAACTCAAACTCATAGTCCATATGTTCATGTTAAAGAATTTACGGATATTTGGGGTTTGCCGTGTTCGTAATTGCAATACAAGGGCTGCCTGGCTTATTTTGTTCAGTTAAAATAGAAGTGACTGATTAGGCAGAAATTTTACTAAATTTATTCCAGCATGGGAACAATCAAGAGAACTTGAGAATCTCCTCGTCTACAAGGTTAATTTCTTACCTAATTAGATCAGCAGGTAAGTTTGGTTTGTTAATCAAATAGCTGAAGCAAGAAAAGCCACTTTGCTAAACTGACACGTGCATTCAGAGGTGTTTGACGTCAGTTCATATTAAACAAGGGCCTAGTTAAAGGAATTACTTCCAAACTTATCAGCTGAACTTAGATATAAGGGTATAAGCTAGTTATTTAAATTCCAAAAGATAGAAGCTAGTTATTCAAATTCTCCAGTTTGATAAGATGAAGATTTTTTTTTTTTCAACGAAAGCCAGTTTCTGAATTATGTTTTCTGTATAAAAGCCAGCCTCGGGAGTGCCAAATCCCTCACATTTAACACAAGACGGAAAATGCAGGAAGGAGCCAGCCACGCACTGAACTGTGAACGCGCTCGGACCAGGAGCCCTTGACGAGAGCTGATGCGGACTGGGGGGCCCGGCTGGGGGCTTTTCATCGGGACCAGCCCAGCTCCCCGGGCCTCCTCAGCCCCTCCCGCTCATGGGCCCTTTCCTGCCACCCACCTGCGGCCCCCCAGCTTGAGCACCCCCGTCTCCCCATCCTGCTGCCCCGCCCCACGCTGTACCTCTCCCCTGCCCGTGCTTGGGAATCGCACACTTTTCCTCCAGTGCTCACTGTGGTCAAGCACAGAATCCGAGGCTGAGCAGGAGGAGGCCACCCGTCTTCCCTGTCCACCAGGTGGCCGAGGCAAGGCAGGGGAGGGGAGGGGGGCCTGAGCTGGGATCTTGCACCACGGGACATCGGCTGCACCTGCTGGAGAAGCACTGGAGGGCCCCCCACCCCCCGGGGAAAGCAGGGTCACCAATTGCTGTCCAGGGTCCAGGCTGAGACCCAAGGGAGGGAGGCCCGAGTCAGCCAGGCCCAGGGGCCCGCAAGCAGCACTCCTCCCCTTCCTCCTCCTCCCCCTCCTCCTTCCCCTCTACTCCCCCCTCTTCTCGCCTCCCCCTCCCTCCTCCCCCTCCCCCTCTTCTTTCTCCTCCTCCCCTCCCCCTCCCACTCCTCCTCCCCCTCCTCCTTCCCCCCTACTCCCCCTCCCTCTCCTCTCCTCACTCTCCCACCTCCCCCTCCTCCTCTCCCTCCTCCCTTGCCTTCTTGGTGGCAGTGTCGGGAACCTGAGTTCAAGCGCCAGCCACACCCAGCTCCCCGCACGCCCCCACCCATCCCCAGGTTCATGTCCTCTCTTCTTTTAACTCCTTATTGAAGTCTAACCTACATAAAGCTAACGCACAACTCCGAAGAATCTAGTTTTATGGACTCGCCCCATGAACACACCTGTCAACCCCGCCGCCCGCGGTGCCACGGGCTCGGTCCCTAATGCCGCCGGTCACGGGTGCCTTGGCGGCTCCCCGCTCGTGGCTAAGATGGACGTGGCACTGTGAACGATGTCCACGTCTTCGGCTCCCACGCGAGCGCAGCTTCCGTGGGTTTATGAAGTATCAGGGGGAGGGATGGCTGAGTCCTAGGGGCTCCCAGGCTCGCTGTGTGCCGTTGGTCCGTGTTCCAGAGCCACGTGGCAGCTTACGCGCCCCCCACCAGCCGTGCGGGAAGGTTCTGGTTGCTCCTTGCCCTCATATCCACCCTGAGGGCGCATTCCAGACCTAGGCTGGGCGCCTCTGCTGACTAATGAAGGTGGGCATCTAGAGAATCCGGAGTGGTCCTCCCCACGAGTGACCCCTGGCGCACGGATCCCCGCTCCCAGACAACGGGTCACCGTGGCGCTCAGCGGGGGCTTGGGGGTCCCACCCCTTCCCGAGGTCTTGGGGGCCAGAGGGACTTCCGGCTCCCGGTTTAGCGGTCCAGAAAGTGGGGGAAGCGGGGAAACAACTGGATGTGTCGAAGGAGACCGCAGGCAGGGCACCAGCACGGTGTGGCAGGTGGCGCGTCCTCGGGGAGCGGCGGCTGCTGTTTCCCGCGGATCAGCCAGGCTCTGGACGCCAGCCGACCCTGGCCGAGCTGATCAGAAAGGGGGGTGTTGAAGGGAGGTCGGGGGACCTGCTCCGTCTGCAGGAAGACGGCAGAACCAGGCAGGGGTCCGGCAAGAGCTGGAGCCCCACACGTGTTCTGCCGAGGACGCTGCAGCGGATGCCCCCGCGGGCCTGGACACGGCCCCCCAAGCTCCTGCCTCCTCCTCCAGGAAGGCTTCCCCTCATCCCTGCTTCTGGCCTGCACTGGGCACCCAGGGTCTAGGTGAGGGCCCCTTCGTGGCCGACCTGCCGTCACGTGGCCCCAGCTTCCCTGCGAGGAAAGGGGCTCAGGGGCTGATCTTCCCGGAGGCAATAGAAGTTCCACCACCCCAACACGTGTGGAGCCCTTAGGCTTTTGCGAAATATTTTTGCCAAAGCAGGCAACGGAACAGAACGCTATACGCAAGTTTTAAATGTGCAGATGGCGATAACTGAAACGGGAAAGAAGCGAAGCCTTAGCTCTGTGTAATACTACGCGGCCGGAAAAGCAGGGGCCGGACCGGCAGGTGGGGGCAGTGGGAGAGGAAGCCCTCACACCGGGCCTGCCTCTAACGGGCTTTGCAAAAAGCAGCGGGACCCACAGTCCCGAGAACACGCCTCAGTGCCCAGCACTTAGGGTTACGGCTCAGCCCCACCCAACGACAGTCGCTCACCCGACCCTGCACCGCACGCACGCCCAGGCTGGGTTGTTGGGTTTTCTGTGGTTTTTTGTTTTTTTTGTTTTTTTTAGTTTATTTATTTAAGAGACAGAGAGAACCAGCAGGGGAGGGGCAGAGAGAGAAGGAGAGAGAGAATCCCAAGCAGACCTGACACGGGACTCAATCCCACGAACTGTGAGATCGTGACCCGAGCCGACACCAAGAGTCAGACGCTCAACTGACGGAGCCACCCAGGCGCCCCCTCTGCTCTGTCTTCATGTGACATTCTCCCTGTGTGTCTGTGTCCCCTCCTTATAATGACACCTGCCATGGGATTTGAGGCCCACTCTAAATCCAGGATGATCCCATGGCGAGATCTCTAACTGAATGACATCTGCAAAGACGCTTTTGCAAATAGGGTCATTGGGGTTCACGCAGAAGCTTGGCTTCCACCAGAGTCAGGGAGCCTCAGAACAGGTCACCACAGCGGGGTCCCCAGGCCCACCTACAATACTTCGCTTTCTAGGATCTTTTCCTGCTGACGCCTGGAGCCCAGTTTGTGAAATCAGAAAGGAGGCATTTGCCCGCTTTTCACAAATCCGGCAGAGAAGCAGCTCAAAGTTGAAAGCTGTTCAGATTATATTCTCTCAGCGCGTTTTCATGTAAAATGGTGTATGTGTTCCTTCCCCACCGAGGACCGCGAAGTGACACGCGGTCTGTCCCAGGCGCCCTCATCTATGTGATGCTCTGAGGGAAAGACATCACTGGTCCCCCAGGAAGCCAGGCCCAGGTGGCCGGCCAAAAGGAAGAGCCCACACTCGGGGGCTTGGCTCTTGCCTGTCTGGGCCACCGTCAGGGCCTCGGCCGTGGTGATTTGATGTGGAACCCACCCAGCCCCACATGGGAATCAGATGGGCAGCTGGGCTGGTTTCCCATGGCCTCTGAGGCCCCTGACCGTGGTGAGATCCTGCTTCCTGTCAAGCTGGGAAGCCTTCACGAGATGTTTCTGCCATGAAAGACACCAAAACCGTGAGAGAACCCCAAACTATGAACGGCAGCGGCTAAAAGTCTAATCCGAATGATACCTCAGTGCCGGCCCATCCCCCTTTGCCTTCATCCCTTGGGGGCCACCAGCCCGGCCACTGGCCGCCCCCCACCTGCCTTTGCTACCTGAGCAGTGCTGTGCCAACCTGGAGTAGACCTGAGACAAAAGGAAGTATATGGACCCCATACGCATGTTTTTTGGAGTTGTAGCTGGTTGTTTTTCCCCAGAGCGCTAAAGCAGTCGAAAAATAACGAAAAGCTGAAAAGTAGGTGTATTAAAAGTCACAACCCGACTGGTGTATTTAGATTGAAACAGAATTTGGGGCGTCTGGGGCGCCTCGGCTCAGGTCATGATCTCACCGTTTGTGAGTTCGAGCCCCGCATCGAGCTCTGTGCTGACAGCTCAAAGCCTGGAGCCTGCTTTCGATTCTGTGTCTCCCTCTCTCTCTGTCCCTCCCCCACTCATGCTCTGTCTCTCTCTGTCTCAGAAATAAGTAAGCATTAAAAAAAATTTAGATTGAAACAGAATTTATTATAAGTCTATTTCAAATCAAGTTAATTAAAAATGATTTAAGATTACCGCTTAGCTAAGAGAAATCGTCCAACCGGGAAATTCTCTCCATTAAACATCAGATTAGCAAACAAGTCCACTTTGGATATATTATTGATGCGTTTGCTTCGGAAAAGCCAAGTGCAGTGCACTGAATGGTGGTCCCATCCCCCGAAAAGATAGGTCTACCTGGAGCCTATGAATAGGACCTTATTTGGAAAAAGGGTCTTGAGGGGGGAGGGTTGTGATTAAATTACAGGTCTGGAAATGAGAGCATCCTGCAGCAGGCTGGGACCTAAATCCAAAACAAGTGTCTTAGAAGAGAAGAAAAGGGGTGAGACGCACAGGGGGGACAGTGACCTGGAGAAGGAGGCACACGTGGAAGTGACACAGCCACAAGCTGAGGGCCACCAGGAACTGCCAGACCCAGCCAGCAGCTGGGACAGAGGTTGGAGCAGACTGTCCCTCAGAGCCCGGAGCGGGACCCAGCCCTGCTGACACCTTGATTTCGGACTCTCCCTCCAGAGCCTGGAGAGAATATATTTATCTTGTTTTAAGCCACCTAGCTTGTCACAGAAGCCCCAGGAGAGTAATACACCAGGGGTTCTGTCTTATCCCCCTCCCCTGGCTCCAATATGGTATGCTGGTACACCAGGTTTTATTTAAAACTTCAATACTTTGTTTATTATGGATTTTTGTGCATTTTAATTTTTAAAATATCTTGCCTTGGGGCAGCTGGGTGGCTCGGTCGGTGAAACGTCCGACTCTTGATTTTGGCTCAGGTCATGATCTCACGGTTCATGCGATCTGTCCCTCTCTCTCTGACCCTCTCTGACTCTCTCTCTCTCTCTCAAAATAAATGAATAAACAAACATTTAAAAGCAAGTAAAATACATTGCCTCTTTTACATGGATCCAATGAGCAAGCATGAGGCTGGTTGAAGAAGGAGATTAAATTAGCTGATATCCATAAGATGGGTCACCATGAGCCCTGAATATTGGGATGCCCCCACATCCCCCGGTGGATACTTATGTCAGATACAAATATCTTCACACTCTGCCCTTTCTGCAAGGTCCACACATATCTCCCCAGGACGCACTTCGTCATCAGGTTTCTATTTGCGTTCTTTCCACATCTCTGGAAGACTGGCCAACTTTTTGCCACTCTGCGCGAGCCAACAGAGACCTATCACCTTCAGTGAGCTCTACATCTCATGAAGTCGGCAACTAAATGTGTTTCATGTGTTTTGTGGTGTTCCATCCACCAGGAAGATTTCCATCATCATTGTTTTTTTTTTTTTTTAATTTAAATGCAAGTTAGTTTACATATAGCATGATAATTTCAGAAATAGAATTTGGTGATTCATCACTTACCTCCAACATCCCGTGCTCGTCCAAACAAGTGCCCTCCTTAATGCCCATCATCTATTTAGCCCACCCCACCACCCAACACCCCTCCAGTAACCCTGTTTCTTCTCTGTATTCAAGAGTCTCTTATGTTTTGTCTCCCTCTCTGTTTTCATATTATTTTTGCTTCCTTACCCTTATGTTCATCTGTTTCGTATCTTAAAGTCTGAATGAAGTCATATGATACTTGTCTTTCTCTGACTAATTTCACTTAGCATAATGCCCTCCAGTTCCATCCACATAGTTGCAAATGGCAAGATTTCATTCTTTTTCAACATTGAGTGATATTCCATTCCACTCTGTGTGTGTGTGTGTGTGTGTGTGTGTACATATATCCCATCTTTGATGGACATTTGAGCTCTCTCCCATACTTTGGCTATTGTCAATGGCGCTGCTATAAACATTGGGGTGCATGTGCCCCTTCGAATCAGCACACCTGTATCCCTTGCATAAATACCTAGTAGTGCTATTACAGGGTTGTAGGGTAATTCTATTCTAATGTTTTGAGGAACCTCCATACTATTTTCCAGAGTGGCTGCACCACTTTGTATTCCCACCAGCAGTGCAAATGAGTTCCCCATTCTTCACCTCCTTGTCAACATCTGTTGTTGCCTGAGTGGTTTATTTTAGCCATTCTGACAGGTGTGAGGTGGTATCTCATTGTGGTTTTGATTTGTATTTCCCGGATGATGAGTGATGTGGAGCATTTTTTCATGTATCTGTTAGCCATCTGGATATCTTCTTTGGAGAAGTGTCTATTCATGTCTTTTGCCCATGTCTTCACTGGATTATTTGTTTTTTGGGTGTTGTGTTTGATAAGTTCTTTATAGATTTTGGATACTAGCCCTTTATCTGATATGTCGTTTGCAAATATCTTCTCCCATTCTGGCGGTTGCCTTTTAGTTTTGCTGATGGTTTCCTTTGCTGTGCAGAAGCTGTTTATCTTGAGGTCCCAATAGTTCATGTTGGCTTTTGTTTACCTTGCCTGCAGAGACATATCAAGTAAGAAGTTTCAGAGGTTGTTGCCTGTTTTCTCCTCTAAGATTTTGATGGCTTCCTATCTTACGTTTAGGTGTTCCATCCATTTTGAGTTTATTTTTGTGCATGGTGTACGGAAGTGGTCCAAGCTCACTCTTCTGCACCTTCAACATTATCTTTTAAGGATGTGCTTTGGTTGCACCACATTGCCACTATTCCCAGCTGGTGCCAGCACCACTTGCAGACCCTCCCTTGGCCAGGCCCTTGCTGCTCCCTCTCCACTGACTGGCCATAGGAAACACCCCTGGTGGCCACAGGTGTGGGCCAAGGGAAAGGTGATGAAGGGACTCATGGATCCCATAGAGTCCGAGCTCTCTGCCATGCAGTTTCTATATGCCTTGTGGTCTACTCATGCCCAGGGTCTCCCATGAAAACTTCCATTTTGTAATGGAATTCTGTTGTGTGTATCCAATTTCACGGTTGGGCCACATGACCAGCTGGTGATCTTCTCTTTCAGGGGCAGCAGCACTTGCTGGCCACAAAATGCGTTGCCATTGGAGGCGATGTAGTACGAGTGGGTGGCTGGGACTTCCTGCAGAACAAGACTGGTAATGCTCAGAAGGACTGGGGGCGGGGCTTGGTGTAACCGGCCAGCCACCAGGTAGTCAGCTTGTCCCAGTGGGGAAAATGGGGGACACCACACTGGTCTCAGGTCAGCACTCAGCAGGTGGTAGGAACCAGGTCAGCTTTGGGAAGAGGAGAACCATGTGGCTGAGCCCCCGTGTGTGTCCCCCAATCTGCCATGTAAATGGAGACTGTTAACGATTCTCATTACTGATCAGAACACAAAAGAAGGCATTTTCCAGGCAACGGAGACAAGTCTGGTGCCAGTAGCTATGCAGATTCTTCCAGTAAAGATACATCTGAACCGTGGTCATCATTACCTCTAATCAAGTTTGTGGAAACCTGCTATCATGCTCTAGGATCCATCTAACTTGTGTACCAGCTAAGCGGGTATATTAAATGGGCTCGTGGTATGAATCTTCACCCTGGAATCTCCCAAGTCTGCTGGTGCCCCAACTTTTCAGGTTCTCAGGGATACAGTTTTGGGTTTGAGTCGTTATTTCCTAGGGGTATGGTGTAGAGGGCATGGTGCCCCTTCTACCAACACAGACATTTGGCCAGTTGCTAAATACTTGGACGGAATGTCTGTGCCCCACCCCCGCTACCCCAAATTCACATGTTGAAGTCCTAAGCCCCCAGTGCAATGGTATTTGGGGGTGGGGCCTTTAAGAAATAATTAGGTTTAGATGAGGACATGAAGGTGGGCCCTCATGGTGGGGTTGGTGTCTTTATAAGAGGAAGAGACACCAGAACTGGTTCTCTCTCTGCCATGTGAGGACACAGTGAGAAGGCAGCCACCTCTGCAAGCCAAGGAGAGAGGCCTCACCAGACTGAATCTGTAGGCACCTGGATCTCAGACTTCCAGCCTCCAGAACTGCAGGAAATAAATGTCCATTGTTTATGCCACCCAGTCTGTAGTATTTATTAGGGCAGCCCAAGCTAAGAAATTAAGCATATTTATTCCTACTATATATTCTGGGTCTGGGGAAATAATCAGGAATGGATCTGTAAGTCCACTGGACTCCATGCGAGGTGAACTTGGACCAAGACTCCATGATCGCCGTGCCAAAATCTTCCACTTTTATTAGTGGATCACAGTGTCCCTTGGGGATCAGTGTATGTTCCATATCAATATCTAATTACACCCAGAGGGTTGGCCGATGCTCTAGCCCCAGGACATGGGCACTGCTAGGGAAGGCTTGAGGAAAGGGCCACAATACACACCTGTGCCTCATTGCAACACACCTTCTTCAAAGGAAGACAGCCTTTCCATCAGGGCAGGCACCCAGATCTGTGAACTGACTTTAGGTCCAGATTGGGTAATGGGTCACACATCCCTACTATGGTCATTTAAGTTGGATCTCTGCCAGTCGATTTAGAATTTGAATTTTCCATAAACAGATTGAGATAGATAGATAGATAGATGATATAGATGATAGATTAGATAGGTAGATAGATGATAGATAGATAGATAGATAGATAGAAGATAGAATTTCCCTCCTTAAACACATACCTCTTGAGAGAGGCTGTTCACCGTTCCATTTCTAGTAATTCCGTCATCAGTTAGCCACTGCTGCACATCCTACTTGTCCACTCTAATGACTACCCTTCCTATTTGGATATGGAAGTGGAGCCCACTTGTATCTGATGGGTAAGCACTTGGCCTCTGCCCCTCCAGGACCCTTCTCAGAAATGCAGAGTCACAGGCTCACCCGGCCCTTCTGTAGGCCATCACTGAGTCCAGGCTCTGATGAGCAATCCAGTAGAGCACTGGTGAAGACAATACATTTAACCACATGTAACCAGTGGTTCCAGCCCTGGCTGCCCATTAGATTCTCCTGGGGAATGTTTACAACTCCTAATGCCCTACCATTCCAGATCATTACATCACAGGCTCTAGAGGTGGCACTCAGGCTCTGCAGATGATTGCCATCCGCCCCTGCCCCAGGTCAGTGGGTTGGGTGAGCCTTTGTAAGCCTCATATCCCCACTGGACCTTACACCATCAGAGTCCCCTCACACCTGCTCCCCTGGTTCCTGCTGATCATCTGTCACAGTCCTGACCCGCTCTGTGGGTAGGCTGCCTCTTCTGTCCCCAGCAGGACTGTGTTGAGCTTGCCTCTCTGCTGCTCATCCCGCCGTCCGGAGCCCAGTGGTAGCACCAGGAGCTTGTTAGGACCAGCCTCCCAGGCCCTGACCTGGACCTGCTGAGTTGAGTCTGCATTTTAACACGACCCCCTGAGGATTCACACACACGTTGAAGCATGAGACAGGAGAGCTGACCCCACTTTCATTTGCACCTGGTGGGAATGGAGGTGTTTGGAGTGGGGAGAAGGAACAAGGAGACTCAGCATCAGCTCAGGGGGCACCTGGCCCAGTCTAGTCTTGAAAGGTTTTGGAGCAGAGCAGGGCTGGTGTCCTCGGACAAGGGAGGGGATTGCCTCAAGGGGGAAACGGGGTTCAGGGAACCTGGAAGTTCAACATTTTCAGCTCTTACGTGTCTTCATCCCATGTGTTGGGGTCCCTCTCTTTGCCCACCAGGGCCCTTATCTCATGCGTGTCCAGTAATCTAAGTTTTTCTTTTCTCTAGGGAGGTAGGACGAAGCCAGGAGATTAAACTCTCCTCAGTCATCACTGTTGCCCTAACAGGGGCTTCTGTCCCAGTGCGTTGCCCTCCCCACGTCCTCCAGTCCATGCTGACACCAGTGATTATCAGAATCACCGAGAGGCCACTGTGCCTGTGTTCACCTATGTCGTTTCCCTTGGCAAGGAGACTGCTCCTGGGTTCCTCGAATATATGACCAACCCATTCCCAGATCCCACGTTGAGGATCTGTTTTCTAGGCCCCTTCTTGTACTAACTATATTAGCAGTCAAGATCCCAACAGGAACAAACTCCAGAATCAAGGTAATTTGGGGGTTATTTGGAAAAGGACTATTTATAAAGGTGTGGGCAGGCCAGGGGGTAACCTGGAGCTGTTACCACCCTGTCCCAAAGGGGTCATAAGGAGGGGGCAAGCATTTAGCAGGAGCCTGAAAGCAGACAGCCATGTATAGTAGGACACCTTGAGCCGAGTCGTGACCTTCAGTCATGGGAAACAGCAGCCTGATGAGAGCAATGTCACACAGACCAAGGCCCTGACCTCTTCCTCCAACTCTGAGCTTCTGGAAGGACTCCCTGTTGGCTGAGCCCCGCCAGAAGCCAGGAGAGAAAGGGGCCTGGTGCGTTCACATGGGTCAGCCCCAGGACAGGTGAAGAAAAGGGGCAGAGAGTGGACTCAGAGGGCATTGTCCTGTAGCCCCATGCTGCAGACTCGCAGGTCTTTGTGACGCTCAGTATCGTCACCAGGCTGTTGTCTCCAGATTCTTACCATAGTTCTTCTCCCCGCTGGAAAGCTCTGGCTCCTGCCTGCTCCAGGCCAGCTCCATCTTCACTTGGGCTCAAGCCAGCTGCCATGTCCTCGGACGGTCTCTTGACCCTCTACAAACCACAGGGGTCCCCACTCTCTAAAAGGTAAGCCTCCTACTGGCACTGTGTCTCCCACAAAGTAAGTACTCCATGAATATGTGTCCACCTACCTACAGGACTTCTGGGATTGAATGTGCTGACATTTGCCCAACCCAAACCAAACATCTGTATTTATTAATCCATCCACCCATACATCTGTGATCCATGATTCAGGCATCCATGCATCCATCCATAGATATAACCAAGTATCCATCCATCCATGCATTCGTCCAAGGACCCATCCACATATCTAAGTGTCCATGATCTACCCGTTATCCATCCAACCATCCAAGCATCCATCCATCCACTCGTCCAAGCATCCATACAGCTATCCATCCATCTCACCATCCATCCACCCATCCACCTATCCACCCACCCATCCATCCATCTATCCATCCATCCACCTAACCATTCACTCATCCATCCATCCATCCATTCACCTATCCACCCACCCACCCATCCACCCACCCACCCATCCATCCACCCACCTACCCATCCATCCATCCATCCATCCATCCACCCATCCATTCATCCATCCATTCACCCATCTATCCATCCACCCACCTAACCATTCACTCATCCATCCACCCATCCACCCATGCACCCATGCACCCATCTACCCATCCAGCCACCCATCCATCCATCCATCCATCCATCCATCCATCCGTCTATCCATCCAACCACCCACCCATCTATCTATCCATCCACCCACCCATCCATCCATCCATCCATCCACCCATCCATTCATCCATCCATCCATCCATCCATCCACCCATCCATTCTTCCATCCATCCATCCAACCATCCATTCATCCATCTACCCATCCACCCACCTAACCATTCACTCATCCATCCATCCATTCACCCACCCACCTACCCACCCACCCACCTATCCATCCATCCATCCACCCATCCACCCATCCACCCATGCACCCATCTACCCATCCAGCCACCCATCCATTCATCCATCCATCCATCCATCCATCCGTCTATCCATCCAACCACCCACCCATCTATCTATCCATCCACCCACCCATCCACCAACCCATCGACCCACCCATTCATCCATCCACCCATCTACTCATTTAAGATATATTCTCTTATCCCTTTCGACACCACCATCACTTTACCAGGTGCCTGTGGCTAATGACATGAACCTCATCTTTAACTTCTCTGACTTCTTTTCTTGGAGGTTGTGTGAAGAAACACACAAAGTGACACTGAGATGCAGATACCCTGGAGAAAGCTTTGCCTCTTAGGTCACCATAGCCCATCTCCACACTAAGGCAAAGTAGCTCTCTCTCTGACCAAGGGTCCAGGATGAACACTTTCACACCCACCATGGGATGGGCAGGCAGGGAAGCCCTAACTGGTTGTGGCAGTTTTTCTTATTCTCCACCCTTAGTTAAAGCAAAGAATAGAAGGCAGAGAGCTCTGGGGCATATCGTCTGGGCTTTATTTGTTCACTTAAAGATAGCTTTTTTTTTTCCTGTCTCCATGAGGCAGCTAAATAGATTTAACAATGATTCATTAAAGTTCTGTCTACAGAACATCAAATCTGTCAGTGGAAAGGTTTACATTGTCAAATTACTAGATATTTATTCCACAGAGTAACTAACTTTTCCACTGAAGCAATGGTTTTCTTGTTCTGTAATACTCATACCTTAATAATGTGCTATTACATAACATATTAATAACATTCTGCAAACACCATAACTCAGTTAAGGAACATTTCTAAATAAGCCTTGCATGACTTCCCAAAGATGTTTGCCTTTTCTAGTTAGATGGCATTTCATGCACCATTTTCTTTCTCAAAGCTGGAAAATGAGCAGAAAGCCAGGATATAAGCCACCTTATGGAACAGGGCAAATGACGTCATTTGTTGGTAACGTGGGATGTGCATTATTATTACCATGCGCATTATTACATCAAACCCATGTGCCTAATAACGGCATCCCTTAAAGGAATCAATCTGGGTTACAAAACGATAAAAATGAATGTTTCCAGACTCCTGAAGGACTGTGTGTTTTCTTAAGCCACCGTTAAGAGGTTTTCATGGAGTAGGTCATGGAGGGTGTATGTGTTTTCTGGGCGGGGTGAGATTAATCAGCATGCGTCAGAAGGCAGATACGTGTCGACTCCCCATTGGTGCTAAATGGGCTTGGGAATAGGATCTTCCGGTACATGCACACATGTACACACACACACACACACACACAGGAAAGCTGCCTCTAATGGCCCACGTCTCCTTCCCAGAACCATCAATCTCTGAGCTCTGTGATCTCACTTGCAAATTTTGTTAAGAAGCAATGTTTCATCCTCATGATGGGGAAAGGAGCATGTGACAACAAGGGGATGCCATGTTTCAGCTCTGTAACAGAGAGGTGTAGGGGAACGCAGAGGACAGCTTGCTTCACTGGGCAATCTGCAAATGATAGCTTGTGTGTCAACAGAAAACCAATACTGAGGGTTAATTTCTATAAGGACGTCCCATATGCCCTGAAGGTTAGTGTTGGGCTATTTTGGGGGGGAGGGGGAGAGAGAGAATCCCAGACAGGCTCTACACTGTCAGCACAGAGCCCGACGTGGGGCTCAAACCCATGAACCGTGAGATCATGACCTAAACTGCAATCAAGAGTCGGATGCTCAACTAAGACCCCCAGGTGTCCTGTTGGGCTATTTCTGAGCAAAGTCCTGAAGCTGGCGCTGCTGACCTACAAAGCACAGAGACTGCCTCCTGGTCGCAGCTGCCCCCCACAGAGGGTCGACCACAGTCCGCAGGGTAGCCTCCTCCAAGCTCTCGGCCCAGCGGGTCCCAGGAGGACAAAGTGACAGCAAGGGCTTTAGCACCGGCCTGCGGGAGACCTGCCCCAGGAGCAGACCCCGCCCCACATACTTTTATAAAGCTGTGGGTTTCACCAGGTGGGCTCCGAAGGGCCCCGCTTAGGCTAGCTGGGTGTGGCCTGGGGACGCAGGAGGGGCAGGTCACTTTGGATGAAGGGCAAGGCGAAGGCTACCTTTCAACAGTGAGCTCTGACGTTGCCATTTCAACCTTGGGCCTCCCACCAAGAGGGAGGCCTAAATCAGTGTGCGTTCTAAATCAGTGTGCGTTCCTTCTCGGCCAGCATCGTCTTCATTTTTATACCTGCCTGGGTGTGAGGCCTTCCCTGGCTGGTCTGACAGGTCCCTTCCCAGCGTGTCTATTTATTCCCTCACTAGCCTTTGATGGGAGCCACTTGCCGCCCGCACAGGAAGCTCTCACGAGAACATCCTTCCTACTGTCTCAGTCTTTCCGCAGACTCCGAGTCCTGCCCCAGCCCGGGCAGGAGAAGGGCACCCGTCCAGGCCCTGCATCGCACGCGGTGCAGACAAAGAGCCGCACGGCCCCTGAGCTCCACAGCAGAAGGCTAACTCCCTAGACACTGCTGGGCAGGGAGCCTGGGGTGGTCCCGGAGCCGGGCAGCTGACACCATGTGCTGGGTCACCCTGGCAGCCTGCCCAGCTGGACACTGCAGGGTCAGATGTCCCCCTCCTCACCTCTGCATCCGGGTGGCCCGGCCCTGAGATCCCGCCCACCCCAACAGCAGGACCCGTGGATCCCGGACTTGAACAATTAAGCAAAGGATGAAGGGCGGCGGGAGCCAGATTTCCCACCATGGCCGGTGGGGAGGGGACAGAAGCAAAAGGAGGGGCCGGAAAAATCCCTTTGTGTGGTAATGGGTTAAAGTTGGAGATGCCAGTATGGTCGCATCTGATGCAATATAGATACAGAGGCTGTGAGTCTGTGCCTACACACGGGTCAGTCTATCCACATATATTTTCTTGCTCTCTCAGTTGAGGCAGCCCAGAAGCAGTGAGCCCACCCAGCCCGGGTGTTCGTCTCATACACCATCCTCCAGTCCGAGGCCCCAGGGCTCTTGGGGAAATGGCTGATCCAGGACTAGGGCAGGAATTATATGAGATAAGCCGAGTATCTTGCAGCTGTAGAAAGTAAGGAATTAGGAAGGAAGGAAGGAAGGAAGGAAGGAGATAAAGAGGGGGAAAGAAAGAAAGAAAGAAAGAAAGAAAGAAAGAAAGAAAGAAGAGGAAGGGAAGGAAGGAGGAAGGGAGGAGAGAAAGAGGGAGAAAGAAGGAAAGAAAGAAAGAAAGAAAGAAAGAAAGAAAGAAAGAAAAAAGAAGGAAGAAAAGAAGGAAAGGAAGGGAAGGAAGGAGGAAGGGAAGAGAAAGAGAGAGAAAGAAGGAAAGAAAGAAAGAGAGGAAGGAAGGAAGGAAGGAGAGAAAGGGAGAAAGAAGGAAAGAAAGAAAGAAGAAAGAAAGAAAGAAAGAAAGAAAGAAAAGGGAAGGAAGAAAAGAAGGAAGGAAGGAGAGGAAGAGAAGGAAGGAGGAAGGGAGGGAGGGAGGAAGAGCCCACGTACAGGAATGTCAAAGAGACCCAGAAGCCTATTGAAGGAGCTCCCAGTGACCAAGACTGGGACAGTTGGAGCAAGAAAATAAACAGTGGGTTATAACCCAGAGAAGAAACTGAATATCCAAGAGCCCGTACAGAGAAAATAAATGGTTGAATAAACAAATACGTAGGGGGAGAGCAGACCAATTTCCCACGCAGAAGAATTCAGAACCACTTCTGTGAATGGACGGGGGCCACGCCTCACTCTCCTCCCGCGCAGACTGGGCTCAGTGACCTCCCCCCAGAGAGGACACTGTGGGAGGGCACGATGGGGTGGCTTTGCAGGGAAGCCTGACAGGCATGTCCCAGCCCGGGGATCGGGCTCGGTGCCGACAGTGACGGGGCGTGTTGACAGCATGCGCCCTGGTCACGACACGGTCGAAATGGCTCTTAACCTCTGTGGCCTTCCTCCCCACCCCCCCCCCCCCCCCGCGCACACCCCAGTCTCATCATGAGAAAACCACCAGCCAGATCTCAGCGGAGGGGCGGCACAGCTGACGAGGGCTTCTTAAAACTGGCAAGGCCGTCGACAGCCGGGAAGGTCTGAGACTCCGTCACAGCCCAGAGGTGCCTCAGGAGACCTGATGACCGAATGTAAGGGGACTTCCTGGGTGGGATCCCGGAACAGACCAAGGATATTAGGGAAACAAAATAAAAGAAGACAAAAACGAAACAAGAAACCCTGACCACGGCTTGGACTTGCCACAAGAATACAGTTATCAAGGGGGTGCCTGGGGGGGGCTCAGCCGTTTGAGCGACCGACTTCAGCTCAGGTCAGGATCTCACCGTTCATGGGATCCAGCCCCACGCCGGGCTCTGCGCTGACAGCTCGGAGCCTGCTTAGGATTCTCTCTCTCGTCTCTCTCTAGCCCTCCCGCGGTCGTCATCTCTCTCCCTCAAAATAAACAAACTTAAAAAAAAATTTTTTTTTAAAGAATACGGCATCCATAGCCGCTCAGGGTGACAAGTGTAGCTCACGAAGAGAGGGCACTCCAAACGGGGACACCGTGCAGGGTATGCGAGAGCTTTCTGTAGGACCTTTGCAAGTTTTCTGTAAGCCTCGAGCAGCTCCACCATAAAACCTCGGTTTTATAAACGTCATGAACTGTTCAGCCTGTGACTCACGGGTCGTATTGCCTGGGCAGTGACCCAGACACCTCGGCCCCTGCTGCAGTGACTCACGCTGGGCCCCGTGTGGCCCTCCGGGTTCCCTCCGGGACGCTGCTCACCCAGCGCCCAGGAAGTACCCTCTGCTCGGGTCACAGGGCCGACAGTACGGGGGCTCCGGGCCGCCAGCCAGCCCCGGCATGGGCCTCGGGGGGAAGGGGCGTTGGGCGGAAGGGAGACAGACGGATAGACAGACACAGACTGAGACCCGGATCAGAGCAAATCCAAGCGTCCTGATACCCCTGGACGTATCCGCGCCCCGGATATGACGTTTTACCCTGCGTGCCGTCCTGTGCTTTAGAACAGGGAGAAATTCGGAAAGCCGTGTCTCGCATCGTTGAAAAATTGGAATTTTTATGGGGCACGTCCAGAGGAGAAGCTCAGACTGTGTGCCGAAGCACCGAGCTTTTCCGGTGGCTGGACCCCCTTGAGTCCCCCTGGCATGTTATGCGGCTGAGGACTGGCCCTCGGAGGGCACCGTGGAGTTTGCTGCTAGGCTACTCTGTGCTCGAGGGGAAGGAGGGGCAGGAAGTAGATTCTCGTGCAGAGGACGCCGACGACACCCCAGGCGTGTCCTGTGACCACAGCTACAGAACTCCTCCTGTTCAAATGCCACCGAAATGCGGACGGCTGGTCGCCAGGGAGATGGCCTTTGGGAAGGGTGGCTCTGTGCACACAGGCGTCCCAGCGGGGCTCTGGCTGATGCGTCAGCGGGATGGGCTCCTTTCCTGGAAGGCGGAAGGCGTGGGGGGGATGGGAAGCCCTCGCCGGGCCCCAGGTGATTCTCATTAAGGACGGAAGTGACCCCGGGGGCGGGGGGGGGGGCACCCTCCCAGCAGCCACACATCGCTGGGCGTTAGAAATTTTCTGTCGTGTTCAACTTGCTCTCAAGGGGCCTCTTTAGCAACCCTTAAACCTCCGCTGCCCCGAGGGGGACAAAACCACCACTGCCATGGCAACCGTGATCCCGTGCCTGTTATACAGCAACCGAGCCTCACAGGGCTTCCACACGGTGGTGTCAATTCTATCCACATACATTAGAAAGCACGGGGCGCCTGGCATCCGACCTCGGCTGAGGTCATGATCTCGCGGTTCGTGGGTTCGAGCCCCGCGTCGGGCTCTGTGCTGCCAGCTCAGCCTGGAGCCCGCTTCGGATTCTGTGTCTCCCTCTTTCGCTCTCTCTCTCTCTCTGCCCCTCCCCTGTTTGTGCTCTTTCTCTCTCTCCCTCTCTCTCAAAAATAAATAAACACTAAAAAAATATTTGAGAGAAAGAGAAAGAAAGAAAGAAAGAAAGAAAGGAAAGGAGGAAGGAAAGAGAGGAGGAAGGAAGGAAGGAGGGAAAAAAGGAGGGAGGGAGGGAAGGAAGTAGAGAAGGAGGGAGGGAGAGAGGAGGACGGAGGGAGGGAAGGAGGGAAGGAAGGAGGGAGGGAGAAAGGAAGCAGGGAGGGAGGAAGGAAGGAGGGAAGGAGAGAGGGAGGGAAGGAAGGAGAGAAGGAGGGAAGGAGGGAGGGAGGAGGGAAGGAGGGAGGGAGGGAGGGAGGAAGGGAAGGAAGGAGGGAAGGAGGGAGGGAAGAAGAGAAGGAGGGAGGAAAGAGTCAGGACGGGGAAGAAGAAAGGCAGGGATAGTCATGCCAGGTGCTGTATGTATACACCTCTACCATTTAATCCTTGCAAAGGCCCCGTGGGCCCATTTTACAGAGCGGAAAACTGAGGCTTAGCAATTCAGCCAGTGGTGCCCAGCAAGGAAGAGTTGGACTCCTGGTCCCAGGACCCACGGCCCTGGTCAGCCCGGCCTCCTCGCACACGTCGCTTGCATCCATGTCAGTCAGCTCTCGCCGCAGCTTTTGATCCTCCGGTGGCTTTCGTCACACCTGGAATAGAGCCCCAAATCCTGCCAAGCCGGCCTCTCTGACCCCTGCCCACTCCTCTGCCTCCCCCGCCCGACCCGTCTCCCCACCCCAGCGCTGGCTGCGTCTGGCTTCTCCTCGCTGCTGCTCCCTCCGTGTGCCCAGCTATCCTTTCCGACAAGTCTCCTTCACTTGACTCAGTGTCTGCTCAAATGTCACCTCCTCCGTGACGACTTCCCTGACCACAATATCTACAATGTCAGCCTAAGAAACTCTCTATCCTCTTTCTCTGCTTTATTCGTCACGTTACGGGTCTTATCTCTGTCCTGGTGTTGTACATCTACTTATACGACGTATTGTACGGTGTTTCCTCCATTGCCTATCTCCCCGCCAGAATACAAGTCCCGGGGCAGGGGGGTGTTTGTGGTCGGTTTCCCCACCAGAATATAAGTCTCAAGTTGGTAGAACTGTGCGTGTCTTATTTACTGATAGAGCTTTCCTCCAGGCGCCCCAGAGAGAGGGGCTTACACTGTGCGTGGGGGGGGGGGGGAGGGCAACGGTGTGTCTGCTTTTGTTTTATATCCTCTTCTCTGTCTGCCTCCGAGCTCATCAGAGAGCAGGACCAGCCCCACAAATCTTTGCCCCTCCAGGCTCCCAGCTCCCTGCCCTTGGCCCCGTGCTTCACCCCGACCGATGCTCGGTGAGCTTTATTTGCTGTCGTCTGAACCGGGCTGGACCCAGAGGTCGGAAGGCCTGATGGATCCCGCCAGTTCACCTGCTTCACGCTTGGCCTTCGTGAGGTTCCGGTCAGAAACAGGCCATGAGAGACGCCGGTAAACCCTTTTGATTCCCCCCGTCTCCCACCTGGCCTAACTTCGTAGTGGAAGCTTCTTGGAAAATCTCCAGGCTTATCTGGTCCACTGATCAAGAAAAATGCTGTCCTTCACTTAAGGGTGTCATGATGGTGGCAAGAATAAGCCAGGCCCGGCGGCCAGGGGCCCGGCAGCCAGGGGGAGGAAGGAAGGAAGGAAGGTCAGAAGGAAATCCACTGGTGTGGTGGGGGGTGGGGAGGGTGGAAGGGGGCGGGAGGGCAATTTAAGGGAGCTGTAGAACCAATGGGGGTGGGGGGTGTCCAGGGGGTGATAAAGCTGTCCTCTGGCAGCCGTAACCCAGCCCAGCTGCGGTCTGGAGAGACGGACTGGAGGCACCTTTCTGAGGGGGGGGCGGCCCAAGGCGCACGAGCCGACGCCGGGAACTTCACCCAGTCCCGGGCTCTCAGACCCAAATGGTTTAAATGAACAAATACCAGTAACAGCTCAGTTGCTAAGAAAGAAAACAAAAAAAGGAACGGGCTTTTCCTCCTGTTAAGATCTCTCTTTGCCATCACGCTACCGTTTGCAAACTCTAGTCTGGCACCTGTTGGCGGAGGGGCGCGTTGGGTTTCTGCGCTTGCGTTTGGCGGAAGCTCGAGAAGACACCGGCAGGAAGGAGCCGTGTCCCCCACCTGCTGGGAGGATTCAGAGGCCCCTCCCGTTGGCCTCATACACCTCTGGTTTGGGTCCCGTGGGAGAGAGAGGGCGGCTCTCAGGTCAGGGGACAGGGAACCTCCAGCTCCTGTGGACAGACGGGCACTTAGGAAATTAACCACAAATGTACAAGAGGCGTGGCCAGGGCAGAACTTGGAGTTCACAGAAGAGGTTCTTGCACTAAAATGCGTACCGGCTCTGACCCCTTAGAACTCGCATTGGGCGGATTTTTCAGGTACCCCAAGGCGTTGTGGAAGCTATCCAAAATCACAAGCCTCGCGCTCAAGGACCACCCAGGAGGAATCCCGTTGAGCCGGAGCGCTAGGATCTGTGGACACACACTGTCGGTAAATAACCAAGGACAGGTCTGCATAACAATGACTCTGGGCCCTATTTCTAGAAATGACGTCATCGGCCTGCTGTGGATCCCACGCACGGCCACCGGGTCAGCCTGGGCCGGGAGGTCATTTGGGTTCTCGGACGAGCCTGGATCCTGACTTAAAATTCTGCAGCTGCCCCACACGGTCACCGAGGGCGCTGCCGCACGCAGGGGGCGCGAAGGACCCACTCGGTGGCCCAGCATGGTCTCCAGCACCTGCCCAGGGGCCCGGATAGAAAGAAGCCAGTGTGCTGGGCGGGTGTCTGGGGCAGCCATGTCCCCACTTGCCAAAGAACCTGGGGTGACAGGGGCCGAAATGAGGGTGGGGTGGGTTGGCAAGATGGGACCCCCCCCCCCCGGGTGACCCGGGCCGGCGCGCGCAAGCCCCCACTCGGCCCACCTTGACACACCTGGAACCTCCTCTCGTTTTCAATGACGAGCCTGGTCTGTGCCCTTCTGGCAGTTAACACAGCTCTGGGAACCAGAACGCGCTCTCCGCTCTGCCCCCGACCCGATCACAGGGAACACGGTCCAGAGAGACTGGGGGTCGCCTCACAGGCCGGCAGCCCCCGACCCAGGGCACGTGTCAGTCAGTCGCACTCACCTCCGACCTCGGAGCTCCTCGCAGAGAACGGCCTGAGACACCAGCCAAGGTCCCTCGAAAGGGTCTGCAAGTCGAAAACGCACAGCGGTCCAAAAAGGGTGGGTGGCGGCCGCGGTCAGCACTGGTCTGTGCGACAGGTCGGGGAGCACGAAGCCTCAGTGGAAAGTTGGGGGGGGTCTGCCCGGCAGACGTGCGCAGGGACAGGTGAGGGTGCCCCAGAGAGCCCACTGTCAGTTGTCAGCTGAGCCAGGCCCCGGGGCTGCAGTGCACGACTCCTGAGCTCCCGGTGTGCCCCTGTCCAGCTCCGCGGGGCAGACGGGAACCAAGTTCACCCCAAGGCTGGAGGGCGAAAGACACCCTTGCAGGGTCAGCACGAGGCAGCCTTTCCGTCCTCGGAAACATCACCGTAGCCAAGGCGTCCAGGATGCATGGTTGGCTCCCAGGACCCTCTTAATGTCCATTAAGGGCAAGGCCAAAAATTCAGCACAGGCCACATGCAGAAGGAAGGCTGGCCTCTGAATCACACACGGCCACTCGTTCCTTAACGGGGCGCAGTTTGTCCACTCAGCCCCAGGGGGAGGGCCGGCCCCCATCGGGAAGACCCTCCACAACTCGGTCTTCCCTCCTGACATCATAATTCAGCGGAGAAGACGGTGGTAGTCACCACACCCAGCACAACGCGGCTTATTCCTGACACGACAACCACACGGCCCCGTGCTCCTACTGCGCGCCAGGCCCTGGGCCAGCGGACTCCCACGCGTCGGCCTGTGCTCCCGACTAGTCTCCAGAGGGCTCCGGGCCGGGTCGTCCTCCCCATTTGATCGGTGAGGATCCCGAGGCACAGGGAGGGCACGTAAATTGTCCAGGGCCACATGTGGGATCGCAGAGGTGTGGTGGGTCTCAGGGCCCCAGGGCAGGAGCTCCTTGCCTGGCTCCCGAGGTCAGGGGGTTCAGGGAAGTTGGCACCGTGTAGGTGACCCCTTAATGGAACTTGAAAAAGAGGTGATCAAGGGGAGGAGACAGGGAGGGACCTTCTTCTCGATGAAATGAGGCGCAAAGTCACAGATGCGACAGTGAGTTTCTGATGTCTCCTTGGTGTGGACGGACAAGGACAGGGCAGACGGATGCCAGGGACAATACCACACTGGGAGGTGAGGAAACGTCCCCAAAGAGGCCAGTCAGGGAAGTGACAGGGCCAGACTGGCCCAGTAGGAAGGTCCTGGGGACACGTGCTCCAGAAGGATGACAGGGGCTGGGGAAGCAGGATCCCCGGGAGGAAGCCGCTAAAACAGACCAAGAGAGGGGCACCTGGGTGGCTCAGTCGGTTAAGTCTCTGACTCTGGATTTCGGCTCAGGCGATGATCTCAAGGTGCGTGAGATCAAGCCCCAGGTCCAGCTTTGTGCTGACAGCACAGAGCCTGCTTGGAATCCTCTTTCTCTCTCTGTCTCTGCCCCTCCTGCTCTCTCTCTCTCTCTCTCAAAATGAATAAACTTTTTTTAAAAAGAAGGAAAATGGACCAAGAGAGAGAAGGAAAGAGGGCCCGGGCCAGCCAGCTTCCCACGGAGGCCATCACTGTCCACGAGGAGCGGGGGAGGAGGGAGGCCCGCTGAGGGCCCAGGGAAGCAGGGTATTTCCACACCGCCCGGTAAACCAAGGGTCCCACGGCACAACATTTGTAAATGGGATGCGTCCTCTCCTATCCAGCCACTGCTAAGACGGCGGGAGGCGACCCGTCAGTCCAGCTCAACACAGTCACCTGATGCTCCCCCTTTGCCCAATTTTATGGCAACAATAACATCACAGAATGTAAAAGTGTTTTGAAAAAGGCAATGCCCAGGGGCACCTGGGTGGCTCAGTTGGTGAAGCATCCGGCTCCGACTCACGTCCATGATCTCACAGTTCAGGGGTTCGAGCCCCACGGCGGATCGTCTCTCTCTGCCCCTCCCCCACTCACGATGTCTCTCTCCAAATAAATAAATAAACTTTAAAAGGAGAGAGAGAGAGAACGAAAAGAAAAGAAAATGCCTAGAACCCTACCCCCTGAACACACAAGCATTTCTTACTCCCTTTCCAAACCAGTTCAGCTCTGTGGTGGTTTTCGCAGAGCCACCCCGGTGTGCCAACTGTGCAGCCCGGGATGGTCCTGTCCCCGGCACGTGTACAGCTTCAGCGTGTGGCTCGCGCCCCGTGGACGGATGGTATGTGGGAACGAGCAGCCTGCGTGCAAACGCCTCTGCGGACCCTGCCGCGTCGCTGAAGGTTCCGCGCGTGACCTTTCCCTGGGTCTCCACGCGCTCGTCATGATTTACCCTGTTGGATTCTCCCCTCGGCAAATGTGCCACAATTAGTTAGCCCGTGCCAATCTTTGGAAATGCAGGTCATTTCTTTCTTTCTTCTTTTTTAAAAAATTTTTTATTATAAATGGTACTTCCTTTCCAAGCTGGCAGGAAACCCGGAGTGCCCCCCAGAAGACTAAGAAGGGCCTTGATTCCTTACACACATAAGAGGCACATTATAAAGACACCATGAATAAAGCTGAAAGATAAGCCAGCAACTCGGAGGAAATATTTGTAAAATACACGATGGCCGATGAGCTGCTATCCTTTGCACACAAGGAGCCGGTTAAAAAAAATCAATAATAAGGGATGCCTGGGTGGCTCAGTCTGACTTCGGCTCAGGTCATGATCTTGCAGTTCATGGGTTCGAGCCCCCCCACCGTCGGGCTCCGTGCTGACGGCTCAGAGCCTGGAGCCTGCTTCGGATTCTGTGCCTCCCTCTCTCTGCCCCTCCCCTGCTGGCGCTCTGTCTCTCTCTCTCTCAAAAATGAATAACATTAAAAAGAATGTATTTTAATCAATAATAAAAAGATTTTCTTAATAAAACAAAGGGCAAAGCAAATGGATTTGCCACAGAAGCACAAACGGCCCACAGTCCGGAGAGACGTCTCCCCTCGCTCGTAAGCACAGACATGCAAGTCGAAACAAGACGTCTCTTCCCTCTTCAGACTGGAAAGCAAGCAGGATTAAGTCGATCTTATTTTGCGGAGGGTGTGGCGACACGGCACCCCCGCTTTCTGACGGCGGGCACGTACGTCAGCCGCACCGTCACAGACGGCAATCAAGCAAAATAAAAAACTGAGCTGTGCACACACTCCCACCCAGAAGTCTGACTTCCAAGAATGAGTCGCACAGAATAACAGCACAACTACCCAGGGATACACAGCGGGTTCTTTTTGCACCACGGGCAACCACGATGTGCTGGGAAGATCTCCAGGCCCGTCCCGTGGGGAACCGACGAACGAGGGAAGAGAAACGAGCGTACGTGTGTCAGGGACCCGCGGGGGCGCAGGTTCGGAAGAGGGGACGTCCCCACCTCCGGATCCGGATGGGACTTTGCCTCTTCCACTGCACCGTTTGAAGCATTTACAACCGGTCATAATTCTGTAATTACCAAAGCCATAAAAAGAAACAAGCTGATGTGGGTATAAATCAAACGTCAGGAACGCTGGCACCCGGATGGCTGCTGCCTGCACGTTTCTCCTCCCTTTGCCCCGGAGCTCGGGGCAGGCCGGTTCTCAAACTCTTGGCGCATCCTGCCCAACGGCTTTCCGCGAGGGTTAGAGCAGTTTGTGGGGTATTCGGTTCGTTATGTACGTGTGAAGCAGGCGGGTCCCTCCGAGAGGCTGGCGGTGCGGCTGTCAGAGTGTGACGCGCCTGATCTCTGGGCAGTTCATCCGTTTCCCTGCCCCACGGTGCTCCCAGAGTCCAGGGCGCTCCAATCCCCCTTCATAAGGCCGCTCAGTGCCTGGTGTATGGGGGGCACTAATACACTCTGCATGTTCAACGCACTCATTCGGTGCCCCCCACCCCTGCCCCCCCGTGGTTCGGAAAAAGAGTTGGCAGAGGAGGCGGTTGGATCCTTTTCAGAATGGTTATTACCAACACCAGGTAGACCCAAGAAAGAACAGGAAGGCGGTGTCCTCAGGGCACAGCAGCCCGCTGACCCATTTCCCCGCCCCACCCCCCAGTCCCAGTCCAGGGGCCCCGCCAGGAGCCAGCGCTGGGCGCTGCTGGCCACAGGGGAAGACGCCGTGCCACTCCGGACACGCGTCTCCCTCTGCGGTTGGATACATCCTCTAAACTTTTCCCGAGTGCCCGAACCCCCTTCCTCATCTCTGCATCCTTGCTGGAGACTGCCCACCCTGAAGGGACAGGGCAGACTCCCTCTCCTCCCCGTGTGGCTTCGTCTCCTTGAGCCGGAGAGGGACAGCCGTGGGACCCGGGGACCGGGGCCCGGCCCCTCCAGCCCCGGTCTCGGCTCAGTCCCTGTCATCTTCATTTTGGCCCTGATGCCTTACTCTGGCGTCTCCCTCGGCACAGTCCTTGTGGCAGATTAAAAGAGTAGGTTCCGCGCACAGGAACGAGCTTGAGTGTGTGGTACCAGAAAAAATGTGGTCCACGTGCGGGCCAGAGACAGAGGCTGGACCCAGCCCTGGCTCTCAGACGCCGGGGGACTTTGCGCCTCTGGGGGCTCCTTCTCCTCCCCCTTCCCTGTGAGAGTCGGGCAGGATCTGACACTCGGACCTCCCAGACAATCATAAGCTTCCTTCCCTGGGACTCCCCCTGGGACTATGCGAACGCAGCGGCCAAGTTCCTATAACGCTCTTGGGGCTCCTGCCCCCCGCCCCCAGCCCACCTGGCAGAGGCAGGCGGTTTCTTTCGTTTTTGTCTTGATTCTGGGAACTTACGTTGGCTGCATTCCTGGTGGCCAAGCCAGGGTCAGGAACACAGGTCAAGGACACCGGGGCGACGCTTGGGCTGATTTGGTGCACAGAGGGGAGAGCTGGCCCCTCCGAGCCTACCCCAGGGGCCGTCCAGGATGAAGGAGCGTGAATTTAGGCAGGGCCACATTATATAAAAGGGAAGGAGAGCAAAAAGCAGAAATAATGTCAACCTAAGCAATGAGCAGAAAGGAAAGATCTGAGCAACCTCCCAAGTGGTTACAGGTTCCAGCCACTTCTCACGGCCCTGGTCCAACCACCAGTGTTCTTAGCAAACGCTACCGTAGGGGTGGGTTCTCGGCTCTCCCTGCCGCAGCCCTGCTGGCCAGCAGCGGGATGATCCTGTCCAAACACCAACACTCGAGTAGACCACATCCCGTGGGGCTGGCCAAGGAGCGTGCCACCGGGTCACTTGCACGGTCCACATGGGGGCCTGCCGCCCCCTTGTCTCTGGGACCTCACTTCCCACTCCAGGCCCCCTCTGTCCACTCCCTCCTGCCCACCGGCCGCACTGGCGTGGAGGCTCTCCACCCTTCGCTAGAAGGTTCTTTGCTCCTGGCTTCCCGACGCTTGTGTGCTGTCTACGTCAGCTCCCCACATGCCCCAGTTTGTATCTCCTTCCCCCGTGACTTCTCTCCTTCGCACTCGTCATGACCCCACAGGCCACAGGTCACATTTGTCTGTCCCGTCTCGTCTGTGTCCCAGCGAAACGCCAGCTCCTCCAGGCCCAAGACCGTGTTTCTTCTCTCCTGACCGCCAGCTCCTAGAGACGCAGCGACGCACAGTGAGGACAGTGCTGGCTAGATCCGCCGGCCCGCTCGGGAATAAGGTGACGGCAGGTAATCCTCTTGGGCCCCCAATGGCTGCGGGCTCCCTGAACGAGAATGTGTACGCAGGGCCGGTCCAGGAAACACTCAGGAGAGTGATTATTATTCTGAATCCAGACCCAGCCAGCCAGTGTGAAGACACTCCCCCCCCCCCCCCCCCCCGGGACGCTGGGAGCAGTCACAGAGCCTCATGCTCCGATCTGGGACCCAGAGCTCCGTGGAGAGCCACACACGGCCTTTCTGGGGCGCCAGAGGGAGATGATTGGAGAGGGTCAGACCAGATGACTGTAAGACACAGGGAATAAACAAGCACCGGGCTAATGAGCCATCTGCTGGGTGGTGAGATTCCCACACCACACAGCGCACCAGCCCCACGGACCCATCGCTGGCTTAGCCCAAACAGCATCAGAACATTCGACAACAAAACTGAACCATGACAACAGTGCTTGCTCCAATTTTCTGGGGGCACGTGATCACAACTGTGAGTCAGGTGACCGACGACAGCCACCCAAACGAGGCCACCCCCGCACCAAAGTTCCCTTGCTGCCCTCTATCTCCCCCTAGTCACTTCTGAATCGAGTCTCGTGCGCCCAGGCTCTGACGTGGCCCCTTCGCTGGGCTGGAGGCCAGGGCAACGCTACGGGGACAGGAAGCCACACGTGCCCGACTGTCCAAAGGCTGAGTGAGGAAGACCACTTCGCCTAAAGACGATGAGCCCCACCTTCCCCGGGGCTCCAGCCTGGCCAGTGCTCCGCGTGGCTGGGGTGGGGGGGCTCTGGAAAGCCTGGGCACCAGGTGAAAACCAGAGAAGGCAAAGGAGGTGACCGTTGGCAGTGGTCAGGCTGGCTCGGGCCGGCGTGGAGGGCAGGAGGAGCCTGTGTGCACCGGGCCCTCTCTCAAAAAGCAACACCCGGTTTTCACCAGCCCTGCCCCCATCGGGTTCCCACTGGGAGATTCCAGAGAACTGGGAGCCACAAAGGAGCCCCCACTGTGGTCTGCAGATCACTCGCTGCCTGAAATCCCTTTTCTTTCCCGCCTGCCACACTCCCTGTAGCCACGAACCAGGTGTGGGGAGGGTGGGCAGAACAGCGCGGAAACCAGCACAGAGCCGGTGGCTGGGTAATCCTCACTCTGGCTCCAGTAAGGACAGAAATAAAATTGCCATTTCAGCTCTGGGTGCAGCTGGGAGAGGCTGTCAGTCCCGAGGATGTACGGAAAACTTAGGCAAGGGATATGCATGAATGAGAAGCAACTTTTCTCATTTCCTCGTCAAATTAGGCGAGGATTGCAATCGCAGCAGGGGGAGGCTGAACCCAGGGGAGCTGCCCGATGTGAAACGGGGCCCGGGATTGGCTAATGACTGCAGGTAGCCTGGGGGGGGGGGTGCCCCCAGTCCCTGATGTGTTTGATTAGCCACCTGGGGCAAAGGAGTCACTATGGGCAACTGTCCGTGTGGGGAGGTGACCAGCCTGCAGCCAGAGGGGGTCGCTATGGGATTTTCTGGCCGGCGGAGGGGTGACCAGCCGGCAGCTAGAGGGGGTTACTGTGGGAATCTGGTCACATGGGGAGGTGACCAGCCTGCAGCCAGAGGGGTCACTCGCTATGGGCACCTGTCCAGAGGTCACTTGGAGATAGGCTTCTCTCTTGGCCTGGTCCCCAAGGAGGCTGGAGTCAAGCCGAGGAAGAGGGGGTGTGCCCTAATGTGGGAAGGGAGGGAAGAGGGAGGAGGGAAGAGGTGGGAGGAGGAGGGAGGGAAGGGGAGGAATCGGGAGGGAGGGGGAGGTGGAGGAGGGAGAGAGGAGGTGGGAGGGAAAAGGGGGGAAGGAGGAGGGGGCGGAGGGAGGAGGGGGGAGGCCGAGGCCGGAGGCGGAGCACGAGCCTAGACGCGCGCGCCAGAGGCGGCGGCAGAGCCCGCACCGGTGCGGCGCGGCGCTCTGGTTGGCTGGTCTCCTCCTCCCTCCCGCCGCCGCCCCCTCCTCCCTCCCACTCCCCGCCCTCCCCGCGGCGGCTGGCGTCGAGAAAGTACAGTAAAAAGTCCAAGTGCAGCCGCTCGGCGCACAAGATGGGGTCCGGCTCCTCCAGCTACCGGCCCAAGGCCATCTACTTGGACATCGATGGGCGCATTCAGAAGGTAGCCTCCTCCCCGCCCTTGCAGCCCCCGCTGGGTGCCCCCACCCCTGTGCTCCGTGCGCGCCCCCCACCCCCCCTCCCCTCATCAGCACCGTGGCCCTGCGATCCCGGGCAGTGGCCCCTCCCCGGGTGAAGGGCGACGCGGGGGGGTGGGGGGGGTCGCCGCGGCGGGTGGGGGACCGTCGTCTGTGCGTCCACGCGTGGTGGGTCCGGGCTGCAGCCTCTGACAACTTGGGCTGGGGGGCGGCGGGGCCCTGCGGAGCTGGCATCCCCACGCCTCGGGCCCCGTGGAAAGGGGACGACCCACGCGGGGGTATTTTTTCCGCCTCATGGGCAGAGCTTTCTCTGTAACAGATCTCATCCGGTTGAGTTTGCATGTTCAGAGGGCTGGTACGCTAAGCCTTTCATTTCGCTCCAAACGACCCCGAAGCAGACACCGCGGAGCCAGTGGCAGCGATGGGCAGCCCTGGGGGATGTGGTCCCCGTGCAGGGATGGTGACCGTGGCACTGAGGGTGACCGAGTATGCCCCCCCCCCCGGCCAGTAGCAGTGCCTCCTGCCCAGTGGGGAGCAGGTGTGGAGGGGGGATGGGGGCCTTAGAGAGAAGGGACCCTCGTACCTGCCCCCACTCCCTCCGTGTCCCCTCCCAGGCAGGCGGTCAGCTCTGACCGCAAAGGGGGCTCCCTGAGTCTGCTCATCCCCCTGCCCCCCACAAAGCGACAGGCTCTGTGGTCCCTCTGCCCTTCTCTGGAGACATGAAGCCCTCCAGATGTCCAGTGACCCTAACCAACTTGAGTCTCATAGGAGAGGCTTCTGGGACAGACCCCCCCCCCCCTTTGTCCCGGGCCCCTCCCTTTCTAAACCCCTGGCCTGAGCCCAGAGAGTCCTGGACCCGTGCCTCTGATTGGCAGAGAGGGACAATAAGAAAGCTGGCTTGGAGGGGGGGATTTTCAGCTCTTCCTGAAGGCCCCGGGGGAGGGGGGGAAGCCACCGTGAGGCAATGACTCCCATTCTTCAGCTGTACATTTCACGGAAGCCCCCGTAGCTGCCGTCTCTCCCCTTCTCTTCTCCAGGACCCCCCACCCCCACCCCTGCCAGGAAGCCAGGGGAGGGTGCCCCCGCCAGTCACGGAGTAGGCAGGGGGCAGGAGAGGGTCTCTCCGAGAGATCTGGAGTGCCTCTGCCAGCTTGCCAACAAGCCACCCTCACTGCCACTGTCCCCATGTCCGTCCCGGGGACGTGAGAACCCACCCTTCCCCCACCCCAGCCCGCCCTGGTCGAATCAGAGAGCAGGGAACAGGAAGCATCTGCAAGGGCAGGCTGGCAACCCTCTCGTTTCATGAGTGCTGGGCAGGTGGTCAGGACAGGCCTCCGGCCCCCCGACTTCCAGGACTAGGCGTTTGCCGGACCGCTCAGGAGCCTCAACGGCCTCCTCAGAGGAAGAAACGGCCCCGCGTCAGGTGCACGCACACGCAGCCCCACACACGCACTTACACGCGTACACGCGTGCTTCCACGCACAACGTGCGCACGAAACCACGCGTGCACACAGCACACACGTTCACAAACACAAACCCGCACACCCGCCTGCACACACACGAGCACACGCTCTCCCGCCCTGCCGGATGAGACTTCTCTGAGGCCGGCCCCCTCGATCTTTCGGAAGAGGTGAGATGAGACCCTGCCGCCAGGTCAGCACTGACAGCTTCTCCCCCAGAGCTTCCCAAAGGTCTCCCCGAGAAGCTGGATCGGAAGCGGGTGAAAAGCGGAAGGCAGGTGTCGGAGGGTGCGAGGGGAGGGCTGAGTCTGGGGGCTCCGCCGGCGGTGCAGGCAGGCTGGCATGTAGGAGCGGACGCACCTGGGGTGGGGGCGACTTCCAGAAGGCAGCCCTTGAAGGCACACCCGCCCTCAGGAGCGGGGAGGCCGCGGCCTCCGAGGGGCCCGATCTGCTTCCCCGGGGCGGCTCCACCCCTTCCCGTGGTTCTGAGCAAGTCCCCCCCGCGGCGGAGCTGGCCTCCGCATCCGAAAAGTGGGACAATCGCGTCTGCTTTAGAGACTGGCCTGGGAAGCAGCGAGAGCGGGCGGCCAGAGCGCCTGGGGCTGCGGGACCAGGGTGGGCATCGGGCGCCCACCCCTGGCTCCGGCCACGAACGGCCTCTGGCCGCGGCGCGCAGGGGAGGGGAAGTGTGGGCAGGCGTCTGCAGCGCCTGTTACTGTTCCTCGACCTTGCTCGGAGCGCTCTGCCTTTGCCCTTGACGCTGTTGGAGGCTCGGCTGGACTTGCAGCCCTGGGCAGAGCCACGCATTTGGGGTTTCCAGGCACGTGCCGGAAAATGACAATGGGCCACTCACTGCACGCCCAGCAGCACCGTGGGGACGTCAGACGTCTCTGCCGAGAGCGCTTCCAGCGGTGTTTTCTGTGGCTGCGCCCTCCTTCCTTAAGGTCACAGGCGCCCGGTTGATTCTGAAAGGTCCCCGCGTGCTGGCCGTGCTCTGTCTCCCTTTAACCCAGCAGAGCCCTTCTCCCCCACCGAAGGCCGTGGACACAGACCCCACGTTGCTTCCAAGGGGAAAGCGTGATGGGGGGATGGGGGAGGGGTTGAGGCGCGTGTCTTCTGGCGTTTGCGCTGCTTTGCCCCTCTGGTCATCAGTCCCGTGGCTCCGCCTTATTTCTGCCCTGTGCTCCGCGACTCACCCGGCTCTTGGTCACTGCACGCTCCCCCCAGAGAAGGCACAGATGCAGGGGAAGAACGCCCCCAGCAGTGATCCCCACAGATAGAACCGGGTCCAACAGAGCTTAGGGGGATGGTCCGGAGTTGTCCGAAGGGAGGCCGCCTTCCCTGTCCTGGGGTGATGAGGCTGGGGCGTCTCAGGTGCCCGGTGACACCGTTGCAGCCATCGGATAGTTGGTTCAGTGCTTTTTGACATGAAGGCAACTCCAGACGCACACGTCACATACAGTCCCGGGGGCATACAGTGTGACAACAGCAGTGGGAACTGGGGGGATCCTCAGACCGCCTTGGGGAATCGATTTTTCGCCTGCGAGCTTCCCTTCAGAGGCTGTGCACAGCGGGCTCGGAGGGCACAGGTGGCTTCTGCTTGGGGCCCGCGCCCCTCCTGCCCCCCCCCCCCCCCCCGCCACACAAAGGCAGCACACAGAGCCAGGCCGACCGCGGGCCACACTCTCAGAGCCTCACCCCTCTGTCCACATGGCCTGGGCGCGGTCCTTAACCTCTGTGCAAGGTGCGTGAACCGCCAGGGCTGCTTGATGTAGAATCAACGGGACAAGGCGAGTCACTTAGCCCGCTGTCCGGACGAGCTGTTGAACAGCTACCATGTGCTGAGCGCGGGTCCGGTGTGACCGTGACACCCACAATGCCATTCCCCCCCGTGATGGCCTCACAAATAGGCAACCACAGCTGCTGCAGGGCTCCCCGGGACGGACAGAAGGACACGGGGGCGGGGCAGGACGTGGGGGGCTTAATGGATACGTTCCCTTCCTTGGTTTAGACTGGCTGGGGTCGGGGGGCGTTTCGCAGACTGGGAAGCCTTAGGATGACCCGGATGGGGAGCCGCTGGTTGGCTAAGGGGACGGCCTCACTCACCTCCACACACCTGTCCCCATCACCTCTCCTCCCCTGCACCAGATGAAGCCGTCCCCTGCTCGTGTCAAAGGGGGAGCGGTGTCCTCGATCCTGGATGGCTGGGAACCCCTGCTCCAGAGGACTCTTCTCTAGAAGCTAATGCTTCTTGTCTCCGCCCAGACGGTTGGCTTTTTTCTCTCCTCTGCGGCCCCGGGCCTCAGTACCTCTGCCTTCGCACTCACCTACCGTGCCCACGGAGAAAGGGTGCGCTCAGCTGGGATGTCCAGGGGATGGCAGGATGGTACAGGTGACGTTGGGGAGGTTGAGGGGCCCCTGCCTGGTGGCACATCCAGGCATGGGTTTGATGACCTTACGGAGAAGAGTGAGGCGTTCATGTGACCCTTCAGCCTGGCCTTGGGCTTGGGCTGGGAAGAAGACTCATATGGACAAGAGTGGGCCTCCCGGAGCTCCCGAGGATAGAAGGGGCCACCTCTGCTGGTGCATCGCCCTGGGCTGGTGGCTCCCTCAGGGACAGTCCCCTGCCGATGGCACCCTGCCCGGCCCACCCTCAGCCCCCACTCCGAGCCATTGCATTCTTGTCCCAGCCTCACCGCAGCTGGGACCCCAGCCTCGCTCTGAACCTGGACCCCAGGTCCCCAGAAGCAAACGGCCGCTTGACTTGGTGAAGCTGTGTCCACTCTAAAACGAGGGAACAAATGAGAAAACCCGAAAGCGGAGAGTGGTGTTGGAAAGTTGTTCTAGTATCTGCGAAAGACTGTGCTGGGTTCACCGATTGCGGTCGCCCCACCCGCTGACTGCGGTCCCTCCTCCCCAGTGCACCCGGCTGTCCTCCCTTCTCACCAGGAGCCGTGGTCCCCGGAGCCTGGGCCTGCAGTGCCTGGGTCCCGTTGAGTCCCTGCGGTTTCCTCTGCGGCCAGGCCTCCAACAGCCCTGCCCGCCGTCCCTCTCCCCGCCGCCTGCCTCCCTGTGCCCGCCACCCGCCCTGCTCCAGCCCTGCACCCTCCAAGGGACTCCAGGCTCCTCTGCCTTCCTTTCTTGCCTTGGGCACAAACAGCTACTGCACTTCTTTAGGGCAACCCCACCTTCTCTTTTGCGAAACGTGGAGCTGCCCCCCGCCCCCCCCCCCGCATGTGGTCAACACAGCCAGGCCCGGAGACCCTCTTTGGGGTATCTCCCCCTTCCTGGAAAATATGTCTGTCTTGCCACCTGGCAGAGCCTGGTGAAATTGTCCTTTGGAATCTGAGATGCGTGCACCTGCCCTGCCCACGTGCAGAGCCGACGACGGAGGGGCCTCCGCTCCGTTTGCGCAGGACCGCGTCCACTGGCTGCACGACCCGTCGCGAGTTCTCGGGGCCTGGGCGCCGCTGTTACCCCTGCACGACCGCCAGGTGACGGCGACTCCCCGTGGCCATCCTCCAGCGCAGTCTGCTTCTCTTCCTTTAAGTGTTTGTAACTTACGATATTTAAGTGGGTACTTGAAATGGTAACATAAGCTAATCGCCAAGTTCGGAGACGCCCAGGTTCGGAGAGGGTCTCCAGCTGGAGATGGTCTGTCTGGTAGTGAGGGGGGAGGAGGCGTTTTGCCTCCAGCTCTGTCCCCCTGGGCTTGCGATGACCCCTCTGTCTCCAGCTGGGTGGGAGCTGGGAGGGGGGATGTAACAAGAACGGGGGTGTCCAGTCTCTTACTGGACAAGTAGATCGACCAGACACCTCTCGGAGAGGAGGCCTGTCCAATCCTGTCTAGCCCGAGGGCTAGACAAGTCAGGGAACCACTGATCTCCCTCCCCCTTCCCATTCGCCATGGCCCGAAGGTCTCTTAAACAGAAGGACGCGCAGATCTCTCAGACGGCCTGCAGCTCACCCTGTCTTGGAGGGGTGACCGCACAGAGTGGCGAGGACCACGGGCCCCGCAGACCCAGCTCTGTCGCTTGACTGCCAGGAAGCCCGAGGGAAGTCGCCTTCTCCTTGGTACAGCGGGCACGGCAGAGGCGCCCCCATGGGGTGACTGCGGATGGCACCAAGTGACAGGCAGAGTGCCCAGGGCGGAGCCGGCCCCCCAGGGAGGCTCACGTCCTGTCCTGATAGCAGCTCGAGGCCCGGCACCCCCCCCCCCCCGCCACCCCCCGCCCCTCCCTCTCCCCTGGGAGACCGCGGCAGGAGCTGAAGCAGCACTCTTGTCACTTGTCCGCATCTCTGTGAGGCCACCGCGAGCCCGAATTCAGCCCCCAGGACCCCGGGTGCCTGCTGGAAACACGACCCCTGGAGCCCCGAGCGGCCTGGGCCAGCGGCCTCCCCGTGGCCTGAAACACGTGCAGAGCACAGCTCTGGTCTTCAGGGAAGGAAAGCAAGGGCAGAGGAAGGGCTTGGTGTCCCATCAGACAGCTCACATGACTTGCAAATGAAAGACGAATCAGGGACGCGGCCGAGCCGCTGATGTCAGTGCCGTTGACGGGGAGCCCAGGGCCCAGCCCGGCGGTGGGACGGCAGGGACCGGGGGGCGGGGGGGGGGCACAGGCAGCCGTGGCTCCCTGGAGGCTGGGTCCCCACACCCTGGCTTTGCCTCCTGGGAGTGGTGGGCACGTCCCCAAGGCCCTTCCCCCAGCAAAAGGCACAGGCCAAGCCGCCTACATCCAGCCCCCACTTCCTCGGCTGCGGATGACCCAGCGGCAGCACTACTGGGAACTGGGGCAGGTCTTTGGCTGGAAGGGATAAGAGAGTCCCCGGAAGATGCGGAGGGCCCCCCAAGTATCCACCTCGACAGCAGCCCGCCAGCTGATCTTGACCCTAGGAAGGATGTCCCCGCGCGTCCTAACTCCCCCCTCGGGCACGCGGACAACCAGCTGAGAGGCGGCTGCCTCGAGGCACGTCCAGGCCCAACATTCCTGTCCTCCGCGGAGGCACGAGCTCCAGGCCGCGGGGACCGCTCGAAGCCGGCGCAGTTTGCAAGTTAGCGACCCCGGCCCCGAACTGGAGCTGGACCCACAGCCTCTTACTCGGCTCCCGGGGCCGTCTCCTCCCGCTTGGTGGTCGAGTGTCTGCGTTCCCAGGGTTCCGGATCTTTCTGAGCAAAAAATATCCTAAGCGCGCACGTCAAGAGCCACCTGCGGGAGCGCGAGGAGCACGTGGCAGTCTCTCCCCGGGTGTGTTGGGCACGTGGCCACGTGGCGCGAGATGGCCCCAGACGGTTGCAACCTCAAAAAAACAAGTCTCTGTAGTTGACAGTGTGGTTCGTTTGCCTTGAGCGCACCCTCCCTGTCCTCCCGTCCCCCCTCACCCCCACCGCGGTACCACGCCTGTCCCCCGAATCCCCAAGCTGATCGCCCGAGGGGAGAGTTTGCCTGAACAGAAGCAGTACCCCTAAAAACACAGTCTAGAGCGTTAAAGTGGAGCCAGAAAGTCTCATCGAGTTAGCTTTAGGTGCCCTGCGTGACTTTTTTTTTTTTAATTATAGCAAAATACATATAAAACTGGGGGCGCCTGGGTGGCTCAGTCGGTTAAGCGTCCGACGCTTGATCTCGGCTCAGGTCACGATCCCAGCGTCTGTGGGATCGAGCCCTGCATCAGGCTCTGCGCTCACAGCACAGAGCCTGCTTGGGACTCTCTCACACGTGCGCGCCCTCTCAATATAAATAAGTCAGCTTAAGAAAATGTATAAAATTTACGATCTTAACCACTCCTGGCTGTGGAGCTCTGGGGCATGAAACAGATTCACAGTCAGGTCACCAGCATCCCCACCGACCACCCTCCCCGACTGAAACTGTGTCCCCAGTACATGCCGCTTCCCCAGCCCCCGGTGCCCACCCTCTGCTCCGTCTCCGTGGACCTGACTCTCCAAGCCCCTCGGACGAATGGAATCAGTCCTTGTCCTTCTGTGCCTGGCGTGTTTCCCTGAGCACGATGTCCTCTGGGTCCGTCCACGTTGTGGCATGGGTCCGCTTCCTGACTTCTTAAGACTGAATAACATCCCCCCGTGTGTATGGCCCACATTCTGTCTCCTGGTTCCACTCTCGGTGAACCTGCCTGACGGTCTTTCAACCTCTGTCGTTTCCCTTCTTTCCTCAGTGTGCAAAGCGCGGGCCGTGCTGTGGTGGCACTCTTATTGTCTTTTCTGAAAAGCGTTGTCCTCCCCAAAGCCCTCCGCCGTTTCCTGGCCGCAGTTGCGTTAATCGAGGACGTGGTGTGTGGTGTGGCCGTGACCACACCACACGGGGACGGTAAACAGTTCGGGGAGGGTGGGCACTTCCCAGATTCAGTGACACTCTGTCCACGTACCGACAGCATGATGTCACAGTCCAGAGCCCGGATTCTGGGACACACAGGCAAGTTCCTTACGTGCCTCGGTGGCTCCATCTGTGAAGGGGGGTAGAGGGAGCGTCTCCCTCGGGGGTCGTTCGGATGAGACACAGGACTGTGTGTCCAGTGCCAAAGCGGGGCCAGTCCGTGGTGAGTGCCGCGTAGAGCCCTCGCCGCTTGTATTGATCTGTTGAGAGTTTATCTATTCACGCTGCGGACGGAAGGCAGTCAGATCCCCGTGTCTTGTTGGGAGGGCCTCGCCGAGACCCCCGGCTTCCCACTGCGGGGCGGCAGGTGGCTCCCGGGTAGCTGGCCGTCAGTCCCCGCGTCCGGCCCGTGTCCAGGCGCGCTCTGTGACATGTAGAGATGCTTCCCGCCCAGGGACACCGTGCTTCCCGGGGCAACCCTACATCCACCCTCCTGCCCCCCAGCCTTCTCACCGAAGAGAGGACCCACACTTGCCTTTCCTTTCTCTTCTCGCCGGTTCAGAGGTGGGGCCACGGGGACTGCGGAGAGGAGGGAGGGCGGGTGGGGTGGCCGCTGACTCTGCCGCGCCCACTGCGCAGGATGAACGGGGACAGCCTGCCCCCCCTCCCCCCCCCCCCCCCCCCCCCCCCCCCCCCCCGGCCGCATTAGGGCTCCAGGCTCAAGCTTCATTGATTTTGCCGGAAGGGGTGTGGGTGCCGCAAACACTCAACAGTAATTGTGCTGTTGAAGCGAGCGGGCCTCGGGCTCACGCTGTGTGGCTGGTCGCTGCCCGGGCTGCCCGCGGGGGGCTGCTGGCCACACCTCCCCCCACGGGCCCTTGGCCCCCCTTGTGCAGCCCGGAGGAGCACCTCAGCCCTGGGAGAGATGGGAGGTGCTTCAGGGAAACAAAGTCAGAGCCTACCCGTGTAGTGGCGGGAGTTAGCGGGACCTGGTACGTTCCCCGCTCCGTTTAGCCCAGAACACGGCCGTGAGGAAAAGCTGCCACCCTGTCCTGCAATCGGCACCACCAAAGGGACGGTCGGGGTAACGGGCATGGTGTCCAGATGGAGTCCGGTCACCCTGGAGGCCAGTGGCCCACTGGGCCAATTTGTTTTGTAAGCAGAACGGTGAACGGAGCCCTGGAGCCCGGTGATTCAGGCTCTTTACCCTCCCAGCTTCTGCCTTCCGGGTGTTTTTTTTTTTAAACTTTTATAGTCTTACAAATGCCAGAGAGAGAGGCAGCACCCAGTACCGCTGACATTATCCTCTAGAATCTTCAATAACGTTGGATTTACATTCGCAAGAGCGGCTAACCCCCGGGTGCTTATGGAAAGGCTGGCTGTCCACCGAAGCCGCTGGGTGCTGGGCGTGGCTGGGGAGCTGAGCCATTTCCAAAGTGCTGGGGGGAGGCCCCCAAAATGATGTCTTTGCCCAGAGTTGCGTTATATAAACTTCACACAGAGAACAGTTAAGATGTGAGCAGTGCTTAAAGTTTCATACATCCCCTCAGATCTCTAGAAGCTTCTGAAGCCTGACACATCACTGCGGAGAACAGAAAATCCGGAGCTCAGAACAGACACCAGAAGGGCTGGGAAACAGGACTCCAGAGATGGCTGTGGCCTGTGGAGCCCTTAGGACTTTAGACTCCGCCCTCGAGCCACCAGGGTGCAGAGCTGTGGTCCCATCCCAGCGTGAACTTGATCCCATTTTGTGCGTGTTGTTTGGAAGGCTGAGCCCTAAGCAGCAGAGGAGGGAGATGGCCTCTGTGCCCCCCCCACCTGGCAAAGCCAGCCCAGAAAATTCCAAGGAGCCGGGGTCCAGAGAGGAGCTTCCCCTAGCAGAGGAGTGAGTAGGGAAGTGTCGGAGCAGTGAATTCCCCGCCCCCGCAAATTTCTGGAAGCGGTGTCGGTGGCCCGGGGCTGAGCAGGTGAAGGAGGTGGGATCAGCCTCGGGGCGCTGCGTGGACACGTGGGCAGGTAGTATGAAGGTCGGCGGGAGGTAGGGGGGAGGCGCTGAGAAGCGACAGGTGGGGGGGGAGAGGGCTTTCTTGGAGTCAGAATCAGACCTGCCCCCCAGGTGCTGCCTGTGTTAGAGCCCTAATCAGTGTCGCCAGTGCTAACGCCGTGGCCCTGAACGAGCCTGGAGGGCTGTGGCTGGGCGCGCCGGCTCCCACGGGCTCCTGTCCTGAAGGTGTAGACGCGTCACAGGCCACCCCACACCCTGCGCCCCACCTCTTGCCCGGAGCACCCTGTTTCTTCCAGCTAGCTTCCTGGCCTGCAGCTTCCCCCCCAGGGCTTCCCCTGAAGCCCGGGGCCTCCCCAGGGATGGGGACCCTGGGTCTCCTGGGTGTTGGTGCGGGAGCAGCCGAGGCCGCAGGCTGGATGCAGAGCCCCTGACCCCCCCGGTGTGGGTTTCTGATTCGGCCTCAGCCCCTGCAGTGAGCCCTCTGTGCGTCCTCCAGAGGGATCCAGGAGCAGGCAGCTTGAGAGGACGCCCTGGAGCGAGGCGGGTCCAGGCAGCAAACGGACCCCTCCTAAGGGCCAGGCTCTCCTTCTGGAAGAAAGAGTCGGGGAGCTGGCGGCTTTCACGCAGCTGCTGTGAGCCCCAGGCATCAAACTAACGGTGAGCCGCGTGCGGGCCTTCGGAGACACGGCCCCCGGCTGAGGTTCCATCGCGGTGACGGGCCACCCCAGAGTCCCATGGCGTTGAGCAGAAACCCTGACCTTTGCAGGGACGTGTGGCAGCCACCCAGGAGGCACGGGGCGTTTCAGCCTGGCGGGTGGAGGCCAGCCTCTGAAGGACAAGAAGCAGGGCCGGGGGGCCACTCCGGCCACCTCGGCGGCAGGCACACAGCCCGCTGGGACCAGCGCGAGGCCCCTGCCGCCCACACCCAGAGACACTTGCTTTCTGGCAGGAAAACCATCCTCGATTTTTCCAATGAAATCTCAAGGTCATGAAAAGGAAAGGGAAAAGAGGAGACCCCGGACGCAGGAAGGAGGGACTCCTCCCCCGTGCAGATGAGGGCTTCTGGATCCCTCCGCTCCGCGTGGCCACCCAGCTGCCCACTTTCTCCCACGTCTCCGATTTCCACGCCCTTGGCCTCGGCTCACCAGGGTGGCTGGGTGAGGGCGTCTGGCCCCGCCTGCCCGCGCTGTCCCCTCCCTGTGCCGCTGCCCGCGTCGTCCTCAGCTCGTGACTGATGCCGGATGAGCTGTCCCCATCCTAACCTCCAGTCCTTCTGGGAGTATTACAGTTATTTCAAAGAGGATTTAAAGTTATATTTGGAGGAGCGTCATGAAAAAAAACTTTGAATAAAAACATGCCCTTGCCTCCGTTTGCCTGCCTTCCGCGCTGGCAACAGAGTGGCCTTGTAGAGGGAGTGGTGTGGTGCAGGACGGTCCCCGTGGCGTCACTAGCAGGAGGGAGCGGGGTTTGCCCGAGGCCGGGCCCCCGGAAGGTGGACGGGAGGACGGAAAAATGTGACCCGCTTCTCCGGGTCGTCCTGGGCTGTCTCTGCTCACGGAAGCTGTGGGTTCCAGGTTCCATGCGAGTTCGGGCCATCGTGTGTCTCGAGACGGCCAGAGGTGGTGAGTGATTTCTGGGGTTCCGTGAAAATACTTGGATAAGGAGAGAATGAAGGTGCGCGGATTCCTCTCGAGAGAAGTCGCGGTCCCCTGTGTGATGCCCGGGAAGGAGGCTGGAGCAGGAAGGGGCATGAGCCTTCCGCCTGGACGGGTTCTCCTCAAAGGGCTGCAGGACCCGGATCCCCAGGGTTGTGCCCCGCTCCTGACCTCAGAGCCAACACCTGCCATTCGGCCAAGGCCTCTGGGACACCGTGCAGGACCCGCTTCCCGCGAACAGCCCCTCCGCCCGCGCACTTCTGCCTCCCCCCCCCCCCCCCCGCCCCGATTTCGCTCCTGCTGGGACGGACGATGGAAGTGATGCCGCTCGCTTTCCAAGGTGCCGGAGCTCGGGTCTCCCTGGGGAGGGTTTTCCTGACTCACAGGCTAAGTCTGGTTGCCACGGGGCTTCCCCACGTCTTTTCACCTCGCCCCGCCACCCCCTCACCCCTCCTGGATGCGGCTGCGGGCTGCAGGCTGGGGGTCTCCCGTGGGTGGCCCTCCTCACGGCCCCTCCCCCCGGGCATGAAGGAGCCCGGGGCCCAGGACGGTCTCGCTGGCCGCACTCAGCCTCCTGATACAGCCGAGCCCAACAGAGCCCTGGGGGACAAGGGTGCAGGTCGGGCAGGAGAGCCAGGCAGGGGCCCAGTGAGGGGACACGGGACAGTCGGGCACCCTTGAATGGGACCCAAGAAGTAAAGCAATTGTCCACCGGAGAGACACCTTCAGAAATGTCCCCACACAAAACAGTCCTTGGAAGGGGACTCCACCCCCACACATTTCTTACCCGTTCAGCTGTCTGCTCTTGGCATTTTCCGTCCCCTGTGGTCCATTATTTATCACGGCGGAGACTGGCCTCAGACACCAGAAGTAGAAAACGAAACAGAGCAAGCCGGAGAGTGACACGAGGGGTGAATGGATCGGCCATGACAAATGGGTTCAGCGCGGAGGGGGCCGTGGGCCCTTGCAGACACAGGCGCAGGGAGAGCGGCCCTGAAATCCTGCCGAGCCCAGGCCTGGAGCCCGAGCTGGAGGGCTGTTTAGACGGTCTGGGCGGCCGTGTCCTGCTGATGAACATTGTCAACCAGGACAGGAGTTCCCATGGATCCCCAGGCTGCTCTTGTCCGGCCTTCCCGCCCAGGCCCACATCGGCCCCTCCAGGAGGGGAGGGGCGGGGGGACAAGGTGATGGGTCCCCTCTCTGGAATCCGTCCCCGCCGGCCCCTCCTGGGGTTTGCCCCCAGTCATATTCGCACTCCGTGCCTCACACGGCCTCAAGGATTCCTATTCTCTGCAAAGAGAGTCCAGTCTTAGAATGGAGGCCAAGGGCACAACGGCTCCTGGGACGACACCAGCGCATTCCCACTGTCAGCGTCACTGAAAACAGCACCAATTTATTCTCTCGCGGTTCTGGAGGCCAGAGTCCAGGATCAGCACCACGGGACCTCCATCAAGATGCTGGCAGAGCTCCCCTCCCCCCTCCCTGCCCCCAGAGGCTCTAGAGGGAAGCATTCTTTGCTGCTTCCTACTTCGGGGGGCTGTCAGCACACTTTGGCTCGTGGCCACACACTCCAGCACCTTCCGAACTCTCTGTCTTCACATCACTCCTCCTCCTGTGTCACCTCTCCCTCTCTGCGGCCTCGCCATTCGGGGGATTCCCGTACGGCCCATCCAGAGAATCCGGGCTAATCTCTTCCCAGGATCCTCAATCTTACCGAGTCTGCTGAGGCTTTGCCTCGGAGGGCGGAGAAGGACGCCACAGGGCTCTTAGCCGCCCAGTTGTATGTGTTTCTGGCCTCGGATTAAACCACAGGCCCTTGTCTCCAAGGCTCCTCACATAATGGCTGTTCCCCAAAGCCGGCGGGATCATCGGTCTGGAAGGCTGACGGGGCGCAGTAGGGCGGTCGCGCCTTCCCTGCACCTGCGGCCCGGTGCATCGTGCTCCTTGTGGCCTCCCGTCCCTCAAGGCCGGCCCTCCTTCACAGATGGGTCACATCTGCCTTTATTTGTGCGTGTGATGACGTCACTGCCTCCCCTGCCTGCCGGCTGCCCGCACACTCCAAGCAGGGTCCTACATTTCTGTCTACTCCCACACCAAATTTTGCTGTTCATTTTGACGGAGTTAACTCATGCCGTGCTGAGCAAACGTGCCTCCAGACCCGTTCACTTAACAGACGAGAGGGCCCCCCGTGCGTGCACGGGAGCCGAGAGGAGATGCCTGGTGGGCCGTTGGCCGTGCGCCCGCCCCCCAGCCCCTTCCGCCACCGTGCCCCCGCTTGCTTATCCGGCGGCCCTGGGATCAGCAGACTGCAGTTTGCATCTGGCACAGACACGCGTGTAGCTGTAGGATCCTGACCCTCGGATTCCACACCTGTGCCACGGGGATAGTCCCTGCCCAGCACACATCGTCTCGCGCCCACAGCGTAGCAGGGATTTGCAAGTATTTTACAAGGGCGACCAGTGTCTCGACTTCCCCGTGTTGCAGAGGAGGACAGCGTGCCCACCAACCCCAGGGCGCGTCAGAGGCAGAGCTGGGGCTGAACCAGGAAGGCTGGCTTCAGGTTCCGCGTGCCACAGCACAGACCTCAGGGAAAGGTCTACCCATGGGGTGCGAGGGTCACTCCAGCCCTCGGGCTCGGTGCGGCGACCGCCCCGTGGGGGCCTCCCGGCACCTCGAGGCAGGTGGAGCTGTATTACCCCCACTGTGAGGATGAGAGGGCCCTGCGGGGCAGGGAGGGTGGCATTTGGGGGATTCCCCTTGTGTTTGCTCCCAGCTAGCCCTCCCACGATTCCGGGAGACTTTGTGCCGCGTCCGAGGGCGGTCATCAGTAGTTCCGGTGCCCTTCATCACCCTGAGCCGTCGCGTCCTCACCCCTCCCCGCCGACCATCGCCCCTCTGCCGGACACTCACGCACGCCCTTCCCCTCCATCGCCGCTCCCTCGCTGTGTGACTCTGGAAAAGTTCCTGACGTTCTCTGAGCCTTCCTATCTACAAAACGGGAAGAAGGATGCCCACCCTCAAGCGTACTTTAAGGATCAAAGGTCATGAGCGTTCTTCACCCAATCGCGCAGGGAAAGGAAAGGGGACCGTGTCTCACACACTCACACACGTGTTTGTTTTCAGTTCGGGATCCAAAGCTGGCCCACACATTGTATTTGTTTGCAGTCTCCCTAAGCCTCTTCCTATCCGCGTGTCTCGTGCCCTTTACGTTCCTTGCCATTTACTTGGAGATGAACGCTTGCTACTTCTGATCCTTAAAGACACAGACAACAATACAGGCCCGGATACAGATGCACCTGTAGCTATGACGCCCCGAAGGATGATGAGGCAGATTGTTGTTAGTTTTCTTTCCATGTGAATATCGCCCCGTGGCTGTCTTGAACCGTAAGAAAGGATCCCGTAGGTTAGGGATCCACACTGACGTGCATACAGATGAAGCCATATGTCTACACTGGGTTTTCAGTCACCCCGCGGGGGAGATGTCGGGGTGCAGATGACTCGGGCTGGGCCTGTGCTGCTGGCCGTGGGGGTCGGGGGCCGCGGTGGGGCCCCGCTGTCGTGCACGCTCGAATGTTTCCAGAGCACAAAACTTCTCTTCTGTAGAGGAATGGATGTAATGAGTCTGACACATACTTATAAATGGTAGTTTCTGCTGTTACTTTATATTCTCTTCAAACGCAGTGACCAGAAAAATACCTCCTAACTTGGAAAGGGAAACGAGGCCTGATAGAGAGTTTATTTTAGCGGATTGCCTGACAGTTAACTGTAATCCACTCTGTGGTACCATCCTTAAGGGTCCGAAAACAAGGGCCAAAAGAGTGAATATTGTGCTCACATTCACATGACTGTAAAATTTGTAATTAGAGGTGAATTGCAGACAGATTGCAGACAGAGATAGATGGAGAGAGAGGTAGACGGCCCACACGCTTCCTCGGCGACACGTGTTTGTTTCTTGAGTATTTAAAAACATAAAATGTGGGATTGTGGTCTTGGTCTCTTTTTAGCCTGTTCTCTATATTAAACACTTGTAATTCTTGGGCACTAAAAAGCCGGTGGAAATTCGTCTTTTAATTCCCTCAAAGGTAGAAAAGTTGTGAGTCCAGGGATGGGCCGTGATTTGGCCGCTTTATGGGCTGTGCGGGTTGAGCTCTAACTCCTGGAGCTGGGGCATGAGATCCGGGAGGCAGACTGAAATACCCTGGTTTGCTTTGAAGGCAGACAAAGCCTTATAAAAGCTTCTAGAAGCAGATGTAAACCTGAGTAGGTTCTAGGAACTACAGAAAATAAGTCACAGTTTGATAGACGAAAGATAAGGAATTTGAATTGGTTTCTTTTCCTCTGGGAGAAGAAGAGCCTAAGTCAATATGCCACCAGAAGTACCGATAATTGAAAACAAGGCAAACGGAGGACGTATACGCCATTATGGGCAAGTGACAGTGGCAGAGGCCAAGAGACCACTCCTGCTTCCCGTGCAGACTGCCCCTAGAGGTCTCCGTTCAGGAACAGCACGCGGCACTGTGTGCTTGAGCCAGGCGGGCCCAAGTTTGCATTTGGGACCACGCTGGCCAGGCCAGCTTCTTCTCTCTCTGTGGCTCGGAGCCCTCATCTGTGACAGGGCTGATGATGATGTCCCAGGGTCACTGGGCTCAGATTCTGGCTCAAGAACAGTCGTGATCCTGTCAGGTCGTGGTGACGGTGGTGGTGGCGGCGAAGATGTGATGACAGAGGTCAAGGTGGAGGTGATGGAGGAGGTGACAGCCGCGGTGACGATGGTGGCTCTGGCATCATCAGGGGTGTGACACAAAGCAGCGGATGCAAATTTCAGCCCCAGCTCGTTTGCACAGGCCAACGCTTGGGCGCCAGTGCTCCCGGATCTGATGGGCAGATCCTGTGCTCCGTGGGAGGCAAAGGACCGCCCACAATTCTGCCCTCGGGGACCTCATCTTCCGAAGACTTTCTTCCATGTTTAACGAAGACAAAACGAACCCGGACCAGGGTGAGGTCACGCTGATCCCTGAGCCCAGCAAAGTTTTCTCAACTCCTGCTTGGTGATTCGGTGAACTAATCCATACACATCTGCATCTATCTGACCCCAGTTTTCATTGCGCTTTGGATGTAGTTGAATGTGGTTAATGAGCAGTACAAGGATACCAGAGCGATGGAACCTGCTCTGTGACAGCTTTCCCAAGATAACACGTCCTTTCGTGCCACACTCTGCTGAAACACCCAGGAACGCCGACACATCGAGGTCGAAGCTGCCTCTTGCTTGTGAAAATGGCCTTTCACAAGGGGTCAAGGAGGAGCCTCCCCAGCCCCAGCCCCAGGGAAGGGTTTCAAAGGGCCCCTCCTGTAATCACAACGGCCACATAACTCAGCACTTAGTGCGCACCAAGCTCTCTGTGTGTCATGATGAACCTTCCTGACATCCCAGAGGCACAGGAAAACTACTTTCATCACTCTGCGGGAGAGTCAGAGCCTCAGAGCGGTGAAGAAATCTGCCCTGGGTTGAGCCGGTAAGAGGAGAGGCTGGAAGTGAACTCATGTCTGTGGCTCCTCCCTGCTCACCCCTCCGCCCTGCTTGTGCCTGGAGCAGTGCACAACACCAGCGTCCAGCCAGGGGTAATCCAAGGGATGTGAGACAGCTAAAATGGCCCACACTCCAGGCAAACCAGGACCTGCCGGTTCAGACCAAGCCAGCTGAGATCAGCCGCTCACCCAGCTGACTTACTCGTGGCCAGACCCACTTACTCTGCCCTGATGGCCAAAGAGTTAGTGCTGTGATTTGCACAGTGCTAGCAACCCATCTGTTCCCCCCTACACACACACACAAAATTTTACACGCAATCCTAATGTGTGAACCTTATATAAAGTTAAGTGACATGTGTTAGTACCCATTTGTCCTGTAAGTTCACATCTATAGCACGCAGTAAAGAATGAATGGGAACAGAGGGGGTCCCTGCGTGAGCACTGGGGTTAGAATCGGGAGCTCGGGGCGGCATCCACTGGCTAACGGCCTCAGCGTCAGTTAACGTCACTGGCCCCAGATTTACTGGTCCCCAAGACACTCCCTGAGGAGCGCACCCTGGCCCACACTGTCCTGCGGACGTGAGCAGGGCTGTGTGGCCCCGTGACTCGGGGGCCAGGACTCGGCCTTAGGACAGCGGTCAGGGGCGGCCTCGTGGGGGCCAACCCAGCGGACCTGACCCCAAAGATAATGTTGATACTTAGGTTATTACAGCCGAGGGTTTGCTTTGTAATTACATCTAAAGGAGTTTGAGGCGACCTACTGGAAGGAAGGAAATCTGAATCAGGGGTTGCCAAGAACCCGTCCTGTGCCCCCGTGCCCCAGGGTGGCTCTGGTCAACCAGAATGCGCCCTTCAGAAGTCAGCCGCTTCCCCGCCTGAGCCGGTCTTGGCCCATCTGCTGGTCTGGACTCTGCAGGGCCCCTGAGCCTGCTCATTGCAGCTTCCTCAGCAGGAGGCCCTGGGCCTCCACACCCTTCCTGGTCCCTGGTCAGCAGGGCCCTGAAGATGCATGGGTCTGAGGGGCGTTCCAGTAAGGTCTGGAGCCTAGGAATTCTTTAACAGGGAGTCCCAGCCCGTGGGGGAGCACCTGGCTGCGTCTTCAGCACTCAGAGCACCTGCTGGGGACGGGAGCACCCTCTGGCCTCCCCCTTCCGTTTCCCCAACTCGGGTTCCCTCCAGGTCCCAGTGCCCCGTGGGGTCCCTCCAGGCCCCAGTTTTCTTTCTCACCTCATTCTGCCCCAGGAGACACCTGGCCTCGTTCTCTGCCCTGGATTCTTGCTCTGCCCTCCCCCCAACACCTTCTCTGGGTCCCCCCATGCCCCGCCGGCTCTGCACCCTTCCCCCCATGTTCCCCTGGTGCCTCCCTCTCACGCTGGTTCCCACACTCCTTGCTGAGCGCTATTTAAATTCTGGGTTTTGTCCTCTGGTTAATTTCCTCATCTGCTTGGCGTAATGCCAAAGAATATTCTTTCCGAATAAAAAATGGTAAAGGCCGTTATTTGTCTCCTAAGAATTCTTTGTAAATGCAGTACAGCACGTGCTCTCGGGGGGGGGGGGGGGAATGTTCATAAAGTACTTCTGTTATCGGTTACTAACCTCAGCTTCCAGATCTAGATAACTCTTGCTTGTGAAAGCCCTGCAGAGTCACTGTAGAATATTTGGAAAACGCAGAGCATATAAAAAGAAAAGAACCCATCGTGCCACCAGACGTTTCGGGACCTCTCCCGAGGCTGTGTTCTCGTGTGTGTGTGCGTGTGTGGCTCTCTCTTGTTTACATAAATCTTTACCCTGATCATTTCACTCAGCATTACGTCAGCCGTACTTTCCGATAGAACGTGAAGTCGTCTTCAGAAACATGATATTAGTGCCAACATAATGTTCCGTCCTGGAGACTAGCTCAAATGGAGTCATTTCGTCGTTTATGTGCTATTTCTCCTAATCCCATTTCTCTGCAATAAATAACAGGAGAGGAGCCTCCCTGGCCGTGGCTCTTTGCTTGCAAAGCGGCCGCGCAGGTCAGGGGTTTGGCTCGCCGTAGGCGTGAGCTCACTCGTGAAAAGGGCCCGAACGGTGTTAGAAGGGCACTTTATAAATGCTCTTATTATTATGTTCGCTGTTATTGTTTCCCTAAGAGCGGTTCCTGGAAACGGCTTTCTGGGTCAGGGGGCACGCGTTTGCCAAACCACTTTCCGCCAGGGCCGTGTGGGTGCACATTCCGGACAGGGCGCCCCCTCACGACCCCCGGCCAGAGCTACCGCACAAAACCTCTTGATAGGTAGACACACAGTTGTAGCAGAGAATACAGAGAGGGGCGCCTGGGTGGCTCAGCCCTTGGAGCATCTGACTCTTGGCTTTGGCTCAGGTCATGATCTCACGGTTCGTGGGTTCCAGCCCCTTACTGGGCTCTGTGCTGACGGTGCGGTGCCTGCTCGAGATTCTCTCTCTCTCTCTGCCCCTCCCCTGCTCCCTCTCTCTCTCTCTTTCTCAAAATAAAGAAATAAACTTAAAAAAAAAAACAGAGGGAAACCCAGTTTCCCTCGTGGCAACTTCTTGCAAAATTATAGGAGTGTCACAACCAGGACGTGGACGCTGAGTTGACCCAACACCTCACTCAGATTTTGCCCGCTTTATCGTGCTTGTTCGCATGTGTGTATTGAGTTGTATACGAGTTTGTCAAACGTACAGATTCTCATTGCCACCCCCTCGATCACCCCTTTTGAGACCCCACCCCCCCCATCCTCCCCTCTCCTGCCGCCACCCACCCAGTCCCCAACTCCTGGCTGACGCTAATCTGTTCTCCGTGTCTAAAGTTTTGTCATCTCCGGGGTGTCATCTGAATGGAATCACACGGTATGGAACCTTCGGGGATTGATTTTTACTCACTTGGCACGAATCCCTCCGGATTCATCCGGTTGTTGTGCGGACCGATAATTTGTTTCTGTTTCTTGCTAAGCGGTGTTCCGTGGTGTGGACAGACCCCAGCGTGCTGGCGTTCACCCGTTGAAGGGCGCGTTCGTCGCTTCCAGATTTTGGCCGTCTACCACTGTTTCACCATTGTCAATTTGGTTATTTCCTCCTATTTTCTTGGAGGCCGATATGGCTATTTTTAGAAGTCCGTACCGTTGTTTTGGTGGAGTACAGATTTCTCATGTCAGCGGGACATTTATAATTAATGAACATCATCATCAATTACAAGAGTAAATACAAGTTAACACTGAGATTTAAAATGCCCTGGGGGGCTGAGATCAACAGCCAGTGTGAACAGAGCGAGGGGGGGGGGGAGGGGGGGCCAGAAGCGAGCGTCCCGGAAGCATCCATCCAGTTCTGATTAACCAGAGGAGGCCACACGGAACATTCCCTGTGTGGAGAAGCAGAGCTCACCCGTTGCTCCGCGGGAAGGGGGACTTGGTGGAAGAGGAAAGCGTCTTCCCCCCCTATGCTGGGACCCCAGCAATGTGGTGTCTGTGGCTCAGTATCCTCAGCTGAAGCCCGTAAAATCCCTTGGGGGCAACACTGCAGGAGAATCATAATGAGGACAATTTTGCCTGCGATTCGTTACCCCCAGGTTCTAAGCAGCTCTGTGAAAACTGTTGCTAAGGCAATTGAGTAAAAAATTTCACAGGCGCCATACACGGGAACAGCAAGACAATGAACGTGATTGCATGTTTTACAACAGCCAACCCCGAAAGCACGACATATCTGACACCGAGAGTTTTTTGATGATTTTCAGGGGTTCCGGGGACGTTTTCCGTGACTTTGAAAGGCGACTAACGCCGTCTGGCTCGCCAGCTTCGTGAGACTGCCCGCGCCCCGATCGGGATGGTGGCCGGCCTCGCGGAGGAGATCCCGGGGACGCTCAGCTCCCTCAGGAGGCCACCCCCGCCACCCCCACCCTGCCCGGTCCCTAGTCCCCTCCCGACATCCGCAGATTGAACTTTTCTTCTGCGATAGTGGCGGTCGCTGTCTTTCCCAGGCTGCAAAACTCAGCCCAAACCCACGCGGCCACTTGGTTATCCTACTTGTCCGGATGGGGAGCATTTCGTAATGCAAAACCACAGATATCTGCGCAGGAAACCCAGCTTCTAGTGGTCACTGACTTCGTGCCAGTCCACCCGAGAATGTGACAAGCCCAGCAAGAGTCGTTCTCAGCAGCTGCGGGGAAGCGCCTCGGCCGGGCCCCCGCCTCCCCGAGCGGGTGTGGGAGACCCGGAAGGACAGGGTGCGGGAGATCTGGAAGGACAGGGTGCAGGGCCTGGGGGGGGCGCTGGGGTGCGGGACACCCGGAAGGGCGCGGCGCGGGGCCTGGGGGGGCACCCCCAGGCCTGAGCCCTCGGCGGCCCTCTTACTCCTGCCCGAGCGCCCGACGGCTCCCAAGAGGGGGTCACTTCCTCGGAGACAGTGCCAGCCACAGCTGGCAGAGCAAGGCCCGCGGGCAGGAAGCCACAAGTCACGTGTGTGAAGGCCACGAAGACGCCGTCAGCCCGCTTCTGCGCACCTGCCCCCTCCGGAGCACAAGCGCCCACCCGCCCTGCAGCCCTCCCGGGGCAGCCGGGCTGGTTCTGGGCACCGGGACCGCGGGGCCCAGCCTGGGGCTGTGCAGCCCCCCACGCTTTGTAAAGGAGAGCGGATGGTGGACATTAAGACCAGCTTTCCTCAAACATTGCTTTGTCTGTGAATCGCACGTGAATTTGTCATGAGGCATGATACATCCTTCAACGGTCCCCGGTATCTGGCCAACATGGGATGCAGCACCCACCCCCTCCCCCGCCACGGGCATCTGGCATTTCCTGAGCCTCCGCCACCCGCTGGACCCGTCCCAGGCTCTGGGCACAGCAGAGCGAGACACGGACGGTGTGGCGGCCACGGCCACCTGTGGTCAGGGCTGGGGTGGACGTGGAAGCGGGGGCCGGGCCTGCCTTGACACGGCCAGATGCGGAGCAGGGCTGGGAGCCCGGGGAGGGATGGGGACGTGTGGGGACCGGGGCGCACACCAGCCACCGCCTTCCTCCGCTGGAGTAGAAGCTTCGTAAAGCCTGTGAGTCACAGCCTGGCCGCTGCCCGCGCCATGCACACTGCTGCCGAGTTGAAGAATTGGCCACCAAAGGTGTCTCGCCAGGCCAGTCCCTCCATACTGTTGGGCGTAACACCACACCTCTCAGGTTCTCGGAGCCAGGTGTGGTGACGCAGGAGTGGTCCGGGTGAGAGGTGACAGCCGGAAACGGGAGGGGGACACGAAGGAGCCCTGGCAGCTTGCCACTGGCCGAGGATGAGGAAGCCCAAACTGCCAGGCCCTCTGAGTAGGGGAAGGAACCTTCTGGAAAAGATCCGGGCGCCCCCATCTGTGGGTGAACTCCTCATCACCTCTGCTGGTCTCGCCGAAGCCTGGAGCCCCCACCGCACCCCGTCCCCGTGTCACTGCTGGCCCGCGTCCTGTTTCCCAGTCAGTGCACCCGTCGAAATCCTGTTTCTGCTCCGGAACATCCCAGGCAGCTCATCACTGTCACTGGGGTCTCCTCTCCTCGCGAGATGCCCGCCCACATCCTCACCTCGCACTTCCTGCCGGATACACAGCTTCATCGCTCCGTGGAAGGTCCTGGTTGAAAGCTCCCGGAGGGGACTTGGGAACAGCGCTGTCCTGCGCGTGGGTTTGCAGGCAGACCACACACAGAGTGCCCTCCGGGAGCCGCGGTTCAGCCACGATCAAATCTTCACCCGCCTAGCGTTGTAGCGGGGAACTCGTTTGCCTGGAGCTGGTGCTGCGGCCCGGAGACCCCGTCCACCCCCCTGTCTTTGGCAGGCAAGCAGCACAGTGTGTGGCTGGAAGCCGGGACCTCGAGGGGCCCTCCCCGCACGCTCCCTCCACGAGCCTCGGAAAGGGGAGTCCGGGGAAAGCAGGGAAAACACAGACCAGGGCCCTCCGTGAACAGAATCACATTCCGGGAAGAGGCCTCTGGACCCAGAATCAGAGAGAAGCCACACCCCGTCCTCTAGAACCGGCCCATCCTGTGTCTGTAACCCGCAGACCACCCAGACTCGGGATTTGGTGGCCGATGGCCACCCTCTCTGCAGCCACCAGCCCTGCTCCTCTAAGTACGTCGGTCAAGGTGCTTTTGATACTTGGAAACAGAAGTGGGCTTATGTCAGTTCAAGAGGCTCGGGGTTCGCGGTGGACGGATGTGAGGAGGTGCACATGGGCGGGTCCCGATCTGGGGCTGCGGGAAATGTGCTGGGCAGCTAGCAGGTGGAGATGCCCTGCGCTCTGACAGGTGTGCATTGGCCACTGCCGTCCCTGCGCCTTGAACCTGAGTCCCCACCTGTAAGGACAGGCCCGGAGGACGCCTGTCAGGAAGGAGCCCCGCTCAGCCAACCTGGCCAGAGCCCCGGGTCTCAGCCCTGGGCGGCCCGATAGGAATGGGTCAAGGCTGGTCCCAACTGTGAGCTGAGCCAGAAAGTCCAGTCAACCTGGGCTCCAGTGACACCTGCCTCTCTTCCTTGTCCTGACCGACTGTTGATCAGTGCCACAAAGCAGCAGGACCGTCCTGCTGTGAGCTTGGGGATCCCCCTCCCAACCCCTGCTTCCGTCTTTGCCTTTCTGGAGTCAAGCGTTGCTCCCTCCCCAAGAAACAGTGAAGCAGAGAACTGGGTTAGATGTTCCTTCTTCAAGCCCTGGAAGTCCCACAGGCTGTAAATTTGAAGTCCTACGAAAACAAAACTGGGTGCCGAACAAAATGGAGCGGGAGGTCATCCGGTGCGTTTGGTAATGTGGAGCCCCCGGGAGACCGGCACCCAGAAGTGCGGGATTCCAGAGCCACCAGGAACCGTGAGGTCCGTGCGCAGTGGAGACGGCTGGCGTTGGGGTTGTGTGGAAACATGGTGTCCGAATGATGCCTTCAGCCACCCGCCCTCCCGTGTCGCTCCTCACGGACCCGAGAGCAGGTGCACCTGATGCGATCGGTGCCATCTGCAGAATGGCAAACCGAGGCTCCAAGGTTACCGTCTTCCTGGTGAGGGGTGGGGAGGGCGAGAGAGGAGCCGGTGGGCAGAGGGAGTAGCCGGTGGGGACAAGCCCTGCCCTGCCCTGCCCTGTCGCTGGAAGGAGGCTGGTGTGAATGCAGGCACCGAATGACACCCACGACCTGGGAGTCTAGGTGCTGCGGCCAGGTGTGTGCACAGGGCGGGGCGGCCCTGGACGCGTTCCGACCTCCACTGGCTGGCGGGGCCTGAGGGGGCCTCTTTGGCTTTGATCCCGGCATGGGGCTGGGCTTGTGGCCCCCTTGCCCCTCATTGGTTATGCGGCAGCAGGAAGGTTCTAGACACGGAAGCTCCCGCTGGCATCACGGGCCCCCGCTGAACAAGAAGATTAGCATCCAGCAGGCGAGAGATGGGTCCTCGTGTGTTTCTCGTGTCTCACTCTAACATCACGGTGCTGCCAGTCAAGCCACGTGCAAGGGTCTACTTACGAGCGTCGGTCGCTGCCTCAAGCCGGACGGAAATACGAAATCTGTGTTTTTCTGCGGGCTTGCTCCCCGTACATCTCCCGTTTACATTTCCTGTTTCCAGCACTCTTTCTTGGCTGCACAAAAGGGAAAGGATTTGCAGAATGATTCGGCGCGGGAACCAAAAGTCACGGGGCCCCCTGGCAAGGCTGCCCGGTGGCGGGGGGGGGGGGGGTGGGCAGTCTCCCGAGCCAAACAAGCGTCTCCCACAGCCAGGAGCACCTGACCTCGGCTCGGGAGCCTCTCCTGCCACCAGCGAAGAACCCCCGTCCCAGCCCTGCCACCATCAGGCACGCCCGTCGCTGTGCCCCAGCCTCTCACCTGCTCACAGCGTATTCGGTCAGGGGAAAGCCTGGCTCTCGCACACATGTAAGACGGCCCCACATCCAAGACGTCATTAGCTGAAGGGGGGGGGGGGGACTAAGAAGATGTCACAACCAGCACAAAAGGGAAATCCAAGGACCATACACCTGTGTGTGGTTATCTTTTTTTTTTTTAATGTTTATTTTTGAGGGAAGGACAGAGCGTGAGTTGGGGAGGGGCAGAGAGAGGGAGACCCAGAGTCGGAAGCAGGCTCCAGGCTCTGAGCTGTCAGCACAGAGCCCGATGCGGGGCTCGAACTCACGAACCGTGAGATCACGACCTGAGCCGGAGTCGGACGCTTAGCCCACTGAGCCACCCAGGCGCCCCTTGCGTGCGGTAATCTTGAAGCAGAATCACAAGTGGACGCGGCGTGACCTTCCAGTGGAGACACCCAGCATCATCTGTTTTGTTTATCCTGGATTTCCTTCCGGCCTCCTGGCCTGTTGTCAAAAATCACCTCGACGGGGGGTTATTCTGGGTCTGGAGCGAGGCTGGCCTCGCTCGGTGTGGCCGGGTAGCTTCCACGGGGCAGCAGGCGGGCCGGGGCGCCTCGTGAGCCTGCCTGACCTCGTCTCATACGTGCATTTTTTCAAGCTTCTGTTATTAGCTGTCCCGAGGCCGGGCGGGCGAGCAGGACAGTGTCTCTCTTCCAGCGGCCACAGGCGGCACTTAGATGCCGGTGAAGCCTCTGCGGACAAGCACAGGACATGCCCCCCTGGACCGCGTTCCCGTCCACCGATTGTGGGCTGAGTGAGCCCATGAAGCTGTCTGTGTTCCAGCTAAAAAGAGTCACGGTCTGAACGCTGTCTGAGCGAGGCCGTCAGAAGCCCGTCCCCGGGAGTCTGCCCCTTGGCGTGGAGGTAGTTTTTGTCCCGTTCTCTGGGGCTCCGAGGTGGCCCTTCCGGGCGGAATCACAGCCTGGCGTCTGGCTGATGCAGAGACACGGCATAGACGTGACTCTGCCCAGTTCTGCCCGTTCCCACAGAAGAGAAACTTGAAGCGCAGAGAAGCTTGCCCAGGGTCGGAGAGGTCAGAGGCAGAGCGTCAGCGTCCCCCAGGCGCCCCGGTTCCCACACTGTCACCCCAACCGCTGCAACAGGAAATCCCCACCCGCGGGCCGGCTGCGCTGGGCAGAGTCAGAGGAGCCCTCCCCGTCTCAACGGGCTGCATTCATGCATCTTCGGGGTCGCTGCTGTCCACGCCCCTCCTCCGTCCAGCCTCCGGGAGCCCACGGCGGAAGCGGGCTTTCCAGAAGAAGCTGGAGAGAAAGAATCTCAGAGACCGCCCCTGCCTGTGAACGCTGCAGGCTGGCACAGGGCCCCGACCCGCCGTGGGGAGCCTCCGTGCACATGAGCCGCGTGGGCGGCGACCTCTATGAAGGTGTCGCGTCTGCCCTGACGACAACACGGGTGCCCCTTCTCCTGGTCTGAGGCAGCCCACCCAGCCCACCCAGGCCCCCGCGAGGGACCTTGCTGTGGTCAGGCAGGGAGGGAGGAGCGCGGGGCTCACGGCAGCCGGGAGACCCCCGGCTCCTAACCCGCAGTTCCCGGGGCCCAGCCCAGACCCTCTGCCCCAGAATCCTCGCGCCGGGGCCCAGACATCAGCATTCTTCCGCCGAACACACCCTTGGAGGAACACCTCGTCAGCAGGGCTGGGGGGAGAAATGACTCTCCGTTCCCCTCTGCGAACGCCCTCGCCTGCCTCCTTGTGCACCCCTGCCCTTCACCGGGGCCTGGAAGAAAGCCTCCAGTCAACCTCACAGAGGTTCAGAACGAGAACGTCAGAAGTGGTGCTGTGCCGGTGGGCGAATCGCCAGGACCCCAGACCCAGCCCTGCCGCCCCTGCCCGCTCACGGCACGGCCAGAAAAGCCGAGGCATAGACTGTGGCGCTCGGGCCTGCGCTGGGGTCACTGGGGATGCGCCGTCGTGAAAATGAGGGCCTGGCACACGTCAGATAAAGGCGAGGCTCCTCTCCGGGGGGCGGGGAGGCTTCGTAATGCAGCCAGCAGTGGGGGGAGGGGCATCCAGAAAGCAGGGGTGGCACCGATCGGAGGGCCCGGGGAGGGGCGCCACGGCCTGGAGCGAAGCGGGGGCGGCCCCCGGCGAGGCCCCAGGCCGGAACGCCCCCGCAGCCAGCTAGGACGCGGCCACACGGGCAGCCAGAGTCCCTGCTGCACAGGAGAGTGGCACGGCCGTGTCCGAGTCCCAAGGCTGGGAGCTGGGGCAGGACCAGGAGCGGGGACAGTGCAGGGGCCACTGCAGGTCGCCAGGCTGAGCCAGGGCGGCGGCCACCAGCGCGGGGCGGGCCACCAGCGCCGTGACTGCAGGTGCAGATAGGCCGGCGGGGAGCGGGTGCGCTGGCTGAGCCTCAGCGTGGCCAGGCCAGCAGCGCACGGTGAGTGGCATTGGTCACAGAAAGGCGAGGTGCACGGGGGTGAGTATTCACTGCGTCCTGTAAAGAGAGACCCAGAGCGTCTTAGAAGAGACAGTGGTGCTCTGGGCACCGGAAGATGCCCACCCATCCCAGGGCTGCTTCTCGCCACGCAGGGACGAAGGGAGGGGCGGTCAGCCAGGGACAATGTGGAAGGAAAATGTCCCGTGGGTGGAGACGGGGGCTCTGCCGTGGACTGTCCACACCCCGTCAGCCACAGAGATCGGCCGCTCCCGGGGAGGGATTCAGAGCAGAGACTCACAGTCGGGACCCCTTGGACAGAAGACGCTGATGCAAACGTGTTTCCCCCCCCCCGTTCCCGGGGCGGGACCCCCCGGGCGCTGTGCACCTGCCTGCGTGCTACGTGTTTTGCTGTGGAGACCGCTGGTTGGCCGGTTCGCTTTGGCTTTTCCCATGGTGATGCCCCCTTGGATTTAGTCCTACAGCCTCAGCCCCCCGAAGTCCACAAGGGCAACCTTTTTTTTAATTTAAGTTAATCACCTTTAACAAACTTTTTTCCATAACGGTCTCCAGGAGTCATTGGAGACTCCCCGCAATGCCGTGTCACGAAACCGAGGGGGTCAGCCTGTGCGTCAGACGTCACCGATGGTGACCGTCACCCGCCGATGTGCACCACGGGTGAGAGCTTTACCTCTCGCGACATTTTCCAAGACACAAAAGAAAAACTGAAGTTTTCACAGTCCGCGTGGATGGGCTGAATGAAAACACATTCTTACAGCATTCCCGTGCCCACAGTTCTATTGTCTCTTTTTACGGTGAACCTGCAGGCTGGGCGGGAGGCAGGGCTGGAGGCACCTGACGTCGCCATGGAAACTGGCACGCCGCCCCGCCCGCCCGTCACCTCCCTGTTGCTTGTGTCTTACAGGTGGTTTTCAGCAAATACTGCAACTCCAGTGACATCATGGATCTGTTCTGCATTGCCACCGGCCTGCCTCGGTGAGTGATCCGGACGCCCCACTGCCGGCCAGGCCTCGCCAGGCCAGTGCACCTTGAGGGGAAGGCGCCTGGGAAGGAAGGGCGAGCCGCCAAGGCTGAGGACCACAGGTGCACCAGGGCCCGGTGGGCTCGGTTCACACGTGGGAGCCCTTTCGGATCCGTGAATGAGACCCCGCGGGCCTGGGCCACGGCCTGTGTTCATGGAGGAAACCGCTGGGCAGAATTAGGCAGAAACCACCGTCTTCCAAGGGGTTTTTTTCCTTTTATTTATTTGCTTTCGAAGAAAGGCCAAGGGAGGGTGGTTGTGTTTTGGCTTTAACACAGGTGAGATTTTTCCATCTCGGGACAGGGTCTGGTGGCCACGGGGCAACGTTTGGGAAGACGGGTTGAGAGTAGTTGAAAAGGCCAGGGACCCCCTCCCAGAATCATCACAATTCCAGAAGAGCTATTTCCCCCAATCAGTCTGAGTGCAGTCTTTCTCCTGACTTTTTTTTTTAATATTTATTTATTTTTGGGGAGAGCGCAAGCGGGAGAAGGGCAGAGAGAGGGGGACACAGGATCCGAGGCGGGCTTTGCTCTGACAGTCTGACAGCAACGAGCCCAACGTGGGGCTCGGGCTCATGAACGGTGAGATCGTGACCTGAGCCGAAGTTGGACGCTCATCCGGCTGAGCCACCCAGGCGCCCCTCTCTCCTAACTTTTCGATTGTAAAGAGTGGTCAGGAGTGGCCGTGGCGTGGCATCTCACTCCAGAGCTGTGGCCCCGGTCAAGGGCTGGGACGGAACACCAGGAGCGTCTCACAGACGGGAGGAAATTGTGTGCCTGGAATGACAACGAATGGCAGTTTTTAGAAGCAAAACTGGCCCACAGTCCCGGGCATCTTTCCCTGACCATTGTGCTGAACAATACACGTGTATAATTCTTGAGAACAACCCGGGATCTGGGTATCACCCCCCACAACCCCGTGCACGCCACAGAAGGGCAGAGAAGCTTAAATAACATGGTCAAGGCCACACGGCTTAGGTGAGACCCCAAGGGCAAGAGGTCGGGGGAAGATTCAGCTCACCCACTCGAAACTGCTTCGTAGGAGAGCATGCCCCGCTTACACGGGCCCCCACAGGGTGGTCGGGGAGCAAACCGAACTCGTCGTTGGCCAACATAAACGCTCCTTGCTGTCTGGCTGCCGTCTCCTTGATCTCCCGACTCCGTAACTTAGACTTCCTCCGATTCCCATTTTAAATTACTTAAAAATGGGGGCACCTGGGTGGCTCAGTCGGTTAAGCAGCTGACTCTTGATTTTGGCTCAGGTCACGATCTCACGGTTTGTGCGACGGAGCCCCATGTTGGGCTCTGCGCAGACAGTGCGGAGCCTGCTTGGGATTCTCTCTGTTCCTCCCCACCTTGTGCTCACTCTCTCTCTCTCTCTCAAAATAAAATAAACTTTAACAAAAATTATTTTAAGTTACTTAAAAAAGGACAAGGTAAACCCCACTTGGAATTACACATGGCCGCTTGTGTGTTACAAACGCAAGTGTCGTGTCTGGGAGCCGGGCTGGCCCCGGGACCCCTGTTGCCCTTTTGCGCGTGGGGACGCTGACGCGGTGTATCTTCCAGGAACACAACCATCTCTCTGCTGACCGCGGATGACGCCATGGTGTCCATCGACCCCACCATGCCTGCCAATTCAGAACGGTAAGTGGCAGCTGGCCGGCCTCAGCAGCTCGGGGTTCTTGGGGTGTCTCTGACGCTTCTCTACACGCGCGGGAGGGGCTCTAGGTTGTCCTTGCAATTTGCTGCTGTAGGAAAATCCGAATTTAAGCCAAAGATGGGGTAGGGGTGGGGGGGGGGGGCGAGAGAGGCTTGTTCCTTTGCAGACCAGTCCCTCCCCAAGACAGTCACATTTGCAACAGTGCTCAGGAGGGCTCGCTCTCAACAAGAGTCCTCTGAGGAGCCACGGATGGGGAAACTGAGGCACAGAAGGCAGGTGAGGAGCAGTGAAGCCAGGTCCTGGGGCCCTGCACTGACGGCCCCACTGTCTGCCTCCAGAAGGTTCCCTGACCACAGCCCCAGGGGTGTTGCATTCACACTGGAGCAAGATCTGGTGGTGGCCCAGTGCTGCCTGCCCAGACCAGTGTGCACAGGAGGCGGGGGGGGGGGGGGGGGGGGGACCTGGGGGCCTGAGGAGTGGTTGCGGGAGACCTGGAAAGTGAAAGGGACATTTGCAAACATGAACATTCATAAAATCAGCCAAGCCTGCAGTATGGCGGGAAGAAGGACAAGGCCTCTGGGCAGGGGCCCCTCCCCTCCCTGAGCAGCCCCCTGGCCCAGCCACCTACCGAGTCCCCGGGGCCTCTGCTCTGTGTCTGCGGCTGGGCAAGGCGGGCGAGCAGGGTCCACAGGGGACGCCCCTCAAGACCCCCCCCACCGCCGCCCCTCTCCCACTCCTGCTTCCCACTGAACATCTGCTCCGAGGGACATTTGTCACTCTGGCCATTGGGCTGTCCCACCTGATGACTGAGCCCTGCCGGCCATTCCCAACCTGAAGGAGAAAGCATGCCCCAGGCGGGCCCCACTCGTGCCCCAGCAGCTGGAGGGCCCACGGTGCTTAGTGAAAGTTGGATACATTTGGGCTCCATGTGATGGGGTGGTCTAAGACCCTCACTGGAGGCCCCCAGAAGGATCCCCCCACCCAAGGTGTGTGCACACCTGAGCACCCAGAGGTGCCCCGGGCTGGGTGCCAGGTCCCCCAGGCCCTGCCCAGGGCGCAGACCCTCCCCCGCACAGCTTAAGGCTTCAGTGCAAGGAGTCGCACGAAGCCGCTGGGAGGCACAAAGTCCTCGACCATCCTCGTAGCCACACCGTCTCTCAGGCTCGGTGAGCCGTGGTGAGCGCTGTCCTTCTCCACGCACCCAGTTGCCTCCGCCAGGCCTCCCCTCCACCGTGCCCATCGGTCTTCCCAAATTCCGTCCGTCGGGAGCTTCTGCCCCACACCCTCGGGCTCCGATTGCCAGCCGCGGGCTCCCCAGAAAGAGCGGCGCGAACCTGCTCCCCAAAGACTCCAGCGTGAGTCCCGTAAATCACGGCACACGCTCAGCCAGATCGCGCTTTAAGAGCTGAGTCTTGAGCGACCTGTCACCCCCGACGTGCACAGACTAAACTGACCTTGGGGTGGGGGGGAGACGTTCCACTCAAACCAGCACAAGCTGGTCTCTGAGCGAAACGGCATTTCTCCTCAACAGCGGTTTGTCCGTAGCTTGTCTGTCTGTACTTTGTGGCTTCCGAATGTCTGCTTTGTACTTTATTCTGCGCCAGTGGCTCTCGGCAGGGGAGGTGTTGTTCCCCTGGGGACACTGGGCAGTGTCTGGAGACACTGTGGCTGTCACAGCTGGGGCGGTGGGCGGAGAGTAGGGCTGCTGCTACCCATCCCACTGTGTGCAGGATGGCCCTACCATGCTCAGGATGGTCCCACTGTGTGCAGGATGGTCCCACTGTGCACGGGACAGTCCCACTATGTGGATGGTCCCACTGCACGCAGGATGGTCCCACTGTGCACAGGATGGTCCTAGTAGGCACAGGACAGACCTACTGTGCGCAGGATGGCCCTACTATGCGCAGGGTGGCTTCCATGCAGAGACCCACTGCCTGAAACACCAGGGGAGCCGAACTTAAGAAGCCCGGGTTTCTGTGCTCTCTGGCATTTTCTTTCCAGAGCTACCCATTCTGCTCACAGGTCACCAGCCCCCCACCCAGCTGCACAGGAGACTTCCCGTCCTCCCTCCCTTCCCTGCCCACCCCTCAGGTCCTCACGCTCTGGATCTGGGCTGGGGCCCCAGAATTTGCTGTTCTCTCGGCTCCCAGGTGGAGGTGGCGATGCTGGGTGGATGCCACTTCCCAGGTCCCATCCCAGGGGCCCCCAGACCCCGCCTGCCCCAGGTCTCTCCAGGCCACTTGTCTAGTTGCCTGGGGGTCCGGTGCCACTAACCCAGTGACTTGCAGCCCTGCCGCCGATCAAAACCACCAGAGAGCATCGCAAAGGCCCTGAGGCCCAGACCCCGCTAGGACCCGCCCATTAAATGTGAATTTTTGAGGGATTTTTTCAGTCTTACCAGGTGATTCCAGTATACAGCCCTGGGGGAGAGCCACTGGTATAGAGTGTGGAAAACGTACGAAACTGCCCTTGACCCCAGGTCGGTGCTCACCAGAAAGTCGTGTCCACCAGACACAGGGTTTCCTCTCTGGGAAAGTGCTGGAATCTTGTTTCTTCCCAGCAAACAGTGGCCAAGTAGGCCGTGCATGTGGTCAGGCTGTCTCTCCAGCGTCTTCCACTTCTGAAGACATTCGCAGCCGCTCGTCGCCTGCTTGCTTCCCCAGCCTCAGACTCAGGAGCCATCTCACGGGACAGGGCTGGTGCTGGTGCTCCTGTAATTGTCAGCTTTCCAAGGTCTCTTCTCCAGATTCCGAGGGCTCGTGACCTGGCTACTGATGAGAAGCGGGGTCCCGGTGGCCCTCAGGCCGATACTTTTGGGCTCATTTCAAAGCAAATATCATAATCGTCTGAGTCTTCCTTCAAAATACGTTTCCCCTTAATGCCTTCTTTAGATGCTCCCAGCCAGCCTTTGCTTTGGACTGTCCTACCCTTCCTCCGGGCTTTGCGATGCACAGACGCCTGGTCTCTGCCTCCAGGTGCCCCTCAGCCGAGCCCCGTGCACCTTCCGGGAGACTTGGCCCCAAACACAGCTTCATCGCAGTGCTCCTGGCACGGCCTGCTTTGGGGCCTGTTGGCCACAGGACATTGTCCAGACGCCTCCAGTGCATCCTCAGCCCCCTGTTGACTGGGGCCAGAGAATTTCTAGAGCTTAGCCATTCAAGCAGTGCAGGAACACCTGGCCCTCTAATGCGTATTTGAACGCGGAACATTACCTCCGTGAGGACAGGAGCATTTTTGTCTTTGTCACCTGTACCTGACCTGTGAGCCCTCCGGGAACAATTTATTGAATAACGACCTGAACACAGGACACGGGACGATATCCCCACGGGCTAGTAAGGTTTCATCTGGTACATTTGTTCCTAAATTCTTGCGCTGAGTCAAGGTCATGTGATGGCCTGTCAAGATCAAGGATCATGCGTGGGCCTGTTAACCGGTCTTGCCAGGACTCCTTCCAAGGCTGTGACCGTCCATACTCCCCCAGTGATGCTTTTTCACCTGCTTCCCTGTGTCCTTGCAGCCTGTCTGTCACAAGGTTTTGCAATTTTGCTAAAAAAACAAAAAACAAAACACAAAACCAAAAACCCAAACAGCCTCTCTCTTGAGGTTCCTCTTTAAAAAACTATTATGAGCTATTGCCTATGCTTTTGAACTATTTTCTGTTGGCTCAGTCGTCTTTCCCTCCCCCCGTCCCTTGCTGTTAAGTCCTGGTGTGTCAGGCGCAAACCTTCTGTGTCCATCCCCTCGGGGCCTCGTGATGACTGGGGATGGCGTCAACAAGATGCCCGTGCGTGTTCACCCGGGCGGCTGACACCACCCGCTCTCGTGCACTTGGGAGATGTGGCCGTCGGGAGCTCGGACCGGGCCAGGGGCAGAGCGCCTTCCCTGTGCGTGTCAGGTGCTGGCACGGACGTGGGCACAGGAGCCCTTCCCGGCGGGATCCCGCACCCGAGCGTCAGTGGTCCCGATCACCAAATTTGTTGAATTCACCACATGTGAACATCAGAGAGGAAGTTCATCATTTAAATGATATGTTTAAAGTATTCGGAATTCTTCCGAACGAGGAAGCTCAGAACAGCCAGAGAAACTAATTTCAGAAAAAAACCCTAATCCGCTGGATTCCAATTTCTCCCGAGTGCTTATCTCCCGTACCAGGCGTGCTGGGAGCACCTCGGACGGCATCTCACAGAGAATTGTCTTCTGTCTTGCAGCACCCCGTACAAAGTGAGACCGGTGGCCATCAAGCAGCTGTCTGGTAAGGCCCTGCTATCATTTTTAAAATTAAGAGAAAAAAAAGAAGGCTCCAGGCTGCCCCTGTGATTGAATATATATTAGGTAAGCATTTGAACGTAAACCCTGTGCTGTTACAGAATCTGAAGCCCTGTCTTACGCTCCACCCTTGACGACCCCTCGGGGGCCTCCCTCCTAGGCCGTCCCCACGGACTTAGCAGACCCTGGGTGACAGTCCGCCCTTGTCTTCCTGGGCGCGGAGTCTGGCCTGTATGCTCAGACCCATGAGCCGCCAAGTCCGCACGTCAGGCCGTGGGCCGTCCGCGGCCCCCAGCCCCCGGGACGCCGGGTGCGGTCAGTGGTGTTACGGTGGTAAAATCCCATTTCCTTCTGGATCTTTTCTCTCTCGTATTTACGTATGATTCATGCAGAATACAATGTTCCCATTTAAGTGTATATTTTGATGAGCTTTGAAAAATGCATACCCCCTTGTAACCGTTCCCAAAACTAAGACGCGGAACATTTACGTCACCCGAAAAGGTTCTCTTGTGTCCCTTCCCAGTTAACCGCCCCCCCACCCCCGCCCATGACCCCTGGCCTCTGTCAGCAACCCACCTGCTTTCTGACCCCATAGATTTAGCTTTTCGAGAGCTTTGTGTAAAAGAGATTACATAGGATGCCTCCTGCTTTTTGACTCGGCCTAACGGCTTTGAGACTTGTGTGTGTGTCAGCTGCCCCAGTGGTTCATTCCTTTGTATCGCTGGGTAGTGTTCCCTGGTGTGGCTGGACCCCAGGGTGGTTCCCCACCCATCTGTTGAAGGACAGCGGGTTATTCCCAGTCTGGGGGCTTTTAGGGTAAGGCCGCCATGAGCATTCAGGTGGATGCCTTCGTGGGGACGGACGTTTTCATTTCTCTCGGATCGAACGGGACCGCTAGGTCGTAGCGTTAATTCGCGGAAGAGCCTGCCCATCGGTTTTTCCAAAGTGGCGGCACCGCCTGACCCTCCCACCCACCAGGGGTGAGCAGTCCCCAGACGCGCTCGGAGTCGTCAGTTAATCATTCTAATGGGTGTGGTGTGATATTGCGTGTGGTTGGACTTTATGCTTCCCCAGTGACTAATGATGGCGAATGTATTTACTAACCGGTCATAAATCTTCTCTCATGATCTGTCGTGGTAGGTGACTGCTTTCCTTATTATTGAACAGTGAGTGTCCCTGATTTATTGGAGACCCACACCCTTAGTCAGACCCGTATCATAAATATTTTCTCCCAGCCTGGAACTCGCTCCTTCGTTTTCTTAGCCGTATCTTTCAATGAGGAGAATTGTTCCATTCTGATTCGGCCCGGATTATCAATTTTGATCTTTTTATGGTTTGTGCTTTTCGGTACCCTACCCGAGAAATCCTCGTTTGTCCCCTACCTGTGAGGTTTTCTGCCGTTCTCTCTTCTGAAGGTTTTGTATTTTTAGTTTGTCCCTTTAGGGCTGTGATCCCTTGCAAGGTGACTTTTGTGTATGGCCTGAGACAGAAGGCGAGGTTTATTTTCCTTTTTAAAGTGTAAAGTTAATTTAATTTTGATTTTTATAAGCTTGGTGGCCACAGAATAGAATTTTGAAGCCACCCATCCCATGCAGGCCGGGATGAGGCACTTATGTGTCTGCACCTTGTCTCATCTTTAAGGTGACAGTTGTCAGGGCACCTGGGTGCTGGGCAGCTCAGTTGGTAAAGCATCCGGCTTCAGCTCAGGTCATGATTTCACAGTTTGTGGGTTCGAGCCCCGCGTCGGGCTCTGTGCTGACGGCTCAGAGCCTGGAGCCTGCTTTGGATTCTGTGTCTCTCTCTTTGCCCCTCCCTTGCTCGTTCTCTCTCTTTCTCTCTCCTTCTCTCTCAAAAATAAATAAGCATTTAAAAAATAAAAAACAGGAAATCTTCTGGATCTAAGGGGAAGAGTTTTCAGACTTGCCAACAAAAATCACATCCATCAAAGGAAAAAATTGATAGAGGTGCCTGGTTGGCTCAGTCGGTTAAGCAACTGACTTCGGCTGAGGTCATGATCTCACGGTTCGTGGGTTCAAGCCCCGCGTCGGGCTCTGTGCTGACAGCTCGGAGCCTGGAGCCTGCTTCGGATTCTGTGTCTCCCTCTCTCTCTCTGCCCCTCCCGGGCTCATGCTCTGTCTCTCAAAAATAAAAAAATGTTCAAAAAATTTTTAAGTGACAGCGTTTACATGTGGGCACTGATTGCTTTACATTTTTTTAATGCTTGGGGCATCTGGGTGGTTCAGTCCCTTAAGCGTCTGACTCTTGGTTTCGGCTCAGGTCATGATCTCTCAGTTCATGAGTTCAAGCCCCACTCTGGGCTCTGTGCTGATAATGCCAAGCCTGCTTGGGATTCTCTGTCTCCTTCGTTCTCTGCCCCTCCCCCACTTGCACTCTTTCTCTCAAAATAAATAAATAAACTTAAAATAAAATAAATGTTTTTAATGCTTCAGTAGCTCTTTGAAAACACTTAATTCAATTCTCTTGATAGTAGATGTTCGAATAAAATAGGAGTTCTAACTTTTTCTAGAAGGAAAATTCCTTTTTTAAAACAAAAAGCAATCAAGCCCTTGACTTGATAATGAATGTGACTTTTTTTTATTAACTAAACCCCACACTTTATTCGGATTTCACCAGTTTTTCTCTGGATGTCCGTCTTCTGTCCAGCATCCAAGCCACGGTCCCGTCTGTGTCACACTGGCCCTTGGGTCTTCTCCATTGGCCCCCTCTGAGAGGGCCATCTGACTCAGACACTTTGGAGAGTCTATAGAATGTCCCCCAGGCTGGGTTTGTCTGAGGTTTTCTTCAAGATCAGCCTAAGGGTATGGATCTAGGGAAAGAATAAGGGGGCCCACAATATCCCTTTGAATCCCTGGCTTCCCCACTGCCGAGCTCTGTTTCCCCTTCCTTACTCTGCTCTTTGGAAGGATGTCGCTCAGTCTAGCCCACCTTCACGCGGGGCAGGAAAGGACTGAGATTCATTCTCTCTGCATGGATATCCATTTGTTCCAGAACGTTTGTGGAAAAGACAGTCCTTTCCCCCCATCGAGCTATCATGACATCTTTTGTTGTTCCGGGTTCCTTGTATTTTCAAATAAATTTTAGTATCAGTCTGTCAGTTGCTATGAAAAAAAAAATTCTTTCAGTGGGACTTTGAAATTGTACTAAATACACAGAACAATTTGAAAAGAGTTACTGTCTATATTGCTGAGTCTTCTGATTCAAGAATGTGGTATCTCTCGATTTATTTGGGTTTCTTTTAATGTTTCACAATAACATAGTTGTCAATGTAAAGTTCTTAAATCTGTGTTAATAAATTTATCACTAAGTATTTAATATTTTAATGTACTGTCAATGGCTTTTTATTTCAATTCCCAGCAGTTTTCTGTTTATAAAAAATATACTTGGGAGCGCCTGGGTGGCTCAGTCGGTTGAGCGTCCGACTTCGGCTCAGGTCATGATCTCGCGGTCCGTGAGTTCGAGCCCCGCGTCGGGCTCCGTGCTGACGGCTCGGAGCCTGGAGCCTGCTTTGGATTCTGTGTCTCCGTCTCTCTCTGCCCCTCCCCTGCTCCCATGCTGTCTCCCTCTCAAAAATATATAAAGATTAAAAAAAACAATTAAAAACATATATAATTGGTTTTGTGTATTGGTTTAGCTAAGCTCATTCAGTACATCTCGTACCTTTTTGCCGATTTCCTATGATTGTCGACATCTGCAGATCGAGAATTGCTTCTTCCTTTCAGACTGGATGTCTTTTGTCTCTCTTCTCTTTCTTGCCTTGCTGCTCCTGCTGGGATATCTAATAGGAGAGAAGCACATGGTGTGAGAATGCATATTCTTGGTCTGTTCTCATCTTAGAGACAAAGTGAAGCTTTTCACCATCGGTTATGATGTCAGCTGTAGGGTCTTTCTGTAGATGCCCTTTCTCGGGTTGAGGGTTTTGTGGGGTTTTTTTCCCCTTAATTCCTAATTGGTTGAGAGTTTTGATCATAAATTAGTGTTGGATTCTGTCAAATACTTTTTCTGCCTCTATTGAGATGATCATGTTTTTTACTCCTCTGTTCTGTTACTGGTGGACGTACTGATTGATTGTAAAACTTTAACCTTGAATTCCTAGTGTAAACTCCATTTGGCCACGGTCCACTATCTTTTCGCTTTGGGTTCAATTTAAATACGTTTTGTGAAAGGTTTTTGTTATCTGTATCAGCAAGGATTCCATAGTTTTACTTTCGTACAGTATGTTCATCTGGTTTTTGCATTAGGGTGATGCCGGCCTCGTGGGAAGTGGGGAGGTGCTCCGCCCTCCTGCTTTCTGGAAGTTTGTACAGGGATGGCACTATTTCTGCCTTAAATGTGTCCTAGAATTCACCAGGGAATCCTCTGTGCTTCGAGTTTCTTTGTTGGAAGGTTTTAAATTATGAATCCGGTGCCTTTAAGAGACAAGTATGCCCAGGTTTTCTGTGTACTTGGAATGAACTTCAGGAAGTGGTACCCATTCGAGCAAAGATTTCATCTAAGAATTTGTTGGCAGGATGGAGTCTGGGAAGTGCTGGTCATCCCCTTTATGTCCATGGCATTGGCGTGAACTCTGCTTTTCCATCCGAGATACCCGGAAGGTAGACCTTCTCCGTTCTCGAGTCAGTCTGATTTATACATTTTCTTGATTTCTTTTTTCTAAGAGCCAGCTTTGAGCTTCATTGGTTTTCTCCATTATTTGGTTCCTCTTTCACTGATTTCTCTTCTCATCCTTTTGATTTCCTTCCTTTCCTTCCTACCCACTCCACATCTAGTTTGCTCCTCTTTTTCCAGCTTCTGAAGGCGGAAGCTTAGATCATTAATTTTAGATCTTTCTCTTTTTTCTATAATAATTCGAAGCTAACGATAGCCCTCTAAATATAAGTTAGCGGTATCTCATAGATGTCGATGCGTTGTGTTTTTGTTTTTATTCAGCTCACAATATTTTCTAATTTACCTTGGGGTTCCTGCTTGGATCTATTTGTTATTTAGAAGCATGTTGTTTAATTTGCAGATTGTTGTGTATTTTCCAGTTACCTTTCTGTTATTGATGTCTCAGTTCATTCCACCGCGGTTAAAAGTGGACCCTTGGGGCGCCTGGGTGGCTCAGTCGGTTAAGCGTCCGACCTCGGCTCAGGTCATGATCTCACAGCTTGTGAGTTCGAGCCCCGCGTTGGGCTCTGTGCTGACAGCTCAGATTCTGTGTCTTTCTCTCTCTGCCCCTGCCCCGCTCACACTCTGTCTCTGTCTCTCAAAAATAAACATTAAAAAAAATTGTTTTTAAGTGGACCCTGGATGGCTTCTGTCTTTTCTAATGTATTGGAATGCATGGTGTGGCTTGGGGATTGTTCCGTATACACCTGAGGAGCATGTGAACCCTGCTATTACTGAGCGGAATATGCCACCAATATCAGTTAGGTCGAGTGAGTTGATAGGGTAGTTCAAGTTTCCTCCGCCTTCATTTTCTGTCTACTTGTTCCATCAATTGCTGAAAGCAGGGCGTTGAAATATACAAATGCCTTGTAGATGTATCCATTGCTTTTCTCAGTCTGTCAGGTTTGCTTCATGCGTTTCCCTTCCTGTTATTGGGTGCGTACTTGTTTAGGATTGTTCTATACTCCTGATGGATCGATCCCTTTATCCTCCCAAAAATGTGGCCTTTGTCCTTGGTACTATTCTTTGAATGTCCTCCTTGTCTCATATTAATACAGCCACCCCAGCTTCCTTAGGCTTTAGTGCTCACATATGATACCCTTTCCATCTTTTTATTTTACTGCGTCTGTGCCTCTGTAGTTGAAGCAGGTTTCTTATTGGCAACATTTATCAATCTTGGCAATTTCCGCCTTTCAACTGGAGCCGTGAAACCATTTACATTGAAAGTAATCATAGATACAGCAGGGTTATCTTGCTGCTACCTTGCCACTCATTTTGGCTTATCTCATTCATTATTTTTTTAATTTTTTCTCTCTTTTCCTATGTCTTCTGGATACTGACCATCTTTTCTCCACTCTTGGTCTCTAAACTGTACTTCTTTGTCTCTTCTTGGCTGCCCTTGGTTTCACAATCGGTATCACCGACGTATCGCAGTCTTCCTTTAAATTGTGTCCTGCCACTTCTTGAAGGAGTGGGGTCTCAGAGCCGTGTGCTTGTGTGTGCCCCCACCCTGTGCTCTATGTCATACATTTTACTTGTGTGCTACGTATGTTTTTAGGCCCATAATCCACTGTTACTCATTTTTTGCTTTCAACAGTCAATTATATTTCTTTGTATAAATCCACATTTGCATTTTTTTTTTGCTATATTGTTGATCATCTGGATTTCGTTTTCTCCCATTAAAGAGTGTGGGTTCTGTCCTGGCAGGCAGTTCAGTTACTAACAATTCAGTTTGATGCCTTTGAGACCTGCCTTTAGGCTTTGCCAGGATGGTTGTAGTGGACCAGGATCCAGGGATAGTTCAGTCCTACTGCTAAGGCGTGATGCCTCCAGGGTGTCCCTTGAACTCCTGGAGATAAGGTTGGGGGTGTCAGGGGCTCATCATGTGGGACTTTCAAGGCCCATCAGGAGGCTGTAATTCCCGTAGGCAGAGAGGAGCATGGAGGCAGCGGGGGTGGTGAGGAGTGGCCAGATTCTGGCATGTTCTCCTTTTTTTATTATTAATGTTTATTTTTGAGAGAGAGAAAGAGAGTTGTGAGTGAGGGAGGGGCAGAGAGAGAGGGAGACACAGAATCCGAAGCAGGCTCCCGGCTGCGAGCCGTCAGCACAGAGCCCGACGGGGGGCTTGAAGTCACGGACCGCGAGACCATGACCTGAACCGACGTCAGACGCTTAACCGACTGAGCCCCCCAGGCGCCCCCAGATTCTGGCATGTTGAGGGAAGAGCCCTGCTTATTTCCTGACTGAGTGGACATGGGACATCAAAGAGGAGTCAGAGGAGCCTCCAGAGTCGCTGAGGGGATAGAATGGCACCCCCCATGTGGGAACAGGCTGAGAGCATCTGGCACACGGGAGGAGAAGGCAGCTCACGTTGGGACATCTCCACATGGTGTGGCTGTGGGCACCAGTGTTGAGTAGATGTGACTAGAGCCTGCGGCTCCTCCGTCCCCCAGCCCTCACTGGGGATGTGCCGTGGCCCTGCCAGTGATGGTGCTGGCAGTGTTTGCAACCCGGGCTCTGTGAGCTCACCAGGGAGGCAGGGAGCTAGCACGAGGGACCCAGGATGGGGCCCCGGGACGCCACACTCGGGCACAGGATTCCATCGGAAGAAGGACGCTGGCCGCTTGTCACCATCCAGAGTGGAGGGGCCAGAATAACGAAGCCTTTGAGGAATAACGAAGCAAAAAACAGGCCGAGTGCGCGGCCGCCCGGACAGGAATGAGCTTCGGGAAGGAAGCCTGGGGGGCGTGGCAGGCGTGCCCAGGTGTTTACAAGATTGTCTCTGGAGGAAGAATAAGGAGGGATTTTTGTGTTTCAGGGCCCAACTTGGACCCGTGGAAGTGGGTCTGTGCTCCTTAAGGGAAAGAACTTAGCAAAAGCTGGAGTGCACCTGACCGTGTGGGGACTCACTCAGCCTCCCGCGGGAGCTGGCACAAAGGCATGTGTTCTCTGCAGTGACGGCGAGCGGGTGTCCTCCAAACGTGCGCATCCCCTAGCACCGTGAACACCCGCACAAGACGGTCCGCGCTCGCCGTCTGCACACTGGTGGGCAGGCTCACACCCTGGTGCACGAGGACCCCTTGTCTACAAATGCACAGTATCCCGGGGTTTTCCTCCGGGAAAAGAGTTGGTATCAGGTAGACCCCCGTGGTCCGAGCCTTCCTGAGACAGGTCAGGGAATGGCGCTGTGTCTTTCCGCCTGGAGCTTTTTCTGCAAATGGGAACTCTCGGCTCTCGGCAGGAAATGCCCCTCCTTCGCCCACGCACCGGCGCCCAGCCCGGCCTTGCTTCCAGAGCCTCTCAGCCTCTCCCAGGGTCAGTCGTCAGCCCCGGCCTTGCCACCCTGAGTGTGGCGGGAAGGAGCCCCAGCTGCCCGTGAATCAACAGGCCACAGTCACAATGGCAGGAAAAAGGTCAGGAAAGGAAGTAGGAGCCTGGGGTCCAGACTTCCATGCAGCTGCTGAGGCCCCTGGCCTGGCCTTTCCTGGGGGTCGCCGTCCTTCCCGCTGGCCCCACGTTTCGGTCAACGCTCCTACCTGGTCCTGGGGGAGCCCTGGTCTCTCAGGGCGGTGGAAGCTACGTATTGAGAGCCATGCTTCTCCAAGGGAGCGTCTTCAACTTTAGGACTGACAGCAGGTCCCCCCGTTCCCTGCCCATCCCTAGGACCAGGACACATCGCACTGCCCGGCTGCACCTCTGCTGGCCTCTCATCCAGCGGGCTGGTGGGGGCGCCCCGTGGGGGCTGCCCCTGAGGCTGGCTTTCATTTCTGTCCCCCTGGGCAGAGATCAGGGGTGACTCCAGGCCTGGCTTCCAAGAGCTTCCTTGTCCTTGTTCCCAAGGACAGACAGAGAAAGTGAGCCGTGAAGACACATCAGAAGCACCCCCACGGAGCCTGCCTGTGGTTTTGCAAGTCACAGGTGACAGGTCGCTGGGGGGAGTGACAGGTGCTGGCCGCGCCTTGAACGTTGCCCAGAATTCCAGCAGGCCACACGCAGCCCTGTCCACGGGGCGTTCTCCTGCCCTTTTCTCTCCCCAGTTTAGTGCGAGATTCAGGGAGTCCCTGCCAGAAGGGCCCGTCTGGATGTCCCCACGTGTGCTTGCCTGCTCGGGTCTCTCCAAGACACCCAGCGCCCCAAACTTGCTCGCCACCGCTTACGAAACAGGAGTCACAGTGCCCGGGACTCACCCTGGCTGAGTGGTGGCTTGCTGAAATCCCAACACCGCAGAGCACTGCGGTGACGGACCCCGGAGCTGTTCTTCCAGGAGGGGACCAAGTGTATGCAAGGTCACCGCGGTCCAAATGCGGAACTCACACTGGATTCCGAAGACTGGATTCACGAAGAGCGTGCAACACCTCGCTGCTCGTTCTCCGATTGCACGTTTTCCTTGTGAGATAGAAATCACCAACATGGAATGCGCCGTTTTCACGTGACAGATTCCATGGTTTCTAGTACATTCATTTTGTTTTGTGCAACCACCACCACTGTCTAGATCCAGAACATTTCCGTCACCCCGCAAAAACTCCCGTGCCTATCGGCAGTTACGCCCGTTGACTTCATCCCACACCCCCCCCCCCCGCCCCGCCTCCGCCCGGTCCCTGGCAACCACCGTTGCTATGGAGATGCCTGTTGGGGATGCCTCCTGTGATGGAGTGCGCGGCCTTGTGCGTCTGGCGTCTTCCCCTGAGCAGCGTCGTCGGGCTCCTCGGTGTCGTACTGCGCTCCAGTTCCCGGAGGAGCCACGTTCTCGTGAGACGTTGGGCCGTGTTTTTTCATCAGCTGATGGCATCGGGGTGGGTTCCACTTAGGGCTGTTGCGAGTGATGCTGCAGGGAACGTGGGTGTGCACGTTTTCATGGGATGCACGTTGAGATGAGATATATTGGGTCAAATAAAATACTGACATTTTTTCAAAGTCCAGTCGGTGCCCAGCAGCACAGAGCGGAGGCCGCTGGTGCCACGGGCGCCCACAGCGTCCTCCCACCCAAGCTCCCAGCCTGCCTGTGGACCTCCCGTGCACAGGGCCCACCAGAAGTGGGGAGGGCTTGCCGCCCCGGGAGCAGTCCCCGCCTCGAGAGGGGACCAAGGGACAAATGCACCTCGGCGCCCTTGCCGATGCTGGGAGGCCCTCTGAGGTGGCCGTCAACGGTTGCCCAGGGGACCCCGTGACAGGCCTGTGCTGACTTGCCCTCCATGCACTCTCTTCTGTCCCTTGCCTCGGTCCCACATGCCCTCCAGGGCTTGCTGGGGTCCCTGCTGCACCCATCTCCCCGTCTGTGGGTCGGCTTCCAGGCACCAACCTGAGAGCTGTCCCCAGTCCCTTGTCAGTCGGGTGAAATGGCCTCAGGACGGTTTCCTACCACACGGCGCCTCAGTTTCCCTGCAGAACAGGGAACCCACCCCGTGGGTTCTTGGGAGGACAGATGACAGAATTCATGCACAGTGTTTAGCCCGGCGCCTGGCATGTGGTAGGTGCTCAGTTAACGGTAGCTGTCGTCGGTAACAACCCAGGGGCTGCAGTCACGCCTCTCTGGCACTGCTGACGTTTCCTAGGACAGGAACGGTCCTGGGGTCGAAAACGGCACGCGCCGCTGGCTGCTGTCCCCTGCGAGTCTGGTGCATGCCTGGAGATAAGCACAGCGTTGCTGATGAGACAATAATGCTCTTCGTAGTATTTTCCATCCTTAGCTCCGCTTCCGCCTGAACAGCCTCCCGATCACAGCCTCGGTCACCCTGACGTGCGCCACTCCTGAGACACAAAGGATAACCAGCCCTGCTGCCCTGCCGCCTCCAAGGGGCTTACCCTACTCCCGCGGGGTCCTCACGGGATTGCACGACCCGGTCCCACCAGCAAAGGCAGTGGCACCTAGCACGTCGCTGCCAGACGCGCGGGCATCACACAGTCATTCGGGGCCTTGGGGACCCGTGTCCTGCCCCCAGAATTTGGTGACGCAGAAATGGCGGGGTCCGAACATTACCTTGAGGACCCCAGGGAGGCTGCCGCTCTGAGCGCTGTCTGCCTCTGGGCACGCGTGAGGACCTGGCAGAGCCACATACGCCCGCATCCCGTGCGGCTGAGACACGCGCACGCCCGAAGCGCACAGTTTGATGAACTCGATGACAGCACCCACGCGTGTAACCCCCATCCCACCGAGATGAAGAACAGTTCTGTCACCCTGAAAAGTCCCCCGTGCCTGCTTTCAAGTCAGTGCCCACTTAGGAGACCGCTGTTCCGACTTCCATCAGCACAGACCACGTGGTCCTGGTCCGGAGTTTCGCGGGAGCACAGTCATTCTGTAGATGCTGTTCCGTATGGGGGACTCTGTCGGTGTCATGTTTTTAAGACGCATGCGTGTAGTTTATTAACTTCCATGTTGCGGAGTAGCGTTCCACTGTGAGTTCCCCGCCGCTGGCTCTCCTGTTGAGGGACGCTGGGTGATTTCAGCATGCACCGCTGTAAAAATCGTACAGATCTTACTGTAGGCATCTCTGTCCGTTATCTTGGGCCGTAACCATGAGCGATGTCGCTGGTTCATATGGTAAATGGATGCTTGGCTTTATAAGAAACTGGCCAACTGTTTGCCCCAGTGGTCGTGCCGCATTACATCCTACCAGCCGTGTGTAGGTGAGCTGGGAGCTCCACATACAACCCAACACAACGTCTCAGCTTTTAACTTTTTAGACATCAAGTAGGTATAAAATCATATTTCATCATGGTCTTTTTGGTTTTATTTTTTTTTTAATGTTTATTTATTTTTGAGAGAGAGAGTCAGGAAGGGGCAGAGAGAGAGGAGGACACAGAATCCAAAACAGGCTCCAGGCTCTGAGCGGTCAGCACAGAGCCCGACACAGAGCTCAAACCCACGGACCTCAAGATCTTGATCTGAGCCAAAGTCGGACACTTAACTGACTGAGCCACCCAGGCACCTTTCATCATGGTCTGAATTCACATTTCTCAGATGACTTAATGACTGTTGAGCATGTTTTTACATGCTTATTGGCTGTTTGAACATCTTTGTGAAGTGTCTGTTCTATGTGTTATGCTCATTTTGCAAACAAGCGTGTGTCTTTTTGTTTTTGTTGTTTTTATCACTGGTTTGTAGGAAACTCTCTATATTCTGGATATAATTCATCTGTCAGATATATGTATGGCAAATATTTTTCCCCCTTCATGACTTGCCTTTTTAATTTTCTTAATGACAGCATTTGATGAGCAGAAATTTTTAACCTGATAAAGTCTAATTTAACAAGTTTTTCTTGTATGTATTGTATTTTCTGTGTCTTCCCTACGAAACTTTCTCCTACCCCCAGGTAGAAGAGATAAGATAAATTTTTAGGAGATTTGAGAGTGATAGCTATTATGTTTTGGTCTATGATCCATTAAAAATTTTTTGAATGTTTATTTATTTTAGAGACAGAGAGACAGAGCACAAGCAGGGGAGGGGCAGAGAGAGCTGGAGACAGAATCTGAAGCCAGTTGCAGGCTCTGAGCTGTCAGCACAGAGCCCGACGCAGGGCTCGAACCCACGAACCGTGAGATCATGACCTGAGCCAAAGTCAGACACTTAACCGACTGAGCCACTCAGGAGCCCCAATCTATGATCCAATTTAAATTAATTTTGTGTGTGGTGTGAGGTAGGGATCGACCTTTTTTTTTTTTTTCCCTGTATGTATATTCAGTCATCATAGCACCACTTGTTAAAAAGACTTCCTTTTTTCCATTGAGTCACTTAGACACTTTTCTAGAAAATTATTTGTCTCCATGCATGGGCCTCTTTGTAGTCTTTCTGTTCTGTTTCATCCACATGTGTGTCTATCTAGACACCAATAACACACTGGGCTTGAAACCAGGGAGCCTTCCACATTTGTGTTTCTTTTACAGTTATTTTGGTTATATGGGCCTTTTCTTTTCCCTACAAATTTCAGAATTAAGAATCAACATGTCAGTTTCTTTTTTAAAAAGCAATCTATGACTTTGATTGGGATTGCATTCAATACAGAGGTTAGTTTGGGAAAGCTAACATCTTACCAATACTGAGTCTTCTAACCCATGAACATGGTACATCCTCCACTTACTCAGGTTTTCCTTAACTTGCCTCAGCAAAGTTTTTTAGCTTTCAAGATGAAAGCCCTGCATATCTTTTGTTAAACCTATTCCATGGCATTTTCTGTTTTCCAGTGTAATTGCCAAGGGGACCTGAATTTAATTTTCCATTTGTTTTCTGCTCATTATTCTAAAAATACAGCAGATTTTCGTATATTGACCTAGTATCTTCTGACGTTGCTTAATTCATTTCTTAGCTCGGGTAGTTATTTTCTAGATTCCTAGGATTTTCCATAAAAACAATCATATCTTCTGATAATAGAGACACTTTGACCTCTGTTTGTTTTCTATCTCTTTCACTTGTCTTGTGGCCCTGGTTGAAACTCTGATACAATTAAGTAAAAATGAGGGCAGGCACCCTTCCTTTATCCCAGCCTTAGGAGAAATGCGTTCACTCTCTCCACCAAGTGTGACATGGGCCACAGGTGTGTTGTAAATGCCTCTTATGGGGTTGAACATGTCTTCTTCCCCTAGGTGCTAATAAACATTTTCCATCAAATGTTCTTTGACAAAATTCTTGGTAAACTGCATCAGGTGTTATATTTGCATCTGTTGAGATGGGTTGCGGCAATCTTTTTATTCCTGGGTTTCTGATTTTTTTTTTTTTATCATAAACAGGTATTAGATTTTGTCACATACTCTTTCTTCATCTAGTGGATGATCATTTGATTTTTCTCCTTTATTCCATTCAGATAGCGAATTACGTTGACTGATTTTTAAACGTTAAAACAACTTTGTTTTTCCATGATTGCTGCACTTGTATTCCTTGAAAAATACTTAGGAATGAGTTTTTTAAAAGGTATACAGGATCTCTACCCTGATGTAACATGTATTCTCTTTTACATATTGCTAAATTTGATTTCCTAATAATATTAATAATTGTTAAGGATTTTTGTGTTAACGTTCAAATGGGATACAGGTTTGTAACTTTTTTCTTGTAATGGCTTTCTTATGTTTATATATGGTTATAATGGCCTTATAAAACATGTTGAGAAGGGCACCTGGGTGGCTCAGTCAGTTAAGCGTCTGACTTGAGCTCAGGTCATGATCTCACAGCTCATGAGTTCAAGTCCCATGTCAGGCTCTGTGCTGACAGCTCAGAGCCTGGAGCCTGCTTCAGATTCTGTGTCTCCCTCTCTCTCTGCCCCTGCCCCGCTTACACTCTGTCTTTCTCTTTCTCTCTGTCTCTCAAAAATAAGTAAACATTAAAAAAAATTGGGGTGGGGGCACCATGTGGCTGAATCAGTTAAGCGTCCAACTTCATCTCAGGTCATGATCTCGTGGTTTGTGAGTTTGAGCCCCGCGTCGGGCTCTGTGCTGACAGCTCAGAGCCTGGAGCCTGTTTCGGATTCTATGTCTCCCTCTCTTTCTGCCCCTCCCCCACTCACACTCTGTCTCTTTCAAAAATAAAATAACGTAAAGAATTGCACGCTCTTCTAACTGAGCCAGCCAGTCGCCCCTAAAAGTAATTTTTTATGGTTACCTACATGTATGTCATTTCGGGTGCTTGTATTTACCCCTGTAGATTCCAACTTCTAACTGGTGTTTTAGGCCTTCAGCCTGAAGAATTTCTTTTTTCTTTTAACATTTCTTGCAGTGCAGAACTCCTAGTGACTGACTCTGTCAGATTTACTTATCCAAACATATTTCTGTTTTGCCTTCCTGTTGAAAGATGGTTTCTCAGGGTATAAATTCTGCATACGTGGTTTGGTTTTGGTCTTGTATTTGGAGGGAAGTTTAAAGATGTTGGATCCTTTTTTTCTGCCTTCGTCGTTTCTGACGAGAAATCAGCTTTTCCTTTATCATTATTCCCCTGCAAAGAACGTGTCCTTTTTTTTGGCTACTTTCAAGGTGTTTTTCCTTTGTCTTTGGATTGCGGCAGTTTGATTATGATGCACCCGGCCCTGGTATTTTTGTTTGTTTGTTTGTCCTACCTGGTATTTATTGAGTATCCATGGTCTGTAAACTCGGGTTTTCTCCAAATTTGTGAAATGTTCAGTTTTATTTCTTGGAATGCATTCTACGTGGCATTCTATCTCACCTTTCCTTCGGAGATTCTAATTGCGCGTATGTTAGAAATTTGCTATTATCCCTCAAGGGGTTGGCTCTGGGTGTTTTTTTTAATGTTTTTTCTTTGCTGCTCTTCAGGTTGCATAATTTCTGTTCATCAGTCCTCAAGTTTCCTGACTCTTCTGTTCACTCAAACTGCTGTAAGCCCATCCATGAATGTTTGGAGATATACTTTTAAGTTCTACAATTTTCATAGGATTCCTCGTCATAGATTTCTGTCTTGAGAGTCTCCATCCGGTACTATCCACTAACATCCTTTTCTCACAGTCCTTGGACATGACTATAATTTTGCTTCATTAAAAGTTTGGTCTGCTAATTTCAACATACGCATCATCTTGGGCTTCTGGGGGGTGATTTTTCTTCTTGACTGCATATCACATTTTCCTGTCTCTTTGCATGTCTCTTTTTTAGTGTAGACTTACACTACGAATAATACATTGCAGAGACTCTGGATTTTGTTATCTTCCTCTGAAGAGTGTTTGTTTTTGTTCGAGCTGGCAGCTAAATTGTTGAGTGATCACTTTGGTTTGGGGGGAGTTGTTTTGGTTTTTTTAAGTTTATCTATTTTGAGAGACAGAGAGAGAGAGAGAGAGAAGCCTGGACTCAGACTCCGAGCTTTGTCTCCCATGTGGGAGCACTGATATAGACATATCAGTGCTAAGCTCTCTCACCCTACTAGGCACATAAATGTGTAATTCAGAGATGGATTAGGGAAGGAACAAGGGAGTTCTTACAGAACTGGTCACTCCCAGCCACAGACTTCCTTCTTTGAGAGTTATCCCTTTCATTTCCACTTTCTCTCTGACAATCCCAGGCTCTGCCCTCTGAACCCTCAACCCCGTGAACCTGCAGCTTTCTGCTTACATTCTAGCCACCCCACACTGCAAGCTCACTCCACAAAAGAACTTAGGAACCGTCTTCCTTCCTTCTCTAGCAGCCCAGCCATGGGGATGTACCATAGTTTATCCAGCTAGTCCCCCATCATGGATATTTATGTCGCTTCCCATCTTGGGCTGTTACAAACAGTAAGTTAGCCATTTTCCATTCCTCTTGCTACAGCCCCTACAACCGTGTGCGATGTGTTCGAGTCCATAGATGGAGCGAAACCTTTAGTCTGTCAGTCTTTATAATCTTTAATAGATTTTTGCAAAAGCCTTGTCTTTTCTACTATAACCAATTCGTTTATTGGGTCAGAGTTTCTCCTGCAGAATTCTCCCCGAAATTAATCTTGTGACATTGTTTTGATATGTGCAGGTTATCATACGGTGGACAGAGTCCCAGCAACATGTACAGTCCACTGCTTGTTGCCAACTTCAATTCCCTCTGGGGCATCCTCACTAGAATATCATACCCACACCCTTCTACCTCAGAAGCACAGCGCACCTCGTCAACCATGGGGGAGGGTGTTTCTGAGAGAGGAGAAGTGTGTGCGGAGTATATTTCCCGCATGGGTGAGCGCCATCCTGCCCCGTCTTCGCAGCCCTAAATGGAAACATGACCCGGGTAGGGCAGGATGAGTTTGGCCACGTCATGACTCAAGCTGCTCGCTTTTATCACCCAGCCACATCGGGTTACCCAGAGGATTAAATGACCGATCTGTGCAAACCACGTAGGACAGTGCCTGGGCCATAGGAAGAGCTCAGTACAGATTGTTGTGGTTGCTGCAATCTATAAAACAATAAAGGAAAATTTCACTGCTGGCTGCCCCAGAGGCAACTTCCCTCACGGGTAAGTTGTCTTGCAAACTAAGCCTAAGGAGGAGAGAAGGGCAGAGAGAGAAATCATGTCCAGACATCTGGAACCAAATTAAACTATGCAGAACACCAAGTCCCCCTCTCCAAAACCGAAAGGGGAAAAGGTCCACCCTATTCCTGCCCCTGAGGTGCCATGGGTCCCGAACGACCCTGCACGTAGCCCGGGCAAGACGCTAACAAGATATGCTCCAGAGTTTCAGATGTGGTCATCAGAGTCCTTTGGGCCACCTTGCTTTCTGTTACATCTGACGGCTAACAGGAGACAAAGGAATCACTCAGGGTCACCACCAGTCACAGGGAAGTGTCCCTTTGGCTGCCAATAAACATGAGTGATTTCTCGGTCGGACAGACCCTGGAAAGGGCACCTGTGCCTTTAAGAAGCAAGGTGAGTTCACTGTTAATCATATATCTTTACTGTGCTCCTGGGTTATTAGGGAAACATCCTCATTCTGCATGTCTGTTTTATGATGTCCATAAACACTGAATTGCCGACGGCTGTGCCCTGGGCCAGAATGTCCTCTGCCGGCTAGAAGGGCTGGGGGAGGGACACCAGAGCAGGGGTGAGTTCACCCCTCTGCTTCCCTGGAGAAGGGTGGTGACACTCCGAGAAGGAGGGATGGGGCAGGGGATGGGCAGGGGCGGGCGGGGACTCCCCTTCCCTGTCCCCCGAGGCAGAGCCCTGGACAAGAGGGACAGAAATGTGCACCTTCACTTCAGGGCCTCGGGGGCATCTCTTTGGTGCCCACTAATGGGCATCGTTTTCCCCAGTGCGAACTAAGATACCCCTTTCTGAAGGGAGAGCACGAGAGTCTTGTTTTGTAAATGCTCTGGGAGAATGTCTCCAGTCCGTGTTTCTGGAAGGATGCTCAGCGTCTCACCCCACTGCTCCCGGGTGAGACTGACGAGGGGAAACACTGCTCCCGCGTCACAGGAGCCGCTGGAGCACGGCAGTGGCATCATGCGACACCGGCCCGCTCATCTGAGAGATGGTTCTGGCCCGAACTCGCAAGCACCCCACGTGTGCCGGGGGTCAGTGGTGGGGCCGAGGTCCCCACGCCGCCTGCCCTCGGATTGCGGGTTTGGGGGCCGGCGTCCTAGGGCGCGGTTTGCGGTCACTTGCCCAGGGGAGAAAGGCACAGGTGGAGACCAGCTCAGGTGCGTGAAGGAGGACGGAAGCCCGGCCGTCACCGTTACTCTGTTCAGGACAAGATGGAGAAGCACCCCGGCCAGCTCGCTGCCGATCGGGTGAGCGCATCGTGTAAACCACCCCTTAGAGGAGGAATTATCGGTTGGGCTGTGCTGTCGATCAGTTAAGCCAGATTTCCATGTCGTTCCGTGGGGGGGCGGGGGGAGACTCGGGATTTATCTGAAACAAGTAAACAATTCCTGGAAGGACTGGGAGAGGCGGGGGCGGGTTCCGAGAACCGTGTGCAGCGGCCGAGGCGTCGTCGGGCAGCGGCGGACTCTGCCCTGGTCACTCGCGGGAGCCGCTGGGTAAACGGCGTGGGGGAGGGTGCCCGGCCTGCCCCCGGGCGTCCCCTTGGCTCTGTCCCGGGGGCCGGGTCCTGGGGCCACTCGAGCGCACATCCGGGGCCTGAGGCTGCGCTGATCTGACAGCGTCCTGGCAGCCGGACCCGGGCTCCGCCAACCTCCGGGGTTGCCCTGGAACCAAACCAGAGTCGGCCGTGGGAGACAGTCTGCCGGCCACGCGCGTCCCCGCCGGCGCCTGCCGCCTGGGAAGCCCCCGGACACGCGCCCACGACGCCCTGAAGGCAGCCCAGGCCTGGCGAGGCGACGGGGGGCCTGCCGACGCCTGTGTCCTGAGCGCTGGCCGTCGGGGCAGCCAGATCCTTTGCCTGTGCTGGAGCCACGGTGAGCTGGGAGCAGCGGTCTCCGCCCGGCGAGCGGGCTGCCCGCGACTCTCAGCTGGCTCTCCCCAGCCTCCGTCGCGCGGGGCGGCGGTGGTTCATCCGGGCCTCCCGTCCCCTCGGAGCCTCCTTTCCACACCCCCGGTTTTCCGCCCCGAAGTGCCCGGCCGTCCGCGTCGCTGCTGGTTGCTCTCAAAGCGATTCAGAAATTCTCAAAGCTGGGGCCCCTGGGTGGCTCCGTGGGTCGAGCACCCGGCTCTTGACTTCGGCTCAGGTCATCATCCCATGGTTCGTGGGATCGCGCCCCGTGTCAGGCTCTGTGCTGTCAGTGGGGAACCTGCTTGGAATTTTCTTTCTCTCCCTCTCTGCCCCTCCCCTACGCATATGCTAGCTCGCTCGCTCGCTCTCTTTCTCTCAAAATAAGTAAATAAACTTTAAAAAAAAAAAAAACGACGGAGCGCCTGGTGGCTCAGTCGGTTGAGCGTCCGACTTCGGCTCCAGTCATGATCTCACAGTTCGTGGGTTCAAGCCCCGCGTCAGGCTCTGTGCTGACGGCTCGGAGCCTGGAGCCCGCTTCGGATTCTGTGTCTCCCTCTCTCTCTGCCCCTCCCCTTCTCACACTCTGTGTCTCTCTGTCTCTCAATAATAAATAAACGTTAAAAAAAGTTTTTTTCAAAAAAAGAATTTTTCAAAGCAAAAGACCTAAATACGCTTTAATTTTTAAAATTCAATATGTGCCGTGCCACATTTAGGAGAAAGAGGTGAGTTTCCTACATAATGTCAGATTTTTCTGAGTCCCAACCGGGAAGGTTGGGAATAACTGACATTTGTGATTGAAAACTGCTTGCTGCTCCCCCTGATCCAGGGGTTTAGAGCCATCAGAGGGTTCCAGAGTTGCCAACAGAATGCAGGCAGGATGTGCCCCCCCACCCGGAGCTCAGCCTGTCCCCCAGGGGCTCACCAGGACAGGCACTGAAAGGAGGGAAGGGTGTCCAGGAGGGCTCGTGGCTGTCAAGGACCCGCAGTGATTTAATGACAATGGCATCCGATGGCTCCCGCGGGCAGCGCTTACCGTGGGCCCGGCGCTGGCCTGAGGACTTCCCACACGCGATATCACAGTTCATTTTCAGTTCTGAAATCCACCGGGAGGAAACGCTGGCCCTCTGTAGGAGTCCCAGCGAGCCTGGTGGGGAGGGGAGGCATCCACTTCCTGATCAGGGCTGTTTGTGGATGTGCGGGTGTGGCTGGCCTTTGCACACATAGGCATTTTTGCCTCTTTCCCCTTGCAAAGAATGCAGGCCGTGCGAGTATCTAAAGCACGCGGGAGCCACAGTGCCATGGCGTGATGGTGCCTGGTGGCTGTAATCACCCAGAGCTCGGCCTCCTCTCGGGCCCCCTCTGAGAACAGCGGACGTAGAGGCCTGAGTTGGGCTGACACATAGCTGTTAACAGAAACCAGAACACCCGTGTCCCCCCCAGGACTGAACCAGAGATGGGAAGGTACAGGATGAGGGGACAAACATCTTCACTAGTGCTTTTGGGCTGGACATTCGATTTAGGCATTAAAATCCAGAAACGCTCAAAGGATACGATGTCGAGAGTCCAAAGGAAAAATTCCTTAACTTTTCTATTCCATTCTATCGTATTTTTTTATCAAGCTTTCTATTTTTATTTTTTTGAGAGAGAGTGTGGGGGGGGGGTGTGCATTTGATCACAGGAGGGACAAAGGGAGAGAGAGAAAGAGAGAGAGAGAGTGAGAGAGAGAGAATCTTAAGCAGACTCCATGCTGAGCGCGGGGCTCAGTCTCAAACCTTGAGCTCGTGACCTGAGCCGAAATCGAAAGTCAGATGCTTAACCGACTGAGCCACCCAGGCTCCCCTTGGCTTTTTGTTTTATTTTAATTTTCCGTAATGTTTATTTATTTTGAGACAATGTGAGAGACCGAGCACAAGCGGGGGAGGGGCAGACAGAGGGAGACACAGAATCCGAAGCAGGCTCCAGGCTCTGAGCCATTAGCACAGAGCCCGATGCGGGGCTCGAATTCACAAACCGCGAGATCATGACCTGAGCTGAAGTCAGATGCTTAACTGACTGAGCCACCCAGGCGCCCCAGCTTTTTATTTTTAAATAATTATAGAATAGTACACAGTTGTAAGGAAAGGTACAAGAGAGCCCACGTACCTCTTACACATTTTCCCCTGCGGTAACATTTTTGAAAACACAGTAAGATGTCACAGCTGCGCCCAGTCGATACAGTCCAGATGCACAACATTTCATCCACACCAAGATTCTTCCTCCTTAACCCCTGACAGTCACGGTGTTCCCCATGTCCGTGGTGTTGCCATTTCAAGAGCGTTCTATAAATGTAGTCACTCGATAGGTACCTCTGGGGATTGGCTTCTTTTACTCAACATAATTCTCTGGAGATCCATCTGGGTTGTTGTGCGGATCACTAGTGTGTTCAGTTGTTTTTCATAACCCAGTTTGGGGCTGTTACAAACAAAGCTGCCGGGACCGTTGTGTGCAGGTTTTCGTGTGGCCGTAAATTTTCATTTCTCTGCCCTGGGGAGCAATTGCTCAATTGTACAGTGCATGCATATTTAGTTTTTTCAGGAAGCTGCCAAACCATCTCCCAGAGCGGTTGCACCGTTTTGCATTCCCTTCAGCAAGGTGTGAGTAATCCATTTCTCCCCATCGTTACCAACACTTGGGGTTGTCATCGTTTTTTTGTTTTTTTTTTTTTTTTTTTTTTTAGCCTTTTTGACAAGTACGCCGTGACATTTCACTGTGGTTTTAATTTGCGTTTCCTAATGGCTAACGACGCCTACGCTTGTGCTCCCTCTGTGTTTGCTTCAGGAAAACGTCTGCTAGTGTCTCCTGCCCGTTTCAGATTGGGCTGTTCTGTTTTTGACCGTTAAGGGGTTTTGAGGGGAGGGGTTTGTCTGCAAAGTTTATTTCACAGGGCTTACTTGGAGTTTTGATGGCTCTTTTCACGTTCTGCATTCAAGTCTCTGTTGAGTGGACTTTGCGAAGTATTTCCTCCCAGACTGTAGCCTGTCCTTTCGTTGTCGGTTTCCCAGTCCCGCTCATGGCCAGAGCTTTACTTCTTTTTTTTACCTATTTTATTTTATTTTATTTTATTTTATTTACTTTTAGTGTGTATTTATTTTTGAGACAGAGAGGCAGAGTGTGTGTGGGGAAGGGGCAGAGAGAGAGGGAGACACAGAATCCAAAGCAGGCTCCAGGCTCTGAGCTGTCAGCCCGACGCGGGGCTTGAACTCACGCATCGTGAGATCGTGACCTGAGCCGAAGTCAGACGCTTAACTGACTGAGCCACCCAGGCACCCCAAAGAGCTTTACTTCTGACGAAGATCACTTTGTCCATTTTCCCTTTTATGGATTGTATTTGAAGCGTCAAGTCCAAGAACTCTGCCTCCCTCAGGAACCTGGAGATTTTCTCTATTTTTTTCCTAACAGCTTTATAGTTTTCTATGTTCCATCCACGGTCCATTTCACGTTAATTTTTACATAAACTGTGAGGTTTAGATCGAGTCTCATTACCCTGCCTGTGAGTGTTCAACTGCTCCAGCACCATTTGTTGAAAAGACGGTCTTTCCTGCGTTGGATTGCTTTTACACGCTGGTCAGAATCAGTTGGGCATATTTGTGTGGGTATAACTCTGGGTTCTCTGCTCTGTTGCACCGATATCTGCGTCTACCCCTCCGCTCGTATCACACGGCCGTGATTAGTGTCACCGTACATGGAGCATACCTCGTTTTCTTGTGCTCCATTTCATTGTGCTTTGCAGATATTCTTTTTTTTTTTTTTTTTTTTTTTTTTTTTTACAAATTGAAGGTTTGCATCAAGCAAGTCTGGTGGCACTACTTTTCCAACAGCCTTTGCTCACTGCATGTCTCTGTCACGTTTCAGTCATTCTTGGAATAGCTCAGGCTCTTCCATTTTTATTGTAATTGAACGGCTGCCATCTCATGATAAAATTGTAACGGATGAGGAGTTGCTTGTTAGGGATGAGCAAAGAAAGTGGTTTCCCGAGGTGACATCTACTCTTGGTGAAGATGCTGCAAAGATTGTTGTCAACAAAGGATTCAGAATAGTACCTAAAATTCATTGAAAAAGTAGCAGCAAGGTCTAAGAGGACTAACTCCAGTTTTGAAAGGAGTCCTACTGTGGGCAAAATGCTTTCAGACTGCATTGCCTATCAAGAGAAACCTTTGCGAAAGAAAGACCCACAGCCTGATCAGTCAGCGATCGTCCATATTGAGGCAGGACCCTCCACCAGCAAAAGGATTGGGACTCACTGAAAGCTTAGACGATAGTTAGCATTTTTTAGCAAAAAAGTACTTTTGGAATTGAGGTATGTACATTTTTTGGACATAATACTATTACACACCTAACACACTGCAATGCAATATAAACATAACTTTTACACACTAGAAAACCAAACGGTTCATTCTGACTCAGTTTATCGTGATGTTCAAGTTCGTTGAACCCAAACGTACGATATCTCTGAGGTCTGCCTGTCATAGGTCTTAAACTCAGATAGACTGATTCAGTACACTTTATCTTCTTTTTAAAAACAGTTTTAACTCTTCTAATTCCTTTGCATTTTCACGTAAAAGTCAGAATAGGGGCACCCAGGTGGCTCATTCAGTTAAGCGTCTGACTCTTGATTTCGGCTCAGGTCATGATCTCACAGTTCCTGGGATCAAGCCCCGCATCAGGTTCCGCATTGGCATCGAGGAACCTGCTTGGGATTCTCTCTCCCTCTCTCTCTCTGCTCCTCCCCCACTCACACACTCCTTCTCTCCTTCTCTCCCTCTCTCTCTCTCTCTCTCAAAATAAATAAATAAATTTTTAAAAAGAATAATTGTGTCTATTTCTACAAAAATCTTGCTGGAGTTTTGACAAGAATTATGTTAAACCCATTTATGAGTTTGGGGAAAATTGACATCTTTACTATATGGAACCTTCTGAACCATGAACATGGTATGTCTCTCCTTTTATTTAGATCTTTTTTTATTTCTTTCATCAGTGTTTTGTAGTTTTCATCATACAACTTCTGCATATGTTCTGTTATATTTATACACAAGTTTTGGGGTTTTTTTTCTTTAGTGTTTATACAGTGGTATGGTGATTCTAATTTTGGTGTCTACATGGTCATTGCTATGTATGTAAATACAATTTTGTATATTTATCTCCTATCCTGTGACCTTGCAGAACTCATTTATTAGTTCTAAGAGAGTTTTTTGTAAATGCCTTAGAATTTCTGGTGTAGACAATCATGTCATTGGCAAATGGGGACAGCTTCGTTTCTTCATTTCTGATCTGCTTTGCTTTTTCTTGCCTTGTTGCACTGGCTACAACTTTTAGCACTGTGTTTAATGACAATAGTAAGAGTAGACATCCCTGCCGTGTCACGGTTTAAGCAAGAAGCAGTCTTTCACCATTAAGTGTAATGTCAGCTGTAGGTTTTTGGTAGATGTTCTTTACCAACTTAAAGTTCTCCTCTATCCCTGCTTTTCTGAGGTTTTTTTTTTAATGTTTATTTATTTTTGAGAGAGAGAAAGGGAAAGAAGGAGAGGGCCCAAAAGAGAGGGAGACACAGAATCAGAAGCAGGCTCCAGGCTCTGAGCTATCCGCACAGAGCCCGATGCAGGGCTGGAATCCACAAACTGTCAGATCATGACCTGAGCCACAGTCGGACGCTTTACCGACTGGGCCACCCAGGTGCCCCTTATGAGAGTTTTATCAAAGGAACAGATGTTAAATAGCTTTTCAAATGTTTTTTCTGAATTGATAGATCATGTGTTTTTTTTCTTTAGCTGTTAATAAAGTAGATTGCTTTCATTGATTTTCAAATATCAAAGCAGCCTTGCATCCCTGGAATCAACCCCATTTGTTCTTAATGTATAATCCTTTCCATATTTTGTTGAATTCTAATTGCTAATATTGTGTTAAGGTTTTTTGCATCTATATTCATGAGGAATATTGGTCTGTAGTTTTCTTTTGTTCGGTTGTCTTTTTCTGGATTTGGTATCAGGTTCATACTGGCTTCATAAAATGAATTGGGAAATGTTCCCTCCTCTTCTGTTTTCTGGAAGAAATTGTTTAGAAATGTGCTAATTCCGGGGCACCTGGGTGGCTCAGTTGGTTAAGCGTCCAACTTCAGCTCAGGTCATGATCTCATGGTTCGTGAGTTTGAGCCCCGCATCAGTGCTGGCAGCTCAGAGCCTGGAGCCTGCTTCCTATTCTGTGTCTCCCTCTTTCTCTGCCCCTCCCCTGCTCGCTCGCTCTCTCTCTCTCTCTCTCTCTCAAAAATAATAAATATTAAAAAAAAATTAGAAATGTGTTAATTCTTCTTCAAATGTTTGGTAGAATTCTCCAGTGAAACCATCTGCCCCTGGAAATTTCTTTGGGTAGAGTTTTAAAAGTAGAAATTCACTTTCCTTAATAGTTATAGGCTGTTCAAATTACCTGTTTTATATTGGGTGAGTATAGTCATTCATGCTTGTTAAAGAGTTGCTTCATTTTCCTCTAAGATTTCAAATTTGTGTGTGTCAAGTCCCTTATCCTTCAGGATTTGTAGCCGTATCCCCTCCTCTTCCTAATATTGCAAATCCGCGTCTTCTCTGTGTGTTATTTTTGTCAATCTTGCTAGAGATTTGGCAACTTGTTGATACTTTTAAATAACCAGCGCTTGGCTTCATTGATTTTCTGCCTTGTTTTACTAGTTGTTTTTTTTTCTCCATTGATTTCTTTTATTACTTCCTTTCTTCTGCTATTGTGGTGGGTTTATTTTGCCCTTCTTTTTCTAGGCCGTTGGATTAGAGTCGAGTCTTTCCTCTCTTCTAATGTAAGCATTTAGTGCTATAAATGTCCCTCTCAGCACTGCATTAGCTATGTCTCACAGCTAAATTTGGATATATATTGTATTTTCATTTTCATTCAGTTCAAGGTCTCTTTTGTTTCCTTTGAGACTTCCTCGTTGACCCCTGAATCACTTAGGAGCGTATTGTTTCATTTCCAAGTGTTTGAAGATTCTCATACGATTTCTGTTACTGACGTCTGGCTGGATTCTCTTATGGTCAGAGACCATACTCTGCATGGTTTCAATTCTTTTAAATATTTTGAGGTTTCTGTGTGGTCTGTCTTAGTGTGTGCTTCCTAGGCATCTGAAAAAAACACGTGTTCTGCTGTTGTTTAGGCGGTGTGGTCTATAAATATCGATTGGTTGATAGACTTCTAAATTTATCTCAAGACCTCGAGATCATTAACCCTCGAAGGCTCTGTGCGACACCATTTTCGCCAAAGATTTCAGAGTAAGTGATTTAAAATCCCGCTGAGTCCACCAAGGAGGCCTGTGAAGCTTTCTCACCGGTGGCTCTTGCTGGTAGAGTCGCTGTGTCTCTCCCCTGGGGTGAGAGTAGGCTCCCTGAAGGACAGGGCCCCGGATCAGCCAGCAGCTCCACCAAGGGCTCTCTTAAAGTTTCCTGGATGACGTTTTCACTCCTCTAACAGTGTCTTTTTTTTTTTTTTTTTTTTTGAGACAGAGAGAGACAGAGCATGAGCAGGGGAGGGGCAGAGAGAGAGGGAGACAGAGAATCTGAAGCAGGCTCCAGGCTCTGAGCCATCAGCACAGAGCCCGATGCGGGGCTCAAACTCACAAACCGTGAGATCATGACCTGAGCAGAAGTCGGACGCTCCACCGACTGAGTCACCCAGGCGCCCCATACGGTTTCAAAAGATTTAACAAAACATCGTTTTTCTTCTTCTCATCGGGTCTCAGAATGCTAATGCCACAGAGAACCTTGGTCCATCACCCTTGCATTCGGCAGGTGAAGGGATGAGAGGTCTCAAGAGGCTAATCTAGATTGTTTTTTAAATGCTTTTCGTGAAATTAACGTGCGTTCATTATAGAAATATATTAGATCTAGAGAAACAAAAGGAAGAAAAAAGTGCACATATAATCTCACAACCAACGTGTCTCCTCCCAATGTCTTCAAAAATGAGAGCCCACGTTTGCATTACTGGTTTGCAATGTCTCTCTCTTTCTTTAACCACAGATGTGAACGTTTTCCAAAATATTATTTCTGATAGCAGACTATTTCCACAGGACAGATGGGCCATCATTTACTTAATGTCCATTTGATGGGCACTCGGGCTTTTAGAGTCCCCGCTAAGTTCAGTAACACTGTGATGAATGCCTTCTGTGTACATGCGTATGTTCCTTCCTAAAAATGGAGATTGCAGATCAGAACGTGGGAACGGGAGCTTTTTTTTGTGTGTGTGGCTTTAGCACCCCACTGCCAAACCGGATAATTGAGATTTCGTGTTTGTCTGGGCAGGTTTGGTTTGCTTTTCATTCGTTTTGGTTTTAGGCATAGAGCCAGCAGAGATTACGTGGCTCAGGAGTAAGTCCTGTGCGGGTTCTCGGTGTTTTAGGGCGTGGACGAACAGCCACCTGAGGCCAAGGCGAGCGAGCCGTCCCCGTTCCCAGGAGAGAGAGTGCTGGAAAGAACAGTGCCGTGAGCGTCTGTGCCTTCCTATGAGGCATCTGGCGCTGAGCCCAGTCAGGAAACAGGAAAACTGGCAGGTTATATTCAGCCCGGGACCGGGACCTTGTAAAACCATCACGCGGCCCAGGTTTACGTGCAGGAACAAACTCGCTCACCCTGGCCCACTTCCTCTCGCCAGGACCCGCCATGACAACGCCGTGTTTTACGTTTGGAGCATGCCTTGAACTTGCTTTGTCCTAGTAATTGCCCCCATAAAATGGAGCGGGGCACTAAGTGAAAACTTCCCGTATTTAGAGAGCCAGTCCTGCCTGCTTTTTATGACTCGTGCTGACTCCGGCAGGACCAGCTCTGCCAAGAGGCCACTTACACGCAGGTTGGCAGGAGCAGGACAGGAGGGAAGAGCGTCTGAAGGTGGACGGGAAGACCCCAGGCCCTGGGGAGGCCCCGCGTGCTGACCGTGGGCCGGAGCATCCCCCCCCAGGTAGCCCAGGCCGCTCCCTGCCCCGGTGTCACCGTCACCCGCCACGACATCCCAATTCAGGCCACAGTGGTCCACGGACTTCTCCCTTTCTCCATCTGCCTTTCTCTTTTGGTCTGCAGAAAAAGAAGAATTAATCCAGAGCATGCTGACCCAGGTCGTAGAGCAGTTCTCAAGGTACAGAATCTTCTAGACACATAGTCTCTGCAGAGGTATGCTTTTCTGCTCACGGCAATGGTGGGGCCTCGCTTGGAGGTCGTGCTGGCCGGCAAGGCTCCGGCACGTCGCTCACCCGGAGGGGCGGCCTTCCAGGGGGAGTCCTCGCATGACCCCCTGTAGCTGAGCCAGCGCGGGTGGGACCCAGGAAGCGCTCGCCTTATACCGAAGAGCAGGGCCGCTGGGCGCTGGGAGCGTGAGAGCTCATGCTGCTGACAGGTCTCTCCACCGGCTCTCCTGGGCTTCAGAGGTCAACCTACAAGAACTGACACCATTTTTGTTTTATTCACTTATTTTTTATCTTTTTTAATGGTTATTTTTGAGGGAGAGAGAGACGGAGTGTGAGTGGGGGTGGGGGGGAGGGGGCAGAGAGAGGGAGACACAGAACCCGAGGCAGGCTCCAGGCTCCGTGCTGTGAGCACAGAGCCCGACGCGGGGCTCGAACCCACGAACTGCGAGATCACGACCGGAGCCTAAATTGGACGCTTAACCGACCGAGCCACCCCGGCGTCCCTTATTTATTTATTTTTAAATGTTTTATTTATTTTGAGAGAGCACAGGGAAGGGGCAGAGAGAGGGGGAGAAAGAGAATCCCAAGCAGGGTCCACACTGCCAGCACAGAGCCTGACGTGGGGCTCGAGCCCACGAACCGTGAGATCATGACCTGAGCTGAAATCCGGCGTCGGGCGCTTGACCAACTGAGCCACTCGGACACCCTGAGTTGACACCACTTTGAAAATGGGCCTGAAAACAAGCATTGCCACGGAGACCCTGTGTAGACGTGGGCTTCCTTCCGCTCCGAGTTGTCCTGCCCGTCCCGAAGTGATGCTTTCCGCCCTTGGTTATTTCGAGGTGGCATCTTGCCGTCCGGGGGCATGTGGGTGACACGCCCTCAAAGCCCAGGCATTGCTGCGCCGAACGGGCTGGGCCCAGAAGGGACGTGGCGGGTTTGTGAAGGGGTCTGTGCCCGGCCAAGCAGGGTGCAGGGCGAGGGCCGTCCCCGCCCAGGTGTGGGGACATGAACACACCCCGTGCCTTCCGTCACGGAAGGACGTCAGCCGAGGGCGTCTTCCCCCCACCGCCCGACCCTCAGACACCTTGAGCTCCTGGAGAGCAGCCCCTCGCCCCCCTGTGCCCCCTACAGGGGTGAGCCTGCCCGCGGGAGGGGTTCGGCAGGTGACCGCCAGGCCCATCGTAATTTCGAAGAGCTTAAGACTTATGTGTTGACTCGTTTTCATTCCTAGAGCGTTTAAGATCAACGAACTCAAAGCCGAAGTCGCGAATCACCTGGCCGTGCTCGAGAAGCGCGTCGAACGTGAGTGAGCTCCCTGCTTCTCTCTCCTTGTCCTTTAACCTCTGCTTAAATTAGCCACCTAACGGCCGGTGGTGAGCGGCGAGGGGAATGAGGCGAGGCTGGAGGTGAGCGCCCGTGTCTTTGGTGCCCGGGCGAGAACAGTGAGCACTTCCTGTCGGAACATGGTCCGTGAACACGGTCCACGTGCGCAGCGGCTCGGGCCACGGTACGTGTCCAGCAGCGGTGCGTGGCAGCATGTCTGGGTCTGAAAGGGGCAGAACGAAACCGCGGAGTCCCCCAGACCAGCCCCCCGGAGACGAACTTGTACTGAACATCTTTGTGCCTCTCTTTACGCAAACGAGGCCTGCCGACGCCCTCCCTGACGTCACGATTAGTTCTGGACCACGTGTACCAAATCATCACCTCCTGCTCCCCAGTCACCACCAAAGCAGCAGAAAAACTACCAGGAAGCACAGGAGAGTGGGTTCGGGGCTTGACCCAGGGGCCAGGGTGCCCAGGCCTGCACCAGACCCCGCACACCGGGAGAGCCGGCCCCGTGACACAAGGTTTATTAATGCCAGGTCGTGCCAGCGACCCAGAAGGCTCGAAGCTAAAAACCCAGGCTTTTCTCCGTGCCACTCGGGACGTGTGCTTTATGCACATTCCGTACCAAAACCGTTGGGGGGAAACATTGAAATGCAGCTCCAGTCATATGTGTCTTTAAGGAACTTTCGTTAGCTCTGGAGCCGAAGGAGGGCCCTGCCTCCCCAGCCTGTGCTGTTGCCTCTGCCCCGTGAGACCCCTTCCCCCCATGCCGGCACCCCGCCTAGAAAATCGTCCCCAGAGGCTCTCCTTCGAGGCACCCTGTGACTCGCAGAGGCGCCCTGGGGCTCCTGGAGGGGGTGGCCAGGCTTGCAGGGGGTGCTAACCACGAGTCAGGCAGCTGTGACCAGTTGGGGGCCAAAGCCACTCCTCGTGGGTGGACTCCAGCATCCCTTCATGCTCTAGCTTGGGGTTCCGCTCTGTGCCCACCTATTGAAAGTGTGAGGGCGGACGGGTGAGGCCACACCGTTGAGGCCGGACATCCAGCCTCACTCGAGAGCTGTGGCCAGAGTGAGTGCAGGACTTTTAAGGGGTCCTGCACCGGGCCCTCTCCCTCCTGTGCAATGGGGGCAAAGTAAAGCTGGGACAGGCCAACCAGGTGAGCAGTGGAAGGTTCCAGAGGCAGCCCAGAAAGGACAGGGGCAGCAGACATGGGTGTGCTGATGCTGAGGGCCAGGCCCCCTCCTCCCATGTTCTGCCTTTAATCCCACTACGTGTTCTCCTCCCATTGATTAATGCACAACTTTGCCGTCTTGTCACTCACTCTCCATTTCCTTGGCAACCAGGCTCTTCATAAACGTAATCGCCATAAATTCTGAATCTCTGGGACTCAAATTAGTGATATCGTACTGTCTCGCCCAAAAGGCTTCGTTTGAGCATCACTCCCAGTAAATGGCCCGGAAACCTGATCCACGTGAAGCAATATCCAATAATCGAACATTACGCCCCCACTGAGAGCTGCTAACACGGGGCACGCCTTTAACTTACAACAGTAAATAAGCAAGTGAGAAAACAGAACAAGCCGTATGATCCCAATTTTGTCTTTTTAAAACTCCGGATGGACAGATAGCTGTGTCGATGCACGGGGCTGAGAGAGAAACACCTGGAAAGGCACACGTCAATAGATATTAAGTGGGTTGTTCTCGGGGTCCGTAGGACCATAGATAAATTTTAAAACATTCTTTGAGATGCTCTGTATTTCCCCCATTTTCTACAACAATCAGATGTAACTGTATCAAGAACATAGTAAGGGGAACCCGGGACTGTAAGTGGCAGGGTGCCACCACCCTGTTTGGACACCCCACTGCGTGGCTGTTCACTTTGGGGATCAAAGTCTGTGCAACATGCAGGGACTCTTCTCCAGATCTGTTTGCTTTCAGGAATTTTCTGCCACACGTCGCTGGGACGTGGCTTCCCCGAGGCTGAGCCTCCTGCGGTGTGGCCCAGGGCCTGGACGCGGTGCTCTGGGAGGTCCAGATGCAAACCGGAAGGGGTGCGCGCTGGCCTGCTTTGCCCAGAGGAGGACCCGCGGCTTCCGTCCACTTCCCAGTAGGGTCCCTGATGCAAGAAAGTGCTAAGAACGCCCCACTCCCAAAGGAGGGTGTGGGCTCTCGGTGAGAGAGTGGACCGTCCTCCAGCTCAGACTCTCTGCATCTCCCCACCTGGCTGCTGCCACCCAGCCCCTTGCACTGACGGCCCCGGGCTTCGGTCCCGCGTCCCCGGGCCTTGGTCCCGAGTCCCCGGGCCTCGGTCCTGCATCTCTGGGCCTCGGTCCCGTGTCCCCAGGCCTTGGTCCTGTGTCCTCAGGCTTTGGTCCCATATCGTCTTGGTGGAGCTTCGCACAACATCCCCCAAGTGGCACAAGTCGCCGGAACCAGACCCGAATATCAGATCCTCCAGATTCCCACCACTCTGGGCAGAAAGAAGCAAAACTTTCATGTAGCCTTGCCCCTGCGTGGCTCCTGGCCCCGGAAGCGTCTAGAAAACTGCCCAGGGATGCTCAGGGCTCCGGCAGGCTCTCTCCCCACACTTGCTTCAGAACGGCTCCAGAGGCCATGGGACGGAATTGTCTCTCCCCGTTGTGTGCTTAGGCGCTCAGACCACGTTTGAGGAAGAGGGGAATAGAGTAGCATCGTGGGTCCCGTCTTTTTGCAGAGAAACCGAGGTGCGATTACAGAGTAACGAGGCTAGTCTTTTCTGTTGCTCTCAAACTGATCTGATCTGAATGGCTCTCGGAAGGGAAGCCGCCTGCTTCGTGGCAGCCTTTCTGGGCTAAAGGTGCACCTGCCAGAGCAAACGTCTCAAAGGTGAACGCTCCCTGGGAGGCACGAGCCCCAGTTCTTTCCGGATCTTTCTCTGGTGCCCCGTGGTGTCCGGATGTGGCAGGCACTCCTGTGTGGCGGGGCTGCGGGAATGCGAGCCGGCCCGGCTCTGCTAACCCACGACCTGTCCTGTTTGCCTGCCCCCAGCCCCCGCCCCCGCACGTCCACACCCCTTCCTGGCTAACGGCTCCGGTGGGACCTGAGAACTCGGAAGTTTTCTGCTAATACGAGCTCATCCTTGCCGGGAAGGCTGTGGTTTTGCCTGCTGAGCCTCTTGCTGGGTTTTAATGCGCGGCGGCCACATTTCCTCCCCTTGTCTTTTTAGGACAAGAGATTTCTTTGTCCCCGGTCCTCAGCTGGGGAGGGGAAAGAAAGTGGGGGGGGGGGGGAGTGGGTGCAGGAAAACTCAGGACTTGAGGGAGGGGAGCGGCGGTCGCCGTGGCCAAGCTGCACCGCCGCGGGCCGCAGCGGGGACCAGTGCAGGAGCCCGAGCCAGCCGTCCTCGCTGCGCAGGGCCAGCCCCGGTTACAGCCTTGCGAGGTCCTCCACGTGTCTCCATGGTAACCCCTGTGTCTCCTTGTCCCAGTGGAAGGCCTGAAAGTGGTGGAGATTGAGAAATGCAAGAGCGACATCAAGAAGATGCGGGACGAGCTGGCGGCCCGAAGCAGCAGGTGAGGTCAGGCCTAGGAAGGGCTGCCCTGGCCGGGCCCCCCGAGGGGGCTCCGGGCTTCGCTCTCCCGCAGAGCCCGGCGGCGGGGCCCGACCCAGCGCGGGCTGCGGCGGGTGCGGTTTGGCTGGGGAGTGCTTGTCAGTTGCGCGGCCTCCTTGTCATAGAAGAAGGTTCACGTCCAAGGCGGGTGGAGGCGACGACATTTCACGGAAAGGAGGAAGAATCCGCCCGCAGATCAAAGCCTCAGGATTAACTTACCCAGCTCGAGAGAAGCTGGAGAGAGGTTGGCATCGGTTTTTGAAGCAAGGGCCCGGTTAAGAGGAACGGGCGTGAGGCTCACAGGGGAGGGCGTCCTGGTGCCCAGAGGCCGTGCTCCTGGGTGGACGTGTCCCCCCCCCCCCCCCCCCCCGCCGGCACAGAGCAGGGAGAAAGGCCACAAGGCCTCAGGCCATTCTGGACACAGAAATCACTCTCCCCCGGGGAGCCAAAATTCGTGGGAAAAAACACCCCGGACTTCATGCCGCCCCCTTGAAAGCAGGTTTTTGTCCAGCAGGACCCTCTCCCGAAGCTGTGAGCACAGCAAGTGTTTGAGCTGGCGGCAGAGATGAGGAGGAGGGGGGGGCGGGCACGTCGAGCACTTGCTGTGTGGGGACCTCACACCTGCCGGCCCTGCGAGATGGCCCCCAGCCCCCCTGCCCCCCCACGGCCACTCCCGGGAGGGGACTCCCAGGAGGGGGCACAGCCGGGCCTCAGCGGGGCTGAGGGGGAGACAGGGAACCTAAGAATCGCCCCGCACACACATCGGGTCGTCTTACGACGACTCATCTGCCACTTTGAAGATCGTTCCCTGATTTTAAAACACTGAGGGCGACCGGCTCAGCGAGGGAGGCCGGCTGTGCAGAAGGGTCTCTGAGGGCAGGAGGTAAAGGGGAAGGAGATGGTCCCGGCGAGGTTCCGTGCAATGCAGAGGGGCCGGCCGGCCTCGGGGGGGCTCGGGGAACAGCCTGATGGGCTCAAAGCCACGTTAGTGTGGTCCTCCAGGGACCAGGCCTGTCCGTATCACACCCACGTGACGCCTGATTTGGATCTGGGGATGTCTTAGCCCATTTGATTTGGGGATGTCAGGGCGAAGGCGTTTGTGAAAATGCACAGAAAATTGGGAGTCAATGATTCATCTTCGACATCCCCTCAGTGAGAGGCTAGCACCCTCGTGTGACCGGGTGAGGGCCCTGGACTGGGCCGGGGACGGGGCTGGGAAGGATGCTCACACCCACCCCGGCTGTGGTCACGGAGTCGCCCTCGGGCTCAGGATCCACACGGCCCGGCTCAGCCCCGGGGCCGCCCTCGTGTGCCCCAGCCGCCCTCCGCCTTGGGGCCAGGTGCGGGCGGGCTGATCCGCCGGGGACGGTGGCTCCGGCGCCCCCAGCGTTACCAGCCTCATCCGGCAGCTTCCAGGAAAGGGAACTAAGACTGGAGCTTGGCTTCGGTCTGAAACGAAAGAATCTGAACTGGCCTCCTGGCTTCAGCGGCTCGTCTGTACCGCGGGCCGAGGAACCTCACCACCTGGGCGGGAATGATGCCCCGAGCTCCCTTCCCGCCTCTGTGGGCACCGCGTCACTCACTAACGTGCCCACGGAGCCCACGGAACACCCACGGGACACATTTCTGAGGCAGCCTCTTGTCCCTTCTCAAATGACCACATCCGACCACCTACCTGAAGCAGCCGGGGTGAGTCGCGAGCCCCACCCTTGCTGGTCCCGTCCCTGCCGTGTCTCAGGCGCCCCCCGGCCCCCACCTCCCCCCATCCCGTGGAAGCGAGGCGTGTGCCAGCCTGGCATCCCACAGGTCAGGCTGCAAGGGGACACTAACGTGGCCCAAGTGGCCTCGCACGCCTGTGGCGGCCATAACAAAGCACCACAACCGGGGGGCTTTCTCACGCTAGAAATGTGTCCTCTCAAAGTTCTGATGGCAGACGTCAGAGAGGGAGGTGTCGATGAGGCCATGCTCCCTCTGACGGCTCCAGGGAGGGTCTGTTCCAGGCCCCTCTCGGAAGCTTCTGGAGGTCGTCGGCAGTGCTTGGGGCTCCTCGGCTTGTAGCTGCATCATGCAGTCTGTGGTCTTCACTCGGCCTTCTCCCTGTGTGTCTCTGGGTCCAGATGTCCCTCTTTACAAGGACACCGGCCGCATCTTAACTAATCACACCTGCAGTGACCCTGTTTCCAAAGGAAGTCCCGCTCGCGGGTGCTGGGGCGTTAGGACTTCAAATGATCACTTTGGGGACGTGGTCCAACCACAACGTGGCACATGGGGACGATACGCCCGATTTCAGAGCCCACGGGAAGAAGCCCACCCGGGAGCCGAGAGGAAAACGTCACCCACAGGCACCCATCTGGCCAAGTGGGCTAAGCTGAGGCGTGGTGGGTGCCTGGGCTCATCCCCGGAACGGAGCTCTCTTCCTCACCGCCCAACAAGTCCATTTTTAGAGCTCCCAATGCCATGATCCAAAGAGAAGCCTTCCCGGTGCCCTAACTGCTTCGAGAGGCGATATTCTCAGCAGACGGTTTTCACAGCATCCCACGTAGGTGAGAGACGGGTAAATGTGACTCTTCAGTCACAAACAGAGGGGGGTAAAAATCTCCAACATCGCTGACACATTTAGAAAAAAGAACCCCAGGGGCCTGGGCTCGGGCCTCACCCGCAGCCCCGCCGCCCACCCCGGACCCTGGTCCGGGAGCCGGGCAGCCCCTTCCGTGCCACACGCTAACCGCCCTCTTGCCCTTGCTTCGCGGAGAAGGGAAGCTGGGAAACAATCAGCCGCTCGCACTGCCCCTTCTGTCTCTGTTGGCTGCAACGTTCCGTTGTAGTGGTGCAAGGACGTCACGCAGCATTTAGCGTCCCTGGGACCAGGCTCCCCGACACCTAGCTTCGCCTCACTGCGGGGGAGAGAAGGGCACCCCGGACAGCTCTTTCCGGTGATACCCACCCGCGAGGTGGCGACCGAGCCTCTCCAGAAGGCGGAGGGGACATAGGCGGCGGGCAGGGGTGAGCCCAGCCCCGTACCCGCAGGGATGACTAATGACCCACATTCGCCAGCACGTGAGCCCAGCCCAGCGGGGCCTCGGCACCAGGGGCCCCGCTCTGGGAGCAGGGGTGGGGTAGCGCCGTGGGCAGGCTCCCAGACGCCCCGGGACAGGCCGCACGCCTCCCAGACCCACGCCCTGGGCTTCTCCTGGTCCAGGTTCCTGCTCACATTCAGGGCAGGGCCAGCCGAGCACAGAGAGGAGTGCCACCCCGGGGCCGGGAAGGGCTGCGAGGGCCTGGGTGGCATCGGAGAGCTCCGGGGTCTGCGGCCCCCACTTCCATCAGAAACAAAGGGCCTCGTCTGCCGGATGAGCCACAGGGGAGGGGAGGCCGGGGGCCCCTGGAAATGAAAGCAAAAATAAGCCCCAAATAGAATGAAAAGAAAAGGCAGCGGGCCAGCTGCTCCGTGGCTGGAGGAGGCTGGTTCCCATGGCAACGGGCACAGAGGGGAGGGCCCAGGTGGGGAGGCCCCGGGAGAGTCGCCAGGCGCCCAGCACACCGGGAGGGCCCAGGTGGGGAGGCACCGGGAGGGTCAAGGAAGCTTGCCTCGTGCGACCACCCCCCTGGGACACGCACAAGGCCTACCTAGCTGGTTTAGTTTAAGAGAGAGAGAGAAAGAATGAGCAGGGGAGGGGCAGAGACAGAGGGAGGGAGAGAGAATCCAAAGTGGGCTCCACGCTGTCAGTGCAGAGCCCGACGCGGGACTCGAAACTCACGAGCTGTGAGACCATGACCTGAGCCGAAATCAGGAGGCAGAAGCTCGACCGACCGAGCCACCCAGGTGCCCCAGTGCCGTCTCCTGTCTCAAGTGCACAGACCACGCTTGTCACTGCTCAGAAACGTGTAGGCTGCAATTTCTCGTTCGCGGGCGACCACGGGAATCATCCGGTCGGTGTCTTCTGTGGGTTCGTCGGTGACTCTTTGGCTAAATTTGTGTGAAAACCCCCTCCCCACACGGAGTCGGGTGGGTTTTGTGAGCATCCGGGGGAGGGAAAGAGCACGACACCATTTCATTCTGAAGGCGCCTGTTCCAGAAGGAAAACAGGCTTGTTACTCTGAGCACAGCCCCCAGGTAAAAGCTCCAGACTGAACGGATGAGGGGGCGAATCCCCAGCAATGACCACGGCTGGCGAGGCCCCCGCCTAAAATCTGGATGCCGGGCCGCCCAGATCCTCTAGGTATAAGTACCTCCTTTCGAAAAGAAATACTGTGTTGTAATCTTTTTTCATTTACAACACCGTGAGCAATAAATAGATCGAATTTTAACCAACGGGCGCCTGGGGGGCTCGGTCGGCTGAGCATCCGACTTCGGCCCAGGTCATGATCTCACGGTCCATGAGTTCGAGCCCCGCGTCGGGCTCTGTGGAGCCTGCTTTGGACTCTGTGTCTCCCTCTCTCTCTCAAAAATAAATAAACATTAAAAAAAATTTTTTTTTAATTTCTTTAACCAACTTCATCCAGCTCATCCATTTGTCCAGGAGGCCACAGTCCCCTCATTGTCCGTCCACAAACGTGGTCTTTTGCCCTCGTACCTCAGTGGATTCTTTTTGCGTTACCTTTCAGTGCATACCGAATGCAACCTTTCTTTTTCCTCTCTCCCCTAAACTCTCCTTACTTCACATAATACTCATAATTACCTAAAGAACATGTAATCGTCCGTCGTGGTTTAAGCTATTTCCCACATTTCAGTGGCTTCCGGTTTGGGGTTGTGTTTTCGTAACGACAGATAACGTTGCAGTGAATACCTTTGCGCACAGGGATGGCTGCTTGCATCCAATTCTTTTCTGAAGATAAATTCCCCAGGGTAGACACACGGGCTTCATGGACATGAATTTCTCTGTGGCTCTTACTATGTGGTACTAAATTGCTCTCCCAGAAGGTGGACTTTATTTACAAAGTTTGCCAAGTCCGAGGATAGAGAGCGTGTTCACCTTCCGAGAAGGTGGGGAGGGGGCCACGTGCAGCCCCCCCGGGGTACGGCCAGGTCCGCACTCTCTGCCCTGACGGTGGGAGGAGGCTTTCCCTGCAGAGCACCCCCCGTTTGGTGTGTTCTGTCCCCGTGGAGAACATACCTCGATACTGAGGGACGAAGGAAGGCAGATAGCAAACGCATCTCCCGACGGTAGGCGCTGGGGGAAACCACAAACGTCCTGCACGTCTGTGCTGGGAGACTGGCTTGGTAACACAGCCACATCCAGAAGCACTGGGCAAGGATCTGCCTTGTCCCGAAGCCCCGCTCTGTGGGGCGCCATGCAGTGAGTGTGGGATATATGAAGTGAGAAAAAAAAAAAAGTTGCAAAAGAGGAAGTTTGGTACAATTCCATTTGGGTTTAAAAAAAAAAAAATACAAGGCGCTATCCCTGTGTGTCCATGCGTAGGAAAATTCTGGAAGGATACGCCAAACTTAACTGAACGCATTTCCAGGGTGTGAGGTTTAGGGGAAAGAAATAGGTAAAGTGGGGGGGGGGGGGGGGCCGGGGACTTGCTTTCTTTTTTTTTTACACCTTACCTACTTCCTTGTTTGAATTTTGTAGAATCCAAGGGTCTTACCTGCGTCATTAAAAGATATTTAGGAACCTGTTTAAAATGAAGCTGATGTGTTTTCTAAGAGCCCCAATATCATCTCAGGAGGTCCAGGCAGGGTCCCTGGGGGTTAGCAATGAGATGTCGCCGGATTTAGGATTTACTGTCCCGCAGCAAGTAAGGCCAAGGGGTCTGTGGGGTTGGGGTCGGGGTTGCTCCGAGGAGGTGCCCCAGTGGACACCCCGCTAAGTGGCGATGCCAGAGCTAACCCCGACTTTTCCCCTTTAGGACCAGCTGTCCCTGTAAGTACAATTTTGTGGATACCAACAAGAAGATGACGCCCCGGCGTGATGTCCCCACTTACCCCAAGGTGAGAGGAGGTTCTGGCTCTGACGAGACCCCGGCTGTGCGTCCACGGCCAGGGCACCGGGCCCCGAGCCCTCAGCCACCCCGACTTGCCGGCCAGGCCCCCTCTGGCTGCGCCTTCGCAAACCCAGCTCCCATGCGGCGCCGGGCTGTGGGACGCTCCTGCTGTCCTCGGGCAGGGTAGTGTTTTGTCTGCCGTGTGTCTGCCACAGGAGCCCCGGGCCCGGCCTCCTGTGCCAGCAGGTGAGGGACAGCCCCCGCCCCGTCCGCCCGTCGCCGACAAGGTGAATGTGTCCGCACTCTCATGTTACTGCAAGGAGCTTTAATTTTTTAATTTTTGTTTAATGTGTATTTATTTTTGAGAGAGGGAGAGACAGAGCACGAGCAGGGGAGGGGCAGAGAAAGAAGGAGGCACAGAATCCAAAGCAAGGTCCAGGCTCCGAGCTGTCAGCACAGAGCCCGACACGGGGCTCGAACCTGGAACCTTGAGAAGATGCCCTGAGCCGAAGTCGGACGCTCAACCGACTGAGCCGCCCAGGAGCCCCTGGAGCTTTAATTCTTAACTAAATTATCTCAGATCTGCCTGGTTGGATCTCCCGTCCCCGAATAATACGTAGTGATTACGAGAAGTTTCGCTCTCTAGTCTCAGATCTCTCAGTTACAGGAACCCAGGCCCTGGTGACAGGAGCAGTGCCCTGGGAGTTGAGAGGGGTCTTCAAACACCACAGAGAAGGGTCCTGTGGCGTCAGTCACCATCTCAACAGTCCCTTCAGCTGAGTTGGCAAAACCCTGGCCCGACTGACCTCACGCTCTCACGCTAAGATTCAGGCTTCCGCGTGCTGGCGCTGAGACCGGTGTCCCGGGTCCCCAGGGAGTCATGAGACCCAGCCGGTGCCCAAACTGAAAGGTGTCTCTCCTCTGTAGCAACTCCCTTTAAAAAAAAGAACAAACCAGGGGTGCCCGGGTGGCTCAGTCGGTTGAGCGTCCGACTTCCGCTCAGGTCACGTAGTCACAGTGCGTGGGTTCGAGCCCCGCGTCGGGCTCTGTGCTGACAGCTCGGAGCCTGGAGCCTTCTTCCGATTCTGTGTCTCCCTCTCTCTCTGCCCCACACCCCTCCCCCCCCCACTCACACTCTTTCTCTCTCTCAAAAATAAACATTAAAAAAAAAAAAAAAAAAGACCTAGGGCAAGGTTATATCTAATCCCGGAACCCTGTCATCACGGGGTTCCTCCCTCTACGATCACAGCCTCAATCTCCTACGACAGTTTGACCCGAGCTCTGGTTTCCCCTCTGCCCACACCCCTCAGCGAGCTGTGCTGCATTAGCGTATGGCCAAAGCAGGGACAGGTTCCCTCAAAAAAGAAACTCCGAATAGCTTCTTAGCCAGGATTTGAATGTACGCCACGTTCCCTGGACTTCACTTTAGTGTATTTTTTTCAAGTCGGGTGTATTGAGAGGTAACTGACACGTAGTGAAGTTTCCCTCCTGTGGGTGCAGAGTACTGCGAATTTGGAAAACCTCAGGTGACCTCCAGCAGTACCAGGGGGCGGCACATCTCTGTCACCCCACGACCTTCCTCGTGCCCTCCCCCTGCCCCCGGCAGCCACTGATGGGGTTTCTGCCCCTGGAGGTTGGCGCTCCCCAGAATTCTGGTAGAATGTGGCCCTGGAGCCTGTGCACAGGTGTCCTTGAAAGGGGACAGGAGGAAGTGGAGGAAACATCCCCCAGCCCGCGTGCGGCCGGTGGCCTTTGTCTCAGCCCAGAGGCTGACGGTCCCCTGTCCTTCCCAGTACCTGCTCTCTCCAGAGACCATCGAAGCGCTCCGGAAGCCCACCTTTGACGTCTGGCTCTGGGAGCCCAACGAGGTGAGTGAGGGGCCCCCGTGCCAGCGTCACGGGCACCCCAGATCTCTGCCTCCTCTCTGGTCTTTGTTTTTTAACTTGATTCTGCAGGTTTTACTCCAAACTGACTCTGGGCAGGCCCAGGAGGGCCCCAGAGACAGGACTCAGCGAGGGGGGTGTCGGAGCAGAGGCGTGGGCGGTCAAGGGCAGGAGGGCTGGGCCGTGACGCCGCTGGCTCCCCACCCCCCAAGCACCCTCCCGGGCGGCTGCCATGCCCACCAAGGAGAGGCCCGGGAGGCGTCCCCCACAGCCAGCGGAGTGGGACGCAGGACGCGGAGTCCCTTTGCGCAGCAAGAAGGATCTTTACGTTGTCCGTTTTGCTGAGAAAACACTAAGATGGAGACTTCCCGTTTGTTTGTTTAGTCTAATAATGTCAGTTGTACCCCTCCCTTTGTGAACCCCAAGAAAACAAAAGCCGTTCATCATGGACACCGGGCCCAGCAGCTCTACGGACAAATTGTCCGGCTTTCTGGCAACACAGACGTGTAGACAAGCTGCCCCCGGCAAGCCCACCGCCTGGACAGCAGGTCCGCTGACGCGGGAACGGAGGGCTTTGCGCCCTGAGCGGGCGCCGTCTGTGTCTCCAGGGCCCGGGCTCTCGTGCTGTCCTCCTTGCCGACGCAGGAGAGGCCTCCGCCCCGCCGCGCGCGGACCCGGGTCCCAGGGGTCGTCCCATAGCCAACCCTGAGCCAGACGACACGCGGCCACCGAGGAACGTGCGGACCGGAGCGTGCGTTTGGAGGGGCAGGAGGCTGGCCTTGCCCGCGAGGTCGGTGCGTGACCGGCAGTGACCGGGAGGGTGGGAGGTGGCGTGGCCAGCAAACAGCAGTTGGGTCTTGAGGAGAGCGTCGGGACTAAGGTCTGAACGGGGGGCCCAGGCTGGGCCGGGCCCGCCGGATGGCGAGTGGACTCAGCGGGGTGGCTTCACGTGCACAGATTCCCGCTTCCCGCGGGTGGGCAGGAGCCCCGCCGGAGCACTTCTAGAAGAGCCGACGCTCCCGGAAGTCATTCTGGCCCCGGCCCACCGGGAGCGAGAGCAAAGCCGGGGCCCCCGGTGGCAAAGCGCCCACGTGGACACGGGCACTCGCCGCCCGTCTCTTACGGAATCTCACCGAGCGCAGGGCTCCCTGTGGCCACGGAGGCCACGCCGCCTCGTGGGGAGATTGAAGGATTCACGCATCCACGATGGGAAGGCTGCCCGCCCGCCCTCCCACAGGCGGACCCGTCAGGGGCCCCGGACCCCTGCCGCTCTCCAGTTTCCAAAACCCGGCGCCCTGGACGTTATCCTATCTGCATCCATCCCGTCCCCTCCAGGAAGACCGGTGTGTGGTCAGCTTGCAGGACGTTCCAGGACGTTGCCGGCTCTCCCAGGACCGCGTAGCCGGGAAGATGGCTTTGGGGTGGCACGCCCTGTGTTAGCTCGGGCAGCCACAACTCAAACCACATCCTGGAGGCTGCAGGTCCGAGATCCAGGCGTGGGCAAGGCTGGTGTCTCCCACGTCTCCATGCCGTCGTCCCTCTGTGCGTGTCTGTGTCCTGGCCTCCTCTCCTCACGGGGACACAGGTCCTGGTGGATCAGAGCCACCTCAGTGACCTCATTTAACCTGGATGACCTCTCTGAAGGCCTGCTCTCTGCACAGTCACGTAGGGGGTTAGAGCTTCCATTGACTGATTTGGGGGCCACGGTTCAGTCCATAACACACCCGTTTGGGAGGAGGTGGTCACACCGTGACCACAGACAGCCGGGGAGCGTGGCCGTGCAGACCCCAGGAGGCTGGCCGATGGCATGGCGGCAGGGCACAATGTCACGCCCCGGGCCGCCAGGCGATGCCTAGAGATCCCTGCTTTGCGCGTCGCCAGTCACCCTGGGAGACCTGCCTCCCGGAAATCAGAGCCCGTTTTATCAGACTCCCACTTTGTAAAAATCACTTAATCTTTCTTCCCTGGTTTAATGAGCTCCAGAGCTCTGAGCTGTATTTAAATAGATCGCCACGATGACAGCACATCCTCTTTGGGACCGAAAACAAATCTACTTCAACCTGAGATTTCTACAGAAGACAGCTCAGTGAAGTGAATTCGGGGCAGGAAGCTCACCTTCCAGACCCTGTAATTAACGCATTAAAATGTGTGTGTGGGGTCCCAGCGGGCCCCCGAAGGGCAAAATGGAGCATGTGTGGGATGCAGGCTGTCAAGGCTCAGCCTCTGTGTCTGCACACGCACCTGCTCTGGGGTCTGCGTCCGGGGGATCTGTGCCCCGGCCTGTGATGCCCTTCGGGAGACGGTTTCTCGTGTGCCGAAGTTCACGGCGTCGCCGCTGACACGGTCATCTGGGGGTGCTCCCTCTCACCCGATCGCTGTCCTTCTAGGGGTCCTGAGACAACAGCCCCCCACCCGGCCCCAGTCAACACGGCTCCTCCCTCCGGGCCTCCCGGGAGGGGAGAGCTCATCCTGTAGGGACAGGCCCTGGCCCTGCGCGCGTCCCCCAGGGCTCCGGAGGGGCCGTGCCGGGCTGGCTCGCTTGTGCCGCTGACCGCCTGCTTCCCCTGTGCCTCCAGATGCTGAGCTGCCTGGAGCACATGTACCACGACCTGGGCCTGGTCCGAGACTTCTCCATCCACCCCATCACGCTCAGGAGATGGCTGGTGAGTGCGGGCCCCTCACGTCCCTCTTGAACAACACAGTGCCTTCCGGTTACTCGGGAACAGACCGGCCAGGCACCTTCCTGGACGGACGGAGGCGACGTTCCCAGGAGAGTTTTGTGAGAACAGGTGGCCAGTGTCCGTCTGTCTCCTGCCAGAATACTCAGTCCCCCTAAACCCCTGCTCTGGCGGCGAGAGTGAGAACCAGAGAGGGGCCGGTGAAGCAGCCTGTGAGGGTGAGTGTGCAGGTGTGTGTATGTGAGTGCCTGTGCAGAGAGCAGAGTGCGTGTACGTGTATGAGTGTGTGAATGTGTGTTTCACAATAGATTTTTTTTTAAATAAAAGATTGCTTGGAACCAAGTAGGAAAAGCTTAAACGTCAAATACGAAAATATGAAAACGTGTGATGGTGACTGGGACCCAGAGCCCCTCCCGTAACCCCCAGCCCTTCCCCCGGCTTCACGTCCCCACGTGGCCCCTCCGAGCCCCGCTGGGGGCACCTCAGTCCGTGAGCCCCGGTGGAAGCCTGTTCCCCACCTGCCCTCTGAGGCCACAGGGAGGCCAGTGGGCGTCCTCGGGCCCCCGGGCCACTCCTCCTTACCTCCAGCAAGCACAGGAACACAGCCGGCCTCTGGGTCGGCCAAGGATTTCACAGAGCTGGCATTCCGAAACGCCAGCCAGCTGGTGAAATCGGAGGAAAGGTGTGCAGGGCGGGGAGGGCGGGCAGCTGCGTGCCAGCAGCCGGGACCTCTGTCTCTCCAGCTCTGCGTGCACGACAACTACAGAAACAACCCTTTCCACAACTTCCGGCATTGCTTCTGCGTGACCCAGATGATGTACAGCATGATCTGGCTCTGCCGGCTCCAGGTGTGTCTCTGGGGGGCTCCTGCTGGGGGCGGGGGCACCTCGCTCACGGACGCCGCCCCCACCCGGGGGCACGGGCTCCCCTACCCTCCCAGGGAAGCCACCTCGCCCCTTGCCGTCCTCAGGCGAGCTGGTGGCTCTGTGCAGCGAGCAGGGGCGGGGCACCGGGCAGGTGTGGGCCCGCCCTCCCGGCCCTACCCCAGAGAGCGGGCCAGTCCTCCCCATAGGCCAGCTGCTAGGGGACTTCGTCCTACCCGTGTCCCGCCTCTCCCACCCCATTCCAGCCCCCTCCTCACCCCCTCCCGCCCTCTCTCTAATCCAGGAGAAATTTTCCCAAATGGATATCTTGATTCTAATGACGGCAGCCATCTGTCACGATTTGGATCACCCAGGGTACAACAACACGTACGTGTACGATTTTTCTCTCTCTCGTTTCTTCCTTCTCAAGGGCTCTCTGGTTGTCAGAAGTGACCTCTTCAGCTGCACGCACAGACCAGTTCTGAGGTGGGGCTGCGGCAAAGGCCTCACCAGCACCCCCGGCTCAGATGCTTGGGACACGGCTCCCACTTTGGGACTTTGTCCAGGGCCTCGGGCCCCCCCGGGGCAGACCCTTCCTGGTCGCCAAACCCCGAGGGGCCGCCGCCCTCCTTTGCGGTCCTGCTCCAGACCCTGCATGCCCCTCTGCACAGGCAGAGCCGTGGTGGTGCCCAAACTCGCCTCCGCCCGAAGCCGGGGGCAGTACCCGCACAGGATGCCCATTCTACGGATCTCACTCCCCAGCCTGTGTCCGGCAGCAACGGGGCAGAGACTAGGACTGAGGGAGAGAAGGAGTGCAGGCCAGCAGGGGGCGGGGAGGCGCCGTGGGGGGCCAGGAGGACAGGCCAAGCTTGGCCGAATCGGTGATCCGCTCCCACCCTTGGGGTGGGGGGGCAGAGGCACAGAGCCCACCCCGTGTAGCCATCAGGTCCGGGCCGCGTGGCGCCCGTTCGCATCCCTAGTGAGGCACCTGTCCTTTCGGTCAGATGCGTCTGTGCGGTGACATCACATATGGCCGGGAACTCGCCGGCGGCTTTCATGCCAGGCCTCCGTCAGGACGGGAGTGGGTTCCACGGTGTGGACGTCCGTGTTCCTCAGAGGAGGCCGGCACCATGAGCGCCCATTCCCCCATTTCACACTCAAGACGATGTGCACAGCACAGGCCTTAACCGCAGCCTCTGACCTCAGAACACATCTTGGTTCTTCTCCCAAACGTCTGCCTTTTGCATATGCCGATGTTTGCAAGGGGCCCGAACAGATTCCCTTCGGGGCGGCATGACTGGGAGAAGTCGGGGTGTGTGGGTGGTGTCTACTCGGCGGGATTCTAAGACCTCGAGGGTGTCTCGTTAAAGGGGCGGCAGAGTCAGAGAGCCCAGGGGAGCAGGTCCCCGGCACCTGCAGGGCACGCCCGGCTTGCCTTCCAGCCTCTGCGGGCACCGCCGCGTCCGAGCGCAGGTGCCCGAGGCTCCGTTTGCTCTGTCCCGCGATGCCAGGTACCAGATCAACGCCCGCACGGAGCTGGCCGTCCGTTACAATGACATCTCGCCCCTGGAGAACCACCACTGTGCCGTGGCCTTTCAGATCCTCGCCCAGCCCGAGTGCAACATCTTCACCAATGTGCAGCCAGACGGGTTCAAGCAGATCAGACAGGTGTGCAGGGGCCCTCTGACCGCAGAGTGGGAGGCGGTGAGCACAACCACAGAGTAGAGCCCCTCCCGCCAGCGGCCGAGGCCCCAGAAGCCCCTGGTCCCACCAGGGATCCTGAGGAACCCACCCCCCCCCCCCGCCCACCAAGGCCAGTGGCATTCTGGGGAGAGGCACGCCCTCGGCATAAACACACGGGACCCCACTGACCTGCATTTCACATCCAGTGTTTCACCCGAAGCCTTTAAGATCCGTCCTTTCTCCAGCTTGCAGCCCGGGAGAGTGGGGGTTACAGAGGTGAGGGGCACCGTGGGAACGTGCGGGCCCTGGACAGATGCACCTGCTGAGTCCAACCTAGCCGACTGTTTCCCCTGCCCCCCAGCTGCCTCCCCCTGCCCCACCCTCACCCGGTCGGCCCCACCGCCCACTTCACATAAGAGACCCTGGGGAGGCCTCTGTCGCCCTCCTGTCCTGAGACAGACGTCCACCTCGCTGGAGGTAATGCCCCCTCCCACGCAGGAGGTCCCACGCTGAGCACAGCTCTGTGTGCCACCCTCTGATGTTTTCAGGGGAGGGAAGATACCAGAATGATCTCTTGGAAGAGTGTATGGGTTGAATGGTAGCCAAAAAAAAAATTGTATGTTCACTTCCTAACCCCCAGAACCTTTTGTATGTGACTTTATTTGGAAAAGAGTCTTTGCCGTGGTGATTAAGTTAGGATCTCTGCGTGAGATTAGCTGGTGTTACCCAGGTAGGCCTAAAGCCAGTGACAGGTGTCCTTAGAAGAGACAGAGGAAGAGACAGATACATGGAACGGAAATTGGCCTAAAGACGGAGGCAGAGGCCGGAGTGACCCGGGGCCACAGGAGCAGGAAAAGTCAGGAAGGACGTTTTCCCAGCGCCTTCAGACTTCTGGCCTCCGGACTGGGAGAGAATGCCCCGCTGTGGTTCCCCGTCACCTGGCACGCAGCACACACGTGGCAGCCCCAGGACACACGCACAGGGAGCCACCCTCGTGGTGAGGCACCCTACTCTGCTGTCCCACGGATGACAGCCTCACCCACCGGGTGCCCGGGGCCTCGCTTCAAGGTGCACCTGTTAAAGACGCTGGGACCCGGGCTGTCCCTCCTGGAGGTCTGACGGGCTGCACTTCATCAGAGAACACCGTCCCTCCATCTGCCGTGGAAGCTCAGAGCCGAGGCCGGTGCCGAAGGACAGTCCCCATCGAGTCGCCAATTTCCGGCCCAACCATGTCCCCTTTATCTATGGGCTTTCTGGCCTCTCTTCCATGTTCTGGAGCCGCCGGCCGGGGACACCGCGAGCTGTTGGGATGAGCCCTGACGTGTCTTCCTCTCCAGCGTGGGAAGGGGCGAGTCGTAGAGAGTCCCCGAGGGCTGCCGGTGAGGAGCTCCTGTGGGGAGCGACCTGGAGAAGCAAAGCGGCCGGGTCCCCTTGGTGTGTGCCCTGCCCTCCTACCCCGGGAGCAGTCAGAGCAGCGTCCCCAAGCAGGGGACCCGCCTCCCTCACGCCGCCCGCCATGGGGACGCACAAGGCTTGTCAAACGTCAGACGTGAGACTTTCCTGACCGTGAAATCATTCAGCCCGATTTTTAATAATATTTTGTCACCGAGTACCTTGCTTACCAAGGTAGGAAGGTATTTGTAGTTAGAGAATCATCGCATTGTCGCTTACGAATGTGTTAGTAGAACGACGCTGTCAAATGCAAGCGGGCTTTGACCACCCCCGCGCAGTGTGCACCCAGAGTCACGTACAGATGAGACGCGACAGGGGAAAGAGACTTCTGGAAGATCGGCGATTGACCTCCGGCAACGGGACGTGAAAGGAACGGCCGTGGATCTGGATTCCTGAATTGAGGGAAGTATCCGTCCTCAGTCGAAACCGACCGTCATCACCGGGAAGCCCAGCGCCGAGCCGGCCATCTGCAAGCCGATGGGCCTGCCCCCTCGTGGACTCGGCCCTCGGGGCCCATTTGCAGCGCATGGGTGGGCTTGAACCCCCAGCTGCGGCCCGGGAGGCTCCCCAGCCTCTCATCTTACAAATGAGGACGGTGTTGTGCAGACGCACACGTAGAGTTGGCCCGGGCCCCGGGGAAGGGCCGTGTGCCCAGCCGGCGCTCGCTGGGTCCTTGCCGGGATTCCGCCCGGGGCTAACGCTTTGCTCTCACTTTCCAGGGGATGATCACTCTGATTCTAGCCACTGACATGGCAAGACACGCAGAAATTATGGATTCTTTCAAAGAAAAAATGGAGAATTTTGACTACAGCAACGAACAGCATGTGACCCTCGTAAGTAGATCGCTACACCCGTTTTGGGGGCCCTGGTGCACGCGTCCTACGCTCCGGCCCAGACTGGACCCCGAGACCCCAAAACCCTGAACCTTGCCCTGCAGCTTCCAGCTCTCCCCGGGCAGCCCCCAGCGGGCCTGTCTTCTGGTTGAAAGCAGCTTTTGTGCTTCCTGTGCCGCCTTCTGATTTGAAGGTGGTACGTGGGGGAAAGCAATCCGTCCTGCTCAGTCCCGAGAATAAAGTTGGCTCTCCCACGAAGGCGGTGCCCCAGAAAACACTCCGATTACCAGCTTCCGGGCGGGCACCCCAATTACCAGCTTCTGGACGCAGCACCCCTCCCGGCCCGGCCCTCCACGAGCAGGGCCAGCTGTGCAGAGAAGGGCAGGGAGCCTCACCGTGAGGAGGGCCCGCCTGGGTCTGCACCCCACCTGCCCTTCGTAAGAGAAACACGTGGAAACACCCTTCCCCGTCTTCGGAGAAAGGGGTTCTGCTGAACCTTGTCTGGGCGTTAGGCCTGCTTTCCGGCCTTCTCTCTCTCTCTCTCTCTGGCTCTCTCTTTTTTAAAACCGATGGTCGCTTTCTGTCCCTGGAAGCTGATGAACAAGGAAGCCCTCTGAGATCTGGCCGCCCGTCTGATGTCACATCCCCAAAACTCATTCGTAGCTAATACACAAGGTGTGCAGGGAAGGACCTCACGTTCTGCAGAAGTTACACGGCAGGAGAAAATGTCCCCTGGGGCCAGGGCCTCCCGAGGCATCGCTTCTTGGGGACGGGGCGCAGAGAGATGCAGTCATGTGGGAGCCATGTCCCTGCTCCCGAAAACCAGCAGGTGTGGGTGGGGCCGCCTGGCCCTATGGCAGGGTGAGGGCGGTGCATCTGGAGACAGAGGGACGAGTAGACGTGCCCCCTTTGCCTCCGTTTTCCCTCTGAAACGTAAGGAAAGACCCTGGAGGGCAGAGGCCACATGTCTGCTGCCAGTGTCCAGACCGTAAGCCGCACAGAGTGACCATCACCCCTTTACTCCCTTCCTTCAACCGTCCAAGCGGGGGGGTGGGGTGGGGAAGAGGCCCCAGGTCCCCGGGGTTCCATCCACCCCCACACTGGGCGAGGGGTGGCGGCCCGCAGCACAGACCAGGGGGTCGTGCCCTGGCCGGGGAGCCCCCAGATCTCCACTTGTTCGTGCACAAGGGCTGGGGGAGGTAGAGGGGAGGAGGCCCCCAGGAAGAGGCCCGAATGCTGACAAGCTCCGCGCGGCCGGGCCTGGGGGCCTGGAAGCTTCCCGCCGCCCGGCAGCACCCAGCCTGTGCCCCGGGCCCGGCGTCGGGCCGCTGCCCCGAGAGGCCTGCCGGGCAGAGCCCTGTGATGGCCTGTGTTCTGGAGTCACCTGAGCGGAGACAAGGAAGGCCGGGATCGACTCCCGGGGACTGACAAGGGGACAGGGACAGGGGCAGCCAAGTCAGCCCAGGTTCAGCTGAGGCCGTGCCAGGGTTTGAGCCAAGCAGAGCCTTGCCTAGTCGCCTTGCCCACCTGCGCCTGCCGGGAGGCCGGGGCGCGCCCGGGGCCCGCAGCCCTGAGCTGATGTGCCCGGGGGCACCGCCTGCTGAGTCAGCGTCACACCCTGAGCGCCGGCCCACACATCGGTGACTCCCGGGGCCCAGGACATCAGTGACTCCCGGGGACGGTCGTGTGCCGGCCCCAAAGGCACCCGCCTTCGGGTGCAGGGGCAAACTCCCTGGCCCGACCGGTCTCCTGAAGTGCCCACTGGGCGCGCAAACCTCACCAGACTCGGAGGGCTGGTCTCCGGGGAGGACGAAGTCCAGACCCAAACGGCAGCAGGGGGACGTGCTCTGGGCCCCGCTGATCCCCCCTTGTCTTCCAGCTGAAGATGATTCTGATAAAATGCTGTGATATCTCCAACGAGGTGCGTCCGATGGCAGTTGCAGAACCTTGGGTGGACCGCTTGTTGGAAGAGTATTTCATGCAGGTGAGAGCGTCCCAGTGCCACCAAACCCCCTGCGGGGGCCCCGTGTTGAAAGGGGGATGGGTGTTCCTGGGGGACGAGTGGATGGGAGCAGACAGTCTCTGGCCCCCAGAGAGCCTCACGGCAGGTGCACATCCGAGAGGAAAGACGGCCACAGCCTGCAAAGTAGCGTCGACAGCTGCCACCGGGGACCACGAAAGAGCAGTGAATGGGGGCGGCAGCGTCGGGCAAGTGGCCTGAAAGGGAAGAAGCAGAGGCAGGAGGGGAGGCTCCCCCGGGGCGGGCGACACCAAGCAGGTCGGCCTACGCTTTGAGGCCCGGGGAGGCCCTCAGACAGAAGACCAACCAGCCCACGCGGGAGGTGCCGGAAGGGCCAGTAGGGCGCTCACAACGTCAGCGTGGTGGACCCCGGGTTCAGAGCCGAGAGCCGAGAGCCGCCCGGCGACTCACCCCCCACCCTCCACCCTGTCCCTCCGCCCTGTCGTCACGGCGCGGCCCTGCCTGCCCAGCTCCTGCCACCCGTCCTGGTGGCTGTGAACGTCCCCACGATGGAGCGCGCTGGCTGGCGGTGGCACGTTAACCTGCCTTCTGCCCTCTGAGGCCGGTGACCCTCAGGGCCCCCCAGATTCTGCACTTTCCAACGTTTCGGGCTGTTGCCTCCCTGCAGAGCGACCGCGAGAAGTCGGAAGGCCTTCCCGTGGCCCCTTTCATGGACCGGGACAAAGTGACCAAAGCCACGGCCCAAATTGGGTTCATCAAGTTTGTCCTGATCCCCATGTTTGAAACGGTGACCAAGGTGAGTGACCATCACCGCATGCTGAATGACGTCGCGCTGAGAAGCACACACGTGCACACACGTGCACACACGCACCAGCGTGCTGTAGCTGCCTGCTCAGTGCCCCCCTCCAGCACGCCCAGAACACCCTCTCGTCCCCCCTGTCTTGTCCCTCCCGGTCTTCCGGCCTCCCTGCCCCCTGGGGTCCCCCTCTGCCCTCCACTCCCAGGGCACCTCTGCTGACCTGCCCCATCCACGGGCACACGGCCATCCCCAGGCAGATTTCAGCAAGGAGACTATCTCTGCCTCTCTCCTGAACCTTCCATGGCTCCCCACTGCCCACGACGCAGGGAAAACTGCCCGCCTCGTTACACACAGTCCCCCACCCTCCCTAGCACTCCGGTCGTGCAGGACGGCCCCAGTTCCCGGTCCTCCCCTTTCTTCAGACCACCTCTGACTGTGTCCCTTCAGCTGGCCTTGGCCCCGTCCCACCCGCCAGCCTTCCAGAACCGCCTCAGCACACCCTTCCCTAAACCCCATTCACTCCCGCTTCTCTGGGGCCTCGGCCTTCCTGCACATTCCTTCACGGACTTCTGGGCCTTCACCACGGCCAGCGGGGACAGGGGCACAGCGCTGCCACATCGGGCCTGCCCCCCTCCGGCAGCAGGATCGGGATGTGACTGGGGAGGCACGGAAGGCATCCCGGGGCCCAGAGCTACGTGCGCAGGGTTCCGTGGGGCCGGGATGGCCCGAGTGAAGGCGGACGGCCGAGGCCCTGCCGCGGGAATGGCCTGTCTCCTCCGGCCACCGCGGCTGTGCAGAGACCAGAGGCGAGGCTGGCGTGTGGAACATGGACACTGGGGGACGGGCAGGTGGAGGGCAGGTCCTTGCGAAGGGACAGGGCAGAAAGAGAGCAGGACCCGGAGGTGGGTGGGCAGGGGCAGGTGGGAGGGTCTCCAGGAGGGTCTGCAGGAGCCACTGACCGGACGGCCTCAGAACCCGGGTCAGCGTGGACCCTGCTGCGGGCGGGACCCCAGAGCTCCATGGGGTGCAGGGGACTGACTCACTGCCTGAGCCACTGAGCCACGCAGGACCCGACACCTGGCCTCCCGGACGCCGCGGCCGCGTGGAAAGACGGCCTGAACACAGCTGCTTGTCCCTCCCAGCTCTTCCCTGTGGTCGAGGAACTCATGCTGCGGCCCCTTTGGGAATCCAGAGACCGTTACGAGGAACTGAAACAAAGAGATGACTCCTTGAAAGAGGTAAAGCGAGCCGGGCAGGAAACGCGGTCCTCCCCGGGGACGGGCCGAGCCGGGCACCCCTGCAGGGGCCGCTGCGGACTCATTTCCACCACCACCCCCCGAAGTCCAGACCCAGGCAAACCGGGGAGCATCTACTCTCAGCGAAACCAAACGGCCCCCGATGGCCCGCGCCCCTCGGAGGGGCCACGTCGTCCCCAAAACCTGTGCTGCAATCGGGTGGGCCAGGGCGTCGAGGCATCTCAGACCCCCTCGGAGCCGCGCCCTGGCCCCTTGCGGGTCCCCGTCCTCCAGCCCTGGGGCTGGCCTTGCTGAGCGAGAGGGTGGTGGAAGGAGGCGCTCCCCGCGGCACAGGAAAAGCATCCTGGAGCTCTCATACACGGCGGCTCGGCCCCCTCGGGGTCGGGGAGACGGGGCGTGGCCCCAGGTCGCTGTCAGGACAGGACCGTTCGAAGGGAAGGTCCAGCTCACGTGGGCAGAACCGGCACAGACGCTTTCTGCAAAGCGTGCGAGTGGGCTGATCGCCCCAGGGCCTCTGCGTGCGCACGTCTCTGCTTCGGGGACCCCCGCGGGCCTCCCCTGCGTGACGTCCAGCCACCAGGGTGTGCCTCCCCTCAGCCCCCCCCGCCCCCCGCCTCCTCTCCAGTGTGCCTGCTGCCTCTCGCTTTGTCCTGGTCTGGCCTCCACCAGTGTCACGCACCCCGTCCCGTGCCATCCCCCGCTCACTTCAGTCAGGGCTCCCTGGTCATGGCGTCCCCCCACCTTGCCGCCGGGAACCCCCGAGCCCCACTGAGCACTGAGCGGTTTCCCAGGCGCCCCGTGTTGCCCTCGCCACCCCCCGAACTGCTCTGTGTGTGACGCTGGGCATGTGTCAGTGCCTACTGGTCGATGGGCGTCCCACGACTGGCCTCTCTAGAGGGATCCCTCCACTACAAGGTCCCCGAGAGGTCCTGAGACTCCAGAGGCTAAGAGCAAATGGTACAGAGAGCGATGTCAGAGCAGGTGTGCCCGGCGGGGCCCCTGCAGGATCGCTAAAGCACACTCCAGCCGTCGCTATGAAGATCCCAGGCCCCGCCGCCCAGTGGGGGCCCCCGGGACCTCCAGGATGCTTCCCTACCCCCAGAAAGGAGAGACCCCCCCCCCCCCGCCAGAAGAGAAAGAGTGGACGGCTCCGTGCTCCCTTCCACCAGGCCACCGGGCTCGGCAGACACCATGAGTGCATTGTCCAAGCTCCGGACGCTGGCCGAGAAGGGGAGGCCTCCCACAGCTAGGGAGGTGGCTCGCTCGCAGAGCCGTGTCTGCGACGTGCACCTGCGTGTGTTTCGGCACACCGCGGCCGAGGACCTATGCCTCAGTTACACACCTTGGCGTCTCAGTCAACAGGAAGCACTTTAGCAGACAGTCAGGTCCTCACGGTCTCCTGGGACCTGATCGTTGCCTTCTGTATACCTGTCCCGGTTACAGAGGGAGATGGAGAGCTTGACGGCGGGGGGCACTGATACGTCGTCGTCGTCGAGAGAGAAAAGCAGAGATGTGAGAAACAGAGAAGAGGGTGCTATTCTGAACTGACATCTCGATGCACATGGTAACTCAGAGCCTAAAACGGGGCGGCACTGAAAATCTCTGGGAGGGGGGAAGGAAAGAAGGTGGGGGCAGAAATCTGAAAGACAGATGGGTTTTTTCAAGTTTTTGGGACGTTTTTTATTTATTTTGAAAGTGAGAGAGGGCGTGCGCACAAGCAGGGGTGGGGCAGAGAGAGAGGGAGACAGAGACTCCCAAGCAGGCTCAACGCTGCCAGCACGGAGCCCGATGCAGGGCTCGAACTCACGAACCGTGAGATCACGACCTGAGCCGAAATCAAGAGTCGGACGCTTAACCGACTGAGCCACCCGGGCGCCCCTGAAAGACGGATGGTTTTTCAGTAAAGTGAGACTTTTATTCCTGGCCTATAATTCTTAGAATTAGGCTCTGAAGGAAGGGGGGGTCACGCTTGGGTTGATAGCCAAAGATCGGTAATTAGCCTATGTGCCGCTTATAAGGAAAAGCACGTTTTAAAATCTTTCCAAACATAAAGCATTTGCGTCTGTCGCCGTGAGCGTTTTCCTGTGCCCCTGATGCAAGCTGTTCGTTTAGTCCATGTCAAAGGGAAACCAAGCTCATTCGGCCTCTGCGTGGTAAGGTCGTGGCACACGCACGTCTGAAGGACCCCTGGAGAGATTCTCGGGACAAAGCTTTCCAGGGCACAGGGTGTGGGAACCTGTGTCTTGTTTGGTGCAGAGGGGCAGTGGCCGGCTCTGGCGTCCGAGAAACTGAGCGCAGCCAAGTACAAGCTGAGAGACCCACACAGGCGTCTCAGCCTCTCTGAGCCTCAGAGCCCTCATCTCCAGCCTCGAGATAATCACACCATTATTACCCCTTCCATGAGCAACATGCCGGGCCATCAGAAGCGCTCGGGAAACACTGGCTTTGCGTGTTTCGGTCACACCCTATTTTTTAGTGGTTCAGGAGAAGGATCAAAATCGTTTCATTTGGCCTAAATGTGCTCAGCCGTGTTTCCAGTCCTTAAACATCCCGTGCGTCCTCCCGTGACGATGTTGATTGTGTTGATTGTGGGGGGTTTCAGCCCCCACGAAAACAAACCAGTAGGTCTTTTCCCTCTTCCGAGCAGACGGAGCCTGGAGGAGGCAGGACGATGCGGGCCGTGGTTCTGGACCAGGCTGGCCGAGCCTCGTGAGCCGTCCGCGTGGGGAAGTTCATTCCGAGCGCCTGACTCCACGAGACCATGTTTTCTAAGAACTGTTTTGTTCACTGATACAAAAAAAAAAAAAAAGGAAAACGGAATTCATGATGCTGTACAGAATTTTTATTTTTAAACTGTCTTTTAAATAATATATTCTTATACAGAAACGGGTACTGTACTTTTTCTTTGTAGTGTTGTGTATCCGGGGGCTGCGTCTGGCAGTCCCCAGAGCCCCCGAGCTCTCACGGGGGGACAAGAACTGTGCTTTGCTCGCAGATGTGTCTGCGCGGTGTGATGTGACGCTCCCTCCCGTGTAAATTCAGAATTAAATGCCAGGCGGTGCCCGGAGCACAAGGACGTGCGCGTGTCCTGTTTGTGAGCAGCGAGGGGGCGTTGGTGGCTGTGTATGGGGAGGTGGGAACGTGCCACTTCAGTCAGCAGACTGTGCACAGCACGTCTCAGGGGAGGACAGCTGTCCTTTCTTCCTGCCTTTGCTTTTGGGACCAGCACTGGGCACTGGGGACAATCTGGGGGGCCCCGTGCCCATAAAGGGAGACCCGACCCCGGCTGGCGGGCGGTCACGCTCTCCCTCGGCCCCGCTGCGTGCATTTAGACCCCGTGACGCTTCCCAGGGCCACTGGCTCCTTCCCTGCACCCCCTCGGGACAGAAGAGGCTCCTCTCAGATGAACTGACCCGTCAGGCCGCCCGCCTAATCTGAGCTCTGCGGACATTTCACCCGCTGCCGCGGAGTCCCCTCAGAGCACGCCTTAGTGAACTCCAGAATATTGCTTTCCACCTCTGAATAATTCATCTGTGGGCTGTGACATTTTCCGTCACTTCTCGAATCCAGTTCCGTATGAACGGCGACCCCGGTTCTATTGCTCTTCGCGGTTCTGTTTTTCATGTTAATCCCGCTAAAGCCCGTGCACATGGCCATGACACACGCAAACCCAGCAGGTGTCCCCGATGCAGGTCTCCCCCATGCCTGCCTGGCGCCCTGCACTGAAGTCCATGACCCGCTCCTCCCAGCGAGCCAGCCTCTGACAAGTGCCCCCCACCTGCCCGCCCGTGAGCCCGGCTTCTGGCCAGTTCCCTCCACGCTCCCACCCCCGTGAGCCAGCCTCTACCCAGTTCCTTCACCTGCTCCCCCAGAGGGGCAGCCTTCTGGCCACCTGCTAACTTGTGCTCCACACCCACTTGCCACACTCTGCCCCCTTGTCAAAGTTTACACAGCGACCTCTGAGTTCAACACTTGGGCACACACACACACACACACACACAGGTCCACACGCGTCTGCGTGAGCATACCCATGCCGACATACAGAGAAGCACGTCCACACACGCTCACACTTGCATGAACAGGTGCACAGGGCTGCACACGTGTGCTTGCCCACCGGGCTGTACGTAGACACGTGCCGATGCACGCCCACGCACACAAATACACAACACGCTCACGTGCACGAATCCACATAATCACACGGACGGCTGCAGACACACACACGTATACACACTCCTGCACACTCTGTCTGCATCACGGGGTTGTGGTCCCACCAAGTCCTGGAACGAGGAAATCCACAACTAGGAGGGGCCTGTAAGGAGACGACGTCGGTGACAGTCCCCCTCCTTGTGGGACAGCCTGGGTTCCTAGCGGAAAGCTTAGACACGGGGACAAGAGCATCAGCATCAGCGTGAAGGAGAAAACGTTCGGAGCCGCACTGCCCATTAGAGACACGCGGCGCGCGGCGCGGTCCAGACGTGACACGGGCGGCCGCCCCCACGGCCCCACACATGGCACATGGCAGCAAGACACCGGCACCTTCCTGCAAACCCCCTACGCCCCCATCACCCTGTGTTCACACGAGGGGACAAGAACACGCTGTTTTGCATTGTCTTCCTCTCCCAACTTTGTAGCCATTCAGGGAATGATGTGTGGGGTCAAACCCCGGCTCCGACGGACCCCCCCCCCAAACCCCACTCCCAAATGTCCTGCCCGAGCCGGGCCCTGACGAGGCGCTGGGCAGGCGGCTCCCGGTGCACCCCTTCTCCCCCTGCTGAGGACACAGCAGCCTCTTGTGGCCCCAGCGCTGAGCCCGGGGGGAAGGAGACAGGAAAGGAGGAGCGTCCGTCACTCCCACCTGGTATGGTGACCCCGGGCCCGACGCCCCCACACCGCCTGTCTCTCTGCCTGTCGCGTGTCGGACCACGGGTACCGTCTGCGGCTTCCTCTGCTTGTACTGTCCAAGGCCAACGGGACAGTCCTCACGTGCTGGCATCTTTAGCCAAATCACATCGTGAAACCAGTTCCACTGGTGGAACGGATGGACATTAAACGAATGAACATTAAACACGCAAAATACCTCATCTCGGCCGAACAGCCGTGGGCGGGAACCACTGGCTTCCGGTTGCCTCTGCCCCACGTGGCCAGCCGGGTGCCACAAGGCCACCCGCCACGTCCCCCGCAGGAGACGCCCTATCCGGCTCGGGCTCCAAGGGCAGCTGCGGCGCCAGGCCCCGCCACCCCCACCCCGGGAAGGGCCGAAGAGGGACAGTGAGTCGGGCACGTGTTCTAGACGAGAGGCTTTGCTCTGGCTCCCTGCTCTCCCAGTATCACCGCTGGGGAGTTTGTAAAGTTCAAATCAAAAGAATTCAACTGTGATTTCTCTAAGGGGCGGATAAAAGTGTCGCTCTGGATTTTGGGGGGCCATTCTCTGTCAGGAGCCCAGAGGAGCTGCATGAGGCTGCTGGGGACTCACAGTGAATCCACGCAGGGTCCCCACGTTCCCCCAGGCTCGCTGTCAGCCTGTGTCCAGCCGGGCGATCGACGGAGTGAGCCCGGCAAAGATCGGACAGTGTGCCAGAGGCCCCGCAGCAAGGACGGGAGGCGGGCTTGTGAGCTTGGGGTGTGCGGCGAGGGCCACCAGGTGGACGGCGAGCCTGGGGCAAGGCGGGGCCTCCTGGAGTGTGGCTGTGCAGAAGGGCCACACAGGGAGGCCGGAGGCCGGTGAGGGAGATACCCCGCGCCATCCAGGAAGAGAGGGAGGTGGGGTCTGAGGGGCCGCGCAGGCCCTAGGCCCAGCTGGACTTGGTGAGAACAAGGGGGGCGATGCCCACCCGGGGTCCCCACCGAGTGGGCTTGACCAGCCGGTGACTGGGCCCATCTGGGCCCCAGCCCTTCCCTGGCTCGGATGCCCAGCTCCCGGTTCAGGTGACTGGAATGGTTTAGAAAGGCAGACGCCAACACAAAATGATCTCCCAGGACCCCACCCACGTTGGGGGCAGCCCTGGTGATGTACACGTTACGAACTCAGACATCTGCCAACTGATGAGCGAGTCTGCGTTCGTTTGTGGTCGCTGACCGAGAAATCGTGTAAGGGGAAAAAACAGAGTGTGTGTGTGTGTGTGTGTGTGTGTGTGTACGTGTGGTGGGGTCAAGGATACTCAGGCAGGTGCCAGGGGTATAGGCACATACCCCTCCTGGCACATAGGCCCCGCTCCCGGCTGGAGAGGGAAGCTGGAAAGATGGGAAGATGGGGGCACCGAGTCCAGGCCTGACAAACAAGGAACGTGTGCGCTTTGTTCAGGGGGAAAGGGACAGGTGTGGCTGCGTCACCCCAATCTCTGCTGCCACGTGGCCCTCCTCCCTGTGTGTCTGTGTCCAGATGTGCTTCTGCTATGGGGACATCAGTCACTGGATCAGGGCCCCGCCCACCTCAGGGCGACCTCATCCTAACTTATTATTCTGCAAAGACCCTATTTCCAGAGAAATTCACGTTCACAGGTGCAAGGGGTTCCGCTCTTTCCTGGGGGGCAGGGGGGGCACGGTTCAACCCCCAACGCGCTCAGTCTTAGCTTTCCCGTCCGTCCATCTCTGCCTCTCCAGCGGCCGTGCGTGCCGAGCCGTCAGCATGAGGTCTGGCTCTCAGCTCTCCATCGACAGCAGGCCCCTCGGGAGCCCGCCTCTCTCTCTGAGGGTTGAGGCGTCACTGCTGAGGCCCCGGGCAGGGCGGGGGCTCAGCTCTTTGGGGATCCGAGGAAGGCAGAGGGCAGGTACCCGTGAGGCGGGAGAACGGCAGACTCAGAGTCCAGTGCAGACACAGGAAGGGACAGCAGGGTCTCTGCGGGAGGACCGGGGCACCGGGCGCAGGGGGACTCACAGGGGACGGCTGAGAGCAAGGGGTTAGGAGGAGAGGTTGACAGGAAGGTACAGACCCAGGAGGACAAAGTGTGACCATCTGCCCGGGGAAAGCTCAAACCTCTGGCTACAAATGGGAAGCGTATCAGTCAGCTCTTGCTGCATAACAAACCGCCCTGAAACTTAGGGACTGGAAACCACATTGCTTTTCACTCCTGGTGGCTCTGGGGGTTGAGGGGCAGGATTTGTGGTCTGGACTTGCTCAGCTGGAGCCGGTGGGTCTAAAGGGCCTTGGCCACATGTCTGTGGAGCTGTTTGGTACCAGCCAGAGTTCCAGCCCCGGGCTGTGTCGCTGTGCAGCAGGCCAACGTGGTTCATCCTCAGGGTGGCAAAGTGATCCCAGTGGCAAGAGCACCTAAGCCCCAGTGCCCGGGCACTTTTCACGCCTTGCCACACACACGGCTGTTACGTTACGTCCGTCTGGCCACAGCAAGTCACGTGGTCAAGCTCGGGTGTAAGGGGGGCAGGGACAGACTCCACTTCACGACAGAGGGACACACGGTTTGCCATCTACCAGAGTGAGGAGGCCCGTGGTCTAAGCACACAACTGGCACCCACGCCCCAGTTTTAGCCTCTTCTGCCTGCTCCGTTTCGGGAGTGACGGCTCCCCGCGGACCCCGAGTCACTGAAAAGTTACCTCGGCATCCCGATGCTGCGATCGTTGGACTCCCACTGAAAGGGTGTGGCTTGGAAGCTCTTGAACACTTCCGTGTGGTCCTTGGAGGGCTTCCCAGACGTGCCGTGTGGTCTCCACTCGGTTTTCCCACCAGCTCTGCCCGCCGTCTGTTCCGACCGCGAAGTCGGGGACAGCATCACGCCCCACTTTCAGGGCCACGTGCCGCAGCCCAAAGGGGGTTTTCCTGCCCCTGGCATTGTTTCGTTTCACCAGATTCTCCGCACGGGACTCACTGCACCAAGCCATCAGAGGTACCTAATAAAACCTAAAGAATTTTTAACCGTTAACCTTGCAGCAAAAGCATCTAATGAAGGGACTCTAACAACGAGTGCAACCTTTTACTCTGAGCCCCCAAGAGCTCACGGAAGGTGTCACATTTGATCTTTCAAGTGATGGGAGAGCAGGAACGCTCAATTTTCTGAGACATTCAGAGGAGGCTGGGGTTTCCAGGCAACTCTGAGGAAGGTGGGACCAGCGTCTGACGAGTGGAGGAGACTGCAGATAGGCCAGGGCACGCCCACAGGGCGCCACCAGCCAAGGCCGGAGCCAACGACTGTGTGTTTCGAGGACACTTCACGTCGTTGAAAAATGCTCATTAGGTGATGCCAGACTGGGCAAAGTGGATGCAAAATGGTTTGTACGGTCTGATCCCGATTTTGCTGAAGAAAAGTGTTAACAACGGCTATATTACAGTAGGTTGTTTCCGCGTAAAATGAAAACCGATGTTTTTCCAGCTTATTTTCCTCATCTTTTACAAAGAAAACGTATCATTTTTCAATCAGAAGATACAACCGCGAGCAATACTATATTTGGATGGGGTAGCTTGGCCAGTGGCTTGAGGCTCAGAGGTCGGACCAGGTCACAGCCCAGAGGATGTAAATGCTGGAGCCCAGCGCCTGTGCGCGGAGCCCGGTCCAGGCGAAGAGGACGCGTCTCCGCACCGCCAATCAGGTGGTAAGATTTTTCTTTCTGCTTATTGTCCGAGAAACGCCACCCCCGGAACGGTAAAGGCAGCCCCGGCTAGGGGCGCTCAGCCCAGCCCCACCCTGGGACCCCAGGCCCTCTGAAGTCCTAATGTTCCACACTGGGGCCGAGGACACCCGGGAACAAGAAGCCAGGCATGGGGGCACCTGGGGGGCTCATTCAGTCGGTTAAGCATCCGACTCTTGATTTCAGCTCAGGTCATGATCCCAGGGTCGTTCAGCTCTGCGCTGACAGCACGGAGCCTGCTTGGGATTCTCTGCCTCTCTCTCTGCCCCTCCCCTGCTCGTTCTCTCTCTGTCTCTCTCTCTCTCTCAAAATAAATAAATAAACATGAAAGAAAGAAAGAAAGAAAGAAAGAAAGAAAGAAAGAAAGAAAGAAAGAAAGAAAGAAAAGCAGCTGCCAAGGCATGCCACGGCCCCCACACACTAGACCAGCCACCTCTGGTAGGATTTCACAAAACCCCTCGGGGAAAAGCACGCCGTGTTTTCTCGATCCACTGTGAGGGGACACTGTCCACCATTTCGACTAAGTAGGTGCCGAATGTATTTGTCTTTAGGAAAATAATGCCTGTTCTTGTTCAGAAATGAAAGGGTATAAGGAGGGAGGCCACGGGAGGATGTCAGCACCACTGCAGAAGGGAAAGGGGGTTCTTTTCTCCTGGTCAGTAAGGGTCATTTAAGGGGCAAAAGGACACAGTTCTGTTAGCAGTGGAGAAACCGAGTCAGGGATGATGGCAGGGGACAGAGGCTTGCCTGGGTCAGCGCCAGGTGGGGCCTCCCGCCTCCCCCTGCGGCCTGATGAGCGAGGGGCTGGTGGGGCCACGCAGCGCCTTGGGGCAGGTGCGCAGTGACCCAAGCCCACGAGGTCCCTGAATCTTCGACGATTGGCGGTGGCCTCCTTGCCGAGAAGCCTGGTCTCCTGGTCGGTGAGTCACCATTACCGCCCGCTGTGCTCACAAGGACAGCCATGAGGGACCCCGGCCCCCAGGGCAACTCATTGCTTCTAGCAGGCTTCTTGGGAGCTAGAGAGAGCCCCCCACTCCAGGTGGGTCTGTCCCTCCTGGGCCATTTCTCGCTGTGACTCTGAGCACGGCACCGTAGCCTCTAGGGGCACCCATGGCGGTAGGCCAGGCCTCCACGATCCCCTCCAGTGGGATCCCCCGTGGTTCTTGTAAATTCCCCACAGGAGGGTCCATGCAGGAGACCCTCCTCAGCAAGGCTGGGGGCTGGGCGACCAATATGGCTGCAGACTGCGTCCCTCACACCCTGTATCCCCTCAGCTCACAGGCTGCCCCCCCAGGACACCCCCACCCCACAGGCGGCCCCCACCCCAGACCCCCTACCCCACTCACAGGCTGCCCTCCCGGGACACCCCCAGCTCACAAACTGCCCTTCCCAGGACACCCCACTCCCCAGCTCACAGGCTGCCCCCACCATCCCCAAATCTTGGGAAGCACCATTCAAAGTCAACAAGTGAACTGTTTTCTCTCAGTGACCCTGTCAGACTCCCATTCCCACGGCCGAGTCTGACTCCAGCCTGAATTGCTGAGGGCAGGACTGGATCAGCAGGTGCCCAGAAAGGCAAAAGGGATTCAGGAGTGGTTTGTGAGAGTCCTCCCCGCACGGGGATGTCCGGGAAACGTGGGAAAGTCTAATAGTCTAATACATTCACTTCTCTTCAACATGCTTCACATTATAACCAAGAAAGTGACCATTTTTACGTGAAACTCTCAATTTTGAGACAACTGTAGATTCCTGCGCAGTCGCAAGAAAGACTGGAGAGCGAGCCCGCGTGCCCTTTACCCAGGTCTCCAGTGGTGACACCTTGCAGAACTCCAGTGCGCGGTCACATCCGGGATGGTGATGCTGGGGTCACAGTGTGGGTACCGGGCGCTCCATCCCGCGGGGGTCCCCCTGCTGCCCCCTTCCAGCCCACCCACTGTCCTTCCACCGGCCCCCGCAGTCCCTAACCTCTTCTCCATCTCTGTAATTTTGTGATTTGCTGAATGTGACATGAATGGGGCCACGCAGTGCCATTCTGTGGAGGTTCATCCAGGTTGTTGTATCAGGAATGCATTCCTTTTTCCTGCCGAGTAGTGTTCTGCAGTGTGGACGGATCGCCGTTTGCTGAATCATTTACCGGCTGAAGGATGCAGGCTGATGCCAGCTCGGTGCTGTGACGAATAAAGCTGTGCACACTCGCCCACCGGCTGTGTGTAACTGTGACTCTTCCCATCTCTCTGGGCTGGGTCCCAGGAAGGTGATATTGGGTCACAGGGCACAGGTCACAAGAAACGGCCAAGCCATTTCCCAGAACGGCCCTACCACTTTCTGGTCCCACCAGCAATGCACGAGTGATCCAATTCTTCCCCGTTTTCGTTAGCATGTGGCACTGTCACTATGTCATGTTAGCCACTCTGACAGGTGCATGCCAAAACCCAGCAGGGCTTTGATTTGTGTTTCCTCCATGGCTAAGATGCTGAAACTCCGGGAAGACGAACTCTAGTATCCTCGGTAAAATGTGTGTTCCTGTCTTTCACCCACTTTCAAATCTGGGGGGTGTTGGGAGGGCGTTTTTTTTTTTTTTACTCTTTTCACCGTTGACTTTGAGAGTGCTTTGTATATTCCGGACACCGCTCCTCTGTCAGACGTGCGGCTTGTGACGCTTTTCTCCCAGGCTGTGACTTGTGTTTTTTATCTTCTTCACAGCGGTTTTCACAGAGCAAATATGTTTTGCAAATCGGACAGAGTCTGATTCTTGAACGTTGCCTCTTACCCATCTGCCTTTTGGTGTCAAGTCTAAGAACTCTCTGCCTAGTCCTGGACCCTGAAGATCTTGTGGGTTTTTTTTTTTTCCAAAAGTCTCATAGTTTTACGTTTTGATCCACGATCCAACTTTTTGCATGAAGAGGTCTGTGTTTTCGCCTCGGGATGTCCGGGGCTCCGGCACCCTCTGTGGACAGGACTGTCCCTGGTCCGCTGACCTGTGTTTGCACCATTGTCCACAAACTGCTGGCCGTGTTTGTGTGGGCTTCTGTCTGGGTTCTCCGTTCCGTCCCGCGGATCTCTGTGTCTGTCCCTCCGCCAACACCACACCGTCTCAATTGCTGTAACTGCATAATAACTTGAAATCAGATACGCTGATTCCTGTCGTTTATCTTCAGGTTCAGAGGTGTTCAGCTACTCCAGTCTCTTTACCTTTCCATAAGTGTCACAATCATTTTATCTGCACCCTGGGATTCGGACAGGCACGGCATTAAACACGTTATTGCACATAGGGAAGAACCAACATCCCTACTATGTAGATTCTTCCCGTCCATCACCGTGGCGTGCCCTTCCTTTTTTTAGATCTTCGTGTACTCCCTTCAGCCGTGCTTTGTGATTTCGAGGATACACATTCGGTTTGGTGAGATTACGCCTGCGTATTTCTTTTTTGTTTTGGGTGACTATGAATGTTACTGTATTTTTAACTTCAGTGTCCAAGTGTTGTTAATCTATAAAAATGCAATTGCTTTTAATATCATTTCTTGTCAAATTGGCTAACATACAGCGTGTACAATGCGCTCTTGGTTTGGGGGGTAGATTCCTGTGGTTCAACACCCAGTGCTCATCCCAACAGGTGCCCTCCTCGATGCCCATCACCCATTTTCCCCTCTCCCCCACCCCACCCCCCAACAACCCTCAATCTGTCCTCTGTATTTAAGAGTCTCTTATGGTTTGCCTCCCCTCTCTGTATCTATTTTTTCCCCTTCTGGTCTTTCCCCTCATGGTCTTCCGTTAAGTTTCTCACCTTCCACATATGAGTGAAAACATATGATATCAGTCTTTCTCTGACTGACTTATCTCACTTAGCGTAATATCCTCCAGTTCCATCCATGTTGCTGCAAATGGCCAGATCTCACTCTTTCTCATGGCCAACAGACACATGAAAAGATGCTCACTGTCCCTCATCATCAGAGAAATACAAATCAAAAATCACACTCAGATACCACCTCATGCCAGTCAGAGTGGCTAAAACTACAGTTCATTTTAGGGGCATCTGGGTGGCTCAGTCGGCTGAACATCTGACTCTTGATTTGGGCTCAGGTCATGATCTCTTGGTTCGCGGGATCGAACCCCGAATTGGGCTCTGTGCTGACAGCATGGACCTGGCTTGGGATTCTTTCTCTCTCTCTGCCCCTCCCCACCACTCTCTCTCTCTCTCTCTCTCAAAATAAAGAAACTAAAAAAATTGCTTTTTATGTATTAATCTTGTATCCTGTGACCTTGACTCATTCGTGTACTAGTTCTAGGAGGTTTTTGTAGATGTCTTAGGACTTTCCACATAGACCATCAAAGTCATCAGCGAACAGGAACATTTGAACAGTTTTTGCTTCCTTGCTGAACGGAATGCCTTTTATTTGCTTTTAATTTTGAGAAACATAGCCTTTGTTGAACATGGTGCTGGGTCTCTTTTCACAGAAGAAGGTATTAACACACAAGCACCTACGCACTGAAGCAATTCTGGCTTTCTTGGATCAGTAAAATCAGGGACATTGCATGTGGTGACCCTGAGCTGGGATTCTGGTCTTTGTCGGAAGCACAAAGGTAAGTGTGATGCTGAGTAGGAGGGGAGGCAGAGTTTCTGTGCTTCTGTCTCAAGGTGGGAGAAGCATGTTGACGCAGCTCGTGGCCAGGCTCCTGCCTCTCCGTGTGCCTCTCTCTCCACACATGCTTTGCGGGGTGGGGGTCTGACTTGTACCGTCAAGTTCTTTGTGTCCCGGCTTCATGCAGAAGAAGAAAATAGTTTCGTTTGTACAAGTGTTCTGTGTACAAGTACTCGTGATGTGGGGGCGTATCCTTGTTAGCTGGCTTTTGTGTGTCAGCTTTGTATCAATAATGCAGAAGAAGAGCCAGTCTGGTGTGGGAGGAGCCAACAGTTCCAAGAGGAGACCTCTGCCCCCACCCAACGTGTTCCATCTTGGGAAATGAGTCCCCAGAGTTCCCCATGGTGGAGGCTTGGTGCTGGGGACAGAGGGGCAGCACTGCGGGTGGCAGGGAGTTCAGGGGTGGGGCCAGGGACTGGGGGGCTAGCATGGCCGGAGTCCTCTGAGGCAAGGCGGCTGTGGAGGGGACAGTAGGGCTCTGGATGCAGGAGGCCCAAGGGCTTGCTGGCCAGGTCCAGGGTCAGGTTCTGGAGGGAGGCTCTCCAGGGTGAGACCACAGGACAGGGCCCATGCCCACCTGCCTCGTGGAAGAAGGCCTCTCTGACTTGGCCCATGAGGGATGGGCACAGCCCCACTCCTGCCCCAGTCAGCATCCTAGGGCTTCAGTGGGAGGCAGTGAGGTAGCAGATGCCGGGCTTTGAGGGTGTGCTCACGAGCCCCATGCTGTCAGCACTCCCACTGTTGGCCAGAGGACCTGTCAGATGAAGCACTCGGTGACCAGACCAGCTCTGCGGGAGGCACCCAGGGGACCCCACACTGTTCCGTCCTTTGTTGTGTCCCAGAAGAGGCTGGCACAGTGGCTGCCACAGGGGCACATGGTGTGCCACTTGGAAGCGAGACTCTCTCTTTCCTTTTCTTGCCTTATTGCATTGTCAGAATGCCCAAAACCACGTTGAGTAACAGTGGTGAGAAGAGACATCCATGCCTTGTTCCCAATATTAGGGAAAAAACATTCAGTCTTTCAGTGTTAAGCATAACTTCTGTAGACACTCTTGATCAGCTTCAAGAAGCTCCTCTCCATTCCTGTTTCTCTGACAGCTTTTATCAAGAACGGCTGTTCTATTTTGTCAAACGTTTCTTCTACATCAATTCATATGACCTTATGGGTTTTTTCTTCTTTAGTCTGTTAAAGTGGTGGATTATGTTGATCACTTTTTGAATATTAAACCAGCCTTGCATCCCTGGAATAAACTCCGCTTGGCCATGGTGGTTAATTCTTTTTATATATTGCTGAATTTTATTTGCTAATATTTTAAGAACTTGTGTAATATCCTACGGGATATTGGTCTAGTTTTCCTTTTTTTGTACTGTCTGGTTTTTGTCATAAAGGTGATACTAACTTCATAAGACGTATTGGGAAGAGCTGCCTTCTCTTCTATTTTCTGCTGGTGACTGTGCAGAATTGGTGTTAATTCTCCTATAAAAGCCTGGAAGAATTCTTCATTGAAAACATCTGGGTCTGGGAATTTCTTTGGGGGGGAAATATTTTAAGTACTGATTCAACTTCCTTAATGGTTACAGAGCTATGCAAAGTATATATTTCATAATGGGTGAGTTTGCTAGTTTGTGCTTTTCAGACAACTGATCTGTTTCATGGAAGTTGTAAACTTTGCGTGTGTAGAGTTGAAGTGTTCTCTTATGATCCTTTTGATGTCTACAGGGTCTCTAGTGATATCTCCCCTTCTGTTCCTGGTTTGGGTAATCTGTGTCTTTTCTCTGTGTCTTCAGCCTTGCTAGAGGTTTTGTTTCGTTGACCTTCTCTGTTGTCTCTGTTTTCAATTTCATTGATGCCTTCTCTTTATTGTGTCCCCCCTTCTGCTTGTTTTGGGTTTATTTTGCCCTTCTTTTTGAGGGTGGAGCCCGGACTATTGATTTGGGATTTTCCTTCTCTTCTAATGTAAGCATTTAGTGCGATAAATTTCTCTCTTGACCTTGCTTTGATGTGTTATCTTTTCATTTTCATTCAATCCGATGTATTTTTTATTTCCCTTGAGAGCTTCCTCCGTGATCCATGGATTATTTGCGCCAATTCCAACTGTTTGTGGAGGTGGTCCTGTTGGCTTTCTGTTACTGATCCCTAGTTCGATTGTGCTGTGGTCAAAAAAACACACTCTGTGTGATTTCATCTGTTATTTGTTAAGGTATGTTTTATGGCTCATGATGCCATCTATCTTGGGATACATTCCATGAACACTTGAGAAGCGTGTGTTCTGTGCTGTTGTTGGGGGAAGTGGTCTATGAATGCTGAGTAGATCCTCTTGGTTGGTGGTAGCATCGAGTTCTTCTTGTGGTTTCTGTTGGTGGTAGTGGTGGGTTTCTTAGACAGCGAGTGTGTGTGTGAGCTGGGGAGGAGAGGGGCAGAGGCAGAGAGAGAGAGAATCCCAAGCAGGCTCCAAACTTGGGGCTCAATCCCACAACCCCAGGATCATAACCTGAGGGAAACCAAGAGTTGGATGCCCAACCAGTCATGGCATCCCTTGTTTTATGTCTAGCCACAAACTGGCTGAGCTCTTTCACTGAAGGCCACAGCTGCTGCCAGCCTTCTGCCATGTGGCCACGCTCTCTGGACCCTAGAAACAGTTTCCTCCCTCACCCTTGCAGACCAGATCCTTTCCAGATGCCGAGCACCATTCTCGTGAGCCCTAGGATACTGGGTTCTCTAACTCTGCCCCACCCCACCGCACTGTCACTTTCCTCGGTGACCCAGTTTTCTGTGTCATCTGTTTCCTGCTGTGGCCTCATCACATGAGACATATCTCAGAGGGCTACTGCTATTACCCCAGACTCCTACGGTGGATATTCCCACCAAAAAATGAGCTCATGGAGTGAAATAGTTAGGTTTGGGCTGCAATAAAATGCATACGAGACTTGCATTTCCACTCAGAATGCCAAAAGCCGCAAAGAACATCCCTCCCACGCTACAACGGTGAAAGTCAGATGATGAGTCACAAAGGAACAAAGTAAACTGAATTCCAAAAAGGAATGAGCCCCTTCAAGGAGAGAGAGAGAGAGAGAGACAGAGAAAGGGCACCAACTGTTTCATCTTTGATGGGACGCGGAGGACGTGACCACCGCACAAAATGGACAAGAAAAACTCAGTTAATTTGAAGAAGTTCTTAAAGGCTAGTAAGTATGACAGCTGGTTAAGAGATGGGGTCCTGCACAGAGCGCTCTCTGGGTGACACAGGTGTGCGTGGAGGGACCAGCAGCTCCTTAGGCTCCCCATTCTTCCCAGACTCACACCAGCAGAAGTCTTCAGCTGAGGGAAAGGCATCAAACAGTCACACCCCTGAGGCAGAAGCAGAGACCCAGTGGTCTCGGGAGGCTCCGTGGGGCCGTCCTGCAGGGACAGCTGAAAGCTGAGGGGGCCAGGAAGCCTGAGAAGGACCCTCCCCTCCAGCACTGCACCCCAGTGTAACTGCAAGGCCACTGCAACCCACAGCCTGAGGGGTTTGAAGTCTGCACCGAGGTAACCATGGCAACAACAAACCCCAACTGGCCGGGCCCCTGACCAGATAGAGGCCCGCGGGGGACGACGGGCGCAGCTCTCTGGGCCCCGGGGACTTCCGGCCACTTGTTCTATCCATTACTGAGAAGGCAGCACGCAAGTCTCCAGCCGTGACTGTGGATTTGTTTACTTCAAGACTCAGTCCCTTCAGGATTGTCTTCATGTATCTTGAAGCTCTGATATAAGGACACACACATTTAGGATTCTGATGCCTTCCTGATCGCTTGACCCCTTCACCTCTACCCCTGGCAACAGCCAGGTCATGATTTCCCAGTTGTTGAGCTCAAGCCCCTCATCGGGCTCTCTGCCGTCAGTGCAGAGCCCGCTTTGGATCCTGTGTCTCCCTCTCTCCTGCCCCTCCCCCATCTGCACTCTCTCAAAACTAAATAAAATATTTTTTTAAAAATTAGAAAAAGAAGAAGGGCAAAGTGCATGCCTCCCAGGTGAGTCCCTTTACAGGACTTGTAAAATGAGGATCCATCCAGAAACATTGCTTACATCTCTCCAACCCTCCCTGCCTTCAGAGAGGCAGGGAGATGTGTTTTGTCTGCTGGGCACAGTGATGCCTCCGCAAAAGAGAGGCCTTCTGTAAAAGGGAAAAGGGAGAGTAGACACTGGCCAGGCAGCCAGCAACCTCTTTCTCAGATTGAAAAATTCTTCAGGTGGAAAAAGGGGATACATAAGAATACAGTCCTGAATCTCCTCTTCAACATGAAATCGTTGTTCGTTTACGACAATTATTTTAGTAAAGAACTGGCTGATTTGAACTCTTTGTAGTCAAGATTAGAGGCATAAAATGTGCTCCCAGTGCCTTCCCAACCCCCTCTCCATGTCCCTGGGTCTCCAGGGCGCTGAGGCAGAGACAAAAGAGAGCAGTCTGAATACACGCATATGAACACAAATTGAAAACTGCTCAGCTAAAGCGAATTAGTTCAAAGAAACAATAAATTCGGGGAGCTGGTCACTTGGCAAATTGGCTCTTCAGAGAGCTGGCTTTTAGTGACTGCCCACGCGGAAAGAGGGATTCAGGCAGAAGCCCACCCCGATGGGGTGGGGGCGTCCCTTAAGGACTCCTGGGGGGTTTCTTGTGGGGCTGGTAGGTTCCCTACCAAACTCGGGGAGGTCCCACGGGCTGGAGCACTGTTCCCACTGCGTAATAGTCACGCCCCTTGAAGTGTACCGTTGACGTCCTCTGGAAAGGGAGAAATGAAACCCAAGCGGAAAGACCGCTGACTTGGGGAGAGATCGTGTTCTGCAGAAAGGCGTGCAAATGGGTCCTCTGCGCATTGGAGACCGAACCTGCTTTCAGGACAGGGCGCCTTGGCGGCTGGGGCTGCAGCAGGAGTCTCGCTGGAGAGACACCCAGGTGGCAGGAAGACACCCAGTCTCCCCCGCAGCTCTCTGGGGCTTTCCATCAACCCACCCAAGGTCCTCAGGAACTGAGAGCGACCACTGTGCGCACCTGCTTCCCGGCAAAGCGTGCACGCGCATGGTCACGCCACGGGCCTTTCCTGCCGGGGGGCTCTCAACCTTCTCGGCCGCCAGCACTGGCTGAAGGTGCTTTCTACTCTGCGCTGTCCTGCAGCCGCGTTCTGGCAGCTCGCTGACCACAGACGAAGGGCCACTCCCCACGTGACCCGGGGCACACACGCAGGGTCGGCCGGCCACCAAGCCCCGCCACGGAAACTCTTCGTTTTCATTCCTCCATCAGAAACGCGTCTAAGGAAGTGTCCGTTACTAAAGGGTAACATGACAGGAAGAGGTTTCCAGTGGTGACTTCCAATCTACAGAGAGAAAAACAAAAGCACCTCGAGTCCTGGGAGATGGAAATTGAAAACCCCAGAGGAGGGGGAAAAAAAGTGTTGCCTGCTCCTATTTGATTGCACAGTTTGAAGCAGGAATAGTTAGAAGGAAGAACAGGAAATTATTGGATTGGAAACTTTCTAATGGCTAAAAAGAAGTGACGAGCTGATGCATCATTGGCAATTTAATGGGAACTGGTCCTCCGATCACGTCTGACTGTAACTGACAAGGAAGGGCTTCTCAGGAGACAGAGACCCAATCACCCCGCTGCGGGCGGGAAGGGCTGGGAAACACATTGCTTCACATGCCCTTGAGGTGACTTTCTTGGGAAACTGCTGGCTCCGAGCGGGAAGGGGCCTCGAGGGAGGTGAGGGGGGCGCTGGGACCTGGACGGGCTCCCAGGCGCGGCCACGGGGCAGAAACTTTCCCTGGACCAGCAGGGACTCTGGGCTTTGCCTCTGAAGCCGAATGGCCGGGTTCAAATTCAGGACCTATTCTTTGCTAACCTCCTGGGCTTCAGCTGCCCCACTTAGAGAGGAGTAAGAATCACATCCAGCCATCATGAGAACGAAACAAGAGTTAATCACCAACAGCCAACGATTTGATCAACTGTGCCTCTGTAATGATGCTTCCACAAAAACCCTAACTGAAGTTCAGAGAGCTTCCAAGTTGGTGAACACACCCACCTGTCAGAGGAGGACAAACCCCAACACGCTGGGGAACCACCTGCCAGGGGAGGACACGCCCCAACACCCTGGGGACCCACCCGCCGGAGGAGGACAAACCCCAACACCCTGGGGACGCACCTGCCGGGGGAGGACACGCCCCAACACCCTGGGGACCCACCTGCCGGGGGAGGACACGCCCCAACACCCTGGGGACCCACCTGCCGGGGGAGGACACGCCCCAACACCCTGGGGACGCACCTGCCGGGGGAGGACATGCCCCCACACCCTGGGGACCCACCTGCCGGGGGAGGACACGCCCCCACACCCTGGGGACTCACCTGCCGGGGGACGCCCCAACACCCTGGGGACGCACCTGCCGGGGGCCCCAAAACCCTGGGGATGCACCCGCCGGAGGAGGACAAACCCCAACACCCTGGGGACCCACCTGCCGGGGGAAGACACGCCCCAACACCCTGGGGATGCACCTGCCGGAGGAGGACAAACCCCAACACCCTGGGGATGCATCTGCCGGAGGAGGACACGCCCCAACACCCTGGGGACGCACCTGCCGGGGGAAGACACGCCCCAACACCCTGGGGACCCACCTGCCGGAGGAGGACACGCCCCAACACCCTGGGGACGCACCTGCCGGGGGAGGACACGCCCCAACACCCTGGGGACGCACCTGCCGGGGGAGGACACGCCCCAACACCCTGGGGACGCACCCGCCGGAGGAGGACATGGCCCAACACCCTGGGGACCCACCTGCCGGAGGAGGACACGCCCCAACACCCTGGGGACCCACCTGCCGGGGGAGGACACGCCCCCACACCCTGGGGACTCACCTGCCGGGGGACGCCCCAACACCCTGGGGACTCACCTGCCGGGGGCCCCAAAACCCTGGGGATGCACCTGCCGGAGGAGGACAAACCCCAACACCCTGGGGACCCACCTGCCGGGGGAGGACACGCCCCAACACCCTGGGGACCCACCCGCCGGAGGAGGACAAACCCCAACACCCTGGGGACCCACCTGCCGGGGGAAGACACGCCCCAACACCCTGGGGACCCACCTGCCGGAGGAGGACACGCCCCAACACGCTGGAGACCCACCCGCCGGGGGAGGACAAACCCCAACACCCTGGGGACGCACCCGCCGGGGGAGGACAAACCCCAACACCCTGGGGACGCACCCGCCGGGGGAGGACACGCCCCAACACCCTGGGGATGCACCTGCCGGAGGAGGACAAACCCCAACACCCTGGGGACGCACCTGCCGGGGGAGGACACGCCCCAACACCCTGGGGACGCACCTGCCGGGGGAAGACACGCCCCAACACCCTGGGGACCCACCTGCCGGAGGAGGACACGCCCCAACACCCTGGGGACCCACCTGCCAGGGGAGGACACGCCCCCACACCCTGGGGACCCACCTGCCGGGGGAGGACACGCCCCAACACCCTGGAGACCCACCCGCCGGAGGAGGACACGCCCCAACACCCTGGGGACCCACCTGCCGGGGGAGGACACGCCCCCACACCCTGGGGACTCACCTGCCGGGGGACGCCCCAACACCCTGGGGACGCACCTGCCGGGGGCCCCAAAACCCTGGGGATGCACCTGCCGGAGGAGGACAAACCCCAACACCCTGGGGACGCACCTGCCGGGGGAGGACACGCCCCAACACCCTGGGGACGCACCCGCCGGAGGAGGACAAACCCCAACACCCTGGGGACGCACCTGCCGGGGGAGGACACGCCCCAACACCCTGGGGACGCACCTGCCGGGGGAAGACACGCCCCAACACCCTGGGGACCCACCTGCCGGAGGAGGACACGCCCCAACACCCTGGGGACCCACCTGCCGGGGGAGGACACGCCCCAACACCCTGGGGACGCACCTGCCGGAGGAGGACACGCCCCAACAACCTGGGGACCCACCTGCCGGGGGAGGACACGCCCCAACACCCTGGGGACCCACCCGCCGGAGGAGGACAAACCCCAACACCCTGGGGACCCACCTGCCGGGGGAAGACACGCCCCAACACCCTGGGGACGCACCTGCCGGGGGAGGACAAGCCCCAACACCCTGGGGACGCACCTGCCGGAGGAGGACAAACCCCAACACCCTGGGGACCCACCTGCCGGGGGAGGACACGCCCCAACACCCTGGGGATGCACCTGCCGGAGGAGGACAAACCCCAACACCCTGGGGATGCACCTGCCGGAGGAGGACAAACCCCAACACCCTGGGGACGCACCTGCCGGAGGAGGACACGGCTCAACATCCTGGGGACCCACCTTTTGGAGGATGACGTGAGCCAAAGTCGGATGCTTAACCAACTGAGCCACCCAGGCGCCCAAACACAATTTTTTAAAACAGTCTCTGCTTTTAAGACTCAATCTAGTTGTTGGGGCACCTGGGTGGCTCAGTGGTTTCCACAACCAACTCTTGATTTCTTTGGCTCATGTCGCGATCTCAGGCTGGTGAGTTCGAGCCCCACATCAGGCTCTGTGCTGACAGTGGGAGCCTGCTTGGGATTCTCTTGGGATTTTCTCTCCCTCATTCTCTCCCACTCCCCAACTTGCACACTGTGTGTGTGTGTGTGTGTGTGTGTGTACCTCAGAAGTAAGTAAATTAATTAATTAAATTAAAAAGGAAATCTAGTAGAGGAAAAAAAACACACAGACTCATAACACAGCTGATATTCTGGCCGGAGGCAGAGGGGATGCTAATCCGCCCGTCTCCACCTGTAGCCATGGGGCCTCCCATTCGGACTGGAGGGGAGCGGAGCATGGGCTGGGCTCTGGCACCCAGGGACCCTCGGCCACGCCCCTCCCCCTCCCCACCCTCTTCCCACCACCGGCTGGCAGGGGGCTTCCTCTAGGTATCTTTTCCTCTGTGGATTAAAATCTTCCTATCCCATTTCTCTCGCTACTAACGAGAGCCACGCACTTACTATATCTTTATTTTCTAGTGGTGCCGTGTACAATTTTCCCTGTCTGCTTAGACCAGGCAAGGCTGAAGTCACTTGCGCGGCCCTCCTGCAAGACACCCACCCCTCGGGGGCCCCACCCCGACTGGCCCCTATTGTTTGCGTTACTGTGGCCCAGGGCTCGGGGGTGTGCGCCTGCAGTTTTAACGGCTCACACAAGACTCTCTCACCATCGTTTTGATCCTCCGCAGTCAACACGTTCACGCTCACCCCCATCTCCCGCTCTTGTTCACCGTTCCCCTGGCATCCGAGCTGTCTTGCTCTGGCCTTCACTTCCCGTCTCGGTGAGCCCCCCCGCGGGTGTGCTTGTTGGGAAACGTCTTCGTGTCATCCGAGTTTAGGAACAACAACTTAGACGGGTTTACCCATCCTCGGTGTGCCCGCTGACCATCCCGCCACGTTTCCAGCCGTCTTCACTGCTCCTGAGAGGTCGGCGGTGAGCCCACAACCGCCATACCCAGCGTTCAGCTTCTCGCTCCGCGTGCCGTTAAGATTTTATTTTTGTCTCCCAACTGGCAGATGGGGCAGCGGGCCGGTTTCGGGCAGAGATCAGGCAAGAGAAGAAGCGTGGGATGGACCGAGTACAGGACGAACTTGAGCTTCGCACCTTTAGATGAGCCGCGGCAGAAAAGACGAAGACAGGAGGCGGTAGGGGGACAGAGACAGTGTGACGGGGGGCAGTACTGCTCCCACCTGCCTGTGCCTCGTCTCTGCGGCTTGGCGAGCGAGCGTGGGGCTGGGTGGGAGTGGGCCTGACAACAGCAGACCCCACAATAAGATCTCATACGTATTTAGTGGATTTTTTTAATGTTAATTTTTATTTTTGATAGAGTGTGAGCAGGGGAGAGGCACAGAGAGGAAGACACAGAATCCGAAGCAGGCTCCAGGCTCGGAACGGTGAGCACAGTCCGACACGGGGCTCGAACTCACAAACCGCAAGATCACGATCTGAGCTGAAGTCGGACGTTTAACTGACTGAGCCACCCAGGTGCCCCTCATATGTATTTATTAAATAAGCATCTTCCTGCTCTGCCGTCCTTGGTGCAGTGCCTCACAGGCCAAGGTGGCTGCTGGAGCACCAGCCATCATGACTACATGCCAGGAAGGAAAAGAGGACCCAATATTTTCCCTCACGTTTGGAAAATGCAGTCCCCTGGCTGGGCAGCAATGTGCCTGGCGAAGAGCCAGAGTCCATCACCGAGAAGAAACGCATTTTACTACGAGCTGTGCGTGCACCTCACTAAATGATGCTGTTTCTCTTGACCAATAAATTCTTTTGAGATAAATTCCTTTAAAAGAAAATTTTCATTTCATCAGGACCTTGCCACCTGAGCTCTCCATTCCTTATCCCCCAGGGAGATCATGCCAGAGAAATAATCAAGTGTGCTCGCCCACATCCCACACACTCCCACCGGCTTCCCAGACAGGCTGATCCCCACCCCCAACCGCATCTCGGCTTCCGGGGCTGACTCCTGGAGGCAGAAAGAACACTCCCACATCCTTGCTGTGTGGAGGCGGCGTGCCTGGCGGGAGAGGCTTGTTGAGGCTGAGCCTGGCCACAGGTGTCCATCCGTCTTCCCAGCTGGTGGGGACACTGTTGTCCTTATCAAGTACAAAGCCAGGTCCGGAATGACTGATCACTCACTGCCAGGAAGAGGTCGTTATTCCGCTATGATTTCCTTCTATAATAAACGTCCTTTGTTTTAGCAGATTGTAGCACTGAAAGAAGAGAAATCGGGTATAGCCTGCAAAACAGGGACGCAGGGAACAGGGGAGATGGGAACAGAATCGATCGAAGGAAAAGGGGGGGGAGGTGGCACAGGAGGTAATAGAAGACGCAGACGAGACGGGTCAGCGTGGGCCTAACGTACCAGTAATCACACTTCAGAGAACCACATTGGGCTGGTCAAGTACAAGAGATTTCTTAGAGAAGGAAGGCATTCAGCCACCTGTTGTTTACAAGAGATGCACCTAAAATACGAGGAAGCAGGAAGGCGTAAGGAAGGCTGGGGAAAACACACGGGAGGGTATTAGCCAAGGAAGGGGATCCCGCAGTCTGGATGCCACGTCAAACTGCCTTTGAGGAAAGAGCATCCTGGGGGAAGAGGACGCCCTGCGTCCTAGGAGTTGAGTGTCTGAACCGCGAGATAGCGTTTTCAGAAAGTGGGTAAAGCCAAGTTGCAAGAAGGAATTAACGTGCTCAGCTTCCTCCCTTCACGTCCTTACTCGTTAGGCAGGGCCGTGGCAGAGCCCAGGGCTGCAAGAGGGCAGGGCCCGGTGCACGGGGGGGTGGGGGGGTGCAAAGGCAGCAGAGTTTCATGGGACGCATGGGCAGGACCCAGAGAGAGTGGCAGTCTGTGCCCGAGAGCCCACGCTGTCCGAGCCTGGCACGGCACACGATGAGGAGGCAGCCCCAGGTTCTGGGCCCAGCAGCGGCCCAGCGCAGGGTTCCAGAGCCCGGAGGGGGTGAGGAGGGCTTATTCGTGGGGAAAGGGAGCAGTGAGGGTGGTGGCCCACCGGGTGTCACAGCCAGACCGGGTGAGCAGGGTGTCCACACTAGGCATGGTGCCGTCTGGAGGAATGGTCAGGGCCAGGGGACGCATCCAGTAGTAAACACACTGGGGACATCAGGAGCCAGGTCCTTGCAGTTGGAAAGGGGAGTTGCAAATATGGAAAAGGAGAAAACAAAATGAACTCTGTGGTGTTGCTCTGCAGGGGTCCATGGCAGCTCTGGGGCCTCAGTACCTCCAGGCGAATGTAGAAAGGCATCCACGCAGAAGCACGTGTACTCATGTCCTCACCGTGCCCTGGGAGGGGCTCAGGCCATGACAGCCACGAGGACAGCACTTGGACCCTGGTTTCCAAATGCCGCTCCACAGTCTACAGAACCAGGCTTGCTGGAGAAGCACGGACCCCAGGGCTTGGGCAGGGAAGTCACAAGAAGAGCCTGAAACCTCTTTGTACGGAGAGTAAGACAGAGCTCACAGCGATGGGACGTGTCCAAACAAAGAGCCAGGATGACCACACTCTCTTTAGCCCACACTCATTTGTAAGTAGCCATCCTGATGGGTGTGAGGTGGCATCTTCTTGTGGTTGTGATTTGCACTTCCCTGATGACCACTGATGTGGAGCGTCTTCTCACGTGCTTGCGGCCACGCACATGCCTTCCTCAGAGAATGCCTATCCAAGTCCTTTGCCCATTTTTGTAACTGCGTTGCTTTGTATGAACCCCTTATCAGATATACTATTTGCAAATATTTTCTTCCATTCTAGGACTTGCCTTTTTTTTTTTAATTTTTTTTTTAATGTTTATTTATTTTAGAGACAGAGAGAGACAGAGCATGAACAGGGGAGGGGCAGAGAGAGAGGGAGACACAGAATCCGAAACAGGCTCCAGGCTCTGAGCTGTCAGCACAGAGCCCGACGCGGGGCTCGAACTCACGGACCGTGAGATCATGACCTGAGCCGAAGTCGGACGCTTAACCGACTGAGCCACCCAGGTGCCCCTAGGACTTGCCTTTTTACCGTTGATGGTGTCTTTTGATACGCAATTTTTAAAAATTTTCATGAACTCGAGTTTGCCTGTTTTTTCTGTTGTTGCCTTTGGTGTCATATCCAAGAAATCACCGCCAGATACAAGGTTATAAAATCTTACCCCTATGTTTCTTTTAAGAATTTTATCGTTTTAGGTCTTACACCCTGGTGCATGTTGATCTTTGATTCATATTGAGTTAATTTTTTTTTTTATTTTTAACATTTATTTATTTTTTGAGAGAGAGACAGAGAGTGAGCAGGGGAGGGGCAGAGAGAGAGGGAGACGCAGAATCTGAAACAGGCTCCAGGCTCTGAGCTGTCAGCACAGAGCCCCATGCGGGGCTCGAACTCATAAATCGTGAGATCATGACCTGAGCCGAAGTCGGTCACTCAACCGACTGAACCACCCAGGCTTCCCATATTGAGTTAATTTTTGAATATGGTGTGAGGTAGGCATCCAACTCATTCTTTTCCATGTGGATATCCAGTTTTCCCAACCATTTGTTGAAGAGACTGTCTTTTCCCCATTGAATGATCTTGGCATCCTTGGCGGAAGTCATTTGACCATAAATCCAAGGGATTATTTCTGGGCTGTTTATTCTATTCCATTGGTCTATGTGCCCGTCTTAACACTAACACCGTAGTGTTTTGATTACTGTAGCTTACAGTAAGTTTTGAAATCAGGGAGTGTGAGTCGTCTGGCTCTGTTATTTTTCAAGATTGTTTTCGATATGAAGGGTCCCTGAGATCCCATATCTCTAAGTTTACAATTAGTTTTTCTATTACTGCAAAAAACATCCTTGGGACTTTGATACTTATTGCACTAACTCTGTAGATTATTTTGGGTGGTATTGACATCTTAACAATGTGGTGTGTTCCGATCCATGACCCTAGAAAGGGTTTCCATTTATTTACGTCTTCTTTAGTATCTTTCCAAAATGTTCAAATGTTGAAAAACTTTTCAAAATTGTTTCATTGGACAAGTCTCTCCCTTTCTGCGTTAACTCTAAGTATTTTCTTCCTTTGATGCTCTTGTAAATGGAATTGCTTTTGTAATTTCCTTTTCAGATTGCTCAAAGTTAGTGTATAAAATGCAACTGATTTTTGTGTGTTGACTTCGTAGCCTGCTACTTTGGTGAATTCATTTTTTTAGTTCCAACAGTTTTGTTTTGTTTTGTTTTAACGGAAACCTTAGGTTGCCTACATATAAGGCCATACATCTGTGAATTGGGATCATTTCACTTCTTTCTCAATTTTTACTCCAATGTTTTTTTATTTCTTTTTCTTGCCCAACTGCTCTAGCTAAAACTTCTAGTACTACCGGGTCCTGGTCTTAGAAGCAAAGCTCTCAGTCTCTCCCCATTGGGTATGATGTTCACTGTGGACTCTCCACAGACAGTCTTTATTTTGTTGAGGGAGTTCCCTTCTACACCTAGTTTGTCGAGTCCTTTATTACAAAAGGGGTGTTGAATTTTGTCACATGCTTTCTCCACACTGAGATAATCATGTGTGCTTTCTTCCCTCATTCAATGGTTCATCACATTGATTAATTTTCATGTTACACCATCTTGCATGCCAGGAATAAATCACACTTGGTCGTGGTGTCTAATCCACGACCTGAATGCGGCTGAATCTGGTCTGCTAGTGTTTCACTGAGGACTTCTGCATCAATGTTCACAAGGGATATTGGTCTGTACGTTCCTTTTCCTTGTAACGTCTGGCTTTGGTACCACAGGAATACTGACCTCACAGAACACAATAGGACGTGTTCTCTCCTCCTCAGTTTTTTGAAGAAGTCTCAAAAGTCCTGACTGCTCCTTCTTTAAATGTTTGTTAGAATGCGCCAGTGAAGACTTCAGGTCGAGGGCTTTCTGTGTCGGGAGCTTTTTTTTTTTTTAAGTACTGCCTCAATCTCCTTAGGAGTTATAGGTCTGTTCAGATTTTGTATTTATGATTTCGTCTTAGGAGGTGTTGTGTTTCTAGGAATGTGTCCATTCCATCTAAGTCACCCAACTCGTTGCTGTACCACTGTTCATGGTACTTCCTTACAATCCCTTTTAATTCTGTAGAATCAGTAGAGAAGCCCCCACTTTCATTTCTGATTTTGCCATTGTGTCTCCTTTTTCTTAGTCCATCCAACTAAAGGGTTGTCCATTTTGTTGATCTTTTTAAAGACCCAACTCTTGGTGTCCATTTTCTCTATTTTTTTTTAATTTCCTGTTTCACTTATGACTGCTCTAATCTTTATTATTTCCTTCCCTCTGCTAGCTTTGGGATTAGCTTGTTCTTTTTCTAGAAACTTACATTCTTGGTTTCAGATCTTTGGTTTTTAACGTAGGCATGTAGAGCCATAAATTGCCCCCCTCCGCACTGCCTCTGCTGCACCTTGTGAACTCTGGTATGTTCTTGTTTTCCTTCGTCCCTGAGTATTTTCTAATCTCCCTGGTCATTTCTTCTACGACCCACTGATTGTGGCCAATCACAGTCAGTGAGATTGTGGAAGGGTGTGTTCTTCAGTTTCCACGATTTTGGGAATCCTCCAGTCTTCCTTCTGTTATTAACTTCTAACTTCATCCCACTGTAGTCGGAGAAGATTCCTTGCGTCATGCCTATCTTTCTACGTCTACTGCGACGTATGTCCTAACACGTGGTTCACCCTAGAGAATGTCGCACGTGCACCAGACGAGAATGTGTGCCCGGCAGCTGGGTGAGCCCGCTTCGCTGGGTTTATCGCGCTGTGAGTCCTGCCTGGTGCCATGTCCTCACTGCGAGTGTGGTGCTAAAGTGCCCTGTTACTGTACAACGGTCTCTGCTCCTCCCTTCAATTCTGCCCGTTTTTGGTTTATACGTTTTGATGTTCCGTCACTGGTGGGTAAATGTTCACAATTATTGTATCTTCTTGCTGCCCTAAACTTCTCCCTAATACATACTGTGCCCTTTTTCATCTCTTGTGACCTTTTTAAAATTTTTTTTAATGTTTATCTATTTTTGAGACAGACAGACAGACTGAGCGTGAGTGGGAGAGGGGGAGAGAGAGGGAGACAGAGAATCCGAAGCAGGCTCCAGGCTCCAAACTGTCAGCACAGAGCCCGACGCGGGGCTCGAACTCACGAACCACGAGATCATGACCTGAACTGAAATCAGACACTCAACCGACTGAGCCACCCAGGTGCCCCCCTATTTATGCAGTTTTTGAATATCCTAGTCTGTAATTTCTGGCTCCTCAAAGGAAAAAAAAAAAAAAAAGTGAAAAATGAAGGGGAGAAAAAAAGGACAAGGGCCCTTTAAATGCCCTGGAAGCTGTGTGGGCTGCAGAGAGAGGGGCTTGCAACAGCAGCGGGGCAGGGGTGACGGCACTGGCTGCCCTCTTCTCCGCACCTCTGTGATCGGAAGCAGCAATCGGCAGTCAGAGCCCAAAGCCCCAGTGTTTGGGGGACAGAGTCCTTCTTACCCACCCCACCCCCCACCCACTGTGCAAGCCGCTCCGGGAACAGGTGTATCGCTGCCTGCCACGTGGCTGGGGGTAGGTGCTACCGTGCTAAGAGCTGAAAGTGACCAAAATTAACCACCCAAGCCCTCCCCTGGAAGTTGCAAGCCTTCAGTAGACTCCACGGTTCCAAAATGGTGACGTCAGATGGCGCGAGGGCGACAGCCGTCCAGGTGGGGAGACAGGTTCCTGGTGCTTCCCACTCACCGTCTTCCAGAACCCTCCCACGTAATCCTGAGCGCCTCTCTTGTGGGAGGGGGGGAGCGCACAAGGGCTCAGACACATAGAAACAAAGAAAACAAAACTGCGTCTTATCTCAAGGAGACGACGACCCGGCACACGGGCAAGCATGGACTCTGGAGGTGGTCACATCACTTCCGCCCCCCACCCCCCACCCCGGCACCTGCAGCTGTGTGTGCGTCACCCTTCCCCCGCCCCTCCACGGGGACAAGTCACTGAGCCTCGGGCTCCTGATCTGGAAAGTGGGATGAGGACAATGGTCGTAGAAATCCAGCAAGATGGCCAACAAAAACACCTCCCACGGCGGTTAGCCAGTCAGCGGTCAGCAGCACTCAGGAAATACTTTCCCTCCCATCTCCATGGAAACAGCAGTCAAAGGCTTCAGAACCACTCTCCCCCAGATCCAAAGATCTCAGAGGGGAAACCTCTTTTAAAATCAGAGGAGTTACGGGGCGCCTGGGGGGCTCAGTCGGTCGAGCATCCGACTTCGGCTCAGGTCATGATCTCAAAGCTCGTGGGTTCGAGCCCCACGTCGGGCTCTGTGCTGATGGCTCGGGGCCTGGAGCCTGCTTCCGATTCTGTCTCTGTCTCTCTCTGCCCCTCCCCTGCTCGCGCTCTGTCTCTCTCTAAAAAATAAACATTTTTTTTTTAAGGTGTTAATAAAATAAGTAAATAACGTAAAATCGGAAGAGTGACCCCTCACAGCTGGGCACTCCATCCTGTCATGGTCCCCCGACGGGAACCACCGAGCCGAAGGACGGACCGGTGTGTGCTGTGCCCATCGGAGGGACAAACCCAATCCACAAACGTGCAGTAGAACGTACGAGCTAATAAGCAGGGGCTCCAACGATGCACACTTGAAACTCAGTTTCCAGACCATCCGGTCATTGACTCCCTCACTCATCCGTGCTGTGACTGAACCCTCACACCTGGAGAGACGTGCGCTGGCCACCCACACACACGACACGTCAAGCGTGAACGGTCGTGGCGGCACGTGGGGACAACGTAAAACTGTAAGGCGAGGCCTCCCCGCCGCACCGCGGATGACCCTCACCCCTTCACATGAGACAGAGAAGCAGACGCAGAACGGAACATACGGGGCAACTCCACACACGCCGAGCGCAAAACCAAGCAAAACCAACACGTGGAGTTAGCATCAGGGTGTGGCTCCCAGGGAGCGGGGGCAGTGAGCCCAAGAAGGTTCCAGGGAAGGGGCTGCCACGAGGTGCTGCGGCCCCGTCTCCTGACGTGGGAGCAGCGCACGCAGTCAGGACGGCGAGGAAGCCGCGGCGTCCCCACACGAAGCCACGGGCCGCGCACTCACAGTCTGCGCACGCTGGCTGACGGGCTCCCCACCGGGCCGGTAAGCGAACGTGTTCGGGTTAGAAGACAAAACCAGAAGATGCCGCTGAGCGGGGTTCGAGCGGTCCAAACTGTTCTGAACTAGAAGCCGAGAGCGCTTTGCCTGCACGCTGGGCCTGAACGTCAGCACGGCACATCCTGCTGGCTGCCCACGGAGGTGCCAAGAGCGAGCCTCACTGCCCACAGCCTCAGTGCGTCCAGGAGGGGTGTCCTTGGGTGCTGGCTGCCTCTGCAATTAGAGGGGGGGCAGGCAGATGGCGCACGGGATGCGGGAAGCACCAGCGGCTCAGGCCGCTGATGGGGACACCGATGGTACCCGCGCGATCGGCCTCAGACCAGATGCAGAGCCACCGGGCCTTGGGCGAGCGTTCTCATCCATTCCGCCACCCGCTCCACAAAAACAAAACCACATTCCGAGCTCTGGATCACTGGCCTCGCCCAGCTGTCTGCAGGCTACCTGTGGTCGCCTGGGCCTCCTTCCGCCCAGCTCCACAGCAAGTTCTGTAAAGAAGGTCCGAGGAAATAACAGGGCAAGGACGGAAGAGGGTCTGTCCGCACGGGGCCCGCATGCTGCCCGTCCGTGGCACCTCTCAACCATCCGTCATAATCTAACTGCGCTTCCCTCGATGCGCGCGGATTGAGAGCTGGCTTAAAATAACTGAATAACAATGTCTAAAAGCTCGGATTCCTGATCAGCTCTGTACCCTCGGAGCCTGGTACACATAGAGCTCAGTAATTATTTCTTCAATGACTTCACACAGTGTTCTACACTTTACAATCCTAAAAACAGCAACATACACGACATACGTATTTCTTACTCGGGATCTAACAGGCTAACATTTACTAAGGCTTATTATGTGCCAAGCACGGCTCTCAGCAAGACACGGGGATACGTGTCGATCCTTCCGCACGTAACTGTCACAACCCTAGGGGGCGGGCGTTCTCATTACCCCCGCTGTGCCGATGGGACAATAGCAGAATGAGCTCCCTCATTGCCCACAAGCACGGTAAACTATCTCATCTGAGCATTCTGTTACAGACTGAATGCTTGCATGCCCCCAAAATTCACGTGCCGAAACCTGACCCCCGAGATGTCGGCGTTAGGAGGTGGGAACTTTGGAGGGGATTAGGTCATGAGAGGTGCCCTGATGAAGGGGGGCCCATGAGCACCCTCACCCCTTCCCCCACGTGAGGACCCAGCGAGGAGACGCAGCCTTCCTGTGAAGCAGGAGAGGCCTCCCCAGACACTACACCTGCCACCTGATCGTGGACTTCCAGCCCCCACAAGTGGGAGCCACAAATGCGCGCTGCTCAGGAGCCCGGTCTGGGTTTGTGGCATTCTGTTAGAGCGGCCTTGAACGGACAGAAACCTCCCAACATCTCTGGATTTTCTCATCTTCCTGCTACGGACATGCATTTCTAAACAAACCTGGCTTCAGAATAATGGTTTAAAAAGCACAAACAAAACAATACCAGGTCGGCAAGGAGGCAGACTGAATGGAACCGTCACACATCACCCACGGGGTTGTAAAATGATATTACCGTTTCGGAAAAGGGGCAGTTTTCTACATTTCTTTTAATGTTTATTTATCTTTGATGGAGAGACAGAACGCGAGGCAGGGAGCGGCAGAGCAAGAGGGAGACCCAGAATCCGAAGCAGGCTCCAGGCTCTGAGCGGTCAGCACGGAGCCCGACGCGGGGCTCGAACCCATGAACTGTGAGATCATGACCTGAGCCGAAGTCGGACGCTTAACCGACTGAGCCACCCAGGCGCCCCTGGAAGTTTTTAAATAGTCACAAATACACTGATGACCCAGCAATCCTATCCCTAGACACTTACCCAAAACACAGGAAAGCATGTGTCCACAAAAAAGCTTGTACAGAAGTGTTCGTGGCAGCATTGTTCACAATAGCCACAAACTGAAAACAAACCAAATGCCCAGGAAAAATCAAATAGCGGGATATTCATCCAAAGGGAGAAACACAAACAAGGTGCTAATATACACAGTAACACGGGTGAGTCTCGAAAACATGCAGAGCCAAAGAAGCCAGACATGAGAGACCACGTATCGTATCTCCTGACTCCATCTGCATGAAGTTCTGGGAGCAGCAAACCAACCCGTGGGGATGGGAATCAGCCGAGGGTGTGCAAGGCACCAGGCACGGGTACGTGTGTTATTGCGTAAGATACAAACGTATATACAGGTAAATTTATAAATACGTTATCTCTTTTTTTTTGCAGAGGTCCCCTGGCTACATAAAGAATTTGGTTTAAAACTATACTATTGGGGCGCCTGGGTGGTTCAGTCCGTTAAGTGTCTGACTTGGGCTCACATCATGATCTCACGGTCTGTGAGTTCGAGCCCCGCATCGGGCTCTGTGCTGACAGCTCGGAGCCTGGAGCTGCTTCGGATTCGGTGTCTCCCTCTCTCACTGCCCAGCCCCTGCTTGTGCTCTCTCTCAAAAACAAATATACATTAAAAAATTAAAAATATACATACAATTTATATATATATATAGTATATGTTTTATATATACACATATTATATATATACATACAAGTATATATTTATGAATTACACATATATGTACTATAAAACTTATGGCCCAAGAGAGGCACCATGGCTCCCATCAGGAAAGACCTAGAACACAGAGCAGATGGGTTCACTGACCCATGACAGCAGCATCTGTCCCTGCCCTTTACCCGTGCATGTGCCGTCTCTAATTTCCCGTCTCGCACTGCAAGGCCGGGATGACAGTGCAGCTGTCACTCACGGTGCACGGCCCCTGGGAGCCTGTCTGCACGGACCCAAGCCAGGTCCTCCTGCCTCTGAGTGCCCCAAGGCCGCCTCCTTCATGCTGGCCCACAGGGACTCGGACGCTGGCTCCCAGGGGCTCGCACGTGCCTAGCGGACGGGGGCCACAGGTGCAGATGTGAACGATACGTCATTCCCTGATTGTGTTGGACTGAGGATTTTCTGTGGGACAGCATCCCCCAGCCACGTCTGCTCCTGGACTCCGCAGCTGACCACCGCCATCCCAGGACCCTCAGGGTTGCCCTCGCCCGTGTCCTCCACGCTGCCAGTCAGGGGACGGGACGGGGGGACGGGAGAGGGGGCAGGAGAGGGCCGGGGGTGGAACGAGAAGGGACGTCCCACTGGAATATGGGAGGTCCGTCCCTTTCCCCACAGGGTGAGTGTGACAGCAGCACCCTGATCAGAGGCCAGCGAGGACAAAGGTCACTGGTGTGAGAGCAAGGGTGTCACAGCCCTCGGTAGAGATGGGTGCCGCCACCCCCACGAATGCCTGACAAGCGGCGTGGAGTCTGCGGAGGAGACGGGGTAACGGTCCTGGAGGCGGCCACGGGGGCAAAGGACAGCCGCCACGCCACCACGTTTAGGTGCTTTCCGCAAGAGGTGGGACGGGTTAGCACACGGAAGTGCAGGCAGAGGCCAGGCACGCGCACACTCACACACACCACGGAAGCCACGGGTGAGGGGTGGACTGGCTGATCCGGGAGGAGCGGGTACAGGGGGCCAGCGTGCCCTGGAAGGGAAGGAGGGAGATCAGCCATTCCCAAGCAACGGAAGGGCTTGGAAAATTCCGAGGAAGGAACCCCAGCGTGTGGGCCCCCGTCCAGGTGTGTACTGGGGAGGCACCGGCAGGAGCCCAGGAACGTCTGGGGGGACGGACGTGCTGTGCACCTTCACCAGACGGCGTCAGTCTGTCAGCGCTCGGCCACAACGTCTTAGATCTCTCCATCCCACTGCATACAAACCAACCTCCACCCCAGAACGCAGCCAACACCGCGGAGGCAGGAACGGCCTCTCACCCTCGCAGACCCCCCTCCGCCGACGCCCCCACAACCTTATCGATCGCTCCCTCTCTGCCTGTTCACTCCCAGAACCAGACCAAGCATGTCCCACGTTTAGAGAAGCGTTCCACTTGGGTGTGTGGCTGGCCCGGTGGGCGGAGCGTGCATCTCTTGATCTCAGCGTCGTGAGTTCAAGCGCCACGCTGGGTGTAGGCATTACTTAAAGTCCTAAAAAATGATTATAAAGATAAAGAAGCGTTCCCAGTACTGCCATCTCCGTTTCAGGACCCAAGCCAGGCTCCCACCCTGCATGGTCCTTTCACGGTGGCCGTGACCCTGGAGGGGGAGTTCCGTGGAGCGTCTCCCGTGGTCTGCTGGACACGGTGCCACGGGGTTACGCGTGCAGGCAGGAGCTCCCCGGCAGTGACACGGGGTCCTTCTCAGCGCACCGTGTCTGCGTCTGAAACCGGGGAGGCGGATCTTGCTCAGCAGGCCGGGGGGTGTCTGCCGGGGTTTTCCCCGTCCTTCACGGACACCTCGCGGGAGGACATCCTGTCTTCGCCACACGTTTGCCCTCGCTGCCGGTCAGCCACCAGCGATCCTTGCCGCGGTGGCTCGTGGTGATCTGGGGTCTCTGCGGCCCTTCTGCAGTTCACTGGCACTCTCCCATCAGGAACAACTGTCCCCTCTGCACCAGCGGTTCCTGTGTTGGGTGACTGGATGACCTCTTTACATCCGCAGGGACCCGCGGATGTTTACGTGATGCTTGGCCTGCATTCCGACTCTGCCATGATTTCCCATCGTCAAAGCGTCCCGGCTCCTTCAGGCCGGCCGCTGGGTGCTTCCAACAAGCGCCCGTCTCTTCCGAGCACCCTCACCTTCCGGTCCCACGGGATGCCCCGGGCTCCGTGTTCCTCCCGGCCCCAGTCCCGGCCGCCGGCCGCCTCTCCAAGGATCCCCGTGCAAAACAAACTTCCCTTCTACGGGACAGTGTTTCCAGCTGGTCCTTTCTGGCCTCCAAAGACAGCATCCAGTCAAAGTACCGTGTTGCACAAGGACCTACGCTGGTTCCTTCCTTCCCCACCCCCTGCAGAGTCAGCGCCCCGTTGGCACCCCCAACCCACTTCCCAGCTGCTTTTCATCGTCTGCCTCCCTCCCCGCTCCCCCGCTTCTACCCCCCTTCCTCCCACCCCCGTCGTGCCCACCGCCTCCTTCAGTCTCCAATCCACCTCTCCTGTATTTCTTTTGCACAGATGCGCTGATGCGTCCACTTTCTTCCACCGCCATCCTGCTTACACAGACACGCGTCCCGTACACCTCACACGCAAGGTAACCCGGCAGTCCCTCCGTGGGTCCATGGAGACCACCCCCACCCCCCGTCAGAGCCGCGCCTGTCCACGGTGTCCACGCACCACGGTCCACTTCACTCTCCCGTGGACGGGCATCTGCACCACCCCCGGCACCCTGATGGCAAATCACGCTCACGCTTCAGAAGCAGGAGTGTGCACGCAGCTTCTCGGGCACTGCCAGCCCCCCTCCAGGGTCGTGTGGATCTGCGTCCCCACCAGCGACGCGAGAGGGCCGGTGCACACGTGTGCGGTGGTGATCCGATGACACACACTGTGTCACTGCCGTCTCCAGCTGCCATCTCTCTCCGTACGAGGGAGCCCGGATCTTTCTCCATGTTTGAAAGTCATCCCTGTATCGTTGCTGCAAACTGTTTCTCCGTACCCTCTTCCCACTTCACCCGGCTTGGGGTCCCGTCTCTCGTTTCTTCTGACGGCTCTTTAGAAGTCAGGGACGTTGTGAAGGGACGGTTCTTGGTGGCAGGTGCTGCGGTATTTTTCCCACTTTGCCACTATCTGTTTCTAGTCTCTTCGGCCATGGGGGGAGAAAAATCTTCATTTGTGTGCAAATTCCTCAATCCTTTTCTCTTACTGCCTGTGAATTCTGAGTCATCATTAGACTTTCCCTACACCGGTTAACAAGATCCATTGTGTGGTTTCACTTCTTCACCTCCTAACAATGCAGATTTCGTTCTTGTGTGGGGAGTGAGATCGAATCTAATTTTATCTTCTTCCAAAGGACCATCTAGTCGCCCTGGCACCACTTAAAAAAAAAAAAAAGACATTCCTCCTTACCCAGGGATCTGAGACACCCCCTCGTCAAGCACTCCGCGTCCACACACACCGGGGGCCACCTGCACCCTCTGCCTGCTCCACCCGGCTGTCTACACGCGGGCCTGAGCCACACTGCAGCCACAGACCCCCGGCCTGGCGTGCCAATGCAAAGAGGGCCAGTCCCCCTCGCGGTCTCTCTGGTTTCCCTGGTTATTTCTGCATGTTTGATTTTCCATATGAATTTCACTACCAACTTGCCAACTCCATAAAATAGCTAGCATTTTTATGGGGGTTACTTTAAATTTACAAAGTTAGGGCAACTGGACATATCTGTAAAGTGTAGCCATCCTGTCCAAGCGCAGACGTCTTCCCATTTGTTCGAGGCTACTTTTGGATCTTTCAAGACTGTTCTAAAATTTTCATGATAGAGGCCGACACACTTCTTGATTTTACTTCTAAGCAACCTCTTCTTGGTTGCTATTATAAATGGAACCCTTCTCTGTCTTCTGTTTACTGTTCATGTATATAAAGGCTGTTTTTTATGTTCGTTTTGTATCCAGCTACTTACTGAATTTTGAGGAGCCTGACCGCTGGTTCTCTGGGGTTTTCCAGATAGATCACCGGGTCACCTGCAAACAGAGACGGTCTTACTTCTTCGCCGACTGTGATGCCTGTTTGCAGCCGCACTGGCTAACACTCCCAGGGCAAGGCTGGACAGAAGGGGGACGGTGCTCTGATTCCTCACCTTAGCGGAAATGCCTCTGGTCTCTTCACCAGGAAGATGCCGACTTCAGGACGAAGGTATATACATCTTATCAGGCCAAGGATGGACCCTCCGCAAGGCTGCACTACAACGCGAACGTACTCAGTGCCACCGAACTGCACACTGAAACGTGGCCACGGTGCCAGATTACATAGGTATCTCACCATGATTTGTTTCTAAAGCATCACTCATTCCCATTTTCCGAAGTAATTTTATGGAGGATATGGGATTTTGTAAAAAACCGGTATCTATGGAGATATTTACCTTATTCGTACACTCTATGAATTTTTTTCCTCAGATGGAACAAACGTTACGTTCTTAAGATAAATCCCATTCAGTCACGGTGTATTATTTTTATGTGGTGCTGGCCTCTGGCTGCTGATATTTAGTGTGTTTGCACTGACATCCTTCACTGGTATCAGTGATACGGGTACACAGTCACTTCTTTCCTTTACACTGTCTTTACCCGGTTTAAGTATCCAAATACACTTGCTTCATAGAAAGAATTAGGAAGTTCCCTTCCTTTTCAACCCTACAATATCTGATGACACACTAGGGTCTTTGAAGTTTGACAGAATTCCCTTGTGACCATCTGGGCCTGTGGTTCTCTGGGGTAGTTCCTTACTAACTCCATCAGTACGCAGACTCACCTTTAACATCGTGCTACTCACACGTGACCGTGCGCTGCTCCGTGTTCCCACAAGCACCTACTTACGTCTGTGGTACTGACTTTACGGACCTCTGGATCGATCACTCTGTTAGGTTCAAAGGAAGCTTCATACCAGGAAATCAACTGCTGACATACGGGGACCCTGGGAACGCAGCACCACGGGGACCGTCAGCCGGCTGTGCCACAGGGACCGTGAGCACGCTGTGCCGTAAGCCAGACTCGACCTGGCAAGTTTAGCTGGGCACAGGGCCGGCACGTGGGGGACCTGCTGTTTCTGCCCTTGGGGTGAGATTAAGAAAAGCTGCAGAACTGAGGCTAATAATCACAGGGTCTTAAGTCAAGGGCAGGGTCCACCTTATTCGCTTTGCAAAACAAGCCGCTTGCGCCCAGAGTGTGAAGCAGCACTTTGCGCTGGTCCTAAAAACTTCATGGTCTTTCACGAGAGTATCTCGCAGAAGGAGCGGAGGCCCCACGCTCCGCTCGTTTCCCTGGCCAGCCAGGGGCCCGTACGCCAGCCCCCCAGAGAACACACGTCTGAGATGACGGGCGCTGACTGTAGGCTCACAGGAGCTCGTCCTCCCTGTCGCCATCACCCCTGCTCACGCCGACCTACACGAGCCACCCGACAGGACACGTGGGTGCAAGTCCCTGCCGCTCCAGACAAGCCGGGACCTCTGGCAGGTCCCGCCCCCATCTTCCGTCTCCTGGCAAGCCAACAAAAATACAAAACCCAGAGGAGCCACGAAAATGGCTTTGTTATGCTAGTTTTTTCATTTCTTTGTCACGAAATTGGAATCAGCAAAGCATAACAACCAAAACGTAGGTCTTGCAATTTTCTGCTTCGAAAACTGGCAAACCCCACCGAGAATCCTAGGAAGTGCCACTTTGCTCCCATTTCACAGTAAAAAGCCAGGCTTGGGGGGAAAAACCGAACAGGTTCTGACGCGGAGGTCAGTCTTTGTACACGTGTGCCTCCCGCCAGCCTCCCGTGCCCACACGGCGGCGGGGCGTTGGTTCCCTGCAGTCTCCCCTTCCTGCAGACCTTCCAAGGTGCACAGAGTGCAAGAGACCCCCCCCCCAGAAATCATAAACAAAAAGATGGACAAATGTGGCTACAAAAAAATAACCTGCAAACACTCAAAAAGCCAAAAAGTGAAACTGGAAGACCTTTGCGATTCCTGTAACAGACGAAGGGCTAGAACGGTCACCATCAGTCCTCCACTCTCCCCCCAAAACACACTGAAGAGCGGCGGGCAAAGATTATCCACACCTCACCCACCACAGGACACACGAAAATGAAAACTGCAGTAAAGACCCCTGCCTCCAACCACAGGGAGCACGGTGGCCCCGACTCGCCTCCCCCCCGCCCCGTCATAACCAACTAGAAGAGCATGGGGCCAGCGGTCCCCTAAAAGGCCGCGCGCTCGAGGATCCGCACCCGAAAGTCAGTCCCCGGAAGTAAGCACCCACCGCCCAACGACCCCCCCAACCGAGGTGGAGGCCGGACCTGGAACCCAGCGACTGAGAAAGCGATGCTCACGTGTGGCTGCAGCCCCGCAAGGCCAGCGGGAGTGAGTTTTGATGAGGAACCACCCCCAGACCCAGAAATCACACACGTCCCCAGGCCAGTGAGGGGACCTCACTCAACTCGCAGCGTGTCCAACAAAGACACCAGGAGGACGACGCCTCAGAGGGGGGACCCTCCAGACCCACCCTAAGGAGCCCGCCTGCCTGCCGGAACGAGTGAGCCATCCTCTAAAGGAATGTCCTAGAGCTCAGCACCCAGCACGGACATGCCACGTATCAGGCGGCCAATCAGACGCTTTGTAGACGTTCTCAGTCGCTGCAGAATGCGTGCCAGAAGTGGAAGACAGAACACCCAACAGAAGCAGACCCGAACTGACAGTAAGACGGTGTGGGCAGAACAGGAAAACAATTATCCCACATGGGCTGCACGTGTGCAAGGATTTTTTTTTTTTTAACGAGAAGGACTAGAAGCGAAATGGAGATTTTAGGGGTGCCCGAGTGGCTCAGTCAGTTAAGCGTCTGGCTCTCAACTTCAGCTCAGGTCATGACCTCCTGGCTCGTGGTTTAATCCCCATGTCGGGCTGTGTGCTGACGATGCAGAACCTGCTTGGGATTCTCTCTCTCTCTGCCCCTCCCTCGCTCACGCGCTCTCTCTCTCTCTCTCTCTCTCAAAATAACTAAATAAAAATTAAAAAATAAATAAATAAATAAATAAACCGCAGCTGAGACGCCACAGAGGAAGAGATCAGGCATAGAAACAGAACGCGCCTGAGATGGGGCACAAACAGGAGACAGCCCGACGTGCAGGAGCAGAGGCTCACGCCCGGGGCGTCCACACCAAACAGCCCAGAACACGACAATCAGACCTGCGGAAGGCATGAGGTGGGGAAAGGAAGATACTGGAAAAAGAATAGCCGGAAAAATTTCAGGAAAAGTGCAAATCCACAGGTCGGAGAAAGTCAACAAGCTGCAAACAGGACATGTAAACACACACAGACACACCCCCCAAAGGTAAGCATAATCAAATCACAGAAAAGCAATGATGAAGATGAAAATCTTAATAGTAGCCAGGGGAAAAAATGCATTTTCGTTTTGTAGGAAAAAAAATGTGTATTAGTGAAGAGACGGAAACCATGCAAATAACCCGGAAAAGAGAAAATCCAAAGACTTCTTGAACAGTAACAGTTGTCCACTGGAGTGAAAACAGACTCCAAAGAGAGGGACGTGAGGTCCGGAAGCAGCCGCCACCTCCGGGATCGTGATGGAGGCTCCACAAAGGAACAAAGCTGGAGGCCGTGGACGTGCGGACCCCGGTCGGAGTCGTAGCGCCCCACCAAGGCTGCGACCCGAAGCTCGTCTGAACGCGTGGCCAAGATGCACCGGCTCGTGGTTTGCTGAGGTCCGGAGGCCAGTGCCGGAGAGCAGGATGCTTCCCCGCCAGGGGACCCCAGGACTCGCTGGGATGCCGTCCACCGGGGCACCTGGAGACAGACTCCTGGGGGCTGGAGGGCGCCAGGACCCGTGCCAGGGAGCCTCCCACCGGGGTGCCGTGCAGACCCCCTGGGAAGCCGCCTGCTGGCAGGTGTCACGGAGCACCCCCGGGCTCCGGCAGGCAGGCACCACAGGAGCCCGGAAAGACCCGCCCTCCCGCAGAGAACCCCCAGCTCTGTACTGACAAGGATGCCACCGTTCCAAGCCACAAGAAAGGAGCAGAGAGTCAAGCCACAGGGTCACGAAGCCGGGTGAGGGCGGACGCGTGGGCCTGGAGAGGCGACGCGTCGGTAACTGGCACAGAGGGAACAGACGGCCGCCGCGCTCGGCGGGCCAGGAGACAGGCAGGAAAACACTGCCGACGAAATGACATTTTTTAAGACCGTCCACCTGGAACCACACCCAGGAAAACGTATCTGTCCGGAACGAAGGCCGCGAGAGCGGTTCGACGGAGAAGCCTTCCTGATACACAGCACCGGGCGGGTGGACGTCCCGAACTCGTAACGGGTCAGGGACTTACGTGTAAAACGTGCAACCATGAGGCTTCTGGGAGACTCACGGGAGAAAACTTTGAGGCTCGGAGGCTCGGCAGAGTTCAGAGACTCGAGGCCAGAAGCACCATCCACCACAGGAACAACCGACGCACTGGATCCCGCCAAACTGAACGATGTTTGCTCTGAAGACCAGGCATGAAGAGGCCGAGAGACAAGTCAGACGCCGGGAGAAGAGGTTTGCAGACCCCACTTCTGGCACAGAACCGCGCTCATGGACTCTCAACACTCAACAGTAAAACCCAACCCCGTTCCAACAGGCCATCAGACACGAACAGGCATCGCTGAGGACGCACAGAGGCCACACAAGCTGGTCCAGACACGGCGGCCATCGCCGCCATCAGGGAAATGCGTTTTCCAACAACGAGGGAGCACCACGCACCTACCTATCCACCAGCTACAATCACGGGGCCCCTGGGCGGCTCCGTCGGGCGAGCATCCCACTTCAGCTCTCGTCACGATCTCGCAGTTCGTGGGTTTGAGCCCTGCATCGGGCTCCATGCCGAGAGCACGGAGCCTGCTTGGGATTCTCTCTCTGCCCCTCCCTCTCTCTCCCTAACATTAAAAAAAATAATAAGTGACATCACCAAATGCTGGTGAAGCCACAGAAAATCTGGGTCAGCCACACACTGGTGGTAGGGACATAAAATGGGGCGGCCACTCAGGGAACTGGTGTGGCACTTTCTCACAAAACTACACGTGTGCTTTCTACAACCCCTCAGTTGCACTCTTGGGCTTTATCCCAGTGAAAGGAAAACATGTTCACACACACACACACACACTCCTATACACAAATATTACAGCAGCTTTAAGGACTATAGTCAAAACAGGAAGCAGCCCATACCCACGGGCCACGGTCAGGCACACAGCCCAGGAGCCAGAACAACAAAAGGGTCCATCCATCCACACAGCGCAGTGCCAGTCTGTCAGTAAGAAAGAGTACATTACCGGGGTGCTGAGGGTGGGGGTGCGTAGCGGGCTGTCGGCTGAGCATCCGACTTCAGCTCAGGTCATGATAGGTCCTGGCTCCTGAGTTCGAGCCCTGTGTCAGGCTCTGTGCTGGCAGCTCAGAGCCTGCTTCCGATTCTGTGTCTCCCTCTCTCTCTGCTCCTCCCCGAACACTCTGTCTCTCGCTCAAAAATAAACATTTAAGAAAAGAGAGAGTAAACTATTGATAAGATCGACAACCTGCATGGATCTTCAGTGGACTGAAGGAAAAAGCCAATCTCAAGAGCTTACACGCTGTGTGGTCTCGTCTATATCAAGTTTTTTTTTTTAATATTTATTTTTCAGAGACAGAGACAGAGTGTGAGCAGGGGAGGGGCAGACAGAGAGGGAGTCGCATTATCCGAAGCAGGCTCCAGGCTCCGAGCTGTCAGCACAGACCCTGACGCGGGGCTCAAACTCATGAACCGCGAGATCGTGACCTGAGCCAAAGTCGGACACTTAACCAACTGGGCCACCTGGGCGCCCCCATCTGTAACAAATTCTTGAAACGAGCCGACTACAGACACGGAAGACAGGTCTGTGGAGGCCAGCAGGCCGGGAGGGTGGCGAGCACGAGGGATCCATGAGATAGAAGCATCTGTACCTGGAGCACAGTGTTCCCACGAATCCTTACGTGTGAAAACATCACACAGAACTCACACCACACACAAACGAGCGTGTGTAAAACCCAGGACGCATGAGTAAGAATGAGAGACTGTATGCACGTCAACTTCCTGGTTGATACTCTGCTGTAATTTCCCAGTAAGTCACCCCTGCGGAAAGCAGGGGAAGAATATGGGACTTGCTGGTAGTAATCTAACAAGCGCATGTTAATGCACCATTATCTCAAAATAAAAAGGTGTTTAAAATCGAGGTGAGATACAGATTCTTTTTTTTAGAAGGACTCTTCACCAGGTGACCTACGGTAAGGTGAAATGTCGCAAGAAGCTCCCAAGAAAAATTCTACTCCACGGAAATCTGGAGCTACACAAAGGAAATGGCCAACGTGTAGGAAAAACCAAATTTTCTCATTTTCAGTCTCTTGAGAAGGCAGGGGATTCTAAACACTGCTGTCCTACAGAACTTCCTGCCACGGCAGAAACATTCTCGCCCTGTGCTGCCCAACACGGGGGACCCTGAGCACCAGGGACACGACCAGTGTGACTGACGAACTGAATTCTAATTCTTAATTTTAATGATTTCAACCTAAGAAGCCCCATGCCAGAGCGCCTGCTGTAAGGGGACAGGACAGGTATGTAGCATAAATAATCACAAGGTACTGCAGGTTTCAAACATAAATGAACTAGATAAATGTGTGACTACTGGCCCAGCGCTCTCACTGGGCAACACCCCGCCCCCCCCCCCACGGGCTCGCATGACAGTCCCCCCCCCCCCATGCCCGGAGCACAGCAGGGACGCTGCACCCTGCACCTGCACAGGCCCAAACCACCTGAGGCACAGTCTGTGCTCACTGTCTGTGCTGGCTCGGGCAGGGGAGGCCCCTGCCTGCCACCTGTCTAGGCAGCACCCCCCTCCCCCAACCAGCAAGTCCCTGGACGCAGGCGCTCGGCTCCCGCTGGCTTTCAGCAGGCCTGAGGTCACCTCCTGGGGGAGCCCAGCAGGCCGAGCAGAGTGCAGCCAAAGGCAGGCAGTGTGACACGGGAACTGCATATGCAAACACTCATCACTAAACAAGAGAAAAGATCTGCAGTTAACTAACAAACCCAAGAGGAAAACAAAACGGGATGTTGAACAACTATTCAATTCATCCCACAGAAAGCTGGGAGAGAGACAACAGGGAACAAGACACGTGGGACAGGCAGAAAAGGAGCCACAAGATGACGCGGCCCCAAGCAGCCCCACGGCACTGAAGGTAAACTGACAGAAACGACCTATGTCCCCCCGGGGCACCACACGAGCTAGAGAGTGAACTGTACCCCGATTTCTCAAGTTAGGATTAAAGCAGGATTAGAGCAGAAAGTAACACGGTTCAGGAGCAATTATACAGACCACACGGTGAAATTTTTGCTGAATTGGGTGAAATAAACTACATTCTCAAAATTAATTTCACGTGCTTTTTAGACACCTTTCAAAGTGACTTACCGGAAATTTCTAAATTACTCATGTGGCTCAAATTGTATTTCCACTGACATCCGGTATTTTGGACATAAAAACATGTCTGCAACAAACCCACTTTTTTTTTTTTTTAAGATCTTGATTTTTAAGTAATTTCTACACCCAACGCAAGGCCCGAAGTCACAACCCCGAGATCAGGAGTCACACGCTTTACCAATTGAGCCAGCCAGATGCGCCAACAAACCCCCTTTAAATATAAATCCACGCGTCTGCGAAAAGCAAAGGGGTGTGCAAGAGGTCCCGCTAACACTTGTGAAAAAACACGCGTCTGTGTCAGCAGTGATCAACCACACCTGAGAACAAAGACAGACCTAGGGATGAAAAGGGACATTTCATGATCAGGAACAGGTCACTGATTCACCAAGACGACACACATCACATCACATCCTCAGTGTAGATGCACCTAATGTCACAGTTTTTAAAAACGTGAGGCAAAAACCAGGACAACAGAAAATCAGGCAAGCCCACACTTATATTTAAAATATCGGGGCGCCTGGGTGGCTCAGTCAGTTAAGCGTCCGACTTTGGCTCAGGTCATGATCTTGTGGTTCGTGAGCTCGAGCCCCACGTCGGGCTCTGGGCTGACAGCTGGGAGCCTGGAACCTGCTTCCGATTCTGTGTCTTCCTCTCTCTCTGCCCCTAACCTACTCACATTCTGTCTCTGTCTCAAAAATAAACACACGTTTAAAAGTAATAATAATAAAGTAAAATAAAACAAAATACTGATTTCAGGGGCACCTTGGTGGCTCAGTCGGTTAAGCATGTGACTTGGGTTCAGGTCATAATCTCACGGTCTGTGAGTTTGAGCCTCGTGTCAGGCTCTGTTCCTGTCAGCTTGTTGCCTGGAGCCTGCTTCGGATTCTGTGTCTCCCTCCCTCTCCTGCTCACGAGCACCCTCTCTCTCTCTCTCTCAAAAATAAACATTAAAAAAAAATTATAAATTCATTTAAATAAATGCTGATTTCAGGGGCGCGTGGGTGGCTGTTGGTTGAGCGTCTGACTCTTGATTTTGGCTCAGATCATGATCTCACGGTCCGCGGGGTGAGCCCCGCTTCAGGCTCTGCATTGACTTCAGAGCCTGCTTGAGACCCTCTTTCTCCCTCTCTCTCTGCCCCTCCCCGGCTCATGTGCGTGTTTTCTCTCTCAAAAATAAACATTCAAAAAGAATAAAAAATTAGGAAGACAATACTGACTTCAGAATCAATACAAGTACACAGTATTCTTCCCGCTGAGGACGACCAGAACCGTCGCCAGCTGGGTCTGAGAACCACTAACAGAGTGGCCTCCAGCTGCCACAAAACTACAAGAACACACGTTCTGGTCAAGTGCGGCGACATACCAGCCTCGAGGCATCTAAAAGGAAGGAAGTCAAAGTATACTCTGAGACCACAGGGAATTAAAACAAGAAATCCGTAACAACAACGAAAAAAAAATCTAGGGAAAAAAAAGCAAACGTTTGAAAATTACACCACACTTCCAAATAACCAGGACCGAAACAAAAATCACAAGGGAAATTAGCAAAACTGTGTGTCAACACGTAAGGCTTCAGGCACTGGTGCTGTAGGAAAACTCAACAGTGCCCTACATCAGTGTCAGTGGGGAGCCCTTCCGGAACGGCCAGCCGGTGCTGTTTATCGGCAAGGGGCCTCAGCTCCTCGGCAGGTCGCCCTCTTCACAGGCTGCTGGGCTGCCCTCACCCCCCGGCGGCTGGCCGCCCCCACAGTGGCTGATCCAGCTGTTCCTTTAAGGTGACCTTGCCGAGAACAAGATCAAATGTAAGTCTGGACACTGGGTGGGCGGCTTTGTCAGCTGCCGCACACCAGCCCGTAACTTGCCTTTGTGAAAGTAAACGTCATCACAACCGAAACGCTGAGTCTGGAGGATACACCGAATGTTCCGGTCTGCAGCAGGAGGGTTGCAGGAACAACGCCAGGCCGATAGCACCATCTAAATGGAACACAGGGGAAACCACGGGCCAGTCCTGAGTACACATCTAACAGAAACGTTGGCACGTTCCCAGAGACAAGGACCACAACGTTCATCGTGGCCGGTACGCGAACTAGTCAAAGGCCCCTGACGGAACGGACGTGCCATGGGATCTTCACACTGGGCGCAGCACCTAGCAAGGAGAACGAACCACCTACGATCCCGTGTCACGATGCGGATGAATCTCAGCGGGAGAGGGGGGCCCAAGGGGCCTGAAGCCACTAAGGGCAAAGTGTTGGTGGGCCTGGGCCTCAGGGGGTGGGGATGTCTCCCCATTGTTTCTGTGGACATGTCACACACGTGCACTCAGCTGGTGACTCTCTAGTGGGCCCACTGGACGTGCCCCTTCCAGCCGTACTCAAAATGCAAACAGACCAAGAAAGCAGTAAGGATTAAGAAATATGTCAACTGAGCATCTAATTCTTGATTTCAGCTCAGGTCATGATCCCAGGGTCATGAGATCAAGCTCCCCCAGCAGCCTCCTTGCATGGAGCCTGCCTGGGTTTCTGTCTCTGCCTCTCTCTCTGCCCCTCCCCCACACTTGCACGCTCTCGCTCTCAAAACACAACAAAAAAAGAGCACCGATCTTTTTAAGCCGATAAATGACCTGGGGGCGCCTGGTGGTCTCCACCGGTGAAGCACGTGACTCTTGACCTCAGGGTTGTGAGTTCAAGAAGCGCCAACGCTGGGTGTAGAGATCACTTAAAACTAAAACAAGGTGGAACAAAGCCCAAGAACCCTTCTCCCCCCAGAAGGTAAAACGTACAAACAGGAAGAAAAAATGGAAAGTAGAAAACAAAGCCAACGGGGTGTGTAAGGAGCAGCTAATCCTCAGCTCCCACGGCAGGCCAAGAGGCGGAAACACCAAGAGGCCGGCTTTGTGAGCCAGCTGGCGGCGGACGCGGCTTCCCAGCAAGGCCGTCGTGGGAGAAAGGGAGCACGAGACAGAAAGCCCTTCCAACACAGCACGTGGCCACCACGGGTGTGCGTTCCGACCAACCAGAGAAAGAAAGGCCTGGGGCAGCCGGGGGCCTGCGGGTCAGGGTCCCCACGGGAACGCGGCTCACACCCACCTCTGGGAAGGCCTGGATGCAGGGCCTCACTTAAGACAGGGACAGGGTTTCAGGACCAGGGGGCCACTTCGGTCCCAAAGGGGTGCAGCCCCACAGGAGGCAGCTGCGGCAGAGGAGCAGGGTGCTGGGTCTCCTCTCCCACCCCCAGCCCCGCCCGCTGCCGGAGCCCGAGTCCGCGTGTGCTGGGGCAGGAGGGGGACGAAAGCACCCATGTGGACGGAGCACGACCCGCCGACTGCGTTATTACTGTCGGCAGCATGGTGGTTCTTGGAGGATGCGGACGTACGAAGGGATATACAAGCAGTGAGCGCAACGTGGCTGCTGGGAGAAGGAATGAGGAACGGGGCTGAAGGGCGCAGGGTGGGTCACCGTCACTGTCGGCTGGGCAGCAGTTTGGTCTTGGCCGTGTGCACCTGGGACTGTGAGAATAACGAGAGAGATTTGAAAGCGAGCACCGGAGAGGCAGTGATGGCAGCGGCCGCCCTGCATCCGTTCTGATCCTAACGGGCGGCTCGGCACCACCTCCCAGGCAGGTGCCAGAGGGCCCCGCGCACACAGCCCTCAGCTCCGCCCCTGCCGCCCTGTTTCAGGCACCTGCCCACGAACACAGCGAACGTTCTGTGAGAAAGCAAGCCCACGTGAACACAGAAGAACAGGGTTTGGCTTTGTTTTCAAAGACGGTAACCAGTTAGTTTTAAAACTATACAGGTTTAAAAGGCATTTTAAAGAGAGATCGACAAACTTCCCCCTAAGAGCCAGATGATAAATACCTCAGACTGCACCGGCCATCCGGTATGTGAAACTGCCCCGCTCTGCTGTCGTGGCCCAAAACACATGGAGGCCACACCTAAACCAACGGGCACAGCTGGGTCCCAGTACGGTTTTACTTCAGGACGCTTGGATTGGAATCGCATGGGATTTTCACATGCCACGAAGTACTGTTTTCCTTTTGCCTGGTTTTCGATCACTGAAAAATGTACAAGCCGTTCCCGGCTCACAGGCCACACAAAGCCAGGCAGCAGCAGGACTTGGCCCGCACGCCCCCCGTCAACACGTCACCACCACCAGACCCAAATTTCTCCTAAAACCAAGAACTTCAAAGCAGATTAACGAGAACGCTGTCTGTGCGCAGTGCAGTGCAGGGCTGACGAGGTCTGGCTCCTCGGGCACGACCCCAGGGCACCCCCAGGCGTGCCCCTACTGCTCCTTCAACGACTTCTGCCCAACCCAACACCCCACTGTACCCCTTGTGGGAAGGGTGAGCGGCTCACCCACGGCTCTGTCTTCAGATCAACGTTTAAAGCAAAACAAGGCACTTAGGGATTTCGCTACTGTGACACAGAACAACTGCTCTCTAAGTACCCCAAGAAACCCCGCACCAAAGGTGTCACGGACACACACGGGCTTTCCCACCTCTGAGACCAATCACCGGAAGTGGGTAAAAGCACAAATAAACACATCAGCGGACACATCTGTAAAGACTACCCACCAAAAAAACGCTTTTTCACATTAACAAGTCAGCATTTCAGTCACAGACAGTACACTCATCAGAGACGGTTTTGCTCCATATATTTTGAAATTAGTTCCAAATGTTGCTCCTAAACATTTCCAGAAACTGCAAAAAGCTCATCTCTATTCATCGGTGATTAGAATCCAGCAGATGCCCCGGGTCTTTGCATCCCATGCAGCGTTGACGCGGAAATCACAGATATACGTAACACCCTCCACCGTTTCCCTGGAGAGCTGGGTTCCGGTCGGGGCTCCCGGGTCCTCACGCCCCGAAGAAGTCCAGTCTGCGCCCCGCGACCCGACCAGCTCACGTCACGGCGGCGGGGACCGAGCAGACGGCGGTGGCGGCCACCGGAGGAACGGAGCCACCCCGCCTGGGTTTCGGGCCCCGCCCGGCGGCGGCCCCCACGCCGGACAGCACGCCCCACCATCTAGAGGGAGACACAGGGACGAAACGTGCCGCCCACGCTGCCGTAGAGCTCGCGGACTCCCCTGGAGGAGAAGCGTCCAGCGCCACGGGAACAGTGGAAGCTCCACAGCCGCCACGCCCACCACAGGTTCCGGTCTCCTCCGATACGAAGAAAAGGCGCTTCAAGGCACCGGCACCACTCGTTGCATCTCTGGCTGAGTACCAGGCCGTCTGGTTTCCCTTCAACCAGAAGGGTGCCCAAGACGCCAGGCAGAAGAGCCTGTTCGGCGGAGGAAAGTTCTAGAGCCAGGATACCGACCAGTTCTCTGGGACGGCCCACGCGCGTGCGGAGCTGGTGCGGACCTAACTGCCACCAAGCGTGGGTCGGGAACGATGTCCCCATTTCTTACGGGGAGCCGCGGGCAGAGGGGACAGCAGAGCCGGCTTTGGCTTGAGGCCACGAGAGTGCGGGGGCGGCTAGGACGAGCACCTCAGGGACGCCTCCCCCGGCTTCATCTTCTTGGCCTGCCCGTTAGGCCCAGCAGCCGGGTTCTGCCGCCGCTTCTGCAGCCTCTCCTCCTTCTTCCTCAGGTAGGCAGTCACGTTGTCAAAGGTGGCCTTGTAGAGACCACTGAAACCGACGTCCACGCCAGCCACGCCTGTGCAGGAGGAACGGAAACAGAAGCCAGGTGGGATGGGGACCGAGGCCCTGCCGCAGGGGGATCAACTCGCCACGGCCCAGACCTCCCAGCAGACCCACGGAACCTGCTCCGAGGTGCCCCCATGACGCCCGTCTCCGGGTGGCCACGCCAGCCGGACCCAGGACTTGCTTCCAACAACACACCAAAGGCAGGTCATCGCCGGGAGACGAGGCACAAGGGCTGTGGCTCACACGCTCGTATGAGCCGCCCCACAGGGGCGCCTGTGCTGGGGACTGCAGGCGGCCTGCAGCCAATAGCCAGCAAGGAAGCGAGGCCCTCGGCCCAGCGGCCTGCAGGGACCAGGACCCTGCCAGCAACCACTGTGCGCGCCTGGAATCAGATCCCACCCCAGGGGCAGCGGAGCTTCTCAGAACCACACAAACAGCCCAGTGAGAAGTATTGTCGCCTTCACCCACGGAGCATGGGATACTCGTTACGCAGCAAGGTAATGGACGCGGACTGATCTCAGTGTCAAGGGTTGAGAGGCCTGATGGCCACAGACCAGCCCCACAGGGTCCACTTCACCCCGGTCAGAACCCCCACAGGGCCCGCTGCTCTGGGTCCCCTACCTCTTCTGGGACTTCCATGCTCAGCTGGCCTTCCTTCCCTGTGTCTCCGCCCCGGTCCCTTCCCCCACCCCCAGCACCTTCCCCAAACCTGCGCTGTGAGCAAACTGGTTTACCTGCAGAACTTCAGGAAAACTAAGCCCACCTTGGACCTGGCCCTCCCAGGGGATCCACAACAAGACAAGCTGGCCCCAGGCCCCGGCAGGGACGATGGCCAAGTATCAGGCAGGGAGTAGGCTCGCCAGTGTCCCCAACACAGTCCTGCTACAGACCCATTTGACAGTGTTGCTAAAGCAAATCCACACAGTGCTGGGAGGACGGATCCCGGTCACTGCCCTAGTCCTTCCACCCCGAAAGGAAAGCTGGAAGTTAACCCTGGGACACAGAGCCAACAAATCCCCATGAGAACGCCTTCCACGAGACTTTAGGTCGTTGCCAGGGTCAACACAGACAGAATTCACGTGTGACTCTCTTGAGTTCCAAGAACTCGGACTTCTGCCTGGGGAAGGCTTTGACAGGTGTCTGCTGCTCAACCACGTCTTAAGGCAGCTGACTCCCAAAGCTGGCCATGAGTCATCCCTGTGACACGGTCGCCTCAAGTCTCTGCCCAAGAAAAGCATCCTGGAAGTCGCTAGAAGCTGTGCAGCTAAGGGCTTGCCTTCCTCTATCAATAAAAACGGAGCGAGGTCTTGTTCTTGTAACGTTCTCAGACAGAACTAAGTGAGGGCAGCACTCAGTGCTTACCACGGGCCCTTCAACTGACGGGGACCCGTGGCTCTGACAGCCAGGCCACTCTCCTCACACTGCAGCACCACTCTGGGGGGGTGGGGGCGGTCGGCCTTCTCACCACGGTCTCTCCCCTTCTCTCGGCCTGGGGTTCACGCTGGGTCCCACACTGGGCCAAGAAGACCCTCGGGGGTTCCAGTGATTGTCCCCACGCCTGACCTCATGGCCAGGAACCGCTCAGGGCCAACATTTGAGGCTCACGAGTCGCCCTACGCTCCAAGTGAAGGCCCACCCGTTACCAGCCCCACCCTGGGGACCAGCACCGGCAGCCCTGAAGGCAAAGGGGTGGACCCCGCCCCGACTGTGACCCCGGTTCCCATGTAGCTCATGGTCCTGGAGCAGGCTCACACTGGGCGTTCCCAGTGTGGGTGTGGGTCAGCCCCCCGGTGCCCCAACCAGCCACTGGCCTTCTGGAGGGGACACGGACGCATGCCACGCTTCCTGTATCCTTGCTCAGAAAAGCGGCTTCCTACCGTGTATTGCAACCTGGGATCTGCCCCTGGCTGTAACCAATTCTGGATGTCACCCCGAAAACAGGCTGTGCCCACGTTCTTACCTTCCAGCATGGCCCAGTTCCCCCGGAGATGGGCGGAGACTTTCTCTACCGCGGCGTCTTCAGGAGCAGCCTGGGAAGACAACGGAGAGAGGCAGGACTCAGGCCGCGGTGCTGCCGGCGCTGGAAAGGGCAGACCCGCCAGGCGTGGTCCAGGCGGCCGGGGCCCAGGAGACACCCGCTCGGGCCGCCCAACACCAGGCAAAGCCAGCCGGCAGTCCCAGCGCGACAGACACAGCCGTCCTCGCGTCTCGTTGGATAAAGACCCATGACGTGAGGCCACCGGCGTTCCCTCCACGTTGGCTTGTCGAGCGCGACCTCTTCTGAGGAGCCCGGCAGACCCCACACATCCCAGCCGGGGGCATTCTGTTCACCACCACTTTCTAGATGAAAATATCCCGAGAGGCTCCGGGCATCTACAAAGCCCTCAGTCAAGTGAGCGCTTGTAACGGACGGGCCAGCCAGCACGGGGCTCGGGCGGGCTTTATCTCATTCTCCCCCGCCACGTCCTAGGAGATTAGGGACGGGCGGGAGACAACGCCACTTTACAGACAGGGGAGCCGACTCAGAGAATGTGCGAGGTTCACACATCACCCGGCCCACAGCCCACACCCCTTTCTCCACACATGGGCGCGCGTGAGTCCAGTCCCCCACGTGCAAGGCCACGTGCAGCCTGCCGATGTCGAGGCCACACACCCAAGCCACCCCAACTGTCGGTTCCTCTGCTAAAAGGACACGTGACCAGAAAAGTCCGAAGGAACATATGCCAATGATGGCAACTACCCCCCCCCCCCCCACCAAAAAACCACTACAGGCATCGTGACATGAACAGAGCTGGCTGAGGGGGGCGCCTGGGTGGCTCAGTCGGTTCGGCGTCCAACTTCGGCTCAGGTGATGTTCTCACGGTTCGTGGTTCGAGCCCCGCGTCAGGCTCTGTACTGACAGCTCAGAGCCTGGAGCCTGCTTCGGATTCTGTGTCTCCCTCTCTCTCTGACCCTCCCCCACTCACACTCTGCCTCACTCATTCTCTCTCTTCCTCAAAAATAAAGACATTAAGAAAAAAAAAAGAAGAGCTGGCTGGGCATCCCTGCTCCCTGAACCCACGTCACAAATCCTCCGGCCACAGCCCCCCGAGCACCGAGCCACGATTGAGCTGGAAGGGGGCACAGCCGTCGCCCCCTCCACCCCCACCAGAGGCACAAGGCCAGCAACCTCACCTGCCACTGGCCGCCCACAGGCCTGCAGAGCACGAGGGGGGCTTCCCGGTGGTCCTGCAGGACCCACAGTCCCCGGCCCTCCTCGAAAGCGATGTCCCACACTCTGTGCCGAAACGTCAGCCGCTGTCTGTAAACCAGCTGCTGTCTGGCGGCATCGAGCTGGAAAACGTAGATCGCGGGAATACTTTCCGCAAAGAGAGAGAGAACTTGTATTACGGCTACAACCAGGCCCACGTGGTATCATTCGACGTGTACAGCTTAGTGCCGTGCCCGGGTCGCCCCGAACAGGGACCCGGCCATCGCCAACCTCTCGGCTGCAGGCTCACGAGCGGCCCAGCCGGACGCACCTAGCCGAGCCGCCTCCGGGCCGGAGAGCCGTAGGACCTAGGGTCGCTGCAAGTGCAGGTCGCCCAGTTCTGGCCCAGCCTGCCCTGCGGCACTAGGGAACCAGTGCAGCACAAAACAGGTGGAGAAGGTGACCGTCCCGGCTGCGCCTCGGACAGCACGGGACACACCGGCACTCCCACCCGCTCTAAACCCACATCCTTGCTGTAAAACAAGCAAAGACGCCCGCGGCAGGCTTGTCCTGAGGACACACGAAATGTGCGGACACACCACACGCCCACGCGGCGCATAAAGATGCTGGTGCGCCCGTGGATGGCACGTGCCCCCGAAATCCTCCTCCTCAGCGCCCCTCGGCACCGGGAGCCCTCGGGAGGGCCAGCGGGTCGTGCCGTGACCTGCCCGGCCCTCAGGAGGCACCGACTGAGGTGCGTTCCACAACTCTTGGGTGGCTCTCGGGCACAGACTTTCTCAGGCACAGCTGGAGACCATGAACCGAGCAGCGCGTACAGGAGGGCCAGCCCACAGCAAGGGGCCCACGGACGCCCCGCAGCAGCACGAGCTCACCAGTCACACAGCAGCGCCACGCAGCCGTCCTGGCTCCAGTAAGTGATCCTGGAGGCAGCAAACCTCTGCAAGGGAGCACAGCAACGTAAATGCACGCTAGCTGCCAGGGACCCGGCCCCAGACTACTCTGTTCAAAGCGAGATCGGACGCGGCAAGACTTTGACGGTTGCCACCACAGTCGAGGAAGGAAAAAGAGACGACGGCCCTAGAATTTTCTGGAGATCGGTGAGAGAAAAGGAAGACACAGCAGACCCCCATGACACAGTTCCGACGTGCCACGAGAGACGGAGAAGCCTCTCCGTGGCTCTGGCCCTCCCTCCGGAGCCGATGCAGTGTCTTTGGAGCCAACAGAACTGGTCAAAAAGCAAGACCAGGGGGCAGCAGAGAACACAAGGAATTATTAACAAGACAAAACGGTGTCGAGGTCCCCTGGTCCTGGAGAGGGAACCACCAGACGCCTGCCAGTCGGGAGAAGTGGAGGGAAAGGTCTGGTGCTCACCAAGCCTGGCCTGAGGGGCTGGGCCATGTGGGAGGGGGACTCCAGGGAGGGAGGGAGGTGAGGAGCCCGAGGGGCGGGGATGCTCCACAGACCCTACAGGCCTTGAGGGCCAGGCCCGAGGTCAAACAGCTGCCTGTTCAGGGTCCTCTCTCAACCTCACTGTCCCAGAGCATCAGAAGGTTCAGAGAGCACGAATATGAAAGTCACTGGAACAAATCAGGCCTCTATTCGCCACAGCCTCCGACGGGGGCACCAGCACGGCAGCCACCCAAGCAGAAGGCACCACGAGCAGGTGGCCAGAGCAGCAGAGTCGGCTGAGCTGGAGGCCCAGGCAGCCACTCGGCTGGGTGGCCACAGCCCCAGGGGTCCTTGAGGCTCTGGCCCGTGGTCAGGCCTGGCCTGCCCACTTCTGAGAGGGAGTAAGGGCAGCGGCTACAGAGCAGTCTCGGGGGGACGAGAGCGAGCAGGCAGTCCCAGGATGAGGCAGAAGAAGCCCTCAGTTCTCACGCGGACCTCCTGCAGGCTGGCGGGGGGCCATGGGGGGGCTCCGGGGGAAACTGCAAAGCTCCCAGTGACAGGCAGGACATCCCGGTCATCAAGAAACCACACCGAGGGCCAGCTCTGCAGGCCTGAACAGCCACGAGAACGGACTGCTCCCTCCCTGCCAGGCCCAGCAGGGCCTCCGGGAAAACCGGTGGGGCTGTCCTCAGGTGACCAACCTGGACCTCAGCCGTGCAGGGCACCAGCTGGGAAGCATCACAGAGCTGAGTGCCCATGAGCACGGAATCTGGAACACCTCAAAGGGCCGCCCACACGTTCTCCCCTGAAAATCTTTCACAACCAAAGGCCCAGGTGACCTGACCTGAGGATACACTGGCCAGTGTGTCGTCCCAAGGGTATGGGGAGGGTCACGAGACTAATTAAATTCTCTGCTCAAGCATCACTGTCTTTTCTGTTTCCAAGCAGGATTGGGAGAGGCACTTCTGTAAAGCGGGTGTTGCAATGGACACACAGCGAAATACAAATTATCTCCTACTTAGGCGACCGGGCGCCCTCAAGGAGAACACGCGTTCTCCCAAGCTGGAACAAGTCTGTGCTGATGGCAGAGAGCCGTTTCCCACGCAACAGTGGCTCTGGCCCACGGCATCCCCGGGACTGGAGAGGCGCCCTGCAAAGTCCAATAAACCCACACCCAGACGCTACCTCGTCACCCCAGGGCTCCGCCGGCTCCCGCAGGCTGGTCAGGTGACAGCAGTGCAGCTCTCGGCCACTTCTGTACTCCCAGAGCCTCAGGGTGCGGTCCTGCACACAGCAAGGACAGGTCAGTGTGCACTTGCGGGGAGACCCGGGCCTGCCCCAGGCCGGGGGGGGGAGGGGGGGGGACTGACTCAGCGGAGCCGGCATGAAGGCTCTCTGTGCTCAGTCACACAACCACTAAGAAAACACGTGACCCCCATGGCAAAGCGGGCAAAGGACACGAGACGACCCGTCACGTACAGACCTCACGGACCACGGCGGCTGGGTTGGAGCCGAAGCACACACACACGGGCACGCACACGCACACGCACCGCAACAATCATGTGCTCGCACAGGAGAAACACGGGTCGGGCCAAGCACAAGGACGGTCCCACGTCCCTGTTTAGGAACAGTGAAAAGGGGGCGTCCATTTGTTCCCCGTGAGACCGTCAACTGTGTGGCCAGCAAGGAAACTGGTGTGCGTCCCAAAGGCCTCAGCGCCCCGCAGATACACACGGCAGAGGAAGAACTCGTATTAACAAATGCAGGTCACGGCGCTCGCTGAAGGGACAGGACACGGGAAGAACCACACGTCTAAGGAGAATGAGCAGGGAGTGAGGTGCGGGTGGGCCGTCAGGTCCGCCCAGGAAACCCGTGCGCTAAATCCCGTCGCTGGGAACGCGTGCACAGGCCCACGTGCGCCTGAAAACCTAACGCTGACTCATCCAATGAGACGCCACCAACGCAGCGCACACGGCAGGTTTTAAACCATCAGGAAGAAAGGACGGACGACAAACTGCCCGAGTGTTAACGGCAGGGGTGTGTGGGCGCCGTGAACACACACGCCCACCCCTACGTCCCTCCCCAGTGACCAGAAAGGGAGGTTTCAGAAGCTTGAACCCTCAAGGATGAAGACGACAGTCACGTGAGGCCACCCGGGAGGAGGTGAAGGGAGGGACAGGCCGTAGGGGGCTGAGATGTGACGCACCAGGCCGGGCCCAGCAGCACAACCAGGGGGTCCATCAGAGCAGCCGGACTCCCCACCCTGCTGCCCGCAGAGCCGCGGGGTCCCCGTCCGGATCCAGAGTGAGGGACCACACCACTGGCCCTCCCTGGTCACCTCCCGGGGCAGGCGGACAGGCCTGACGCCCAGGAGGGCAAAGACTGGGCAATGTGACCACCAGGAGAAGAGAGGTGACCCACGGCTATAGGTGCCCGACTCCGACACCCTGGACTCGAGGGACACTGGCCACTGCCCTGTCCCCACCGCACACGGACACCCCCCTGCAAAAGGCAGACACCACACATGGTGAAGGAAACGCAAACGTGTGATCTCGGGGGTCAAAGGCCCTGCGCTCGGCGTGGTGCTGTGAGGGGAGAACGTTCTGGGCACCAGAAAGGCTGCCGAGAACTAATGGTAACAGCAGAACTTCACAGCCCACAGGACACTGGGAAATTAAGTTGTGGAGACGTCCCCACAGCAGAAGCAGGAACATGAGGGAAATGTCAAGGGAAAGACAGCGAGCCATTCGAGAAGCACACCTGAGAGTGAGGACGCTTCCCCAGGAGAGAGGAGGGTCTCGAATCAGGCGGGGGGTGGGGCTAGGGGGGCGCTAACCACATAGCTGGTCAGAGCCCTGACCCCCATCTCCAGAGCACGGGGCATGGAGGCCCCCAAAACGACCAGAGAAGGGGGAACGGATCCCACAGAGAGAACGCAAACCCTCACGTCATCAGATGTGGGGGGCGGCGGGGGGTGGGGGGTAGCTTTAACCTGGAGTTCGGATACCCACCTACCCACCAGGCGGGGGCAGAGGATTCAGGGCGTTTCCAGAAAGGCGGCTTCCTAACACCACCCTCCCTCCACCTTCAGAGGCACCCCTGGGAGAAAGGAGGGACAGAGAACGTGAACTAACATGAGGGGCATCCGGAGGCAACAGGAAAGAAGGGGTCAAAAACAAGACAGCGTCACCACCCTCCACACCCTCCACCACCCTCCACCACCCTCCGCCACCCTCCGCAGGGCAGGGAAACGCGGAAGGGGGGGGGGGAGGGGGGCGTGTTCTCCTGTTTCTCAATCACTCTTGTTCTCTGGACACTCAGAGTGGAAGTTAAAAGGGCAAAGAGGCCGGGGACGCACCTCACAGGGGCAGTGGGAGCAAGTGCCAGTTTTCACTGGGGGCCTCACAGCGGAATGTCACTTTGTAAGCGTGTGTTTCTAATGACAATAAACAGTAGGAGCGCCAGCCTGGCTCGGTCGGTAGAGCGTGCACCTCTTAACCTCAGGGTCATTGTGAGTTCAAGACCTACACTGGGTGCAGAGATTCCTTAAAAAATAAAATCTTTAGAGGCGCCTGGGTGGCTCAGTCAGTCAAACGTCTAACTTTGGCTCAGGTCATGATCTCACAGTTCATGAGTTTGAGCCCTACATCAGGCTCTGTGCTGACGGCTCGGAGCCTGGAGCCTGGAGCCTGCTTTGGATCCTGTGTCTCCCCCTCTCTCTCTGCCCCTCCCCTGCTTGCACTCTGTCTCTCTCCATCTCTCAGAAACGAATAAACGCTAAAAACAAACAAAAAAAACTTTTAAAAAAATGTTTCAAAAATAATGAAAAGAACTGCACCTTGCACAGGGCAGGGCACAGGGTGGGCAGAGCTCTCCCGCATCTTTAAACACGCTCCTAAGCAAAACATGGAACTTGACAAAGCCAGTGTCAAAGTCAAAGTGTTCGTTCTACTTTTCTATGTGCTCGGATGCTTGTTTTATTGTGAGAAACACTGGGAGGCGTAGGTACAGCAGAATTCACAAAAACCGGCCACCTCTGGGAACTCTAGCCACACCTACTTTCTTCCATTTGCTATCACAGGACCAAGCAAGGCTGGGAGGAACAGAGTCAGAAAGCAGAACACAAACGTGGTGAAGCAACAAAGAACAGACGTGTAGACAGCGGCCAGGATTCTGCAGGACGGCAGGGAGGCCGCTGTTCCCACCCGGAAGCCCGAACTCAGGAGGGCCAGGAGCCTTCCGGGCAGCCCACCCCAGGCACCCGAGTCCCCTAGAATGCTAAGGAGCAGGAATGACAGAGGAGGAGGGACAGGACAGGGCTTCTGGGAAGAAAGGAAGAATCAGACGCCATCAGTAATTCAAAACCTTCTCTGGGCAAAAATCTTCCTCAGAGCAAAGAGGTCTCTGGCGACAAAACTATCGAGGCTTCGAGTCCCACCTTCCGGACACCGAAGTTTTCACTACTAACCAAACCCCCCCCCCCCCAACACACACAGGGCCAGGTGCCGGCCCGAAGGACAGGGTGAGGGACAGGGTGAAGCGCAGCTGTAACTCGGGGGAACCCAGGTCCCCGTGGGACTTAGGTACTGTTGTACCGGAGGTCACAATGCTATTCCAGTAAGACGACAACCCTGAGACCCGATTCCTCACACTCCATTCCAGGGCGACACACCCCCACCCCCCTGTGTAAGGCCCTAAGCAAGGAGGCAGCCTGGGACGGACACACACACACACACACACACACACACACACACACACACGGACACACACAGCCTGGGACGGACACCCCCCCACCCCCCCGCAATGTAAGGCCCTAAGCAAGGAGGCAGCCTGGGTCAGCTCCAAACTTGGGAAAACAAGCACCATCTAGTGGAGAACAGCCAAGACCCAGCACCAGGACGGGCCCCCAGCCGCACGCGGGTCCCCCGCTGGAAGGCGCCCACAGGTGCTCACCACGGAGCCGAGCACTTACCCCGGACGCGGACAAAAGCAGCTCGGGGTGGTCGGGCACCACGAAGATGCGGCTCACAAACCTACAGCGTGAGAGAAGCAGAGGGTGAGCTGAGCTCTGGCACGCTGCTCTGACACCCGCCCGGTCCGTCTGTCCTCGCCAAAGCCCTGTCCCACATACCCCCGAGCCCCAGGGAAAACTAAGGGAGGGTCCACGGGGAGCTGGACAGCGCCGAGCAAGCCGGGGAGCACACCGCGTCATTCTCAGGGCCCAACAACACGACAACCTGCAGGAGGGACCGGCCCAGCCTGGCCGCGCTCCCCACCCTGGCCGCGCTCCCCAGACGCGCTGCTGGAAAGGTCCAGGAGCTTCTATGCCGCTGCTCGAGCCGCCCCGCTCACAGCCCGAGACCTCCCCTGCAGGTCCGTGATGATGGAAGCCTCAGGGTGGGATCCGGGGGACGGAGCAACAGTGGTCGGCAGGCAGACACAGACCCACTGTCCTTCAGCCCGCAGTCGTCCCCAGAAGCCCACCTCGGAGCCAGCCTCGCCCTGCGAGGGAGACGGCCTCCCCGGCTTTCCCGCCAGCTGTATGGTGGTCACCAGCCCACGGCCCCCGGGGACCCCAGGCGGCTGGCCCCAGCACTCCCCCGGCACAGAATGTCCATTATGGACGCCGTGGGTCACCTCCACGAGTCAAGACGAAACAGGTGGAAACCCGTTTCTACAGATTTTACACAAAAGGCTTAAAAATCTATTTTTATTTGGGGCACCTGGCTGGCTCAGCAGGCAGAACGTGCAACTTAATCTCAAGGTTGTGACTTCCGGCCCTGTGCTGGCTGCAGAGATTGCTTAAAAATACTGTTTTTAATCTATTTTTACCACTTATTCGCTCACTGAAATACCTGAGCACCTACGACCTGCCGCTGTGCGGAGGGCTGGAGACAGCAGTAAGCACAGCCCACGAAGGCTGCAGGAGCCAACAGGAGATGGGCCGGCGGAGAGCCCAAAAGAAACAGGGCTCCAGCCACGTGACTGGAATTTGCAAGGGACCCCATCTAAGAGTTAGACACCAATGTGGGGCGCCTGGGTGGCTCCATCAGTCAAGCCTCTGACTTCGGCTCAGGTCACGATCTCATGGTTCATGGGTTCGAGCCCCGCGACGGGCTCTGGACTGACAGCTCGGAGCCTGGAGCCTGCTTCAGATTGTGTGTCTCCCTCTATCTCTGCCCCTCCCCTGCTCACACTCTGTCTCTCTCTCTGAAGAGTAAATAAACATTGAAAAAAATTTTTTTCCTTAAAATAAAAGACTGCAGCAAACGAAACTAAGGACTTCTCCTGAGCACACACTGTAATTAGCCTTGACCCCGAGAAGACCGGCATTCTTTGAAAATGCCTCCCTTGCAAAATGTCAAAATTCAACTAGAAGAGAGCTCACTTGCCCTAGAAAAGAGGTCGCAAAGGAAAGACCACTGCCCAGGTTCAGATTTAAGTCCTGGACTGTTCAAACTACGAAAGTATGTCCCCCACACACATGCCTACTGGCCACCGACCACTGCCCGGCCCTGGCGGGTGGCGGTGCAGAGAAAGGAGTGTTCCAGAAACAAGCCCTCGCCTGGAGGCCAACGTGGGGACCACTGGGGAGTGGTCACAGGCGGGAGGCGGCAGGCTTGGAGGAAAGTCCTCCAACACTGAGCGCCACGCTGGCTCCCGTGGGCAGCGTCACCACCACCATCTGTGATGCCCTCGTGCTGGGGTCTGAGACCCCAGTGCTAACGAGAAAACCGGTCCCCGAAACGCACAGGAAGGGAGGGGAAGGGGGAGGTGAAGGTTCTGAAGGGCCCCGGACAGAAGCAAGCACCGGATGGGGCCGCGCCAGGGAGCCGCCCAGGGGAGCGCTGCACCCGCTCCTGCAGGCCTGGCCACAGAGCGGGTGCCCCCGCTTCTCGAGCAGCCCGCCTGTGCGTCCCAGACATCCTCCGGTGGGGCAGGAAGGGGACTCACTCCGTGTGCCCGAGGCAGAAGGACTCGATGCTGTGCGGTGCCGCGGCCCAGCTCACCCGGATTTTCTCGTCCCGGTCGGCGGTGAGGACGTGGCAGTCATCGGGACTCACGGCCTGCACACGAAGGTGACAAAGGACAGGTGAGGGTGGCCGAAGCCGGGACCCCCGCCCCCGGGACTCGTTCCCGGTGCTCCCCAGGTGTCCTCGCACACACACTGCCTGCACCACCCCTCGACCTCCAGCACCCGCTCCCCGCCCCCTCTCTCCCTCCTCCTCCTCGTGTCCCCATGGCCACCCACTCACCAAGTCCTGGCGGTCTTTCCTTCAAGAAACCCTCCCTCCTTGTTCCTGCCGACGTCCTCGGGTCCCACCCAGTCCCACCTCCTACTGGCCGCCCCCAGCCCTCACCAGGCCCCTCGGTGGGGTAGGTCGTGGCTGAGGGGCCGCAAGGACACGGAGGTGAGGCCCATAAAGCACGGAGAACAAGCCCAGGCCTGGAGACGGTGCCTGCTCTTCCCACAGCCCTCCTCTGCCTCGGCACGTGACCCGGGCTGTCCCTCACTTCCGGGACCACCCCAACGCCTCCTCGCTGGCCCCTCCGCATTCACCAGCCGCTTCACCTTCCTAAGTCCCACTTGTGAGGCCGCCTGCTCACTGGTCTGCAGAGCTTCTACAGAACCCACACGCCCCCAAAGGCCAAGCTTGCAGACCCGGCCTCACCCTCGTCAGACCCTCTGCTCTGCCCCACCTGACTAGCACACCACCCACATACCACATCCAACAACATCGACAGGTGCCCAAGTTCAAGCTTGCCGCATCCCTGTGGCTCCAACACCGAAAAGGAATAAACATCTCCAGACTTGTCGGCCACCAGAAGTTTCTCCTCGGAGGCTGTGAAGGTCAGGGCCGTGCACCTCCTCACCACGGTCCTGGAAGGCCAGAGACGCCCACAGTTGGCTCGCACAGTCAGCACAGGAAGGGCCGACGGGCCTGCCAGCCGTGCGTCCTTCGGACACGCGTCAGCTCCTCGCCGAGCGTCTCCCCCTCCGGGTACCACAGCAGCACCAAAAAAGCAAGGCAGTTAAGAAATGGAAACAAAGCCAACGTCCTAGACAAATCTCACTTTGAAATGATATTTTTGCTTTTATGATGGCAGAATCTGGCCAGTGGATACCTAGCTGTCTGGCACGAAATCCTCTCCAATTTGCTGTGCTTGAAGATTATCCTAATAAAACGTCGGAAGACCTGCTCCTCGACCCAGCAGCTCCACCGCACATGTCGAGGAAGAAGACGGTCAGCTTCAGAAAACACCCAACGTGCTCTGGGCGAAACCGCGAGCACACGCACGACGCGGGCCCCCTGCGCCGGGAGACTCCACACGCAGCCCGGGGCCCTGCCGGGCTGGACCCACCCGCACTGCTCCTGCTTGCACAACAGGTGCCGGGGTGCGGCACCTCTCCGCAAACACGCACGCGCCATCCGTCCCCACGGGGGTGGCCCCGGCACGCGGCTGGGGAGGTCTGAGTTCCGGCTCAGGCCCCATGAAAGTTCACACGCTCGTCAGTTCACACCCCGATCCCATTCACCAGGTCGGTCACACCCGCGAGTTGGAAACTGGTTCGGCGCTGCGCCAGCCAGAGAAACATTACCGCGTGCGCGCGCACGCACGCACGCACGCACGCCTCATCCGGGGTCCTGGCCACCCAGCGTCTCGCCCACTCTCGGGGGCGGATTTATGCAGCTTCCTCCCGCCCTCCTTCTACACTTCCTTCGCTTCCTTTCTACTCGCTGTCCACAAGGCAAGTCCCTGCACTTCCGGCTCCGTGAGACCCCCACCTGCGCCACAGCCTTACGCAGACATCACGTTTATCTGCCTTACCTGCACTTACGGTCCCTGCCCTCCCTTGTCCCCAGAGGGGATGCGAGTGCACCCCCACGGCGCCCTGCAGCTGGCGCTCCAGATGTCAGCCCGAAATGGAAACCTAAGCTCAAACAAGCTACGTCTCCGACACGAGGACCGAACGAGGACGTCACAGCTTCTCGGGAGCAGAGGGACTAAAGGACAGAAAACGCAGGGGAGAGGGCCGCCAGCAGCAGCTGAACCTCCCCCTCCGCCCGCCAGGGGAGCTAAGAAAGGACGAGTAATGACATAAACGTAGAGAAAACAGAGAAAGACGGTGAGGCTCCGGGCAAGATTAAGCAGAACTCTCCAGGCGCGCCTTCACCTACACGCCGCCGCGGCTCCTAACGGGCGATTATGCAGCTGCCTCGCGGCCACCCTTCCAGAGCAGCGGCCTGGGCTGGTCCTGCAGGACTCACACGGGCACCCCCCACTGCCCCTCTTCCTGATCAGCCCAGAAACGGCCCGGCTCTACAATCTTGTCACTTCGTCTTTTGCCAGTGGGGTGGGGGGCTTCTATCTTCTCAGGCTAAATTAGTCCTTGCAAGGACTCCAGGATGCACAGAGCAGGTGGGGGTGAGGGTCTGCAGGGGCAGATCCCGAGACAGGACAGTCGATGGGTTGGCCACTCAGCCCCCCCCCGGAAGGAGGGGTGACAGGGCCCCACCTGACCTCAGGGTCTCTCCCTTCCCTCCAGAGTCATGAGGTACACAGCCCACTGTTCCTGTCTTCACGCCCCCCAAGGCCAGCCTGGCCTCTCCCCTGGCCACCATCCTGGTCCAGCAGCTGAGCCCGAGATGCCCCGCTGGGCTGGGACCCACCCAAGCCCCCCTCCAGAAAGCCATGCTTGTTCAACAAAACTGAGCCCGCCGGGCCCCACAGGGCCCCGAGGATACCAAGCTCCCCAACACCACACACCTCCAGCAGCAAACAATCTCATTTCCCAGGGCTCTGCCTTTCCACATACTCGTATGATTTTAATGCATCTATTTCCCGAAACGGTATGACTTCCTACGTGAGATCTCTCACCAAGAAAACAGAAAACATGTCACACCAAGTGTCCTCATTTTTGGTTCAGAAAACCTGGCCTCAGTTCCAGGCCTTTGTCATCCTGAACTGAAACCTTGAAAACAATCACTGCTACCCACGACTTCCATCTGGGCTTTTCCTCAACACCCTCCATGGCTAGGTTTTAAGGCCATTGGACAGCTCCGAGCTGTGACGAGTCTTGGTCAAACACGCGAGTCCACGATGCTCCCAAGACTGAACTGAAGGTCAAGGATGGCTGTTTTTCCGAGGAAGGGTCCATCTGTCGGGGCCGCCCCCCCCCCCGGCCCCCACCAAGCACAACAGGTGCTGCATCGGGCAGCATCGCATCTTACGTTGCGTTCAGGGTAAAGGTGTAGGACGAGGCAACGTGGGAAACGCAGCCTCTAGAACCACAACGTGATCTGGCCCTCACCCTTCACTCGGTGGCTGACACAGACGGGACAGGAGTCCCGTGGGGTCCCGCCTAACTGCCAGCAAGCACCGTCTGCAGGGCACGCTGTACCCCACCCGCGACACGAGAGGCCCTGCACACCTAATGCACGTTTGCAACACAGTCCTTTGTTGGCATCAACATAAAAACCAACAGCCCAAATACGATTAGAGGGGGAAAAAAGCGAGACACCAACCACCATTTGCCAGCGTACTGTTGCCGACCCTGAGTGTTCCTAGATCTTTACGGGAAGGTAATCTCCAACACGGCACCTTCAAGACACAAAAACAAGTCGCGGCACCCGGGAGCCCTTGGGGAATGGCCAGAGCCCCGCCAGGAGCTCCGGGCGCTCGCCCTTCGGTCGAGGCGCAAGCTCCACCACAGGATGCAGGGGCGTGGTGGCAGGCTGTGCGGATGTCCCCTTGTCCCAAGTTCAGGGCGATGGGCTCCCCTGAGCACAGCGCACACCCCGATGCAGAGGCCACCTGGAATTTGCCTTTTCACTCTTCTCTTTGAAAGTAAGATCAATCAGGACTCTAAAAAGCGTAGCTGCTGGGGCGCCTGGGAGCTCAGTCCGTCAAGCGTCATGATCTCCAGGTTCATGGGTTCGAGCCCCTCATCGGGCTTTCTGCCGTCAGCGCAGAACCCGCTTTGGATCCTCTGTCTCCCTCTTTCTCTGATCCTCTCACATGTGCATGCGTGTGCACTTTCCCTCAAAAATTAAATAAACATTTAAAAATAAAATTAAACTAAGTTAAATTTAATTTAAATTTTTAAAAAGGGGGGAGTCGTCTGGGTGGCTAAGTCAGTTGAGCGTCCAACTTCGACTCAGGTCACGATCTCACAGCTCGTGAGTTCTAGCCCCACGTCTGAGCTGACAGCTCAGAGCCTGGAGCCTGCTTCCGATTCCGTTTCCCTCTCTCTCTGCCCCTAACCCACTCACATTCTGTCTCTGTCTCTCTCAAAAACAAATAAACGTTTAAAAAATAATAAGTAAATAAATAGAATAAAAAGCACAGCTGTCCCCGATACAGATGTGAACCAGCTACCAGGCGGAGTCCCTTAGCCCTGATTGTTGGGCAGCTCAACAGGTACGTAACTTGCATGCGTTTCTCTCTTACTGTCAAGGGACAGTTAAGCGGAGCAGCCTGCACGGGGGTTGGGGGGGGCGGGGGCAAAGATGAGGGGACAGAGAGGCTGACCCTGGTCTGGGTGGGTGTTTCCGTCCCTGTCACAGACATCAAAGAATCCCAGCCTTCTCCCACTGGAGGAAGCAGAGAACTCACCACCGCCCCGTCACAGTAACAGAAAATCACGTGTGCCCAGGGCCTGCGTCAGCAACCCCCACCTCTCTAAGCCCTCAAGGTCACAAAACAAGGAAGCTCTCGGGAACTCACTGACTGAGACCTCCAGAGGGATAACTAAGGCCAAAGAACACACAAGTAAGGCCAAAGGACACCAGGCCGCTGACACCCTCCGCCATCAACACTGAGCTCGCACACATTCTTCACGTACTTGGGAATCAGGACGCTAACTTTACATCCCGCCAAGTTCAACTGCGGCACAGGTGCCTGAACGTACACAAAACCCCTCACACTCTCGGGGCGCCCGCGGTTAGTCTCCATTTCTGCCACCACGGGGCTGGAGGAGTGCTGGAAAGCAGGATGCCACGGTGGCCAGGGGCCCGCACTTTGGAGCCAGAGTGACCAGGTTCAGGGCCCGGCTCTGCCCTGGGTGCTGATGAGGATCAGCTTCTGGACTCCGGCCAGGGATGTGGGTAAGGGCAAGACCCCTGCCCCCCCCCCCCCCACAGGGCTGTTTCGGGGATTAAATCCGTTAACACACGTAAGACCCTGAAAACAGTGCCTGGCACAGAGCTGAGACTATGTGTTAGTTGCTTATTACTAGGTCGCTGTCGCTACGGTTACAGGCATGCAAGTGTAAGCTGTGTGTTCAACATCAAATTATTCAACGTTAGCATTTCATACCTGACACTCAGACATTGCCATGGTTTTGTACGGAAAAGAATCAGACGCTTACTGTCATCAGTTAAGGCAAAATAGGTGCCAGACTTGGAGAAGGTTGACGCCAGAATCGTGTCACTCCCCTTATCCACGGGCTGCCCGTCCTCCCTGAGAAAGAGAGGACAGGGTTAGGGCCTACCTGAGTAAACAAGGCGACATCCCTGCAGGCTAGCCTCACTCATTTATAACACGAACAGGGGCAGAAAACGGTGTGAGATTCACGTAACCAGAATATAAAGACCTATCAAGGGGACAGAGGGAGGTTCAACACAGCTGGAATTTTTAACGAATAAATCTCATTAAACAGGCACACACACCAGAACCCAAAGAGCGGAGCTGGAAAGACCCTCGGAGATCACGTGACCCACTCCCTCATGGACATGAACGGATCCAAGACTAGAGCCAAGGATTATTTTCAGTTTTTTTTTTTTCTAATGAGCCACAAGACCAATTCTACTAAAAAAAGAACACCATACAAAATTATCACATTCTGCTTTCCTGATCTTTAAATTAACTAAAGCTAACTTCATACACCTGCCTTCAAAGCATTTAAAATTCCATTCTATTTTGGGGTGCCTGGGTGGCTCAGTTGGTTAAGCATCTGACTCCTGATTTCAGCTCAGGTCACAATCTTGAACTCAGGTAATGATCTTGGGAGCAGAGCCTGCTTGGGATTCTCTCTCTCCCTCTCTCTCTCTCTCTCTCTCAAAATACATAAAAATAAAACATGAAAATCCCATTGTATTTCAAGATGACTATAAAAAAGTTAATCACGGACAGAAACTAATTAAAAATACTTAGAAAAATCCTAATATCCTTAATGCCAAGTTTAAAAGTTAGTTCCACGTTTCTTTCCGGAGGTGGTACCTGGTTTATCCACACAGCAGGGTAAAGAGAAATGAAGAATTCAGGGGCACCTGGGTGGCTCAGTCAGTTAATCTTCCGACTTCTGCCCAGGTCATGATCCCACAGTTCACGAGTTCGAGCCCCATGTGGGGCTTGCTGCTCTCAGCGTATATCCCACTTTGGATCGTCTGTCCCTCTCTCTCTCTCTCTCTCTCTCTCTCTCTCTCTGTCCCTCTCCTGTTTGCACTTTCTCTCTCAAAAATAAAAATTTAAAAAAGAACAGAAAAAGAAAAAAGAAATGAAGACTTCAGTGAGGAAGAAGATCATTTACTTCTTAGGCTACCCTGTCCCAATAATTCCATGATCAGGCCCGATGAGGCTCCCCCATTACCTCACCCTTTACTTTCTTGTGACTTCTCTGCTGCCGTGCTGCAATCATATGCGAAGAGGACATCATCACTAAGGAAGAACAAAGATTTTAAAAAGAGCACTTTATTAATAAAAACACGGGGTTTTTCCTAGAACATAAGTAATCTTATAATCATTAAATTAAGGGTCTTATCAGGGAGCCTGAGCCGCTCAGTCAGTTAAGCCTCAGACTTTTCATTTCAGCTCTGGTCATAATCTTATGGTTTCTGAGTTCGAGCCCCGCATCAGCCTCTGCGCTGACAGTATGGAGCCTGCTTGGGATTCTCTCTCCCTCTCTCTCTGCCTCTCCCTACTTGCATTCTCTCTCTCTCAAAGTAAATAAATAAACTTTAAAAAAAAAAAATCAATGCAAGATGCTTATGTCAGAAGAAATTACGTTGATGTTTCTGGAGGTTTCTTGTATGCAAATTTAAAACTGCCACCTTTAAGGGGTACCTGGGTGGCTCAGTCAGTTAAACGTCCGACTTCAGCTCAGCTCAGGTCATGACCTCACGGTTCATGGGGGGTTCCAGCCCCGCGAGGAGCTCTGTGCTGACAGCTCAGAGCCTGGAGCCTGCTTCCGATTCTGTGTCTCCTTCTCTCTTTGCCCCTCCCCCACTCAAGCTCTATCTCTGTCTCAAAAATAAACATTTAAAAAAGTTTTTGTAATAAAATAAAACTGCCACCTTTTAAAAACGTCTCAACTACCGAAGAGAGCTCCCACGGCCGCCAAACACCTACCAGTACAGGAGTCACCACCCACTTTCCCTCAAGACCCTAAGCTCTCTTCAGTTTATGCCCATCTCCCCCGTTCCAGTGTCCGGGCATAGACAGGGCACAGCCTTTAAAGTGACTGCGCTCAGACTCTTTTCCCACCAAACACTGTGACGTAGAAACACTTCTCCGAGGCAAAAACTGCCACCGCACATTTCCTCAAAAGGCGTAGACCAAAGCAAGCATATCAAGTGTAATAAACCCATGTCTCCCAGTGGCACGTGTTAGGATACCAAGAGTCTCCAAAACAAAACAATCTGGAACATACACGTTTATGAGCAAGTTTTTTGTGAAAACTGAACTTAACGTTGAAAGGGGATTTCCGATACCAGGCTTTGAACAAAAAGCTCAGAGAGGCTATATTTGCATTTGACGGACATATGTATGAATCCAAACTACCCTAGGAAAGGAGCACGGGCCGAAACGGACCATCAATATCCATGCGGCTCCTGGGGCAAGACTATTTGATTAACACTTATTGCTAAGAATTTCGGGTGCCGTGTAAGCGGGTGCAGGCAGTTAGAGAAAGCGGGTGCAGAGCCTTGTGAAGAGGCGCTGGGGAGGTGCGCGCGACACCTAGAGCCCCAAAGAAAGAACAAGAGCGGGGTCTAGGGCTGCGGGCGAGGGAGCAGGCACCGACAAGGAGAGGGAGGCGAGAGGAGTGCGCCCGGGACCCCCTCCCAGCGCGTTCCCCGAGAGTAAGGCACCCCTCGCCAAGAGGGCAGAGGCCGCCTTCTTCACAGGGCCCCCAGAGCGGGTGTGGCCACGACCTCGAAACCGCGGGGCCTGGCCCGCGTCACCTCACGCAACCCGGCCCGGGAAGCGACCAGAAGCGTCCGGCGCCGACCCGGCCAGGCGCACCGGGCCCCGGGCCGGCGGCGGTGGGACGCACCGGGGGTGGCTCTTGAGAGGAGGCGCGGGCCGAGGAGGCGGCGGGGTTGGCGGGGGGTGCCCGCCAGGGCGGGCCCGGCCCGGCGGCGCCAGGGACTCGGGCCCTCCAGGCCCCGACGCGCGCCCGCAGCCGGGGCTCCCCGCTCCAGGCCCAGCCCCCTCACCTGCTCGCAGTGGAGGTGGCCAGGAAGCGGCTGCCGCCCCGCACCACCAGCGTCTGCCCGCACAGCGCCAGCCCCGCAGAACTCGCCATGCGCCCTGCCGCCGCGCCACCCCCCACGTGCGCCGCCCAGAGCCACTTCCTGCCGGCGCCGTGCAATGACGTCACGTAAGGCGCCGCGGGCTGACGCGCTCGGTCCGCCCCCGCGGCGCCGGAGGCCCCAGGCATGCGCACAAGGTGCCCTCTCCTTCTCCCCTCCCCGCCCACCCCCCCTCCCACCCCGGCCAGGATCCGTTGCCGATCGGTTTCGCGCGCTCCCGTGAGCACGCTTGCTGAGCATTGCTCTTTGCCTCCTGGGCAGGGCCGGTTCCGGATCTTTCTCCGCTGTAGCTGGGGACTTGGTCCTGCTGGTACCTGCTGGGCTCTTCGTAGCCGCTCTTTCCAGAGGTGGGTGGGTGTGAGCTCCCCCGCCTGTCCCGCGTTGGCGTCGGCGGGCCCGCGGAGGGGCGCTCAGGCGCTGGCCGGGAGCCTACCCACCTCCCTGGGAGGTACGCCGCGGGCGCCCCGGGGAGAGCGCTTTCTTTGCCCGTGGCCTTTTGCTCGTGGCGTGGCGTCGCCGTTCACCAGCGGACGCGGTGGCTTCTCAGGACGCGCCGCCCCACACCCCACCCTGTTCGTCTAGTCGCTCAAATCCCCCTGCTCGCCCAGGCCCGCGGCTTGCCGGGCCCCGCAGCTGCCGGTGTCCGCACAGATCGGCTTTCCACGCGGAAGCCAGAGAGGTCTTGGCAGATTACAGATCTCATCTTAAAACCAACAGGTGGCAGGGCGCTTGGGTGGCCCAGTCGGTTAATCATCCAACTTCAGCCCAGGTCATGATCTTCCTGTTCATGAGTTCGAGCCCCACGTCAGGCTCTCTGCTGACAGCGCAGTCCTCCGTCCCCCTCTCTCTCTCTCTCTCTCAAAAATAAACATCAAAAAAACAACAACACAACAGCAACAGGTGGGTTCTCACTGCTCTCGTGGCAAAGACCAAAGTCCAAGTCCTAATCGTGCACTATCAGAATGTCTGTGGTCTGGCCCCCACCTACTCGGCAGCCTCTCTCCCTACCAGGCCCTTTCATTCCCGGTGCTCTAGCCATCACTGCCCTTCCTTCCATTGGCGCAAGGCACTCACTAACCACAGGGCCTTAGCACATGCCATTCTTTCTGCCTGAAATGTTCTCCCCAGCGCTCCATCTGTTTACTGTAACCGGTAAATTTCAGTCACCCAATTTCATTTCAGGGGCAACATCACTTAATCAGGGAAACCTTCCCTGCCTTTCCATCCTTTGCATTCCTGACTATTTGTTTACTGTCTCTCCAGACTACAGATGCCTAATTTTGCACATCACTGGTTTTCCCAACTTGCAACACAATGCCTGGTGAGAAGTCAGTGCTCAACCAATATTTGCTCTGCAGGAGTGGAGTAACTTGTCTTAAAAGAGCAGCTACTGTTACAAAAGAGTGACGGACCTATGACAGGAAGGAGGTATAGGAAACTAGAAGAATGCTGGCCCTAACCGACCTCCTGTATGAAACAAGGATGAATTTGTACCCAAATCAAAGGTGGCTGCTGTTGGCAAAGCAGAAAGCTTGAGAGAAGCCAGGCTGCCTTGAAAGCAATGAGGTAAAAGGGATTTTCATGGAAGCACAAAATGGAAGAGAGTCTGCGTATCATGGGACAAAGGACACAGGGCTGGAGAGAAGGGGAAGAAGAGGCAAAAACATTACAAGGGAGGATTACTAGAGGGGTTGCCACTGGGCAGTGACCACAGTGGAAGCAGGACACTTCAATGTTTCTGAAAAGGAATCTGCCATAAACACCATTTCTATTGGGAAGCCTGGGGGCTCAGTCGGCTCAGATCATGATCTCAGGGTTCATGGGTTCCAGCCACACATTGGGCTCTGTGCTGACAGCTAAGAGCCTGGAGCCTTCTTCAGATTCTGTGTCTCCCTCTCTCTTTGCCCCTCTCCCACTCACACTCTGTCTCTCTCAAAAAGAAATAAACATTAAAAAAAAATCATTGCTATTTGACTACTCGAGCTGGCACAGTGAAAACCCATACTCATGGTCTGGGATATTTTTCAGGCATACAAATGAATTTACAATTTCCATTCTGGGCAGGACAATAATAAGACCACAGAGATCCTAGTCGGGCCAGGCATCACTAGGCTCATGATCAGATTCGACTTCTTTTACAATTATGGTTTACATCTTACATAATGTTCCATAATACACATTCTAGCAGATACAATTGGCTATAACGTACCTATTTGAAGTGCCCAGGGAAGTGTGACTGCCTTCGTGTTTTAAGTTACAACCTTGAGAAATGAGTACAATTTTTTTCTTTTTTTTTTTAATTTTTTTTTTTAACGTTTATTTATTTTTGAGACAGAGAGAGACAAAGCATGAACGGGGGAGGGTCAGAGAGAGGGAGACACAGAATCTGAAACAGGCTCCAGGCTCTGAGCTGTCAGCACAGAGCCCGACGCGGGGCTCGAACTCACGGACCGCGAGATCATGACCTGAGCCGAAGTCGGCCGCCCAACCGACTGAGCCACCCAGGCGCCCCAGTACAATTTTTTTCAACTGTAGAAACTAAAAAACAAAAACTGTAGAGACTGAATAACAAAGATTAAGAGAAATCGTGCATTACCTCACAAGATACAGAGCATGTGTCAATGAGGTCTTAAAGAACTGTACCTGACCATCCCATGTGCCTCATACTTTGAATTCGTACAGTACTTGTGCCAACAAGATTTATTTGCTTAAAGATCCTTTTCCTCATCAAATTCCATGATAACCCAAACCTTTTCTTTGTAATTTTAATCAAGTCTGAATTGAAATGGTTTTAAAGCTTATTTTTACTTTCACAGTTTTTTGTGTCTCTTCTGCTGCCACACAAATCTATTTTGTTGCGTGCTATCCGATGTTAATGTAGGTCTGTGAAAGTGTTAAGTGGTTTTTACCATCATTGCTGGGTTTTTTTTTTTCTTATGTTTATTTATTTTTGAGAGCTAGCCCACGCACGCTAGTGGGGGAGGGGCAAAGAGAGAGGAGGACAGAGGATCCGAAGTTGGCTCCAGGCTCTGTGCTGACGTCGGTGAGCCCCATCTGGGGCTCAAACCCACGAACCGTGAGATCACGACCTGAGCCGAAGTCAGATGCTCAAGCGACTGAGCCACCCAGGCGCCCCTAGCATCATGACTGTTATCTATACGTGTAAACTATTTCGGCATTAATATGATGTGTTGGTATTTTACTACCTAATGTCTTTAGCATTTTATCCCAAACCCCCAACTCAAATTTCAGTTCGGTATAATTTGGCTGTTTTCTTTTATAATTTGTTAATGTAGCTACTAAAGTTATAACCAAGGTTTAACCTCTCTGAAATTTACAAACCAATGAGGGCATACTAATCACTTACAGCTTGGATGAACATGGAGAGCCATTTGGTTTTGTACTATTTCCTTGGTAATTTTCTCAAAGGAGCCTGCTGTGTTAACAGTAACCCGTAGCTAGTCACTGTTTTGGTAGCTTATTAGCAACTGTATCTGTTCTCTGTTGTCATAATAATACATGGTAAATATCTAACAAGTAACATACAGCAACAGATTTTGTGGCTTAAAACAGTAATCGTTGATTCCGCTCACAATTCCGTGGGTTGGCCATTTGGTCTGGACTGAGCTGGGTGGTTCTTCTGGGCTGGCTGGTCTTTGCTCCTGTGCCCGTGGCCTGCCACCTGGTTGGAAGAGAACTAGCTGGTCTAGGATGCGCTGGGACACAGCTCGTCTCTCTGTCATCCCTCGGAGGGGCACTGGGGCTTATTTACATGGCGGGCACACTCAAGAAAAAGCCCGCAGGCCTTGTGAGGTCCGTGTGTGGGACTGGTGTGCAGTTGTTTCTGACACAACCTATTGGCCAAAGCAAGACACAAGGGCAAAAAGATCCGAAGAAGGGGAAATAAACTTCCCCTGCTGGTGATAGGAGCTGCAGAGTCACATTACAAAGGGCCTGGACACGGGGCGCCTGGGTGGCGCAGTCGGCTAAGTGTCCCCACTCTTGATTTCCTCTCAGGTTGTGATCCCGAGGTTCATGAGTTCGAGTCCCTCATGGCGCTCTGCACTGATGGTGAGAAGCCTGCGTGGGATTCTCTCTTTCTCTCTCTCTCTCTCTCTCTCTCTCTCTCTGCCCCTCTCCCAGGTGTGCATGCTCTCACACTCTCCCTCAAAATAAATAAGAACAAAAAAGGGCCTGGATAAGGGAGGGGTGGAAAATTGATGCCCTTTGTGCGGTCAATTCTACTACAGTCCGCCCCTTGGCCCCAATTATTGACACGTCTCCCCCGGGAAAACACTCCCCTCCTCCCAAGATCCCCAAAAGTCTCATGCAATACCAGTACCCGGCTCAAAGGGCAAGGTCTCGTGGCCTACACTAGGTCGGACGTGGCCCAGGCCCATAAACTAAACATATCAGTTATCCGGCCCCCACACGGCGTACAATGGCCACGGGGGAAAGGACAGCCACAGCGCATTTGGAAAGGGGGAGAGGGAGTGCACAGAGCGATCACTGGTCCGCAGCAATCCCTAAATCCACTGGGGCAACGTGTTCAGGACCGCAGGAGTGGGGAGTGTCCTCTGATCAGGGTGAGTTCGGCCTGCTGGGAGCACTTCCCTAGGCCCTACCCCAACATGCCTCTTGCCTCTGCCCTCTTGGAGATGGCACCTTGTCCGGCACCCTGTTGCTCGCTTTGAAAAATGTGCCCTTCAGGGACACACGCACCCCCATGTTTACAGCAGCGCTATCGACGATAGCCAAAGTCTGGAAAGAGCCCAAATGTCCATCGATGGATGAATGGATAAAGAAGACGTGGGATATATAGACAATGGAGTATTACTCGGCAATCAAAAAGAATGAAATCTTGCCATTGGCGACTACGTGGATGGAACAGGAGGGGATTATGCTAAGCGAAATTAGTCAGAGAAAGACAAGTATCACATGACTTCACTCATATGAGGACTTTAAGGGACAAAACAGGTGAACATAGGGAAGGAAAACAAAAATAATATAAAAACAGGGAGGGGGACAAAACAGAAGAGACTCTTAAATATGGAGAACAAACAGAGGGTTGCTGGAGGGGTTGTGGGGGAGGATGGGCTAGATGGGGAAGGGGCTTAAGGAATCTACTCCTGAAATCATCGTTGAACCATATGCTAACTAACTTGGATGTAATTTTAAAAAATAATTTTTTTTTTTTAAAGAAAAGAAAAATGTGCACTTTAAGCAGCTCTTACACTCTCACTGCTCTTAGCAAATTGGAGGCCCACTGGCCTTTTTTCACTTAAACTGTCCAGTTCCCTGAAGCCAGTGGGTGGTGCTTTGTTCAACACGATGCCCGTGAGAACTTTGGGGGGGGTGTCAGCATCGTGGCTGAACAAGATGCCCTTTGTCGTGCCCCCCACTCAGCAACAAGTTAGCATCCGTCCCTGCACAGAGAGCCTTTGTGGGAACCGTGGCGCCCAGCCCCGTATGCCAAGGAACCCCAGCAGAGTCTCTCCCACCCCCGGATCGGGTCCTAGGCACGCACACCTTGGTCCCAGCCGTGGAGCTTGTCCTGGCCGTGAAGTGGCCCCACCCTCTCTTGGCCGTGGCCTGGGAGCCCCTGGAAAACACCATGTTAGTTCCCCCCAAAGGAAAGAGCTTTTGTGGGAGTCCAGGTAGATACTACCAAAGACACCCGTGTCTCTCTTGCCCCTTCCAGAGTACTGAGTCAGGAGTACTGGGGCAGCAAGGGCTGGGAGAGCAGCAGATAGGACTCTCAGGGGCAAGAACGGGCCCCAACACTGCCAACTGCACTGCCCACGAGCCACGAGGGACACCTTGCCCGCAGACCCCCCCACCGGCCCACTGGCACCCCCCGGGCTCTGTGCACCTCACCCGCACACACCCCCAGAGTGCACTCCCAATGGCAACGACAGTGAGCTTTGGCAAACGGTGGGCACGCACGCATAATGGGCCCCAATGCGAGAGCTGAGGAGAGACAAGCAGCTTGACCTTTGGGAAACAAGAGGAAGGCTGTGGGCACTCAACCTGGTTACTTGCGGGGTGAAGAGAAGGCATTCGATTGTGCTTAGGAATCAGCCACAAGGGGGAGCAAGAAGTGTGGGGGAGGCAGGTCCACGGAAGGTCTGAGACAGCCCCGGAATCCCTAGCAGGACTGACAGAAACCATACCAAAGGCAGTTAGCAGAGTTCAGAGGAAGTGACTGCTACCTCATTTTTTTTAACCTTTATTTATTTTTGAGAGAGAGAGTATGTGTGAGAGTGGGGAGGGGCAGAGAGAGAGGGAGGCACAGAATCCGAAGCAGCCTCCAGGCTCCGAGCTGTCGGCACAGAGCCCGACGCGGGGCTCGAACCCATGAACCGTGAGATCACGACCCGTGAGATCACAACCTGAGCCAAAGTCAGACGCTTAACCTACTGAGCCACCCAGCCAGGCACCCGGTCCTGTCTCCTCTTGACATCAATTAAACCAACACATTAGCATACAGAGATCAGCAAATGCTCCCAGGGCAATGTGGCTGGTTGTGGTTTCTTGCTCATTTTTAGGTCCCTGGGGACACACACTTCCTGTGGTCCCAGACATTCCAAACTGTGAAAAAAATGATCACACTTGGGGTGCCCGGGTGGCTCTGTCGGTTAAGCATCCGACTTCGGCTCAGGTCATAATCTCGTGGTCCGTGAGTTCGAGCCCCGCGTCGGGCTCTATGCCGACAGCTCGGAGCCTGGAGCCTGCTTTGATTCTGTGTCTCCCTCTCTCTCTCTACCCCTCCCCCGCTCTCTCTCTCTCTCTCTCAAAAATAAAGATTAAAAAAAATTTAAAAAAAATGATCACACTAGACCCAGATAGGCAGTCCTCACAAGCGCCTGGTGGACACACAAACCACATCAACCCAGGAGGGGCACTCAGCCCAGGGCTTGGGAGTTCCCACAGACAGGAGCCCAGAAGTACACAGGCAGCAAGGGCATCAGTGCCCAGCAAGCGTGGACAAGTGACAACAGAACTGATCATTTGCCATGATGCCTGCGATGTTTTACCCAGCATCGTGAAATGTTCTGTGGCCCAACGGTTTTTCATAATATCTAGTGGCCAGATGCTCCCAGATGATGAGGGAGCATAAGCCAAGCTGAGGGACAAAATACAGGCTGGCAACCCCCTCCCCCCCCCACACACACATGCACCCCAGTGAAGTCCGTGTGACATTCCTCGGGCAGTCCTGTTGGGCCCAAGAACAAAGGAAAGGGGTTTAAGTGCGTGCCATGGTGATGTGGGGAAACTAAGGCCAATGACAAATTAAGTTCCCTACTGCCTACAGCCCATTGACAAGTCCTCGAGACCAGCAGAGTGCCTTCCCTCTAGGAGCTCAGCTGCCTCAAGGATGACACTTTGCTGGGGGCAAAAGGGAATCTTGCCTTAACATTGTCCCAACCTCGAGGACCCTGTAAATCTGCTTCCTTTATCTCAACTCCCCCAAGATATACGCTGGTGACCCTACTCCAAGCTTCTGGCCCCTGATATAGATCTGAAGGGGCTCCTGACGGAGGTTTTATTAAACGGTAATAAATGGCATTTCCCTAGAAACAGCTAGTCCCTCAAGGCCCTGGAAACCTTGCTTCCACAAGTCCTTAGAGACTTACTCTATCCTTGACCACCCCCCACCCAACCTGAGGGTATGTAATGAGTTACCAGTGCAGGTCTTCCTGCCCACAGGTCCTGTCCCCGTGCTCTAATAAAATCACCTTTTGGCAACAAAGAATTCTTTAAGAATTCTTTCTTGGCCATCAGCGCCAGACCCCACAAACCCCCCATCACCCCAAAACTTCATCACAGAGACAGAAGTCAGTGCATGTGTTTATTTATTTATTTATTTAAATTTTATTTGAGAGAGAGAGAGACATTAGCAAGTAGGGAGGAGGGGCAGAGGGAGAGGGAGAATTTTTGTTTAATGTTTATTTACTTTGGGGAGAGAGAGAGGGAGGCGAGGAGAATCCCAAGCAGGCTCTGCAACGTCAGCACAGAGCCCGACTCAGGGCTCAGACTCTCGAACCGAACCGGGAGCTCATGGCCTGAGCCGAAGTCAGATGCTTAACCGGCTGAGCCACCCAGTCACTCTGGAGAGAGAGAGAATATTAAGCAGGTTCCACACCGCCCTGGGATCATGACCTGAGCCAAAATCAAGAATTGAACATTTAACGGACTGAGCCACAGAGGTCCCCCAGCACGTGTGTTTTAAAGCACAGTTAGGCCTTATAGCACAATTTCACTTATAACTTTCCCTATTTCCTTATTTTCTCTTGACCAAAAAAGCTTTTAAATTTACTTTTCCTGTTTGCAGAACTACCTGTTTTTATCTCTTTTATTTTTTTTTAACTTTTTAATTTAAAGCAAAATTTTTTTGAGTTTATTTATGAGAGAGAGAGAGGGAGAGAGGGAGGGAGCCAGCATGAGTCGGGGAGGGGCAGAGAGACAGGGAGACAGAATCCGAAGGATGCTCCAGGCTCTGAATTGTCAGCACAGAGCCCGACACGGGGCACGAACTCACAAACCATGAGACCATGACTTAAGCCGAGGTCGAACGTTTAACTGACTGAGCCACCCAGGAGCCCCTATCTCTTTTATTGAAAAGAATTTACTGGGGCGCCTGGGTGGCGCAGTCAGTTAAGCGTCCGACTTCAGCCAGGTCACGATCTCGCGGTCCGTGAGTTCGAGCCCCGCGTCGGGCTCTGGGCTGATGGCTCAGAGCCTGGAGCCTGTTTCCGATTCTGTGTCTCCCTCTCTCTCTGCCCCTCCCCCGTTCATGCTCTGTCTCTCTCTGTCCCAAAAATAAATAAACGTTGAAAAAAAAAAAAAGAATTTACCTTAATAAGAATAAGGCATACTATATATGGTCATCCTAAAAGATATTTAAAAATTTTTTTTTTAGTGTTTATTTATTTTTGAAGGAAAGAAAGAGTGTGAACGGGGGAGGAGCAGAGAGAGGGGGAGACACCGAATCCAAAGCAGGCTCCAGGCTCTGAGCTGTGAGCACAGAGCCCGACGCCGGGGCTCGAACCCACGGACCGTGAGGTCATGATCCGAGCCAAAGTCGGATGCTTAACTGACTGAGCCCCCCAGGCGCCCCGTATCCAACTCTTGATTTTGGCTCAGGTCATGATCTCACAGTTTGTGAGCTCGATCCCCGAGTCGGACTTTGTACTGACAGCACCAGGCCTGCTTGGGATTCTCCCTCTGTCCCTCTCTCTCTGTCCCTCCCCCCAAAAAATAAATTAAAAAAAAAAACTGAAAGTTTAACTTGCCCTTAGGAGAGCTAAGGGAGATCTATAGTAATTTAGATAGAACTTTATGTGATTAAAAAAAATTTTTTTTTAATGTTTATTTATTTTTGAGACAGAGAGAGACAGAGCATGAACGGGGGAGGGTCAGAGAGAGAGACACAGAATCTGAAGCAGGCTCCAGGCTCTGAGCTATCAGCACAGAACCTGACGCGGGGCTCGAACTCACGTCGGTCGCTTAACCGACTGAGCCACCCAGGCGCCCCGAACTTTATGTGATTAATAAAGAAATCTAGACAAACATAAGCTTTTGAGGTTTTTGTCTAAAAATGCTGAGTCAGTACTTGCCAGAGTTCCGGGCAGAGGTGATGGGTACAGCAAGACCGGGCAGATTCTGGGGAAACAGAATCTAGTATACAGTTTTCCAGATGATTAGAAAAGATGATGTAATCCCTCCTCACAAATACTCATGAAAGCACCGACCCTTCTCTGGCCTCTGTTTCTTTGATTTTTTTGCAATACCTTATAGGTATTTGCCTCTTGCGGAGTCCTTTTGAGGTGAAAAACAAAGGCAGAAGGAAATAGCAGATAAAATTAAATTTCCTTCTAACCTGCAGCCCATTGACAACTACTTGAGGCCCAGAGTAAAAGGCCTCTCCAGGAACTCTCTACTGTCTTGCTGCTAATGCTTTGCTAGAGGGCAAACAACCCCAGTTTGAAAATAGCTAGGCCTCCTGTATCTGCAAGTCTTCTTTAGCCTATGAAAATCCTCCTGGAAACTTCCTCTGGACTTTACCTCCCCCAGCCCCATAGTACCTAACCAGTCTCTCCTCAGGGTCCCGTCCTCGTGCTTTAATACAACCACCGTTGTGAACCAAGGGCGTCTTCAAGAATTCTTTCTTGGCCATCGGCTCCGGACCCCACCGTCACCCCAAAAACCTCATCACTTTCTCTTCCCTTTGGCCAAATGTCGTGTAGGCCCACCTCAACTGCCCTACCCGTTAGCTTCCTAGTAGGCCCTGCCCCCTCCAGGCTTAGGCACTGGGCCTCCACATTGTTGCCATAATTACCTTCACACACAATCATGTTGCCTCTTTGAAAACCATCAACGTGCCCCCCTCCCACTTTTGTGTCTCTTCTTCCCCAGGCCTCCCCTCAACTATAAGTGCCCTCTCCTCAAGCCACTCTGGCTGGTAACCACACTGATCCCAATGAGGGAGGCCTTTCATTTTATTCTTGAGTCTTAACAACTTCAGCTATCTTTAGAGGGTTGTGCTTGCTGCCGATGGGAGGAAATTGAGGGCTCCAGATCTCTTGAAGGAGGGCGATAGGATTTCCCCATTCCAGATAAGCTTCCCCAAGTGGCAGCTGTGACTCCTCATGTTCAATATTCTTTTTTTTTTTTCCTTCATGTTTATTTGAGAGAGTGAGAGAGAGGCCGAGAGAGGGGGAGACAGAATCCGAAGCCGGCTCCAGGCTCTGAGCTGTCAGCACAGAGCCCGATGCGGGGCTCAAACTCCCAAACCACAAGATCATGACCTGAGCCAACGTTGGACGCTTAGCCAATTGAGCCACCCAGGTGCCCCATCACCCTCAATATTCTTGATCACCTTTAAAGAAAGCACGCTTTGATGAGGTTTGGGAGTGATGGTGGCGTCTAAAAAAGAATTCTTGACTCGTCTTTGGTGCAAAGAGGTGATGTTATGAAATCACAGGGACAGGACCTGTGGACAGAAAGAGCTGCACTGGGGTTGTGAAGAGTGACTGATTATACACAAGGGAATTGAAGAGGGGGGAGGGTAAGGAAAAAAGGCCTCCAAAAGGACTTTGACATGTGAAAGAGGACTCTTAAGATATTGGAGTCCTAGCTATTGTTAAGTTATGGTTGCTTTTCCCTTTAGCAAAGCATTAACATTAAGACCGTAGGGGGTTCCTGGAAAAACTTTTTACTCTGCCTGCCTCAAGTATTTGCCAAGGGGCTGCAGGTTATAAAGGAATTTAATTTTATCTGCCATTTCCTTCTGCCCTATTCCCCACATCACTAGGGAGGGGAGGGTGATGTTAGCGGTCCTGGAAACTGAGTGTGTACATTTCTGGAGGCTAGGCTATTAATTAGATTGCTTTATCTTGTAATTTACTAACACGTTGGTAAACTGATGGACACACATGTCCTGCAGGACTGTGATCTCATCACTTAACCATTTATTTTCTTTCCTTTCCTTTGTTCTTGGGCAGCCAGGGGTGCCTGAGGAATGTCACACACATCCCATCTAGTGGGGGGGGGGAGCGGGGTTTAGCTTGTGCTTATGGCCCCTCAACTTCACAAACACAAGCGTGAACTTTCCGCTGGAGACAGCAGGTTAATTTGCTTTGAGTAAAGGCTAATTCTTCTCTCACCAAGGTTTTTCTCCCTATGGAAACAAAGGAATCCTTTCTCATTATTACCCTAAGACCTAAGGTTGTCTTGTCTGCCTCCCTGGGTGACAGATGGCTGGTTGCATTGCACTCGCTGGATTCAAGTCCCCTTTGGTAAGTGTCTGAGGGGACCTGTTTCTGCCCATTTATCCGGCCACCTGAATGAATGTCCAGTTAGTCCAGGTGGGGTCGGAGGTGTGGGCAGGTTCACCTTCCAAGGGGTGCTGGACAGGGCAAGGCAGGGAGTCATGATCAATAGCGGAAGAAGGGGGCCAACGACTGACTACACCTGCTCCACAATCATGCCCTACTTCGGGGGAAGTCTTTGCACCGCAAGCCATAAACATTCGCGTAAAATGAAGCTTGCATTCCTGATCTGCATATAGCTCTGGTACAGGTGCCCTCATGGCCCCAAAGCGTGCCCTCGGCCGCCTGCAGGATGAGCAAGGAACGGTGGAGACCATGGGTGGCCACGCCCATCGGAGGATGGGGTGCGACCCGACGTCACAAGGTGGGCACGCTGAGGCCGCGGACCTCACGTGCCGAAGGGCTTCCAGTCCATCAAACACAGACGACTCTGGGTCAGGGCCAGGGACGTCCAGGGTACGGTCTGAGGCCGGTGCACCTGGGAAAGAGACGCGAGCAGAAGCCGCGCCCGCCCTCCGCAGACAAGGACACGGCAACACCCTCTTCGGCGGCCACGCGAGCGTCCAGCCCCCGGCGGCACCGGCGCGAACAGCTCCGCCTGTGATTGGCAGCTCCACGGGGGCGTGGCCTCGGCGCGCGCAGCCCGGCGGCCCCTAACCCGCTCCGCCCGCGCCCGTCCCTGCCTGTGATTGGTGCCTTCGGCCCAGGGGGCGGGCCGTCAGCCGGCGGTGCGCGCGCAGCTGTCGAGTCAGTCCTGGAGCGACCTCTGCCTGGCCAGGCCCGCCCCCGCGTGTCACAGTCATGGCGGCCTCTCTTCTGCTGCGGCAAGGACGGTCGGGGGCAATGAAGGTAAAGGGAGCCGGGCCGGCGGCTGGGAGCCAGCGTAGGGCTGGGGCGAGGGGCACCTCCAGCCGTCCGGGTGGGCCCATGACGCGGTTCCGGGGTGGAAGAGAGGGCGCTGGGCCGGAGCAGTTGGCCGCGGGCCGTGGAGGGGGGGCGGCGAACGGACACTGACCCCGATCTCCTGGGGAGCCCCCGGCGTGCGGTGCCAAGGTCGCGGGCAGGTGCGAGGGCTCCCAGGTGTCCTGCGCCGCCGCGCTCGCTCCGAGACGTTGAGGACCGCGTCTTGACCTCTTACGTAGCCCGGAGAGGAGAGGAGGGGACTCTGAGGTACCTGGGTGAGCCGGTAACTTACTTGGCAGCCACTAAGATGCCCGCTTACATGATCCTGTCTGGGAAAAGAGAGGAAGACAGAGGGCTTTCTTTTTACGTGTAGAAAAAATGTGAGATCATTGCCCTGCGTTTAAATTTGCAGAAGTCTCTTACAAAAGCACTTCCTATTCATTGCGAGATAGAGCGTACAGATGGGGGGAGATCTGTTTCCGAGAGTCCACCGTTTAGTCCTTGAAACACCTGGTTCCAAATAATTTTTTCAGCTTTCACACGTACTTCTAGTCATAAACATAAAAAGATACACTTTTACCTTCGTGTATGTAGGAGAGGCACCTTTGTTCTGTGTGCAGCTTCTAGGAAAGCGCCTAGCACGTAGCAGCTGTTAGTAAATACATGTTGAGTGAATTATCAGTTTAGGTTTGCCATTTATGATACATTGTATGTGGTTTTGAAGCAGTTATCCACCTGCATCATTACTAACAGCCAGATAGTATTTATTCTTTTTATTTTTTAATTTTTTTTAATGCTTGTGTATTTCTGAGAGAGAGAGAGAGTCTAGAGAGAGTGCAAGCAGGGGAGCGGCAGATAGAGAGGGAGACACAGAATCCGAAGCAGGCTCCAGGCTCTGAGCCGTCAGCACAGAGCCCGACAGGGCTTGAACTCACAAACCGTGAGATCGTGACCTGAGCCCAAGTCAGATGCTTAACTGACTGAGCCACCCAGGCTCCCAGGTAGTATTTCTTCTAGTTGGCGTTCTAAGTATAGGAAAACACTTTATTAACAAAAAGAACCAGAGTATTTGGTAGGTTAAATAGTAGGTGGGGGCTACAAAAAGTATGCACAGGAGAAACTGTTTTTGACTTTTCTTGGAGTTACATAGTTCATAGTGACTGTCATGTGTTTTCTTTCTTGCAACTTTTTTTGTATTTTCCAAAATTTCCATATGTTATGAAAATTGTAATAACCGTTAGAAATATGACATGAATGCTATGTTATAACACGTTATATAGTACATGTAATGCATGTAATGATATATAACGTCTATAGGTCGTAATAGCTTCCAAATGGCATGACTCTAAAATGTCCATATTTGTTCATCCTTCTGTCAGACTATGCTCCTAGACGCACGAGTGTTTCGAGGACTTGCTCCCTCAGTGTCTCTCTCTGCGGAATCAGGGAAGAGCGAAAAGGGACTGCCACCAAATCCCAAGAAGCAAAGTCCACCAAAAAGTAAGATTTTAATGATAGTCCCAAGGGGAGAATAATGCAAAGTAAACAAATCAGTCCGCTTTCCAGGCGTGAAGAGTTTTACTAACCACATAATTCGATTCTACATCTCCAGCTGTGTCCAGATTATAATCCGACATCGGATCTGTGGCAGATTTTAGACCAAACACATCACTAATGCAACAGCCCTTGACTCAGCATTTAGCCCTGAACCAGTTCTGTCTGTGTTTTCTAAGTGCTGTGCTCTGATGTGTGGCAAGGGGACATTTGGATGGCCCTGATACAGATGCTGTGCTCCTGTGGCCGCCCTGAGCCCCACCTTGCTTTCCTCTCCCCCAGTTGTGACGCTTCTCAGTGTCTCAGAAACACAGATTGGCTTCCCAGGCTTCGTGGGCCACCGTCCAGGACTGCGGGCCTCCTTTCATGACCGTGGGGAGGGAGTTAAGAGCAGGAACCGTTTTCCATTACCGCTCACTTTGATGAAGCACGATGTGTGATCTCTGTCCGGCTTTGTCCAGAGTCATTTTGACTTTTATTGCTGGATTTTACTTTTTTCTTTTTCTCCTTCCTGAATACCAACGTAGCATATCCTCATGGAAGGAAAATACAATGTGCGACACTATTTTAAATACTTGTGGGAATTTTACTTTCTACTCCCTGCTCGTTATTAATGACTGACCATAGGGGGCGCCTGGCTGGCTCAGTCAGCAGAACCTGGGACTCTATCTCAAGATTGTGAGTTCAAGTCCTGCGTTGGGTGTAGAGTTGATTTAAAAATAAAATCTTAGGGCGTCTGGGTGGCTCAGTTGGTTAAGCATCTGACTTTGGCTCAGGTCGTGATCTCACGGTTCATGGGTTCGAGCCCCACGTCGGGGTCTGTGCTGACAGCTCGGAGCCTGGAGCCTGCTTCAGATTCTGTGTCTTCCTCTCTTTCTCTCTCTTTCTCTCTCTCTCTCACTCTCTCTCTCTCTCTCACTTTCTCAAAAATAAACACGAAAAAAATTTTTTTTCTGGGGCAGCTGGGGGGCTTAGTTGGTCAAGTATCTCACTCTTGGTTTCAGCTCAGGTCGTGATCTCGCAATTCGTGAGTTTGAGCCCCACGTTGGGCTCTGCGCTGATGAAATGGAGCTCGCTTGGGATTCCTCTCTCCTGGGGTTCCTCTCTCCTGGGATTCCTCTCTCCCTTTCTCTTTACCCTCCCCAGCACGCACTCTCTCTCTCGCACATGCTTTCTCAAAAAATAAATATAATTTAAAAAACTAATGCGAACAGCCAGAATGTCAGTTAAATTCTGCATTACACATAGCACATTTTTGACATTCTTTCAATGTTTACTGATAATTAGTGAATCTCATTGCTAATGTTATTGATGCCTTTGGTGATTCTTAGTCTTGTTTCTGCAATCCTACATCATAGGTTTTTGAAGCTGACTTAATGGATTTTAAAATATTGTGGCAGAGTCAAAGATTCCCCCCCTTTTTTTAATGTTTATATATATATTTTTTTAATTTTTTTAACCTTTATTTTTGAGAGAGAGAGAGAGAGACAGTGTGAGTGGGGGAGGAACAGAGAGAGGGAGACACAGAATCCGAAGCAGGCTGCAGGCTCCGAGCTGTCAGCACAGAGCCTGATGTGGGTCTTGAACCCATGAACTGTGAGATCATGACCTGAGCTGAAGTCGGACGCTTAACTGACTGAGCCACCCAGGCACCCCAGTGTTTATATATTTTTGAGAGAGACAGAGCTCGAGCGGGGGAGAGGGGGGCACAGAGAGAGGGAGACACAGAATCCGAAGCAGCCTCCAGGCTCTGAGCTGTCAGCACAGAGCCCGATGTAGGGCTTGAACCCACGGACCGTGAGATCATGACCTGAGCTGAAGTCGGACGCTTTACCAACTGAGCCACCCAGGCGTCCCCAAAGATCCTTTTTTAAACATGCTTCTATGTGTGAGTAGAATAGGGTGCTTGTTTATGTAACAGTTTTAGGCGCAGTTATGAGCAGGGAACATTGACCTAGGAGTTGGCCCTGGGCCTGTGTAGTTTGGTCATCAGTCTGGATGAGGTTTTTCCCGCCTGAGTGGGGTCAGCGCGCAGGCCGTGCTAGGCCCCTGTGAGGGGGATATATGTGTGCGGTGTCGACTGAGTGTAGAGTGCTTTCAGGTGGGAAGACAGTATTGTGAACTACGCTGTCTTTAATTCGTGTGAGATCTGTGTATAATCTAAAAGTACTTATAATCCCTGTATGAAGAAAAGGAATTTCTAAACCGACATGTACAGGCCTCAGTGTTTGCCCGAGATGTCAGTGCTCATGAGACTGGTCAAGCGAAAAATGCGGAAATGCTTTCTGCCTGCTGGTGGCCCGTTAATGCCCCAGGTTAAAGCCCTGTCTGCTCTCACTGGCTTTGGGAGCTTTAACGGCAGTTTCCCGCATGCAGATCTGGCCCTGTGCGCTCACCCTTGAGGTCCCATCTCTAGGCAAAGTGCCTGCCTCAGAGGCAGGACCCCGGGGTTCCAGACGACGTTCTGCCCTATTCCTTCTGGGACTCCAGCTTCTCGCAGTGCTTGCCTCCTTCCCGAGGAGAGCCACCAACGCAGATGTCAGGGCCCAGGGTCTCCTCACAGGTGCCCCTCCAGACGGTCCGCTCAGTCCAGCCACTATGGCAACAACCGGTACTAAGTCATCGACTCCTGTGCCGCCTTTTCAAGGGTCTGTCCAGAGGCCACAGTTAATGATTCCTTTCAAGTCCTCATTTCAGTCTGAAGGGTGAGGAATCTCTGGAAATAGGGATTTGTTGTGTTTACTTCTAACCAGCAGAGCCCGGCATACGTTGTTCCGTCTGGTCCGCACAACCCGTGAGCAGGTGGTACTCGTCTCCCTGCCTTAGATGAGAGAGCGGAGGAGGGAAGAGGCCTGTGAGCTGCCCAAGGCCACACGTGTGTTAGGAGTGGAGCCGGATGTAAACCCGGGCAGGAAGGCCCCACCATCTGTAGTTTTCTTCTCCGTGCTGTCTTGCCTCTGAGAAAATCTCAGTCCTCAGACAAGCAAGCAGACAAGCAACTCTATAGTCCTATACATGGAAAAGAGTTTTAGTTCACATAAAATTTGAGTAACTGTGCTCCTTCCTGTTGTGTCGGAATGTGCTTTGTTTCCGAGGTTGGTTTTGTGACCCAGTGACGAGATCTGGAAGAATTTTTTTTTAACTTTTTTTTTTTTTTTTAACGTTTATTTATTATTGAGAGACAGAGCGTGAACAGAGAAGAGGCAGAGAGAGAGGGAGACACAGAATCGGAAGCAGGCTCTGAGTTGTCAGCACAGAGCCCGACGCGGGGCTCGAACTCACAAACTACAAGATCGTGACCTGAGCCAAAGTCGGACGCTTAACTGACTGAGCCACCCAGGCGCCCCAGAATTTTTTTTTTTTTTTAATTTTTTTAAATGTTTACTTTTGACAGAGAGAGAGAGACACGGAGTGTGAGCAGGGGAGGGGTAGAAAGAGAGGGAGACACAGAATCGGAAGCAGGATCTCGGCTCAGCTGTCAGCACAGAGCCTGACATGGGGCTCGGACCCACAAACCATGAGATCATGACCTGAGCCATAGTCAGACGCCCAGCCGCCTGAGCCACCCAGGCGCCCCAAGATCTGGAAGAATACTAAGGTGGCTAATCCATTTCAAACACCATCGTCATTTGTGCCTGTGTGAGGGAGACCACCAGAAACGTGTAGGTCATGGCCTCACTTTTCGCCCCAGCAGAAAAGAGACCTGGGAAATACAGCTAAGTTCAGTTGGAGAGGAGGTGGACACGCAGTACAGCTTCTCCGTCTGCACGGTTAGCAGTGTGTGTGCGCCTTTACCGTGCACAGGCCATGGTCATTTATCTGTCCTCCAGCAGAGTAGACACAGCCCCGGAGGTCGCCGTCTTGTGCTGTGAGATGTGCCTGCGCGGCCAGCCTTCCCTAGGTGGTTTCGTGTTTTCATAGATTTGTTTCTCGAGGGAGGTCAGTATCAAACTAAAACAGTATGTGGGCGTCCTGCTCTGGCCAAAAGTGTGCGACTTTGTGAAAACCAGCAGGCGAGGTCAACGTGCGAGCCCTCGCTCCTCTAGGTGATGGTGCTGTTTCCCAGGTGACGTCATTCTGCACCTCACGGCGGGGCCACACTCGGTCTGCGCCCTGCGCCCTGCAACAGCAGCTACCTACCGGTGGCGGTTCCCAGCCATTGTGGCAGTTTCCTTGGGGGGTCACGGGGGTGGGGGGGCGGTTGCTGGGCCCGTCCTGCACTGGGCCAGAAATTGACTCTCAATGAAAGGAAAATGCATTTTTGTTTTGGTCCGGTGGCCTTTCCCTGCAATTCTCTCAGTAACTTAGCTCGAATAATGAAAATGCTCTTATGTCGTATAATAGGAATTTCCTCTTCAAAGAGAATTTTTAAACGTTAGTCCCATATGAAGTTTTCTTTCCGTTGTCAGTGGGTGATAACTCAGCCTGTAACGTAGTTCCGATCACTTATTTGCAGTTTTTAAATCTCCACCACATACTTTGGAAGATTCGGGAATTGTAATTTTTCTATTGAAAACAGCCCATGTAAGATACACCTTGTTTTTAGTTAATTTTTCATACTTGGAGCATTCATGCCCAACGTAAACGTGGGTGCATGGTACAGGTGAGCGGGCACAGCGGCGTGCGGGGCCTGCTAGGAACCGCTGAGCTGATTCAGGTATGGTTCACAGAGAGAGAGCAGAGCGTTCAAGTGTGTATACATTCCTTTGCCTCGTTTTGAGGTTTCTCGTGACCCTGGAGCTCTGTGAGAGTCCTGAAGTTAGGTCAGCACCCGCCTAGCATGCGGAGTGCAGATTCTGGGCTGGCACGTAGCCACAGCTTCCGACGTGGCGTGGAGGAGGTAGGGGTGAAGGTGCTGACGGAGGGGGTGGAGGGGGTGGAGGTGACGGATGTAAACAGTCCCCTCTGCTCTGGCTGCCCGGTCAACCCTTTCGCACCGCCGGGTTTCCTCTCCGGCCCGTTTCTGATTCTTGGTGTTTTCTCGGGTTTCTTGGGTCGTTTTCTGTCAATCTATCATGGGTAGGTCCTTGAGCTCAGAAACCAATTAGAACCCTTTTTGGATACTGGTAAGATGGTGATCTTAGGAATACGTTTTTTTTCCCACTTGAGAGAAGCAGGATTCAGATCTTTTCAGTATAAAGTAGACAGACCCCCTAGACTTGAAAGTGAAGTCTCTGCATTTAGAACTTGCTTGTCTGTAATGTGTGTAGTTTCGGCTTTAGATTTGGAAAGTAATTTTCATTTATAAAAGCTTGTCTTATATTTTTCTTTAAATCTGCAGGGTTAGAAAGGGTTTACCACCTGAGAAAACTGAATGAAGTTAGTTCCAATCAACTTACTGTGCAGTGTTATTTTTTTAATAATCGATGCTATGAAATATAAAGGTTTCATATTAGCCCTTTTCCTTTTTTTACAGCTTAAAACCTGTTGTTCATGTATATATATCTCGTTATCAGTTTATTTTGGATTCTTTTGGTCGTGTAACGCTTTCCTTTGGCCGAGGAGATCCCCGAACGACTTCTGATTTTGAAGGGCTCTTCTCCTCCTTCGGGCACGTTGATGTGAACAACGTCATCCTCTTCCCGGTACCCTGCAACACTTAAACACGTGTGTGTGCGGACCCAAACCCAAACCAGGCTCTTGTCTCCAGTTGTGTTTTCTGGGTTTTCAGAAAGTTCAGGTTCGTCCAGCGGGGATAACTTTTTTAATATTCGAGAGGCATCAGTTTTCTTAAAGAGTTAAGAAAGTACACATGTGTAAAGCTTGCAGTAGTCATTGGAAAATATCTTTGTGGTTTAACGATTTGAGCTTTGGATGAAGTAGTCGCTTAAAAATGAGCATCAAAGAATCTGGCATTGTGAGCAGTGGAGACAAGTTTGTTACTCCTGTTGGTAAAAACAGCTGCTTGTTAGTTTTTCAGCTGCAAAGGAATGACCTACATTTCTTACTGTTCTCTCTCAGGCGGCTTGACTTTGACCTAAGAGTGAGTTCCCATGGAGCGTTCCTTAGGATGATTACATTGAAGATATAATAGCAAGTTGTTATTTAGCGAGCCGTCTGTGACTTATGAATTTGGATTGTTGTACAAAATATTGAGAATAACCTTCCTCTTTATGCCATTTCCTAGATGTAGTGGAACCAAAGGAGAGGGGCCAACTCGTAGCCACCCCAACAGCAGCTGAATTGTCTAAAAACTTGTCTTCACCCCGTGCTCACCCGTCAGTTGTGAGTCCGGGCGGGCTGGTAGCTGGCCCCGGCCCCGGCCCCGAAGGCAGCATGCTATTCACAGCCGAAGGGGCTCCAGACTTCCGGTCGCGAAAGACTGTCGTAGAGACGCCTCAGAAAGTTCCGTCTCCACTCAGGAAGCAGGGCACGGATGCAAAAGCTCTTAGGGAGAGCAGGGGAGATGATTCATCTTCATCGTCCTCTTCATCCAGCTCCTCCGATTCCGACTCCGAGGGGGAGGGGGAGAGCTCCACAGCTGACCCCCAGGGGACGAGCAGGGGCAGAGGAGGGCCTCCCAGACCGCAGGCGTCCTGCCCCCTCGGAGATGGAGCCCCCAGAATTGCAGTAGTCGCCAAAGAGAAGCCCCGCTCGCCGCCAGACGTCCCCCCACCCGAGAGGCCCCGTCCGGTCAAGAAGAAAGGGGGCACCATCAAGCCACCAGAGGACAGAAAAGACACAAAACGCAAAACCACAACACCCAAGTCACAAGCAGATAAAGAGTTTATGAAGCAAAACGTCAAGGAAAAGCAATTCCAGAAAATTCTTAGATCAAGTGAAACCGATAAAGAAGGACAAAAGCTGCCCAAAGTCGAAGAAGTCCTGCCTGCTCATACAGAGTCAGGATTGTCCACACAGCCGGCTGGCAGCCCAGCACCCATTCAGTGGAGGGAAAGAACCGGAACAGCAAGACCGCCGCCAGCCGCTCCTGAGGCCAGCGAGAGACACCGGGGCCAACACGCAGCGGAGCGTGGTGGGGAGGTGGCTTTCCCCCTGTTCAGCAAAGAAAATTTGGGGGCGCAGGTGACAGAGGGAACCCTGAAGGCCTCGGGAGAGACTCTGGAAGGTCAGGCGTCAGTCCGAAGTTTGAAGCCGGTTCCTGCTCCTAGCGAAGGCAGCGATTTCCAGGACAAGGCCGCGGGCCCAGAGCCTGAGGGCGGGGCCGGGATGGCGGAAGACCCTGCCCCTCCAGGAGGGCCGGACGGCACCCAGGGTATACCTTCACTTGCGCCCTCGAGAGCCCTGCTTTCCCGGGCGGGTGGTGGGCCTTTGGAGGCCTGTGCGCCCCGAGGAGGGGTCCAGGTAGTCAGGCACCTGCAGCGCGGCCTCCGGCGGGCAGAGGACTGTGCCGGGCTCCTGAGGGACCCACGCCTTGTGCGCGGCATCCCTGGGGCATTTCCTGTTTATTTTGTGGTGAAACAGCGTGCGCTTGGCCCTCCTGCTGTCCCACGGCCACAGGGTGATGTTTCAACTCTAGTGGTTTCACGGCCCCCTTCGCTTTGGAAGGTGTCCGTGAACTTTCAGGGCCTCTGGTCAGCGGGAAGGGGGTCCTGATTCACTCCCACAGCGAAGAGCCGTGCTTACCCCTGATGTGGGGTTTGGGGGGATACGAGGGGTGTTGCTTTTAGGTTTCTTAGACCAGAGGGGAAGTCCCCATTTTGGGAAGTCCCGCAGTAAGTGACACAGGGGCAGCCAGGGGCGGCTTTAGTCTTCCTTCTGCTGGGTGACGTTTCCTTCTCTGATTTACCCAAAAACACAATGGGCTGCTTTGTTTTTCCATATTGAATTTTTATGAAGGGCTATTTGCTATCACAGATTTTTAGGGTTTTATTCCTATTATGCTCCCGACTTGCGCATCGAACTTTATGAAGGCACATGCTGTGGGCAGGTCGTGGCGAAGCCGGCAGGGCCGTCCCCGGGTTCAGAGCCGGGCCCCGCAGAGTGTCTGTAAAATGCTGCGTTGCTAACAAACCCGGCCCTTCTTATTTGCTCCTTAGTCTTCCTAAAGCCTCTGCCTTTGCCTGATGTCCATTATGTGCTAATCGCTGTTGGTTGCGTTCCGTTGACACAATTTGTGTGTTTTCTTCCTTCCGTTTTCTCCCTCTTTCGTTAATACACAAAGTGCCAGCCTTGTCCAGACTTGGAGAATGCAGTTCCTGATGCTACAAATTGGAGACGAAAACCAAAACTTAGGATGATGACAGCAAACCATTGTTGTTTTTCTCGTACTCCCTTTGCCCTTTGGGGGGTAAGGAGGCCGCCCAGAGCACAACCCCCGTGTGGTGTCGCTGAGCAGTCCTCTGCTCGGGTTCCTGCCCCGAGGTTCCTGCACCCACATTTCCCTCCAGCTAACACCTTCCCTGTATCCGCCAATGCCTGCACCACATGGGCAGTCTCTCTGCTCGAGATCGGGAAGGTGTCAGCTCTGCATAAGTCCTCGTTTTTGTGTAACACAGCCGAAGACGTGACAAACAGAGCTTTGGGTGTGAATTCAAATGGTGGAAAGTGTGCTTAGGTGATTTCCTGTGCAGCCTGGGTAGCCGTGCAGGGGCCTCCCCGCAGGCTGCGCCGTGTGCCCTTGTGCGGACGTCCCAAGGCAGGAGAGCTGCGTTCTTTTGCTTCAGCTGTGCACTTTGAGTTCTAGATCCTTTTTCCACGTGAAGAAATACAACTTAGCTTGTACGTTTTAGCCTGAATCGAAGGTATGCCAGCAGCTTTTTCAAAAAAAGTTGAAAACTTTGCATCTCCCTTCCAGTTCCCCTTAACTTTGTGACGTTGTTCAGACAGAGTCTAGTTTCGTGTATCCAGAGACTTAGAGGGCTCACCTGGCTTCTGCTTTTGAACATCTTTTTCTGCAAATAGTTCATTCCTACTCCTGTAGATCTGCTTGTCTCTCTTGCTCCCTCAAGTCCTGAAAGTCCCTGCATCCTTGTCGTAGGCGTTTTCACAGCTCTGCACAGCACGGGCCGGGGAGCGGACAGAGTAGGCTGTTCAGACGCCTCGTAAGAACCAGCGGCTCCCACCGCGGCGGCTGCGAGGCTTAGAGTACGTCTTCCGCTAATTCCTTTATTTCGCGTCTGAGGATCCTGTAGCTTTCACCGGCTTCCCTAGTTAGACAGTTTATCTCAGGATGCGGGCACGCGGTCTCTGAGAGCTGAGCCCCGCGGGAACGCCGCCTGTCCCACGTTCTCACGGGCCTTGCGTTTCCCCCCACAGAGTCCGCTCATGCCGCCAGCGCCTCCGAGCCACTGGACAGCGCCACCTACAAGAACCTGCAGCACCACGACTATACCCCGTACACCTTCTTAGACCTCAACCTGGACCTGTCCAAGTTCAGGATGCCCCAGCCCTCGTCAGGACGGGAGTCCCCTCGCCACTGAGCGCCCCCTTCAGAGAGTAACTTCCCCGTTGTCTGGGCTACAGAAATAAAATCCGCCCCGGTCGTGAGGCCTCGTGTGTGATCGGTGTCCCTCGTACGGTGAACGCTGAGCTAGCGACCCTGCTCTCTGACCATTGGTTCAACGGGCATCAGAAACGTCTGTGCGCAAGGGGTTTTCCTCTCATTGTAAAGCTGGGGTCCGCCGCACAGATCGTAGCCTTAGAGAGCCGTTGGGGCTTTCCATCAGCGTGTGTCCGCTGTGCCGAGTCCCTGGTCAGTTTAACGTCCGTCTGCTTTCCAGCCAGGTGCCCATACGTGTGCTGAGGACTTCTGATTTGGTAGACCTAGCTTCTGATCATCAAAGACAGGGTTTCACTGATTTTATCTCCTGTACTGCAAAGAGACTGAAACATTAGGTTCTAGCACTTTATCGTTAGAGAAGGAATGGAATCCTTTTCGTTCACCAGAATTCAGTGTTTGATGTAAACTCAGGCGGGATGGGGGGGGGTTGAAGTTTTGTGGGGCCCATCAGCAGCTCCGCCCCCGGATGGCCGCGGCGGACTCCGGACCCCTCTGCTACGAAGGGTTTCTGGGTCGGCCAGGGCTCGGGATAACGTTACTCACACCTCGGGGCGTAAGCGGGGTGTGTCAGGCTGTGTGTTTGCACTCGCACCCTGCGGGGACGAGGTGAACTGTCTGCTTGGAGACCAGTGGAGGTGAGGTTACGCCCCACCACGAGAGCGGAGGTGGGAGATGCGTCCGTTTGTCAGGGCAGAAGTCTGTCTACCCACTGGTGTCACAGCCGTGGTTTGCTCTGTTCTCACATGGCCCTTGTTCCTGTGCCCGGACCCCAGGGCATCACCTCCCTTCATTTGCATTCTGGTCCCTGGCCTCGAGTCTGCAGCACACAGTGTGGTGCGTGGAATTCTGTTCCATGTGTCTGTCACCCTAGTATTGTCATCATCCACCGCCAAGGGAGACGCTTGGCGACTCCGCGAGCTTCTCCTGATCGCATTGTTTTATCAGAAAAGTACCAAAGCCACGTCACCCAAAAGGGAGAAAATGGAAAACCCCTAGGGCCACGGTGCCAGCCCCGCAGTCACTGATGTGTCACACACCTCCCCGGTGGTGGTGGCTTCAGAGAGGTCGCCCCACGACATGCAGACGGTTCTCTCTCCTGCCGGCTGTGCCCATGTGATACCTGGCTTTGCAAACCGTGGCCCACAGAACCTGTGCGGGGTGTGGGGCGCGGGGGGGGCGGGGCACAACCACGGTGCGTTTCCCGGACCGCACGTGCCGCAGGGGCTGGGGATTCATTCTCCCGACGGAACGATCTGGATGAAAAAATTTTTGTCTGCATGAAGTTTTTCCCTGGGAACCAGCCCTGTTAAATTATCCTCTCTCTCTGACCCCCAAAGCCCTCGCGAGCCGATGGGGGTGGTTCCCCACCGAGTGTGGTTTGGGACCCGAGCTCGTCCCCGTGCTCTCTCCTAGCGCTGCCAGAAACATCTGGGCGGCTGTAACTCCTGCCGTGTGTTGTATTGTTTCCTTAAGACGGATTTCCAGAAACCTGTCTGATGAATCGCACGTGATTCACAAACATTGGTATTGCTTCCGCTTCCACAGACTGGAGGGCATTATACACAAAGCAGAAGTCCAGGCCTTGTTGTGAATTCTTGTCCTAATGTTTGCTGGCAGCTGGTGAATAACTGAAACCCAGCAAATTACGGTGTGGCCTTTCTGATTCTTCCTCCAAGTATGTGCTTTGAGTTTTAACAGTCGGAGTCCTCCCACCCATCTCAACTGGCATCCGAGACCCAAGAAAGTGCCCCTCGGCTCAGGACTCGCACCCAGTGCCTTCTGGGAGCGTCCCATACCTTGCACGTAGGAAGCAATGGAAGGTTTATAAAATGAGTTCACCAGCACCACAGAACTTCCTGTGCCCTAGGGGATGAAGTGTGACACATAAACAGTACAAAGCCATTTCTTCCGTTAAAGCAGCATTAACACACTCCCTGCGAAGGGCCAGATAGGAAATATTTCAGGGTTTGCCACATGCAGCGTTGAACAGTCTTTTTCTGTCTTTTACATCCCTTTAAAAAATGTTAAACCCGGGGGTCCCTGGGTGGCTCAGTCAGTGAAGCGTGTGGCTTCGGCTCAGGTCACAATCCCATGGTTTGTGGGTTCGAGCCCCACGTCGGGCTCTGTGCTGACAGCTCGGAGCTGGGAGCCTGCTTTGGAGTCTGGGTCTCCCTCTCTCTCTGCCCCTCCCCCACTCATGCTCTGTCTCTCAAAAATAAATAGACATTAAGAAAAAATGTTTAACCTATTCTTGGCTGTGGGCCTTATGCAATGGCAGAGAGCAGGGTTTCCTGAGGGGCCCCAGATTGAAGGGGTTGCTTTAATAAAAGGGCTGATGGGGTGCCTGGGTGGCTCAGTCGGTTAAGCGTCCGACTTCGGCTCAGGTCATGATCTCACGGTCCGTGGGTTCGAGCCCCGCGTCAGGCTCTGTGCTGACCACTCAGAGCCTGGAGCCTGTTTCAGATTCTGTGTCTCCCTCTCTCTCTGACCCTCCCCCGTTCATGCTGTGTCTCTATCTCAAAAATAAATAAACGTTAAAAAAAAATTGAAAACAAAAATAAAAAGGCTGACTAGGGGCACCTGGGTGGCTCAGTGAGTTGAGTGTCCAACTCTTTGATTTTGGCTCGGATCGTGATCCATGGTCATGGGATCGAGCCCTGTGTCCAGATCTGCACTGAGTGTGGAATTTGCTGAAGATTCCCTCTCTCTCTGTCTCTGTCCCTCTCCCTGCTGCTCGCACACTCTCTGTCTCTCAAATAACAAAAGTAACAAGGGCTGTTTCAGGTGCTCACCACCCTCGGTTCTACCCCCTCCCGCCCTCCTCTCCTACCTTTATTCCAGCAAGGAGTTGAAACAAAGACTAGGGTATAAAAGTTAACAGTTAAAATGGCGTTCCTTTCAGAGCAATGTCACTCTCGTGGGCCTATAGTCAACACGGGTCTAGATGCCCACCGTATGCCAGGCCTGCATCTGGGCCGTGGGGTCAGAGACGGTGGGGACGGACGACCTCTCCCAAGTTTCCAGCCTTGGTAACGAGGCACGTGGAAGGCCTGGCAAGTTGGTGTGCCACGTCTGGTAGCAGAGGGGCTGTTTGGGGCTGGGTGTTGACCCGAGAGAGCTCCGTGGGGCAAGATGTTTAGCCCAGATATTGCCAGGTGACCAGGAAGTCCCCAGGTGCACAGGGCAATGGTGGGGAGACCCTCGGCGTGGTCTTCGAGGTGTCAGGGTGGGTGGGTCCATGCAAAGGCCCGGACAAGGACATCGCTGGAGGTCACGGTTTGGGAGGGGACGCGTAGCGAGGATGGGGCTTGGGCTCTGTGTTAGGCAGCTCAGCCACCATAACAAAACACCACAGCTGGGGGGGCTTAAACAACAGAAGTGTCCATCTCTCGGTTCTGGAGGCGGACGTCCAAGATCAAGGTACTGGCTGATGCAGCGGGTAAGGTTCTTCCTGGCTTGCCGATGGCCACCTTCTCGCTGTGTCCTCACACTGCAGAGAGGGGGCGAGCGCGTTCTCTGGAGTCTCTTAATAGGACCCTAACCCCAGCTTGAGGGTCCCTCCCCGGCTCATGCTCTCTCTGTCAAAAATAAACATTAAAAAAAAAAAAAGTTTTAAAGTTTATTTAGAGAGAGAGCATGAGTGGAAGAAGGGCAGAGAGAGGGAGAGCAAGAATCCGAAGAAGGTTCTGCGCTGTGAGCATAGAGCCCAATTTGGGGCTTGATCTCACAAACCTGTGAGATCACGACCTCAGCCCAAATCAGGAGTCCCACACTTAACCATCTGAGGCATCTAGGCACCCCTTAATGAACACATCTAAACTTAAAAAGTAAATTTTATTGGACATGGATTTCTAAGTTTTTTTTAATGCTTATTTCTGAGAGACAGAGTGTGAGCAGGGAAGGGGCACACAGAGAGAGGGAGACACAGAATGCAAAGTAGGCTCCAGGCTCTGAGTTGTCAGCACAGAGCCCGACGCGGGGCTTGAACTCACAAACCGAGAGATCATGACCTGAGCTGAAGTCGGACACTTTGAGCCACCCAGGGGCCCCTGGACATGGATTTCTTAGTGAAGTGTAGTGAAAGTATTTTTTTTTTTCAGTTCCTAAATCCATGAATGAATATTATTTAAGTCTAGAAGGGGTTCAATGAAAATTAACAGAAAAAAAAAAAAGGAAAGAAAGTATAAACCAATTTTTGAGGACGGATTCAGGTTTCGTGGGGCCTGAAGCTATGAAATTTGGCAAATTTCTTTTAATAAAAATAATGTAGACTTAATTCAAAATCAAGGGGCACCTGGGTGGCTCAGTTAAAGCGTTTGACTTTGGCTCAGGTCGTGATCTCACAGTTCATGAGTTTGAGCCCTGTGTCAGGCTCTGTGCTGACAGCTTGGAGCCTGGAGCCTGCTTCGGATTCTGTGTCCCCCTCTTTCTGCCCCTCCCCCCCCCCCACACACACACACACTCTCTCTCTCTCTCTCTCTCTCTCAAAAATAAACATTAAAAAAACTTTTTTTTAAAAGAATTCAAAATCAAACGTGAAAGTGGATATTATAGAGAATGAAAAAAATTGCTTACAAATTTTAAAAGTTGGTGGATACTATAAACCTCACAAAATCCAGAAAGATAACATATTTTAATTAACCACTTGACACGCTTCTATGTGTCAGGCAGCTAATAGAAAAATAACATTGGGCTGCTACGTTTGATTGCTTCTTATGACAATTTCATAGCACTATTTTGCTGGCTATGAAGATAATGCCATCTTTCCTCCTGCGCGGTTGGTTGAAATTTGGTTTTTTGGTGGTTTGGATGCATAGACGTGTGACCACACACAGATGTCTCTGCTGTTTGTAGTGAATGCTGATAAACTTTATTTCACATGCTCCTATCAAAAAGGGGAAAGTAAGGCCCATGTTTAGCTGCTTCCGCTACGCGAGGAGGACGCTCTCGACAGAATTCCATCTGTCCCGTTACGGATGGAAACCGAATCCTCTGATGGGAGTTTTCCTGATTGAAAGGATTTTCTAGGGCACCAGGTGGCTCAGTTGGTTAAGCAGACGACTCCCGTCCCAGCACAGGTCACGGTCTCCCAGCTCGTGGGATCGAGCCGCGCATTGGGATCTGTGCTGATAGCAGAGAATCCCAAGTGGATTCTCTCTCTCTCTCTCTCTTTCTCTCTCTCTCTGCCTCTTCCCAGCTCGCTCTCTCTGTCGCTGTCTCAAAATAAATAAAAGAAAGAAAGGATTTCCCCCCGAGTAGCTTCTGTTCCATGCACTTCAAAACCCGCCCTCACCCACAGCTACTCAGTGCCAAACCCCTCCGGACCTGGCCGCGTCACTAGTGTTTGTGGCCACACCGCATGTTCACAGCTAGGCCACGCGTTCCTGGCCACGTGACATCAGCACAACAATGTCCGCAATCTCATGGTGTCCATACCACGGGATCCCCTCTGTCGCCACCTGCACATCAGAGTGCCTGGCGATTCCGCTCGGTGGAAAGCAGGAATGTGCCCGGAAGCCGGTCCACACCAGACAGCACCGACCAGGGAAGTCACTGTGAACCCCCAACCACATCCCACCAAACCCAAACTAAGCGTACCCCTGGGGCAGGTCCTGACGTGCTCCCAGCCACTCCAGGGCCTGTGAGAGACGAGCTGGGGTGGAAAGAGGCTGTGGTCTGAAGCTATTGTATTCAAATGTCTCACTTTTGCAAATTTGACACCTTGTGACCACAAGTGGGGATCCCTAGCTGGATCCCCACCTGGCCCTGGATCCTCAGGGACGGGCCTGAAGCTTGTCCCTGTGGCCCCATAGGAGCTCCCCCCACACTGGGCAGGAGTTAAGTGTCCCCGCTTAGTGATTGGCCTTCGTGGTGGCCAAGTGCATCAACACACTAAAAGCCACTGCACTTCCCCACGACGTTGACCTAAGTCTAACCGGGACCTGCAGGCAGGGGCGAGCGACACCACTGACGAGTGACAGCAGGCAAGATCGCCCACCCAAAAAGCGAGTGTGGGTTGATGGCATCCAGTCCTCGGTTGGCAAAAATCGCTGCTCGTGTTTTCCCCACAAGTCCGGAGAACCCACAAAACGTTCAGTCGTCTCCAGCATGTTTCTTTACTTGAGGATGTTCCCTCGACCCATCAGAAGTCAGCGTGGACTTCAGCCCGTCTCCGCGAAACCCCAGAGAACGTGCAGCTGAGACCCGGCCGGCGCGTGCGCTCGTCACGTGCTTCCTCGTGGTGAAACTTGCAGAAGAGGCCGGCGTTCCCAGCGCACTTGCTGCAAATGTCGAGTACTGGTCGAGTTCTGTGATAGCCGGACAGCGCCGCGAGGGCATCGCGGCCTCGGGGGTTCTTCCTTGTCTGCTCTGCTGTCTGAGGACCCCCTCCTTCTCCCTAACGCGAGGTGCCAGAGCCCCAGCCACCTCTGACGGCTCCTCTCACTGCCCCGGCCCCAGATGCGCGGCACCCCGACGCAGGGGTGTAACACCACATCCTATTCTTAACAGAAATGCGTACGTAAGACCAGGGAAGACAGAGCTCCCCCCGCGGGGTCACGGTGCCTTCATGACAGACGCGCTTCCTCCAACATCGTGAGCTGCTTCTTTGCATGGTGCGTCTCTGGGCCAACACAGCCAGGTAGGCTTCCGGATGGGTGAGAAGTCAAGGCCGCCTCCCACGGCGAGAGTAGGCTGCTGGGGAGAGAGCGGCGGGCCCTCGGGAACATCACTGTGCAGGAGGGGCACAGACTCGTCCCCTGCGAACCACCTGTACTGTGTGCCTCGTGCAGCCTCTCAAATCACTTACACGGGATTTGGCACTTACAAATCAAGTATTCACCGAAGTCAGGCCGGGAACGAAACCGGAATGTTGGCGATGAACCGCCGTCCTTGGCCACTGTGGGTGGAATGGGCAGCCCAGAACTGGACTCTTGGGCTCCGCAAAGAAGCCGCTCTTCCTACCCAAAGAGGTTGAAATGTCTCTTCTGTTGTCCCCACCCGCTAGATCCCCAGTCCAGCGGGGACGTAGCCGATGGGACAAATTGGGGGGGGAGACCGGGGACAGAACATAACCAGGGACAGCCATGCCAGTCTTACGTCTAAAACAGGCAACCAGCTGGGACTCCTGGGTGGCTCAGTCGGCTAAGCGTCCGACTCCTGATCTCAGCTCAGGTCTTGATCTTGGGGTCTTGAGTTCGAGCCCCGATTGGGCTCTGTGCTGGACCTGGAGCTTACTTAAAAAAAAAAAAAAAAGTTTAAAACAAGCAACCAGCAGCTTGCAAATGCATCGAAGGGGCAAGCTTCTCTGCACTGTCCTCGGCAGTCGAGGCCTGACGGCACCTGGATCCCCTTGGCAAGGGCACCAAGTGGCTGAGGGCCACGCTCTGTCCCGGGACACCAGCCCTGCCCCCCAGGAGCAGGACCAATCCCTCCACACTGGCACCCGCTAGCCTTTCGTTCTTTCTTCTAAGCACTGGTTTTGAAATCTTACGAAATCTAAACTAATCAGGGCCCAAGTTACAAGTATATCTTGATGTTTTTAGTTCATCAGAAGCCTTGCCAAGCCTTTTATTTTTAAGTGTGGGCCTTAAAATATATCCTCCTCAGCTCTGGGCCAGCCAGGGGAAACCAAAATAAAACACCATCTTCTTTGGAACATGTGGCAAGTCACTGCCGCCGGAATGAGGGAGAAAGCAGAAAAGAAAGGATGTTCTGGTATAGAATAAAAATGTAGGTTTAATGCATGGAAATAGGCAATGCTTTGTACCACCAAAAGCTGTTTTCCGAGGGAGAAAATGTTAACTACAGAGTTTATGAGAAAAAGAAATGGGGGAAAAGGTATTCCTGAAAACGGACCCAGACACAGGGGTGAGGGGGGTGGAGACCCGCACACCGGAAGGGCCCGCGAGCAGGTCCCATGGCTGAGGGATCTCTCCGCGAGATCCCCCCACCGCCCCACACACAATGAGCCCCTGCCTGCCCTGCATGGTACTTAAGGGGGCTCCTTTTCTTTCCCGCGGCTTCCGGTTCCCACCCTCCGTCCTTTCGCTGTGCTGCTGGGTCCTCTAAAGCACCCTGATGATATCGCCGGACACAAACGAAGGTCACCTACACTCGGGGCAGCTCCCGGCCGTTCAACTATCTTTAAGGCTTATTTTTCAGCATCTTTCGATGTTCTCTGGGGTTTTTTTATTTTTTATTTTTTTAATTTTTCAGCCTCCTGGTTATTTAACCTAAAACCATAATTCTCTTTCCATGCTCGTAGCATTCTGGGGGGTTTCCATGTCTCCCTTCTCTGTTCAGTGACTGCCGTATCTATTCTTATTATTGTTCTTGGAGTGTTGACAATGCAGAGTGGGAAATTTTATGTCGTGTTACTGGAGAGCAACGTTCTAGATATTTGAATTTATTATTGGAGCTAGAGTGTCGTTAGAAAACAACGTGCGTGCCAGAGGAGACCGCTGATAGGGCAATCGTGGAGGTATCGGGTTAATATATAATGTATAAGTCTGTGTAATGGATAGTTTTTATTATTCATAAAATTTTCAAATGACTCACAGATGTGCGGCCCGCAGCTGTCCCTTTCTCACTAATGGCCTCGGGCTCTGACTCACAGAGGAATTTTGTGCCAAAGGGTTCTGGCAGCCACTACAGTTCTTGTGATAGTCCCAGGGAGGGAATCATTCACTGTCAGCAGGGGCGACGAGGACAAACCAAGAAAACGCCGAGCCGGGAGTTGCTGGTTAAGAAAGGACACTGGACCCCGGCCTGTGAGCTGCTTTCAGAAACCAACTATTGACTTCCAGATTCTTCCCATCGACTCAACTTTGGTGTCTTTTCCATTTACAAAGTCCGCTCTTCCTCTCCCCCCTCCCCCACGCCGGGGCAAATCAAAGTGGCCCCCGGATGGAGGCTGGAGAACCGCCAGCAGTGTGGACAGCTGATTCCCTCGGGAGGGTGCCCGCGGCACCCTCACCTGCCGATGCAGAGAGTGTGGGCCTGGCCACACCGCCCTCACGGCGCTCCCTGGGCGCCCAGGGCTCCAGAGCCCAGCTGCTCAAGCGTAATGCTGTAGGAAGCACCCAAAGGCGCATGTGGAAATGCTGGTTCCTGGGCCCGGGGAGCGCACTGCCGCCCGCACGTACATGCAAGGAAGCAGGCTGACGTTCTGCGGCCGCCGCCACAAGGAGGGGGCCCGGTGCAGGAACGGAGAGTCTGGGCAGGGTGGTCTCACGAGTCACAGGTGTGGGACTCGTGGGTCTGAGGTCCAGGGCCCACGCAGGGCGCGGGGTGGAAATGTGTCCCTGTCCAGCTGTAACTGGTGGTGGGGGGGGGGGGGGGCGGGGCTCACCTCAGCCAACCACTGACGAGACACAGGACAGGAAATAGCAGAGTCTGTGTATAAACGGGCATCTTCGTGGGTCACGTGGGAGGGAGGGAAAGGCCCGAGGGGGAGTCTTACCTGAGGCAGAGGCAGGGGAAGCGGGCGTTCTCAAGGTCGCAGCTTTCTGGGGGATCAGCTGAAGCTCACTGTCGTCAGCATCGATAATCTGCTTTTCGGGGGGCGCCTGGGTGGCTCAGTCGGTTAAGCGTCGGACTCGATCTCAGCCCAGGTCTCGATACCTGGGTGCTGAGTTCAAGCCCCACGCTGGGCTCTGCACGGAGCATGAAGCCTCCTTGGGGAAAAAAAAAAAAAATGTGCATTGTGACAAATGCCCAGACTTTGAGAAGGTCTGAGATCTGGGATCTTTGAGAAACTCTGCTCTGGGGTGTTGGAGGGACGCAGGCGCCATGTTACCCCGCACCTTTGCCTGTCGTGCGGTGACCGAGATGCTGAGATGTAGCCAACCGCCCAAGCCCTCTGCAGTATTTGCTATTATGTTTGTTCATGGATGCTGATTTTCCACGTCTCAAACTTCAGAGGCCTGAGGCCCATACGTTCCCCACGACGAATGAGGGGCACCCATCGCACGGAGAGTCTGTCCAGGGATGGCCTGGCCAGCCCAGCCGAGGGTCTGGCCCCTGCCTTCTCTCCTCAGTGGCCTTCGCCAACCTGTCCTCTCACCTGGCCTGTTGTCTGACCAGAACCACCCCGGGCCTCTCTGTGACAGCCCTGAGTGCTGGGCAGGTGGCCGCTGCTCCCGAAGGGCCCCAGCCGCCTCTCCCTGCTCTCCCCTGGCAGCTTTCTGCCACCCCCTCCCCATTCCCTGTGCTGGCTGGGCCCGCGGGACACAGAGGGCACTCGAGCTGAGGGATCTGAAGACACTTCATCCAGGCGCTGGCTCCGAGCTGCGGGCACAGGGTGCCGCGGTGTTCGACCCTAGCACCCTAACGTGGGGTTGTCGAGAGCTGGGAGCCCATGGAGAGAGGGCAGAGGGAGGGAGCGGTTCCCAGAAGCGGAGGAGGCAGGTGAATACTGCAAGTGTGGCAGTGAAGCAGGGGACCCCACCCCCCACCCCGCACCGGGACCTAGCCTGAGCCCTGCCCCCCTCTCCTCCTCCTACTCTCTCATTGGCCAACCCACTGGGAAGCCAGAGGAGGGAGCCCGGGAGGAGGCATGCAGGTGGCCCATCCCCAATCCACCCTGCAGCCCTGGCCGGGCCCCTCAGGCTCTGAGGTCAGGGGCTCAGGTGCTGAGGTCAGGGGCTGGGTGCAGGCCTGGTCGCTGACCAGCCCGAGGTGCACACTCGGGGTGATCGCACTGGGACAGGCGGTACGAGGCTGCCACCAGCTCCCAGGGCTAGTGCTGACCCCGCAGGCCCCACAAGACTGCCCTCACTCCAGCTGCCAGCAGCACTTTGGGGGTTCCAGGCCACTCGTGCTTGTTTTATATATTTTTATTTTTTTAACGTTCATTTATTTTTGGGAGACAGAGAGAGACAGAGCATGAGCAGGGGAGGGGCAGAGAGAGACGGAGACACAGAATCCGAAACAGGCTCCAGGCTCCGAGCCGTCAGCCCAGAGCCCGACGCGGGGCTCGAACCCACGAACAGCAAGATCATGACCTGAGCCAAAGCTGACTGCTTAACCGACTGAGCCACCCAGGCGCCCGTAGGCCACTCGTGCTTCTGGCCAACTGTTTGCAAACTCGGGAACTCCTCCCACCTGCTCTGGTTCAATCATGTGCTAGGACGACTCACAGAGCTCAGGAAAGCACCAGAACAATGGTTCCAGGTTTCCCATAAAGGGTACAGATCAGGCTCTGCCTCAAGAGACCTCAAGGTGAAGTCCGGGCGGGACTCACACCGTTGGGTGCGCTGTCTTCTCAGCACATCCCTGTGTCCCCAGCCAGGAGGCTCACCTGAGCGTCTGGGTCTGGAGTTCCCGTGACGGGCTATGACACAGGCACGCCGAGCCCCTGCACAGGAGCTCCGTCTCCAGCCCCCTCCCCTCCCTGGAGATCCAAAGTTCAGCCTGATATCACTTGACCCAAAGTCCCAACCCTCTAACCCATGTTGGCCTTTGTGGCATGAAGTGCGCCCGTCCCGAAGCTGTGTAGGGGCCATCAGCCACCCCACTGGCCTACACCTGGATGCGGTCTGACGGTTTAGAGGCCCCCCTTCCAGGAACCAGCCACAAAAACCTGCCAAATTCTTCAGGCTTCCCAGTGGCACAGCAGGGGACCCACGGAGCCACCTGGAAGCCGCTCTCCTGTGGGGGAAACCAGAGGATGCCGAAGCGTCTGGCAAGGCTCCCCTGATGGCCCCAGGTGCCCAGGAGAGAAGCCAGACATCTAAGATGTCCTCGCGGGAGATGGCGTTTGCCGTGAACTCTCCGGGCCGGCACTTCGGCCTCGCCAACGCAACAGCACGAGACACATGCAATATGTTCTGAGCTGCGAGTGACCAAGAGGTCACACGTTTATTCCTTATGACTCCATATGTCCGGGTTTTCAAATGGCTCTCTGACTAAGTGTATGAACTTGGGGGGATTTAGCTTGTCGTTAATTCTTTACAGGGACTCTGATGGTTTCAGGAAGTAAACTCTTCTAAAGTATTTAAATATTTATGGACTGAGATAAATCCGTCTGTGTTCTTAATCTGTTCGAACATCTTTGCCACAGCTGACACCGTGTAGTAGATGCTTCCTATGTAACCAAGCACATCACTGTGAGGGACAGCCTGCTTCTGTTCTGAGGAGCGCGGTGTCGGGATGCAGGGAGGCCTACTTCTGTTGTTAGTTTGTTTGTTTAATTAAAAAAAACTTCTGTGTTAACGTGTATTTATTTTTGAGAGAGACAGAGACAGAGTGCAAGCTGGGGAGGGGCGGAGAGAGGGAGACACAGAATCCGAAGCAGCTCCGCGGGGCTCGAACCCTGAACCACGAGATCATGACCTGAGCCGAAGTCGGACGCTTAACCGACTGAGTGGCCCAGGTGCCCCCGTTAAATATTTTGAATACACAATCTGATATACTGACTTTTTTTTTTTAAATGTTTAATGTTTATTTATTTTGAGGGAGACAGTGGAGGAGGGGCAGAGAGAGAGGGAGACACTGAATCCGAAGCAGGCTCCAGGCTCCGAACTGTCAGCACAGAGCCCGACGCGGGGCTCGAACCCACAAACTGCGAGATCGTGACTTGAGCCGAATCTAGAGTCAGACGCGTAACCCACTGAGCCCCCCAGGCACCCCGAGACCTACTTCTGGTGCCTGTCTTCCCCGTAGACTCGGCGTAAGGTTTCCGGTGAGATCCTTAAGTTCATGGTGCCCCTGCTTCGCCATAAAATGGGATCGATGACACTTTCTCCTGCACCAGTGGCACGGCATATCTGGGATTTGTTTTAAGCTACTCAAGGGGGAAAAGAGAACGAGACGGAGAGGAAGTGAGATGCGGGAAACGTTAATGATTTGACAGCTGAACGATGGGCACACAGAGGTTTGTTACACTTTTCTCCCCGCTTTTGTGCATGTGAAAATCTCCAAAATAATAAGTTAGAAAAACCCACAACAATAACACCTGCCCCTGTCTGCCACGCAGGAATGGCTTAACGTTCAGCACTGTCCTCGGAGTACCTTTGCCTCTCGGAGAAGGATGCCACATAAACACGTTGAGTTATTACTCTGTGGCCCTCAAATTATTGTATCACCCCTGGAGGTATCGTTGACAGAGAGCCAGAAAATAGATTGGGGCCCATGGGAAGACCGGCTATGAAACACAAAGATAAAACTTTCAAAGTGTCGGAGGCTGCACGGAGGATTTCATCTGAGTATGACAAACCGAAAGCCCATCTGGGCAGATCGGTGATGTAGGAAATAAACTCGCAATATATCAAAAATATGTTGCCCAGTAGCTGACAATTTATTTCCGGAGCTCCATATGTGTCACATTTCCAGGCTCATAAATGATAAATAATAAATTTTTATTTATAAATCACTGGTTCCCAGAGGCAGATGCACACACCGAATGGAAAGAAGCTGCCGGAGAAGCTGGTTAATTTCCAGCAACGCGACTCCCGTCGCCAGGTGGTGGTTTATCCAGTTTGGGGAATTAGCGAGCCGATGAGCAAGGCCGTGGCCCCCGTAACGCGAGGTGGAGAATGGGAGGACAGCATCTGAGGTGCAGGGTGGCAGACAGAGCCACGAAAAGCGGGCTGCTGAGGTTTGCACGTTAGTAGAGGTGAACACACGTGTCCCTCCGTGGAAGGAGCGTACTTGCAAAGACATTGCTGTTGGCCTCTGACAACCCCCTGAGCTTTCTAGAATAGTGTAAAGAGAGTTATCTGGTGTGAAACCCCCTGGAAGGAAGAGAAGGCTTCCTCAAAGACCTGCGGGGTTGGGGGGGGGGGGGGGCGGGCAGCACACATGTGCTCAGCAGGGGTCTAGAACTGCTTCCAGAAAGGACAGCCACCAAGAAAGGCCATATGGGTCTTGCTAAAACTAGCAGGCAAATGTATGCAAAACTATTCTGCAGCTCGACCTCAACTTAAAAAAAACTTTTAATTAAAAAAACGTCTTAAGTTTATTTATTTTGAGAAAGAGAGCGTGTGGGGGAGGGGCGGAGAGAGAGAAAGAATCCCGAGCAGGGTCCACACTGTCAGCACGGAGACTGAGATCATGACCTGAGCTGAAACCAAGAGTCGGACGCTTAACCAACGTGAGCCACCCAGGCGCCCCCTTAATTTTTTTTTTTTAACGTTTATTTATTTTTGAGAGACAGAGTGTGAGCGGGGGAGGGGCAGAGAGAGAGAAAAAGACACAGAATGTGAAGCAGGCTCCAGGCTCCCAGCTGTCAGCCCAGAGCCCGACGCGGGGCTCGAACTCGTGAGCCGCGAGATCATGACCTGAGCCAAAGTCAGCGGCTCAACCGACTGAGCCACCCAGGCGCCCCTCCATCCCATTGTTAAACAACCTTCCAAAGACCCATATTAGGCACATTCTGTTTTCCAGAAACAAGTCTGTTGTCTAATCTCTCCGTGCATCGCGGCTAGGATTTGCGCAGAACCCAAGTGCATTTGTTTGCAGACCTGTGTGTGTCTCGTGTGACCGGTGGCAAGCAAGACAGACACACAGCCGCCACGGAAGGCATGCTGTTGACCCGGCCCACAAGGTCCGGCCCAGGCTTTGTTCTCTTTTTCCCCTCATTGAGAAGATGTTGCAGAAACAGCAGCTCTGCTCCCTGATGTCTCGAGAGATGGTAATCATTTTGGCAAGATTAGGAAAACGGCCAGGAAGGAGGGGCAAGAAGAAAAAGAACATTTTTTGGCATGATGTGTCTTTTTGTGCTAACTCTGTGCCGCCCCGAGCACAGGAGGGCGGTGGGCCAGCTCCACCCCCCGGACACCCATCTGTAGCCGCCCCCACCCAGACGAGCGAGAGCAGATCTGGGTTCCTGCAGGGGCCAGTGGGCCAGCTGGTGGGCAGGGAGGCAGGAGACGGCTGCAGCCACCCCCTCTGCCCCGCACTCCCCTCCAGACAGGAGCGTCTAAGTCCTGGGGACTTCCACAAGCGGGAGGGCAACCTTCCCGCTGTGGGCAGACAGGAAGCAGGAGGTAGGATTTGAAGACACATTTCCTTTCCTTCTTTCTTTCTCTCTTTCTTTCTTTGTTTCTTTCCTTCAAGATTTTATTTGTAAGTAATCTCTACACCCTACATGGGGCTTGAACTCACAACCCTGAGATCAAGAGTCACACGCTCTACTGACTCGAGCCAGCCAGGGGCCCCTGAAGGCACATTTTCTGAAGCGGAGTCTCAACCACATAATCCCTCCAGGAAGAACCAGGGGTGAATGGCTAACAGGCCTTCCAGGCCCATCTCCCGGCAGCTTTGGCGGCCACGGGGCAATAAATAAATGCAGGTCTCTCCCGATGGCCTCAATGTGCCATTGTTAAGACCTAAATAGAAATGAAAAGGGGCACTGTTAGTTAGGCCTTTCCAGAGAAACAGAGCTGATAAGACGGAGATTTTAGATGATAGAGAGGTAGATAGATAGATAGATAGATAGATAGATAGACAGACAGACAGATAAAGTAGACAGGTTTTAAGCAGTTGGCTTATGCCATTGCAAGGGCTGGCAAGTCTGAAACTCGCAGGGCAGGCCAGCAGGCTAGAAACTCTGGTAAGAGTTGGTGCAGCTTGAGTCCGAGACCAATGTCCGTCTGCTGGTAGAATTCCTTCCTCCTGGGGGACGTGTCTTTGCTCTCAAGACCTTCACCTGATGAGATGAGGCCCACCCACACCTTGCAGGGTAATCTACTCCACTCAAAGTCTACTGACTTAAATGTTAATCCCATCTAAAAGATACCTTCACAGCCACCTCTGGACTGGTGTTTGGCCACACATCCGGACACCACGGCCCAGCCGAGCTGACATATAAAACCGACCATCACGGGTTCCAGAGCTCAGGACTCATCATCCTGCCTGGGTTTAGAGCCCATGCCCAGAGCCAGCTGCACACACTGGGGACGTTCCACGGTTCCTGCTCGTTGTGCTTCCTTCAACCTGTCGGTGCATGCTAGCAGGCTCCCTTAAGGCGGGGGCACACGCATCTGGCCCCCGCGCGGTCCGCTGTGCGTCTGTGACCCCAGCCTGCTTCTGTTCTGTTCTGTAGTGTGGCCTCATCCACTGCTGGCCCGCTTTTGCCTGCTGCTGGTGATTACGTTTTGACGGATCATTGACCCGGTCAAGAAATTCTCTTTCTCCCCCCTTCTCTCTTTCTAAACATACAGTAGAATATGATTCAGCCTTAAAGGGGAAGGAAGTCCTGAGCTGTGCCACAACGCGGATGAACCCAGAGGACACCACATCGACTGAAATAAGCCGGTCACACCAGCACAAAGGCTGTGTGATTCCTCTCGTGGGAGGAGCCTGGAAGGTGTCAGAGACAGCAAGGAGAGCTGTGGGCACCAAGGGCACGGGCCCGGGGCTACTGCTCAGGGGTCACGGGGCCCCTGCTTCCCCAGACGGAAGCACCTTGTGAACAGCGGTGGGAACGGAGCACAGCAGTGAGCGCCCGAGGTCGCCGCTCCCTTACAAGTCGTCAGAACGGCAAACTTTCTGTTACGCGTGTTTTATCACAAGCGTGTTACGTAGTTCCCCCAAACGTGGGGATTTTTCGTCATGTTTCTATTACTGACTGGTACTTTAGTTCCATTGCAGGGCGAGGACATGTTCCGAAGGACTTCAGATCCTCTTGAATCCCTCGAGACCTGAGCGCACGCGCTGGCCTCGTCTGTCCTCACGTCGATCGCGTTTCGACTGTTCACCGATTCCATCAAGAAATGCTCTCTTGGAAGAACCGGCTTCTGTCAGATTATAGAATCGAAATCGAGTCATTTGGAGAGTTGCTGGAGCATACACGGTATTGCGGTATTTGAGCAGTGCCTGGATGTGGTGTGTGTGACCCTGGAGGAGAGGATCAAAACTGAGCTCCAATTAGAATAAAAAGCAGGCAAGATTGCCCCGAGCATGCAACACCCAGCTCGGGACCCAGCAGCTCGGAGGCTTTCAATCACAGACCAACGGGCAAGTTGAGAGATGTCCCTGAGGAAGAGAAAACTCTACAAAGAGCTCCTGCTGAATAACCGATGGGAAATCAATTCAAAGAGCGTGACTCTCCTGTGTGACATTAGAGTCCAACCAGGAGCCCCCAGGAGCCGTTTGGGGGAGTCAGGGTGGTCAGAACTGTGATCAGAACAGCACCGAGATGCCACCTGCCTTTCCCCCGTCACGTGCGCCTCGTCAGCGCGGAGCATCCAGGCATGGCACCAAAACCCACTGCTGGTCACCGCGCTCTGTACCCGGGCCCACTCACTGTCAAAACAGGACAGGTGTCCTTGATGGGGCAGAATGTATTGATTAATTTTATTAAGTCTTGACCACCGAATAAGCAGCTTTTAATATCTGTGTGAGAGGGGTGCCTGGGTGGCTCGGTCGGTTAAGCGTCCGACTTTGGCTCAGGTCACGATCTCCTGGTCTGTGAGTTCGAGCCCCGTGTCGGGCTCTGTGCTGACAGCTCAGAGCCTGGAGCCTGTTTCAGATTCTGTGTCTCCCTCTCTCTCTGACCCTCCCCCGTTCATGCTCTGTCTCTCTCTGTCTCAAAAATAAATAAACGTTAAAAAAAAATTCTTTAATATACATGTGAGGAAGGGGGGGGTGCCCTCCAAGTCCCTTTGGGGGCAGGGTCCCCCGCCCCAATTCAGTGATCACCTGGGGGAAAACTTTGATGGTTTGAGTTGACTTCCCCGCTGTGATCACCTGTGATCCCGTCCCAGTCTTTGGGGACTTTTCCGTGAGGCGAGTGGGGACGTTCACAGCTGTGGGTTTCTTACGCTGACTTATGAGGTGTATCAACACTTGTATGTGTATGTCAGAGGATGAATACTTTTCAGATGACCCAGTGGCCGTGTGACAAGATCATGTGTGGGCAACACATCCATTGGAAGTGCCAGAGAGAGCAATGGATTTCAGGCCAACGGCACAAAACGTTCGTCGATGTGGCGTCAGGCTCCCCTTGGTCACAGACCTCTCAGAAATGTCTACCTGTGGTTTTAGTGGGTTTTAGTGGAGTATCTATGTAAATACTCCTCCCGAGTCCAACTTCAGGCCAACTGCTCTGGGGAAATGCAAGTCTAAATTTCCCAATTCCTCATATTTAGGACATTTCTTACATTATAAACTTAACCTCTTGGCGTGCCTGGGTGGCTCAGTCGGCTGGGCACCAGACTCTTGGTTCCGGTTCAGGTCATGATCTCACAGTTTGTGAGATCCAGCCCTGCGTCGGGCTCTGTGCTGACAGCACGGAGCCTGCTTGGGATTCTTTCTCTCTCCCTCTCTCTCTGCCCCTCCCCTGCTCTTGAGTGCATGCACTCTCTCTTTTTCAAAATAAAATAAATAAAACTTAAAATTAAAAGCAAATTTTTTTGTACACCCGTGTTCATGGCAACATTATACACAATAGTCAGGGGTGAAGATAACCCGAGTGTCCATGGAATAAGCAAAATATAGAATATCCAGACGATGGAATACTATTCAGCCAAAGAAAGGAAGGAAATCCATACTGAAAACTATAGGTCAGGGATGAGAGAAATCGTAGAAGCCACAAAGATATAGAAAGACACACTGTGCTCGTGGATTGGAAGTTAGTATTGTTAAAGTGTCCACACTACCCAAAGCAATCTACACATTCGTGCCCCATCAGGTGCAAGCCCCTCCATATCCCAATAATATTTTTCATGGAAGAGAACAATCTTTTTTTTGAACAAATTATTGTATTTTATGTTTTTAATTTTTATCCATTTTTTTTTTGAGAGACAGAGACAGAGCACAAGCAGGGGTGAGGGAGAGAGAGAGAGAGAGAGAGAGAGAGAGAGAGACACAGAATCGAAGCAAGCTCCAGGCTCTGAGCTGTCCGCACAGAGCCCGACCTGGGACTTGAACCCACGAACCGCGAGATCATGACCTGAGCCAAAGTCGTACCCTTAGCCGACTGAGCCACCCAGGCACCTGGAGAACAAACAATCTTAAAATGTGTATGGAACCACAGATGCTCTTGAATAGCCAAAGAAATTTTGAGAAAGCGCAAACTGAAAGATATTATCCTGTCTGATTTCAAATTGTTGCAATGTTATACTAATCAAAATAGTATGGTAGTAGCATAAAAACAGACACACAGATCAGTAGAACAGAACAGAGAACCTAGAAATAAGATCGTGCCTATGAGATCAATTAATGTATGGCAAAGGAGACAAGAATACACACTGGGGAAAAGACAGTGTCTTCAATAAATGGTGCTGGGAAAGCTGGATGGTCACATGCAAGAAAGAAAGAAAGAAAGAAAGAAAGAAAGAAAGAAAGAAAGAAAGAAAGAAAGAAAAAGGAAGGAAGGAAGGAAGGAAGGAAGGAAGGAAGGAAGGAAGAGAAAGAAAGAAAAAAAGAAAGAAAGAAAGAAAGAAAGAAAGAAAGAAAGAGAGAAAGAAAGAAAAAGAAAGGAAGGAAGGAAGGAAGGAAGGAAGGAAGGAAGGGAAAGAAAAAAAGAAAGAAAGAAAGAGAGAAAGAAAGAAAAAAAGAAAGAAAGAAAGAAAGAAAAAGAAAGAAAGGAAGGAAGGAAGGAAGGAAGGAAAAGAAAGAAAGAAAGAAAGAAAGAAAGAAAGAAAGAAAGAAAGAAAGAAAGAAAGGAAGAGAAAGGAAGGAAGGAAGGAAGGAAGGAAGGAAGGGAAAGAAAGAAAGAAAAAAAGAAAGAAAGAAAGAAAGAAAGAAAGAAAGAAAGAGAAAGAAAGAAAGAAAAAGAAAGAAAGAAAAAGAAAGAAAGAAAGAAAGAAAGAAAGAAAGAAAGAAAGAAAGAAAGAAAGGAAGGAAGGAAGGAAGGAAGGAAGGAAGGAAGGAAGGAAGGGAAAGAAAGGAAAAAGAAAGAAAAGGACACGAAACCAGACCACTATCTTACACCCTGCACAAAAATTCACTAAAAACGAACTAAAGACTTGAATACAATCCCTGAAACCATGAAACTCCTAGAAGAAAACATAGGTGGTGACCTACTTGCCATCAGTCTTGGCAATAAATATTTGGATCTCACACCAAAAGCAAAAGCAAGGATAAACGGGTCGGGCGATATCAAACTACAAAACCTTCTGCACAGCAAAGGAAACCATCAATGAAATAAGAAGCCAACCCACTGAATGGGAGAAAATATTTGCAAGTCATATATCTGATAAGGGGTTAACACCCCAAAATATAGAAAGAACTCATAAGACACCATAACAAACAAACAAACAAAAACCCACACAATCTAGTTAAAAAATGGACAGATGATCTGAACATTTTTCTAAAGAAGACATACAAACACATGAAAAGTTGCTCGACATCATTAATAATCAGCGAAATGCAGGGGCGCCTGGGTGGCTCAGCCACTGAAGCGTCCAACTTCGGCTCAGGTCGTGATCTCGCGGTCTGTGAGTTCGAGCCCCGCGTAGGGCTGTGCTGACAGCTCGGAGCCTGGAGCCTGCTTCGGATCCTGTATCTCCCTCTCTCTCTGACCCTCCCCTGCTCATGGTCTGTCTAGCACTCAAAAATAAATGAACATTTGGGGCGCCTGGGTGGCTCAGTCGGTTAAGCGTCCGATTTCAGCTCAGGTCACGATCTCGCAGTCCGTGAGCTCGAGACCCGCGTCGGGCTCCATGCTGACTGCTCAGAGCCTGGAGCCTGCTTCGGATTCTGTGTCTCCCTCTCTCTCTGCCCCTTCCCTGCTCATGCTCTGTCTCTCTCTGTCTCAAAAATAAACATTAAAAGAAAAAAATAGTAAGAAAAAATTTTTTTAAAGAAGGCTGTCCTGTCCCGTGCTAGAACTCGGAGGAAACTTGAGTGAAGAAGCCAGAGGCCTTCGAGAAATGCCTACGTTGGATCACTCTTTGTAACAAACAACAAAGAGAGGCTCCTTTCTGCTTTTTGGTTCCATTTTGCAGGCCCCACGAAGGCTTTTGTGTTATTTGTTTTGTAATTTCAACGAGAAGCAGATTTTTGCAAAAATGACATCAGACGATGCCCCTTGACTATGAACCTAATTTAGAAAGCAGCCCTGGGGCGTCTGGGTGGCTCAGTCTGTTAAGTGTCCGACTACAGCTCAGGTCATGATCTCACAGGGTTCAAGCCCCGCGTCGGGCTCTTTGCTGACGGCTCGGAGCCTGGAGCCTGCTTCGGATTCTGGGTCTCTCTCTCTCTCTGCCCCTCCCCTGCTCTTACTCTATCTGTCTGTCTGTTTCTCAAAAATGAATAAACATAAAAAAAAGAAAAGAAAAGAAAAAGCGGCCCAAGCGTAGGGGGCATTGAAGCCGTCTCAGGGAGGCACTGGTTGCAGGAAAGCATCAGGGTCGCTCTGGATGAGCAGGCCAGCTCTAGTCTGGCTCCGAGGAGAAAAGCCCAGCCCTCCCGGGAGCGGGCTCCAGGCCGTCAGCTTTCTGAGGTTTGGGCAGCCGCCGCGACGTGACCCCGAGGCCACCAGGAAGATACAACTGTTGTGAAATAGGAGACACGGGAGGGGCGTCTGGACGTGGACGGGATGGCTGCGAGGCAGGTGGCAGGGACGGACACAGGCTCTTCACTGGCTGGGGCCCGGGGCGGTGTGTGGGAGGACTGGCCTGGCTGGCACCGCGGGCGAGCAGGCCTTGCCAGACGTGAGCCCTGGAGGCCAGGGCCCAGCACCGCTCCTGTCTGGAGCGCGCCCTCCGCAGACATTTTCCCGGGGAGCAGATTGGAAGTTCCTGACCTGACACCTTGATCTTGGGCGGCTGGCCTGCAGAACGACCAGAGGATGCATTTCTGTTGTTTCAGCGGCCGTGTTTGTGGCAGTCCGTCACAGCTGCCCTCCCAAGGCCCTGTGCCAGGCATAGGGAGACGGAATAAGCAGGAAGGATCCCTGGGTGTCTCCGGTGGGAGGCTGCATCCTGTGGAGCTCAGCCTCTGGCTTATCTGCTTCTAGCTTTTCTTTTCTTTTCAATAATTTTTTTTTTAAGTTTATTTACTTATTCTTAAGAGAGAGAGAGTGTGAATGGGGCAGGGGCAGAGAGAGGACGGAAAGCCTCACGCAGGGTCTGTGCTGTCAGCACAGAGCCCGATGGGCTCGAACTCACAAACTGAAAGATCATGACCTGAGCTGAAGGCAGATGCTTAACCGACTGAGCCACCCAGATGCACCCCCCCCCTTCTAGCTTTTAGTTTTTTAATTGTTTTTTAAAAATATATTTATGTATTTTGAGAGAGACAGAGGGAGTGAGCAGGGGAGGGGCAGAGAGAGGGGGGAGAGAATCCCACGTGGGCTCCGTGCTGTGGGCAGAGCCCACGTGGGCTTGAAGTCACGAAACCGTGACATCATGACCCGAGCTGAAATCAAGAGTCAGATACTTAACTGGCTGAGCCACCCAGACGTTCCCTTGTCCTCGCTTTTCATTGCCTTTGTGCTGTTCTGCAGTCCCAGTTGCTGAGGGTAGACGACGACGGACACGGCTTTTGCCCGTGGACACGAAAGCGATGGAGTGGTGGGGGCGACCCTCACCCCGTGCTCCCCTCCCGAGGCAGTTCTGCGCAATTTGCAGATCCGTTCCGATATTCCTGACCCATCAATGTGTCCGTCCTTCACGCCTTCCTGTGAGCTGGTTGTCCTGTCTCACCAGTTCCCTCGTTCAGTAAAGCGTTTGGCACATGCTGATGGTGTGTGTGCGTGAGACTCACGATTCCTTCTTCGGCCAACATCACTTTTTTATTTTTTAAAACACCGATCGGCCCCAAATCTGGCTGTGGCTGCCACTTCCCTGGGACGTTTTGCTGGGATCCTTGAGGGGGACGTGTTGGTGGTGAGGACAGTGACGCCTAACCTTTTAGGACCTCATCGTTGGAATTGTTCTCTTGAGAAAAACCAAAGCTTAGGAACAAACGTCTGTGGGTCCCGTTCCCCCCCCCCCCACAGCATCCTGGCCTGAGCTCTTCACGGGCTCCTCTCAGCTTGGGCACCCCACTTTCCGGAGGCAGCCTTGACTCCTCCTCTGTGTGATCCTCTGAGAGGCACTGCTGTCCCCACTGAAGACAGAGGTAAATGATCTCGGGGAATGAAACAGCCTCCTTGGAATCCACATGGTAAGTGGCAAAGCCAGGCTATCCACCCTGGACTTGGGGCTGTGAGCCCTGGGCTCTTTTGAGCAGCCTCTCACATGCCCCAGGCATCCTCTCCTCTGTTCATCTCTCGTGTGATCTCCTTCCCCTGAGCGTGGGCAGGGCCTGCCACTTGCTTTGAACCAATAACCTACAGCACAGGTGATGGGATGTCACCTCTGGGATCACTGTCTCCAAGAATGCAAATTCTGTCTTCCTAGCAGACTCTATTCCTTGCTGGCTTTGATGACCCAAGCTGCCGGGTCCTGATTTCCTTCATGAAGACGTCCAAGTGGCAAGAAACCAAAGGTGACCTCCAGCCAAAAGCCAGCAAGGAGCCGAGACCCTCAGTCCATCTGCCCACCAGGAACTGAATCCCGACAACAACCATGTGAACCAGGAAACAGATCCGTCCCCAGTCGAGCCGTCAAATGAGACCGCAGTCCTAGCGGGCCCAGTCAAGTCATGTCTGGATTCCTGACCCGCAGAGATTGTGAGATGATAAATGTGTGCTGTTTGTAGCCACTGAGTTTTGTGACGATCTGTTACAAAGCAACAGATTTCCAATACATCTTGTCCCAGAAACATTCCTTCAAGCATTCCGTCAATATCGATTTGCCAAGCACCAGTCTAGGTGCTCAGCACGCATCGGTGACCAAAACAGAGTAAAATTCTTGCTCTTCTGAAGTATACCTTCTAGAGTTTGTATATACGTGTGGGTGGAGTGTGTGTTGAACCGTAGACACAGTGAATGAGTTGCATAGTTAATACAGTTACACAGTACGTTGCATGTAGCTACACAAGTGTGCTGGAGAAGGAAGCCGGGCGGGGTGGGTAGGGAGGGAGCTGGGCGTTCGCACTTTTAAACTTCTCATGAGAAAGGGATTTTGAGAAATGCTTCAGGGAGGTGAGGGAGAAAGCCAAGCAGATATCTTTGGAAAGAGCTTAGGGCGGAGGCAACAGCCCAAATGCCCAGAGGCTGAATCAGGCCGGGGAGTGAGAGGAACAGCTGGGGTGAAGGGGAGGGTGAAGGGAGCTGAGGTCAGAGGTGCAGGGAGAGAGGACTGTGTCGACCCCCTTGGGCTCCTGTAAGGACTCGCTTTTACTCTGGATCTGATGGAGCTGTTGGAGGGGTGGAGTGGAGCGGAGCAGTGATGTGATCTGACTTACTTATTTTGAGACAGAGGGAGGCGGGGAGGGAATCCCAAGCAGGCTCCAAACCATCAGCACAGAGCCTGACGCGGGGCTCAATCCCACCTACTGTGAGATCACGACCTGAGCCAAAACCAAGAGGCGGACGCTTAACCGACTGGGCCCCCCAGGCGCCCACCCCTGATTTATAAAGGCTCGTCCCCATGGCCGCATCCCATCATTGCTGGTGACCTCCCGCCCCTGCCCGCCCATGCGAACCCAGGCAGCTCAGACAGCTCACACTGGCCGCCTTAATAAGCCAGAGACTTGCCCGTGTTTCTGAGTGGCTTTGGAGCTCGTGTGTCCTACCGGTGTCTCCAGATCCCGGCCCTTCCATAAGGACAGCTCAAGCCCTGCCCCCCCCCCCCCCAGCCTGAACCTCACACCCCCATGCGACGCAGCGGGTACCTCTGTGCCCTCGTAGCGTTGCTGTTTGCTTTCCACACCGGACCACGGGTTCTGCCCGGCAGGGCCCGAGTCTTGCCTCTCTCCTACGTGTCCCCACCGAGCCTGGACACCGCTTCGGCAGGCTGGCCGGCACCTTGGCACGGTTCTTTCTGCCTTTCCGTGTGGCTTTTCTCAAAGCACTGCTCCACCCCCCTGACCACCCCCACCTACCGCGTCCTGCTCCCCACCGCCTCCCGGTATGACGGCACCTGCTGTCACCCGCAGGTTTCGCTCTTTCTTTGAGAGCAGGGAGAGGGAGGTGCCGAGGGAGAGGGAGGGAATCTTAAGCAGTCTCCACATCCAGCGGTGAGCTCGAAGCGGGGCTCGATCTCGAGGCTGCGAGGTCATGATCTGAGCTAAAATCGAGTCGGATGCTCTACCGACTGAGCCACCCAGGCGCCCCAGTCACGTGACTACTTCCGCGAGCAATTACAGGTGGTTTTTCATTTCACACCCTTAAACATGGTCCTTGGTAATAGTAACAAATGTTGGTATTTGTTACTAATATCTGTTACTGTTACTGAATAATAGTAACAAACCTGTAGAAAAAACATGGAGGGGCACCTGGCTGGCTCAGTTCCTGATGATTCCAACGCTTCATGTTTGCTCAGGTCATGATCGCAAGGTCTGTGAGTTCGAGCCCGTGTCGGGCTCTGTGCTGACAGCTTGGAGCCTGGAGCCTCCTTTGGATTCTGTCTCCCTTTCTCTCTCTACCCCTCCCCTACTCGCACTCTGTCTCTCTCTCTCTCAAAAATAAATAAAAAACATTAAGAAAAAAAAAAAGAAAAAAGTTGAGGGGCTCCTGGGTGGCTCAGTCGGTTAAGCATTCAACTCTTGTTTTTGGCTCAGGTCACCATCTCGTGGTTTCTCGAGTTCGAGCCCCACATTGGGCTCTGTGCGGACAACGTGGAACCTGCTTGAGATTCTCCCTCTCTCTCTCTGCCCCTCTCCTGCTCGCACTGTCTTTCTCAAAAATAAATAATAAATTTAAAAAAAAGAAAAAAAAAAGGAAAAATAGCCGGAATGGCCACTTACCTGCGAATGTTCGTTTGGAAACCACCTGGCCCTCAACATTAGGGTGGAAGCCGTGGGTGGAGGCGAAGGGAAGGAAGGAAGTTTTGTCCCCCAAAGCCCCAGGCCTGATTTTATTCTGCCTGAAGAGTCCTCTCCCACTCCCAAATGTGTGAGCCACAAGGCCACAGAAACTGGAGGTGATCACTGATGGCGCTCCCAGCTCTTGTCGTATTTTCCCTGGAGATAGCGCAGCGAGAGGAGGAAAGGCCTGCAGATCAAGGGGGTACAGGTGAAAAGGCCCGGGCACAGAGGCCAGATGGTGGGTGGGCCTGGCCTGGGCCTCGTGGACGTTGTGACTGGTATGGGCTCTCACGTGACCCCCACACACCCAGCTCCTCCCTCCAGGTCCCGGGACCCCTGCTGAGCTTGTCTGCCAGGGGGTGGGGGCAGGTGGGGAGAAAGGCCGGCCCCTCCCTGGCCCCGGGCGCCCACCCATTGCACGGGCTCCTCCGCTGGATCAAGGTGACTCTCACCTTCACCAACCAGGGGAAGCGCGTCTCTCCAAGTTCCCCCCTGCCCTACGTCAGTTGGTGGATCTGACAGCAAACGGATTTATAGACATTATGTAACACTGTATTTTTTCTGTGTAGATTCTTCAGAAAGCGAACTTGGCATTTTAGATCTTATTCAAATATTTGTGGAAACATTAGACAAGTGTTTTGAAAATGGGAGCTGGATTTCATTTTCCACGTGGACGAAGCTCACAGTATTCTTTTTATTATTTATTTTGAGAGACAGAAAGCGCGCATGGGAGAGGCAGAGATGGAGGGAGGGAGAATCCCAGGCAGGCCTTGTACCATCGCCGTGTGGAGCCCAATGTGGGCCTCAAACCCAAGAACCGGGAGATCATGACCTGGGCTGAAATGAAGAGTCGGCTGCTTAACCCATGTGCCCCAAGCCACGCAGGTGCCACAAGGTCCACAATATCGTTGCAGAAATGGTGGCTGGGGGAATGGGATTGGAGACCAATGTCCGGGACTTAGAGGGAAGCACACAGCACTCTGGCCAGCGGGCGCTCCAGCCCGTGCTGTATCAGCCGCACAGAACAGGAGTCTTCCCGAGACCCCAAGAAATACTAACTAACATTGGTGACATCAGGATAAAAGTGTCAAACCTGCCTAAATTTTTTTTTTTTGAGAGAGAGACAGAGGCATGAGTGGGGGAGGGGCAGAGAGAGAAAGACAGAATCGGAAGAGGTTCCAGGCTGAGCTGGCAGCACAACTCTGAACCAGGCACCCCAAACTTGCCTTTTAAATTAAAAATTAAAAAGGTCACTCCCAGGTAAACTCGGGGGTGGGGGGTGGGGGGAGTCATCTAACTTTACCGTGCTCTTGGATTGAAGCCAAGATACTGTACGGAAGTTGTGTCAGATCCGTAGGGGAGTTCAATGTCGTTTTTCTTGCTCAGTGGCTTTGAAGAAATTGGGTAGCTCCTGTGTGGTATTTCTCTTTCTTAGGGCCACCTAAGGCATGCCTCTAGGTATTGGCTACAGTATTTCAGTGTTTGAGGCGTTTCCTTACATTACATACAATCCAAAATGTTGCTGTTTTGTAGGGACCACAAGCGCAGCCTTCCATGATTCCTTCTTTGTCACGATTGTTATTTAAAGAACCAAATGTGCAGTGCATGAAAACATTATGACCTTTCCTTCTTAGTTTAAATAAACTCCAGGGTAACTAAAAACAAAACCACGAGGAGAACACAAAGTTTCGGACCGGGACCGGGACCGGGACCGGGCCCAGGACGAGGGGGAGGGGGAAGGGAGAGGCCAGGGCTAGTCTGGCGGCTGGTGGGACCGGCACAGCCGCACAGGCCTGCGCCCAGCCGGGCCCACGTGGTGTGAAGTTCTTCCTGCCCCTGTCCTCAAGTCCTCGGTGACTGCTGGGCGAGGAACCTTGCGTTTCCGCTCTGCATTGGGCCCCGCACACTGCCTAGCTGGTCCGGGGTCCCCTCGCCGGCCGCCCTGCGGCGCGGGCCCGGCCACAACCCTCTCTCCGTAAAACGCGGTCCCACCGAGCCACACGGCATTTGGCCCGGGGCCGCGCGCCGTTAGCGGTGCCCGGGCCCAGGCGCCCTCCAGCCACACGTTCGCAGCCCGGGGCTGGCGTGCTCCCCGGGCAGCGCGGGCGCCGGTGCGCGGCCCTGCTCCGAGCCGGGTCTGGGTGGGCACGGCGCTCCCCGCTCGCCGGGACTGTTTCCGCAACAATGAACCCCCCGGCCTGCAAGCGGGCAGGAGCTGCCCTTCCGCCCGCGGGGTCTGCGGGCGCCCCGCACCCGACCCCGAAAGCCCACCCCCAACACACACAACTTTCGTGTCCCCCTAAGGGAGGCCACTTCACTCGCACTCCGGCCTGCGCGGGTCGCCCGGGGCGGCGGGGGGGGGGGGGGGGAAACAGGTGGACCCAAGGCGGAACGCGGGAGCAGAAGGGGGCCCCGTCCCCGGGGCAGCGCCCGCGCCCGCGTCCACCCGGGCACCGCACACAAAGGGGCGCGCGCAGGGTGCCCGGCGGCGGGGGCCCACCTGCCGCGGGTCGCGCCCGGAGCGGCCCGCGCCTCCTCCCGCGATGGTTCGGCCCGCCCTCCCCACGGCACTGCGGCGGATGGTTCCGCCCACCCCAGCCCGCTCCACACACCTCGCTCCTCCCGACGGCCGGCGGAGGGGGCGTGGCGTGCGCGCGCGCCGGGCCACGCCCCTCGATGCATAGTCATGAGGCGGCGCTCTGGGCCCGCGCGGCGGGGCGGGCCGCTCCTCGCTCGCCGGCGCGCCCTGCTGCGGGGCGGGGCCCGGCGCGGGCGCGAGGCGGGGGCGGGGCCGGCCGCCGCCCGCCCCCGCCTCGCTCCCCGCCCCCGGTGCGCGGGCCCCGCCCCGCGCCGCTGCCGCGCAGGGGCGGGGCGGGGCCCGGGTGCGGCAGGCCCCGCCCCCTCCCTGAATATTGATGCGGCGCGCGTCGGCGTCGCCCTCCTCCCATTGAGCGAGGCTGTGTCGCGTGGCCCAGCGTCGGCGTGACGGTTGGACGCGGGCGCGGCACTGCGGGTCCCGATTGCTGCAGCCGCTTGTCAGTGTGATGAAGATTGGCACCCAGGTAAGCTGTCACTCAACCGCTCCGCCGCCGCCGCCGCTCCGCCGCCCCGTCCCTATCAATCACGCCGGCCCGCAGGCGCCACGGCCGCCGCCCCGCCGCCGCCGCCCGGGTCTGCGCGGGCCGCCGCCGCCCGGGAGGGCCGCGCCGGACCCGCCGCCCGGGGCAGGGGGCGGGGAGGGGGCGCGGGTGGGGGAGGGGAGCCGAGGCCGCGGGGAGGGGCGCTGCCCGCCGGGCCGGCGCGGGGGCGCGCCCCGCTTGTTTTTCGGTGTGGGTTGAGGGACGCGGAAATTTCTGGAAGGCGCCGCCGGTGCCGCGCGGGGCCCGCTGCGAGGCGCGCGCTCCTAACCGTCCCTCTCGGAGCGCGGCGCGCGCCCCTGCGCGGGCGGGGGCGCGGGGGCGCGCGGGGGCGGGGCCGGCGGCGGGGGGGGCGCGGGGGCGCGCGCGGGGCGGGGTGGGGGCGGGGGAGGGCGGCCGGGGGCGCGCTCGCGGGGCCGGAATGGGGGCGCGCGCCCCGCGCTCGGTGCCGCGGCCACCGGGGGTGCTGGGCGGGGCCGGCGGCGGGGGGTGGCGGTGGGGGCGCCCGCAGGGAGCGGCGCCGGGGTGCGAGGGGCGGGGGCGCCGAGCCCCCTGGAGCCCCCTGGAGCCCCCTGGAGGCGGACGTCGGGGGCGGCCGGGGCGGGCTCCCTCCTGCCCCAGGGCAGGGTGCTCCAGATGTGTGGCTGGTAGTGGTCGGACGGGGGGAAGTGGATGCCTGGAGGTGCGGGGCACGGTGAGGCCGCTCTCTGGCGCTCACATTCCTTCAGCCAGAGATCGTGAGTCACTCGAGAGGAATTAGGAAAAGTTGAGTCTGCCTTATTTCATCGCCGTGGCTGTTGGAGTGCCCCGTTCTGTCGGTGGTCCCCAGACCCCACCAGTGCGGCCCGCGTGCGTGCTGTCGCGTCTGGAGCCGGCTCCGCGTGGCTGGGGGGCGGGGGGGAACCTGTGCACTAGCACACGTGCGTCTGTGGCTTGGATCGCAGACTCGAAAGCACCGGGAGGTGGTCGGCGTGGATAAGGGGAAAGTAGTTACTTGCACTGTAAGAGTTCGCTTTTTGTAACAGCAACTGGGTTTTGTTTTTTCCCCCCCCTTAGGAAGGGAGTACGTTCCACTTCGGGGTGAATAAAATCCTGAGTTTTAGTTGGGCGTGAGTTTATGATTTTTTTCTGGCGTATTCTGAAAAAGGAAATATTTAATACATTTATGTAACACATCCTCTTTGGCAAATTATATAATGCTTTGTATGGTACATTCTAAATATTCCCAGGGATAATTGAAGCGAAAGGGAACCGTTTGCCAGTGCAGTGATCGGTGATGCACTCAAAGGTAGTTGTGGGCATATTATTTGGAGGGTGGCCGCCGGCCTCAAATCTGCCTTTCATGTCTTTAGTGTATTGAGGTGGAGAGCGATCTGGGGATCATCTAGAATATTTGATTGAGGCCACAGTGCACCATTGCAGGACGTCACTTAACCGGGTGCATTCTTAGGCAGAAGTAGGATGCTTCCCGCTTCAGAGATTTAAAAGTGGAAATTGGAATTGATGAGATGTGTGGGTGAAAACGGACTTGAGAGATTAACATTCAGCGTTTAAGATTTCAGTGTCAGCGGGTTGCGTGGTTAAGGATAGGAATACGGACACATTTTGTTGGATCTTGACCACTGGTTTCCACACATTTGCATTTCTGTGTAGCACATTGTAACTTTCCCCGAAAGTAACAACATTAAGAACTCTGCATTTGAATAGTAACATTGTAGCTGTGACTTTCACTTTTGTTGCAAATTGTTGAAGCATTTGAAACTGTTGAGAAGAAACCCTGAAGCCACTGGGGGGGGGGGAATGTGCCCTGGGGCCTTTTCTGGGCTTCCCCCCCGGGCTCCTCCTAGAGAAAAGAGGACCCAGAACGGAGCCCATATATCATATTGAAATAGTTACCAAGATATTGAACCAAATTGATGCTTGACTTGCTGATGTGCCCTTCGTTGCCTCACTTAGTACCAGGTGGGGCCCCGGCGTTAGTGACTTTCGGAGTAGTCTGGCATTTCTGTAGCAATTCTGGTGCTTTGTGAGCATATCTGTAGTTTCTGTTGGTGGAAAAGACACAGGTGGTGCTAAAACCCCAGGATTTCTTGTCTCTCTTCGTAATTGAGCGGGGGCTAAATTTCAGGCGGAGGGTACTGCAAACGAAGATGTGATGCATTTTCTCACTCAGGTTCACAGACCAAGGTCAGAACCGGTGCACTAGAAGTCAGTTTACCCTAGGCCCACCCATAGTAGGACTACGTACGTGTCCTTGTTTTCCTTCCTGAAGTGGCTGCACTGTTGGCGAAGGGGATGGGGAAGTAAGGGTGCGGGAAGGGGACGCCAGGCTTAGCCGTCTGGGGGCGGGGGGGGGGGCATCCTACGGGCCAGGAGCTGCAGCAGCCACGTGGGGAGTGCCGTCTACACGGGTTGTGAGGGCTCGCAACTGTGATAAGTTACCGTTTTGTCTCGGACGGTGGAAGCACCGTGTAGGGAGAGTTCAGCCTGGAAATTGTTAGAATCAACGCTGAAGGGCCGGGAAGCCTGGCCGTTTGCTGGAAAGGCCTGGCTGCAAAGCCGGGAACTTGAGGCCGCCCCTGCCATAGCAACAGCCGCCCCTTGTGGCGTGTCCGCCCCACCGCTGTTTCTGGAAAGTTCGTGCACAGAAGGCTGTGTGGTGTCACGGCAAATGTGCTGTCTGACAAGGTAGTTGGAAACCAGTGGCTCCAAAGCTCGGTGGTTCTGTGGGAGGTGGGGGCAGGCGTTGAGGGGACACAACAGCTTCCTTCTGTGCTGGATTCTGTAGGGAGAAGGTTCTACGGTGTTTTCAAAAATCTTGAAAGCAACTGAGCTCCCAGGTTGCACGCCTGAGAGTCTGGGAGTAAAATTTTGCACTCATCTTAGGGTTGCGAGTCTTCCCTTTAAATGATAGGACCCAGCCGTCCGCCAGGTCAGCCGCCACGGCCTGCCCTGCCTTCTCTGCCTGCACGGTCAGCTGCTCAGCACGGGGCGCTGGTGCGTCTGGGGGGAGGGTGTGATTCCCCGTCACCCGGCAGGCATGTGCCCTCTGGGCCCTCTGTGGCCAAACGAGCACCCCTGTGCAGGTGAGAGGCCGCAGGGCACGCTCACTGCAGGTGCTGTAATTGTTTGCCAGCTGTGACTGATCCAGAATGAGTGGCTGCTTTGGTCGGGTCCCCAGGTGGCAGGGACCGGGCTGCCCCCAAGCCCAGGGGGCTTAGGGGGTTACACAGGAATAAGGAAAAGAGGAATCTGGCGGGACCCCAGGAAGCGCTAGTGCTGGGCTTTCGGGCTCACAGAAGTACAGCTTGAACTCTGGGCGCGAGTCTGGGCCTTTCTCGGTTCAGCTAGACTGTCGCTCCCCACTGTCTGCCGGCCCTGCACACCGTTGATTGCAAGTTCTCTCCCCACAGCCTACCCGCCTCGTGCTCTTCCTGTTCCCCAGGGTACATGGGGACATGGGGAGAGTGACCGAGCTCTTTCCCTCTGCCACCTTGCAGGCGCTGCCCCACGGGCTGGGTGCTGCCCACCCCCCCCATCCTCCCCCATCCTCCCCCCCCCCCCCCCCCCCCCCCCCCCCCCCCCCCCCCCCCCCCCCCCCCGTCCTTGGGAGGGCTGGGCTCTTGCCTTCCCACAACTGCAGTGGGGCCAGGTCCCTCTAAAGGGACCATGAGCTGGTAGGTACTGTGATGCAGATTCCACCCAGAACAGTCTGGCCAGACTTTTGCAAAAATAATTGCCTTAATGAGAGCTTGGTAAGTTCTCAATATACCTTGTTTTATGTTGTTTGAGATAGTTGATCGAGGTTTTTTTTTTTTTTTTTTTTTTTTTGCATTAAAAAATTTACAAATTTAGCTTTGCATGTTTAAAAATTTTTTAAAATATTTATTTTTGAGAAAAAGGGAGAGACAGAGTACGAGTGGAGAGGGAGATCCAGAATCTGAAGCAGGTTCCAGGCTCTGAGCTGTCAGCACAGAGCCCCATGTGGGGCTTGAACCCACAAACCCGGGAGATCATGACCTGAGCCGAAGTCGGACGCTTAACAGACTGATCCCCACCCCCAGGCGCCCAGCTTTGTGTTCTTCTAAAGTGTGTGTTTATGGATACCTCCCCCCAACCCCCCAGGATGTACTTTGGCAGAATTTCTTGCAGCACAAGCACAGACACTTCTGTTACACTGCGGGACCGTTGACCCTCGGGGCCGGACACTTCTGTATCGTGGAGGCTGTCCTGTGCACTGTAGGCTGTCAGCAGCATTCCTGGTCTCTACACACTGGATGCCACTGGGACCCCCACTCCCAGCTGTGACAACCAAAAATGTCTGCAGATATTGCCAATGTCACAAAAGTCACAAATATGGACAGAAGTCACCCCTGGGTGAGAACTGATCTAAAACGGCATTCCCCAAAATGTATATTGTGGAACTTGAGTTTAATGGGCTGTGTGTCCATTTTCATGTATTAGTTATTTTGTGGTTGAGTTTTTGTCGGCATTATTATGTATGTTTCTACCTATATAACTCACATATTTTTCACTTAAAATATTTAGCTAACATCTTCACACAGTTTTGTGATTCTGGTTTTTTTCTTTGAAGTTTATTTACTTTGATAGCAGGGGAGGGGCAAAGAGAGAGGGAGAGAGAGAATCCCAAGCAGGCTCCAGGCTGCCGGCATAGAACCCGACTTGGGGCTCGGACTCATGACCCGTGAGATCATGACCTGATTTAAAATCCCGGGTGGGACACTTAACCCACTGAGCCACCCAGGAGCCCCCAATTCTCTCATCCTCCCCCCCCCCCGCCATGTATTGCTTTATGGCTGTGGCTGGTGTTGTGGAGCCTTTGAGCATTTAGGTTTTGATATTTCCTCTATGTTTCCTCCATCATCCTCTGGCCTACCAAGCTCAGTGCTAGCCAGATGGCAGGGCACTGAGTAGGAGGGGTAACGCCCCTGGGTCCCTTTCTGCGGTGCTCTGTCCTGGAGCATACGGTGCCCCCCCCGGGAAAAGGCTTGTCCATGTGAAAGGGTCCTGGCCTTGAACAGTTGGGGTTCTTGTTTTTCATAAAACATTAACTCTTTAAAAAAAAATTTTTTTTAACATTCATTTTTGAGAGAGCGAGCAGGGGAGGGACAGAGAGAGAGGGAGACACAGAATCAGAAGCAGGCTCCAGGCTCCAAGCTGTCAGCACAGAGCCTAAGACGGGGCTCGAACCCACAAACCGTAAGATCATGACCTGAGCCGAAGTCGAACGCTTGACCGACTGAGCCCCCCAGGCGCCCTCATTAATTCTTGATAACAAGTCCATCATGAAAGTTTTGAGTGTGAGGTTTTAATGATGCCAGTGATAGTCACGGTCTGAAAAGCAAAGCCATGGTGTGATTTAAAGTTCTACCACCAGCCCACTAAGACATCGCAGTTCAGAATTTGCTAAAACAGATTCTGATTCCATTAAAACACCTTCATTATTAGAATTTTGCTGTGACTTTAATGGACTTATGTGGATCTTTGGCTTAGAAATGTCTTGTTTTCGTACAGTTTGTTTTAACAGGATTTACTCTGATTAAAAAAAATTTTTTTAAATGTTTTTGTTTATTTTTGAGACAGAGAGAGACAGAACATGAGCAGGGGAGGGGCAGAGAGCGAGGGAGACACAGAGTCTGAAGCAGGCTCCAGGCTCTGAGCTGTCAGTGCAGAGCTCGGCGCGGGGCTTGAACTCACGGACTGTGAGATCACGACCTGAGCTCAAGTTGGACACTTAACTGACTGAGCCACCCAGGCGCCCCTGATTTTATTTGAATGTTAAAGAGGTATCTCCCCAAAACTTGTGTGAAAAATAAAGTGATCTCTTCACAGATGTTTTCTTCAGAATGAGTTATTGACTGAATACCTCCCGGGGGTGGGGGTGGGGGGGATGTGAGCCAGTGTGGAAGACCGTGGACATGGACAGGTGGCCGAGCCGCGTGGTCCCTGAAGACCCCCCCCTCCACACACAAAATTAAGATGCCTTGAATTGGAGCGACATACAGTTAGTTTCCTGAAAGAGATCTGGGAAAAGATCTGACAGTTGTCTCGGATTTCTTGAGAGCTTTCTGAGCTTTCTGAATAAATAGGTTTGGTTTGAAAGGGGATCCTCAGTGACACGTTTCTGGAAAATAGTAGTAAGCAGAAAAACGAGCAAAAGGGACTCGCAGTTTGCGAGTGTCTCTGGCTTTGTGACCATCGCTCCCGGAGACAACAAAGCTAAGATCCCCCTAGAACGTCTGGTCTCTGTCGGTGGACTCGATCGTGTCCCTCGTGGTCGTTAGTTGCAGCGGCGCACCTGTCCCGCCGAGAGAGTGGACCCTGTAGGACGCGTGGGCCCGGGGTGGGGGAGCCGGGGTGGGGGGTGGCGGTGGCGGCCCCTGCCATAGGCCTGTTTGCGGATTAACCGGAAAACGCAAAACACTGGATGTCCCCCAGGCCGCGCTCGCCGCTTTTAGATGGGTCACAAAGAGGACGGCTCGATTTCTGAAGCATCACATGTGTCTCTTCGGACAGCTGGGCCTTAGGCCAGGTTGGCAAACGACAGGCCGCTGGCCAAGTGGCCCTGGGGCCGCGCGCTCTGCATTTTGAGGGTCACACTAGAAGAAAGGAGACTGTGTGACAGAGAAGGTGGGTCGCCCGAAAAGCCGAGAGAGCACCACGTGGCCCCCGCGGAACACGTTTGCTGACCTCCCTCAGTTCACGGCCAGACCACGTGGAGGCCGGTCTGGGTGCAGGCGATCGGGTTGCATAACTGTCGGGGAAAGACAAGCGAGGAAAGGGAGGGGGCTGGCTAGCTCCCCGCGGGGGACTGGGCCCTGCTGGGGCCGGTCTGCGACGTCACCCTGTGAAAACCCGGCCCGTGTAAATAGCTCCCCGGCCAGAATTAGAATCGCGAAGGCCTCCACGTGACCACGCGCTGGAAGCTAAATCTAGAAGCCTGCTTTCAGGACGAGTTCCTGTCGCTTCTGGGCTCCCTTGTTTTTCTCTCCTTGGCATCTGAGCCCTGGGGAACCTCGCGTCGCTGATGAAGTCAGGAGACGGTGTCGGATTCTCTCTCCTGCCGGCCGCCGCCTGGCCCAGGAGCGCTTGTTCCGAGACCCCTGATGCCCCTGGGGGAGCAAGGAAGGTTCCCTGGTGGGGCGGCGCTCCCGGCGACGGCCCGCCGGGCTCAAGGAACACCGGGCGAGGGGGCCGGGGCCCGGGCGCCCTCGCTTCGGTCTGTAGGGGCTCCTGTTTTCCTCCTAGCATCTCCCCCTGCTTTTTTGTCTTCACATCTCTTTCAGGGCTTCTTCTTTCGTAAAAGGAATAAGAAAAGGGACTGAATGATCCTCACCTCTTTTAAGACGGTTGTTTTTCTCCTGGACCTTTGACCCTCTGGATATCCTGGGGTCAGCCTGCCTGAGGGTACACCTGCCCTGTTGTTATTTCGAGTTTGGGTTTCTGTTTCAGTCGTCGCGTCAGCCCAGGACGTCCTCACGTTCCCCGTAACGGTTTTGAACTTTAAAAATCTCTCTCGTTGTGTCTGTTACCTTCCCTGTTTTAAAAAGTTACTCTTTTTTTTTTAAAGATTTTTTTAATGTTTATTTTTGAGAGAGAGGCAGAGTGCGAGCAAGGGAGGGGCAGAGAGAGAGGGAGGCACAGAAACCGAAGCAGGCTCCAGGCTCTGAGCTGTCGGCACGGAGCCCGACGTGGGGCTCGAACCCACGAACTGTGAGATCGTGACCCGAGCCGAAGTCGGACACTCAGCCGACTGGGCCACCTGGGCGCCCCTAAAAAATTATTCTATGTGAACTGTTCTCCAGGTGGATAATTCAGTTCATAGAATTTGCATGGAGTGGAATGCACGTAGCGGAACGTTCCCGGTATCTCTGTCTTCCAAGCTTAAGAGAATGTTTTTCTAATGTGATTTTTTTCCGTGTAGGGAATACTACCAAAAGTGATGATTACGGTACAAATAAAACATTTAAATATTTTCCCTTTGTGTATTCTTGGCAGGGTGTCATTAAAAGGATCTGAAATCTGTCTAGACTAGTCAGGATAATCAGGTGTTGAAAAGTAGGTATGAACTGTGCTCTGCGATGTGTGATGTGGTTCCTCATTAGAAGGGGGCATCGTGGCACTAATGAGTGTGCAGAGTACTAAGTGTCAGTGTAAACGTGGTGTAATTCAGGTTCTGTGGCGTTAACTGGGAATGAAGCATTTACGGCTAAGAGGAACACAGCCACGATAAAGTTTAACCGTTAAATGCCCTGGAATTCATTTTAAGGGGCTAAACCCTGGAAGATGATCCTGGGTGTGTTTGCCTTCCCAGACTGTTGTGTGTGCGCAACCAGCCCTGAGCCTCGAAGGACAAAAAGCCACAGTCCCTGCCGGTACCGAGGGCAGATTCCGGTGTGGGAGTCCGGGGAGCGGGCGCTTCCGTCCTTGGTGGAGTGAGGGCTGTTGGAGAAGCGGGGCCTGTGGGTTAGTGCGGATCGGAGGAAGGGGGCGGGGAAGCGGAGGACTGAGGTAGGGACGTAATTCCCAAAGCGCCAGAGGGAGAGCTTCGCTCAACGGAGAGGAAAGAGGGGCGCCTGGCCGGCTCAGTTGCTGGAACGTGTGATGTTTGATCTCAGCGTTGTGAGTTGGAGCCCCACGTTGGGTGTACTTAGACAGGAGCGTGGGAAAAAGAAGATGACGACAAGGAAGCTTACTTGGTTGAGAAACAACTGACCCGAGCTGGCGTGAGGAAGTCCGCAACGTGTCAGTAACCGCAGGTCATGTCAGTGGGTTTAGACCTCCCATGTGGTGATGACTCCAGATTTAGGAGAAAAGTGGAAATCTAGCTACATGCTGCATATGAGTGAAGGCTCCTGGGGGGCTCAGTCGATTAAGCGTCTGGCTTCGGCTCGGGTTGTGATCTCACAATCCGTGAGTTCGAGCCCCGCGTCGGGCTCTGTGCTGACGGCTCGGAGCCTGGAGCCTGCTTCCGATTCTGTGTCTCCCCCTCTCTGCCTCTCCCCTGCTCTGTCTCTCTCAAAAATAAACATTAAAAAAATACTGTATGTAAGTGATACACCCAGAACACAAGAAGGTAGGAAACAGGGATGGGAATGTATATGAGTCCTAACAGAAAGAAAACCGGTTTAGTAACTTTGAGCCAGACATACTTAGGCTCAAGTTACAGAGCTCTGAGCACGTCTTGTCACTCAAAGGCACGGTTAATGATCACACACTTAATGTGACAGTGAAACAGAGTCATACTCTCCAAAACCAGAGAAGCGGACCATTCTACATGTACAGGGGAAGGCTGTAAAGGGACTGCGAGTTGCAAGCCAAGGACCCAGGAAGAAGAAGGGGTGTGGAGGGGGCTCTTAACCTGGTCCCGGTGACGTTTGGGGCCAGGTCATTCTTTGCCACCTGTGCACTGTAGGGCATTTCACAGAAGCCGTGGCCTGCACTCACTAGATGCCAGTGGCCACCCGTCCCCCTCCTTGTGATAGCCAGAGTTCTGGACTTTGCCAAGTGTCCCTGGGGACCCGAAGCATCCCCAGTTGAGAGCCACTGCTATAAAGGGTATAAACGATGTGGTCGCCGGATGTGTACAGGAATTTGTACCCAACAGACGTAAAATATAGATTCTCCTTTTTTCTTTCCCTTTTTATTTTAGAGACAGAGTGTGCGAGTGGTAGAGGGGGAGAGACAATCTTTAAAAACAAAATGTTGGGGCGCCTGGGTGGCTCAGTCGGTTAAGCGTCCGGCTTCAGCTCAGGTCATGATCTCACGGTTCATGAGTCGGAGCCCCGCATCAGGCTGTGTGTTGACAGCTTGGAGCCTGGAGCCTGCTTCCGATTCTGTGTCTCCCTTTCTCTCTCTGCCCCTCCCCTGCTCATGCTCCGTCTCTCTCTGTCTCAAAAATAAATAAACATTAAAAAAAAAAAATGTTGAGGGGAGCCTGGGTGGCTCAGTTGGTTAAACAACGAACGGACTTTGGCTCAGGTCATGATCTCGTGGTTTGTGAGTTCGAGCCCCACGTCGGGCTGTCTGCTGTCAGCACAGAGCCCACTTTGGATCCTCTGTCCCTCTTTCTCTGCCCCCTCCTCCGCTCTTTCTCAAAAATAAATAAAAATTTAAAAAATAAAGTTTATTTTGGAGAGTGAGAGAGCGAGAGCACAAGCAGGGATAGAGCAGAGAGAGAGGGAGAGAGAATCCCAAGCAGGCTCCGCACCAGCAGCACAGAGCCCGACACGGGGCTCCAGCCCACGAACCGTGAGATCGTGACCTGAGCCGAAATAAAGAGTCAGACAACTAACTGAGCCACCCAGACGCCCCAAGAGAGAATCTTAAGCAGGCTCCACACTCACGGTAGAGCCCAACACGGGGCTCAGTCCCACGACCCCGGAGTCGGGACCTGAGCCGAAATCAAGAGGCAGACACTCAACCCACTGAGCCACCCAGGTGCCCCAAAATAGAGATTTCCTTCCTTTATGTGGAACATTTAACAAAACTGGCTACATACAGGCCACAAAGAAAAATCCCAAGTGTTCAAAAAGTAAATCCTGTAGGCCAGATTCTCAGACCATAATGCAACCTAGTTAGAGCTTAAGAGTGAAAGGGCAGCTAAGAACATCTCCCTGACAATGTTAAGAGCCCCCTCATTGTATCCCTTGGGTTAAAGAGGAGATCAGAAACTCCTCTCAGACTCTGTGTAAGGGAATGGCAGAGGGCTGCATACCAAAATCCTAGGATCAGGAAAAACAGTTCTCAGGAGAAAGAAAATGTATGACCTAAATGTGTTAGAGAACAAGAGAAGTAAATGAATTCAGCTTTCAACTCAAGAAACCAGGAGAATAAGAGAAGTCAAAGACAATAGAGGCAAATCTATTTCTGCGTTTTGCAAAGAAACGAGATTAAAAAGATTAAAAAGAAATGAGAGCACAGTACTTTCAAAAGGGATATAACGGCACGTGTGAAGATCTCTAAATAAGAATACACCGCATACAATTTGATGGCAATAAGTTTGAAGAACTGTGGATGGCTTATGAAGAAGGTATAAGAGACCAGAATTGATCTTGGAGGTAGAAAACCTGTACAGACTAGCAACTTGAGATGAAGTTGAGAAGGTAGCCAAAGATGTATCTGTTTAAAAGGCACTAGGAACCATTGTGTGAGTTAGATCAAAGTTAGTGTTTAAATTGTAGCAACCATCGGCGAAACAAAAATTTGTATGTTATTATGTCACATGGTCAAGGTTTTCAGGGCAAATAAAAGGTACACAAATATGAAATTAAAGCTGTTAGGTAAATACCCTGTAATCCCAAATTTGAATTGTAGATATCAGTATTAACCTGTTTTGAAAAAAAAATTTTTTAAGATTTTCTTTTTTTTTTTTTTTTAATGTATATTTTTGAGAGAGAGGGAGGGAGAGTGTGTGCACATATGTGCAAGCAGGGGAGAGGCAGAGAGAGAGCAAGTTGAGAGAAGCTGAAGCAGGCTCCAGGCTCCGAGCTGTTAGTGTGGAGCCTGATGTGGGGCTCGAACCCACGAACCGTGAGATCACGACCTGAGCCAAAATTGGATGCTTAAACAACTGAGCCCCCCAGGCGCCCCTGAAAAATTTTTAATGGGAAAACATCTCCTGTGTCTCCTGCAGAGGCCTGGACACAGTGGGCACCCAGAGCACCTGGATTGTGGTCTCTACGTATCATTTCTCACCGAAAGGAATCAGAGCCCCTCGAACGAATGGCAAAGTCAGAGTCTGGTGCCGAAAATGGACAAGATGAGCCTGGAGTAGCTTGTCTTACCCGAAAGCAGAAGAGCTGTCGGGAATTCGTAGGGTGTGTTAAGGGCTCTAGGAGGTTACTAAGGGGGCTTGCATTGGCCAAAGACGGGGCCATTTGTAACATCAAAACATAGATACGTTTATGTAAGGTTGTAGTTACTCTCCCTGTTCAAACCACCGAGGTCCTCATGTGCTGCAAACAGCCTCCCCGGTCACCGGTGGAAACCACCGGGGAAGCAGCACGTTATTCTGAAAATTGGCAACCAGAGGGAAAGAAGCAAGCCTTAAGGAAGCCCATCACCGGGGCTGCGGTGAGGAGAATGGGCTTTGGCGTGGGGCTTGGGAAGAGTGGCCCTGGGAGGAAGATCTGGAGGCGTGGCTGGAGGTCAGGAAGGGGAGACTCGAGGGGGGTCCTTTGCCCCCTCTTCCGTGAGGTGATCGTTTCTGTCAACTTGGTGAATACACGCTAGATGATTCTTCTCCAAAGTGAAATTCCGGAGAATAATCTTCATGGCTGCAGCTGGAGTCTGTGTCACCCCACAGTTTAACCCTCACGTGCTCGTGAGTAGTACCCAGAATCCTTCCCATGCTATCCACGTGCATTTGCTACGTTGTGCATTTCTTCCATGTGTTGATGAAACATGAGGTAGGAGTTCTGTCCTCTGTAGCCATTGGCGTTGTGGTATTTTGGGGCTGGCGGACTCTCTAGCCTGGGCTGTGGGAGACGTGGCTTCCGCACCTGAGCTCTCCTCTCCTTTGGACTCTGGTTCGTGTTCATGGAGCAGCTACATGGGTGGGCGGCATCCCGCGTGACATCCTTGCTTGTCACTGAAAGGCACCCCTGTTTGCCCACGGACCGCCGCCTTCATCCGCTCTCGGCGTTTCCCATTTTGACTGACACCATAATTCGTAGGTTGAATTCACGGCATTAATGAATTAACATTCACATTGTTGCATCCAAGTTGTAAGATTGCCCGCTCCCGTACCGATTTCCCTGCGGGTTCTACATCTGTGTCAGACACAGGGTCACTGTGTTCCCAGAGATGACATGTCAACGACACAGCGGGGCTTCAGAGCTGCAGAGACCGACCTCAGGGAAGTAGGCAACCTCTGAGGACCCTGCTACGAATGATCTGCGAGAGCGTTCTGCTTAACGACTAGCGTGAAGCCGATCGCCCTGTCGGTGGGGGCAAAACAACCATTTGTTTATGCCCGCGGCTGCGTGGGTCGGGAATTTGGAAAGGGTCCAGCGGAAACGGCCTGTCTCCGTCCCACAGTGTTGGGGTCCTCAGCTAGGACGACCCAGGCCCATGGCGGCATGATGGCTGAGGGCTGGAGTCTTGGGGAGTTTCCTCAAAGCATTTCTGCTGCCTTCTCGGGGTTCCAAGTGAGTCACTAAGGTCAGCCCAGATTCAAGAGCAGGGGACAGAACCCCACACTCATCGGGAGGAATCAGTGAATTTGGGGATGTGTTTTAAAAGGGCCTCACGTAGGGGCACCTGGGTGGCTGGGTCGGTGAAGCATCAGACTTCGGCTCAGGTCACGATCTCACGGCTCATGGGTTTGAGCCCCGTGTCGGGCTCTGTGCTGACAGTTAGGAGGCTGGAGCCTGCTTTGGATTCTGTGTCTCCCTCTCTGTCTACCCCTCCCCTGCACGCACTGTCTCTCTGTAAAAAATAAATAAACATTAAAAAAAAAAAGTGCTCCACATAGGTCTAGGGGCTCCAGTGGCTCAGTTGGTTAAGTGTCCAACTTTGGCTCTCGTGGTCACGATCTCACGGTCCGTGGGTTCGAGCCCCGTGTCGGGCTCTGTGCCGACAGCTCCGAGCCTGGAGCCTGCTCGGGATTCTGTGTCTCCCTCTCTCTCTGCCCCTCCCCCGCTCACATTCTGTCTCTCCCTCAAAGATAAACAAACATTAAAAAATAAAACAGTGCCTCACATAGGCCTCAACACAGAGCAGACTCGAGATGACGTTTCTCCTCTCGGTTTCCCTTGTCGTCTTGGTACAAAATGAGTGGCGGGCTTCTGAGAACGAGTCCTCCGCGTGTGTGTGCGCTGGCACGGGCTGCACGAACGAGTAGGACCGTCGCACGGAGGCTCGAGCCCCGTTCTTGCAGCCGTGTGCAGAGTTGCTCTTTCGGTGCTTCTGCGGCGACCGGCTCGGTCGTCAAGGGGCCACGTGCCGGGGCCGGACGGGAGAGCGTGCCGCTGGCGTGCGCCCTGTGCGTGTGCACGGGCACCTGGACGGCGGCCCCTTTCACCAGCGCCTTGCAGGACTTGAGCGAGTTCCGGGGTTTTTGTAAAAGCGTCAAAGCCGCAAAGCTCTGTGCCTTCTGGGGGGTGCTTTTTCTTCAGGCCCCGGCAAGTCTGATGTCTTACTGCTTCTGTTCCGCTGGCCTGTGTGTTTGCACGTTCTGCTGTTGCTGTGGCCGAGTAGGGTATTCCGACAGTTGGTGTTTCTCAGACCTCTTAAGGGTAGTACAGCTACTCGCGGACTTTCATTCTGCACGCGTGTGAGAACAGGTCCCTTGAGTTTCTGAAAGGCACCGCGAATCTTGGCTGGGATACCGACGTGTTCCAAGAACAGTGAGCGGACTCTCCGCGAGCTACTGGAAGGAAAGCCGCTGGCCAAGTGGGCGGCTGCAACGTTAGCCTGCGCACTCCGGGCGTGCTTCCTTCCCGTCCAGCGGCCCACCAGGAGGCACAAGGACAATGAGGTACTTTGGGCAGCGCGAGAGGAAGACGTGAGCTGCTTAGGAGTCAGTCTCCCCAAGAGTCCAGAAGACCTCCACAGAGACTGTCAAACAGCATAAGAGATGTGCTCCTGGATGGGGTGACCTGGTGCTTGAGAGACGTCTCTTCTCCCCACGTTGACCCGTAGATACCCGCTTGACACAGTTATCAGGTGGTTTCTTGACAGCCAGGACCTTCCACCCCCAGCACTCAGAGCAGAGCCTGGCACCGAGAAGAGCTCCGGGAAATATTTGCGGACGGAAGGAAGGGCACGGTCAAGTGCACAGCAAACGTGTGCCCTGCCTTCCCGTCGGACGGGTTGCTGGGAGCCCTTTCCAGGCTGCTCTGGGATGTAACCATCCTGTTGATGATCGATGATGGGTGACTGTAGTTGATTTCACCATCCCTTGGGAGGACATGAAGGTTCTGTTTCCATCTTTTGTTTTTAATTTTACTTTTAACTTTTTAAAATTTACATCCAAGTTAGTCAGCATCTAGTGCAACAATGATTTCAGGAGTAAATTCCAGTGATTCATCCCCTACATATAACACCCAGTGCTCATCCCAAGTGTCCTCCTTGATGTCCCTTGCCCATTTAGCCCGTCCCCCTCCCACAGCCCTTCCAGCCACCCTCAGTTTGTTCTCTGTATTTAAGAGTCTCTTCTGTTTTGTCCCCCTCCCTATTTTTATATTACTTTTGTGTCCCTTCCCTTATGTTCACCTGTTTTGTCCCTTAAAGTCCTCATATGAGTGAAGTCATACGATATTTGTCTTTTTTTGACTAATTTCGCTTAGCATAATACCCTCCAGTTCCATCCACGTAGTTGCAAATGGCAAGATTTCACTCGTTTTGATTGCCGAGTGATACTCCATTGTGTATATATATATATATACCACATCTTCTTTATCCATTCATCCATCGATCGATGGACATTTGGGCTCTTTCCATACTCTGGCTATTGTTGATAGTGCTGCTATAAACATGGGGGTGCATGTGTCCCTTCGAAACAGCACGCCTGTATCCCGGGGATAAATGCCTAGTCGTGCCATTGCTGGGTCGTAGGGTAGATGTATTTTTAGTTTTTTGAGGCACCTCCGTACCGTTTCCCAGAGTGGCTGCACCAGCTTGCGTTCCCAGTGTTTCCATTTTTTATTAAGGTGGCTTAAAAACATTCTCAGCATCTAGCATTTCTTGCTCTAGGTTTTGAATGCCCTTTGAAATGAGGCTTTTCAGCATTGAAAAGATTATTTGAGGTTAATTTTTTAAAGGTTTTATTTATTTATTTTGAAAGTGAAAAAGCACGAGCAGGGAGGGGCACAGAGAGAGGAGAATCCCAAGCAGGCTCTGCACTGTCAGCACAGAGGCTCGAACTCACGAACCACGAGATCATGACCTGAGCCAAGGTTGGATGCTTAACCTGACTGAGCCTTTAACTTCCCTTGTACGTTCTGAGCCATCGTTTTCATTCTTGTTTTTTTTTTTTTTTTAAGCTTATTTATTTGAGAGAGAGAGAGAAAGCAAGCAGGGGAGGGGCAGAGGGAGGGAGAGACAGAGAGAGAGAGAGAGAGAGAGAGAGAGAGAGATTCTTAAGCAGTCTCCACACCCAATGCGGAGCCCAACGCAAGGCTCAATCCCACAAACCCTGAGATCATGATCAGAGCTGAAGTCGAGGAGTGCTCAACTGACCGAGCCTCCCAGGCGCCCCTGTGGTGTTAAGTGTACTGGATTTAATTGTCATTTTAGGCACAGGGAATATCTGACCAAACAAGTAAAACTTTCTCAAGTAGGTCTAATAATTTAAAGTTACCTATGTAGTGAATGTCAAGTTCTTTCCAAACCTGGCTGTCTGGAAGTGAGCTTTGTGGGGTGAGGAACTTGGCTTTGCTCCCTGCTGTATTCCCAGTGGCTACAAGAGTGCCCAGCAATCCATGTGCTTGCGTAGATCAAGAATGTTCTCGGGGCGCCTGGGTGGCTCAGTCAATTGAGCGTCCGACTTCAGCTCAGGTCATGATCTCGCAGGTCGTGAGTTAGAGCCCCACGTCGGGCTCTGTGATGACAGCTCAGAGCCTGGAGCCTGCTTCGGATTCTGTGTCTCTCTCTCTCTCTGCCCCTCCCCTGTTCAGTCTCTCCTTCAAAAATAAATGGTAAAAAATATTAAAGAATGTTGATAATCCCTATAAATGTCTCTTTTATACCTTTTCAATAAAGTAAAAAAGAAAAATTGTGTCTAAAATTAGAAGCTTAATTATACATTTGTATTGGAGTCCCGGCTACTATGTAACATTAATTTGCCAAATTTTCTTAAATACTACAAACACCCTAAAGGTCAAATACATAGTTTATTCTGAGACTTAACATAAAAATATTCAAATTTAAATCTTCCACAGGCCTCACGGCCACCTCCCTGGCAGTAACTGAGTCTCCCAGCCTGGCAGGGGCTCCCCTGTGGGACCCACATCGGTGGGGGGGGGGGGGGGAAGAGGGGGTTGTGGCTTGGATGCCAGGGGACAGGCTACGGCCCTGTTAGGGCCTGCCCTCTACCCCCCACCCCCTGTCTTCGCTTCTGGCCTCTGCAGACCTCCCAGCCCGCAGGACCCTTCCCAGACCCATCCACAGAGGACTTCAACACTCGGTGGGATTCAACCAATCTGTTTATACCTGTTCTTTTCTGAAAGACTAAACCCCTTCATCCCATCAGCCTGGATGGGAATGTATGCAAACACGAAAATGCTTCCCTGTGGATTTGGGCCACATTGCGTGTTGTGCAGCATTTACACCGTGTTGAGAAGAGTGTACCGTGTTCTGTGGCCAACTGTGCACGCGGTCAGGTTTCTCTGCACACCAGTCACACGGCTCGGGAGGTTCAGGACCCCTTTGGGCCCCGGGTTTCATTCATCTTTGCCAACATAATGTAGCACTCTTGTTTTAAATTTAAATCGCTAGATGAAAAAGGATTATTCGTTGAGAGATTTTATCTCTTTCGTGACTAGTGAGTTGTAATATTTCTGTACGTGAGAATCAGAAGGCTGTGTTTTCCTCATTTGTCTTAGTCCGGCCAGATCTCTTGAGCGGGCACCAAAGTGACAGCTTCAGTACGTGACGTGTCCTTTTTTTATGGGATGAAATTTCCAGAAATAGACCAGGCAAAGCTATTCCAATGGCTCAGCGCCACGATATCATACATACGTTGGGCTGGCCATTCTTCAACTTGGATTTTGGAGCTCTGTGCGTTAGAAGTTAAGGCAGTGTTGAGTGTGAACCTAACAGGAACTTCCCTTTCTGTGTAATGGAGGGAGGAAATAGGGATTTGTTGATTGTTTCTAAATCTCTGGCTAGCCTTGGTTTCTGCAAAATGCCTAGCAAAACCAGCTTTTGATAAAAAGGAGCCTTGCTGACTGTCCGTCCTGGGGTTGGATGCTTTAGTTATTTCGCGGGTAATGACAGCTTTCACTTGGGCACTCAGACTCTGTCCTGGGCCTGGCGCGGCCGGCCGCAGAGCCGGCTTGCAGCCAGCAGACTGGCCCCTCCTGAACCACCGAGGCCTGAAGTCTGCTGGGGCTGTTGGCCTGCCCGCGTGCAGGTGCCAGTCAGCCCCGCTGCCCGGGGGTGGTGGGGCATTTTGCTGGGGAGTGGAATTTGGAAGGGGGCTCCGAAAATTATGAGCAACACGTTGGCACGAGGCTCCCGCCCCGCGTCCGAGGCCGCTTTCAACCTCTTGGGCAAATGGCGCCACCTGCTGGCACCTTCCTGCGACCCTGTGGTGTCCTGTCCCGTGGGTGACCTGTGGGTGACCTTGCTACTCTGCCCCGCCCCTGGTTTCACCCAGCAGTGTGTCAGTTGGAGAGAGTGACCCTTTGTGAACAATTCCTTGCGTAGGGGCGCCTGGGGGGCTCAGTCGGTGAAGCGTCCCATCATGATCTCGGCCCAGGTCGGGATCTCACGATTTGTGGGTTCGGGCCCTGCATCAGGCTCCTCGAGCACAGTATGCAGCCTGCTTGGGATTCTCTCTCCCCCTCTCTCTCTGCCCCCTCCCTCGCTGCCCCCTCCCTCGCCTGTTCATGCTCTCTCTCCCCTTCTCGCTCTCTTTCTCTCTCAAAATGAAGAAATTAAAAAAAGTTCCTTGCATAGTATTCTACTGTAGAGCACGTATTTTCAAAGCTTTTGGGACAAATTCCCAATTTTCCCTTTAGACTGGCTGTACTAATATCAGACATTGTAGTCTTAACAAGGTCTGATAGAAGGACTGTAAATCTAGATGGTTTTGAAATAAAAGTCTGACTTTCCCCCGGTATTTGTTATGGACGTTTTTTCATTTTCTTAACCGACTAGGCTCCAGACCCAGTGCAGAGCCCAACATGGGGCTCGAACTCGACCCTGAGATCAAGAGCTGAGCTGAGCTCAAGACTCCTGACGCTTAACCGACTGAGCCGCCCCGGTGCCCCTGTTTTGAAACCACAGGGCTGAACGAGTGGCAGGGGGATCCCTCACCACCTGGATTCATCAGTTGTTGACTCTGGCCACAGCGTGTTTGGCCGCATGGGAGTGCCTGGTGACCATTCAAAGGTGTGGGTCTCGTGACCACACCCCTAAACATCGCAGCCCTTGCTGACAGGTGCTTCCTGGGAAGGAGCAGCACCGCCATGTGGGCAGCAGCCCTGTCTCCAGGGTCGGCTCCTGTCCGCTCCGTGTGGCCCCCCAGAGCCCCTCCGTCGCCTCTCACAGCTTTCGTCATGTGTTCAATTGGTTGTCGCTCCTTCAGTCTCTTTGAGCCCGGAACAGTCCCTCATCCTTTTTATAACCCTACAAGTGTTAAACTGAAAGACGAAATTTTTTTTAATGTTTATTTATTTTCGAGACAGAGACACAGCAAGAGCGGGGGAGGGGCAGAGAGAGGGAGACACAGAATTGGAAGCAGGCTCCAGGCTCCGAGCTGTCAGCACAGAGCCCGACACGGGGCCCAAACCCACAAACCGTGAGATCATGACCTGAGTTGAAGTTGGACGCTTAACTCACTGAGCCACCCGGGCGCCCCTACGAGTGTTAAACTTAAAAACTTCTTACTTTGAATCTCAGTCTTGCAGAGACGTTGCAAAAACTGTACCGACTTGCCACGTGCCTTCCCCGGTGTTCACATTTTACCAAACGTATGCCCACTCTCTCCACCTCTCTTTCACTGTGTGTGCGTGCACATGTGTGCGTATACACATACACACGTATGTGTGTGCGTACATTTGAGAGAGTAAGTTGTAGATGTGATGCCCCCCAGTATTTCCGTATGCATCCCAAAGCAAGGATGCTGTCTTCATTAACCACAGCACAGTTACCAAAATCAGGAAAGTGACTGGTAAAATACTCTTACCTACTCTGACTTTGTGTAAACTTTGCCGGGTGTCTCACGAATGAGCGACTGTCTCGCTACCGGCAAAAAGGAAAGAGCATTTGGGGGGCCCAGGCCCCCGTTGAGGACCACACACACCTGTCGCTTCACTTACTGGAGAAGTCTATCGGCCTCTTGCACGTTCCGGCTTTGGAAGCTTACAGGCCAGTCACTTCGTAGATTGCCCCTCAGTTTCGGATGGTGGGCGCAGCCTCGGGATTGGGCAGGACTCCTCCCACGTCTTAGGTGTCCTTCTCGGGAGGGCTGTGATGTTCCTTTGTCTTCTTACTGATCATCGGAATGTTCACCGTCTGGTTACATGTTGTCTGCCGGGTGTCTTCACTGCGAAGCTACTGTTTTCCCGTGTAATCGGTGGTACGTTAGGGCAGGTGTGCTGACATCAGGTGCGTTTCCTCTTCGGGGCCTCGTACGGGCCTCCCCGAGGAGTCCCGCCTGAGGCTCGGGTTACTGTGCCTGTTGCCAGCGCGATGGCATTGCATCCGCCCCTACCTACTGGATGGACCGCGCTATAATTCAGAGCTGTGCCTTCCCCCACTTTGTCCTTCGTTTACGTGTGCGTATCAACACGGACGGCTTTGGGCAGCGTCGACGTTTTCACAGTGCTTGTTCTTGGAGCGCGTGAGCACGGAAGGTCTTCCCGCTTCTTTGAGTCACCTCCGATTTCCTGTGAAAGCTTCCTCTAGTTTTCAGAGTCAGGCCTTTCGCCTCTTTGGTTAGGTTTATTCCTGAGTACCTCATTGGACTCACCGATGGTTGTTTTACTCCGAGTACTGTCATACCCCGTCACCCGTTGTCCCACGTTTGGCCCGTGAGAGCTTCTGCAAGCTGCTTTGACTCCTTCTGGCGTGTCCCCGTAATTTTTGAGCACAGGCTCCGGGTCACCTTGTGCCTTTCCTGCCCCAGCCCTGGGGTCACGTCAGCCACTGCTCTCCGGAGCCCCGATTCTTTGTTCTGGGGAGTGACATTTATCACCCAGGGTCTGGGTGGTACCGGGTGTCGCTGCTTCTCCACCCTCTCGGGGGACAGGGCTGAAGCAGGTGCACACGTGTGTGTGTGTGTGTGTGTGTGTGTGTGTGTGTGTGTGTGTTGAACGCACGGGAACTCACACCGACAGCTCCACTTCTGTTCCAGCAGGGCGGGGTCCCCCCGAGCCGTTCCCTGTCTGTGTTTGGGGCCCCTTCTCTGTCACCGACCGTCCTGTGCTTATTCCCCGTGTATTCGTGTGTCTTCCCAGTCTCACGAAGCATCTGCCTGTTTATCAAACCCAAGGAAGTGTACCTTTTAAGTCAGGAAGTCAGTGGGGTGTTGCAGGAAGAGGCTCGTCCATCCGCTGTGTCGTGGCTCTGTGCCCGAGGGGGGGCGGCTTCCTCCTGGCCCAGTGAGGGAGGGCGCTTCCAGAGCTGAGGGCAGGGCGCCGCCGGCCTGTGCGGGGAGTGCCGTGGGTGGAAGCGGGGCTGCCCCGCGTCCTCGCTGCTGAACGTCCCTTCTGTTCGAGAGGAGCGGGCAGCGGAGGGACGCAGGGCCTCGGATCGGCGCCACTTCCTGTGCTCGAGTCCCCGTGGGCGGCGCACCGAGGGCCCCGTGTTCACCTGCACGCGCGGCGGGGCTCGCCCAGGGAGGACCCTCCGACGGAGCTGGGAGCCCACGCGGGGCCCGCACCCTCTTTTGGGAGTACGGTGTGCCTGCATAAAAGCCAGGGGCCGTTCTGACGCCGTCCCGTGGACGCGTACGTGCAGGCCTCCCGACACGGCTGGCCCTGGACTGTGATGGAGGGCTGTGCGGTGTCGGCCAAGCTCCGCGCCGGACCACGTCCTGGCGGATGTGCCTCGGTGACGTTTGACGGAGGCCGCTCCCGGCTCAGCCTCTCGGCCGGCCCGGCCTGGGGGGCGACGCGTCCGCGGAGAGGAGGGTGGTGTCGCTTTCAGGTTAGCTATTCTTTAGACGGACGGTTTGCGGACCACTCCTTCTCCACAGTGAGTAGCGTCAGACGCGTCCAGATGGCGGGGGGGGGGGGGGGGGGGGGGGGGGACTGCCTCCCTCCCCGCTGTGGCTGCACAGCTCCGAGAAGACGGGGACCCGGGCCGGGCCGTGCCGGCCCCGACACCCGCCGGCCGAGTCTCCCTCGCCGCGTGCGTGTGGGGATGCGTGAAACCACAGGCGTGGAGGAGGCCCCGACACGGACGCGCGTTTCCGCACGGCCTCACCCGATGTCTCCGCGGCCGGGAGGGTGAAGCCGTGTGACCAGGGGGTTACTCGCCACGTCTGCCCCGTCCTGCAGGTGTTCCCTAGGGAGGGTGGCTCTGGCGTCGACTGTCTGTCTGGCGGGAAGTGCGCTCAGGACGTGGACCCCCCCAGAGCTGTTCTTTGAGCCTCCGTCGGAGCAGCGCCGCGAGCTGCTCTCGTTCCGGCGGCCACAGAAGTAACGGTGACAGGAGAAAGGGCTCAAAAGCGCAGCGAGGACACGTGGGTGTCGGGGCCCGCGGAGCTGGGGTGACTCGCGTGTCCAACGCGCGCCCCGTCAACGGTGAGCGCTTCGGGGCGGGGCCAGACGCCGTGCCGGTCGTGGGGGATGCGGCAGGACGGGGCCCTCGCCGGCCCTTACCGTGTAGCGGGAGCAACCACGAGGCGCCGCGGGGCCGAGCCCGGGGTGGACGGCGGGCCCCCGGAGAGCTGCGCACGGCAGGCGAGGGAGAGGCACTGGCAGGGCCGCCTGGGGACGGTGACGTGGTGACGGGGCGCGTGCGGGCGCCGGCCAGGCCCCCAGGAGGCCGGAGCGCGGGGCAGAAGTGCGCGGGGGGGGCACCGTGCGGCCCGAGGACGAGGCGGGCGCTCCCTGACATGGACACAGCTCCGAGTAGGGGACGGCTGGCCAGGGACTTGCCCTGCAGGGGGGTTTTCACCAGGACTGCGTTTCTGAAAGGTGGACTCCGGAGGGGAGGAGGGGGAAGGCCGGAGGTTCACCTGAGCCCTGCCGGTGATCAAGGTTGGGGCCAGCGGCCTGGGGTGGAGGGGGAGGCGCGAGTCCAGGGGGAGGGCCAGCCTTTGGTCAAGGCACAGTCGGTTGGGAGGCGCTCAGTGACAGGTGTGCCCGTGTCTCAGGATCGGGGGTGCCAGGGGCACAGAGGGCAACTTCAGCGGCGGCTCCACAGGAGTTCCTGGTCTCGCCGTGGGCTTGCCACATCCCGCCCTTCTCTCCTGCCCTCCCCGGCCCACGGACACACCCCTGCAGGTCCCGGTGGCGGCCGTGCTCAGGTGCTCAGCTGCATGACACGGCCGACGCCCCTTACCCCGCCCACCTCCTCCACCTCCTCTTGTCCCGCTGGCCGCGGCTCCCATTCTGGGCTGGTGCCCCACATTCCCACCCCGTGCCCCCCGGGCGGACTCACCCAATCTGGGGGGCTCTCCAGCCTGCCTCGGCGTCCTGCCAAAACAAAGTCCCACCACCCGGGCAGATGAAAGCCACAGAAACGTATTTTCTTGCAGCTCTGAAATCAACCTGCAATCTGAAGGCTCCAGGGGAGGGTCCCTCCTGCCTCTTTCAGCTCCTGGTGGCCCCAGGCGTTCTTGGCTTGTGGCCGTGTCCCTCCAGTGTCACCCTGTCTTCACGTGGCGTCCCCTCCGTATGCCCTGGGTCTTGTTCTCCCCACTCCCACCCTTCAAGGGCACCAGTCACTGGATTTACGGCTCCCCTAAATCCGGGATGATCTCCTCTTAAGATCCTTCACATAAGTCCATACATAAGGACCCTATTTCCTAGAGAAGGTCCCATTCGCAGGGCCCCGGGGCTGGGATTTGGCCATGTCCTGGAGGACGCTGTTCAGCCCCTGCATGCACCAGCCATGCTTGATGGTCACTAAGTCTGCATTTCTTTGTTTTTTCTTTTTTTTAATGTTTATTTCTGAGAGAGAGAGAGACAGAGCATGAGCGGGGGAGGGGCAGAGAGAGAGGGAAACACAGAATCCGAAGCAGGCTCCAGGCTCCGAGCTGTCAGCACGGAGCCCGACGTGGGGCTTGAACTCATAGACGGTGAGATCATGACCTGAGCCGAAGTCGGACGCTTAACCGACCGAGCCACCCAGGCGCCCCACCAAGTCTGCGTTTCTGGCACAGACTCATTTATTGAGAACCTGTAGGAGCCGCGTCTCAAACCTAAAATGTCCCGACTCTTGCTCTCTCCTCCCAGGCCACAGAACCTGCTCTGATCCAACTGCTGAGTCTGGGACATGTGGCTCTGCTCGGCCAGTTGCTCAGGTGGGAATCCCCACGGCCCCCAGCCTGTCTGTGGCTGCACACCTGTCCTTGTGCCCCTGTGTCGTCACCCTGCTGCTCAGACCTTCCCGTGGGTCCCTGTCCCCCTGACACGGGGGACTGTGACCATGAGGGTGTGTGGGACCTGGTCCTGTGCCTCCCGCTCCCTTGCCTTCCCCTTCTCCTTTGTCACGCTGCCCAGCCACGCTAGCTGTCCTCCAGACACACTGCACCCGGCTCCTTCCCGTCCCCCTGCCTCTGGGTGTCTCCCACGGGCACTTGTAGTGGTCCTCCCCCAAGTATTCCGTGTCCCTGCCTGGTCGCCCTCACCTCATCACCTCCTGATGCCTGTGTGCACGGTGACCGGTTTGTGCCTTCCCCCTTCTCCCCCACAACCTGTGTGCACGGTGACTGGTCTGTGTGCCCCCCGCCAGCTCCCCTACCCGAACCTGTGTGCACGGTGACCGGTTTGTGCCTGTCTGCCCCGGACCCACGCTCCGCCAGTGCACAGGACAGGGCTTGAGACAGGAGCCTTTGCTGAAGGAAGGAGGGTAACCTTGTTTGCCCCTTGGCTTTTCATGAGGTCACGTCGTGAGCCCCCACCTCATGCCGGCTCCCTGGGCAGGGGGGAGGCCCTGGTAGTCGGGCTCCTCGGCGTAGCACGGCCCCCCGGGAGAGCCTCCCCCGGGGCGGGCCGTGGGCTGGACACCCTGCTCCTTCTGGCTGGGCCTCGGGACGTGCTTCTCACTCCGCCCCCGGCTTGCTGGTCTTCGACTGGATTTTTTCCAGTGAGCACAGTCTCCCAGAGCATCGCTTCCCCTGGTGACCTTCAGTGGCCGAGCTAGGGCAGAGTAAGCGGAATAATGCCCTTGACCTCGTGACCTGGTCGGCACAGCCTGGGCTGTCGGAGCCTCTCTGGCCGCCCCAGGACGTTATCGGTTCCCATGCCACAGTGCAGGTGCTCCTGGCCCCCCACCCCCACCCCCGTCACCGTAACGAGTCACTTGACGTTGTCCTCAAGTAAATGAACCGTCTTTCCGCCTGTGTATCACACCTGTGTTAGGGGAGAGCCCTTCACCGCTCCCGTCTGAGGTCCGGTCTCCGGACCCCCGGTCGCTGGGCTCTGTGTCCGGGGCGCGTGGCCAGAAGGGCACCCCGTCACCCGGCTGGGAGAACTGGCCCTGCATCCTGTCCCCCGCTGCATGTGTGGTCCCTGACATTCCCTGTATTTGTGGCCACCGCCCCCCCCCCCAACTCCTGCGGCCTTGGCTGCCCCAGGAAAGCTGAGCCTCACTGACTTGCTGTGGTGCCCCAGGGCCCACAGCGCTGTCCTGCGTGTGTAGACGGTTACTAGATGCTTGTTGGCTGAGTGGATGAATGAACCCAGGTGGCTAAAACCTGAAAGCCAGTCAGGGCCCGGGGCAGGGACAAACACGTGACCGCTAAGTGAGTGGGGTGGTGCTGAGGGGGGTCGGCTCTCGACAACGCCAGGGTGGCGTTTCCCTCTCCGTGCGCAAGTACGTGTTCTTGAAAAGTACCCGGGTGCCGTGGAAGGGGGGGCCCGGAGTGCTCTGCAGTTACTAACTGACGCTCTTCTGCTTTTGTTTCCCCAGACGCCATTTGCTTTTGACACAAGATGATTTGATGCTTTCCTATGAGACCCATGAACCATGATGGCTACACAGACACTAAGCATAGACAGCTACCAAGACGGGCAACAAGTGAGAGCTGGGGCTTTATTCTGCATTCTCAGTGCCGCCAGGGGACCGGCGCCTTGTGTAGTTACGTTCAGTTTCATCGAGCTGCGGGTCCAGTTTCAAGTGCGCCCTGCGTTTCGTACGTGTTGCTGCCCGGAGAGGCCAGCCATGGAGCTGTTGGCGTCGCTTCCCCCGGGGACAGCAGGCCGCCAGTGCTTTTGACTCCCCGAGTCACGGTTTCTCGGGGGTTTGCCCTGTTAGTGTCTGTGTTAGTGAGGCTTGTTGCCTTCAAAGAAAAGCGGGGTGCCGTTGCTAAAAGCCGGGCCCCAGGTGGCTGAGCTCAGCGGGAGGCGTGGTGCGGGCGGCAGAGGGCACCGTCCCGATGGACGGCGCGGCGCGGAGGCCGTGCCGTCTGCTCACGTCGCACGGCTGTGCCCGGACGGCTGGCTCTGACACCGCGTGGGTGGAGTCCTGACCGCCCTCCCACTGTCCGTGGCCTTGGCTTGCCTTTGCAGCTGCAGCTGCGGGAAGGCTGGGTTTTGTGCTGTGTGCCCCGAAGCGCTCGGGAGGAGGAGGTGGGGGCCACCCCCGTCTCCCTCGAGCCCTGGAGCTCCGTGCAGCGAGGGCCTCCCAGCCTGCCTTTGCCCCTGCTTCCTGCGCTCAGGAGGTGGTGCGGGGATGCCCAGAGGTTCTCTTTTCTCCCTACTTGAAGATCCTAGTTAGTGGGCCCGACCAACTGATCAGGCTCGGTGGCCTCTCCCAGATGAGGTCACAGCCCTGCCTCAGTGAGGCTCCAGGTGGGCGCCCAGGACCTGAGGCAGCCTCCCTCGTGACTCTCCTTGGTGGCTGGTCTCGTGCCCTTCCTGGCTTGGTTCCTGTGGCACAGACTTGGTTTTTGTGGGCTTTTGAAAAACGTCTCGGGGTCTGAGCTTCTTACAGGAATTGAGTTGGGGGGTCCCTTTCAGCCTGCTCTCTGCATCTGGAAGCCCCGCGATATTTCCAAGTGATTTTGTTTCTAAAACACCAAGCTGGGGTTGTCCCTTCCTCTCCCGCTGCTGAACCCTGTCCGGGGGGTGGGGGCGGGGTGACCCTGCATCACCCTCACACCCCCACATCGCCCTCGCACTCACCTCTGCCCCTCTTTCCCGTGCATCCCTGCCCCGTGGCCCTGGGCCTGGCCCTGGCTCTTCCTTAAGCAGCAGGGGGGCCAGTGCCTTCCTGTCTGGCAGGTCTTTGCGCAAATCCTTCCTGGGAGGACTCCCCTGCCCGCCCCGGCACCCCCCCCCCAAGCCTGCCCCCTGCTCCCTCCCTGCCTGCACCTGGTTCTCCTTTTGGCACTCATCACCTGCTGGCAGATCCTGTTCGGAGTCCCCTCCCCCCACAGGGCAGGCGGGCATCCTGGTGCCCTGATGGGGTCGTGTCCTGTGCAGTGCCAGGCACGGGGAGGGACAGAGCCTCGCTTTTAACAGCCAAGCTCTTTCCCATGACACGCAAAACTCGTGAACGTTATGTTACGCGTTGACTGTCCCACGGTGTGGCTCTGCCTCCCCTCCACACTTGGACAGCGAGCTTTCCCTTCCTTCGCGACCATTAAAGAAAGAAACAAACAAACCCAAAGACCTGAAATACATCTTTTGACGCTTGTTTGTAATACTGTCGGATCTCCCTCCAGAAAGGTTGTGTTCGATTGGGCTTGTTAGTTGCTTTACTGCTTCGTGTTTTCAAGAGAGAAACAATTTCCCAGGCGCGCTGCGCCATCTGAAGGCAGTGGGACGGAGGTCTCCCTGCACATCTGGGCTGACGGAGAGACTAGAGCCTGCACCGCAGGACGGGGGCTCCCTCGCGGGCGGGCGACTACCCCCGGCTGTCAGGGGGGTCGCATGGCAGGGAGCAGGCTCTCTCCCTGCCTGGGACAAGCCCCTTCCCCGAGTGCCCCCACCAGCTGCTTCCCTGGGGCGCGGAGTCATGGCAGCTGGCGGCAGGGCAGGTGGGTTCCGGTCCTGAAGCAGCTGAGGGCACTGGTAATCTGCTCCTGGATAATTACAAGTTTACTGCAGCAATTTAGGGTTTTTTTTTAAATGTTTATTTTGAGAGCAAGTGAGTGCATGGTGCGGGGTGGCGGGGGTGGGGGTGGGGAGATGGGGTGGGGGTGGGGGAGACGGGGGAGGAGCAGAGAGGGAGAGAGACCAGAGAATCCTAAGCAGGCTCCGTGCTGTCAGCACAGACTTGTGCTTGGGACTCCATCTAACAACTGAGATCATGACCTGAGCCGAAAGCGGGAGTCGGATGCTTAACTGACCGAGCCCCCCAGAGCCCCCCAGCAAGTTGGAATTTTTTTCTGTAAACTGAATTCTTTATGTTTAAGGATTTAAAGACTTTTCACCTAAGTTACAAACCAAAATAGCTGGTTTAAAGCAATTTACATTTATTTATTTATTTACTTTTGAGAGACAGAAAGAGACAGTGCAAGTGGGGAGAGGCAGAGAAGAGAAGGAGACACAGAATCCAAAGCAGGCTCCAGGCTCTGAGCCATCAGCACAGAGCCCGACGCGGGGCTCGAACTCACAAACCGTGGGATCGTGACCTGAGCCAAAGTTGGAGGCTCAAACAGTTGAGCCACCCAGGCGCCCCTTAGTTTAAAGCAGTTTAAATGATAATATCTAGACGCTATTTCTTTAAACACCGCCAGTCTTTACTTTCTAAATACAGTGACTTTTTTTCCCAAACGTTTATAGATGACGTATTCCTGAAATTTAAGAATAGATAGGGGAGAGTTTCAGCCCTGCCATGACTACGTTTGTTTTCGTGACAAGATAGAAAGAGTTTGGACTGTTTGTTTCTACCTCTCAAGCTGTGATGTTGCTCAGTGTGAGGGTTTAGGGCAGGAAGAGACACACACAGTAAGGTGACTTAATCCCCTCGGCACTCTGGAGGTGGCATATTTTTTGAAAATCACACGCAGTTCACAGATATCGGCCCTCAGTTTTCAAGATGATTTGGAAACTCAACCTTTGTTTTAGCCATTTGCAAAACGTGTCAGACTCAAAGGAGGTTTGTTGGTGGTAATTTTGATGGATTCTCGCCAGCCATCCAACTGTCTCCCACTTTACCAGTCCTCTTGTTTCTGCTTGAGAAGAGAATACTTAGTAGCAGTTTACTTTGTGTTTAGTAACAAAAACTCTCCTCCTCCTTTCACAGATGCAAGTAGTAACAGAGTTAAAAACGGAGCAAGATCCCAACTGCTCTGAACCGGATGTGGAAGGAGTGAGCCCTCCCCCGGCGGGCTCCCAGACGCCAATGGACGCAGACAAGCAGGCCATTTATAGGTAGCGATGAGATGCGATGCGCGTGGGTTTTAGTAGGGGTAAGAGGAGCAGAGAAACTTGGTAAATGGAATATGCTGGAGCTGGCAGCTAGGCAGAGCTTTGGGTATGGTGTGATGACCACTAGGGTGAGCAGTTTCTCGAATTAAGATGTTATTCCTACTACCTTAAAAAAAAGTTTTGGAATCTAAATCTGTATTTTAGTCAACCCTGCAAGAAGAAATCTTCAAGCCCAGACAATTCTACTGGGGAATCCTACCAAAAATAAAGAAGAAAAAAACAGCAAGTCTACACAGTCTCTTCCAGAAAAAGGAAGAGGGGAGGCTTTCCAACTCAGCTTACGAATTGAGCATCACTGTGATACTAAAGCCACACACAATACAGAAAGGAAAAGTACACACCAGTGCGCCTCACGAACTTGCACGTAAAAATAGTTAATCCAGTATTAACAAATGAAATTCAGTGACGTATAAAAAGAATCACCTGCAGTGACCAAGTAGAGTTTATCCCAGGAACTCAAGACTGATTCACTAGTCAAAGCTCAACCAGTGAGACCCACAACACGCTCGTATCGGTTGACACAGAAAAGTCAACAGCTAATTATGGTTAAAAGCTGTCAGCGAAGTGGTAATAGAGGGAAACTTTCCTAGCCTGATGAAGGGCAACCTCCAAAAATCTATAGTTCTCATTATGTTTAGTGGCCAATGACTGTTTTCTGTAAGATTGGGAATAAGGCAGAGATGTCCACTCGGCCTCCCCCTGTTCAGTACTGTAATGGAAGTCATAGCCAGTGCAGTAAGGCAAGAAAAAGAAAGAAAAGGCATACCAGCTGAGAAAGGAAGAGAGAAAACTGGCTTTGTGCACCAACAACACGATCGTCTACATCAAAAATCCCAAAGACTCCACCAAAAAATGTCCAGGACTGAGTTTAATAAGGTCACAGGTTACAAGGGCAACACACAGAAACAAATCCTATTTCTATACCAGTAATATACAATTGGAAACGGAAATTAGAAAGACGATACCGTTTACAAGAGCACCAAATCAGGTGTAAACCTAACAAAACACAGACCCTTGATGCTGGAAACTGTAAATGCTGACGCAAGCAATCAGAGAGAACCTAGGTGGTGGGGCATACCATACTCATGGATTGCAAGAGTCAGCACAGCATAGATGTCATTTCCCCTGAAATCCAGCTGCAGGGTTAGCACAATTGCGATTAAGGTCTCAGCGGGATATTTTTGTACATATAGATAAGCCAGTTCTAAATTTTACATGGCAGATGAAGGAACTAGACCAGCTAAGACAGTGTTGAAGAGGAAGACTACAGTCGGGCTTCAAGGCTGACTCGGGTGTTACGGTAATGACGATGTCGTGACGCTGGTGAAGGGCTGGGATCAGCGTCACTGATAGTCCAGAAGTAGGTGTACGAAAACATGATTTACGTGACCTTCGCAAAGGTGCCAACACAGTTTGGTGGAGTGGAGGCAGCCCCTCCCACAAACAGTGTTGGAACAGTTAGACGTTCACCTGCTGGAAGAAGACCCTTGACCTCATCTCACGTTTTATACAGAAGTTGCCTCAAGATGGGGCATAGATCTCAGTGTAAAACTTGCAACTGGAGAACTGGTCTCTCCACACAGTGGAGTGTCGTGCAGCCATAAAAAGGAATGGCGTGCCAACACGCGGTACAGCACTGACGGCCCTTGAAAGCGGTGTCGCTAAGTGAAGGAGGCTAGAGGCCAAAGGGCACGTATCCTGTGATTCCTTTTATCTATCTATCTATCTATCTATCTATCTATCTATCTGTTTATTTAATTTTTTATTTTTTAAAGTTTACATCCAAATTAGCTAGCATATAGTGCAGCAATGATTTCAGGAGTAGATTCCTTAGTGCCCCTCCCCCATTTAGCCCACCCACCTCCCACAACCCCTCCATCAACCCTCAGTTTGTTCTCCATGTTTATGAGTCTCTTCTGTTTTGTCCCCCTCCCTGTTTTTGTATTATTTTTGCTTCCCTTCCCTTATGTTCATCTGTTTTGTCTCTTAAAAGTCCTCATAGGCGTGAACTCATATGATTTTTGTCTTTCTCTGACTAATTTCACTTAGCATAATATCCTCCAGTTCCATCCACATAGTTGCAAATGACAAGATTTCATTCTTTTTTGATTGCCGAGTGATACTCCATTGTGTGTATATATATACCACATCTTCTTTATCCATTCATCCATCGATCGATGGACATTTGGGCTCTTCCCATACTTTGGCTGTTGTTGATAGCGCTGCTATAAACATGGGGATGCATGTGTCCCTTCGAAACAGCACGCCTGTATCCCTTGGATAAATGCCTAGTAGTGCAACTGCTGGGTCGTAGGGTAGTTCTGTTTTTAGTTTTTTGAGGAACCTCCACACTGTTTTCCAGAGTGGCTGCACCAGTTTGCATTCCCATCCGTGACTCTTTATACGAAGTGTCCAGAACTGGCGAATCCGTAGAGACAGACAGTAGATTAGCAGCGGCTTGGGCCTGGGGTTTGGGGGAAGATGGAGAGTGGCTGCTCATGACGATAGGGTTTCTTTGGGGGACGATGAGAATGTTATAAAATTGCCTTGGTGGTGAGTATAGTAAGCACCACTGAACTGTCCACTTTAGAGTGGATGTTGTTTCGTACAGGAACTGTCTCTCAGCCGCGCTGTTATATAAGCCAGTGCATACGTACATACTAAAATATTCTCCTGAAAATGTGGAACGTACATTTAAAATTTTTCTCCCCCTAGGCATCCACTATTTCCACTACTAGCTTTGTTGTTCGAAAAATGCGAACAGTCTACCCAGGGCTCAGAAGGCACGACCTCTGCCAGTTTTGATGTAGATATTGAAAATTTTGTAAGAAAGCAAGAGAAAGAAGGAAAACCCTTCTTTTGCGAAGACCCGGAAACCGACAATTTAGTAAGTAAAAGAAACGTTTTATTCTTACGTCTTATTGCTTCCCAGTTTCAAATGTGACCAATAAATTTTAAGCTTCCAATTAGAACTTTAGGATGTAGTTCTGCTAAAGGGGAGCATCATACAGTTCGTGAAATAGCTTCCTGTACCTGTGACCTCAGTGTCCCCACGTCGTCCAGCTTCTCCAGTGACCTCATGTAAGAACCCGAGGAGAGGACCTGAGCCTGCATCGCAAGGGGCCGGGGACCCACTTCTCTCCTCAACATTTGTAACGTCCCCCGGAGTCGGCGTGCTCACGCGCTGGGCTGCTCGGGCAGCATGTCTGGGCCCCGCTTCTGTTCTTGGCCTCTCCCTGGTCACGGACACACAACCTTCTTCTCCGAGACAGACGGACCTCATGCTCAGTCTTGAGGCTGGTATTTGTGTTGGGAGGCAGGGCTGTACGTGCGCTCGGGGAGGCCCGTGAACGGAGCGAGGCAGGCTTACCAGAGGGCTCCCAGGCTCCCCGCTGCTTCCCTCGGCCTTTCTGCTCGGAGCCAGTTGGTCTCACCTTGGCGCCCTCCTTCCAGCTCCGGCCCCGAGGTTCAAGGTTGTGTGTGCTTTCTCAAGGGAGCGGACACTTTGTTGGAGTGAACGTCAGTGCCGGACCCAGAGGGAGCGGGCCCCGTCCGTGCTGGTGGAGAGCCGTTAGCCTGTGGCCGGGGGCCTGCCCCTTCACCGGGTTTCCTTGGAGCACCCTAACTCCCAGCCCCGAGCCCTAGTCAGGGCCCTTAGCAGCAGAAAAGCATCCTTAGAAAAGTTTTTCCTGAATAAATTGCCCGCAGCTTTGTTGCTCTTTAAGTTTCTCATTATACATTCAGCCCTCACTGCCTAATGGATTTTGTGATGAGTTGTCCGACCTCGAGTAAGTCTCCTCATCTTTGAAATGGGACTAGCAGCGCCCGCCCTCTTGGGGTGAGACTCAGAAGCTCTCTCTGCCTCTGAATCTCTGTCATACAGCCATCAGTGCGTGGGCCGCGGGTACAGCCAGAGTGGCCCCGGGCTCTCCTGACCGGTGTTCGAGCACAGGGCCTGGCAGAGTTTGGTTCGTGGTCACTCTCGGTCCACAGATACATGTGAATTACTGCCACCCAGGTCACAGGGGGAGGGGCTGGGCTCCGGGTTGTGGATTCCCGGCAAGTGGTGGTTTCCATCTGAGGCCGCTGTCTACTGCTGTGGGGCAGGTGACTCCAGAACTTAGTGACTTGACACAGTCACTGTAAAACTTTTGGGAAAATCGTAAAAGCCCGCATCTGGCACTGGGCGGGGAGTTCTCGGGCTCGACACCGAAAGCACAATCCGTAAAGGGCAGAGTCGGTTAACTGGGGTTTTGTCCAAATGAAGAGCTGCCTATGCGGTGGGCATGGACTCCTCCCTGTTTGCAGACGAAGAAGTGGGAGGTAAGCACCTCACTGGCTGTGATGCGGGTCGGCCGTGGGGCCGGGCCGAGGCCCTGCTGTCTCCCGCTGCAGCGACTCCCCGAGGGCGGCCCTGGGACCATCTGGGTCCCCACACACCGGATGCAGCTGAAGTACGGAAGGTCAGCGGCGCCGGGGTGACTTACTGTTTGGCCTGATTTCTGACGTCACTCCCCTTGTGTCCCCGGTGGTGCAGACAGTCGTGGCGACGTGGCTCGGGCCAGTCACGGAGCGGTCCTGTGCTGGTGACACCAACGGCCGCTGTGCTCCTGCCTGCTTGTCTGAGAGCCTTCGTTGTCTCTGCTTCTAGATGGTGAAAGCAATCCAGGTTTTGCGCATTCATCTTCTTGAGCTGGAAAAGGTTAACGAGCTCTGCAAAGACTTCTGCAGTCGCTATATTGCTTGTCTAAAGACGAAAATGAACAGTGAGACCCTCCTGAGCGGGGAGCCTGGAAGCCCGTACTCCCCCGTCCAGTCCCAGGTATTTACGTACGTTTGGGCCCCGCTCTGCTCCTCGGTTACCGTCCTGTCCGCAAGGGGACGGACGGCTGCTCGTCACTGTCAGTCTGGAGACCGACAGCCCTTTGAGAACGTCTGGGCTGTCTACGGCCGTCCTGCCCAGAGAGGTTTCTAGATCTCTGAGCCTGACCTGGGCTGGCAGTGAATTCCCTCAAGCCCTAAAGACAGTCCCTCCGGGCATCACGCAGCCACTGAAGTGAGGCCTCGGTCTGTGTACCGTGCCCTGGATCCCATCCTTCTGGGGGATAGAGTACCGTTCACTTGTTTCCTTCTTTTTTAAAATATGTTTTTTGTTCATTATTTCTTAAAATTGTGGTAAGGTACACATGTCATAAATGTGCCATCTTAACCATTTAAAAATTTGTTTTAACGTTTTAATTTATTTTTGAGACAGAGACCGTGTATGAGTGGGGGAGGGGCAGAGAGAGAGAGGGAGACCCAGAATCCCAAGCGGGCTCCAGGCTCCGAGCTGTCAGCACAGAGCCCGACGCGGGGCTCGAACTCGTGAACCGTAAGCTCACGACCTGAGCCGAAGTCGGCCCTCAACCGGCCGAGCCCCCCAGGTGCCCCTCATCGTAACCGTTTTTACGTGCACAGGTCCGTGGCTGAAGCACGTCCACACTGTCGTGCCACCGTCCCCGCCCTCCGTCTCCAGAACTTCCCACGTTCTCAAACTGGAAGCCTGTCCCTGTTAACTACTAACTCCCCCTTCTCCCCTCCGCAGTCCCTGGCTCCCACCATTCTACTTTCTGTGTCTATGGATTTGATTCGTCTGGGCACCTGATGTAAGGGAAATCCTACAGTATTTGTCCTTCTGTGTTTGGCGTATTTTGCGGAGCGCAGTGGCCTCAAGGTCCACCCACAGGAAGCACTGGTGCCCTTGAGCCGTTCTGGTGGCAGGCGGTGGTCCGTGCGGTCGTAATCTGCACTTCCCTGATGGCTGACGGCGCCGACATCTTTCCGTGGGCTTAGTTGCCATCTGGAGATCTCTGGTAGAATGTCTGCTCGTGTCTTTTGCCCGTTTTCTAGGGTTTTTTTAACTGTTGTTTTGAGAGTATTCTAGATACGAGTCTCTTATTGGCTATGTGGTTTGTAAATATTTTCTCCCAAGTCCGTGGCTGATCTTTTCATCCTCTTCCCAGGGTCTTTTGCAGAACAAACATTTTAAATTCTGATCAAGTCCCACGTATCAGCTCTTCCTTTGATGAGCTGTGCTTCTGGTGGTGAGTCTGAGAACTCTGCCGAGCCCTGGAGCCCCAAGATTTTCTCCAGTCCTTTTTCTGCAAGCTGTGTGTTTCACACTCAGGTCCACCACCCATCTTGAGTTAACTCTTGTACGAAGTGTGAGGGTTTAGGTGGAGGCTGTTTCCGGAAGTTCCTCCGTTGAGTTGCTTTTGTGACACTGTCACAATGTCGGTCTGTTTGTGTCTGTCTGTTTCTGTCCCCTCTGTTGTCACACTGCTGGATGTATTCCCACCGTGTAGCTGTGGTTACTGGAGCTATTTGGTAAGTCTCAGATCGGGGTGGACTGTATCGTCCCCCTTTATTCTTCTTTCTCAAAATGGTTTTAGTTATTCTAGTTCCTCTCCGTGTAAATTTTGAAGTGATCTTGTCTGTATCTACAAAACAACGTTACTGAGATTTTGACAGGAATGGCATTAAGCCCGTGTATCGTTTCGGGGCAAATCGGCATCTTTCCTGTGTTGGCTCTTCTGGTCCGCAGACATGATATGTCTCTCCATTTATTTACTCTTCTGTGATTTTTTCATCAGCGTTTTGTAAGTTTGTCTTATAAGTCCTACACGTGTGTTTTTAGAATTACACCTGAGTATTTTTTTGAGCAATCATAAATGGTATTCTAGCTTTGACTTCAGTGTCCCGACTAGTATTTAGAAATATAATTGATTTTTGTGTGTCTGTCTCGTATCCTGTGACCTTGCGGAACTCACTTGTTAGTCCTAGGAGGTCCTTCTCATAGATTCCTTAGGATTTCCTACTTGTTAAGTTGTATCATCTGCAGATAGGAATAGTCCGTTCCTTCCTTCTTGATCTATATGCTTTTTATTTCCTTGTCTTACCTTGCTGCATTGTCTAGAACATCCAGTGCTATGTCGAATACAGTTGGTGGGAGTGGACGTCCTGCCCTGTTCCCAGTCTTAGGGGGAAAGCATTCTGCCTTCCAATGTTGTTTTGTTGTTTTTTTTTTTTTTTAATTTTTTTTTAACATTTATTCATTTTTGAGAGACAGAGTGCGGGTGAGGGAGGGGCAGAGAGAGAGGGAGACACAGACTCTGAAGCAGGCTCCAGGCTCTGGCTCTGAGCTGTCAGCACAGAGCCTGATGTGGGCCTTGAACCCACGAACCATGAGATCATGACCTGAGCTGAAGTCGGACACTCAACCGACTGAGCCGCTCAGGTGCCCTCGCCTTTCACTGTTAATTATAATTTTACTGGAAGATTTTTTTCTTGATGCTTTTCATAAAGTTGAGGAAGTTCCCCTCTATTCCTGTTTTTTTTTTTTTTTCCGGAGAGTTTTTTTTTTATTATGTTGAATTTTTTCAAATGCTTTCCCTGCATGAATTGATGTGATTATGTGATTTTTCTCCTTTCCTCTGTTAACATGGAGGTAGATCACATTACTTGATTTTTCGAATATTGAACAAGCCTCACATTCCTGGAATAAATACCACTTGGTCGCAGCACATTCTTTTTATATAGGTTCCCGAATTCTGTTTGCTGTATGTTGTGAGACGTTTGTGTGTCCATACTGATTGTGGTTTCTTTTTTGTTACAGTCTTTGCCAAGGTTTCGTATCAGAATAATACGACTTTACAAAATGAGATGAAGAGTATTCCCTCCTTTTCTGTTCTCTGGAAGTGATTATGTAGAATTGGTGTGAATTCTTCATTACGTGTTTGATAGAATTCTCCAGTGACGGTACTTGGACCTGGAGGTTTCTTTTCTGAGTTTTCGAGCTACAAATTCCGCGTCCGCAACAGTTACCGGGCTGTTGGGATGGTGTGTTTCGTGTTGGCTTCTGTCTAGACGTCAGATGTGTTTGTGCCCAGTTGTCGCCAGAGCCCCTCCCGCTGTCGGCATCTGCAGGCCCTGTGGTGCCCCCCCTCCCCCCGTCCCCTTCCTGGTGCTGGTAACTTGTCACCTCTCTTTTTTCCTGTCTTAGCAGGTTTGTCAGTATATTGATCTTTTCAGGGAACCAGCTCTTTTTTTCATTGGCTGTTCTCTGTTGTTTTTCTATTTTCAGTTTCATCGATTTCTGCTTTGATCTTTATTATTCCCTTCTTTCTGCTTGCTTTGGTTTCATTTTGTCCCTCTTCTTCTGGGTCCTTCATGTGGGAGCTTGGATATTTGATTTGGATGAATTAATTTTTATTCTAACCAAGTTCATGTGGCAGATGCTGTGTGTCCCTACCAAAGCTCGGACACGCACTCGGATCGGTGCGGCAGCCTGCAGAGTAATCGTCTTCGGGTTTTCGCACCGATGCCATCTAATCGCTCAAATACCTGCGTGCCGGTGGTGTGCCAGACCCTGTGCCTCGACGCCCGGCACAGAGCCCCCTTCCCGGCCACCTGCCCCAGCCGTCACAGCCCATTTGTACCTGACTTGGGATGGCTGGGATCTTGATGTGGTCTTACGCTCTTTCTGTGCAACCGGCTGGGGCCAGGCCCAGACCTAGCACTCTACGGACCTGAACACCCAGGGCGGGGGCGGGGGCGGGGGGCGGGGGGACGCCGATGTGCTCCGTGCTCTGGTGAGGGGACAGAGCTGGCCGCGGCCGCAGGTGACTCTCTGGCACCACGTGGAGCCTCCTGAGCCTGTGGCGTCCTCCGTATGGGGACTCTGGTTCTTGGAAAGCTCTAGAGTGAGCCAACGGAGTGGGAAGGCTGTGCGATGACCTTAGGTCCTCCCGGCCTTCCTCGTCACGCCTCCAGGGCTTGGAGGCGAGTCTGATATGATGAGGCAAAAGATGACCGTTTGGGAGCCAGGTCGAAGCTGGAATCTCGGTGCTGACGGTCGTATTTAATAGTGGGTCGGTCTGGGGGTCTCTTGGTTTGCAGATAAGGAAGGCGCGCCTTCCGGAAGGCTTGTCCTCTGCGTCTCTGTCTCGAGCACCTGGCCTTCACTGGTGGTGGCACCATGCCACTTGGTTTAAAGTTTTAAACGTGGCTTTTGTGTTTCCGCTCACTGCTCACCGTGTGTTTTTGACTCACAGCAGATTCAGAGTGCCATCTCAGGCACCCTCAGCCCCCAAGGAATCGTGGTGCCCGCATCCGCGCTGCAGCAGGGGAACGTCACCATGGCGACAGTGGCAGGTATGCCGACGGAGAAAAGGACACTCTTTCCTTGAGCTTTTGTGCAAGAGTCCTTTATATGAGAACGGAGAAGCCCGTCAGTGCAATTGCTGATTAACGCCAGTTCCTGAGACAGGGGTGGCAAGACTACACCTCTTAGAATTGGAGGCCCGTCTCTTGTTTTCATTCTCAGTAACAGATATTTTATGCAAGTTGTGCGTCCCTACCAAAAACTTTGGGGAAGAAGGGTTTTATATGGGAGTTGAAAATATATAGCAAAAACTGAGTTGTAATTTGCAGATAACGTAGTTTTTAATTGTACTCTTGGCAGCATCTGGGAAACCTTAAGTCGTGCCCTTAATGTTTGACAAGCAAACAAAACTCCCTCTTAGCCTTGGTGTTACTCGCACGGCAGAAATCATCGCGGGAAGGGGACAGAGTCTGCAGGTCCCTGGTGCGTCTCCAGCATCGCAGATACAAAGCCATCGTGAGGACGGAATCGGGGCGCGCAGGGCGGGGAGAAACCCTCACACGATAGTGCAAAGGGAAGCTTCCAAAGGAGGATGGAAGCACGTTCGAGCAACAAAATACTGCGATGAAAACTACTTAGCCCCCTTGGCCAAGTCCTTTAACATGTGCCGATTGTGGGGGAAATGGAGCAAAAGAAAGGGAATTGCAGCATCCACCCCGGCTGACGGCGCCCTAGCGATGGGACGCCTCGTTGCCCCTTGCCCAGTGCCCTGTCCCCCGCACCCCTCCCGGGGCGCGACTCATCCGGGAGGGTCGTTTTAATAGTTTATAGTGACAAGTCCGCCAGCGGGGTATTGATCATTCGACATGGCTTAAAAACCTCGTCAGACCAGAGATTTGTTTTCCTTTCATGATGTACGTTGAGTGTATTGAGAATGTGGTTTTCTATCACTGAGACTCAAGAGCGTTTTGATCTCTTCCTTCCTGAGGTGGCACGGTGTATCAGCCTGTCACGGTTGTCACTCCTCAAGGCCAGGTGGTGACACAAGCCCTGTCGCCCGGCACCATCAGGATCCAGAACTCCCAGGTGCGTGTGCCATTCCTGGGGGAGGGCTTGGGGGCGAGCGGGGCCATGCGGGCACGGGAGAGCCAGGCGTGGGTGTTCCTCTGCCTGAAGACCGTGCCAGTCCCCAGTTCAGCTCAGTGTCAGCCCCGTTTCTTGTTTTACTCCCCGTTTCCTTTACCGTAAGAAAGTTGCAAAGTCCAGAAAGTCCGAAGGAGCGGCAGAAAGGTCCTCCATAACCCCTTCCCTGGAGCAACCCCGTTGTCCAATTTAGCATCGGGTGGTGTAGTTGTCTCTGGGTCCGGAGACTTGAGGCAGTGTAGACGCCCTCTTCCCGCCCCCGTGGAGGTTCACAGCGGACCCAGCAGGCAGGTCTTTCAGACCCTGCAGAGGCCTTCCTGCTGAGCACCTGATGGGCCAGAGCACCGCTTCAGGCTCGCCCTCGGGTGGCCGGTGGGGTGGCCAGGGTGCCTGCTTCACATCCGCCCACCCACCGGAGGGGAGAGCTGAGCGGGGGCTGCCCCTCCCCCGCTCCAAGGCGCCCAGTGAGGCACCACCCCCCACTTGGCCCCCCGCCTCCTGGGGAACACCAGCTGCGAGAGCACAGGAGGCCACCTCAGGGGCAGAAGCAGCAGGTGGAAATGCTGTTACGCGCTGTGACCTTGCAGTCGACCTACGCCCTCTGTGCCTTTGTGGTAGGGGAGGCTGAACTTGGTGGACTGCCCGCCCGCTTTAAGTTGTGGAGACACACACACACACACACGCACACACACACGTACACGTACAGTCTTATTATTTACACGCAGCTCGGTTTAAGTCAGAAAGACCACGTTTCTGTTAGCAGCTCACACTAAGAACGTAGATTCGTTGTTTCCTGGAAGCACGGATGTTTCCTGCAGCCTTACTGACAACTGGCAGCCCAGCCTTGGAGACGTTCGTGTTTCCCTTACTCAGGTAGCAGATGCGAGAGGGCCTGGGCCCGGCCCATCCGGGACTTACCGCCTCTCACTTCACGGGCAGAGCTGGGCTGGGCTTGGGGGCCTTGTCATTGGGGCCCGCAAGGGGTAGAGGAGGAGCTAGACCCCAGCAGCATTGTCCCTGGGCTCCCCATCCAGCCCGCTGTCCCTGGAGCTCCCCTTGTGCCACAGCTGTGAACGCGGGCGGCGCCTGGTCGGCAGAGCGTGTCCCAGTGCCAGCATGAACCGCTCTTAGAGAAAGACACCTTAGAGTCCGCTGCCTCCCTTCTGGAGAAGAGGTTTATTTGTCCCGATGCTTAAGAAGGAAGTTGCTGCTTAACTGAATTTTCTTAGACACACCGAGGACTAGTTTAACTACCAAATGTGTGTTTCAGCACAACCCCTTCTCACACAGACTCGCCTGTGATGCCCCCCAGCCCCATGAGGCGGGCTGGCGAACGCAGCCCCCTTTCTTGCTGCCTGTGAGCTGTTTCTGCTCCGGTCCTCGTGGCCCTGCAGCCCACCGTGTGCCTGTCCCCTCCCCGTCACCCTCCTCCATGTATGGCTTCTAGGTCAGCAGGGCTGGGAGGCCAGAGACACGGGCTGCCCGGGTTTCTGACGGAAGAGTGACCAGATTGACCGAGGGCTTGGGTGCAGGTGCTTTGGATGAGGTGGTGCATACGATTTTCTTTTTGTAGCTATTTGGGCTGCTCTGGGCTCCTTTCTTTTTCCTTTTTTGGGGGGTGGGGCTGGTTCTTTCTGGGCTGCAGATAATCAGGGTGACAACTTACCGATGACGGGGTCTGTTCTTGTGTTGGAAACTGTCACGGTCCGTTCGGTCACTGTCACGGCTCACGTGGTTGCTCTGGCCAGTATGACCCCCAGGTGAATCTCAGCGGCAGTGCGGTGGCCGTCACGGCTGAGCCCTCGTAACGCTCGCGCCCGTGCTGCCCCCTACCGCCCCGTCCTGCCCAGTGTCTGGCTGGGTCTCGGGTGCACACATGGGGGATTTTAACACGGCCACACTCGCCCAGGAGAGAGTCCGCCACCATGGGCTGCATTCTGACTTCATGCCCGTCAGGAGGTGGGATTTGCCCTCTTCGTAGGGCGTCTCTATGGAAAGGTGTTTATGCTTCTAAAAGTGTTTTTTTTTAATTTTTTAACATTTATTTGTTTTTGAGAGACAGAGAGAGACAGAGTATGAACAGGGGAGGAGCAGGGAGAGAGGGAGACACAGAATCCGAAACGGGCTCCAGGCTCCGAGCTGTCAGCACAGAGCCCGACGCGGGGCTCGACCCACGAACCGCGAGATCGTGACCTGAGCCGAAGTCGGATGCTTAACCGACGGAGCCACCCAGGCGCCCCTAAAAACATTTTTTTGAGAAAAGAGAAGTAACCAGGGGATTTCATTGATCTCCTCTCCTTTCCTGGGAGAGTCTATTTGTACGATCGTTATTTGTATATTTTAGGGTTTTGCTATTGGTTGGCCTGTGACAAGGTTTTTTGCCTCCATTCTACTGTTTAACTCACTTTGCTTTGATATAAATCAAGTTTATATCGAGCTGCGTGCCCAGCTCAGCGTCAAGGGTGCTGAGAGGCTTGGAGCAAACCGCCACCTTTCCCGCCCTCTGTTCCCGCCTCTCGTGTCAGGCACCTGCTTCCTGATCTTACAGTCATTCCTTCTGCTGGCTTCCTCCCCGTTTCTAAACACTAAGTCACCCCTTACACACCTGCTTTGGGCTCACTGTTGTGGCAGGAGCCCCTGCTCGCTCTGGCTTTCCCCCATCTTCCCTGTGTGTTTGGCCTTGTGGCCACACCCCTGCTCGGTGTTAATGTTACCCTGACTGTGTAAATACGGGTCTGTGCCGAGCTGAGTGTGTAACTGTGATCACAGCATTTTTCTGGGTCACGTGTTTGCTTCTGCCCGAGTGAACCGCTGCCTTGCTGAGTCCCCTGGCCGAGTGCTCATGGGGCCGTGGCTGACACCCTCGTGCTGATCCCCCTATGCCCTGCCTTCCAGAAGGCACATCGGAGCTGTGTGCCCCCAGAAGCTCTCCGTCTCCTGCTCGCAGGGGCTCATCTCTCTCTGGGCCAGGCACAGGGCATGTTCTTGAACTTTCCTTTGACATCACCTGCAGGAGTCCCCTCTCTTGGAGCGTGTACCCTCTGCTTTCTTAGCTTTATTCCCCACTTTGAAAACGTCCAGAGGAAATATGCTGGGAGGTACATTTTGTTGAGACTTTGCAAACCTGAGAATGACTTCATTTCGGTCTCGTGATGCAATCTGTGTCCAAGTGCAGCTCCGGGATGCAGATGACTGTCACCAGGGCTGGAGGCCACGGCGTCTCTGTGCCCTCGTGGCCACATTGCCTGGGGAAGAGGCCAGTGTCTTCTGTCTCCCGTCGGATGCTTCTCTCCTCCGTGCTGCTGCAGCGCAGTCCCACAACCTCGTGTCCTTGAGTCGGGGACGTGTGCTCGGAGTCTCCCGAGATGGCCCTGCCCCCTCCCCGGCACGCACAGTCTCTTTGTAGAGCCTTTGCTAACTGAGCATCGGACCCTCTGAACAGAGTCTCTGGACTTCCGTGTGTTTGTGCTCCCATTGTCTCGTTCTCAGAGACTTACTTTTCTCTCCGCACCACCCCCCCCCCCACCGCCTTCCGCCCCGTCCTCGAAGTTCAAAGTGTTCAGCAGAGCAGGGATTTTCCAGACCCTCCTCGGCCTCTGTGCTTTGCGTTGAAGCTCCCGTTTTTGGCCCAAGGGTGGCTGCAGTTGTCTTTAGCTTCTGTGTTCTCGCTCTTCCCCCTGTGCCTCAACGTTCGTTCCCGCTGGTGTCTGCTTTTTGTGATGGAGACTTTCATTTATTTTTAAAATTATTATCGATATTTTTATGTTTAATTTACATCCAAGTTAGTTAGCATGTGGTGCAGCGGTGATTTCAGGAGGAGATTCCCTAATGGCCCCTCCCCATTTAGCCCATCACCCCTCCCACAGCCCCTGTGGCAGCCCTCTGTTTGTCCTCTGTATTTACGAGTCTTTTCTGTTTTGTCCCCCTTCCTATTTTTATGTTATTCTGACTTCCCTTCGGTTCACCTGTTTTGTCTCTTAAAGTCCTCATACGGGTGAGGGCATACGATGTCTGTCTTTCTCTGCCCGACTAATTTCGTCAGCCCAGCCCTGTCCAGTTCCATGAGATGGAGGGTTTCAGATATTTGGGGACAGTTGCCTGTCCTCGGAACCTGAGCCGCTAGGAAGCCACTGGGTGCGTGTCGGGCGTGGGCCGCGGCAAGCGGGCCTCTCCGTTGGCCAGCCTCGGAGCGTCTTCTTCACTCGGTGACTCCAGAGAAGGACTCTCAGATTTCTCGCTCGGGGCACAGGCCTGGCGTCAGGGGCGGGGACGGGCTGGGGTCTCCCGTGTCGTGTGGAGGCTTTCCTTGCCCCTCACTCCCACCGTCCAGCTGCGCTCAACACGTCCTCCGTCTCCTGCGGGCTGGGGGACAGATGGGTCATCTGCGGAGAATGACGGGGAGGGTCCGGGGCTGTCTCTGCTTCTTGAGCAAACTTCCGGCCAGTTTCCTAGGCTTTTCACCCCCTCCTGTCTAGTCCCTGGCCTTGCTGGAGCCCCGCAGGGCCAGTGGCTGCTCTGTTCCGAGGCCCTCGGTCTGCTTCCTCATGCAGCCTCGCCGGCCCTCTCAGACCCCGTTGACGCCATCCGTGGGGTCCAGTCACACGGCCAGCTGTCACTTGGCCTTTTTTGAGCCCACAGTTGCTTCAGCCCTGCACAAGAAAAGCGACACTGAGCCCATGTCAAGCTTCATGAGGAACATTACACGTTAATTGAGACAAATAAGGCAGACAAGCTAAAGTTTGGCCCCTGGTGCCTGGGAACTCCTACTGGAAGTTCATTTCCCACTCTTCCCTGTGCACACGTAGGAGCACGGAGAGGGCGCTCGACACCACCCGCTTTCAGCCCCCGACAAGGAAACCCGTTTCCGAAAACTCTTATGGCCTGGATAATAATCTTTGGTTTTAAAATATTTTAGGTACAGTGTCTTAACGTATCCTTTAATTCTGTTTAGATGATATTGTTGAGGCTTTTAAAGAATGTATCCAAAGTGATATAAATCCAGAGGAAGCACAGATAATACGGTGACCTCTCCAAAATAAAGTTCCAAATCCTTTCTTTTTTTTCAAAAATTTTTAATTTTTATTTATTTTTGAGAGAGAGAGAGAGCACGAGCAGAGCAGGAGCAGAGAGAGAGGGAGACAGAATGCAAAGCAGGCTCCCGGCTCTGAGCTGTCAGCACAGAGCCCGACGTGGGGCTTAAACTCATGAACAGTGAGATCATGATTTGAGCCGAAGTTGGACGCTTAACCGACTGGGCCACCCAGGCGCCCCAAGTTCCAAATCCTTTAAACTGTGTCTGTGGGGGCGCCTGGGTGCCCCAGTCAGTTAAGCATCTAACTTCGGCTCAGGTCATGGTAAATCAACTGTGTCTATGAATGCATCATATTGAAGTTGATGTTCGTTTTCTTGTGGAGTCCGTTTCATACATAAGTTCTCAATTCAAGTGTAACAGTAGAGAGGTCTCTGCTGTGTGTGTGTGAGGCCCTGGTGAGTGGTGATCGCTTTCATCCCCTGCCCGTGTCGTGAACACTGATGACACCGTCCCCACGGGCGTGCTGGGCATCAGGTGCGGCGCCTGGGACCTGCTGGGGCCTGAGGCCTATCCTTACAGACATCAGATCTCTCTTTCGTTTGTGTGCAGGACATTCGCAGTGCCCTGCCCGTCCTTCCTTTTGAAAGGCAATGGACAGAGCGTGTTCCCTGCTCTCTGCAGGGGGTGGGGGCATCTGTCGTGGCTGCGGAGGCGTCTGGGCCACCGGCGGTCCCTCGTCCCTTACTCTGTGATGCTTCTGTCTGCTCCTGTGTGTGCCTTTGCCCCCTGCTCAGCCCACGGGCCGTCTCCAGCCCTCAAGCCTTCCTGCCCATTCTTGTTGATTGCCTGACCGCTCTCTCGGCTGGGAGAGCGGTGTTTTATCACGTCCCTTGCCAGAGGACACAAGGCGAAAACGGGCAGTGGATGAGAGGGCCGTGGGGTTGGCATGTCGACAGGGGAGTGACCCCGGGGAGCTGTTGGTGCCCGTGTCACCTGCCTCGCCAGATGAGGGGCCACTGACAGCGAGACAGCCGTGCCCGTGGCGATGATGCCCCGGGATCCTCCTCCCGCCCCGAATAGCCTGCACCCGCTCCAGTGCACGTGCCCCTGCTATCGACAAGTCATTTATCCGTAGATCTTTGGTTATTGTCTCCATCTGAAGTCCTGAGCCACTTGGATGTGTCATAATTTTCTGTGCTTTCTAACATTTTCTTTTCAATTGTTTAAAAGCTCCAGTTACAGTTAAACCAAGATCTCAGCATCTTGCATCAAGATGACGGCTCAGCTAAGAACAAAAGGGGCGTTTTGCCGAAGCATGCCACCAATGTGATGAGATCTTGGCTCTTTCAGCACATAGGGGTAAGAACGCAAGTGACCGCACCGCTAGCCGCACCCCCAGCTGCTTGCTTTCTGGTGCGCTTCCCACGAAAGATGTGCTGGTCTGCGCGAGCAGGCCCGGCGTGAAGTATCGGTCTTTTGTCGACCGTCTAAACGTCGGGGTGGAATACGGGGTGGAAGGAGGGTTACCAAAACCCGGAGGCCACCCCCTCAAGTGACTTAAACAGGAGGGCACCCCTGGTGAAAAGGGAATACTTCCAGCTCACGTCAATCCCGTGCGTGCGTGAGAGCCAGCTCCCCGTGAGTGATGACGGGGTGAGGTGGGGTGAGGTCAGTTAGGGAGGCGGGCAGGCAGAGGCTGGGTCGGGGCAAAGCCTGGGCAGACAGCGCGATGTCGCATGTATTGGACTTGAAAGGAAGAGGTGGGAAGGTCGAAGATCGCGATGTGGACGGAGGGGGGAGCACGTGACACAGAGTGGGGCCCACAGGCAGCACCAGCCCATCCACGTTGTGTGTGTGCGCCTGTTTCCTCCCCTGGGTCACGGCCACGTCGTCTCCGCAAGGTGTCCCCTCCCGGGAAGCACTTACTTGCTGCTCCGTTCAGCGGGGGACACCCTCAGCCCGCGTGCCCCTGAACCTGCGGGAGGCGTGTGGCCCGGAGCAGCTTCCAGGAGTGACCGCCCAGCCTGCTGGCCGGGACCAGGAGTGACCAGGTTGGCTTTCGGGGGAGCGTGTGGCGAGACCGAGGTGGGAAAGTGGACACCACGTGCTGCGTTAAGCCGCGTCCGGCGGAAGGAGGGGCCTTTGTGTAGGGAGGAGGGACAGGAGGTCGGGAGGTCCGGCAGGGAGCTGCCCGGAAGCCTCGGGAACCAGCTTCGTGGCCGGGTGCCTTCATCCCAGCTTGTTTTCTCTGGTGCACGCGCCCCCTGCCCCTGTGGCCCCAGCCTCCACGCAACCACATGGAGCGCCCCCGATCGCCGTGGCCGTGGTCTGGCTCTGCCCCTCTCCGTCACTGCCATGGGTGCCTGCTCGTGCCTTTGGCTGCCGCGGCCTCTTCCTCCCTGCCCCGTGCTCCCCGTCCACATCCCAGTGCGCCGTGCTTGTCCGCGAGGTGCCTGTGGGACCCAGGGCTCCTCGCGCCCTTTCCCTGCATCCACCGTTCGGGAAGCCCGCTGCCTGGGCCCGCGGCCTGCGTTTGTTCCCGGGACCGGTCTCCGTCCTCACCCCGGCTGTGAGCCACGAGGCCAGCGTCCATCTCGGTCATCCCGCGTCTTCTGGGGTTTGGCCCTTGCCGCGGCCGGGTGGCACCCCCTTTTCTCGGACTGGCGTCAGGCTCCCTACCCGGGAGGTGATGGTCCAAAGTAGCAGCCGGCTGGAGGCTTTGAACCGGCATGTGATGTCGCTGAGCAGTCGGGGCGGGGAGGGGGGCAGGACCCCTCTCCCTTTCCTGGAGGGAAGGCCCTGAGGGAGCCGGGCCCCTGCTTCCCTCCTGCTCTGCTGTCCTGTTCTCCGCTAGCTACCCCCGCCCGCAGGACACGGCAACACGGGTCAGAGAGGACAGTGCCGTCTCTGAGCGGCGTGGCCACACCTGGAAACGTGTCCCGAAAGGTTTCACGTCAAGAGGAGAGGTTTTATGGATGACGGGCACAGCGATGTTGGGTATCCCGACGCCAAGACTGGGCGTGGGGTTTAGGACACACCCGTCTGCCGGACCGTTACACAGCTGGTCAACTCGGCAGCGAGGGCTGGGGCGCCAGGAAGGTTCGGGCAGGTGGCAGGGACTGAGGGCGGGACCCACCCGCGTCTGAGCCCACTGTGATCTCACAGCCGATGCGTGGTCGTCACGCTACAGACAGGTGGTAGGGTCGGCATTTTTCTTTCAAGTTTCCTTTAACGCCGGAATGATTTGTGAAACAGCAAACCCTGTGACAAGGTCGAAGTAAAATGTTCCTTTATTTCCCCCCATGAAGCATTCTCTGTCTCTCTTGCCCTCGTGTCTCGGAAATCGCATCCTCTCCGGTGGTGTTCCCAATACGCTAGGATAGCGTTTTCTGCTGTATGATGGCTTTCTTTGTTTTTTGTTTTGTTTTTGGTGAAAGCACTTAGGTTTCCTGCCCCCTTTGATTTTATGAGCTTCTATTTATTATTTTTTTAAGTTTATTTATTTTGAGAGAGAGAGAGAGAGAATGAATGAGGGAAAGGCAGAGAGAGAGAGAGAGAGAGAGAGAGTCCCAAGCAGGCTCTGCTCTTTCAGCTCAGAGCCCAACGCGGGACTCGAACCCACGAACCCTGAGATCATGACCCGAGCCGAAATCAAGAGTCGGGCCTTTAACTCACCGAACCCCCCAGGGGCCCCGCAAGCACGGTATTTGCATTTGCGCGGCCTCTACCTCCGGCCATGTGCTGTGGGCAGACCGATTGAGCCGCCGTCGTCTGAGGGAGCAGGCACGCTGCGGGGGTGAGCGTGGCACCCCACTGGCGTGACTCCCGCCCACCAAGTGATACTCACGGGAGCCTCTGCCCCCGTGTGCTCTCCGGGGCCCCGGGGCGTCCACAAGGGACGTGGGTGCGCGTAGGTCTGAGAGTAAACGTCTTCACGGTTTCTGCGTGTGGACGGTAATCAGTCTTGGAGAAACCGTTTATGCCGTAGGTGGGAATTATCTTCCTCTGGGACTTCTGTGACTTTGATACGTACTTCTGGTTTAATGCTGTTTTTTTTTAAGTGAAAGGTACTAATCACAAGGGAAGGAGTGACGTAGCAGACACGTGCATCCCCAGCGGTGGCTCGGTCCGCTGACCGCGCATGCTGACCTAGCGGGGCGGCTCCCGAAAAGCCGTCCGCGCGGCCCCTTGTCGGTGTCTCCTCACGATACCCGTGACAGAAACGTGTCACCCCGTGGGACGGGCCTGGAACAGCCTGCCCTGCCCCTTCCCCGCGCCCTCCCGTTTACCCAGCTGTCGGATGGGGAGTGCGTGTGCCCTCCTGCCTCAGTTTCCTCATCTGTAGAATGGGGATGACCGCCATGTCAGAAGTGACCGAGGAAAGCGGTTCACTGTAGGACGTGCAGCCTGATGTCCGTGCCTTCTGGCCGGGTCAGAGCTCAAGCCTCTGTCCACAGCGTGTGCTCCTAACATACCCTCGGCGGGGTGGTCCCTAAATTACCGGCCGTATCACGTGGTTGGGACAGTGACCCCCGCGGTGGCAGCAGCTCCTGGCGGTGGTGGCACCACTTGTGCCGTCTGTGAGCCTCCGGCTGTCGCAGCCCGCCTTTGTCTGGGCCCCAACTGCCGCGTTGGTGCTGAGCGGCTCCGGGAGACGCTGCATGCTGTGCGGGATGTTTCTAAAACAAGTTTGTGAGGCTGAAGGCGTTTTGGCAGAACACTATCGCTGCTCAGCAGTCTTTTTGTTAATGTTTATTTATTTTCAGAGAGAGAGAGAGAGAGAGAGAGAGCATGCACGCAGGGGGAGGGGCAGAGAGGGAGGGACAGAGAGAGAATTGCACGCGGGCTCCACAGCGTCAGCCTGACTCGGGGCTCAGGCTTACAAACCGTGAGATCACGACCTGAGCCAAAATCGGGAGTTGGACGCTGAACCCACTGACCCGCCCGCCCAGGCGCCCCACTACTTAGCGGTTCTTACTAAGGACTGTTCACGCGTTTCTCGTCTACCCAGAGAAGCCGGAGTTCCTGTGTAAACACCGAGGTTCACGGTAACTTTTCTTCTTGTTTGTAGCATCCCTACCCAACAGAAGATGAGAAAAAACAGATCGCTGCTCAGACAAATTTGACACTACTCCAAGTTAACAACTGGTAAGATGCGCCCGCTCCCTGAGGTCGTGCCAGTCAGCGCGATAGAACCCTTGAAAGCACGGACGCTAATCAATAGCGGAATTTGGCTGAAGATTCCTGAGTTCTTTTAACCAGCAGCACTGTCGTCAGGACTGGGATCGGTGGCGGGAGGCTTGAGAAGATTTCAGCACACGCTTTCAGCTTTCGGGCATCAGTGGCCCTCGCGGCGGACTCTCTGCCCTCACGCTGCTTGTGCAGTTAGACTTGCGTGTCTCCGCCACGTTTCTAGCCCCGAGCCCCCACGCTCAAGTCCGATGGCCTGTTTTCACGGGTAACCTTCTCCGGGTGGTGACGGCCGCCATGAGGCATCCTGACCTCGGGGGCACCCCCCGTGGCTCTCCCACCTTTGGGAACCTTGTGCCACTTTGTTCAGCTCTGAGTGGGGGTCCAGGTGGTGGTCCCACCCACAGCGGGGTCCTATGGGGACCTCGGGGCCCTACGAGGGACACGCCTGGGACAGGGTTGACTTCGTGGATGAAACATCCTCCTGTTCTGACTCCGGTGTCACGTACTGTCGTGGACGCCTGAACCCTGACCGCGTGCCCCGGAAATCAGGGCTGCGCCCGTCAGTAATGGCGCTGGGGTCCAGGGGCGCACTTCCATTTTGTGCGGTTGTCACTTGTGTCCTTTGTGTTCACGTGCGCCCGTGTGGACGCGAGTCCAGCTTACAGAACGGGCCCGTGTAGAAGGGAAGAGAGCACACGTCCCATCAGTCGGAAATACCGTTAGAGCTTACACCTGAAGGTCAGGTGGGCTCCAGGGTACGTGACGGGGTCTCCCGGCATACGCAGTCGTCTGTGCGGGACGGGTGCTCAGGTACCGCACCAAACATCTCCGGTATCCTGCCGTGGGCCATTGTTTCGGTTTTGGGAACCGGTGATAGACCATACTCCTTGAACTGTCTCCTGTGGAATCTTGAAATGCCGTTAGCAGAAACGGAGGTTTCACATGTGTTGTCGCTGTGACGTTCGTGACGGCCTAGGACACGCTCCGTTTCCTCCTGTCCCCTCGCGTGACACGTCCTGTCTCGGTTCGGTCCTACCAGTGGTCGATTCGTTGGGGGTGAATGTTAGAGACACTTGTTTGCACATTGTGATGCTTTTGCTGCTGCCTGGCCTTCCCACTTTTCTTCAGGGTTGACTTCCTTGAGCTCTGTTAGCAGAATTGTCTTGTCTAGAAGGTTTGACCTCAAGTTTTTTTTTTTTTTTTTTTTTTAAATTTTGGTTAATGTTTGTTTTTGAGAGAGAAACAGAGCACGAGCAGGGGAGGGGCAGAGAGAGAGAGAGAGACAGAGAGAGAGAAAGAAACAGACAGACAGAATCCGAAGCAGGCTCCAGGCTCCAAGCTGTCAGCACAGAGCCCGACGTGGGGCTCGAACCCACGAACCGTGGGATCCTGACCGGAGCCGAAGTCGGACGCTCAAGCGACTGAGCCACCCAGGCACTCCTGCTTGTTTCTGTTTTTAGGGCGTATCTTCCTGCAATTGTAGATAGTTTTGAATGCAAGGGTTATATTTTTTAAACTGTATTTGACTAATCTCTACCCCCAACGTGGGGTTCAAATTCACGACCTGAGATCACGAGCGGGCCAGCCAGGCACCCGGGACCGTTAGGATTTTAACGCGAAGTGACCTTGTCACTGGTCCGTGCCCAGCTCTGTTCTGTGTCGGGGGCACCGAGAGCAGCGTGTGGTGGCACAGCACCGGGACAGAAGTAGAGCCCGCGTGTCCGCTGGTGCTCGTCTTTCTCTTGCTGTCAGGGTCCCGCTGCGGGGGTTAGCAGGCTGGGCTGCGGCGAGAGGTGAGCCCCTGTCGCTGTCCTCCTGGAGGAGGCCGGGCTGGTGCAGCTGTGGCCTGGTCGGAGCGTGCGGTCCGAGCTCGCCAGCGGCCATGGGCGTCCCGCAGGCTGCGGTCACAGCAGGTGGGGGGTGCGGGGAGACAGGTGCCGGCAGGGGTGCAGGCTTTCTGTCCACGCACTTACAAGCCGCCTGCCCTGCCGACCTCAGGCTCCCGCAGCAGCAGTGGTTGTGCGTGTGCGGGGTCAGGGGTCGGGTCCCCGCGGGGGTGGTGAGTCGCTTCTGAGCTGCCTCGTGGTGGGGTTGGTTAGTGACCTAGGAACTTAGTTCCTCTGGGACTAGCCCGTCGTGAGCGGCGTGCAGGGTCGCAGGTCTGGCCCCAGAGCCGTGCTTGGAGGTGACCACGAGGTCAGGGCGGGACAGGACCCCCGGGTGTGCAGTGTGGCCGCTCCCCGCCCCCCTCCCCGGGGACACCGGCGCCCCACCTGCCATCCACGTGCGCTGGGCCGGGGGAGAGGTGCGCGGGCCACCTGAGGTCCAGGCTGGCTCTGACGCCTCCCCTGTAGGGACGTCTGCTGTCCCAGTGACCGCTTCTGGTGTCGCCCTCCACACCCAGGTTCATCAACGCCAGAAGACGGATTCTTCAGCCCATGTTGGATTCTAGTTGCTCAGAAACTCCAAAAACCAAGAAGAAGACAGCTCAGAACAGACCGGTCCAGAGGTTTTGGCCCGACTCCATTGCTTCGGGAGCTGCACAGCCGCCGCCCAGCGAGCTGGCCATGTCAGAAGGTGGGCCTCGCAGGGACTGGGGGGGCAGTGGGGACGGGGGGGGAGGGGGGGTGTGGGGGGGGCCCAGAGTCTGGGGGAGGGCCTGGCTGCTTGGGGGCAGCAGGGGTGTGGGCAGGGACGGCCTTGACCGCGGTGGCAGCCGTGAGCCTTGGGTCGCGGCGGCTGCGGTGTTTTGCGCGTGACGCGTGAGGGAGGCATCGTGTACGGAGCGCGGTGCGTCTGGGAGGCCCGGTGTCCTGTGCGTTCTGTCCTTTTCCCCCTTTTCGTGTTTCTTTTCCCTGGGAGCTCGGAGCTCAGGATGGAGCTCTGCCAGCCCCCCCACCTGGCATCTCACCCCTTTTCCCTGTGAGCCCCCGCGGCTGGTCCCCTCCGACGGTGTCCCTCTCCCTCATCACAGGCCCCCGTCCCCGCATGCGCCATAAGCACCTTTCCGTGGGCACGCCTTGCCCAGGTGTGGACTGTCTGGGTGTGTGTGGTTCTCGGTGTGTAGGTGGTGTTCCCAGCCCGTCCCCACTGTCTCCTTCTTCCTGTTTTCGCAGCAGTTTGCTGTTCCCGAGGAAAGTTCGCGGCCCTTACGTCTTCAAACACTTTCTGACGCCCCCCCCCCCCCCCCCGCCCTGCCCCCTCCGGGCCCCCAGGTCCCCATCTGTCCCGCTGTTCTTTCTAGGGTTTGGGATTCTGTCTCTCGTTTCCGTTTTGATAGTTTCCACGTCTGTGTTGGGGCTTCGCTAGCCTTTTCTCCCGTGGTTAAGCTGCCACCGGTCCCACCACGGGCGTGTCTCAGGGTGGACATCATAGTGCGCGTTTCCGGAAGTTCGGGACAGTCTTTGGCGGCTCTTGTGGCTCTCCTTCGTAGCATACAGTCACAACAACCGCTTTGATGGCCGCCTCTGCTGGTTCTAACATCTGTCAGCCCCAGGCTGGTTTCCGGTGACCCGGTTTTCTGCTCACTGTGGGTGGTTTTCCTGCCTGGTGATCCTGGACTGGATGGCAGGCCTTGGGAATGCCACCTTGCTGGGGGCGGGTGCTTTTGCACGGGGGCAAGGCTCCCGAGCTCTGTTCCAGCCCTGAAGGGACCCTCTCGTGCCCTGCTCGGTGATCGGCCCTTGTTTGGTGACCAGCGGTGCTCAGTCCTGGGCAGACCACCCGCAACCAAGGCCGGACCTTGGATGGCACCCCACCCCCACGCCCCTCCACCCGCCTGGCCTGGGCATCGTCTTCCGATCTTTTCAGCTGGTTCTTCCCCGGGGCTTGATTGTCTCCTGCCGCCCGTGCGGACCTCCCTCCACCGAACGGACGAGCCGGGCTGTCCACAGATGTGCCGGCCTCGCGGTTGGGACGGGCCCCTCGCAGCGGGCTGTGCATCACGCTTCGTTCTGTTTCTTGAGGGCTGGTGTGTGCATTTGAAGCTTCATCGTTTGGGTTTTGATATGCGGTGGCCTTAGGTTTAAATAATTTATATTTTCAGTTCACGTTTTGTCTTTTAGTCCAAATTACTTTGGATTAGTATTAGGTCTCTCTCCCTCCTTCCGGCCTTGGAAAAGGCAGTGCCCGTGTATTGGGGGAGAAGTTCAAACAAGACTTGCCAGTGACCAGTAAGTTTCTGCCCCGTCTTGGCTTCTGATCTTCTCCAGAAACTGTCCTTATCACCAGTCTCCCGTATATGCTCCCAGCGCATCTGTGACATGACGTGATGTACCGTGTGGGGGGCAAGGACGGATGAGTGAATCTCTTTAAAGGTGTTTCCCACATTCTACCGCCCAACACTGTCTCCCGCTGCCGTCGTCACTTGTCGCTGCTCCTGGAGACCTTCAGGGACGAGCGTGTGAGCCCCCTGGGCTGCTGGGGACCAGCGTGTCCCAGGGTCCTCCTTGTTCCCCTTGTCACACGGTCTCCCCGACTGCGACCCTGGCTCCTTGCCTTTGTCTCCTTGCTCCTCATCTCGTCCTGCGTCCCAGTCTCCTGTTCCCTTGCGGCTCCTGCTTCTGCCCTGCACGCCCGCGTCTGTATGGCCCCTTACGGACCGCCTGCAGACCAGGAACTTGCGCCGCGTATTAGCGGAGGAGGGTCTGACGTCTCCTAACCCCTGGCGATCGTCCCAGAGACTCGCGTGGGGGTCCCAACACGAGGTCGGAGGAGCGAACGGCACCCGGCTGGGTCACGAAGTGTCTCCCTGGGTGGGCGCTAATCTGAACGTTCTGCCGCAGGAGCCGTCGTGACGATCACCACGCCCGTGAGCATGAACGTGGACAGCCTGCAGTCTCTGTCCTCGGACGGCGCCACCCTGGCGGTACAGCAGGTCATGATGGCGGAGCAGAGCGAGGACGAGTCTGTGGACAGCACGGGGGACAGCGGGGCCGCGCTCGCCCCCACCCACATCAGCGGGCTGGTCCTGGAGAACAGTGACTCCCTGCAGTAGGGCCGGCACAGCCCAGAACCGCGGGGCGGGCCTGACTTTTTACAGTTTGCACAGCAAACATTTTACACACTTTTATTTCTGACATGTTTTATACGTAGATGGAGAAGAATGCACTTTTGTATTTCATAGTGAGCTTCGAGAGCGCCCTCGCGGGCGCGGCGACTTTCCGGTGTGCGTGTGTGTGCGTGTGTGCGTGCGCGGGTTTTTAAGGAGATTCTTTAAAGGTTTAACGCTAAAAATGTGATGAATGACAGACACCCCCGTGAGCCCCTAATTAGTTAAAGAATAGTGCTGCCATTTTCTAGAAAATGATGCAGTTTTAATTTCGTTCTGTGGTTGAAGCAGGTCCCAGTGGGCTGGTTTATTTGTGTCGCCCACGATTGGAGAGAAGCTTCTGCACCTTAAAACTGCCAGTGCAAGGTAGACGCCCACGGCAGCAAAGTGCGTGTGGCCCGTGGTGAGCATGCTCTGGTGGACATACGCCGAGGTCCCCACGGACTTGGTGAGCCTGTTTCATTTGCTATATATGAAAAGAAACTCCTATTTTTACCTTGCTGGAATTATTGGATAAAAAGCTATTTTTATAAATTCGCTATGAATTGGATTATGACTATATTGAGGATAAAATTTCTAGAGAAGAAACACACGTGCTTACTATTTCAATTTGGAATGTTCTGAACTGACCAAATTTAGTGAACCTGCCCAAAGGTAGCTAGCATTCCATGGTTCTCCACCATCCCGGGGGAGCTATTGACATGTAGTACCGTAGAAGAAACAAGCGTCTAATGCAATTTTGACACCTTCGGACTTCAGTTTCTATGTAAAAGCTCAGATTGCATTTCACACTTGATCTGAACCTGTATCTAAAGGTGTTTGCTAATAGGACTTAGGTGAGTTAAGTGAGGTGGTAACCAGTAGTCAGAAGCTGTGACCACACACGTCAGTCTAATTTAAATTCGACTACAGTTAAATGGTTACTGCACCAGTTAGCTGTGTATTGTTTTAGAAGTTTTTAGTCGGCCCTATGTTATGCATAGAATGTTTATTATAAACTAATATAAGATGTGCTCTGTGCCACCGGCTCAGAGTGAGGCCCAGTAACCAGCACCCGCGCTGTTACGCAATTAACATGTCCCCAAAGCGACACAGCTCCCCGGGCGGGCTCTCCGGCCTCAGCTCACACGCGTCTGCCGTCGGTCCCGGGGTCAGTATTTTCTCCCCGTACATCGTCGCTTTGGGATTCCCGGCCCCCCCCCCCCACCTCCCACCCCCACCCCCACCCCCGACTTGATCACATGAGGTTTGGAGTAATTTTAGGACTTCCGTTTCCCGGTGACAAGGCAGACCAAAAGAGTAGACTGGGTTTTGTTGCCTTTGTTTTCATTTATTTGCAAGTGGGGCTTTTGCTCAGAAAACAAGCCACCTTGTCTCACCAAGCCTTTGTGTCGTCTTAAAGGGGACGCCCAGTGTTCGTGTTTCTAAAAGGTGGTTTGGTGTTTGGGAAGGTCACCAGTTCTGGAGATTCAGCAGCCATCATCAGTTACGGACCAAGGTTACATTGCAGGATATCTGGAGCTGGGGCAGATTTTTTCTGGAACTGATTCCCCTCCCCCCCCAAAATTGGTTAATTACAGTTAATCACAGAAGACTTATTTCCTAGGTAACTTAGGAGGCGGTAAGAAATACATAGAATTTTCTTTGAAAAATACTTCAGGAGCTTTAAAAGAAAAAGTGGACTAAACTCTTTTGGAGCGAGAACAACATTTTTAAGCAACAGTTGCGTTCCTTATTTATAAACAATTTGTAATATTTTCGGTTTCGTAGATCATTTTAACTTGACCTAAATCCTAACTTGGTTGGACTTCTTGAAACTAGGAGCTGTGGACACCAGCCAGCCACCTCCCTCCCTCCCCAGTCCCTCCAGTCGCCCCGCTCTTTGGGTGCGTGTGGACTCACAGGCAGGTCACTGCCCCCCCCCCCCCCCCCCCCGCCCCAGGGGTCACGTTCACTGAGCTGTGGTAGCCTGTTAGTCGAGGGCTGCACAGACTGCCCGTTTGGAGACAGACGGGGGCCGTGCGGGGTCCTGCTGCCCTCGCTGGCTTGAGATCGGCCTTCCGTGCCCGGTGACGCTCCGCGCCCCCTGCGGCCGAGGCCGGTTTCCTTAGGCTCGAAGTTCTTACCGGGTTCGGAGGACTAGGATAAGCCGTCCAGAGACGGGGCGCTCGTGGAGAGGCCTCAGCTTCCCCCCCACTCTCCCCGCGAATAACCGAGGTGCTCGGGGACAACCTTGGCGTGGCAAGCCGTTTCGGCTCATAAAACCGCTGCCCGGCGTGCCTGTCGTCGGTTTGCATTTTATAAACCCCCATCTTCCGGCCCTCGGACCTTCAAGAGAACCTCTGAAAATGGGACTCCCTCGAGCGTTCATTTTCACGGAGCAGATGCGATCCTGACTTTGCGCCAGAAGGACGCTCCGGATGTGTCCCCAGACCCAGAGTAAGAACGTCGTTACCCTCCCGCGGCTTGGCCGGCCCCGGCTTCCGTTTTCTGGCTGCAGGTAGCGCCGTCCGTTTCAGTCTCTGTCTGGGACGCACGGCGGGGCAGCAGCTGGTACCAGAGCGCACCCGCGGGTCGCAGCGGCCTTTTCTGGGCGGCCCTCACCTGTGTGAGCCGGCTCGGGGCCCTTGCCTTTCAGACAGACCCAACCCTACCTGGACGGTGGGCAAGGCCACCTCTGGCGGTCAGGGACGGAAGTGACCCAGCAGTCTGCCTTTGTTTTAGTTGTGTTCGGTCTACGAACTGACAATCTTTAAAATGTGAATACTGTCACGGTATGTTTTCTTGGATTGTTGTCTCGAAAGGGGATTTTTGTGAAGCAATTGATTTATCAAAGCAAAAAAATTAAAAGTAGAAACATGCTTCGTGGATGTGTCATTTTGTAAAGCTGGTGGCACCGTGAGCTGTTTTTCCATTTTAAGGAAAACACTCAAATTGGTGACGGGTTTCGCTGGGGATGCGGGGCTCGTAGTGACCCCTGCACGTTGTTGGAAAAGGAGGATTGCACTGGAGCACTCAGGTCCATTTGCATCTTCTGGAATCTTCTTCAGCTGCTCACTTCCATTAGCTGTTGGCATTCCGGGAAAGAATCGGAAAGCTTTTGTTTGTTTTTTGTTGTGGTTTATCATAAATGTAATTATTTTGACAGTAATGGGAAAATGCTTCGTCGGTGACATATTGCCTATCATAGCGCGTGTTGTGGAATGACCCACGGCCGCTCCCGGGCACGTCGGAGCGCCACGTTAAAGCCTTTTCAGCGAGGTTTCTTCTTCGTAGGCCAGTGTGTTAGAACTCCCCCCACGCTGTTTATGCTCAGAGGCTAAGGTCAGCAGACTCGAGTATTTTTAAAAAGTGCATCTGAAATTGCAAGCCTTGCGGGTGACTAGACAAGCCGGCTCTGAAGTCTGTTGTTTTAGGAAACGTTCTGAGCAGTTTGGTGGCAAACGGAGCCCCTGTGTGCTCTCTCCAGCTCCACTAGGTCAGAGGTGAGAGGCGGACATGAATTGTTAATCAGGTGAGACCTTGGCCCGGTCCTTGACGCCTTGAGGGTTCAAGGGCTTTGTTGGTAAAAGGAAGAAATTGGTATATAAGGTTTATTCTAGCTCAAAAATTAACATTTATTTTCTTCCGAGGTTTTATTTAAATCCAAGTTAGTTAACCTTCTCCGCAGTCTTGGCTTCAGGAAGAGAACCCAGTGGTTCATCACTTCCATACGAAACCTGGTGCTCATGCCAACAGGTGCCTCCTTAACGCCCGTCACCCATCTAGCCCCTCCCCCCACCCACCTCCCCTCCTGTCGAAAATGTTATAACTAATAAAATCCTATCCGTCTGTCTGGAGAGATGAGTAAATGAGTGATGACGTGGCGAACCCTGAAAATAAGAAACCTGTTCGGATCAATGTTTGCATTCGGTTATTCTCTGCGGAGGTCATTACGTTCTGCGTTTGGTGTTTGGCCCGAGTGCTGTGCTCTAGACATTCTGAGAAGCAGTTCTCAGTGGCAATTATTTTTGCCCTTTCACAACAGGCCCTGCCGTCTTCGCTAAGACATAAGATCTCCGAACCGTTTTTACGCTCGAGTTTGCACGGCTGCAGAGCAGAGCGTCGAGGCACGTGGGACCAGGAGACAGAGGACCCCAGGCAGGCGGCGGGCCCGGGGCTGCCTTCCGGGGCGCCCACCGGCCTGGTCCCGCCGCCCAAGGAGGCGGCCCACCTGCTCTCAGCTAAGGCCTGCCTGGGGTGGCCCACTGGACTAACCGGTATTTTCCACGCAGACGGCATTTAGGAGGCAGATCTCGCACAGGTGGTTCCGTGTCCCGCATCGTCATTTAAATGAACCCAGGACGTCAGCCTGCAAAAGCCGGTGGTGACTTTAATATGAACGAGGAATTCTTAAGTTGCAGTGTGGTTGAAAAGGCACGTTTTAAAGATGTCGATGGCTTTAGTTGCTTAGGCGTTTTTAGAGAATGGCGTGTAGAAAGAAATCAGGTACGTTTTAAAATATTTTGCTTTACGTCACCTCAGTTTCCTCTGATACTAACACAGCGGTCGTGTCAGAAAGAAGCGGTGAGGCCTGTAACCGTTTACGCTCGCTGCCAGTGTAGACCTGAGCTCTCGAAACCAGAGTTCTGTTAGACACGGCTGGAGCTGGAGGCAGAGCAGCCACGGAAGGAGTGTTTCTAGAAGGAGAAGTTGAGTGTGTGGAGGACGATGGGCTGGGCCCCCAGGAGGTCGCTGATCAGAGCAGGTGGAGAGAAGTCGGGGGAGGGCCAACGCCAGCGGTCCGGGGGCCGCGGGGGGACGGCGCTGGGTCAGTGGGACATGATGAGGGGCGTCTTTCTCACCTCGTGGGAGGCCTTTTAAGACCCCAGACACGTAAACGGCCCAGTGGGTTTGGCCGGATCCAGAGGAAGCCTTTGTGCCAGGGAAGGACGCTGTGCACCGAGCAGGTGGGAATCTGAGGGAAGTGTTTTTCTTTTCTAACATCGACACCCAGCGGGGAGTCCGCGTTTACGTTTGAGGGGAGAGTCCTGCAAGTCAAAACGAAGAGGCCTGGCAACCCAGAGCGGGGCAGGGGACGTCGTGGGCAGGTCCCCGCAGGGCCAGTGTGAACACTGCCCGGCCCGCCGGTGGCTCACCACAGTCAGGGATCTAGGGCTTGAAGCTGCTTTGTCTCCGAAATGGGGGCCTGTGGCCTGGGGGTAGGACCCTCCTCACCGGGACCGCCGTCGCGGGGTCCTCCCGGTGTGCGCCGTCCCACAGGCCCAGCCGGGGGGCCGCGACAGGATCCCCTGAGGGCCTCTGCGGGACATCCTGGGCGCCCGGGCCGGGGAGAGGTGAGGGGTGGTGGGTGCAGGGCTGTAGGCGGATGAGCCAGGTGCGCGTGGCAAGCAGGTGTTCTGGGGTCTGGCTCGGTTGACGGGGGGGGGGGGTCGGGCCTCCTGACTCGGACGGAAGGCCGCGTGGCGGTGGAGGGGCAGGGGGACCAGGGCGGGTCGTCCTCGGGGCCCAGGAATGGGCCTCCCCCTCCGTCAGGTCATCCGTGCAGGGCAGGGGGAGTCCAGTTCCGCGGCAGCCTTTTACCCCCACGTCCCTCCAGCTGGCGAGGCCCTGCCCCTGCCCCCTGCACCAGCCCGGGCGAGGCCGGAGGTGGAGGCCCGGGCCCTCCGGGTTCAGCCTGTGCTGCGGGCACATCCCGGGGCGCAGGGCCCCCCTTCTCAGCCCTGCCCGCTCGCGCCTCTGCGGCAGGTTGCCTTCCGTCGGGGAACAGTCTTGGGAGGCAGGGGGCCTCGGGCCAGAAGTAGGGCCTTCAGGGGGCGGCGGCAGCTCCTCCCCTCGTGGATTAGGGCCTTTGCTCCCTGTGAGGGAAGGGTCGGGCTGGCGGGTGGGGGTCTCCCCGGGCCCTGCCCTGCCCCCCAGCACCCCTGTGAGTGAACACGGCCTCTTGTGGGGGGGGGGGGGGGCGGGCCCCTAACGTCCGGGCTGTCGTCTTTCCCCTCCCGGTGCTCTGCTGAAGGGGGGCCGCCCCGAAGGGGTTTGTCCCTCTTTGGATCCAGTCACCGGGTAGCCCCGCAGCCGCAGCTCTGAGCACAAGGAGACGTAGGATGCAGTGGGTTACCCGCTGCCCGTGTTGTCAGGCTGACGTTCTCGGGGCCTCTCCGCCTGGAGTGGGAGCAGGGTGGCAACAGGACGGACAGTGAGGTTGGAAGACAGGTCGGAGGGGAGGGGAGGGAGGCAGAGGCAGGCCTGTGCATCCCGCCGCTCTGTCAGGCTGTCAGGACACGCACGTCCCAAGCCGGGTACCCGGGGTGGAGGGACGCAGGGACGCGGGGCCTTGTCCAAACCTTGTCCAAACCCCGCGTGTGCGGTCCGTCACCAGCTCTCGGGAGGCCCAGCGGTTAACGCCGGGATCCGGAAGGGGAAAACGCGGCTTGCAAATCATCCTTACTTGGGATTGGAGAGGTTGTCTCACGGTTCGCTGCCCGTCGAGTGGACGTCCTGTAACCGTTCGGATCCTGAATCTTTGCCTGGGAGTGTTCGTTTTCTGCAGTGTCGGGGCCTGGTGGCTGCTTACAGTTTTCCCCAGTGGCCTCGGCGGTATTTCCAGCCCTGCGTGCTCTCCTGGGCCTTTGGCCGTTGAGTGAGACCCTTCTGAGCCTGGGCCAGGTTTTGTTCCCGCCGTGACGTCAGAACTGGGTCACCCAGAGTGTCTGACCGCGGCCTCCGCGGTTTCCAGCAGCCTCCCGTCCCTGTGCCCCCCAGTCCTCCCGTCTTGTCAGTGGCCTTGGACTGTCTCTCAGGGTCGTCACACGTGGTTCATCTGCCTTTGCCTTTCCTTAAAGGTGTAAGCTTTTAGTGGAGTAAATACCTGTTTCAAAATGCAACTTTTGGGTCGCCCCGGTGGCTCAGTTAGGTGTCCGACTTCGGCTCTGGTCAGGATCTCACTGATGGTGGGTTCGAGCCCGGTGTCGGGCTCTGTGCTGACAGCTCGGAGCCTGGAGCTCGTTTCGGATTCTGTGTCTCCCTCTCTCTCTGCCCCTCCCCCACTCATGCTGTCTCTTTCTCAAAAATGAATAAATGTTAAAAAAAATTTTTTTAATGCAACTTTTGATTTTATTCACTAAATTAGAAATACCTGGCATGTATTTGTTACCGTACGTTAAACTCTCACTTAATTTTAAATTTAAAAAATCTAGACGGCTCAAACGGTCCTGAGGCCATCAGCTTGCACACACACTGCCCGCCGAGCTCGCCCACCAGGCAGCACGCAGGGTCCCTGCTCACCGGTGAGCGTGTGCCCTGGTGGAGCGCCCACGAGCACCCTGCCCGGGTAGCCGGGGGACACGCCGCGCAGCCAGAGCGGGCCTCCCGCCATAAGGCCAGCTTTCGGGGACCCCAGCGGGCGCCAGGGTGGGTGGTGCCCTGATGGGGCATCGCCTGCTGGCGTCTGCCTCACCCTGCCCGGTCAGCGGGCCAGGCCTCCCTCCTCTCCCCGCTCTCCCGGTGGTTCCGGTAAAGGGTTAAGAGGGATCGGCAGGCCACCCTGGCCGCGCCCGCTGGCTTGTAAAGCTCCTCTGTTCTCCTGACCCCGTGGCCTCTGCTGTAAGAGCCAGCAGCCCGGACACGGTCGCCGGGACCTTGGAAGCCGGGGACTCACCCAGTGCAGAGCATTAGCGCACACGTGTGTGTGGGTGGGACTTGTCACGTGTGACCTCCAGACCAGCGAGCTGACCCGAATAACCAAAGCCGGCCTCTGGTGAGGGCGCTGCTCTGGGGAGGCGGTCTGTCGGTGACCAGGCAAAAGTGCTCCTGCATCAGACAGGCACCAAGCCCAAAATGAGGGGCAGCTCCTTGGCTCGGCTCTGGAACGTTCTCCCCTGCTCATTCTGGTCCCTTGGGCCTGTCGTGACTTTGTCGGCACATGTCTGCCCCGGGGCCTTTGCACTGGCCGTGCCTGAAGCCTAAATAGGATTCTTACCTGCCATCTGCTGCTAGGCAGCCTCATACATCTTTCTAGTCTCAAATGTCCCCTTTCGGTGGGCATCAGCTCAACCTGCTTCTCCGCTCTCTGCAACCCTTTTCCTGCTTTTTCTTTTCTGTCATTGTAGTAAAATACACATAACGTAAATACACCATCTTAACTAAATTTTTAAGCATACGGTTCTGTGGCATTAGGTACGTTCACATGGTTGTGCAACCCATCCCCACCATCCGTCTCCAGAACTTTCCGCTTTCCCAAACTGAAACTCCGTCCCCATTAAATACGCCCACTCGCCATCCGTCTCCCTTGGCCCCTGATGGCCCCCGTTCTACTTTTCGTGTTTATGGGTCTGACCCTTCTAGGTACCTCTGTGAGTGTGACTTCTGTGACTGGTTTACTTCATGGAGCACAATGTCCTCAAGGTTCGTCCCCATATCGTGTGTCAGAAGGTCCTTCCCTCTTAAGGCTGGGTAATATTCCGCCGCGTGGATAGACCGCACTCGTTTCACCTGCCAATTTCTCGGCAGGAATCGGTCCTTGATCCCACCCACCAGACGGTCCGGTGTGGAGGCCTTTGTGATTCCAGGGCCTGGAGCCGTGTCTGGTGTGAAGGGGTGCTTGGTAACGTCTGCTGGGCGCAGAACGAGCTGTTAGTGTCTCTGTGCTGTCAGGCCGCCCCCTCCCCCCCCCCACCCCAAGGCTGCTCCGATGTCCCCCTGCCGGGAGTGGCAGAGGCCCATGCCCGGGACAGGGGGAGATACCTGCCCACTTAGGGGTCAGCGGTGGCCAGCACTCCCCACCGTGGGCCTTTTCTCCCCCTGATCGTCACTAATCCAGTAGATCAGGAAGAAGCTTGCTTTCGGCCTATGTCCCTGAGAACAAGCTGTCAGGCCAGCCTCCCGGGGAGTGAAGTGTCACTGATGGTATCTTAAGCCAAGGCGACAAAACCCCGGAAGAGGCTACTTCCAGCCCCTGCCGGGGCCATCGTGGAGGACAGCCGGCCCCTCCTCCCACAGGCTGGGCTCCGGGAATCCGGCGTGCACCCAGCTGTGACAGAAGGGCCGAGAATACGGCCACCCCCAGGCGGCCGTGGGGGAAACGTCCCCTCTCCGGGCTTCTTGCTGGAAGAGACGCAGTCGTGGCTCATTCGGCAAGAAGGAAACTGCCAGGAAGCCCAGACTCCGGCGGTGCCGAAGCCGGAGGACCCGGCTCAGGCTGGCTGCCAGTCCACAGCTGGTCGCACCAGGAATGGGGCGGAAGGCACTCGGCCGCCCCCACCCCACGCACCGGCCCGGGTCCTGCAGGGGCTCCGGGTGGTGCATCCGACGCCAAGCTCGTCAGGTGCCCACACTGTAGCTGCAAAGCGGTACCGGAGAGCGATCGGCGCTTCCTGGTCTGCAGCTCGGAAGGTGGGCTCTGTCTCCCACCGGGAGAGACACCAGAGACCAGGCGAACCACGCCTGCTGGGCACGGCCCGGAGTGACCGTGGGAGGAAGGGGCCTGCCGGCCGTGCGGGGCGGATTCCGGGTTTGGACCCGAGGAGCTCCATCGGCTCGCTCGCCGGGACACTAGTGTCCGAGGCATGTCTGTCACTTCGGGGGTTCCAGCAGAAAGCGAGCCCTCAAGGGGGGGGGGGGGGGTCAGCATTCACGTTTGATTTTTCTTTCTCCTTAGGACTAGCCACCCCCACTGCCATTTTAAGCTGGGCCCGCGGCCGACTACAGACCCCATACGCCAGCTTCCCTGCAGCCAGGCGTGGCCGTGCCCGAGTCTGGTCCAGTCGGCACGGCAGCCACCTGTGCTGACCCCTGCCGGCCGTGCCCGGCGCGAGGGGCTTCCTGCCACAGCCCCGCTGAGCGTGGCCCCTCTCTGCCCAGGCCCAGGGCTGCAGGTAGGAGCCTTCCTCTTGGAGACAAGGTGTGGACGACAAGGGAACTGTGTCCAGCGGCACCCGGGCTGCTCTGTGCCAGAGGATGTGGGGATGGGGGCGGGGCGAAGCATGCCAGCCAACGGGAGGCTTGTGGTGGAAGGCCCGCTGCTCCACGGGGGACGGCCCCAGAGGAGCAGCGTCTGAAGGTGACGGCGGGGACGGCCAGGGACATGCAGGCGGGAGCTCCTGAGCCCACCCCTGCTGCTTACACTGCGGCCCCGCCCAGCTGGGAAGCTCATAAAGTTACCCCAAGACCACCGCCTGCGGCCACGGGCACTGCTCCCCGGGTCTGCTCCTGGGGCTGGGAAGGAGGGAGGGAGCAGGCCCCTTGGGGCCACAGTCTTTTGCCACCAAGTAGGCAGCAGGGGTGGGCGGGCTCCTGACAAGGTGGAGGGGCCCCCAGGGACGTTTATTCCCACCAGCCTTCCGGTGCAGACCCCAAGTCAGGCCCGGGCTGGGGCGGACGGCGGAGGGGAGGCTCTGGGCTCCACGCCGAGCATTGGCATACGGTCCACTCCATGGTGTAGGGGACCAGGCTACGAAAGGGTCGTGTTAAAAACCGTTCAATACCAGCACTGTTGGGGGGAAAGTAAACTGGCCCGTCCGGGAATCTTGTGATCCTTCAGAACGGGCCACCAGGCAGGGCTGTCTTCTCCTCCCGCTCATTGGCCCACAGAGGCCTAATACGGCCACTGTTGAGTTTCAGAAATACGCCCAAGATATTTTCCCTTTGGTCCAGAAACTGGATTTACCAGCTTTGTGTAAAAAGATTATTTTTTTTAACCAGTTGAGCACAGATACGAGTCAAACAGTTCTAGGTGATGACTTAGAACGAAAAGAGTGGGTCCCAGAGCCTGCCTGGCCACCCAGAGGTTCGGTGCCTCCAGCGGCTGCTCATGGGATCTGCCCACAGATTTCCAAAGCTTTCATGGTGCTGCTCATTTAACTGGTGACATCGGAAGGTGAAGCTTACGTGCCCTGCCCCCCAGTACAACTGTCCTTCCTATGTAGTTTATAACTTCTGGACAGATTGATGTTCAGGCTTTCATGACCTTAATTAAGCCGCCTTCCCTCCTAGCTTAGTTGCATCCTGCACTGTGATTGAATTTCTTCCACAGCCGACCCGTGGACACAGGTTTAAACTGCGGAGAGCCACTCATGCGTGGATGTTTCTCCACAGTCTAGTACTGTAAATACCGTAAATGTATCTTCTCTTCCTGCTGTTCCAGCGTCTTCTTCCCTCTAGCTTAGTCTGCTGTAAGAATACAGTATTTATGGTATTTGTGTGCCCAACAGAATATGCATAAGAATACAGCGTATTTAACGCATCACCAGCAAGTGATGCAGGAGAAGGGCACCAACTGGGCAGTAGGAGGCTGCCCACAGTTAAGTTTCTGAGGAACAAAAGCGACAGAATTTCTACTGCAGGGGGAGAAGGGCTGGCATCCCTGACCTCTGTGCTGCTCAAGGGTCAGCTGTCCAGCCTTCATTCATACAGTCTTTTTGTGGTGTTTTCTAGGTACTACTGTAACCCCACTTTCTACCTACTAGGCCTGGGACTCGACTATTTATAGGCCTGTGACGTCCCCTCCCCCTCTGAGCATCGCCGGGAGCCCTCTGTCCTGCTGCATCCCATGGCTGCCCAGCCCTTTGCCAGGGACCTGCCTTCCCACCGTTCTGGGGGTGCCCTTCAGGATCCTGTTGGGCGGAGCACATCTTCTAGTGCTTTCTGGGGCCAGGGGGCCAGTTTGCTGTTACAGGAGAGCGTGGCCTGCCTGCCTGCCTTCCCGTTCCAGATGTTTTCAGGCTCTGCCCCCTCGCCTCCCAGCCTCCACCTGCTAGAGACCAAGTCAGGCGCTTTTCTCATTCCCGAGGCTCTGGGTAACCTGGGTTTCCCCACCCACCTCTGGAAGCTGCTTTTGGATCCTTTCCTTGGTGATCTAGCACTGCCCAGTGATGTCCCGTATGGGTCTTTCCCTGTCCCTTGCGGGTGGACCCTCTCAACCTTTTGTTCTGGGACAGCTTTGTGAATTGTTTCACTGGCGATTTCCTTCCCTGTTCCCTGGAACTATTTCTAATCAAATACTGGAATCCAAGAAGCTCAATGAATTCCAAGCACAAGAACCATGAAGAAAACTATATCAAGATATATCATGATTTCCAAAATACTGAAAAAGAACAAAGCTGGAGGGCTCCACAGTTAGTTCCTGATTTCAAAGCTTACTATGAAGCCATAATCATCAAAATAGTGTGGTACTGGCATAAGGAGAGATATAGAGACCAGTAGTACGGAGTCCAGAAATGAATACTTACATCTACGGACAACTGATCTTCAACAAGAGCGCCCAGACCATTCAATGGGAGACCATGTCTCTTCAACAAACGGGGTATCCGCATTTAAAAACAGGACGCCGGATCCCTACCTCACACCATGTATGAAAACTCCAAATGGATCATTGAATGTCATTTACCAGAATAACAGCTAAAACCAATAGAAGTCTCAGGAGAAAAGATAGGGGTAAAACTTCATGATCTTGGATTTGGTAATGGGGGTCTTATTATGTGCCACCAAAGGTACAAGAAAAGAAAAAAAAAAAAGATAAACTTCATCAAAACTTAAAATATGCACTAAAAGTCATTAGCAAGAAAGGGAAAAGATACTCCACAGAATGGGAAAAAAATCACGTATCTGATAAGGATCTAGAAAATATGAAGAACTCCTACAACTGGACAACAGAAGACAACCCAATTTAAAAATGGGCGAAGAACTTGGATCGGCGTTTCTCCAAACAAGACACACAAATGACCAAAAAGCACATAGAAAGATGCTCAACATCACTGTCATCAGGGAAATGCAAATCAAAACCACTTCCTCCCACCATGATCATGAAGCAAAACAGAACCCCCCCCCCCTCCCCGCCCCAGAGAAAAACTGTGGACAAGGACCTGGAGAAACCGGAGTCTCTGTGCACAGCTGGTGGGAATGTGAAACGGCACAACCACTGTGGGACAGTTTAGGGGCTCCTCAGAGAATGAAACAGAATGACCACATGACCCAGCAATTTCACTCATGTGCATATAACCCAAAGAATTAAAAACGGGCCTTTAAACAAACTACTTGGACACACATGTTCATGGCAGCACAATTCCTAACAGCTAAGAAGTGGAAACAACCCAAACGTCCATCAGCTGTCGAAAGGACACACAAAACGTGATCCGTGCACACGACGGGGTGTTATTTGGTCATAAATAGGGATGATGTACTGACAGCTGCTACAGCGTGGGTGAACTTCAGATGCTGAGTGAAACAAGCCACAGACGGACGAGAGGCCAGATTGTAGGATTCTGTTTATATGGCGCATCCCAACAGACAAACCCAGGGGGTGGATGTGGGGGGGGTGGGGGTGCGAAGTGCATGGGACTTGGCCACACGAGGCGGTGGCTGCACGACACTGAGAACATACACTTTTTAAGTTTTTTTTTTTAATGTTATTTTTGAGAGAGCACAAGCAGGGGAGGGGCAGAGAGAGAGAGGGAGACAGAATCCGAAGCAGGCTCCGGGCTCCGAGCCGTCAGCCCAGAGCCCGACGCGGGGCTCGAACCCACGAACCGCGAGATCGTGACCTGAGCCGAAGTCGGACACTCAACCGACGGAGCCACCCAGGCGCCCCAAAAACTTACACTTTTAAATCGTTCATTTAAGGTTATGTGAATTTCACCTCAATTAAGAAACCCCCAAACACTGAAGTCACTGTAACCAGCCCCGGTACCCAGGAGACAGCACCTCCGTGTGAGGGCTCCAAACAGGCCCATCCTTCCCTGGCCGCCTTTCTGCTGCTCCCCATCGTAGGCCCTTCTCCAGAAGAGCACTTTCCTCCGCTTTTATCCACCCTGCTCTGGTCATTTGCCACGAGGGCTCACCCACCTGGCTGTATCCTGTTTGATAAGATTTCCTTGCTGAGCCGTTTTAGAAGAAAGGGAAAGAAACGCACATCTACTCCAATAAACCGTAAGCGGATTCACCGAGGCGGCCAGGTGTTAGTAAAAGGGAAGCTAGCGTCCACGCTGGCCCCGGGCTAAGCATCCCACACCCGCTGCTTGCTACCCGCTCCTGACGACAGCGCCCAGCGTCAGGCAGTTACAAATCACGCGTGTGGGTTCTGTGTTTACAAAAGGTAGAGCGCGGACCCCGGCGAGGCGAGGGCGTGGTCAGAGCTGTACCGTGGCCCCCGCAGGTCTGGGCTCCGAGGTGCTTCCTGACTTGGTCTTCCGGTCGCGCTCCCGAGCGGCCACGAAGTTCAGCAAGTCGATGGCAGTGACGACCCCGAACACCGTCTGCCTCTGACTGGACTTGCCGTTGCTGTGGTCTGCGGAGGAACAAGACAGCAGGTGTAAAGGGGTCTCCGCGCGGAGTCCGTGAGAGGCGGCCGCGCCCCGGAGGCCCTGCCCTGGAGCCGCCCGAGGTCCACGCAGGCCCAACACCACGTGCGGTCTCCTGACACGAGACGCCTGGGCGAAGCTGGCTTCTCCGCCCCGTGTCTGCCCGGCCGGACGCCTCAGGTTTCACTAAGCAAGCAATCCGAGCGTCCCCCTGGGCGCCCGATGCTTGAGTTTGGCAAGAAGTTCCAACATCTCCCACACCCGTGAACTACACCCCCGGCCTGTCTTCAAACCCCTGCCTTTCTCTCAGGCCTAAATGAACACCAGCCCCTTCCCACCGCGCTGTGCAAAGCGCAGAGAGGGTTTTTGAGACGGTTAATTTTATGTGTCCGCTTGACGAAGTCACGGGGTGCCCAGATATTTAGTCAGACGTTACTCTGGGTGTCTGTGAGTGAGATGTGATATTTGAGCACGGGGAGGAGAGAGAGGATCCTCCCTAATGTGGTGGGCCTCACCTAATCAGCCAAAGGCCCGAAGAGAACAAAAAGGCTGACTCTCTGAGTGAGAGAACATCGTTCCTGTCTTTGGACTCAGACTGAAACACTGGCTCTTGGGTCCTGAGCCTGCCCCTTCACCCTGCAGGGGACCCACTGGCCTGGTCACCCGGCCTGGTCACCCGGTTGGTCAGCCAACTCTTTATACCACAGCTCTTTCCCCACATCCACATATCCTGGTGACGCTTTCCCCCGAGAACCGTGACGGACGCACACAGGGCCAGGCCCCCCCTTTCCCAGCACCACACCTATGGCTGGCTGTCCCTCGTGCCTTTGAGGGCAGAGGTCCCGGCGAGTGGGGGGGCGGGGACCCAGCTGGCATGCTCGGAGAACCTCGGGAGAGGAAGAGGTACCGGGACGGACAGACGGCCGCACACCTCCGCAGGGGACGGCGGCCTCTAGCGGCCTCTCCAGTCTGCCCTGCAGACCCTCCAGGAGAAACCCGTCCAGAGCCCGGCGTGCAGGCTTTCTGGAGAAAGGGCCACGGGGTCTCTGCCATGACCGCTCGCCTCTGCCAGCACCGCAGGAGGCGGCCGGGGGAAATGCTGCCAGGCGGACTCTGAACTTGGGACTCTGGCCTTTTTCTGGTAGAAGTTCAAATGTGAGTCAACAGCCTAGGAGGAAGAACTCTCCCACTCGAGCCAGGACCCCAGACGCCCTCCTCCGCCCTCGGAGGCTCCGACTGTGACCACAGAGCCATTTCCGGCGGGGGGGCGGGGCGTACATACCTGAGGGCCCCCCCACCACGCCCGTCAAGGCCAGGTCCCGCGCTGTGGAGCCAAGGACGGGACGGGCGTTAGAGTCGGGGCACACCGGGCCCCAAGACCAGCCCCCGCCGGGAGGGTGGGCACTCTGGGCCCCTCCGATCCTCCTCACTTCTCCAGCCCTCATCCCCGCCCAGGACCGGACACATCCCCCGGCCCGTGGGGACCCGCCAAAGAGGCCCAGAAGGGGCTTTGTGCGCGGCAGTTCAAAAGCCCTGTGGCCTCTCTGGCAGGGCCCACAGAAGGCTCCCTCCGAGATCCACAGTCACAGGCTGGTGGGGGCTGGAGGTCAGCACCCCCTCCCCCCCTACCCCCCCCCCCCCCCCGACACCCTCTGAGGGACGAGGGCCTCATTGCCCCGCGGAGCTCCCGGCCCAGCCCGGCCCACAGCAGGCCCACTCACACTGGATCTGCTCGTGGACCACCAGGGCGAAGTGGTCCATTTCCAGGATGTGCGACAGCTTGCCCAGCGGGTCCGTCAGCCGGATCTGGAAGAGGACGTGCGGTCGGTCAGCGCTCCCAGGACAGTCCCGCCAGGCCTCAAGCTGGCGGAGCCTGAGGGCCACTGCCTGCCAGGCCTGACAGTGAAAGGAGCAAAGCAAAGGCTGGGCATCGCTCCAGAACATTCTCCTCTAGTCTTTTGCCGATTCAGAAACCGAATGCAGGACGCAGAGGGCGACACAGTGCACATAAGACGCTTAGATGAACCATGAGTCCTTAGACACAGGACAGAGCCATTTAGAAAGGCTTCCCACACTCTGACCCCAACTCTGACATTCTGGAAGACGCAAAACTAATGAGAAGCTCAGGGAGGGGTGCCGGGGTGGCTGAGTCCATTAAGCCTCCAACTTTGGCTTTCGGCTCAGGTCATGATCTCACAGTTCATGAGTCCGAGCCCCGCGTCGGGCTCTGTGCCGACAGCTCGGAGCCTGGAGCCTGCTTCGGATTCTGTCTCCCTCTCTCTCTGCCCCTCGCCCGCTCACACTATGTCTCTCTCAAAGGTAAACATTAAAAAAAAAAAAAGAAAACTCAGGGAGATACAGAGGGAGAGGGGTTTACACACAGTACCGGTCTGTGGGATACTGGAACAGCTACATTTGCCACAACCCCGGGGCCCGTGGAAGGCACAGACAGACCCCCTATGAGAAAACTAGCACTTATCGGTCACCTGCCCCAACAAACACCAGTGCAAGACGTGCTAACAATGGCGAGCTGTGTGGAGAAGGCAGACGGGGGTGCTCGCCCCACACCACCCGCTCAAGACAAACTGTGAGAACTTACAGTAAAAACAGGGTCCACCTTCTGAGGATCGACACCCGTGCCTCACAAGAAGTGTGCTCCCACCAGGTGGGAAAGGGAGTGTGGGAGACACAAAATGGACAGAAGACCCAGGAGGGAAAATCAGGATGGGGGCGCTGGAGGAGCGGTCGTGATTGGGGACCCTGGCCCTTGTGCGGCAGCAAGGCTGGCCCCCGGTGGCCCCCCGGCCACCAGGCCTGTCGCCCCGCTCAGTCCGTGGCTCGCCGCCCGCCGACCCGGCGCCCAGGTGTTCCCTTGCCCCCAACATCGCCAACGCCCGGCTCGGATCTCAGCCAAGACCGGAGATGGGCTTCGGGCACACCCCCAACACCCTCTTGGCTGACCACCTGGAACCCGGAAGTCACGGTGACCACACGTCCAGAGGGAAGAGGTCTGCTGTCAGCAAGAGGCCTAAAGGGCTCCTCTCTTTGTATCCATGTTCTTTGGGAAATCAGCGGAGGATGCTGTTCAATGAGTTCAGCCTCCCTGGCCCTCAGGGGGCTGTTACCCTCATGCCTAGCACTCCCCAAGAACAGACCCCCGTCCCCGCCCTGGGAACGCAAGTTTGCGGTAAACGCAGGTGACGTCTCTACAAGTTGAACTCATCTGAGGCCATACTTCCATTTGAAAGATCTTCCTAGTTTTAAATGACCCGCAGGGAGAGGCGAACACGGTGAGGTGGGGCATTCGGAGAATGGAGTGAGCCTAGCCCCCAGCCCCCGCCGGCATGTACACGGGCTGGGGCTCTACCTCAGGACCTCCTTCCCACCTACTCACACCGCAAGGTTCTCAGCTTAGTTACAGATGGGGCGTCAGCAGCCCAGCCGCGGGGGTCACCTGGTGTAAGCCACGGCACTCGGCCATCTCTTTACGCTCCCGGGAAAGTCTACCCCGGAGAGCCCTCTGTCCCCCCCGGCCTCCACTGCCATCAGCGCCCCGGGAGGGGTCACAGGGGCTGGCTGACCCTCTCTGGGGACACGGTGAGGGGAGTGTCCATCAGACGTGAGCTGGACGAGCCCTGGTCAGCCACACCGGAACCTAGCCCGGCGCCCTTCCTATTTGGACTCTGGTACTGGGGGCGGTTCCGTGGGAAAAGACCAGCGCTCACGGCTCAGGAGACCAGGGGAAGAGCCTCTGGGGGTGGGTCCGGGGGGGTCCAGCACGTCCACACCGGGCGCCAGTGCACGATGAAGTGTTCACAGCAGCGCCGGTCCACGGAAGCCAGCTTCCGCCAAACGCTTTCTGTAGGCCACGCACTGGATGTGGTCAAAAGACCACGGGGGTCACGAAGAACCAGGTGGTAAGGGAGCCACAGCGCACCCAGGTGGCCAGGCCCCCACGGGGCAGCAGGAAGGGCCAGCACCCGGCAGGGCGGCTGTGCCCAGATGTCGGGTCCCACCCAGGCTGTCTACTGCGGCCCCTGCGTTCTCAAGACAGGATCTGGAACGCGGAGGCTTGGAGCCCCTGCTGAAGGAAGACACCTGCCTCCCCCCACACCCGCCCCTGGGAACGCAGGGCAGAGGGGAGCAGGTGCACGGCGGCCCCCGACGCGGTCGGCTCCTCCGGCCCCGCCCGGCAGCTCAGCGGCGGGAACTGAAGTCCCTGCGCTGAGACCCAGAGGGGACCCGGCCGAGGGCCTGGCCGCACTCTGGGGGCGGAGGTGTGGCTGCAGGTGTGACGTGGCCTCTCAGGGAGGGAACAAGATACAGACTCGGGCGCCAGGCGGCGGCCACCGACTCTGCCAGCTTGAAGACAGACCCACGGAGCGGAGCCCCCACCGGAGAGAAGGCTCCCCCGACCAGGCCAGCTCGTGGAAGGCCCCGGCGCGGGCCAGCGGCACTCGGGGCGGGAAGGGACCAGCGTGCACGGCCCCGGGGGATGGGTCTCACCACACTACACTGTGGAAAAGGCACACGAGTGGCACACGCTGTGTGCACGGGTCTGCAGAGCACATATCGCCTGCAGCAACGAGAGGGGCGTCGGCAGGGGCGGGGGAAGCCTTCGGGGTAAGGGATACGTGCGCTCGTGACCATGGGGACAGCTTCGTGGGTGCGTATTCATGTCAGAACCATCGAATGGGCTAGGTTGGACACGACCCCGTGTGGCAGTTACGCCTCGGTAGAGGGAACAGCTGAGAAACCGGCGGGAAGGGTGCCCACGCTCGGCCCGGCTGGCCAGCCCTTTGCACGTGACACCGGGCTCAGTGACACCTCACGGAGCTTCCGCACAAGAAACACGCTCGTGCGCTCAGTGCTCCGGGGTGTGACAGGGCCTGGGGCACAGAGGGTGAGCGCATCGCGCGGGGGCGGTGGGGGCACCAGCTGCGGGAAGTGTCGAGGTTGGAGGAAGGACAGGGGACGAGGAGGAGGGGGTGACAGTCCAGGCCGGGCAGTGGCTCCCAGAGGGCCTAGCGGAAGGGGCCCTGCAGGGCCCGTGAGACAGGTGATGGCCGAAAGTGGAAGGAACACGGATTCTGGGGCCATGTCAGCTGCGTGGTGGGAAATTCCTCCCCGGCTCTAGACTCAGCCCCTCAAATCCAACACGGCCAGCGGCCGCCTTCTCTCACCAAGCGCAGGACAAGCTGGTGGGGAGTCGGCGCCAGGGACCAGGGAGAGGGGACGCCCGACCGCACCACCTTGGGGCCTCTGCCTGGCCCATCGAGGGGCCGTGATCATGTAAGGACACCCACGGGCCCCAACCAGCCCCGGCAACTCCCCAGAATGTTCTCGGCCTGCCGGGCATTCTTAATGAACGTGCACAGAGAAGGCACAGGCCCAGCGTTGCGGAACGACCGTGCTGGCGGGCGCCCGGCTTGGCTGAGACGGCCTCGGGATGCTGACCCCCAGGTGAGCCCCCACCAGCGAGAGCCGCCTGCAGAACAGGGGCAAAACCTTGGGTTTATGGGCTTGGGCGCAGCAGGGGCCCCGGCACCCTCTCACGGGAGCACTGAGCCCCGCCTTCGAGGGCAGGCCCGGGTCTCGAGCGAAACAGAGCTCGTACCTGTTTGAACTGCTTATAGAGGACTTTTCGAACTTGGTCTGACGGCTGAACCTTCCCAGCGAGCAGGGACGACAGCATGTTCCCCAGGGTCACCATCCCCAGGATCACCCTGGGAAACAGGGGTCAGGGGTCAGTGCAGGCACCCTTCTTCCCTCCCAAGGACAGAACACGCCCACAGCCACCCTCTGCTCAGGCTGTGCTCCGTGGCCAGACGTGGAATCTCTCTGAGAATTCAACCAGGAAGTGCAGTGCCTATGCGTGGGTATAGAGTGACTGACGCCCGGCCCTGGGGGCTGCCTGTCCAGTGCGGGGACACCACAAACCAGCGAGTCTCGGGCGCCTCCATTCTGACCAGCATCGCGGGGAAACAGCTGGCCGCGTCCTTCCAGTGCTGGCCACGAGCCACAGCACGGCCGGTCCTCTCCCGCCGCCCCCCACGCACGTGCCCAGAGTGCAGGGACGTCGCAGGAGGGGCCCTTGGGCCGTAAGAGCTAGCGTGGCGGGTGCGCGTGGACAAGTCGTCTGACGGGCCAACCGCTGCCCCACCCTGTCCAGGAGCTTGGGGCCCTGGCCCTGCGGCTCCGGGCAGAGCCCTGGGTTGGGGTGGCTGACACTGACCCTGACTCGTCGACCACGGGCACCTGGTCGAAGCCCTTCTCGCGGAGGATCTCGATGGTGTGCTCGCAGGTGACCGTGGGCAGCACCGTCAGCGGGGCCGACAGGCTCAGCTCCTGAACTCGCAGGTGCCACCACCTGGGGGGAGGGCGCCGGGCCGGCCACGAACCGGGAGGCAGGAGAGGAGGACAAGTACACTCACTGCAAGGCTCAGCGCAGAGGGATGATGGCCGGCCAGGTGTGGGACGGAGCACAGGGGCCTGGACTTGGGAGCACGGTCTCCGCTCAGAGACACCCTTACCACGGCTTTGTCACGGTGAAGTCCTCCTCCTTCAGGAAGCCCTTCTGCATCATCCATTTGTCACTCAGGAATTTGGACCTATGGGCATCAAGAAGCCACTGGGGCCCGGTCGGTCCTGAGAGAGCCCAGCACCACTCGCGGGACACCGTGGCTCCAGCTGAGACCCCGAGCGGCCGGTGGGGACTGCAGGGTGAGGCCGGGGAGCCGGGCCTCGGAGACCCCAGCAGGGAGTGCCGTGGGGGCACCTGGTCGACCCGCGAGCCTGGCCTGCGTCTGCGGGGGGCGCAGAGCACAGCGTCCGTCCCGGAGCCCAAGCCGGCAAGCCCGCTCCCGGCTCCGGGGCGGCCTCCCGGCCGAGGAACAGAGGGAGCGCCTCCCTCCCAGGGGCTGAGGACACTGGCCCCGGCTCGAGGCTGCCTGCCTGGGACCCACCCCAACCTGCCACCCGGTGACCAAGACACGCGGGAGGACACGCTCGGTCCTTCGCATGACCGGTTCCGTCTACCGCTCACAGCTACCCCATCTCTCTGCCCCCCAACACCTGCCCCGTCTCCCTCCCGTTCACCCCACCTCCCGCATACCCCCACCCTGTCCCCCGCCCCCCACTGGCCCTGTCTTTCCCCCCTCCCCCACCCCATCTCTCCCCCCACCACACCACCCTCTCTGCCCCCTGCGGACCTGCCCTCTCACCTGCACCCCTGCTCCATGTCTCCCTCACCCACCCGCCACGTCTCCCACGGACCCGCCCTGCTTCTCACACCCTCCAGCGTGCACACGCTCACATGCCCACACAGCAGGCCTGTCGAGCTCACGGGGAGAGGGGCATCCTGACTGGGGCAGGCGGGCAGCCCAGCTCAGGGCAACTTGGCGGTGGGAATCCTTGTGAACCCCCGCGCCCCTGGGAAGCCAACTCGGGGCACCCCTAGCACCCAGGCTATGGAGGGAATCGTGAGGGTTTGGCGGGCGGGGGCCAGGGGGGTCCTCAGCTCCCCGTCCCCCAGAGGCCTGCTGCAGAACAGCCTGGTGCACAGGCAGAGCCGTAGGCCCAGGGGCCACCGGCTGGACCTATAGCCCTCAGAGCTGGGCCACAACACACACGAACGCCCAGTGCCATCGGGCCGGAAGGGGCCATGGGGGGGCCAGACACTTCCCAGAAGGTCCTGAAGGGCGGTCTGAGCCCAGCCAGGGATCTCCTCAGTCAGAGGGTGGAGGCCGCAAGGGGGCGAGTGGGGGAGGGCAGCTCACAGGAGACACGTGGGAGGGGCGACGGGGGCAGGAGGGGCTGAAGTGGGCAAGGAACCTCCTCCAGGGGCGCTCTGCCAGACGCACCGGCCGCCATGAAGGTGCGCGGACTCATAAGCGTGTCTAGAGGACCCCAAGACGGGGACCAGACAGGCTGAGACACAATGGGGAGCCCGATGGGGAGCCCGGGGCCAGGCGCAGGCAGAGCTCACAGGGGTCCCGCAGACCCCCACCCTCCCTCCTCCTTGCTGTCTGATCTCCAGGGCGGCCGTCAGCGAGAGCCCCCGGGGCGTGCGGGGCTCAGAAGGACAGAGAGATGCGGGCAGGGGACTCTGAAGGACAGAGACGTGGGCGGGGGAGGGCGCGTCTTACATGTAGTTGCGCACCGAGTCCGGCAGAATCACCACGCAGCGCTGGCCCTCCTGCAGCTCCTGGGCAGCCTTCACGGCCACCGACATGGCGCTGCCGGCGCTGCCACCTGCGGGGGGACGGGGGGGGGGGGTGGGGGGGCGGCGTGAGCACCTGCGTGCGAGCCGGGGGAGCCACCCGCAGGGCCTGGCTCTGGGGGGAGGACCCTGCTTCTCACTGCACCCGCACCGCTCTGGCAGCACGGAGCTCCACGTCCGCCCAGGCTTCGTCACCAAACCCTCCCGGAGGAAGCACAGACACCCCACAGCGAGCCGCGTGTCCTCTCGGCCGTCAGTCCCTGGGGGTCTAAATCCAGTGCTTCCCTCGGGGGCCTTGGGGCTCCGAGCGGAGACAGCTGGTGGGGAACATGGTCCCATCTCCTTCTGACCCTGGAGGCCCATGTCACACATGCCCCCCAGCCTCTCCAGGGCATTCCCGGCACCCTGTGCCAGCCCCAGACCCCAGGTGAGGGCTGGACTTGGCTGAAAACAAGTGTCCACAGGGCGCCTGGGTGGCTCAGTCAGTTAAGCGTGTCTGACTTCGGCTCAGGTCATGATCTCGCAGTCCATGAGTTTGAGCCCCATGTCGGGCTGTGTGCTGACAGCTCGGGGCCTGGAGCCTGCTTCTGATTCTGTGTCTCCCTCTCTCTCTGCCCCTCCCCTGCTCATGCTCTGTCTGTCTAGCACTCAAAAATAAATGAACATTTGGGGCGCCTGGGTGGCTCAGTCGGTTGAGCGTCCAACTTCAGCTCAGGTCACGATCTCACAGTCCGTGAGTTCGAGCCCCGCATCGGGCTCTGGGCTGACGGCTCGGAGCCTGAAGCCTGTTTCGGATTCTGTGTCTCCCTCTCTCTCTGACCCTCCCCCATTCATGCTCTGTCTCTCTCTGTCTCAAAAATAAATAAACGTTAAAAAAAATTTTTTTTTAAATAAATATTAAAGAAGAAAAAAGCAAAAAAAAAACAAGCGCCCTAAAAGCTTTGGCCTCACCCCCAAACCACTGACGGCATCGCCGGGACGCCTCTCAAGGTGGGGCCGGCAGGAGGCAGACGCCCACTCGTACCCGGACCCCGCTGCCCACTTCGCCGGGAGCGCAGAGATGGCGGCTGGTTTCTTCCTCTGTTGAGCTACAGGGGGGTTGCTACGTCCCCAGGCCCCTCACAGCTCACACTCCTTCCCTTCTCGGATCTGCGGGCCACGCCTGTCCTCAGCGAGACAAAGCCTAAGGACCCCAGGGGCCCAGGAACACAGACCCAGAGCTCCAGCCATGTTCTGGAAGGGCACCTCTGCTGTGAGCATGACGGCCCTGCCGAGGGGCAGACGGACGGACGGCACCTGACAGGCGCGGCCCGCGGCTTCAGAACGAGGGTGTCTTTTACACGTGGCCTGGAGGTGGGCAGGGGGCAAGTGCACCCCAGAGCCCGTCCGGCACTCACCGCACAGCAGCCCCTCCTGTGCAATCAGCATCCGGGCAAAGGCAAAGGCCTCCTCATCGTTGCTCTTGAACCACTTGTCCACCACCTGCAGACAGCACCCACACGGAAAGCTCTGGAGGGGCCCGGGCCCTTCTGTGATGGGGGTGTGGCCACAGCCCGTGCCTGCAACCTCACAGGTGCGCCAGAGGCCATGACCCTCATCGGAACGTGGCCCGGCCCCACATCTGCAACCGGATTCTCAGGGCTAGAACCCTAGAACTTTCTACCTCTCCTGGTCCAACACATTCTGCCCCTGGCATCGAAACTGTCCGCCAGCCTCCGCCGCACAGCTCTGTCCCCACAGGTCCACCCTAGACAACCCCCCCCCCCCCCAACAGAATTACCCTCTAGGGTCCCGAAAGAGAGCCCTGTCTGGCTGGGGTCCTTATCGTTCACTTTGCTTCCCTGCCCTCAGCACCTGCGCCCTCTCCCTCTGCGGGGGCCGGGCCCGTGCCCACGGCCGTCTCAGCGTCTCCGCCCACCAGGGCCCTGGCACACACTTGATACGGTGCCACCTGTTATCTACCCTTGATGGCGAGGCCACGCTTTCCCCTCCTGCTCATGCAGCCCCCACTATTCCGCGGCCCCTCCGTCGGAAAACAGGTCAAGGGCGTTCGTACCCAGAGGGCTGGAACCGTGCCTGGGAGTGCCCTGGCCCTGCCTACCGTCCGGTCCAGCACCGTGGGGATGAAGTCGTAGCCGATCCCTTCCACCTCGTAGACTGTCTGCTCCGACTGGTTCAGCTCCTCGGGCTCTGCGAGGATGGAACCCTCGGGATCCACCCCGATGATCTAGAGGGGGCAGCATGAGGGCCCGAGTTGGGCAACAGTCTCATCTGGCCGTGCCTGACTTTTTACGGGGGTGGCCAATCCCACCCTAGCAAGCACCCGGTGAAGACCTGCCCTGGGGTGTGGCCATGTCCCCAGGCCTCAGGCCCCAAGTGCTGGGGACATTACAAGGTACACATTCACCTGGGGTACTCCAAGGGGACAGCATGTGGCCGGGGGGGACAAGGTAGCTTCCCAGGGGAGAACCAGGTGAGCAGGGCGCCCCAGGAAAGCCCTGACTGCCCCTGTGGGGGCAGCCGGAGCCTTTGGGGATGGATGGCAGAGAAATGGCCAGAAGGAGGAAAGTGCTCGGGACCCCCAGCTGGAAGTTTCTACAAGCCCCTCCCCGGGTCCCCGCTTAACTCCAAATCCAGATGTCCCCCCCTGCCAAGCACAGCACATGCGGGACATGACCCTAAGAGCTTAGAGCTTCTGGAACGATCCTTGGAGGCCATCCAAGTCGACTGTCCCACCCCCAGAGCAGTGGGGCGCCTAGGTCATGGGTCACTCCCAAGAAGAGGCAGACACACAAGGTACAAGACAAGCTGTAAGCAGAAATGTCAGGACGGGGAACTTGCAGCTCTAAAGCAGAGGCCACCCTGGGGACCCAGGGCCCAGAAGCTCGATGGTCACGCTCCGACCGCAGATGGGGCCGCAGGTGAGAGAGGCGCGCACGTCTGGGCCCACCCGCCTCCGACGCCCGTCTGCAGCCCCTGGCTCACTCACTTTGCACCCTGGGCATTTCTCCTTCAGCTTCCTGGCGACGCCCGTGATGGTGCCACCCGTGCCCGCCGAAGCCACCAACATGTCCAACTTCCCTGATGGGAGAAGCTGTGTCAGGGGGCCACCCTCCGGCCACAGCTCAGCCGGCTCGCCACGCTCAGCAGTAAGTAAAGACGCAACCAAAACGCAGGCCGGTTCTCAAGAAGTTCAGAGAGAAGCTGTTGTCACATTTCGACAGCCTCTCGTGACAGTTCTAGAGCTTTAAAGAAGCATCCGCAGCCACAGCGAGCCAGTGGGCTCTGTTTAGTCTTTGCTGGATGACACGTGGCCACTGCAGCCCCCATCTGGTGCGAAGCCGTGAAGGGCGTCTGGACGCACTGCCAGGACCCGCCACACGGTGGCTGCCGCAGGGACGGGGCCCGGGGAGGCCCTTTGCCGTGCCCCTCTTACAGTGTCAGGCTTCAGGTAGGAATAAGTGAACTGAATTATAAAGGAAATAAATAAATCCCTCAGGCTCGGCCCGAAAGTCACTGGGCTCTCCGCCTGCCGCGTGGCCGGCCCAGGCATCCTGCAGACAAGTCGGTGCGGACACCCGTGCCGAGGCAGAGGGCTGTTTTTGCCAAAGGACAGAGTTCTCACATGTAAAACCCGGGTGAGCACACCCTTGGACCCTTGCCGCCTGGCTCCTAGGCCTGGAACGAGGGCTGGTGTGGGCTGGTGCCAGCACCAGGTTCCAAGCGGCGAGGCCCATCGCCCGGCACCTTCTCCCTGAAACCTCTTAGGGAAACACCCCTCCCCCACCACCACCATGGACTTGGCTCTCAACGTGTGCAAAGGCTCCAGGGACACTCATGTCCGTACAGGAAGTAAACCAACCCCCGGCACCACCATCCGGCTCAGGAGACGAGAAAAGCCAAGTGTTGGATTCAGCGCTCAGATCGGGGCCTGATGCCAAGGGCTTTCGACGGCATGGAGCCCAGGGAGGGCTCCAGCACCAACCAGCCTGGCACACTTTCATTCCCCGCACGCAGGAGTAGGTCTGGAAGGACCTACTGCTGGGCGCAGGAGCAGAACCACGTGATACGTTTGGTGTTCCAGGCGACGCACAGGCAAAGCCCGAAAAAGGACACCCCTCTGGGGAAATGCGCTGGAAAGCACTTCACGGAGAGGGGACGCTTGGGCTGGGTTTTGAAGGACGGACAGGAGTTTACCGAGGAGAGGGTAAGTGACCCGTGCGCTCCCAGGCAAGCAGGGATTGATGCAGCGAAGGCGGATGGGGGGGCAGGACGCAAGGACTCACCGTCACACTGCTGCAGGATCTCCTCGGCGGTGGTGTCGTAGTGAGCGAGGGGGTTGCTGGCGTTGCGGTACTGTGTGGAGAGACGGCGGAGGGGCTGAGTGGGGTCAGGAAGGCCGAATGGGCAACAGCCCCGGGGCGTCAGGCCGATGGCTCAGGCGAGCCGGAGCGGATCCCGGCAGATCAAGCCAGTGGCTGGCGGCACGGGCGGTTTTAGGAAGCTCGACCAGCACAAGACGTTGACTCGAGCCCTCCGGGAGGTGCGGTTTCTGAACTCACCCAGAGGGGAGACGGGGGAGGCCGAGAGCCCCGGTGAAAAGGTTTTCGTGTGTTTTACACCTGTACAACAGCTTCTGGGTGCACCGCCAAAACCGTTCCGGCCCAGGCGCTGAGCACAGCCCTCCAGAGGCGGCCCGGGAGGCGAGGGGGGGGGCCAAAGGCTCAGCGGACCTGGCCGCCACCTGCCAGAGAGCCGGGCAGGCCGGCGACCGCGCGCCAGCCGCCTCTGCAGCCCCCGACCCCGACGGACGCCCCCCAGGGCGCCCCCAATGTGGGTCCACACCCCCGAGCGCACGCTCGCCCCCAGACCCCGGCCTCACCTGGTCCAGGATGTGAGAATTGGGGATCTCGTTCCGTAGCCTCCAGGCCACCCCCACGTGGGACTCCGGGGAGTCAAATCTGGCCATGGTGGGCGTCCTCACAATCTCGGCCCCCAGGGCCCGCAACACATCCACCTATGGAGGAGCACGGAGGCCCGCGTCTACCCCCGGGCCCGGTGCACGGGGCCGGGCCCCTCGGGACAACCCCTGCCCCCACCTTCTCCGTGCTCATCTTCTCCGGCATCACGATGACGCAGCGGTAACCCTTCACGGCGGCAGCCAGGGCCAGCCCGATCCCTGGGGACAGTGCACGGGGTGAGAGGGGGCCCCGGCGCCCCACAGACCCCGCTCTGGGTGCCCATGGCCAGGAAGGCCCAGGGAGAGGGCACTCAGATACCAAAAAGGCCTGAGGTCACCCCCTTCTGTCTCGAATGAGGGAGTCGGGGCAGAGAACGCCCGAGGTAGAAACGCAAAGGGGATGTACCCCCTGAGAAGCAACGCAGGCAGGAAAACGTGGAACCCGGCGCCCCCGGGTTCCCCTGGGCACCGCCCTCCAAATGCACGCATTACGTGCTGCCCAAGCGAGTCGAGGGAGGAGGCCGGCCGGACAGGCCAGGGGACCCTCCCGGCCCGTCCTGGGACCCACCTGTGTTCCCAGACGTCGGCTCAATGATGGTGTCTCCGGGCTTCAGGGTCCCGGCCCGCTCGGCATCCTCAATCATGCGCAGGCTGATACGGTCCTTCACGCTCCCGCCCGCGTTGAAGAACTCACACTTGGCCACTGGGAGCCAAGGACGAATCAGGACAGGAAGAGGCTCCCCCCCGCCCCCTGGCTGATCCCCACGACCTCCTATTATGCGACACGCCCAGAACATGGGGACCGTAAACCACCTCCCTCTGTTCTCGCCCCCACCTGCGCCCGGAGCAGCGTGCTCGCCCACCGGGAAACTCCCCCCTGCTAGCCACCTGCTGTCCAGCCCGAGTGGCAACTCCGAGCGAAGGAGAGAAGTGAGGAGCCCCCTGCTGGGTGGGTGGGCCAGGAAAAGCCCCCCTTGGGGCAGCACGGGCCCAAGAGCCGGATACACAGCAGGGGGCCGGTGTGAGGCAGGGCGGCCCGCCCCGTCCAACTGGGGCCTGCCCAGCGCTCCACGCCTGCCTCCCATCAGCCTGCTCACGGGGAGAGGCCCTCGCCCAGCGACACGGGGCTCTGCGTGCGGGTGGCCCCCCTGCTCACCGAGGACAAGGCCGGACGTGGCTCCCCCGATTCCCACCGCCTCATAACGGACGGTCTATCCCCACAGAACCAGCTGAACACAGAGACAACCGCTTCCTGCCCAGCCCACACCCGAGACCCCGCATCACAAAGACGGACCCCGTTGTGACGTCTCCTCCTCCTCAGGTCTGGGGAAGGTCAAGCTCCTTCCTGGTTGGGTCCTGCCTTCCACATTGGCCCAGAACACGCTCCCCGGGTCTCCACACTCTGTCTCCTCATTCGGGCCCTGACCAGAGCGGCCGGCTGTGCCCCGCCACCCCGGCACGTCCCCCTACCGTGCTTTCTTTCTGCTATTACCCGATGGGGTCCCGGACATTCATTAGCCGGCTCACTCCCTGGCCCCTCTTGCCCCCCAGAGGGCCCCAGGGGTCTATGCCCACAACCCTAGGCCCACCGAGCTGCTGCTGGGGCAGGCGCGGGACAGAGGGAGGCGGCCAGGTACTCACAGAGCTCGCACTTGAGGCCAAATTTCTTTCCGATCTTATTGATTCTCACCATGGGGGTGTCCCCGATTTTCTTCAGGATGTCGGGCAAGATTTGGGGGGATTTGGTCCTGAAACAGGGAAGTCCACGATCACTCAGACTTGGCAGACCAGCACGCTGTTTTACATAAACCAAGAAACAAATCCAAGAACTGGCTTGGGTGAGGGATCCGAGTGGTTAATTACACAAACCTACTCGCAGGGTAAAAGGCCACAGGCACATTCCTGCTCACGTGTGCACACATGACACGTGAGGACACCGGTGGGTGAGCTGATGGCAGAAACCCCGTCTGTGGTGTAGCTAACGGTAAGCCGCATCAAGGTCGTTTCCTGGGCAACAGGGGCCGGGGTCAGAGGGCAGTTTGGGGAAGGGACATGAGACCCCTCTGTATTATTTCTGCAACTTTTTATGTTAAATTATTTCCAAGTATAGAGGCGCCTGGGTGGCTCAGTCAGTTAAGCGTCTGACTTGGACTCAGGTCATGATCTCACGGTTCGTGGGTTCGAGCCCCACGTCGGGCTCTGTGCTGACAGCTTGGAGCCTGGAGCCTGCTTGGGATTCTGTGTCTCCCTCTCTCTCTGCCCTACCCTGCTTGTTCTCTCTCTCAAAAACGAGTGAATGTTAAAAAAAAATTACTTCCAAGTACGGAAGCTGGAGTAGACAACACGACTTCAACAACAGCTCCTGCCTGGTGCATCCGTTCAGAAAATCTTTTCTGCGGACCTTCACTTCCTTCCATCTCTCGGCACCCGACCCCTGGGATTCCTTGTCCTTTTCTTTTTCCTTGATGAAAAAAGGAAAAAAGCTTTTCCCTGATGAAAAAAGCTCCTCCAGAGCTGAGCCCCCTCAGGCTGCCTGGCTGTCCACCAGGGATGGAAAGCGGCCACAAGGGGTGCACCGGCCACCGGGCATCACTCAGAAAATGTCAGGCACGGGTGACTGAAGCACCCTACTCGAAACAAAACAAAGACCTTGGGGAGTCACCGGTGCCCCTGGGGTCAAGGTCACCATGAACTCCCAGGTGGACGTCCAGGCTCAGTGTGGGATTCCTCATCACCGACCGGCTGTCTCCCTTCGCATTCTAGAGACTGGCTTCCTCTCCCCGTTCTCCGACCTGGTGACAGGTGACAGTCGGGTGCAGACAGCCCGATGGTGTGTCAGCCACGACACAGGCGGTTCCCTCCTCACCTTCAGGGCCCGATGCCAACTGCATACCTTCTTCCTGTCTGTGCCAAGTATGTGCTCACCAAACACCCGCCCGGGGGTGTGCAGCACAGACCTGGGTTTAGCTTCCTACGCCCTTGGATTTCTAATTTACATTCCGTGGTTCCCAAACTTTAGCGAGCCCTCTGCTCCAGGAACCCGGCAAGACCAAATTCCTGGCCTCAGGCCCAGCGGACCCAGCTCCCCAGGGGGGCCGGAGGCTGCAGTCCACCCTGGGGGCCCAAACAGGCCTCCGCTGGAACAAGCTGGAATCCAGCCTCCAACAGCAGCCTTCCAAGGAGCGGAAGGGACGCCCCCAGCCAGGCCAGGGGCAGCTCACAGCAGGCAGGGCGAAGGGAGAGCTTGGCGGGGGGTAAAAGCCCCAGGCCTTCCGCGTGACGGGCTCAGGGGCCCGCAGGAACCTGGTCCCTCGTGGCTGCCCCAGCCTCACACAGGCCTTTTTCCGCCCACTGCTCGGCTGGGTTTTGGCAGTGAGGGCTCATCGCCTCCTGAGCTCTCGGTGCTCAGACACATTTAATGCTTGTGGATTCTGGAGTTGTAAGTTTTTCATTTCTGCCAGCCCCAGTGAGGCCTGCACCTCCCTACCACCCCTGAGTTCTGATTTTAAATCCCATAATCAGGGGTGTCTGGGTGGCTCAGCCGGTTAAGCGTCCGACTCTTGATTGCGGCTCAGGTCATGATCTCGTGGTTTGTGGGATCAAGCCCCGCATCGGACTCCAGGCTGACAGCAAGAAGCCTGCTTGGGATTCTCTCCGTCCTCTCTCCCTGCCCCTTTCTCCCTCTCCCCAGCTTGTACACATGCTCTCTCTCCTAAAATAATAATAATCATCATCATCATAATAATAATAAATCATAAACCGGCACTCACAAGACAGTGTGGTGATGAGGGGAGTCAGTGACCGGCCTGCCCAGCTGCCAGGAACACTTGCTTGGGGCATCGGGACGGATCCACAGGCGCTCCTTGGCTTCCTTGTCCCCCGGAGGTCCCTTCTCCAGGCTCCCTTTCCCTAGGTGTGCCCCTGAGAGGTGGGGGCACCCTGCAGACCCCGTTTCTGCTTGGGGTGTCTCGGAAGGCATGCTGGGATCTGGCAAAGGGAGGGGGAGAGACTTGGTTCAGGCCATTTCTAAACACCTGCCGAGGAGTCTGCTTTGCTGCTGGGGACCTGGGCAATCCTGCTCACAGGGTCCCTCTGCAGGGGCGGGGCGGGGCAGGGCAGGGGGCGGGGCGTCCACACATTCAAAAAGCACAAGGGCAAGCACAAAAATGTCGGGGCCAGCTGCTGTGGCCACGGTGTGGCGGTTCCTCAAAAGGTTAAACAGAACCACCACGGGAGCCAGCATGGCGCTCCTAGGCATATATCCAAAGAGCTGGAGACATCTGTGCACCACGTTCACAGCCACACGACTCACAAGAGGCAAAACGTGGAAACACACCAGACACCTGTCACAGATGCGGGATACACAAAACGTGGCACAGCCATACGACGGAATATTACTTGGCCGTAAAAAAGTAATAAAGTTTTCAAATTTTCTCAATACGTGAGCATGTACAAAAAAAAAAAGTTCCCACGCGGAGGTGACGGGTATGTTGTTTATCTGACAGTGGGGAATCTTTGCACAACGTAGACGTGAAATGAAAACAGAAAGCTGTAAAAAGGGCTTCTGTTGTGAGTATCACACATAAGGACAACTCCATTAAAAACAAAAACAAAAACGGGGCCCCTGGGGGGCTCCGTCGGTTAAGTGTCCGACTGGGGCTCAGGTCATGATCTCGTGGTTTGTGGGTTTGAGCCCCGCGTCGGGCTCTGGGCTGATAGCTCGGAGCCTGGAGCCTGCTTCCGATTCTGTGTCTCCCTCTCTCTCTGCCCCTCCCCTGCTCATGCTCTGTCTCTACTTCTCAATAATAAATAAACGTTAAAAATTTTTTTTTATATAAAAATTTTTGACAAATACAACACAGTGTCGTAAATGGATTTTCTCTCCCTTACGATTTTCCTAACACACTTTTCTCCAGCTTATTGTGAAAGTACAGCATAAATACATGCTATATACAAAACAAGTGTTAACTGACCATTTATTTACGTTATCAGTAAGGCTTCCGGGCAATAGTGAGCTATTAAATTTGGGGGGAGTCAAAAGTGACATATGGATTTTTGACTGCGTGGGGTCGGCACCCCTAACCCCCACACTGCTCGAGGGTCGACTATATATATGGCTTTTGTTACCTCAAAGTTGTTTTGAAAAGACTATGTTTATATGATGGATATCAGAAACGGAGATAATGATGTATTTACCCTAAAAAAAAAGGAATGATGTTTTGATACATGCTACGAGGTGAGGGGGCCTCGGACACACTGCGCTTTGTGAACAAACCACATGAAGGGAAAACCCCGTATGGCTACACCTGCGGGAAAGAGGAGCCTACGATCCGCAGATTCACAGAGGAAACTCATCAGGTAGGACAGAGGTTATGAGGCGTCGCTGGTGAATGGGGAGGAGTTTTGGTTTGACCTGATGAACGTTTTGCATACAGATCCTGGTGATGGTTGCACAACCTGTGAATGTACTTAATGCTACGGAATTGTGCCCTTGTGAGTGCATAGAACCATAAAGAGGATGTCACAAAAACCTTATCATGAATTTAAGCACCTCGGTGGCTCAGTGGGTTACGTATCCGACTTGGGCTCAGGTCATGATCACGCAGTTTGTGAGTTCGAGCCTCGGGCTCTGTGCTGACAATGTGGAGCCTGCTTGGGATTCTCTCTCTCTCTCTCTCTCTCTCTCTCTCTCTCTCTGCCCCTCCCCTGCTTGTGCTCACTCTCGCTCTCAAAATAAATAAATGAACTTAAAAATTAAAAAGTTTAAAAAAATAAATAAAAATCACACATAACCTTAAAACAGATAAGACAAGTTGACGGAAGGAAGGACAGACGGACGGACGGGGACCAGCTCAATCAGAGGTGAGCCCTCACTGGGCTGTACGCCTGCCTCGCCCCTTTGGGGTGACAACCAACAGGCACCACCCTCAACTTCGGAAAGACTGGGACTGAACTCAGCCTGTCTTCTGCCCCCTTCTCCCATCTCCACAGCGACCGGGACGACAGAGCCCGGCTCCAACACGGCCACCCCTCCACAGACTGACGACCGACAAGTGCCCACAAGAGACAGTACAATTGCACAAACGAGGCATATCCTCCAAGGAATCCCGGAAGAGCTCAAGGGGGTTAGGGGAAACTGAGGGAACCTGAGTTCAGCAGAGACTTCAGTTAACAGCTGCGTTCACTAACGGTAACAAAGACCTGCTAATGCAACAGGCTCGGCTACTCAGGGAAAGTGTTAGGAAGCAGGCATACGGAACTCGTCTTCCTAATTTTTCCTAAAACTAAAACAGTTCTTAAAAAAAAAGGGGGGGGGTGCTCTGGGGCACCTGAGTGGCTCGGTCAGTTGAGCGTCTGACTGATTTCGGTCTAGGTCATAATCCCAGGGTCGTGGGATCGAGCCCACAGATATCTGTGCTCCCCAAGACCTTCGTGAGGCAGTTTTGCTGTGAAAAGGCGAGTGGCCGAGCAGACTGGGCCGAAGGTGTAAAGGGCTCCTCACATGGAGGTGTAAATCCAGAGTTTCGGGGCGTTCCCTTGCTGACCTTCTCCTCCAGGGCACGCAGTATCAGGCTGGTTATCAGCAAAGGCAGAGGCAGCCCCAGCTGGGTCCATTTCCCCCAGTGCAGGTGGCCCGATGCAGCCCAGTGCCCAGCGGCTGGCCACATTCGCCCAGGCCGGAGCCTGCGAACAGGGAGTTAGAAACCTGGGGACACTCTGCAAGTCACATCCTTTGGAAATTCACCAGGCCGGTGGGGCTGGCCCCTTTCCAGAGAAGCCAGCCTCCCAGCTGTCCCGCCCAAAGGCCTTAGAGCGGTGGTTGTTTCAAGCCTTGGGATCACCGGCTTCTTTTGGAAGCTTCAGGTCTTCCCTGAGGCCACTGGAGGATGCCCCCCTCCCCTTCTCTAACTTTAGGAACCCCCCCACCCCGCCCCCGGCCCTAAGGAGACCAGCACCTTTTCTCGCTCAGGCGATAATTCTTCCACCGTGCAAGAACCGCCCCCCCTGCCCGGGTCACAGACCCTCCTCCCCATCGGAGGCAGGCAGCCCCGCAGCGCTCTGGCCGGGCAGGCACGCCGCCCGCCGCAGGACCGGCCAGAATCGCTAACCGTTCGCGGAAGCGGCCTCTAAGGACGCGGGCAGCCCCGCGCCTCCTTCTCTGCGACTTGCCTAGCCTGGCATAGCCTCCGGCGAGGTAAGGAGCCGCTGGGTACAAAGATCGAAGCCGACCGAGTCTCCGCGGACCCCAAAAGCACTGGGCCAGGCGCTCGCTTGGCAACCGGTCCGAACCCGCGGGTTCCCACTCGCGAGACTCAGCTCGCGCCCCGCGGGCCAAGCACGTGCGTCCCGGGCAGGCGGGCTCACCTGGCGCCGCTCTGCCGGTTCCCGCTCCACCTGAAACCCCATCTTAAAGCGCAAGACCCTCCTGGGGTCACGACGCCCCCAAGGGCATCGTGCACCCTGCAGACACACGCCCCAGCTGGCCCCAGTGTGGGGGGCGGGGATGGTCAGGGTCAAGGGTGCGAATGGTAGTAAACTCCTGTTTTAAAGTGTGAGTTTTCAGGTGGCATATCGAGATTCAACAGTAGATTTGGAGGCTGGCCGGGAGGCGCAGTTCGGGACAAACACCCCCAAGTAATCCTGGCGAAGCTAAAACTTTTGCGTTCCCGCCCCTCCACCCCCCCCCCCCCCCGCCGCACCCCTCAGCTCAACCATCCGCTTCCCCTGGGGTCCGGGGAAGTGGGGGTCGCCGGGCATCCGAGTATGTGCCCAGGGCACGACCCCCCTGTGCTCTGCGCCCCTCCCCCCACGGGCACCCACCTCACGTGCCGTCCACGCAACTACATGAATATTTACTCCCACCTCATATAGTTGACGGAAAAGAGCAATCTGCGAAACAGCCGTTTCCCCTCCAAAATACAGCGAAAAATCAACGATCGCACCCCGGCTCCCGCCCCCCCACCCCCTCCGCTCCACAGCCGCGGGGGTTGCGGGGGGAGGCCCGGGGCCACGTGGGCGCCGAATCCCCGGCCTCAAAACCTTCTGGACGCGCGGGGGGCGCGGGACGCCGGCCCTGCTCCGCCGCGCGCAGGTGCAGATGATGCAACTCCGGCGGAGGGGTGGGGGCGACCCGGGGCCCGCCGGAGGCGGTCGACCACAGCCCGACCCCGCCGCCCAGGGGTGGGGCGGTTCCCGGCCCGGCGGGCGCTCACCTGGACGGAGACGCGGGAAAGAGCGGCAGGCTGCGCGCGTCCGGGCGCCGCGACCTGCGACCCCGACAGCTGCTACTCGGAGCCGCAACCCTGGAGCTGCGGGGCCTGCGGGACCCGGCGGCCGACAGTGCGCGCAGGCGATTGGCCGAGAGGCGGGGGCGGGGGGCCGGCGCCCGGCCAATCCCGAGTGCCGCCCGCCGCCGCGCTTGTCCCCGCCCCCATCCCACCCGTCCCCACCTCCGTGCTCGCTGCCCTGGCGCGGGCTGGAGACGCCCTCCTCCCGCGCTGCCCCTCCCCCACCCTCCACCCTCTACCCTCCACCCTCCGCCCCCCACCCCCGCGCTAGCTGTCTTGGCTTGGGCTGGGGACTCCGGACCTCCCGCGCTGCCCCTCCCCCACCCTCCACCCTCCACCCCCGCGTTAGCTGCCCGGGCGCGCGCGGGCTGGGGACCCCGGACCTGCCGCGCTGCCCCTCCCCCATCCCACCCAACTCCACCCCCCACCCCGACCCGGCGTGCGCGGGCTGGGGACCCCGCACCTCCCGTGCTGCCCGCCCCCCATCCTCGCCACCCTCACCTCCACTCACCGCCCAACTCCTCGCTCACTGCCTGGCTTCAGGTCAGGTCCTCCCCCCCCCCCTCCCCCCCCCCCCCCCGCACCCCGCACTGCCCCGCCCGGATCCCGCCCACCCGAACTCCCCCACCCCCACTCCCCACCCAACTCCGTCCAACTCCCCGGCCTCAGGTCTGGGTTCCCGTGTCCCCCAACTCCTGGCCCCCACTGCCCTACCGCGCGGCCCGGGACCAGCTCCCACTCCCCTTTGATGCATCCGCTGGCCCTCTGCCCTCCTCTCCCCCTGCCCCCCAAGGTCCCCCCACCAGGATCGCGGACTCCAGGGGTGCGGAAGCTCTGTGCTTGATGTCCGGATTCTGTTTTACTTGGTTAACTGCTAGCCCTGCGGGAGTGTAGTGAATATTTGTTGATGACTTGTACAGTGTGCCCTCTGGAGCGGGGAAGGGCTTGTAGGACCGTGAGGATGACCCTCCACAAATATCCCACCTGCCAGCCTTCCCCCACCCCCACCTCCGTGCCAGCCCTGGTCCCCACCGCCTCAGGTCAGGGGACCTAGCATGCACCCAGTACCCTGGCTCTGGGTTCCCCACGGCGGGGTTTCCCGGGATTTACTTCCTGCCCCCCATTGTGCAGGTGCCCCCTAGACACAGCTCACCTTCCCAGACCCCCTCTGCGGAGCCTGGCCACGGCTCCCACAAGACTGGGAAAGAACCACAGCTCGCCCGAGACCTGACACTCGGCCAGAAGTCACAAAAGCCGCTTAGAAACACAGGTGTTGCACAGGCCACTCCCCCCACTCCCCAAATCCAGGAGCTGGAGGCTGCTGGCCAGCAGGGCACCCTGGGGCCACCGGGAGGGCCACAGCCATCAGTATTTCAAACTTGCGTGCTCCTGGCTTTTAAAGAGCCTAGAGGACCCTGGGGCAGACCCTTGTGCTTCTCCCCGCCTGTAGTGACTGTGACTGACAGGTCGCAACCGTGTTACCAGGTGTGGACAGATGTGGAACCATCAGTGGCTCTGCCCAGCACCTTGCGGGTTCGCTTCATCCAGCAATGATTTGGCCGTCCCCGGCCACAGGCGGGCCTTTGTGCCAGGCTCTGGAAAAAACCGGAAACTCCAATAGGGCCTCTGTCCCTGGAGGGTTTCTATTCTAGGGGAGGGGGCTCAACGAGACATCATTTTGTGATAGGATTTCCACTAGTGAGAACAAATGTGAAGACGGATAAAGACGGGAACAGGAGCTAGCATTAGGTCAGGGGGTCGAGTCTCTCTGGACAGGTGACATTTGACCTGAGGAGCCACATCTTATTCTCAAGGAGGAATGTTCTGGGCTGAAAACAACCACTGCAAATGCCTGGGGCAGGAACAAGTCAGGGGTGAGAAAAACTGGAGGAAAGGGCAGTGGCCAGAGCGAGGGACAGGAGTGGCCAGAGGGGGGAAGGGGAGGCGGAGTCCCAGGGCTTGCAGGCCGGCCAGGACGGAACTTTCTGCTGCAACTTACTGCCTCGTGCTGCAGGGCCCTCGGAAGGTTTCAAACTAGGGAGTTTTTGATCATGCTCTGAATTATTTTATCTTGGCATAATTTCTGACTGTCATAAAAGTGCCAAGAATAGAAGAATTCCCAGATACTCACCCAGATTCCCAAACATTCAACTTTTATTAACGCCTGCAATCTGTAACTATGATCTTATTTGGAAATAGCCTCTCTGAGTATATAACCAACTTAAGAGGTTGTACTGGGTAAGGAGAAGGGGCCGTGCTAAATCCAATATGACCCGTGTCCTTGTAAGAAGAGACAAATTTGGGCACATTCACAGACAGAAGGCTCTGTGAAGACAGAGGCAGAGATTAAAGTCATTCTGGCACAAGATGAGGGACCGCGCAGCCCCCAGGAGCTGGAGGCCGCAGGAAGGACCCTCCCCCAGAGCCTGCAGAGAGAGCGTGGGCTTTCGGGCACCTTGATTTCAGACTTCTAGCCTCCAGGAGTGAGAGACAAGAAATTTGTGTTGTTTTAAGCCATCTGAGTTTGTGGTAATTTGCTATGAGGTCCAAGTACTAAAAATTTTGGGGGGTGGGCCTCTGGGTGGCTCAGTCGGTTGAGCGTCCGACTTCAGCTCAGGTCATGATCTTGCATTTCGTGGGTTCGAGCCCCGCGACGGGCTCTGTGCTGACAGATTGGAGCCTGGAGCCTGCTTTGGATTCTATGTCTCCCTCTCTCTGCCCCTTCCCTGCTCATTCTCTCTCTTTCTCTCTCTCAAAGAATAAACATTAAAAAGAGTTAATTAAAAACATTTTTTTAAATTTTAACATAATTTTAGACTGTCAGAAAAGTGGCAAGAATATTCCCAGATGCCCTTCATTCAGATTTTCAAAATTTTAACTTTTTTTAAAAAAATTTATTTTTAAATAATCTCTACACCCAACATGGGGCTTGAACTCACGACCCCAAGATTAAGAGTTGGTTGAGAGTCTGGCTTGATTTTGGCTCAGGTCATGATCTCATGGTTCGTGAGGTGGAGCCCTACATCGGGCTCTGCGCTGACGGCAGGGAGTCTGCTTGGGATTCTCTCTCTTCCTCTCTCTCTGCCCCTCCCCCGCCAATAAATAAACTTAACTAAAAAAAAAAAAAAAAAAGAGTTGCCCGCTCTACCAACTGAGCCAGTCGGGTGCCCCCAAATATTAAACTTTTATTGTATTTTCTTCATACTTCTGTCTCTGTCCCTGTCTCTCTCTAATATGAATCTAAGTCTGTGCCACTTATCTATCATCTAACTGTCTGGTTTTTCTGAATGGTTACGATTAAGCTGCAGACAGTTTCCCGTTACCCCTGGCGACTTCAGTGTCTATTTCTGAAAAACAAAGAACTGTTTTCCATAACCATAGTACAACTGCCAAAATCAAGACGTTAAGCTAAAACTGCTTTAAAAAAATTGTCTTTTTAGAATGTTGAGTGTTTTTTTTAAATGTTTATTTTTGAGAGAGAGAGTGCAGGCAGGGGAGGGGCGGGGGGGGGGGGGACAGAGGATCGGAAGCAGGAAGCAGGCTCTGTGCTGACAGCAGTAAGCCTGAGGTGGGGCCTGAACTCACGAACCACAAGATCATGACCTGAGCCGAAGTTGGATGCTCAACCGACGACTGAACCACCCAGGCACCCCTAAAAAAATTAAGTCTTTAAAAAACAACCAAACCAACCAACCAACCAAAAACCACAAAACAAAAACCAAAAAAAACCTTACCATTGATACAAATCCATGACCTGATCAACAGACCTCACTCGGTTTGCCTGTCACAGCAAAATCCCGGACCTCGCCGCACCCAGTGGCCGTGCCCTAGAGCCATTTGTGGGACTGAGACGTGGGTGTCTTTGAAGTGTGCAGGCCAGACGTTTTATAGAATGTCCCTGGTTCGGGAGACGTTGTTTCCTCAGGATTGGCCCCAGTGGGGGTTGGGGGGGGTGCCTCCTGCTGGAAGGCGCTGGAGTGACAAGAGCGAGTGATGTGAGTGACATGACTGACGGAGTGGGTGCCTGCGTGTCCCATCTGGCCACATGCACTTCGCATTCTCCACTCTAAACGAATGGTTTTTCCCCTTCACAGCTAGTAAGAATCCCTGCGGAGATACTTTGGAAACACCCGGTAAACTTCTCAAACCCGCACTCTCCGATTTAAGCTTCCCTGCATAGTCTGCCTGAATCGGTTTCTATGAAAATGGTTGCCAAGGGGCAATTCTAACCCCTGACTCTTCCTGCATCTGTCGTGTGGCATTCCACTACGGCATATCATGTGCCTGTTCATGTATTTGTTCCAGTTTGGATTCACGGACCCTATTTTTTTTTTAAGCGTCCATTCTACCACGGAAAGCGCACAGCCAATCGTTTTTAGTACCCAAGCACTAATATTTGGCGTTCAGAGCCGTACAGCCGCCCCCCCCCACAATTCAGTTTTCACATTTGTGTCACTCCAGAGAGACCCTGTGCCCCTCCCTGGCTGCCGCTCCCCTGGCACCCGCCTGGCAGCCCCAGGTTGAGCCACCGACTGGGTGGCTACTGAGGTAGGAAATGGTGGTGGACTCGGGAAGCCTCGCCTTGTCACACAAAGCTATTCGTCTTTCACTATCATTGCTTTGATGCTGAAATGGCCCCAGATCAGGAATCAAGCTGGACCCTGTGTCTTTTCGTCGTTTCCCCGTTGTGCCTTTCATCGCCTCTATTTTCTGTCCCACGAGGCGTTTCGGGCCCATGATGAGTCTTCGCCCCAGCCCTGGGATGGGACATTTCTCCAGGGGCTCCTTTTGCAGGCTGAACAGTACCCTCCCCAAATTCTTCTGCTGAGGTCCCAACCCCCGTACCTAAGAACGTAACTGTGTTTGCAGGTAGTCTTTAACAAGGTGACGAAGCAAAAATGAGGCCATTAGGGGGCCCAACCTTTGGTCAGGCTCCTCTGGGCCTCCTCTCCACTAGCCCCCCGCCCCCTGGCTTGGGCCTGCCTAGGCAGGTTTTAGCAGGAATCTGCTAAGTCAGTTTATAGACAGACACCTCCCCTCCCCGCAGGTAATCACTCCCCCCGCGTGCAAGTCCTTGGTCTGCCTCCAGCAAGCATCTCCCCAAGCCCTGATGCCCCAGCACTGACACCCCCTGTTCCCTGGCTGTCAGCCCCCAGCCGTCCTTGTATTTGCAACCGGGCCCAACTCTCTCCTTACTGAAATATGCCCACTGCAAGAGTCTGGAAGGAACAGTCCTCCTTACCAGGGCGTCTGGCTGGCTCAGTCGGTAGAGAGACTCTTGATCTTGGGGTCTGGCGAGTGGGAGTTCAAGCCCCATGTTCGGCATAGAGATTACTGAATATTAAAAACAAGAAACCTTTCTTCCCATTTGATCCAGTGTCAGAGAAATCGTTTCCTTTAAGAAGGGGGCCCTGGCTCAAACCACACGCATTTACGTCTCATAGTTCTGGAGGCCGGAGGCCCAAGATAAGGCCCAGGCCTGGTGGGAGATCTTTTCCTGCCCCCCGCACATGGTGGGGGGCGGGTAGGGAACACGCTGTTTTGTGTCTCTTCTTCTGAGGGCACGCGTCCCGTCACCTCCTAATACCCTCGCGGTGGGGTTCAACATACACGGTTTTTGGGGGACAGGGGTGGGGGGGAAACACGAACATTCAGTCTATGGCAGGCCTGAACCCAATCCGACTGGTGTCCTTCTAAGAAGCGGGAGAGACAAAGGGCTGCGCTCACACGGGGAGAAGGCGGCGTCTGCACGCCCAGGAGACAGGCTCCGGAGGAACCAGCCCTGCCCACACCCTTGACCTCAGACTTCCAGAATGGGAGAGAATAGGTGTCCGCGGAGGGGGCGTTCGCCGCGGAAGCTCCCGGGTCCCGCAGGGCCAGGAGACATCAGAAGGGTTCGCAGCTCAGGAAGAGGCAGGTGACGGCCCGCCAGGGAAGGTGTGAGCACTTCCGGGAGATTCAGGACGGAAGGGGCGGGGACTTCTAGGCACCTGCCGGGCGGCGGGGAGAAAATGTCCCGCCAGGATGACAAAGCAAAGGGCAGCGGCAGAAGCGGCGTCTCCCTCTCCCCACCCCCAGTTCCAGGTCTCAGAGCCAAATGTGAGTTTGTTTATGGTGTGCATCTCCACAATGTGGATAATACCCTGCACTTCTTTGCCTTGAGTCATGAACTTCAGATGATACCTGTTTAATTTCATTTTTGACAGTACTTTCTTTTTTCAAATTTTGTAATCATTTTGTAATTCAGCGCTGATTGTACAAGATGGTCCAAAAGGCTTAAATTTACAGCTCGATTTGGTCATGTGAACTGCCTTCGACACGCGTGAGCTAACATGTGCACCGGGGCTGACATGCATTTTGGAAGAGCTCACACAGAAGCAGCCGCTTTTTCAATAAACTTGGCCAGGGGCGCCTGGGTGGCTCAGTCGGTTGAGCATCCGACTTTGGCTTAGGTCATGATCTCACACTCCGTGAGTTCGAGCCCTGCATCAGGCTCTGTGCTGACAGCTCAGAGCCTGGAGCCTGCTTCAGATTCTGTGTCTCCCTCTCTTTCTCTGCCTCTCCCCTGTCTCAAAAATAAATAAAAATATTTTTAAAAATTAAAAAAAAATAAACTTGGCCAGTTTCACATGTCTTGGGCAGTCCGCCTCCGCCATAGCCGCGTGAGGTTAGGGTACGGTATCTAAACGATTAAAATAAATGCTATGTATTGTTCCAGTAACTTTTTATTTGTAAGTTTTATTGACACAATTCAAATACTGTGTCATCACCCATTGAAAACGTACGGTTTGGTGACTTTTGGTACATTCACAGAGCTGCTGTCACCAGTCGATTCTAGATCATTCATATCACCACAGGCAGAAGCCCTTATTGGTCACTTGTGCATCTTCCTTGGAGAAATGTCTATTGGCATCCTTTGCCCCCCTTTTTTTTAATTAAAAAATTTTTTTAAACGTTTATTATTAGAGCATGAGTAGGGGAGGGGCAGAGAGAGGGGAGACAGAATCTGAAGCAGGCTCCAGGCTCTGAGCTGCCAGCACAGAGCCTGACGGGGGGCTTGAACTTACGAACCATGAGATCCTGACCTGAGCTGAAGTCGGACACTTAACCGACTGAGCCACCCAGGCACCCCATCCTTTGCCCCCTTTTAAACTGGGTTGTCTTTTGTTGTTAAGAGTTCTTTACATATTCTGGGGCCCTTGTCAGGGTTTGCAAATATTTCCTCCCATTAAGTGGGGTGTCTTTTCACTTTCTTGATAGTGTGCTGTTTTGATAAGCTGCAATTTATACACACGTGTTTTTTCTTTTGTTGCTCGTGCTTTTGGTGTCATATGTGAGACACCATGGTCAGATTCCAGTCATTAAGATCTTCCCTAAGTTGTCTTTGGAGTTTCATGATTTTTTTTTTTTTTACAAATCAGCCATTTATTCATTTATTTACTTATTCTAAAGTTTATTTATTTATTTAGAGAGTGCGTGTGTGCCCAAGCAGGGTAGGGGCAGAGCAAGAAGGAAGAGAGAAAATCTGAAGCAGGCTCTGTGCTGTCAGCACAGAGCCTGATGTGGGGCTCGAATTCATGAACCGTGAAATCATGACCTGAGCCAAAGTCAGACGTTCAACTGAGGAGCCACCCAGGCACTCCAGAAATCAGCCATTTTTTTTTAAGTTTATTTATTTTGAGAGAGAGAGAGAGAAGGGGAGGGTCAGAGAGAGACGGAGAAAGAGATCCCAAGCAGGCCTCCACGCTGCCTGATGTGGGGCTTGAACTCAGCAACTGTGAGATCCTGACCTGAGCTGAAACCAAGAGTTGGACACTCAACCGACTGAGCCACCCAGGGGCCCCCATGATTTTAATTCTTATATTTAGGTTTCTGATCCATTTTGAGTTAATATTTTGTAGACGGCATGGACTAAGAATCCAACTTCTTTCTCCTTTTGCATGTAGATAACCAGTGGTCCCAACACCATTTGTTGAAAAGACTGTTCTTTTCCCGTTGACTAGTCTTGGTGCCCTTATCAAAATCAACTGACCAGAGAAGTAAGGGTTTCCTTCTGGGCCCTCAATTCTGTTCCATCGATCTTCAATGTCTCCCCTTGTGCCAGCACCACACCATTTTTACTACTGTAACTAAGTTTTGAAATCAAGAAGCACAAGTCTTCCAACTTCATTCTTTGAGATTTTCTTGGCTGATATTTAGAGGCCGTTAAAATTCCCTTTGAGTTTTAGGCTCAGCTTTTCTATTTCTGCAAAAAGGCTGTTGGGACTGTGATAGGGATTACAGGGAATCTGCAGCTGCCATGGGGGCGTATTGCCATCTTAACAACGTTAAATATTCCAATCTGTGAACACAGGATGAGACTGTTTGGGTCTTGTTTAGTTCCTTTTGGCAAAGTTTTGTCATTTTCGGTACACGGGTCTTGTAGTCCCTTGATTAAATTTATCCTTTCATTCCTTTTGATGTGGGGAGTAAGTCTTCTGGTCCATGAACATGGGATGCCTATTTAGGTCTACCTTACTTCTTGCCACAAGGTTCTGTCACGTTCAGCGTCTCAGTTTTACACTCGCTGTTTTTCACACCACCTGTCAGCTCTTCACTTTGTAACGCAGACCCAGTTGGGTTCCTAGGGGCCCACGTACTTGTCTTTCTCTCCACTCACCCGCGTTCCACCTTCGGTAACTGGCAGCATTGCAACCAACGATGACTGTTACGGAGCACCTACAGAGCACGTGCCGGGCACTGTTTGAGAACTTTGCCTGAATCAACAAACGGAATCCTCACAATTTAATCGTCACCTCACAGAGGAGAAAAGTGAGGCACAGAGAGGCCGAGTGACCTACCCAACATCTACCTCCAGTGGCGAGCAGAGCCAGGATTTGGACTTGCATCTCTGCTGCTTTTCCCCAATGAACTTGTTGCCTGCCGCCCCACCCCCACCCCCCCCCCCCCCCCCCCCCGCCCATGTGACGGCAATCAACCTGACCTTGGGATGTGTCAGGCTGGACCACGTGAAATTGCTGATGTTTGATCTTATTTGACCTATAAACAATGGCAATTTCATGTGATTTGAAAAAAAAAAAAAAAGACATGGGATTTGAAACAGGTGCCTGAGTATTTGTCCCCCAGGTGTGGGTGGAGCTGTTCCGAGCCTCATGTGCTCCCCAAGGAAGGTCCGGCTGTGAGGGAGCCAAGTATACCCGGACGTGCCTGGAATCTTCTGAGCAAAAGAATGCAGTCCGTCCTGGGACGGGGCCCGGTTCTGGGGACGAGAGCTCTATGTGCTGTAACGTTAACTCCCAAGGGGACGAACGGTGGGTCCCCTCCCCGAGAGCCACCTTGCACTGCCCAGGAGGCGTCCAGCCTGTCGGAACCCACCACGAGGGTCGGGCAACTGGGCTGCCGGATCCCGGGCCACGTGGATTCACAGCGGCTCTATTTTCGGGCTCAGCCTGCTGCTCCTAGGCTGCACGGGAAGGCAGCCCCCCGGTGGGCCCGGGGGCTCTTTGGCTGAGAAGCTTCCATTGTGTAAGACGTAGTGGAGGAAGAGACTTTGAGCTCCAGTGTCTGAACTTTGAGGGGGAAGGTGATTCGGCTCCGGATGATTCCTCTCTGGGGGATCTGATGTAGGAGGAGAGTTGTATTTTCCTGGTTCCAGCAGTTTTAGGTCCTGGCTTTGTTCTCACTTGTCTCTGGCACTTCCTCCAGGAAGAGAAGACCCCTGGACAGGGGTCTGGGTGTCATGTGACACTGTGTGTCTGTGTGTGTGTGTGTGTGTGTGTGGCCTCAGCCTTGCCTGCAGGGTGGCCCTGGAGGCCAGTACTGCACGGGGCTTGCCTGTTCAAAACCCTCTTGGGGCAGAAGCCACCTGTCTGTGGAACCAAGAGGAGCCCCGGGAGCAGTGGATGAGACGAGGGCAGCCCGGATGAGGGCTGATCCCTCCCCAGACCACTTTGGGCCACCAACGGCTCCTACTCGGTGGGCTGAGAGGGAACACAGAGGAACACCGGGAGGAGGAGTGACATTCCTTAAAAGCCAGTATCTCGTCTCCCCGGGGAAGTAACACCCACCCCGGGGATGCCGCCGCACCTGCCCCTGTGCTCACTGTGCCCTCCCTCTGCTGGGAGAAGCGTGGCGGTGTCTGAACGCTGGGTGACGGGCTGACCCTGACCTGTTGGTACTTGCCCCGCACACAACACGGATCCGTCTCAAAGGTGCAAACTTGGGGACCTCTTTTCCCTCCTTGCCAGCCTGGCAGAAGGCGGCCATCCTGGAGATTGGGTGTCCTGGGACTGTGCCGAGGTCACACCATGGCGGGAGATGGTGTTACAGGTTCTCTGGGCCTGAAAACCCAAACCCGTGTCCTCTAGGCAGCTTTATCAGATAGACTTGATGGTGAGTGGAGGGCGAGTCGAGAGGTCAGGGTCGTGTTTCAGCAGCACAGCCTACAGCCTACGGGACCCTGGAGCATCCATGGGGGCACCCGCCCCCGCTGTTCCCACCGCCCTCCTTCCTCCTCCTGCTCTCCCAGCCAGTAAAGTGGGCGGAGGTACCCCCACTTTATTCCTTTCTCGCCGCGGTGACACCTGAAGCTGCAAATTCCAAGTCGGCTGTGTCCCAAACACACGGAACGCTGCACACGAGCCGAGCAGGGGCAGGACAAGTTACACAGAAAGATTCCGTCCATGGGGCACCTGTGGGCTCAGTCAGCTAAGGGTCCGACTTGGGCTCAGGTCATGATCTCGCGGTCCGTGAGTTCGGGCCCCGCGTCGGGCTCTGCGCTGACAGCTCGGAGCCTGGAGCCTGCTTCCGATTCTGTGTCTCCCTCTCTCTCTGCCCCTCCCCCGTTCATGCTCTGTCTCTGTCTCTCTCTCAAAAATAAACATTAAAAAAAAAAATAAAGATTCCATTTACGAAAAATTTTAAAACTGGCAAAACAGCAATGTTTGATGAAGCTTACGGAGATCGTAACGACAAAACAACCGAGAGCGGGTTTCCTCTAGGAAGAGAAGAGCTTTGTGCGTGAGGGCCCATGGGGGACAGGGGGCTGGCGGGGAGCTCACTTGGGTGGCACTTGCTCCTTGTTTTTGGCACTTTGCTGTACGCACCCTGCGGCCCATCCACGAGAAACATGACAAGAAAAAAAAAGAAAAAGAAGTTGCACCAGATCCGGTCACTGGGGCATCAGACACTTGGGCGTTCTGGGGGCAGCGGTGTCCTTCACGGCCAACTCAAGGCTGCCGCCTCGCTCTCTGCCCGATGCGAACCCACGCGGGGCGGAGGCCAGAGGAGCCTGGTCACACCTGACTCCACAGCCCATCCGTCGTTCCCAGTTGTGAAAAGCACCCACCACTCCCACTGGGCCAGCCTGGCCCATTTACCTCCCGCCCAGAGCGGCCTCCCCAGTGCCAGGCACCCATCCCGGTTTGCTCACGTTGGCCCGCACACCCAGGTGGTGCTGGCCAAGCCCGTGGCTGCCAAACCCCAGGCCCGAGCAAACACGAGAAACAAGGCCCCGGGGGACTTGTCCAGAGGTGAGCTTATCCAAGGGCCGTCCTTTCCGGAGACTGGAGTGTGGCCAAGTCCACACGTCAGGGACGCAGATTTTAAGGCATATGCGGTTAAAGTACCTGGGGCCTCACGACAGTCTCGGCTTCTCTGCGTGTTTAAAATTTTCCATAATAAAAAATGAAAATGCCCGGGGCGCCTGGGTGGCTCAGTCAGTTGAGCGTCCGACTTCAGCTCAGGTCATGATCTCGCGGTCCGTGAGTTCGAGCCCCCGCGTCGGGCTCTGAGCTGATGGCTCAGAGCCTGGAGCCTGCTTCGGATTCTGTGTCTCCCTCTCTCTCTGCCCCTCCCCCGTTCATGCTCTGTCTCTGTCTCAAAAAAAAAAAAAGAAAGAAAATGCCCTCTTGTGAAATGACGGTACAAGCCCCGCCTGGCAGATCAGCAGTGGAGACCGCAGATCGGGTTTGTTTCTTGGGGGGGAGCCACACGTGCGGGGGGCCCCGGACCCGAGGAAGCCTCACCAGGGTCAGCCGCGTGCCAAGCGACAGCCTGGCACCACCCAGGCGAGAGGCTGTCCACTGCAAAGGCTCTAGAAACCAACTTGAATACCATTGTTGTGTGCTGTAAATCGAGACTTTTTCCAATTTTTAGAACTCACTCGGGAGTTTTAGCCCCTTTTTGTAAGGAATCCCGAACTGAAAGGTGAGAAAGGGACAATTAATCACTCAGTTTGGACGCTGCCTCAGTTACCACGTTACCCATCATTTCTCCAATAAGAGCTCGTTCAAAAGAAGTGAACTCTCGGGGCGCCTGGGTGGCTCAGTCGATCAAGCGTCCGACTTTGGCTCAGGTCACGGTCTCACAGTTGGTGAGTTCGAGGCCTGCGTCGGGCTCTGCCGTGCCGAGCCTGCTTGAGATTCTCTGCCCCTCCCCTACTCTCTCTCTCTCAAATAAACTTAAAACAAAACAAAAACCAAAGAATTGTGTGAAAACGAAAAGTGAACCATCACCAGTTACCAGGCACGGCTGCCCCCAGCTGCCAATGTCAGAAATGTTTACAGTGATTTTTATCTACTGTAACACGGGTGCACAGTCACCTCGTCTGTTAGGCCCACTGTGTCAAAACAGCAAGCAGACCCCAGGACCATCAGCTGCCGAGTTAGGGGTGTGGACACCTTTCGTGAGACCTTATCTCACCTACATTCTTGCTTCCCGTCTGGCTTCAATCTGAAGATCCGGCATCGACCGTTGAGGACAAGAAACATCTCCGTGATGCTGTGCTGGGCCCGGGCTCATCACAAATCACAAGGGATTCAATGACTCTTCCCACGTAAACCTCCACGGACCCGCGGTCTCCCACGGGGAGACTGCTCAGGCCTCTGTGCCGGGCTGTCCCCGGCCCACCGCGGCCCCAGCACACCCGAACCGGCGGGTTCGGGACCAGAAGCCCCCCATGTCCCTCCACTGCAGACCAGTCTCAGGCACGGAGGACGGACAGGTACAGGCTTCCCGGTCACCGTCAGTTCAGCTTTCTCACGTCAGTGGCAACACTGAAAGGCTCCTTTGGTGGGATTTTCCTGTATGTTTTTAATAGACACTTTCACAGGAAAAGGGAATTCTAATCTCAGTTAAGAACTATAAAGTAGGGGCACGTTGGTGGCTCGGTTAACCATCAGACTCTTGATTTCGGCTCAGGTCCTGAAATCACACGTCATGAGATCAAGCCCTGCGTCAGGCTCCGTGCTGACAGCCAGGAGCCTGCTTGGGATTTTCTCTCCCTCTCTCTGTCCCTCCCCACTCATGTGGTGTCTGACATTTAAGAAACACAAAGTAAAAAATTTTCACATTCAGATACAGTGGAAATTACTCCACAATCTTCACAAACTGACCAAATTTGGACAGAGTAACTATAGTGCTGGTACTGATGCCTGGAAGTATGGAGAATGAGAGAACTTACACAAAACTTCCCGGATTGCCGACTCAAAACCACCATGAATTCATCCCAAATCATCTGCTCACTACCATGCAAAAAATAGGAAAACTCACACCAAACCTAAACAAGACTAGGGATTAATCATTAAAATCACTATTAAAAATTTGATCACAAAAAAAGTGGCTTTCGTGAAAAAGGAAAACAAAACAAAAAAGCCCACGCTGGTCAACTATTTCCTTCCGATACTTGTGCGCCGTCACGGTGGCAAGATGTCTCCTCCTAGGCCAAGGGCAGGGCTGAGACGGTCCCTCGCTCCCCGAACTGCCACTCCCAGCAACTGGAGACCAAGCAGGCGGACGGACCAGCACGCGGACCGAGCAGGTGGACACGTGCACGCCGCCCATCCCGCCCTCCCTGCCAGGTTCTCAGCCCAGTGCGCGGGCGCCCAGGGGTGGCGACAGTCACTGAGAAGCAAGCTGTGGTGCGCCAGAGAGGCGACCTCCTCGGAGGACACAGCGTGGGTGGACCCAGACCGAGCGGATGGCGCTCAACGTTACATGCAGCATGCGGGCGGCCGGCTGGCACCGTGACTACAGTTCGGGGACAGTGACATGGGCGCAGCCCCGCACCAGAGGGCATCTCTGCCCAAGCCACTCTGGCAGGCTGGTGACGAGCCGGTGGCCGGGGTGGAACACAGGAACGGGGCCGGCAGCTCTTGTGCAGCTCCGGGCACATCCACGTGTAGGCCCCATTTCGGGACAGGCCCTGTGCTTCCGGACAGCACGGAGGCTCTTTGAACGAGACTAGAAGATTCCTGGGTGAGAGAAACGGGACACGGACGGGGCCACTGGCGGCACCGGATTGAAAGCCCTCTCTCCTACGGACGCCGGCACGGCCACCGTCCCGTCCAAGTGTCACTCACCGACCCTGCGGGAAGTCCAGGGCGCGGACCCCGGGTTCCCCGCAGCAGGGTCTCCAGCAGCCTCGGCGGAGAAACGCCACATTACTCGCTCGCACGTCGGCCACTGGGAACGGGCACGACCGTTGCTCGCGTGAATTTTCTTTCCCCTAACGGACGGGGCGCTTCATCTCACATCCTACGAGTTTAACACTGTGGTTCTGTCTATTACCCAAGACCCTCCCCCCCAAAACGGACGGCGTGTGCTGCAAAGGAGGAGACCGAGGCGGCCCGCAAGAAAGGACTACACCGAGTACTGTATCACTACAAATTTTATTCAGAAACCCATCTTTGTGTTTTTTTGTTGTTTTTTAAAAAAAATTCCCGTTATGAACTGGTTTGGTCAATCAACTACAACACTGCCTAGCAGACATACGGTAAAAACGGCGTGGCTCAGAATCGCCCCGATCTTTCACGGTCTCTCGACCGCCTCCTGTCACGCTCCCGTCCCCCACCGCCGCCGCCGCCGCCACCGCCGCCGCCACGACCGCGGTCTCTAGACCGAGAGCGACGCTCCCGAGACCGGGACCTCGATCTATGCCTGCAACCAAGGAAAAGAAACAAAGCTGTGGCAACCAAAGCAAAGCACACAACAAAGCCCCCACACGGGCGGACGCTTCTGGGCGGACCCCGCGGAACGGATGGCACGATCAAGGAAGACCGTCGCGCCCGCCACACCGCACGCCCCGTGTAGACACGCCCCGTGTCAGGGAAACGGGCACAACGTCCTCCGTGTCCCGTGCTTCCAGAGCGCCGGCTCAGGGCCTTGGGGACGGTCTCCTGCCGCGGCGGCCCAGACACGCACCGCCCTCCTCCTGTGCCCATGCTTCTTGTTGACAGTGAGACGGAATCACTAACGTCTGCACCTCCGGGCACGTGTTTACCAGGAGACGAGTGAGAACCCCCCGGGTCAGAACTCCATCCAAGCAGGGAAAGGCGACGGTCTCCCGACGCCTTGGGTTTCTCTCTGTGCTGGGACAGCACGGTCTGCACTCAGAACACCAGGAGCGGGCCAGGCCGTGCTCCCCCTTCTGCCCGTGGCCGCAAGCAAACCAAAGAAACCTGCCCAAACCCACGGACACCCGCAGTACGTAAAGGAAGTCACTCCACCTGCGGGCAAAAGACGCTGCGCACACGAACCCAATTTCGAGGGTTCCCCACTCACCCGTTCCCTCACTTCGGGACTGTGCGGGCGGGACATCCTTTTAAGGGCACGTTCTCAGACCTTAAGACACACACTACGTCCTCAACGGTGACCTTCACACCCGGGCCGAGCTCTCCTCGGGAAACGCTTCGCGAGAACGGACGGCGCCGCCAGCGGCAGCCAGCCCGCCGCAGTACTCACTTCTTGCGCCGGCGCCCGTACAGCTCCCGCCGCAGCTCTCTGGAGATGGGCTTCAGGTGCATGAAGTTGCAGAAGCCGCCCCGCGTGCACTCCCTGCGGGGGAGACAGAGGCCAACATGCCGCGGGCCGCCCCCCACCCCACGCCCCCGCCCTCCCGGCCCCCGTCGCGGGCCCCCCGTCACCTACCCCATCTCGTACTGGCGGCAGCACGCCTCTCTGAAGTCGGTCACCGGGGACAGCTCGGCGTGGATCGGCTGCCCGTTAAACCAACGGTTGTTCAAGTCGATCACGGCCTTCTCCGCGTCTTCTTCACGGCGAAACTGGAAAGACAGATCAAGAGGGCTTGCTGCCCCCACCTGACGGGAAGGTCTCCGGCTACCGAGCCACGGATACGCGTTCACGTGGCTCAAATGAGGTGGAAGGATGTCTTAGATCACGTTAAACACAGATCGTCCTTTACTTGCAACTGGATCACTTAATTTCGCGATGATCCAAGATCGTACCAACACTGCCTTGGTTTTCAAACTCAGTTGGTTAACATGAGCAAACACAAGGATTTATTTAGACCGGGAAGTTAAAAAAAAGGGGGGGGGGAGGGAACCACAGGTGTAAACCGACTGACTTCTCCTGCGTCTAGACAGCCGTCAGCAGCACCCTCCGAAGATCCCAACCCTGAAGGGCGGGGGCCGCGGCGCCCACAGGCGGCTGCCACGCCTGGGCAAGCCGGCCGCACTCCCGTTCCCGCGAAGATCCCAAGGCAGCAGCCGCCTCCTCCCGCCAGCCGCGAGCGAGCACTCCCGCGGGGCACGCCCTTCCTACCTTGACGTACACGTTCCCGACGAGGTGGTCTCCCAGGTTGTCACAGACGTTCATCTCCTCCACCTCGCCGTACTTCTCCTCCATTTCTGTAAAAACCTCCTGCGGGGAGAGGAGGACGGCGGCTTGAGGGTCCCGACCCACGGGAGACGCACCCCCCCCCCCAAGCGCCAGTCACTCACCTCAAAAAACTCGTCGTAGTGCTCCTGCATCTCCACGTCACTCACCGCGCCTGCGGACGACAGACACCTTGCTGGTTAGAGCGGGAGCCCCGCCCGCAGGGCTCTGCGTTCACCCCAACTGCCACCGTGACACGTTAGTTATCTAGAGGAGCCGCGACAGCTGCGCTCTCCCGGAGCGCGGAGGTGCGGCGTGACAGCCAGTGGTTACAATTTTAAAGTGTGCTGAGGTCTTTAAGTGCCCCCTTATGACCATCTCCATTCTGGCTATGAAAATGACAAGTTTTAATCAGCATCAAAGGGCCACACTTTCAGAAAACGTAAGGAAATCATTTACTCTCAACAAATTTCTAAATGAAAGTCTTCTTCCTTTTACGGTTTAAAATAGCGGCCAAGGAATCACACTGGTATGTTCTTCCTCTTCATTACGTTAAAGTAACAGTAGAAATCAGGATCAAGTGATTAAGGGCTAATGTTCCTGACTAATTTCTTTTACAGAGTATCAGCCACACACTATTACCGAATTCTTTCTGATGCGATTAAAACCCAAATGACCATAAATACTCAGTAGGATAATTACCAAGTTCAATCACAGTACCTCGAATGCCTCTGGATAGAGGGATGGTTACAATGCTTTGTTGAAGAAAGCATTCTTGTTTTATATTCCAGGACTATTTTCAAGTTTATTCTTCATAATTCACATGCACTAAGCGAAATCATGTCCATTGTGTGGGTAGATTTTTCGAATTTACATTCTATCCCCCAAATCATTCTCTCTACAAAATTTTACCATTCAGATTCTAGAATTCTCTTGCCCTAAATCTGAGAAATCACAAAGCGGGCACGTCAATTAAACCAATGTTGCACACAGCTAGATGGGGGCAGCCTACAGAGGCGAGTGGCTTCAAAGCTGGGCCAGTTTAACCTTCAGTCGTCACCTTCCAAGGCCACACTCCTTGGACTGGCGGCCTCACCTGCCACACCCACTGAAGGCCAGGGAGCCGAGGCAACACCTTGGAGCAGTCTCCCAGGGCCCAGGAAAACCTTATCTTTAAGGACAAGCACTTGAGTCTTTTGATTCTGAGAATGGCTTAAATTTTTCTCATTCACGGGGGAGGGGCGAATTCCTGCATTTTAGTTATGTTTGAATTTCAGGAACCCAGCTTGCTTTAGAAGCCCAACGTGAGCAAATGCACCGGGCAACAACTACTCCTCTGGGTGGCTATCATGAATTTAACCTCCTTCCCTGAGTTGAAATCAGGTTGTAAACCACAGAAAAACTAGTCAGGAGAAGAGAAGGCCATTCCAAAGGGCAGATTTTAATGTTTACATTCCCTTCTCCACTTTGGAAAAAAATGAGAAAACGTATTTGCACGCTCTCAGTGCCAGCAGCGTTGAGACTCAGTGCTGGTTAAATTACTGTTAGTCTCTTACTATAGAACAGCATTTATTTTAATAACTCCCGGAAAGTCCGACTGGACAATGCTTGATAACGGGCATACTTTATCTTCTATACTCCGCTTAAAATTTTTCAACCAAATGACTAGAAGAACAGAGATGACCAATTGAGAAACTGGTCACCTGAAGAGTCATCCCCACGACTCAATATGTTTTAACTAATGTGTCCCCGAAATACCAGTTTTCTTACGGAAGCACTCCTGAACTGGGATTTGTACTTCTACACTACACACGGAAGGGTACGCTAACAAGGGTCGTGTCGTGAATCTAGGACCCGGATGAACCTGGCTGGATGAAATGTACTCGGAGGCTCTGCCGCAGGTTCACCAGCTTAAACTGATTTTCTTCCTAAATCGAAGAATCAGAATTTCACCTAATTTGTAGAATGTGGGCCCCATGATGGGAATATCTGGTACAGCTAAACCTTGGGTAGCACACGCAAAACAAGAGTACTGTGGATCGCAGATAAAGACACGAAGCATGCTATGACACTGTTTTGTCAGCGAAGCCCCCCGCCCCCCTCTCCCCCACCCGCAGTCCCCAAGTACAGAGTCAGGGCAAAGAGTGATTAACTGCTGTTACTCAACCGTCAGCTTCCCATCCCTTTCAGCCCAGGGCAGGGTTCTTACAAAAACTAGTAAGTCCATATATAAGCATTTCCCTCCGCCTGCTCACCTGAGTTCTTTAAAAACCAAAGCAAAACCAAGTATTTTGAAACAAGGGCTACCAAGCAAATCCCGCCACCGTCAGATTCAGGGAAACACACGATCTGCTACCGGGTCAGCACAGCACCGGGAAGCACAGCGTGTGGGCAGGAGAGCCTCACGAGCCCCCTCCCCGGGCGCGTGCACTGTGCACCCACAGGCGCGCAGAGGCGAGGCCTCCCCGTCTGGGGCCAGCCCGAGGGGGAGGGGGTGCTGCGGGGCCCGCTCAGCTCTGTGGACCGCCCTGTACACTGAGGGGCCCCGGGCCAGAGGGGGATTTGCCTGATGCCTGTGGCTATGCAGGGGTTACATGTACACAGCGCCCCCTACTGACCCGTAGCTCTAAAACCACCTGGTGAATGAATAGCAAGGCGTCGGGGTCGGACCCCTTGATTTTAACAGGAGTCTAGGATATGTTTCAATTTACCTACGGATGACTGAATTGATTCCACAGCCCAATGGCCAGAAAATATACGCTTTAGCTTTCTGAAATTCCCAGGGGTACTGCTATGTATAGTGTTCTTGAAAAACTACCCCTCAGTAAATACAATGTTCGTGAACTTAACTTTGATGTTTCCCAGTACAGGAAGAAATCGTAATGTCTACAAAATGCCCCGTTCAGACCTATTTCCCCACCAAGCACACCTTTCATCTTCCAAATGTGGTACACTAACTCCTGAGGTTGGAGGCAGCTACGTAAAGTATCTGATTAACGACTGAGTTGGCATGGGGCTGGGGCTGGGGAGGACTCCGGAGTCCGTGCGACTCGGAGGGACCCCACTCGGGAAATACTCTGCGAACCATGCTCTCCACTAAAGCATGATCTCCTGAATGAGAGTTTAAGAAGTCTAGTAAGAAATGAAACCTGAAAAGTAATTTCCAAACAATTTGGGTTCTTTTAGGCAAGAGAAACTCTGATGCTGCTGCTCTCGAGAGGGGAAGGACATAACTGCACGCTTAACTGCGAGTGTGTCCCCCCGAGGACGACGGTCTAGGTAAAGGGAGAGCAGCAGCCCCCAGCTATGGTGCCGGGAGGGCGTCCTTTCCGGTCACTGCTTCTCTTGCGAGGCAGCGGGCAGGAGTTCACGTCTCAGAGGTATCCGTGGGGCCGGGGGGGTGGGGGGACAAAAGCTCTCGACACGTCTAGCGAAAGGCCGTCCTTGACCCTACACGGCAGACCAGGTGGAGTGGACACTGAGCTCTGACACGCAAGCCCAGGGAACCAGGGAAGGAACTTGTATGAACTTACAGCGCAAACCGTCAGCAGACTGGGAAGAGTTTTGAGGGTTACGGTAAATGTTCAAGAGGGCAATGGTCTGAAATACAAAACGCAACAACTTTATATTATGGAAAATTAAATTTAAACACTTCACCGGTTTCCTGTGGCGATCGCTTCGGTCAAGACTCAGTGCTGCAAAAAGAGCAAGTTATTTCCTTTCGAAGCGGAGACGCGTTCTTAGCTGGTGGCTGTCTCGGAGCACCCTAACACTGCGACGTGACAGAGATCCCGTGATATGCTGTTATTGTATTTCTGCTCGCGGAACGTGAAGATTCTCCGTCCCAAAGTTCCAGCCAAGAGTGCGGGCAACCTGGCAGGTTTCTGCCAAAGGGGGCTCAGACGTTCCAGAAGAACGTAACGAACCGAGGAAGCGCGTGCGTGAGCCGACGACAAAAGCCACAGCGGTAGAGAAATACAATAATTACATATCATGAGATCTCCACTTCCTAGAGGAAAAATCGTCATGGTGAAATAAAACCCACACTTATTGGGCAACTTACCTTATTGATTCCTAAATACGCCTAAGCTTTTTAATCTTACAGAAAGAACTTAATAAATGCCGGGGGTTCAGTCACTGTAAAGACCAGTGATTGGCTGGTTAACTTTCAAACGTCACATGGGCAGAACCCCTCCCTCTCGTTAACAAACGTCAACCGAGGGAGGAGGCCTCCCCAGCGGCCTCGCCTAGGCCAGCCTCCTGAACGTGGCTAAGTACCAGGTTCTTGCCGTGGGCGCCAAGGACCTCCATCACCTTGTCCTGTTTGCAACAGCCCTATGTCAGCAGCTCAGAAGCCAACATTATTTGTCTCAATTAAGAGTGGGCTCTTTAACACCATTGTTTTAAAAAAATTTCTCCAACTGTGGGACTTACAGTGTGAGCCGTCAGCCGTCTGTGCACTGTTTTGGGGATTACGATAGATGTTTTGAATCAAGATGGTCTGCGGGGAAAAAAAAATAAAAAGGGGAATTCTACTGGCTGCTGTGCATGTATCAGACAATTGCAAAGAGACAACCTGTTTGCAAATGGCTCAACCTTGTTTGCTTCCCACAAGCCAGACGCCTGTCCTCGGAAGAGCACACCCAAACCATCATATTATGGAAACAGAGTTTGAGCGGTGACGTGGGTCACGTCAGCCAGCAACCAACAAGGAACGATACCGGTTACTTTCAGTAGCCCCACGTTATTAAAGTGCTGGGATGCAAAACACGTAACAGAACGTGAACATCTTCTCATACTTTAAGCCAGCAGACACCAAGGTGTGGAAAAATTCACAGGATCACATTCCCCACACAAAGTTATGATCGTTTTTAAACCAAACGCGTAAGTCAACTGTATGCGGTCCATCAAGCTGTCTGGTCTCCCGGCAAACAGGCGCACCACAGGGGTTTCCTGACTGTCACGGTCACCTAGCACACGTTTAGGTTTGCTCGGTGGGACCTCTGTTTACATAATACAATAGCTTAAACGTTTGTTCTTTTCCGATCCTTCCTTTAAGGGAAAAAAATCCTTTTAGCCCTTGTGCTTTAAACTGGATCAGGCAGACTTGAAACCTTACATTGTACCGTTCTTCTTAAAATCAAGTTGTCTGAAAAAACAAACCATGTTTAAGTTAGTAGGCTAATATATTACATGAATCTTAACGTCCACATCACTGCAAGAAGCTTAAAAAGAAACCCACACTGAGCTTTACAAGCTGAACCAATACACTGCAGGATTCAGAAAAATAAATGTTCAGTCTCAAAACAACATAGGTCCAAAGCAGTTTTGTGAGTGGTTTTACAAACCCGCCAGTTCATGTCTAGCTACACTGAAAGGAAGCAGCTGTGTGGGTGCTTCCAAAGGGCCTGCTGGGGGGAACCCATATGGGAGAAACATCCGATAGCCAGACCACACGTACGAACACACGCAGACCCTCCTCTCAGGGCCTGGTATCTTCCCCAAGCCAGCAGGTCTTGGCCTTGGATAGTTCCCAAAGCTGTCCCGACTCAGTTTCCAACTCTGATAGAAAGCTATACTGAGCCCAAATACTCAACAAGAAATTCATTTTCGGTCTCACTCAGGTCATCTGGCTGGCAGTGGCTGTTTAGTGAAAGAGAATTCAAAGGGGGCAATGCAGTTCCATTAAAATCAGGGGAGGTCAGGATCACCTAAGACCGACCGACCGACCAAGCAAATCGAAACAAGATGCTCAAGTTAACACACACGACCGACCCCACTGAATGTTAATGGAACCGTTGCCTCTTTCTGACGTACGGTGCTCCAATTCACTTCACGTTAACATTCTGAGGTCATCAATGCTTCAGAAAGAAAATAAGCCAAGTGTCCCTGGATAACTTAGAGAATACTCTGTAGCGGGGTAACGTCTCTCAGCCCCACACTTGGTACTTCTATAAGTAACCCTCTAAAATAAAAAAACTCAGTGGACACTTAAGACGTTTGGTTATTGCCCAATCTATGACCACTGGCTTAGTTGAGGAGATTTAGTTCATCTAAATGCAGTAGGGGGCCTTCACTTTCGAGTGTCCCCTTCTCTGTAAAGACAGTTTGCCTACTATTCTTCTTTTCTGATCTAATAAACTTCTGCCTGCTGGTCAAAAAGCAAAACAAAAAAACCCAAACAAACCAACCACCCCCCCCCCAAACTGCAGTAAACAGAATATTTAAAACAAGTTCTCCAATATTCTGAAATTCGAAAAAGAGACATGTTTGTAAGTTATTAAGACAGATTCTTGTTAAACTGACCATGCTGTATCAGTGGAATAATGGGTGAGAGGAAGCCATCACCTCCCTTCTAAAAACACATTAAATTATGGGGTTTTCTACAGGCTCAAATTAGAAAATACTAACGACTCTTACAGCCATTGGCTGATTTTCCTAAATACTTAGAGGATGCTTACTCAGACTTTGTGGTCAGTTCGAAGGACCTCAAAAGCCCTCGGTCCGGAAAGACTACAGTTTCTCAAATTCCACATGTTCAGATAAACACGGTGGACGTTTTCTGTTCCTACTACAGGTGCTTTCTCCCTTTAATTCATCACTGATCACTTGTAGGGTGCAAACCCTTGCCTGTTCCTCAGTGAAAACAAAACAACTCCAAAAATCATAATTTCTGACTGATCTGAACTCATGGCGGACCTAAGCCCAAGGTAACAGGTGCCCCTTAACTAACTGAACAGACTGGCTACAAATAGCTGAAGGTAAACACCCATCTTCTAACGCAAGTTTCACTTTTTAATGTGTCTATGACATAGTGTCATGGCTAACCCCGGGGCCAGGGGTCTAACAGAGGGGGCACACTCAGGACTCCTGGAGAACCCTGAGCACATGCGGCAAGACGGGCCTGCTGAGAATTGTGCCAGTGCATCCTGTAGGTGGCTCTGGCCATCTCCGCTGCCTGGAGGGAGCAAAGAGCAGAAAACCCACTTTGCATCTACCGGTGCCGGGAAACAAGCTGACTCCAAGCTGGCATGGCTGCCCCTTCTGGACCCGTGTCTATTACAGGGGCAGAGAGGGGGGTGAGGCAGCAAACATCACTCACTCTTTGTACAAAGCTTCTCTAACGGTAAGAGGAGGGACCTGTGCTCGTAGACCTCCCACTGGGGGTGGTTCACCTGCCTCACTCTCATTGAAACAAAAGAACACACTCAGTTATGAACACAGAGAATGAAACTACTGGAGGAAAAAAACTCTACGTGATACACGGAGATTATTAACTGCCTCTGTAAAGTATATAAAGTTCTGATAATTTACATGAAAACAGAAAAAAGAAAGAAGAAACAAACAAACCTGGCTAAAGGTCGGTTTATTGTGCAACCGAGAGCATCTGTCTCCATGACGACATGCTCCAATTTTGAAATAAAATGAACAGTTGACTCTGTAAGGGAAAACAAAAGCAGATTATTTTGCTGGGCAGATCAGACAAATGGAACCACATCAACACCGCGACATATGCTACCACACTACTTTTCTTCTGCATCACAAGAACACAGCCGTGTGGTTTTCTTTGGTAGCAGGTACCCTCCCCTTCCTGGTAGTACTTCAGGACTACTAAGCTTCAACTTGCCGCCCGACAAACATGCCCCTCTTTCAAGGAAGAGAGCTTCAGTTCCACCCAGGGTCCCCCGCATCCAAATCCACTCCACTTCCCGTTATGTTCTCTGCTCTCCTGTTTTTTCTTAAATGGAGTATCTAGTTTAAAACTAATTTTAACTTAAAACATATCTGTTTCTTAGTGTTCCGCGATGAAATTCTCTCCTGAGGACACCAATATAGCACAGTGAGAGTTAAGATCTGACTCTGCCACTAGCTACCTGGGCCTGGGCAAGTTACCCCACCTCTCCTGGTCCCAGGAGCCACCTGTAAAATGAGGAAAATGCCAAGCTGGCATTGTTCCAAGAGTCAGATACCGTGCGTGCGTGCTTCATACACAGTGCTCCTTAAGCACAATCGTTGTCTAAGCAAAACAGAAAACAAAGTCCATGCTCTTTTGTCCACGACACCAGACCACCATGACATTTCCAAACACAGGTCTGAAGTAAGGCAGTCTCCTGGTTTCGATGCACCGAAAACAAGCTCTTGGGGAACTCACCTGTCTGTTCCCACATAAGGCCACCTTCTGTCCCTATGGCAAAGTCCTCCCTTAACTACTGTTCAAATAGTTGATGATCCAGTTTGATCCGGATCAAATCAAACTAGCAATCCAGCCATCGTGACAGCAATGTCAGGTGGCTTAGATTTGTGATGAAGTATGAAATCTTACTTGATGGGCCCCATTCAGATTTAGACCTGCAGAGGTGGGAGGGTTACCCTGTCGATTCAATTTTTTTTTGGCAAGTTCAGACAGCCAATCCAGAGTTAGAATCAAAGGGCTTCAACAAAATTTGATAGTTCGCAAAGATCGACTGGCCACCGGCAGTTCAGGTAGCAATACGAATGGTAACGTCTGAATTTATCGGGGGAGGAAAATGATCACTACACATTATTTGCAAATTTATCTTACAGGCCTCACTTTACATGATCTAACTTGAATATACGACTTCCATCTTCAGAAAGTCACCCAAATGAAGAGCTCGTTTCAAGAATGCCTCAGGATGCGTAAAACCCCTGCCCAAACATTACCCAACTATTCTATATAACGAAAATAATCTTTGTTCTCGTACCTTCAGAGATGGCTTTCATTTCATACCACTCAATTAGAGTTTAGTACTAATCAGTCAAAACTTTCCTAGTGATCAACTTTTAGTGATCTACTTAAACTACTGAAATAATAAGAAGACAAAAAGTGTGATTTACTATCACAGAAAAGATATTAGAAGACTAACCTTTGCTTGGATTTAGAAAACGTCCAAAACTTCAAATGTACAACTAGCTAAAGTTTTTTAATTGGCACACACCTACATTTCACTTCTAGCTTGAGGGAAAAAAAAAAAGTTAGCAGGAATCATCGTCTTCATTTTTTAGGAGTTGATATGGTCTCCTGGAAACTAAAACCCCACAAGTCTGCCTGAAATGAGCATATGAGTAACCTAGATCAAATAATCAAGTTTCCTGAATTAAAGCCATGCACACCTTTTATGATGCAGCTCTCAAAGGCTGAAATGTGGCTATTTATAGCAGGAATATAAAAACTTATTGGAATAAACTTCTAAACTAAAAGTTTTGTAGAGTACAATGGAAACCCCACCCAATACAGCTTTATACAAGAATAAGGAATAAAAACTTCATGGAACAGAAGTCATGGCCCACATTTCTAAGCTTGAGAATGAAACTGACGATGCGTTTTCCTGGCCTACACTCGGAGAAGGCTGTTTCCAGTGAAGCTGGCCCATTCATTTGGGATCGTGTTTACAGGAAAAGTTCCCCAAGGTGTCTCCTCTGTGAGCCCAAAGCATTCAGGCAGCCTGCCTCTTCCACAGCACTTAAGAAATTTCAGAGCCTTTACTGTAATTTTACCCTTTACATGACAAGCAACCCCTTCCCCTCAAGTTCCCTGGCAACAAGATCCAAATTTTATTCATCTTTGAGTCAACAGATACAGATTTTAGGGTTGACACTCAAAGAAATGTTTCCGGAGTGACAATGACTGATGATTGTCTTACAGTTTTGCTATTAAAAAATATAACCCCCTCTTCTAAACAACACATTTTACAAGATGGACCTCATCCTGGAAAACAGAAACGATTTAAACAGTGTTTGAGGGGCGCCTGGCTGGCTGAGTCAGTGGAGCGTTGGACTCTGGATCTTGGGGTTGTGAGTCTGAGCCCCACGTTGGGTGTAGAGATTACTTAAAAACAAAATCTTTAAAAAAAAAATAATAAATACAGTGTTTGCAAAAGTGGTATTAAAACATTATCTATGCCAAACTCGGATTTATCATTAAGAATGCAGACTAACATAAGCCTCGTACAGGCCAAAAGAATCCTAACATGGTAACTACTTATCCAAAAAGTAGATTAAGCCAGAGCTCAATCTTTAGGTTCTCAACGTAAGAATTATCCTCCTAAATGAAAGGCATTTCCCTTTAGTCTCACCTTCAGTCAATGCACTGGGAATGAAAACGTCCCAAGGTGGCATTCGAAATCAAAATTAAATTTTTTTGCTTTTAACGTAACAACTGGGCAGGGAAGGCATGCAACTGTGAAAAGGGGGGTGGGGGACCCCACGTTTTTTATATTGGAATTACATCTTCGAGTACGTTAAAATCAGGTTACGCTGCCGTTTATGATAACCCAGTTCGTCGTAACAGTTCTTCGAACCCAACGTCCTCACGACCCGCCCGATCGGTCGCTTAAACACGCCGAGAGGCTTTTTAAGTGGGTACAACCCCAACACTCGGGACCCGAAGTTATCTAACGATTTAATACGGGCGGGCTTTATGCTACTTGCCCGACACCACATTAAAGGCTGAAGTAGAGGAAATAGGCTAAAACGTTGACAACTTCAGCACAACTCAAGACGGCTCCAAGAGGCGGGGGGCGCGGGGTCCGGGTCGCCAACAGACGGGACGGCCCGCGGGCCGCCCAGCAGCCCCAGGAGAGGGAGGCCGCGCCACCCGAGCGGAAGCCCGCCGCCCGCCGGGGCGCCCATCGCCCGCCCCAGCGCCCACGAGGCGGCGGCGCGCGGCTCCGGAGGCCGGAAGGGCCGCCGCGCCCCTCCCCCCGCCTGCCCGCCCGGGCCTCCAGCCGCCGCCTGCGCCCCGCCGCCGCGCCCGCGCGCGCCCCGCCGGCCTTCCCGGCCCGGAGCCCCGGCGGGCGCCTCTCACTCACTTGTCTTTCTCGGTGCCGAAGATGGAGGCCAAGTACTCCGCCATTTCCCACCCGCCGCCGCCGCCGCCACTGCTGCCGACGCCGCCGACCCTGCCCGACGCCCGCGGGAGACGTCACCCGGACGCGACGACGCTCGCCCCGCCCCTACGGCGTGGCGGCGCTGCCCAATCGGGCGAGCCGTTGCCGGCGCGTGGGCGGGGCTTGGCGCGAGGGAGGCACCGCCCCCTCGGCCCCGGGAGCCCGCGCGCCGCCGCGCCGGCGCCCCCTGATGGTGCCAGCGGTCCTCGCGCGGTGGGCCCCGCGTCCTCTTTGCCGGGGAGCCCGCGCTCTTCGCTGCCGCCCCCCTTCCCCGTCCGAGGCCCGTCGCCCCTACCCCTCGCTCTCCTCGCGCTCGGCCCCTCGGCCCCCCGGCCCCGGGAAGCCGAGCGCGCTGGCGGCGGCCGGAGAGGAGGCCGCGGGGCCGGGGCCGGGGCGTGCCTGACCGCGTGGGCGGGTTCCGCTGAGCCCGGGAAGTGCAGGCGCGCTCCCTGCCCGCACTTTGCCCTCGGTGACGACCCCTCCTCTCCCGCCCTCGCTGGCCGGGATGGAGCTGGAGGGGCGCCGCGCTGGGGCCTGGCCCGGGGAGAGCCGGGCGGGTGCGCAGAGGACCGGGCGCCCGTGGGAGTGCGGTGGGGTGGGGGACGAGAGCTCGCGGAAGTCCTGGAGACCGCGGAGGGATGCGGCACCAGGCAACGCGGGGACGGGGGCCCAGCCTCACTGTCCCCGAGCGCCAGGCCTCAGACCTAGGGACGCTGGGTCCCTCCCGCGGAGCCAGACGTTTCCAGATTTGTTAGTTCATTCTTTTCTAATACAAGAAGATGCGTATGTGTATTTGTGGTCCCTCCTTCCATATCCACGCTTTTCTCCACCTTGTCTTTTTTCACTAACCAACCATCCTGGGAGATCGCTCAGTAGGAACACGTGGGCATAGTCCTCACTGCTTTTGCAGCTGCTGGGAGCTCCGCTGTGTGGATGGTGACTCGCTCTATCAACCTGTTGACAATGGACTTGTGGGTTGTTTGCAGGCTCTGTCTTTTGCTAGCGAAGGCCTGCCACAAAGAACCTCCTGCATGCGCCTTTTGTATCTGGGGCAAATGCACTGTTTGGCAATCTCAGAGCTTTCATATATTTTTTTCTTTTTTAGCGCTTATTTATTTTATTTTATTTTTTAAACTTGGTCTTTTTTTTTTTTTTAACATTTATTTATTTTTGAGACAGAGAGAGACACAGCATGAATGGGGGAGGGTCAGAGAGAGACAGAACCCGAAACAGGCTCCAGGCTCTGAGCTGTCAGCACAGAGCCCGATATGGGGCTCGAATCCAGGAACCTGAGCGGGAGGTGGATGGTTAACTGACTGAGCCACCCGAAGGCCCCAGAGCTTACGTAATTAAACAGATGAAGTAATACAAATTTTGTTCCCAGATGGGGACTGTGCAAAAATGAGGTAACTGTGGCAGAAATGCTTAACGTTTTGGGGGTCTCCCGCGTGTTCAAATTTGAGAAGAACACATTTGAGAGTGGGGTGCATGTGAAGATACGAGAACCAGATGCTTGTGTACCCCAAATGCAGTTGCACGGAGCCCTGGGTTTCCTTTGCGTACAGTTTGAGAACTGCTGTTTAGGTGGTCCGTTGAGGATTGATTATTTATTTATTTATTTATTTATTATTTTCAAGTATTTATTTTTGAGAGAGAGACAGCCCGAGGGGCAGAGAGAGGGAGACAGAAGATCCGAAGCGGGTTCCTCGCTGACAGCAGAGAGCCTGATGCAAGGTTCAAGTTTACAAATGGTGAGACTATGACCTGAGCCGAAGTCACATGCTTAACCCACTGAGCCACCCAGGTGCCCCCATTGAGGATTTTAAACAGGAGAGCTATGAACATATTTGTACTTTAGAAAGGTCACTCTGCCGTACAGATGACGGTGTTTCCTATCATTGCTGCAGCAAACCATTGCAAAGTAAATGGCTTCACACGCCAGCTTACTATCTCACACAATTCTGTGGTTCAAAAGTCCGGTGGCCCCGGCAAGGCTGAAATCCAGGGGTCCGCCAGGTGGGCTTTATGGAGACTCCAGGAAAGAGTGGTTTGCAGGCTCATTCAGGGTGTTGGTAGGATTCAGGTCCAAGCGGTCTTAGGGTGAGTTTCCTCTTTCCTAGCTTGCTGTCTGTCAGATTCCAGACACTGCCTGTGTTCCTTGCCTCCTGGCGCCCTTCAGGGACAGCCGTTTGAGTCTCTCTCATGCTTTGATCTCTCCTCCTCTGCCTCTAGCCAGAGAAATCTCTGCTTTTAAGGGCTCCAGGTACTAGGCCGGGCCCAGCTGGATGATCCAGGATACTTCCCCTAGTTGCGGGTCTGCGGCCTTAATTACATCAACAGTTTCTTAACTTACTCTTTAGGGGATGAGACTCTTGGAGTGACATTAGAATCCTGCCTGGATTTGAGGGTAATAAGACCAGAGCTGAAGTTAGAGGGGCTGTTGTGTTGGTGAGAAATGAGGAGCCTGAACTGGGGCTGGGGTGGCAGGTCTAGTGGTCAGAGTCCCAGGCTGCAAGATACGGCCGCGGCTGTAATGGACTGAGCTGTGTCCCTCTGAAACTCATATATTGAAGGCTTGACCCCCAGCCGCTCAGACTGTGACTGTATTCGGTGATGGGGCCTTTAAAGAGGTGATAAGGTAAAATGAGGCCATTAGGGTGGGCCCTGATCCATTTTGACTGGTGTCCTTCGAAGAATTTGGGACAGGGATGCCTGGGTGGCTCAGTCGGTTAAGCATCCGACTTCGGCTCAGGTCATGATCTCTTGGTTCGTGAGTTTGAGCCCAGATCGGGCTCTCTGCTGTCAGCACAGAGCCTGCTTCAGAGCCTCCGTCTCTCTCTCTCTGCCCCTCCCCTGCTTGCTCTCTCTCTCTCAAAAAAAAAAAAAAAAAGTTGGGACAGAGAGGCACACACAGGTATGACCTTTTGAGGACACAGGGGAAGACCCCATCCACAGTCCCAGGAGAGAGGCCTCAGGAGCAACAATCCCTGCCTTTAGCTTGACCTTGACTCCGGCACTGAGAAAGAATAAATGTGTGTTGTTCAAGCCATATGTTTATGTGTTCAAAAGGGATTTTAAGAGGAAATTGGATAATTCGTCACACTGCTGGGAGTTCTGGGGAGTCCCGCTTTGAGAGCAGACCGCTGCACTGGTCTGGGGAGGAGCCCACTGGCCCTGCTGTGGCTACACTATGGTCCTCCCTCCTCCTATCCCCCTGTGACACCAGAGCTCCATGTGGCTGCACACGGCTGCTTGCTTGAGCGGGGTCTCAACACCTGTGCCTCTGTGTGTTCCTGGCCAGGTGGTTTGTGGGTCAACACACTCATGGCTGGCTCCTTGACTGGCCAAAGGAAGAGTCGGTGCCTATTAAGGCACAAAATGGCTGAGGAGAAACAGATCTGGGGGTAGTTCTGGGCTCTGGGAGATTGCGTTATTCCATCACAGCTTTTCCCTCCTTTCCTGCCTGCCCGTGGTGCCCCACAGGCAGTACATGTTACGACCCATCCACTGCTTTGGGATGTGAGCAGGTGAAAGAAGTCCCTTCTAGAAGAGCAGGCCCCATCGCTTCTCGGCCTTTTGGCTAAGATCAAGTGTAGAAAAGCAGGTCCCAGGTGTCTGCTCCCCTGCAGTCCTGGGCCTGAGTGAAAAGCACAGGGAGTTAGGCCAACCAGACCTGCAGCTGAATCAGCCTCCCCAGCTGCCCTGCCGACAAGGAGCCAAAGAAGAAGAGACTCGTTTCTGTAAGTCGCTGAGGTTATTTAACATCACCGTAGTGCTGCTGACTAATCCAGCAGGAGGGTGAAGGGCCGGGCAGATGTTCAGGTAGAAATGATCAGCAACCACCTGTATACATCAGTAACCTGTTCTGCGAGACAGAATGTTCTGTGATGAAGGAAATGCTTGACATTGGTGCTGTCCACTGTTGTGACTGCCACTGGCCACATGTGAGCACTTGACCTGCATCTGGGAGGATTGAGGTGCTGAATTTTAAATCTTATTAAAAAAAATTTTTTTTTAATGTTTCATTACTTTTGAGAGACAGAGCATGAGTGGGGAAGGAGCAGAGAGAGAGGGAGACACAGAATCGGAAGCAGGCTCCCGGCTCTGAGCTGTCAGCGCAGAGCCCGACGCGGGGCTCGAACTCATGAACCGTGAGATCGTGACCTGAGATGAAGTCAGGGCTTAACGGACTGAGCTACCCAGGTGCCCCAAAATTTTATTTAATTTTAATTAATTAAGTTTAAACGTAAGTACCCATATACGGCTAATGGCTGCTATATTGGAGAGTATAGGTATATACACATCTAAAGTTCAGGAGAGAGGCCCAGGTAGAGTGACATAATTTGGGATTCATTTATATGTATAGAGTTAACATATACAAATATATGTGGAACCCTGGAACATATATACAGAATTTTAGTATATGTGTGTTTTCCTGGGGGTAAATAACCCATGATTTTGTCAGATTCCCAAAGGGGTCTCTAGCCTCCAAAGTTAAGAGAAACTCTAGCCGGGGGCTCCCGGGTAGCTCAGTCAGTTGGGCATCTGACTCTTGATTTTGGCTCAGGTCATGGTCTTGGGGTTCGTGGATTTGAGTTCCACATTGGGCTCTGCATTGACGACACAGAGCCTGCTTGGGATTCTCGGTCTCCTCCTAGCTCTCTGCCCCTCCCCCGCTTGTGCTCATGCTCGTGCTCTCCCTCTCTCAAAAATAAACTTTTTTGAAAAAGAGAGAGAAACTCTAGGCCCTTGAGAATCCTGGATGTTGCCTGGTGGTTAAGAATCCCAAGTATTGAGAGCAGGTCAAGGGCCAGAGCTCCAAGGGACAGCAGTGTCTGGGTGGGGGTAGCAGCAGGACCCCTTAGGGGAGCCTGGGAAGTGACATCTGGTGGAAGAGAGTCAGAGTCGGGAAGCCAGGAGACCAGATGATCTCAAAAGCAGCTGTCACAGCAGAGGGCAACAAGAGGTGGCCGAGAAGGGGCTGTGCAGCAGGACTATGGGTGGTCTTGGCTGGGAGGGGACTGTATGCTGAACACCAGTGTTTGGATGAATTCACCTGCTCATTTGGTGACAGAACATTCCCTACCTGGGAAGGAGCTGGATCAGCAAACCAGAAACCTCTCTTAGGAAGAACAGGGACTCAGAGGTGAGGCCAGATAAGTGACAAGACAGATGCCAGTTCAGCAGGTGCTATCTTATCCAGAGGGTGCAGCTGCAGGGCATGGCCCAGGGAGGATGACTCTGAAGAGCTCGAAGCTGGAAAGAAGGTGTCAGCTGTGGAGCCTCTGGGAGAAGTGGTAGAAGTAAAGGGTGAAGTCTGAACTGAAATACAAGGCTCCATGACAAGGAATTAATGTGGTTACCAGAACGTGGGCCACCAACATCATTCCTCCATCTATTCCCCCCTCATCCATCCATCCATCCATCCATCCATCCATCCACCCATCCATCCAATCATCTACCTATCTGTCCATCCATCCATCCATCCATCCATCCATGTACCCACCCATCCATCCATTCACCCACCCATCTACCCATCCATCCAAATATCCTTCATCTAACCATCTATCCATTCAACCATCTGTCCATCCACCCATCCATCCATCTGTCCATCACTCATCCATCCATCCATCCACCCATTAATCATCCACCCATCCATCCATCATCTATCCATCTAACCATATATCTATCTGTCCATTCATCACTCATCCACTCATCCATCCATCCATCATCCACCCACCCATCCAACAATCCATCCGTTCATCCACCCATCTATCCATGACCCATCCATCCATCTATCCACCCATCCAAATATCCTTACATCTAATCCTCCACCCATCCATCCATCCAACCATCAGCTCATCCATCCAACCATCCATCCATCTGTCCATCCATCCAAATATCCTTCATTCAACTATCCATCCATCCATCCATCCAACCATCCAACCATCCATTCATCCACCCATCTGTTCATCCATTGTCTGATATTTTGGGGCATGTCTGATATGCCAGTTACTGAGGCATGTACACAGACATAGTCGAGAAGACAGATCTCCACTTAGAAGTCTGCCAAACACCTTAAGCTCAACATGTTTCCAAATGATCTCATTTTCTCCTCTGCCCACCTCCAGACCTTCATCTTCTCCAGCCTTTAGTGACTGTTAGTCGTCCACACCATAAGTCTGCATGGGTGGTCCTTGGTTTTCTGTCTCTCTTACTGTCCTATCCATTCTAATTCCTTGACTTCTCTCAACTGTATTGGCTCCTCTTGGTCAGACCTCAGTGCACCTGGGTCACCACAATGGTACAAATGCTGTTCTCGTCCGCTCAGGCTGCTGTGGCGGAAGAACACAGACGGGATGGCTTATGAATGACAGACATGTATGTCTCACAGTTCTGGAGGCTGGAAGTCCGAGGACAAGGCACCAGCAGATTTGGTGTCCAGTTGTCATGAGCACGGTACGAAGGCACACACATGAACGAGGTGTGTCTTTCCCAACGGCGGCTTGATTCGGTCAGAAAGCAACGTTGACATAACTGTAAAGCAGATTCAGGATTCTAAACTCAATGACCCTCCACTAAGCATTTAACACGGCTTCTTACACCTCGCACAAAGCAAAACACAAGACGAGCCACACAACAGACAAGATACGACAAGGGGTAGGACGTTCACCAACCGAACGCAAAGTCTGTGGGTGCGAGGTTGAGATAAGACCTCGGTCAGTTCCGGGTCAGCCCTCGGTGCTCACTGTTTATTATGTCCAAGCAGCGGAGGGTTTCTGTTCCTGTTGGAGATGAAGCGGACAGAGGCTTTGGCGGCAGCTGCCTTTCTGAGGTGGTCAGACACAGAGGGGTCACCTCTGCCCTCCCTTTTTAAAGGGATGTCATCAGCCTTGGGCCCCTGCAGATCTCCCCTGCTCCTGCTGGTGATCAGTTCCGGGGTGTCTCCAGCCGGTGCTGGTCTGGGTGATGCCTGGTCTTAGCTCAGCACCGTTGGCTGCTGTGTCACTGATGACGAAAGTCACTGCTTGGCATGAGTGCCTCCGTCCTGCTCTCTACACTGGCCACAGCTCACTTCCTTGTTCACAGACGGCATCTTCTCACTGTGTCCTCACAGTCGGGAAGGGGCGAGGGTGCTCCCTGGGGCCTCCTTCATCAGGGCACGGACCCCAGTCCCTAGTCGTCAGGGCCTCGGCACCTCCCAGAGGCCCCGCCTCCGACTACCATCGCCGCTGGGGGGCGGTTTCCACATGCGAACTTCAGGGGGGCACATTCGGACCATAGCGGTCCACTCCTGGCCCCCCAGATTCATGTCCTTCTCGCATGAGAACTACATTCACTCCATCCCAACAGCCGAGCGTTAACTCATTCCAGCAGCTACTCCGAAGTCTGATCTAAATCTCATCCGAGTCAGGGGTGGGGGAGACCCCAGCTGCGTTTATCCGAGGCGGATTCCTCTCCGGCTGTGGGCCTGTCCCGCCAGCAATGGTGGGGCACCGGACGGGCACTCCCACTCCGAAGGGGAGCAACCGGAAGAAGGAAGGGGTGACAGGGCTGAGGAGGTCCAAACTAAGCAAGAAACAGAGTTTGAGGCTTGAGAAGAATCCTCTGGCTGGATCCTCGGTCCTCCAGGACTGCTGGAGCTGGGTCCTGAGCCAAGCTTTGCTAGGCAGGGGTTCGTTCCCTAAGGCTCTGGGCGGCCCTGCCCTCCGGGCTTTGCGTGGCCCCACCCTGGTATGACTCTGGGCCAGTGCCCTGCCCCCAAGGTGGCTCTTAGGAGGGAGCCATGGTTACTGAGCTACAGCTCTTCCCGGAGGCCCAGTCCTTTGAAATCTAGGTAGAGGCACACATGCCCCCCAGCACAGGAGCCACACCTGGGCACCACCGGAGTGGGGAGGGGGGCGGGGGGTGGGTGAGAGGTAGCGATGTATCGGCTGGCCCTGCAGGGGCTGTTCTGCCTCTGTGAAAGTCTCCCTGCTGGAGGTGTGCACCCTGGGCCGGAGATGGGAATAGTCCCCAGGCGGCCTTCCGTGTCCTTCTCCCTCATCTTGGAGATTAGCTTCTAATCTCTTTATCAACGGTCACCAGAACGCATCCTTCGGGTTCTCGTTTTGCAATATACATAGGCTGGGGGTTTCCAAATCTTAAAGTTCTGCTTTCTTTCCGATTAGCAATCCTGTCTTTCAGTTATTTGTCTCTTCTCTTTCACAATAAGCCCTCCGAGTAAACTTAAGTAAACTTAAATAAGTAAACTTAAAAAATTAGCTTCAGCCAAATATCCAGTTTTATGGCTTAAGCCCCACCCTCCACCAAACACTAGAACATAATCCAGCTCAGTTCTGTCTCTTTTTAAAAAAAAATTTAATTATTCTTTTAATGTGTATTTACTTTTGAGAGAGAGAGAGAGAGAGAGAGAGAGAGAGAGAAAGAGAGAGAGAGAGAGCACTAGCAGGGAGGGGCAGAGAGAGAAGAGAGGGAGACACAGAATCCGAAGCAGGCTCCAGGCTCTGAGCTGTCACCACAGAGCCCGATGCGGGGCTTGAACTCATGAACCGTGAGATCATGATCTGAGTCGGAGTCCGAGGCTTAACCGACTGAGTCACCCAGGCGCCCCCCAGCTCAGAGTCTTTATAGCACGGATCACCTTTCCTCCAGTTTCCAGTAACGTGGTCCTCATTTTCACCTGAGGCGTGGCCAGGTCGGCCGTCACCACCCGCATTTCCACCAACATGGTGCCCAGGATCACCCTCTCCAGCTCTCCTCCTTCCTCTGAGTTGTTGCCAGAATCACCCTCAGTGGTCTTCACGGTGATGAAAGATTTTCCAGATGGGCCTCAAAGCTCTTCCAGCCTCTGCCCATCACCCAGTTCCAATGTTGCTTCCACGTTTGTAGGTTTCTGCTACAGCAGCACCCCGTCCTGGTGCCAGTGTTCTGTCTCAGCCAGGCTGCTGCAACTAAGATCCCGTTGACCGGGTGGTTTCTAAACAATAGAAATTTATTTCTCACGAGCGTCGCGGCTGGAAGTCCAAGGTCAAGATGGCGGCAGGTCAACGTCTGGTGAGGGCCCTCTTGTGGTTGGCAGCCGGCCACCTGCTCCCTGTGTCCTCGGGAGGGGAAGGGCGGGGTCTGTTTGGGGTCCCTTTCAAAGGGCACCAAACCCATCATGGAGGCTCCACCCTCATGACCTAATCTAATCACCCTCCAAAGACCTCACCTCCAAATACCATCATATTGGGGGGGAGGGGGCGGTAGCATTTAACAACCCGGGTGGGGGATTGTAAACATTCAGTCTATAGCACTGGGTGGTGAGCTTCCCTGGACTCGGTTTCCATGTATTAATGGGACCAGTAGCACCCGCCATGGAGACTGGTGCAGAGCTTGGCACTTACCCGTAGGTGCTTCCGGAACAGTAGCTACTTTACTGCTGAACTGTGCTCGGATTGTATGTTCCTGACTCTCCTCCTACACTTTGGGAAGACCCTGTTCTACCTTTTCCTTGATTCTGTGGTACACCAGACTGTAGTCTTATATTTTTTTAATGTTTATTTTTGGGGGGGGGAGGGGCAGAGAGGGAGAGGGAGACACAGAATCCGAAGCAGGCTCCAGGCTCTGAGCTGTCGGCACAAAAGCCCGATGCGGGGCTTGAACCCATGAACCACGAGATCATGACCTGAGCCGAAGACGTATGCTTAACTGACTGAGCCCCCCAGGTGCCCCTAGAACAGACCATAGTCTCATTTGCAATTCTGAAATACAGAAAGCTCTGAAAACAGAACGTTGTGGGTTTCTTTTTGGTTTTTTCCTTCCGTAAGTTTGATGCCCAAATTCAACCTGGTGCAAAAGCTGGCCTGACCTGGGGCGGGTAACATCCCAGCGCTCCCAGTGACTCTACTCTGCGGGTCACTGACACTGTGCGTGTTTTAAATTCTAAAACATGTTTTCCCATCGGTGACTTTGGGTTCAATCGCACTAGGAATGGCTTAAAGAGAGTGAAAGGTAAGCCAGTGCTTGCTGTAGGAGGGACTCGGAAAATGTTGTCCTTGTCAATAGCGGAACTGTGGAGGCTGCTTTTCGGCAACAGCCTTGAGCAACGGAAGCCTAAACAAGGTAGGAGGCCCACAGTGACTGGCCCAGCAGGTGACCCGCCTCGAAAGAGCCAGAGGCCAGAGCTGGCCAATGGGCTCCTTGCAGCTGGACGGAGGAACCAACATACGCCGATGGGCGTTTAAAGGCGGGGAAGGCAGCTGGGATCCAGCAGGAAGACCTGACCTTTCAAGGCGAGCATGAATATTCAGAAGGTTGGCTGAGGCGCTTCCAGTGCGGAGAAGTAGAACATTCTGAATATCTGTGGTGGGAAAACCTCCCATCAGGAAGCATCTGAAAATTACACTGATGGGCTTGCCACGATCGTCCGGGATGAGAACTTTAGTCCGAGCAAGTCTTGGGTGCCGATGAGGCTCTGTTTCTAGAAAGGCATCAGAACGGTTGAGGAAGGGGCAGGGTAGGGTTTCGGGGTGGCTCAGGATAAAGCTGGGCGTGATCGGGAAAAGCCACAGGCTGTCAGCGGCACATGCCGCGTCCCCGTGTCCTAATATGCGAATTATACACCGGTAACCCCAGAAATGTTTTCTGCCCGGGGGGATATTTCCTTCTGTCAGCGGCATGAATTCGCCGCAGACAAGCCGAACTAACATTTTATTATTTCTGTGCAACTGCTCTTACGCATTCCCTTCCTGAATGTCTCTGGGAAAGTAATGTTTCTGACACTTGCTTTTCCCCGGTTCGTGGCAGGAGTCTTAGGCTCCATGAAGCGTAAGTGTAAACGCTCTTCAGGAGGACGGGTGAGTGTGAGCTGTCTCACTTCTCAGAGTGGGGCTTCCCGAACACGATCCATGGCGGGACGGCCACTTGCACGGTCCCTAGCGCTCGCATGGTTACGGGAGCTCCTCTAACACCCGCTTGGCACAACTCTGATCCAAAACAATGCTGCAGTGAGGGCGCCTCGGGGCTCAGTTGGTCGGGTGTCTGATTTCGGCTCAGGTCACGATCTCGCTGCTCGTGGGTTCGGGCCCCGCGTCGGGCTCCGTGCTCACAGCTCAGAACCTGGAGCTGCTTCGGATTCTGTGTCTCCCTCTCTCTCTGCCCCTCCCCCACATTCTCTGTCTCAAAAATAAATAAACATTAAAAAAAAATGTATAACGATGCCGGAGGGGCGCCTGGGTGGCTCAGTCAGTTATGTGTCCGACTCTCGTTTTTGGCTCGGGTCATGATCTCACGGTTCGTGAGCTCGAGCCCCGAATCGGGCTCTGTATTGACAGTGTGGAACCTGCTTGGGATTCTCTCCCTCCCCACCCCGCCCCTCCACCCCATCTCTCCTCTGCTCGCTCTCCCTGTCTCTGTCAAAATAAATAAATAAATAAATAAATAAATAAATAAATAAATAAATAAAACGATGCTGGACACCGAACCTGGAGAAGAAGTATGCGCATCAGCGGACATGGTGATAGCAAATCCCGTATTTACCCCAAAGGTTTACCAAGCAAAGCGTAAGGCAGGGGAAAGTGACACACTGGACGTGGACACAAAGCACGTTTGGTGCCTTCCTTGAGTGGCAGAGAAATCACCAAGTGGGTTAAATACAGAGAAGAGAGAGGAGGGAAGGGGGGGGTGAAGACACCATGGGCTCCTGGGAAGTCCCTACAGACTGTGTGGAAACAGCATACGACCTGCCAACTGCTGGCTTCAGGGACGTCGGTCAGCGAGCAGGCCAACACCGAGCTCAAGGGATGGCTTAGCTACGAGACCGGTGACTTCGGAAGACGCGCAGAGATGCGCTGTCCTTATGGTGCTGCCTCGTGACGAGACGCCCAACCTCCCAGCCCTAAGACCACGGCCACGGACCACGGAGCCCGGCGGTGCCCTCTGCCCGAGCCCCTGCTTCCCGAGCAGCGGCACAGAGACAGCTCACTGCGTGTGTGAGGACGAGCGTTTAGCTTCTCTTGATCCGGCATGTGTTTGAAGCTCTGCTGAACATTTTCCTCGGGAAGAAGTCCTAGGAAATCGATGGTTTGTAATTAGGGCAATATTTCACGCACCGCTTCACGACTGTGTAAATCAGCCTGCAGCAAGTCGTAATAGTATCTACGGGACGTTAATCCCACTTAGCGAAATAACTCTGGCTGCAGAAGTCTTCGTGCGTTGGCTTTAGGGTCCTCCCCGGGCCCCCTGATGGAGGTTTGTGATCTATAGTACATACTCTTACTGCTTTTTTTCCCCCAGCTCTGAACGCTTTGAATGTCAGAGCACAGCTGGCCCCGCGGGCCTCAGACCCGGTGCTTGGCGAGAGGATCCCGCGAAATGTTTATGAGTGAATGAGGTCAGGGAGGGGGACCACGGTGTGGTGTGACCAACACTCTGGCAGAAGGAGCCGTGGTCCAGGTCAGCCCTTGGGGAGTGGAGTGGGGGGGAGCAAGGAAGGAAGAAGCAGTCCCTGCCCTTGGTGGCCGCCTTTGGGAACCGGAGGAGGGAAATGCCCGCACTGGACTGTTGTATTTACCCACAAACTGTGTCCCGGAGGGCGGTGTTGGACTCAGGGTACCAAAGAAAATACCGGATGCCCAGATAAATTTGAGCTTCAGATACACGATGAATAATCTTTTCAAATTATTTATTTATTTATTAGAACTTTTTTTTTTTAATGTTTATTTTTGAGAGACAGAGTGTGAGCAGGGGAGGGGCAGAGAGAGAGAGAGAGAGGGAGACACAGAATCCGAAGCAGGCTCCAGGCTCCGAGCTGTCGGCACAGAGCCCGACGCGGGGCTCGAACCCACGGACTGTGAGATCGTGACCTGAGCCGAAGAAGTCGGACGCTCAACCGGCGGAGCCGCCCAGGTGCCCTGATACATGATGAATAATGGTCGAGCACAAGTTTTTCCCAAATATCACCAGGGATTTGTATTAAACACGGACCCACCATCTATCTGAAATTTGTCCTTCACGTTTATGTACCAAATCGGGCATCCCTTGCTGTGGTCTCAGACACCTTTGTCTCTGGTCCCCCAGCTCAGGGTCCGCACACAGATGCGCATAGACGTCTGAGGAACAAGGGATCGCAGGGATGGGCTCCGACAGGGTGTTGACCCCTGTCAGCACTCGGCTTCTTGCCTCTGAACTTCAAATCCACCCTTCACCTGTTCTGGATATCGGAAGCTGGCTTTGCAAACGGCTCTCCTTTGCCAGCTGCGGTCACGTGGAGCCCTGCACTTGGCACAGTGGAGGGGAAGCTTTCCTCTTCCTGGTTCCAGTGCAGTGCGCAGCACCAGCAGCCTGCCTTGGCCAACATCTTCCTTTGGCATCCCTTCCAGTGTTTGTGTGGAGTGACCCGGCGAGGTACCTCCTGTGAGGTGCTTCTACTGGCATCGCCTCGGGTGGCTTCGTGGGGTGTCCTGAGGTGTGGCATCTCCTGTCGCAGTTTCCCCAGCACCCCAGAGGCCACACGGTGAGAAATGCCATGCCCGCCCCAGGCAGCTGTCCACATTGGGGCCACGCTGGGCCTGCTCCTACGAGGCCTGGGGCGGGGGGGTCTTTCCTGTCAGTCCAAGGGCGCTCCCCACGTCTGCGAGTCCTGTACCCCAGCGTTCTCCGAAACCGTCGCCACCAACTGTCGCTCCAATACCCTGTTACTAATTCTTGGTGATGAACTTGCCCTGCCCAAATTACCGTGTGGTTTCCGCCTCCTGATTGGACCCCGATGGCCCAGGCGTGAAGCATCTCTCAAGTTCTGTCTGTCCTCTGAACCAAGGCTGGTTTTCCATTTCAGAACAGCGTCTGACCGCTGGCTGGATTAGCTCAGCAGGACTGCAGACCCCGAGCGCAGCCCAAAGACTCCACCGGCACCGGCCTCCCTGAGCCCCGCGGACCACCGTCTGCTGCCTCGGAAGTGACGGTCACTTGGTAGCCTTCGCTGCCACCGGCCAGCCCTCTGGCTGAAGGAACGCAGGGAGCCAGGTCTCCCGGGTTAGGAGAAGCTGGGTCAGCCTGGGGGTGAGGGTGAGCCTTTCCCCAAGGACGAGGGGTGGTGGCCTTGAGTGAGCTGACGCCGGACCGGCCAGAGCACTGTGTTCCTTCCGGGGGCCCCAGGCAGTCAGCTCTTGTCACAGACCGCAGGTGTTCCGTGTCGGAGTGCTGTGACTAGACCGGGGGCCGGGGTCCTCTGAGGGACCTTCTCTCAAGAACCTTACAACCTATCACCAGCCACTGCTGTCACCCTCAGATCTTTAGGAGGAGCCTGGGGCCCCGTGGGTTAAGGGCAGCCCCTGCGTGTGTCCCCTGTTAGCCAGAAGGTCCTGGTTTGTTCACTAGAGAAACCCGTGGGGTCCGGTTCCTCTTGGGGCTTCTGGGACCCAGGGCTCTGGGCTTTCTTCCAGTGAGGCAGAGTTGGGGGCATTTCAGGGCCCCCGGCAACCCTGGGGGGCTCCTACTATCCTTTGGAGCCAATCATCTCCAGGCCGGGGACTCTGAATCTGTAATTGTAGTCCAGGGTCTCCTTGGAGGCGCGGCCCCCCGGCCGTAGGTATTAGAGGTGGCCCCAGACCGTCTGGGGCAGTCACCTGAAGCCTCTGGGTCATTTTAGACGAGGAAAGCAAATCCCCAGCCTTCTTTTTCCCTTATGAGGGGTTTTATCTCTGCAAAGGCTGTAATTCAGGCAAGCGTATTCTACAGTCCACCAACAGCAGACGCGCCTCAGGTCTCAGCCGCAGCGACGTAAGGTGACCCCTGCCCGGCCCACCCACAGGGGCCTGCCCGGCGGGCCCGGAAACTCCTCCATTTCCCGCCAGCACCCCACAGGCCCTTGGGCGTTAAAGCAAACTTGGGTGTAAAATCACAAACAATTCTGACGTTTAAACCAAGTTAGCCCAAGGGGAGGGGTCTGCTTCAAGCAGGTTTCAGTGCTTGAGGCGACCGTGTGCAGAGTGGGGGGGTCTCCCAACCTGGTGCGGGCGAGAGGGAGACCACTTGGGTGAGCCAGAGTACTTACGGTGACCGGGGCGTTTTAACCCTTCTTGGGCCTTGAAGCCCTTTCCAACTCTAAGCGAAGGTTTCTGTCTGAACACGAAATTTCGCGCACCATTGCCGTGGGGTCCCGGACACCGTGCCCGTCGGGTCCGTGGATTCGGGCTGAGAACCATCAGCCAGGTCCGTGTTTTTCACACCTGCCGGCATGCAGCCGCCCGGCCTCAGCCTCCTGAGTCAGAAGAAGGGAGAGGAACTTGCAGGGTCGAGGCCACGTGCTTCTCCAGCTGTTTCGGCACAGGGGTCCCGCGGGAGGTGCTTTGCAAACTCGCTTCCTCTGCACCCCTTGGGAACGTGACTTTGTAGCAGCTCTGTTTTTCCTCCTATGGTTCTGAGCCTAGGCCTCTGGGGGTCTCCACTCTCCCTCTCTGGGAACTGCCGCCCTGCTGGGTCACCCTGCTGAGGTCGCCCTGCTGGGGCTGCTCTGTGGGGGCCACCGTGCTGAGGTCACCCTGCTGGGGCCGCCCTGGTGGAGTCACGCTGCTGGGGCCCAGAGCCCATGGCCACATGCCCACCTGTGCTGTCCGCGGACCTGCAGGAACCACGAGAACAGGGGGGCCGCCCCCAGGACAACGCGTGGCGGTGCGTGAGGCTGCCCCCTGCTGGCCCTGTGTTTCTTAAAGCGGAGCTCAGAGTGTTGAGAGAGAGCAGAGCAGCCGGGTCCAGGAGGGGTTTGAGAGACGGAGGGGCCGGACCTTACCCTTGGTGGGGGCCTTGGAGGTGAGGGTACGAAAGGCAGAGGTTTGGCCTGAACAGCAGGGCCAATAGGGGGGCGAGGGGCAGTGGGTCCGCTTGGGGTCGCTCTTTCTCACCCCGCGCGGGTGGATGGCCATCCTGCCAGGAGTCAGGGCCAGCAACGGTGGGGGCCTTGTCCCCAGACACCCCCTCCACCACACACACGGGGGCTTACTTCTGGCTCCACCAGGGAAGACTGGGAGGCCCCGGGCGGGAGGGGCACGTCTCAAGCGTCCCTGTTGGTGAAATGGGGCAGCGAGGGCGCCTTCCCCAGGAGGTCGCCAGGATTCGCCGCAACAAGCCAAGTGAAGTGCTGAGCATGGGCCTGGTGCCCGCGAGGGCCGCGTGGAAGGGCCTCACCGGCTGCGAAGCTCCGAGAAAGTCCCTTCGTCCATCCGGGCCTTGGTTTGTTGATCTGTAAAATGGGGCTGGGCTAGCTGATTCCTGACGGCCCTTCTCAAACCCTCATTCTGTGAGTCTGGGCCATGGGAACACGACCGCCCTGCCACGGTCTGAGGCAAGCCGTGAAATTTCACTCCCCGGTGACATTTTTTAAAATTAATTAATTCTTTTTTTTTTTTTTTAACGTTTATGTATTACTGAGAGTCAGAGAGAGACAGAGCGTGAGCAGGGGAGCAACAGAGAGAGAGGGAGACACAGAATCCGGAGCAGCTCCAGGCTCTGAGCTGTCAGCACAGAGCCCGACGCGGGGCTCGAACCCACAAACCCGAGATCATGACCTGAGCGGAAGTCGGACGCTTCACGGACTGAGCCACCCAGGCGCCCTGACTCCCCAGTGATGTTTAAGGGGAAGCCCAAAGTCCACCTCCCCAGGTCCTGCAGCACAGCCTCAGAGCACAGGGTTCTGCCCGCCCTTCACTGCCGCCCTGTCCTGATGTGGGGACACGCGCTCTTACTGTGCGCCCTCTCAAGGGGCATCTGTTAACCCGGTCCCCACGAGACACTGCGTATGTGCTTGCTTTTAAACACGTGCCACTAGCAGACCATGTAGGCTTAAAGTTTGCATGTGCACCCCTGGGACACCGTATTTCCGGCAGAGTAAAGGGGGTCAAAACACACACACACACACACACACACACACACACACACACGACTTTCCATAGTGGGCTCTACATCTTTCCTCTTTGCTTTTAATTCAGCTGATGACTTTACGTGTGCGTAACTCGTTCTCATGGTACAAAATTCAAAATGAGAAGCCCCTGCGGGCTCTGTGCCCACCTCCCACCGCCCTCCCCAAGAGGACCCGTGTGGCCAGCTTCCTGCTGGTCCCAGAGATGGTCCCGCAGTCACACACACCACATGTGTGTTTTCTCTGTTTTGGTATAAATGTTAGCACACAATACACATTGTTCTCCACGTTATTTTTTTTTTTAAGTATATTTATTTATTCAGAGAGAGACAGACTACGAGTGGGGGGGGGGCAGAGAGAGAGAGGGAGAGAGAGAATCCCAGGCAGGCTCTGTACCAGCGGTGCGGAGCCCGAGGCGGGGCTCGATCTCATGAAGCCGCAAGATCACGACCCGAGCTGAAATGAAGAGTCAGATACTTAGCCGACTGAGCCACCCAGGCGTCCCCTCCCATCTAACCCTTTTTTCATTTTAACCATTTTTACGTGTACAGTTCATAGAGCACATTCACGTTGTTGCGCAGCCCCCACCTGTCTTCCCAAATGAAAGTCTGTCCCCATGAAGCCCTGACTCCTCGTCACCCCCTCCCCAGCCCCTGGCACCCATCATCCTACTCTCTGTCTCTAGGGGTCTGACCCCTCTAGAGAGTGGAGTCCTTTAGGGTTTGTCCTTTTGTGGGACTTATTTCACTGAGCATCACATCCTGAAGGTTTGTCATGTTGTGGCAGGTGTCAGATGTCCTTCCTTTTTAAGGCTGGGTAATATTCCACTGTATATATATTACACTTAAAAAATCCATTTATCTGCTGATGGGTGTTTGGGCTGTTTCCACCTTTTGGCTTTGTGGCTAATACTGCTGTGAAGGTGGGTGTGCGTGCCTCCTTGTTTTCAGACCACCGCAGAACATTCCATGCAGCAGAACCCGGTGTGGGCGCCCCCTACTGATGCACCTCTCTCTGCTGTCACAAACACAGCCGCACCGAGAAACCCAGCACACAGGCTACTCCACACACATGTGCGATGATCTGTGTTCCAGGACGCCTCTCTCCTCCCACCAGAGGGTAACGTTTCCACGGATGGAATTTCAGCACGAAACGGAAGGTGCTTTTGTAACTTGGTAGCCCTATGTCTTTAAAACATTTTTCTTGGGCAGTTGTTGGAAGCTGGTTTCAGACGTGCCAAGCCTCCAAGCCTTGCGGGTGATGGCGTGAGATTGCGGGTGTATTTGCCAGGTGATGTCACAGAGTTTGGAAATGCCCACCTTGGCCGCTCTTGGGACTCCAACTTTGACAGAATTCACTTCACCCGGGAAGCAGCAACGCCCGCGATGGACACTAGGGGGCGCGATTCTCCCGCTTTCAGGCAGAGGCTCCATCAGGCGCCTGGTTCTGCCTCTGAACCAGTCATGGTGATGGGACTCTCCAATGGCGGGGAGATCGGTGTTTCCTAAGGGGTTGCCGCACGGAATTGGCTTATTAGGTTTCGGGTGGAGACCAAGCAGGAAAGGTGGAAACCCGTGTGGGGAGCTTAGGGACTCCTTTCCAGCCTGGGTTCCAGCCTGGTCTTCAGCTGTTGCCTCTCCCTGGGCATCGTCGGGGGTTGGGCCCAAGGGCTGCCACCTGCACGTTCTCTTTATTTGTCCAAATTCAGTTCACGGTGGCCCTGCGCCGCGTGCGCGTGGCGTCCCTCCCCTGCACTGACTGGAACTGGCGCTGGGCCCCTCCTCGCTGCGGGTGGGTGGCTTCTGGCCTGGCTCAGGCCAGCTGCCCGGGAACTGCCTGGTGGGGAGGTCTGCTGGGGGCCACAGCCCTGCAGGGAGGCTGCAGGAGGGGTAGGCCCGGGATTTTCCTCCCTGGCTGTCACCGGGGACCAGTGCAGGCTCTCTCCCCCTCCACCTGCCAACCCAAGGGCAGGGGCCACCCTCCCATCCCAGGTGTCCGGGGCTCATAGGTTTTGGGGTGTTTGGAGGAGCCCGGGGGGGGGGCCGGGGAGTTGACAGAGCTGGGCTGCTTCCGGGGACCGGCTGGGTGGGGGCCGAGTGGCAAAGAGGCAGGGGTGGGGTGGTGGGGTGTCCACGAACGTCTGTCCCCACCAAGCGGATTCCCCACTCACAGCAGAGCCTCTTGCAAGGGTCCCGGGAGGCCAGCACTGGGTCAGGCAGGCTGCCTTTGTGGCATCCCCACTCCCTCCCCCCCCCCCCCAGGGGTGGACCTCTCCACTCCTCCTTGCCAGGACTCCTCGTAAGCCAGCCTTTCTGCAGGTTTGCATTTGGTGGAGACAGGCTACTCTGTCAAGCAGGCTGCCTCCTGGTGGCCCTGGTCTGCTCAACAGCCCTCGCCAGGTGCCCGCACAACCCAAACCCACAGGTGTGCTGCCCTCCCCAGGCTGCACGGCCTCCCTGCCCGGCGGACCCCCGGCAATCTGGCCGCAGAGTCCCGTGCCCGCCACACCCCTCCCCTACAGCGCCGACCTCCCCATCTTTGGGAAACGCCACCCCAGGTGCTCCGGTCGGTCTGGGCCGTGCTGTGCTCATGGGACAGGGCCGTGACACACGGGGCCTTCTGCTTGACCTGTGTTGTGATGTGGGTGCCCCCTGGGAAGGACACTTGCCCGCGTCCCACCAGGGAGGGTGCTCCGCTCAGAGCACACAGGCTCAGGACCGGGGACCCCGGGGCGGGAGGACCTTGGGGCTGGCCGTCTAGACGCTTGTTTCGTGGAGAGAAAGTAGAGACCCGGAAACGGAGACGGAGCCCGCCCGGGTCACCGAGCTGTGACTCGGCTGTCCCGGCAGATCTGTCCGCTCACGTGCTGGACCCTCCTCTCGGGGCGGTCACTCCCAGGACAGAGGGACTTGGTGAGTGCTGGGCTGTCTAACAAAGTGCCATCCACCGAGGGGCTTCAAGCCGCCCACGTCCGCTGTCTCATGCAGCTTCTTCCTTTTGCATGTGTCTCTGTGTCCAAAGTTCCCTCTGTGGACCCCAGTGTTCAGGGCAGTGGCCCAGCCACTCCAGCATGACCTCATCCTAACACGATCACATGTGTAAACACCCTCTTTCCAGATAAGCTCACGCTCAGGGGTTCTGGAGGTGAGCATATATTTTTGGGGGGTCCTGATTCAACTCAGTCCGGGGCCTCTGTGAACTGCCAGGTGTGATCGAGTGGACGGGTATAGACGGTGGCTCTCGAGAGCCACCACGCCTGGGGACACAACTGGTGAGTTTATGGAAGTTCCAGGGTGATCGTTTCCTCGAGATGCGTCTGTGGGTTCTCAGAAGGGTCTGGAGAGGCTGGAGGGGGCTGGGGAGCCTGTGGGCGTCTGTGTGGTCACGAGTGGGGAGGAGGCTGATGTCAGCCTGCGGGAGGGAGGGGCGGGGGCAGCATGCCCTAGCCACTCCCGTGTGCCGGCACCTTCCACACTGGGCGCTTCAAGAGGAGGGCGGTGCGGGGTGTGACGGGAGCTGGTGGGCTTCGGGGCCACAAACGAGGCGTCGGTGCTCCCCAGAGCCTCTGGCTGGCTGGAACCGAGGGGCTGGTGGCTCTGCCCAGACGGCCCCCGAGGGTGAGCCTCGGGCAGAGGGCGGGCAGGTGGATGAGGACGGGGCTATCCCTCCCACGCGTGCTAGCCTGCTGGTCAGAACTCTCTCTTCCTCGGTGTCCAGGTCTCACGGGAAGGCAGTGGTGAGCACAGGCCCAGAAGGCAATGAAATCGTTCACTCATTCTCTAAGGATGATTTTCCTGAACCCCCACCGCGCACCGGCCCTTGGGGGTGGAAACATGAGTAAGTCACAATCCGGGGAATTTTTCTGCCCAAACTCATTCACGTACACAGATGCTTAAGTGAGGCCACCTGCTCTACGGGCTGCCGGGAGCGTGGAAAACCCCTGGTTTTTGAGAGGGCTCCCGTTACAGGGAGGAAGTGTCTTGTCACAGACCCCGAGGCTATGTCCTAGGGAGGGTCAAAGACCACGGCTGGCCACCCCCTGCCAGCCCCGAAGCCGACTGAATACGCCCCTCTGTGTGCTGCTGGCCACCAAGGGGGTTTCCTTTATTTCCCTTCTAACGGGGGAGCATCTTGGAAAACCCCACAGAAGCCAGTGTAGAGACTCGCATCTGTTTCAACACAGGACGGACCCTTCATGCATATCTAATGCGATTTAGGGAAAGCCGCTTGCACAATTCCCCGAGAGACCCAAGAGGCTGTAAACATGATCTTTGTTCTTTCTACTTCTGCTTTTGTGAGTTCATGGAGAGGGTGAGGAGGGAGATGTAGCTCTCGTCTCGACTGACATCTGATTATTTGACCCAGCGATTTCACTTCTGGGAATGTGACTCACAGAAACGCTCCTACAGGAACGCCTGTGCAAAGACCATTCCTGGGACCTTATTCATAACGAGCCCAACTCGAGGCACCCAGAGTGTGGCTCCCGTGGCAATGCTTGGTCGTGTTCCTGTGCACGCGGGAAGTGGGGTCTCAACCGGCTCCAAGAAGGGGCGAGGCACACCCAAGGGCCTGCGGTAAAGGAGCAAGATGTTCTGCACAGTGAGGGCTGTCCTCTGTGACCCCGGAAGTCACCCCCACGAAGGCAGACGGTGCAGTGACGCCCCTGCGGCATCACTCAGGGGTCGTCAAAACGTCCACTTTCCCTTGGTCCATCCTGGTTTCCGGCTGCCCTCCCCGCCTCGTATTTTAAACCAGATCTGGACATGATGCCATCTCACCCCCTACCTGCTTCAGGATATTCCTCTAAGGACAGGGATTTTTTACACAGTTGTACCACGGTCATACCTAACACGGAGATAACTTCATTTTTTTAAAACGAGGTTTATTTATTTATTTTGAGAGAGAGCTCACATGCACGCAAGCGGGGGAGGGGCAGAGAGAGAGAGGGAGACGTAGAATCCGAAGCAGGCTCCAGGCTCTGAGCTGTCAGTGCAGAGCCGATGTGGGGCTTGAACTCACGAACTGTGAGATCACGACCTGAACCGAAGTGGGATGCTGGACTGGCTGAGCTCAGGCTGAGACACCCAGGCACCCCAGCCATAACTTCTTAATAATATAATGGTCTGTGTTCAAATTTCCCCAGCTGTCTCAAAAATGTCTTTTTGTGGAGTGTTTATCTAAATAAATCAGGATCTTCACCTTGGATTTGGTTGTTACAGTTTACAAGTAATGTTATGTTGTGCATACCTGCAAGGCTTTTGTTAACCTCAAACTGAGTGGCTTAAACCAACACAAACCGATTGTCTTTCACAGAGGTCAGAGGTCTAAATGGGTCTCACTGGGCCCAGGTCAAAGTGTTTATAGACTTGCATTCCTTCTGGAGGCTTTAGGGAGAGTCCTCACCTTTTCCAGGCTCTAGAGTCTGCCCCCCATTCCTTAACTCAGGGCCCTTATCACTCTGACCTCTGTTTGCCTGGTCACCGCTTTTTCTCTGACCCTCCCGTCTCCCTCTTTCCCTTCTAGGGGCCCCGTGACGACACTGGGCACATCTGGTAACATCCCCGCTCGAGATGTTTAACTTAATCCCGTCTGCAAGGTCCCGTTTGCCGAATAAGCATATTTACAGGTTCTGAGGATTGGGGGCCGGACGTCTTGGGGGGCATCACTCTGCCCACCACAGCAGCTGATTGACACAACGGAAGGAGAGCTGGAAATGACCCCAGGGTGGTTCTTTTAGCTTTGCAGCTGGAGCGGTAGGTGGTGCCGCGCTCGTGGGGGCGAGCAGGGGTGCTGCACCCGTCACCGGGAGCACGCAGTCGAGGGTCAGCCTGGGCCCAGCTTGGCCGTGGCTGCAAACCTCTTCCGGCCATCGGAAGTGGCAGGGTGGGGTGTCTTCTGGGCCTCCAGGTGAGGTTTGTCACACCTCCTGGGAGGGCTCCAGACACGGACGTTCACGCAGACCGCAGCCTGTGATGGTTAGGGTTCGCGTGTGTGTGGTGAAACATACATGACGTAGAATGTAGCTTTTTGACTGGTTTCAAGTGCAGGCCGATGGCATGTCATTCACGTGGCTGTGCAGCCACGTGATGGCCAGTTTTCTGTGGCAGTTTGGGCAGGCCACGGTCCCCCTGGGGTTCCATAGGACACTGGGAAGGTGTTCTGTAGGTGCGGGTAACCTCCACCATCAGGTGCCTTTGAAGGAGATTATTCTAGATCAGATGGACAGGCCTTGGTCAGTGTGTCAAAAGGCCTTTAGAGCAAAAACGGAGGTCATCCGGGGAGGAAGAAATTCTGCCTGAGTTTCTAGCCTGGGCAGGCTAGAAACTGTAACTTTTAGACTTGCCACCGACCTCCCTCTCTCTGCTGCTGGTTCCATTTCTCCCTGACGGAGAGTCTGTTGGCCTGCCTGTCTCTCTCATGGGACTGTGAGCTCTCTGAAGGCAGGAACTGTCTTTTCCGGAGTTGTGTTCAGTCAGTGTGGCACATGGTAGGTGCTCAGTGAAGTGTGGGTACTTCTGGTTGCTCTAGCGTTCACATAGAAGGGGCCTGAGAAGCAGACCCTGGGAGAGAGCTGTTCCCGGCTGTACTGATGGCCGGCGAGAGATCTCTGCTAACGCGCACGGGATCTTACGATGTTCTCCCTCTCTCTGCCTCAGTATCGTCCATGGCTACCCATCCTGGGTGGCTTTATCTCTTTGGTAAAAGGAACAGTTCTCTGGGAACTCTGCATTTGGTAAGTCAGTGTTCCCATCCGGGATTTCCATTGCTGCCTCTGGAAAGCCCACCCCGTTCTCCGGGCCCGGGTTACCAGCTCCCCGTACATCTTCCCACTGCACCAGGACTTAACTCTAGTGTCACATCAGTTCTTTCATTCATCCAACGATGTTTGTCCAGTGCCTCCTTCTCTTGGGCATGGAACCCAGGGGTGAACAAAACAGGGGAAAATTCCTGTTCTCAGGGGCTTCTTGGAGACAAGGTGGACAATTAGCAAGATAAATAGGAGAATATAATGTGTGTTAGGGGAGAATAAATGTCAAGGAGAAAGCAATTAAAAAAGGGAAGGAGGATGTGAAATGTCTTGGGAGGAAGTCCTTGTGTATCAGTTAGCTCGTACTGTGATAATGCTACGTAACAAGTACCCCGAACCTTTGTGACTTATAACCACCAACACTTATTTCCTGTTCGTGGATCTGCAGTTTGACTGGGAGGTTCTGCTTCAGGCATCGGGTTGGGCTTAGGTCTGTTGCATGCGTTTCTCTTCCGGGGTCCAGACAGGTGGAGCTGTGGCTACTTGGGTGTATTCTCTCATGGTGCAGGGCCAATTATGCAAGCACATCGAGGTGCACATCCAGGGGAATGTGGCTAAAGTTATGCCTATGAACCCTCCCTTGCCCAAAGCAAAACATGTGCTTACGGTGGACCAAGCAATGTCACAGGGGGAAGCTGTCATAGACAAGGTGTTTTCCAGGCAAAGATCTCAAGGAAGTGAGCGTCCTAGCCATACAGATAACTTAAGGAAAAGCTTTCTGTGCTGAGGGAATGGGAGGTGCAAAGGCCCCGGGGTAGGAGGGTGCCCAGCACACCGGGGCAACCACAAGGGGCCAGTGTGGCTGGAGCATGTCCAACGAGGGGAGGGTGGGGCCAGATCGTGAAAGATATTGCCAGTCACAGTCAAGACTTTGGGTGAGATGGGACATCAGACAAGGTTTGGAGCCATGAGTGGCCTAAGTGACCCAAACTTTAAGGGGTTGCTCTGGCTGCTGGGTGAGCAGCCTTCTGGGGGACAAATGCAGAAGTGGGGAGCCCAGGAAGGATGTAACTGCAATAATCCAGACACAAGATGATGGTGTCTTGGATTGGGGTGGTGAGGGTGGTGAGTGGTGGATGAATCTGGAATATTCTCTGTGGGTAGAGGTGACAGGATTTGCTGATAAGTCCAGGTAGGGGGCGTGTCAGTCTGTCAGGGCCGCTGTAACGGCACCACAGACCAGGTCGTGTGAACAACACATTCTCCCACAGTTCTACAGGCTGGAGGGCAGCGGGGTTGGCTCCTGGGGCCTCCTTCCTTGGCTTGCGGATGGCCACCTTCCTGCCATGCCCTTACGGAGCCTTTTCTCTGGGGATGAGGATCTCTGGTGTCTCCTCCTCTTCTTATGAGGATACCAGGCCCATCGGATCAGGGCCCCACCCTTAGCACCTCATTTAACGTTAATCACCTCCTTCCACCCACATACAGTCATATTGGGGGTCAGGGGTTCAACATATGGATTTTAGGGGGACACCATGCAGTCATGACAGGTGTGACAGAAGAGAGGAGTCAAGCCTGAAATCAAGTTTCGGCCTGAGCAGCGGAGACCGGAAGGGTGTGGGAGGAGCAGGTTGGGGTGAGCATGGAGAGCTGGGTTCAGGGGACACGAAGCTGGGCGGCCACATGGGGAGGAGCTCCGGCAGCAGCAGCTCAGAGACGGCAGCGGAAGCAGGGAGCTTGGCGAGATGAACCGGGGAGGAGTGTGGACAGAAAGGGGAGGGGGCGCCCCACATTAATGAGCTGGGAACGGGGGGTATGGCTGCTGAGGCTGGAGGAGGGGCAGGATGCTGAGGGTCCAGAAGTCTGGTGGAGATGGGGTGGGGGATGGGGGAACGGTCAGGTGCACAGAGGCCAGGCTGGGGAGAGCCGAGAAAAGACCGCCGACTTGGCACCCCAGAGAGAAGTTTGGGTGGAGTTGTGGGGGCGGAACTGGATGGAGACGGGCCTGGAGTCCCCCGGACACTCTCGTATCTCTGGGACTTGAGGACGGAGCCCGAGTCACCGTTCGCCAGATTGTCACCAGGGCTCGGCATGGGCCTGGCATGTCGTCGCTCGGTGTTTAGCGACCCCTGGTGACCCCGGATAAGGCCGTCCATCAGGGGACACAGGGACACACCTGCCCGCGAACGGGTTGGTCTATGACATGTAGATGACGGGGAAATGTGGCATCTTGGTAAGAAGCTGTCAGAAGGCACCTGTCACCGGGCCGTCGTTCTAGCTGGTGGCCTGAGGCAGGTCGTCAGAAAGCCGGAGAGCCCCTGCCTGGGCAGGGAGGAAGCATCACGCACTTAGCAGGGGAGGAGGCAGAGGGCGTTTTGTGGGTGCACAGCGACCATGCTTCGGGGCTTGGACACAATTACCAGCCGCTAATGCTATGTGTTGACCTCACTGGGCTGTGCTGGCTGGTGGTGTGCTCGAACGCCAGACTAGATGCGGCCGGGAAGCTGTTTCGTAGGTGAGATTAACGTTTAAATCGGTGGACTTTGGGTAAAGCACAACGTGGGTGGGCCTCACCCAATCCGTTGAAGGCCTCAGGAACGAAGAGTGGGTTTCCGCAAGAAGGAGTTCTGTCTCCCTCAAGAATGCCGCCTGGAAACCCTGCCCGAGCGTCTAGCCTGCTGCCCTGCGCCGTTCGGACTCGAGACCACATCTCAATTCTTAGCTGGATTTCCGGGCTGCTGGCCTGCCCTGCAGATTTCAGTCTTGGCATCCCTGACGACTGCGTGAGCCAGTTCCTCAAATCAAATTTTGTGCTGTGTTGTCCGTGTCTTATCTATTATCTATCATCTCTCTATTATCTGTCTATCTATCTATCTACCCATCTATCCATATCTATTTATTATCTATCTACTATCTATCTACCTATTATCTATCTATCTATCCACCCATCTCTCCAGCTGCCATCCCATTGGGTCTGTTTCCTGGACTTAGGCACCTGCTTCGGTCTGTTTCATGGTCTCTGACTTGATGCCGTTCACACCCCCATCTAGACCCTGTCGCTGCCTCGCCCTGAGCGCCTGGGGGCCTCTGAGCCCTCCACGGCTACAGGGGCATTGCTGTGGGGTGTCGGCCCCCTGCTTCTCTGCTCTAGGACCTCAGGGCTGCTCAGCCCCCGTGAAAGTGTCCAGAAACACGGAGCTGACGTCCTCGGGAGCAACCTTCAACAAGGAGGGGCAGTGTTGGGCCAGACACCCCCGCTTCTGTCCCTCGGGTGGTCCATACTGAGGAACATCCTTGGGGGCCCCACGGGCTGCGGTCCCAGTCACCCACATCAGTCACCATCCCATTAAGGGGACTTTGGCTGGTCTTCTCCCTTCCCCGCCTCACCCTCCTTGTCGCTCCTGATTCCGGGGCCACCCAGCGGAAGGACCTTCCCCCGGGGTCTGCCTTGGGGGCCCTGTACAGAGACCCCTCCCCATGACGCCGTTTCTTCCTGGCAGCGCCCCCTAGTGGGGAGTCACACACTCTGCGTGAGCGGGGTCCAGGCAGGGGGCGCTGTGCCCGACACACGGGCACCTGCTCTCCGGTTTTCCATCCGCTGCCAGGTGTGACTGTCCCCTCCCTTTAGCTGGGTGCAGCGTCTGGCTGGGGACGCGTGGCTCAGGAGCCAAAGGCCAACCCCCTGGCCTCGTCCCTCCACCCCGGTGCTGTGTTCAGCCATCGTCAGCGAGTCGGCTGCTGCCTCCCTGCCGGCCAGGCGCTGTGTGTCTCCCCTCCTTCCCTAAGCACCTGCGTGAACGTCTGTCCACAGCCAGGCTCCGCCCTGCAGCCGGCCGATGGCCGCTCACTCTGCTTCCCGCCAGCCGCTGAGTGCTCCCCTCCGGGCCGTGGTACAAATGGAATCGTCCACCGAAAAGTCCGAGAAGTTTAAGCAAAAGTTGGGATGGGTGAGGGGTCTGGACGTCCGATGGTGACGATGGGTGGTGAGGCGTGATTTATCCAGAAAAGCAAAGGAAGGCACTTGACACTGAGCCTGGAGAGGGTGGGCTGGGCTCTGCCCTGCCTCCGCTGCCTGGGGGTTGCACGGGCTGTCTGTTCCCCCACGCACGCCCTGGCTGCCGTCCCCCCGGCCTCCGGGATCACGACTGCTCCGACCTCAGAGTTTTTGTGACGAGTCAGTGAGTCCATTCACGCAAGACTCTGAGCACATCCCCGGGACAATGACGGGGCTCGTAAAGCTTTGTTGTCGTTAGGCTGTGTGCGTAGGCCCTCTTCACCCACCAGACTCCGCTCGTGGAGGCTGGGGCTAAGTTCACCTCCACGGCTGCTCGTTCCAAAGGCCTTCTCCCTTCCCGAGAATTCTTAGTCACACAGGCTCGAGTCCTCATTATCTGCCTCGAACCAGTGTTGGGTCAGGGTGGGGGTAGAGAGAAACCCACACATGAACATTCAGTCGAGCCCCACTGTCTAACCACAGCCTCGTCTGTGCTGCTTTGACCCGTGTTTGCGTGTGAAATGTTCTGAGCCATTCTGAGCCAGGCAGTGGGGTGGGCTCCTGGCGGGGGGGTGGGGGGTGGGGCTGACTCATCACCGAACCCTGGGAGCTGCAGCTCAGGGATGGGGGAGGACTTGCCCCCCAGATGCTTACGAGAGAGGCGAGTAACCACATAAAAAAATGATGGTAGGATGAATCCACAAAACATAGAAGCAAGAACATAGGAATATGAGCAGAAATTATTGAAACATGGGGGTGTCTGGGTGGCTCAGTCGGTTAAGCGTCTGACTTTGGCTCAGGTCACGATCTCACAGTTCGTGGGTTCAAGGCCTGCGTCGGGCTCTGTGCTGACAGCTGGGAGCCTGGACCCTGCTTCAGATTCTGTGTCGCCCTCTCTCTCTGCCCCTCCCCTGCTTGCACTCTGTCTCTCTCTCTCAAAAATCAATAAGCATTAAAAAAAAGCCCAGAAGTGAATAAAACACAAAACAATATACCCTAGAGGGGACCAACAGAGCCGAGAATCAAGTGTTGAGAAATCTAGTAAGATTGATAAGCCCCCGAGATGAATCAAGGGAAAAGGCCAGAGTTGTAAGTAAACGACAGTCAGAGTGGAAGAGAGTGTGTGAGGATGTCTTGTGCTCTGAGTGCTCCTGGTGCTCTCTGCTCCCTGTGCTCTCAGTGCTCCCAATGCTCCGGTGCTCTCAATGCTCTCGGTGCTCCCAGTGCTCTCAGTGCTCTTAGTGCTCCCGGTGCTGTGCAGAGCTCAAAGCCCACAAGGTAGGTCGGCACGGTGCAGAAACTGAGCTACAGTGGGAGGGATGCTGCAGCTAGCCATCGCCTCAGGGACAAATGGGAAATCAGAAGTCCTGTAACCGCTAAAAAAATGGGACCAGTAGGGGTGCCTGGGTGGCTCAGTCGGTTAAGCGTCCGACTTCAGCCCGGGTCACGATCTCGAGGTCCGTGAGTTCGAGCCCCGCGTCCGCGTCAGGCTCTGGGCTGACAGCTCGGAGCCTGGAGCCTGCTTCTGATTCTGTCTCCCTCTCTCTCTGCCCTTCCCCCGTTCATGCTCTGTCTCTCTCTGTCTCAAAAATAAATAAACGTTAAAAAAAAATTAAAAAAAAGATAAATGTTAAAAAAAAATTAAAAAAAAAATGGGACCAGTAGAAAAAATGTCCCCAAATAGAAAACATCACAGGTGTTTCACTAAACCAGCAATGGTTTCCATTTCACAGAAAAGGAAAACGGAAGGCATGCCCCCCCCCCCCCCCGTTTTGTGAGGCAAACACACCTCGCAACTCCGATATGAAAACCAGGTAAAGACAGATCAAGAAAGAGCAGTTACACACAGGCAACACTCTGAATGGGACTAGCAAACTGAGCTCACCGCCCATCCTCTAAGACGGAGGGAGGCAGGCTGGCGCGGGGGTGTGGGGGCCCCCCGCATGGTGGGGGCTTTGGGGCACCGCCCTCAGGCTGCCCGGTGCCACCCCCGGTGGCTGTGCTTCTCCCGTGGCTGCGGGGGTGGGGGGGGACCCAGGAAGGACGGGTCCACCACGTGGGCGGCGGGAGCCAGGAGCCAGCAGTGAAATCGCCCTCCCGAGGTGCACCTGCTGGGGCTGCGGGAAGAGTCACGGCACGTCATGCTGGCTATTGTGTTCTCTCTGTCCTATACTATTTGTACCATGTTCGCTGCGTTGTATTTTTTTACCCCTCACTTTGGTCTCCCTGGGACTCCCCCCCGGGCAGGGTGTCCAGCCCGTGCGTTGCCCCAAGCTCTTTTCTGAGAAGTGGGGCTGAGACCCAGCTGGGTTAGTTCCAGCCTGGAGGGCCTTCTGACATTGGACAGCCTGTTCCCATGGGTCACCTTTTAACAGATCAAAGCCAGAAAAGCACCCGTGACCGTTGGAATAATGCAGAAAACGCTTCAGAAAAAGGACGTCTACATCTTTTTTGGGTGTGGGTCTTGGTGGGAACAAATCAGCAGTGAGACAATCGGGAGTGTTTAGTCGGGGACCAGGCTTTGGAGGATGGCACGAAGTGGTGACCGACGCGGTCACAGACAGAACAGGGTTTGTGCCTCTACAAGGAAGGGCCCGTTCTTCCCAGAGAAGCACGGAGCAGGAGACGGCACCACGGGAGGGCTGGGCTCTGCTTTGAAACCCTCAGCAAAGGAAAGAAAGGGAGACGAGCGAACAGGGCAGAAACTTCCATGAATTGCCAGCTCTGGCTGACGTGGACACGGCCGCTCGCTGTGCCATTCTCTCCGCTCTCTAGAACGTAGGAGAAATTTTGTCAAGAGAATAAATACTTTTCCCCAGGAAAAAGTGACTGAAAATACCAAGCGTTGGTGAGCGGATGGGGCCCCGTTGTCCGAGGCCTAACACGACCTGCTGTGACAGGACCCTGTCTGAGTCCCTGTCACGCGGCGTTTGGAGGACCCCGCAGCGTCCTCCCGCGGCGACGGGGTCGTGGGTTGCCCACACGCACCCACCTTGACCTGGTGGAGAGCCTGGGGCTCAGCCCAGGTGCGAGCCGCTGACGCACAGCAGAGCCCCAGGCCCGCATGGTGGGCATCTGTGGGCGCGGCCCGCCGGTCCCTGGAGCGGAAAATCGGGGTGCCGGGGCTTGGCGCGCGCTCGGGCGACCTGCCAGCCTTTTGGGAATCCTGTGGATGAAGCACATACCAGCCTTTGTGCGAGGAGGGCTGGCATTTAGCGCGAATGCAGCGGAATGCAAATCGCTGAGAACGGGCTTAAACCTAAGCCGGCCTCCTGGGAACAATGCGCAGAGGACAGCACACCCCGCCCCCCGCGCCCCCAGCACCCCCGGGACGGGCGCCCGCAGGCTGGCTCCTGCCCACGGGGGCTCTGCCAGGGTCTGTCGGAAGCTCCTGCCACGTCCTGATGTGCTTAGATAGCAGAGAAAGATGATCTCAGGAACTGTAGCTCCTGCTCCCCCAAACACACACACACACACACACACACACACACACAGACACAGGCGCGTGCAGGGCCTCCCCAAGGCCCACCCTGACATGCATGGTCCCACTCCCCTGCCCCACGGACTCCTTCAGCCCTGTGCCCTTTCCGGCCCGGAGCCCTCGGCGTCAGGCGCTCAAGGCATGCCCGCCCCTCGGCCTCCAGCTCACCGCCCACCCTAGGGAGCCCCTCCCATGATGCCTCAGTTCTCCACGCCTGCAGCACGCGGGTTCCACGTGGGCAGTGGTTTGCCTTGACTGTGTGGGCCGCCTCCGTGCCTCGCACGGGAGTGACAGGACCTCAGCAGACCCGTGGACGTGAGCGGAATCATCCGCGGGCCCATTTCTTTCCTTGGCTTGAGGAGAGACGGACTTTTTTTCTTTGAGTGTTAGCACGTTGTTTCCTTTTTTCTTTAACCTGCGATGTGGGTCCAGCCAACGGGCCATCCCGGGCGGAACGGGAGGTGCTGGGCTCCCGGCAGGGCCAGCTGGGGCCTCGCTGGAACCAGCTTGCCCGGGGGCCACGGTATCTGTGCAGCCGGGCGGCCGTCTGCTCACCGACAGGCTGGACACCAGCAGTGGCTGCCCCCGGGTGTGCTGAGGGCTGAGCCCCGGGTGGGGGCCTCGCAGTCACTTTCTGGCGTCCTCGGCTGGCTGCCCCCCCCCACCTCCCTTTGCAGACTCCTCCCCACCCCGTGGCAACCTTGCCTGCCTCTCAGGCCAAGGTAGGCCCTGGTCGCTGGGGCAGGGGACGGCCTCGGGGCCAGTCACGTTCTCTCCAGAGTCTCGGTCCCGGACAAGGTGGAGGGGGACAGTGACTCTCCAGGAAGCCGGGTTTGGGGAGCTGTGGGCAGGGCTGAGAGATGGCGAGTAAAGAGTGGCCACACTGGAGACCCACATTCGCCAGCCTCACACAGTCCCCCAGGAGGAGGGACGGCCCCCTGCCCTGGTCCCTCCCCAGCGAACCTGGGGCCTGGGCTTCCCCTCCCCCCTGCCATTGCCCTGCACAGACCTGGCCCAGATGTCAGAGCGAGACACCCGTGCACTTCCTGGGTTCTTCTCTGTCCTGGAGGTGGCCTTACAGGTGCCATGGCTGGGCAGAACTCTGCTGGGGTCTCCAGGACGGGCCAGAGGGACAGAAAGTCAGGGCACAGCCTGCCTTGGTCAGTAGGGACTTGCACAGGGCGGGAGTCCAAGGCCTGGTGGCTGCGCATGACCGGGGACGATCCGACTCACCGCCCAGCGCGAAGGCAGCAGGCGTCTCTGCCCCCATCTGAGGCGGGGGTGTCTTTGTCACAGTGAGGACCCGTGGCTGTGTCTGGCGTCTGGCACCCAGGACCCTGACCTCCTGGGGCCCTCAGCTGGCCCCTCCTCACACCCCTTGAGTACGTTATTGGACTGGTGGCTCATCTTTTGGGAATGACTTCCGGTTGGCTCCCAAGCCGCTGGGCACCAGCCCCTCAGCAGAACGCGGGAGACCTACAGTTTTCCTCTCCATAAATACTCAGGGTCTGGTAGGATGATGGGTTCGTCCCCCACCTTTAGATTTTTCTGATCTGCCCGAATCCTTCGCGATGGCAATGTATCGCTCTTATGATAAAAATGTTATTTAAAATAAAATAAAAAGCAGAGTCCAGTCCTCTGCTAAAAAGCTGGGTTTGCAGAGAACTTTTTGCAAGAGTGTCTCATCATTAAAAGCCGGTTTCTGGGTGTGGGAAGTGTGGAAAGGACAGAAGAGAGGGGCTGCAGGCACCGAGGGCGCTGGGGGCCGCACTGTCCTCACAGGTGCTGTCAGGGCCGGAGCTCAGGGCTCCTGGGGACTGGGGCCGCCGCCCCGGGTGGCCCCCGCCCCCACCCACCGGGAGGTACAAGAAGGAGGACATCTTGCTCCTCCCGCATCCTGGAGCAGACTCTCGCCATGTGCCCCATCTCTGGTGACCTGGCCGGCTGCAGCCTTGGAGGTCAGAGGCAGGGCTGAGGTCCGCCCCGACCCCAGAGCGTGACGTCGACCCGAGGTCTTTACAGAGAGCATCTTGGGGTGGGTGGGTGTCAGGTCTGCCTTGGACAGCGATGGGGTCCAGTTCACTCTTGTAGAGCTGTGAGAACCTTCCGGGATGCCGGAAGGTAGCCCAGAGGAGCCCAAGGCCAGAGGCCTGGAGACCCAGAGCAGGGCCCTTTGGGAACACTCCCTTCGCATGGAGAACCATGCCTTGGCTGATGTGTTCTTTAAAACAAACATTTAACAATAAAAATGAAGAACGTATTTCAACCTTAAAGCTACAACTCAAATTCAGGGAAACACTTAACGTGCGAAGTAACACCTGCCGGGAAATGGTTCGCCTCATGGTTCGCGGTAGGTTTTCACTGTGCCTTTTAACCAGGCGGCGAGGGCACCCGCGGAGGCCCAACGACCGAAATAACTCCAGGTCTGAGTCTTTGTGTGGGCGATCATGGCTGATGTGGACTCTTCGGTTGAGGCACGGAGATACGTCCAACCGCAGAGGTCGGAGGCAGGAACCGGCCCCTGGGAGCCTGACCAGTTTGCGACCTTGGAAACCGGCTCCACGGCCAACGCCAGCGCCGCCTGCCGGGGGACCAGGGGTTCCTGGGCTGGTTTTCGTGCATGCCTGTCTCACGGCCCGGAGCCTGCAGCCCGAGGCCCAGGCGGGGACAGGCAGCTTGTCCCTGGGCGTGTGCACGTCCCCTCCTTGGGTCCTCAGTGCATGGCCAACGGCTCCTGTCACCACTGAGGCTTGGAAGCGACCTCTTCAGGGTCACCCAAGGAGGACTCCGGGCCCAGAATTAAAAGGGTCTTCTTTTCCCAGAATCCGGGTTCCTGAGGGGCTGTGCCGAGGCGGGGGGAGGGTGAGGCGAGGGTGAATTTGCACACACGTGCGCAACACGGCTGGTCCTCGTCGCTTCCGATCCCAAAGCCTCGGTGCCGCCTCACGCTGAAGGCCACCGCTAGGGGCCCGGCCGGCTCTGCGTCCCGTGCCCCATGGAGGTCTGTGCTCCCGTCGGCTGCCGCACACGGGATTCCAGACCCCGGAAGGCGCAGTTGTGCAAGGCATGTGTGCGCCCAGGCACCTGTGTGAGTCTGAAGGATCTTGGGGGACCCTCAGCCTCCCTGCGCCGCGTGGCCCAGGGGACGGGGCTGTGCTCAGACGCCACTGCCTCTATCTCTGCCTGCAGGTGCAGAAGTTTCCACCGACCCCACGGAAGCCACGGGCTGGGTGAGGAGAGCGAGGCCCTCCCCTGGGCGACAGGGTCAGGGAGGCACCAGGAACAGGGTCATTGGGATGAATCATTTCTTAACGCGGTGTTTTAAAAAATCAAAACGAATGCACAAAATCAGCGACGAACAAAATACCAACATTTGAACGAAGGCAGGTCTGTTGGAAGCTCCACTGTTCCTTCCTTGTCAAACCACTGCCCACCCGCCTGGCCCTGCTGGTCCCCCCACCCCCCACGGGGGACTCAGCCGGAGGGACACTTGTGGCACCGGGAGGAGTCAGCCGGCGCTGTGTGGGGCCACCCACTGCCCCCGCCCCACGGCCCGGCCGGGCGAGTGGCCTGAAGTGAAACCCCCTCCCCTTCCTCCGAGCCGAGTGACTGGGCACACAGCCCGCCCTTCTAAACTCCACTTCTCTGGTTTCCGCAGTTGGGGGGTGGGGGTATGGAGACTTACATGCCGTGTAGGGTGGCCGCAAGGAGACCGGCAGAGGGTGGCCCAGAGCGGGCCTGGGGCAGGGAGGGGGCCCTCCGCCCCCCCCAGCATTGATGATCTCCCCCCTAATTTGGTCTTTGTTGCCCGACACCAGGGGAATTGCTCCCTCGAATCATCCTTGCAGGGCACAGGTTGGCCTTTCCAGGTTTTTCAGGGCCCTTTACCACCCGTCTGGGGCCATGCGCACAGCAGGTGCTGAGAAGTGGGGGGAGGAAGGCTCTGACACGGGACACGGCTGGTCAGGAAGGAGCTGCGCGAGGGATGCTCTGAAGTCCCCACGTTCGACGCCTAGGCCGTCTCAGTTGTGTCTGACACAACCCTCCTTAAGTGCCGGGTAAGTGCCCTTCCGTGGCCCCTGTGCACACGGGTGAGAGGCTGTGCTGGGAAGCAGAGGTATAAGGACGAATAAGAAGCTTCTCGGGTCCAGACTGTGCGGCGAGGAGCTGGCTCGGGAGGGGCCGGGAGCGGGCTCTTCCCTGCCCTGCAGGGGCCGCACGTTACTACAGTGCTCCCGGGAGGCCGAACTGCTGAGGGGCAGCAAGCACCTTAAACGTGGGGGCGTGGGAGGGCCCTGTCCTGGGGGGGCTCGTCCCCTCTGAGCAACAGCCAGCCAGGGCCACAGCGGGAGGAGCGAAACCGTCCCCAGGCCTGGCGGACGACAGCCCCGATGCGCGGCCTTGTCACAGCGAGAAGTTCGCAGGGACGATGTCCACGGAGAGGAGCCCAGGGCACAGGGTTCCCACCCTTGTAAAACCAAACCTGCCTCCCTACCTGGACACACACAGACCCCCCGTCACCACGCCCCCACCCTTGCCACCAGGGGGGACCCGGAAATTACAGGCACTTTTTAGTTTCTTCCTGGTATTTTCTGTCTTTCTTGAGATTTTTACGACCGTGTATACGTTTTGCAATCAGAAAGAAGCAACAGAGGTAATTCTGTTTTGAAAAGTGAGGTACTCTCCCCGCAGTAGCTGTGAGATTTGGGGATCATGTATGTGGCCTCTGAGCCCACGCCTCGTCCGTGAAGTGGGTATGAGCCCCCACTCACGGGGTGGCCGTGGGATCACCCAGGCCACGTAAGCGGGAGGCGTCCCCGACGCAGTAGTGGGAGATGAGTCCTCACCGTCCCCCAGGTGAGTGTGGGGACAGAGCCACAGGGCGGCTCCTGGAGTCCAGGGCTCCGCGCGGGTCAGGGCCTCAGTGCCCGGGGCTGGGAGTGGCGGGCGCGTAGCCCAGGCCACGTTTCTGCTGACCCGGCAGCCTTCCTCCTGAGCTCACACTTTCCAGACAAATCCCCCTAATGCTTCTATTCTGTCGCCGGCGTATATAAGGAGGGCTCACCTCCCAGTTCTCTACCGCACTGCCCAGAGGCCCCTGCCTGACTCCCCACCAGCCCCGGGTCCCTGCATCGCCAACGCCCGCCATGGACATCGCCATCCAGCACCCCTGGTTCAAACGTGCGCTGGGCCCCTTCTACCCCAGCCGGCTGTTTGACCAGTTTTTCGGCGAGGGTCTCTTCGAGTACGACCTGCTGCCCTTCCTGTCCTCCACCATCAGCCCCTATTACCGCCAGTCCCTGTTCCGCACCGTGCTGGACTCCGGCATCTCTGAGGTAAGACCTGGCCGGGGGGCTGCTTTCTCCCGCTGGCCGCGGCTGGAGGAGCAGGGGGAGCACGGTGCTCCGTGTGGAGCCGCGCCTCGCCTCGGGCCTCCGAGGAGGGGTCTGGAGAGGGAGCCGGAGCCCAGCCCCGTCTCGTCCTCTATCAGCCCGTGACCCACGTGCGCTTTGTGATGCACCAGCCACACGATGGCGGCCCCGCGAGCAGGCCCACCGCGGCCGGTGTGACGGCCGGTGTGGGCTCTGTGCTCCGGGCTGTCCACCCTTCCCTTCCGGCAGGAAGCCTGGGCGGGTGCGCTGTGCCGCCCCGGGTCCCCAGGAGGGCCCCTCCCCCAGGACGGCCAGCACAGCCGCAGAGTGTGGTCTGTTTCCTGCCCGGGGCCGGGCCCAAAGGGAAGCGACCGCTGGCCTTCCCTCCCCGAGCCCCTGAGGAGGACCCCAGGGTCCCGGGGTCTCGAGGGGCTGGGTCTCCCTCACTGCCTAAAAGCAGAGGCCTGCCCAGGGCTGATGCGGCGCCCTCAGAAGCAAAAACAGCCTTGCTGATTGTCCCCGGGGAGCGCCGTCGGCGCAGGGGAGAGGGAAGCAGGTTGAGCAGCGAGCCCGGCAAGGCTGTCGGGTACATCACGCCTGTGGGAGAAGGCAGGCCCCAGGCTGTTTATGGAGAAACCAGGGAAGCCGAGGGCTGTGACTTTATTCGATGTGCTAGGTCCGACCAGTCTCAGCCAACCCCCCTGACCCGCCAGCCAGGCGACCCTTAACCAGCCTCCTAACCCGTGACCTGCCTGCCAACCGTAACCAGCCTCTCAGCTCATCGCCAGCTAGGCATCAGCAGGCGCGCGGTCTTGAGGCCGAGGGTCCACGCGGTCCCGAGTCAGGGGTCCCCGGGACTCTGTGCCCTGTCTGTGTGGAAGGCGTCTCTGTGCTGACGGCCGGGGGACTGGCTCCGGCCAGCCCCGCCCAAACCGCAGAGGCCCACGGGAGCGGTTGGGTTTCAGGTCCGCTCTGACCGGGACAAGTTTGTGATCTTCCTGGACGTGAAGCACTTTTCCCCAGAGGACCTCACTGTGAAAGTGCTGGAGGACTTTGTGGAGATCCACGGCAAGCACAACGAGAGGCAGGTGGGTCTGGGGGGCCCCTGCCTCCCGGGGACCCCGCGCCCCAGGAGGGAGGGGGACTCTGCTCCCACATGCCCGCTTGTCCCAGAGCGCACAAGCAAGCCTCCTCCCAGCGACAGGGAGGCCGCTCCTGAGCCCTGGCAGGTGAGGGGTCTGCAGGGACCCCCGCCCGGGTACCGCCCGGCTGCCCCCGGCTCCTTCCGAGCCGTGCCAGTGATGCGGTCGGAGCAGGGAGGATCCCGGGAAGCTCCGGGCACCGGGCGGGGGGGGGGCGAGGGGCTCCGAGCCGACGTGGGTTCCATGGAAACCTAACTGTGGCGGGCGAGCCCTGCAGTGCGGCCGGCAGCCATCGATGCCCCAAACGCTTGTGTGTTCACACGTTCACCTCGCGGCGGCCCTTTGTCATCGGCGCCCCCGTTATCGGGAGCCGGCAGGTGGCAGAGCCCGGCTCAGGGAGATCGGAGGCCCCACAGCTGGTTCAGGGTGGGGTGGCTGCTCACCTGGCAGAGACCAGGGTCAGAGACCAGGGTTTCCTCTCAACGGTCGGAGCAGTTGTGTGCGTGCGTGCGTGTGCGTGAACCCCTGACTCCGTGTGTCTCCTGCCCCCCACGTATGGTGCTGTGGCCCAAGTGACTTGTTTCAGCGTGGAGAAAGAAGTCGGGCCCAGGGGCTGGGACCAAGCTGTCCCGCCAAGGGGAGAGTTCTTTTGCTCAGGCCCCGCTGGGTGGAAAGCAGGCACCCTGAGCCTGTGGGGTGAAGGCCAAATGTGGTCCACGTGCAGGACTAGGACAGCCATTCACGCGATTCTGGAGAGAAACGGGTCTGATGAGCCAGCTCCATGACCGTGAATGGCCCCAGGCTGTGCAGGGAGGCGGGGAGGCGGGGAGGCCGGGAGGCGGGGAGGCCGGTGGAGGGGGGGGGCAGCCTCAGCAGGAGCTCTCGACGTGGCCTTCTGGCTCCCACTGCACCGTGTGAGTGTGGCGGGTTTGGCCCTCGTGAGGTCCGGGAGGGCCTTCCCCGTGTCAGGCCCACGGCACCCCCGGCCCTGGCGTCTCTGACCGTGCCCTTCCCCGTCCCCCGCCCAGGACGACCATGGCTACATCTCCCGTGAGTTCCACCGCCGTTACCGTCTGCCTTCCAACGTGGACCAGTCGGCGCTCTCCTGCTCCCTGTCCGCGGACGGCATGCTGACCTTCTCTGGCCCCAAGATCCCGTCTGGCGTGGATGCTGGCCACAGCGAGAGAGCCATCCCCGTGTCGCGGGAGGAGAAGCCCAGCTCTGCGCCCTCGTCCTAAGCTCGGCCTCGGCCTCGGCTGCCACCGCTGCTGCCCCCACGGCCCATCGGTCTGGGGGAGCCCTAGAAAGTGGGGTGCTGGTCTCCATTTGCTTTCCTTCTTTCCATTTCCTTTTCCTTTCCTCTGAGGGAGCGAGGGTTTGGGCAGGGTAGCCTGGAGGGCTTGGGGCTTCCGCCTGCGGTGCCCCGGCCTCGGGGCCGCCCCGATCCCAGCACTGGCCGCCCGGTGGACGTGATCGCCTCCCCCGCTTCCTGACACGGCGGTGCCGTGCTCCCAGAGGAGGCCACCTCGGGACGACCTCTGGTCCCCAGGGCCAGCCAGGCACACCTTGACCCTGGGCGGCGGGCGCCCGTGTCACGGCCCGGCTGCGCGTCCTGCCCTCGTTCCCCGGGTGCCCCGAGGTCCGTCTGGCGGAGCCTCCCGTGCACCTGGGCCCTCGGCAGCCTCTCCCCGACCGCGTTTCCCCCCATCCTTCCTCTATGTAGCACCTCTCCCGGGGCACCTGGCCACCCATGAGAATGCAGCCTGTGGCAGTCAATAAAGAGCAGGTGACACAAGCAATTTGCTGGCTGGTGGTCGTGCTGTCTCCCCCGGGGGGTGTGCGGGGCCGCGTGACCTGTGGCATGGGTGCAGGGGTGGAACTGACAGGTGGGAAGGGCGCAGGGTCCACCCCGGCCGCCTCCAGGCGACCTGGTCACTTCCTGGCTCCCACTCCCCAGTGCCCCCCGGACCCCCGCTTGGTAGGGAGGAGGGGGTTTGTGTGGAGAGCACCGAGGGAGGGGGAGGTGGGGGTGTGGAGAGAATCAGGACCCCCTTCTCTGTGGGACCCAGGGTGCCCGGTGGGGCAGTGCCATCTTGCCGCTCTCCTCCTCGGGGGGGCTTGTGTCCCGGCTCCCTGGGGGCCGCACTTGAAGGACCCTGGCCCTGTTGCTCCCCGAGGGGTGAGGAAGGGTGGTCAGGTGTGGTCCGAACTTGTGCACCTCTGCTTGTGGGCGTGCCCCCGTTCACTGCCCCTCCTCATTGGAGTGGGCACGGGCGCCCTCGGGGAGCTTCTGGTGACCAGGGCACAGTGTCCTGGGCAGCCTCCCCCACCCTGTGTGGACGGCCGTCTCCCTGCCCGCCCTGGCAGTGGGAGGGTGGGCATGAGGCCCAGAGGCCCCCAGCCTCCCCGGGGGAGGGGCCCCGAGGCTGCAGTGACCGCGGGGAGGGTCAGGTGCGTCTCTGGGAGCGGACGGCGAGCAGGTGCCGCGTCCTGATGGGCACTGCCGGTGTTAGGCTGCGTCACGGGGCGGTGGGGGCTGGGACACGGTCCTCGGGTGGCTCCCATACTCCTCCAAGAAGGTGGACACACAGGAGAATCTCCTGTGAAGTGGTCCCTGTTCAACACACACACACACACACACACACACACACACACACTCAGACACACACGTATGCACCCACACAGGTGCCCGCAATGCACACACTCAGACACATGCACACACCCGCACAGTGCCTGCATGCACACACTGGCACACTCACCCACACAGGTGTGCACACGCACACACATTGCACACCCACACACGTGCATACACACACTCAGACACAGGTGTACTCACCCACACAGTTGCGCGCACATGCACATACGGAGGCACATGCACACACCCACACACGTGCACACACGCACTGGCACACGTGTGCACACTCACCCACACAGTTGTGCACATGCGCGCACACACTCACACACTGCACACGCACAGATGCATGCGTGCACACGCACACACCCACACGCTGCTTGTACGCATACTGGCACACGTGTGCACACTCACCCACACAGTTGTGCACGCGCACACACACATGCGTACACACACTCAGACACAGGTGTACACACCCACACAGTTGCATGCACATGCACATACGGAGACATATGCACACACCCACACACGTGCACACACGCACTGGCACACGCGCGCACTCACACACTGCACACGCACAGACGCATGCGTGCACATGCACACACCCACACGCTGCTTACACGCATACTGGCACACGTGTGCACACTCACCCACACAGTTGTGCACGCGCACACACACGTGTGCACACACACGTGTGCACACACGCGCACACGAGGTACCGCTATCCCTCCGGCTCAGCTCCACCTGAAGCAGAGTCCTTGCACCAGCGGGAGGCCCTCCGACCCTCCCACCCTCCTGCCCTGCGACTCCCGACAAGAAGCTGCCCACGCTGTCCTGCCACTTATTCCCCATTTGTGAGAAACGTGGGGTGCTCTGTGGTAGGTGGCGGAGATGGCGTCTACACTTGGGGGTGGAGCTGGATGCTTTGGAAAACCGGACTGTCTGAAGCTCCCTCCTCCCCGCGGTTCCGCCCCAGGCTGGCTGTCCTCGGCGGACGCCCGTGCTTTTCCCCAGCGAGGTGCGTCACCGCGGGCCCGGCGGACTGGGGGCCGGCGTGGCCCGGCTGCCGTCGGGGCCGAGGCGTCAGGTGCCGATGGCCTCGGGTCCACCGCAGAGCTTGCTGCAGGCTCGTCACGGGCTGAGCCGTGTCCCCCGAGTTCCCATGTTGGAACCCTAGCCCCCAGCACCTCAGAGCGTGGCTGTCTTTGGGGATCAGGCCTTGAACGAGGTGATTAAGGTAAGTGAGGTCACTGGCGAGGGCCCTGCTCCTGAATGACCGGTGTCCCTGTGAGAAGAGCTCAGGGCAGAGACACCCAGAGGGATGAGCACGTGAGCACACAGGAGAGGACGGTGTCTACACGACCAGGAGACAGGCCTCAGGAGGAACCAGTCCCGCCCACGCCTGGATCGGGGACGTCCGGCCCCAGGACTGTTGTTTGGGCGGCCCAGCCCGTGGTGGCTGGACTCTGAACTCTGCACAGCGGGCGTCACCCACTTACAAATCAGGAGGCACCGAGGAAGCCAGGCGGGACCTGTTCTGTGGGCAAACTGCTGTGTGGCTGTGGGCACACTTGTCAGCCCCTCTGAGTATTAGCTCACTGTCCTTAACAGTGTGCCCGCTCAGGGAGGGGGACCGCATGCTCCCTGGCGGTCCAGCCCCGAGACGGCCACCTGCAATTCCAAGATGCACCACCAGGTGGCAGCAGAGGCCCGGCGGTGGCCACGAGACCGCTTGTCTCAAAGGTCACCTTCAGGCGTCCAGCCGCAGCACACCTCCGCAGAGGGCCTGGCTCCAGCAGGCTGGGCTGGGCGCCACGGAGCTTTGGGAGCCCCCACCCTGACCTCAGGGCACCGGTGTCCAGCCCGGGAGACTGGCACGGGGAGACACGAAAGGCCGCACGGGGAGCCAGTGGTATTTCTTTACGATAAGCGGTTTTTGTTTCCTTGGCTTGTTTGTAAAATCATTTGAAAAAGGAGAAGTCCGCAGCTGGCAGGTCAGCCCTGTGTCGTGGGTCCCTGGGGGCTCTGGCGGGGTCTCCTCCCCCCCAGAATGACGCAGTGCACCAGCCCTCTCCGGCCTCCGCGGCCGCCCCTAGGACTTTGGAAAGGGAGCCTGACACAGGGGGCTGGGTCACCGGGTCACAGATCTCGCCGGCAAGATGCTGCATGTGGCCGCCTGGGGGTGTGCTGAGGCCCAGAGGCGCATGCACGCGGGCCAGACCGCAGAGGGAAAGGAAAAGGCGACACCAGAGCCCAGGAGCTGGGGGGCGAAGCCGGGACCTGCCTCTTCTCCGCAGGACGGGCCCGCCCACCTGATACCCACTAGGCCTTCAGGGCGGGAAGGGGTGGGGACAGGGGAGCCCCACTCAGGTTGGGGGCCGTGTGTGTGTGTGTGTGGGGGGGGGTGGTGGCCTGGCCAAAGGCCACAGCTCCCGTGTGGCCCACATCAGGGCCAGCTCCCCAGCTGCAGGGTGACCAGGCTGGGGGGCTCTGCTGTGGGATTTCCTCCCGGATCCGGGCCTAGTTTGCGGGGGCCCGGGAGGCGGGCGGGCCCGGAACCTGCGTGGATGCTGCTGTCGTGAAAACAGAACGAGATACGCGTGGACACAGTCACACGTGCACACACAGAACAGACATGTACGCGCAGACGCAAAGGCACGCGCCTATGCACACCCACGCGCACACACAACACGCGCCTGCAGCAGCCACGGGCAGCCCGCAGCCTTCGTTTCCTGCCTCTCATTTCATTGGCTTCCCTCTGAGCCTGATTTGTGCTTGAACTTGAAAGACACAATCACACAAAGACACTTCCTACCCGCTTCTCCGCCTTGAGGAAAAGCCTCCCCCTTGCGCGCTGGTCAGCAGACCCTTTTATGTCAAGGTGCTTGTGGGGAGCCGTGATCCTCTTTGTGCTGCTGGAGGCACCTGATTGCCTTCGGATGCTGGAGATCGGCGGGGGGGGGGGGGGGGGCGGTGCGCTCAAGGGCACCCCAAGGTCACCAGGAAGGAGCGGCTGTGAGGAGCAGGGGTGGCTCCTTATTCCGTGGAGCTGTCAGCCACCTGGAGCCTGTGAGCGCTGTGTCCCGTCCCCCGCCCCCCCGGGGAGCAAGAGATCAATAAAAAAAATATATAATCGGGCTCAAAAGCACAGCTTTCCAAAGCCAGCGCAGGCCTCTCCAGAGCCTGGGAAACATTTACGGGTGGGTTTGCTGGTCCCTGACTAGTGACCTGCACGGGGCGCCATCGAGGGGAGACCAATCAGACCTGGAGGACCTGGGTGGGCGACAGGTTACCCCCCAATTCCACCCACGCGTCGGTGAGAATTCGGAGGCCCCACGCTGGCCCCAGGGACTCTCCGATGGTGATGGCCGGGAGTGCAGGCCCCGGAGGCCGCCGCTAACAGGGGGTCTGGGGGTCTCTACAGCCCTGTGCGGGGGGCGGGGGTTGGCGCCCCGCTCGCTCGTGCGGACCTACCCGGGGCTGTGGCTCTTCTGACTCTGTGGAGAAAACCCCAGGACGCGGCCTCCGGGGCGCCCAGGATGTGAGCGCCAGCGGCCTCCTCCTGCGTCCTCGTCCTCACTCTCTCGCCTGCCTGTCCCGCAGCCACGGTCAAGCGTGTTCCCCGGGCCCTGCGGCCGTGCCTTGTGGCCGGGGCTGGCCGGGGCTGTTCTGTCACTGCGGCCCCTGCCACCACGGTCACACGGCCGTCTCTCCCCGTGTGTGTCTGTGTCTCTTCTCGCGGGGACACCGGCCATCTGCCTGAGCCCCCCGGGTGATCCAGGGTGCTGTCGTCTCGCTCCTTACCTTGATCACGTCTGTAAGGACTGTTTTTCCACATCAGGTTCTGGGGTGTGGAATGGAGATGCGCCTGCCGGGGGCCACTTGAGACGGGGTTGTCCACTCGTGGCGTGCCCGGGGCCGAGCCCGCAGTCTAGTGCTGGAGGCCTGTGTTTCTGTTTTGGGTGTTTCCATGGCAACGTATGGTTGCCCGCCCACGGATGAGCCGGTCTCTGGCGCCCATCAGTGATTCACCTATTAACAGACGCCAGGGGCAGGTGCTGATCTGGCCAGGACACCACCACCCGAGGGGCTCCAAGGAGACACTGTGGACGCCACTCAGTCACGGGTTCTGGCCCCTGTCCTGCCACCAAGAAGGTCTTGGACCCGGACCCTCGCTCAGGGCACCTGGACTCCAAGGCTGGGCCAGGGGCCCCAAGGTGGGGGGAAGGGTGTGGGAAGGCCGGCGGGGCCACAGGGGCCAGGGCACGCCCAGCCAGCCCTTGTCGGCTCAGAGAGGACAGGCAGGTGCCGCCCGAGTCGGGACGTGGGCCACGGGGGCTGCTCCCCTTCAGGTGACGATGCAGAGGAGGCAAGCGGGGAAGCGGTGGCAGTGTGTGTCCACGTGTGGCTGTAGAGTCTGAAGTTAGGGGGGAAGGTGGGGGTTTATGGGAACTGGCACCCACGTGACCCTCAGACACCTCGCCCCCCTCCCGCCCCGAGGTTCAGGTTCGAGGAGGACGTTGCAGCAGGGTTGCGTTGCGGGGGTGGCTCGGCGGAGGCTCAGGGAACAGGCTGGGACCTGCGGCGGGACAGCGGAGAACGTTCCCTCCAGGCCCCAGGCCCCGGCCCGCCTTCTCGGCCGAATAGGGTGCGGGCCGCTGCAGCCCGGCTCTTGGAGCGCGGCTGCGGGGACCCTGTGGCTGCGGTGCCTGGGCCGTGACTTGGGGAGGCCGGGGAGGGCAGCAGGGGTGGCTGTACGTTTCGAACCGGAGGGGACGGCAACTGGGGTGGCCCCCAGTGGCGAGGGGCTGAGGCTGCCCACAATCCCGTTCTCTGCCTGGCCCCACCCCGCCGGGCATGTGCCTCTCCTTCTCCGGGCCCCCCCGGGCCCGCCTGGCCTGCACCCTGCCGGGCTGCTGCACCAGAGCCCGGCGCCGTGGCCCGAGTGGACGCGGACCCCGGTGAGCGTACGTGTGGCCGGGGCAGCTTCCCTCCTGCTCACTCGAGGCTGGGGAGCTGAGGACGCCGGGCCACAGGGACCTTCCTGTCCAGTCCGCTGGGCATTGAGGGCTCCTCCCGCCAAGATCGCCTGGCCTCCCCCTCCCCCCCGCCCCCAGCTCGCCCATGCCAGGTGCCCTCATATACCTGTCTCTCCTCTCGCTAAGTCATGGGATTTAGGGCAAACCGATAAGCTCACCCCCCTGAAGGTGTGGGTAAGTCACTGAGCAGGAGGACGTCCCTGTTAGAAACCAAGGAGCCGTAAATCCTCACCCAGAGCTGTGTCTTCTCCCTGGCGGAGGTTCCCGGGCGGACATGCTGAGTGCACAGGGCCGCATGAGTGGTGCACCCCCCAAGGCTCAGCCGCCCCTGCCCCGCCGGGCCTCCAGCCACCGCGATGGAACAGGGACACGGGCTCCCACTCCGCCGGCCGGGGAAAGGCGAGGTGCGGAGATCAGGGGTGGGGAATCACACGGCCGGGCCCCTGCGCTGTCCTGGACGGAGGCAATGAGCGGACCGGGCTCTGAGGTGCTGGTCCAGGGGCTTCCAGAAGCACCTCCCGGACACAGGGCAGGAGTGAAGGAGCTGGGATGCGGACACGGGCGTGGGCAGATTGGGGCAGCTTCTCGGCCACCGAGGCCTCACGATCCCGTGGCTGCTTGCTGTCTCCTGTCTTGGTGTCCGGCCACCGCTGGGGTGGGGGTCTGCCTTCCTCTCCCCCCGTCTGGGAGCCACGCCCCCTGAAGTCCCGCCGTGAATGTGCCAAGTCCTGTCGGTCGTCTTTACCCTCGGTGCCCCAGGCTTGCACTTCTGAACTGAAGCGGCTTCGTGCTCCCCCGGGGGATCTTTCTAGAGCAGCCACTGTGCGTGCGGTCACTGGGGACCTTCTACACACGCGGGTGCCCATCCCGCAGGTGAGGGGCCATGACCCACCTTTCAACCGCCCCCCAGGGACGCGACGTGGCGGTGGGTGGCGCTTGAAGAGCGAGGACGGCCTCTGAGCCACGTCTGTTGTGTTAGGTCTGCCGCGTCGACCTTGGTGAAGCCATCGGCCCTCCCTCCCCTCCAGCCCCGAAACCCTGGCGCCTCTGGTTTCGTAGACCATGCAGGGGGGGCGGGGATGAGGGGCATCTGCGAAGGAGCCTGGGGGTGGGGGAGTTCACGCACCCCTGCTTCGGGGTCTGGACCCCCCACAACCGCCCAACAGTGGTGATCTTCTGACAGAAGGTGGGGTGGGGCTGGGCAGGGCGAGGACTGGGGGTCTTGGGCTGACCAGCCTCTGGCTTGGTCCCAGCAAGGATGCTTTTCAAGTCCAAGCCCTGGAGGCAGGTCCTCGTACCGGCCCCACCTTATGGACAGCAGCTGAGGTCTGGACAGGGTGAGGCACTTTCTGGCTGCTAGGACAGGAGGTGAGTCCTTGCTGCCTCTGGCAGGGTCCTGGGGCTCCTTCTGAGTGGGCCCAGCTTGTTTGGCTGGGTCCTTTCTCCTCTGAACCTGGGATGGCCGGATGACTCAGCCCTGGGCTTGGAGAGAAATCCCCGAGGCCCCTCCCAGTGGGGGTGGCAGGTGTGGCCCTGGCCCCTGCCAGCTAGGAGAGCCCCGACCAAGAAGGGCAGACGTCACTCAGCAAGTCCCCACCCCATCCCCGTCCTGAGGGAATCCTGGGAGAGGGAAGCATGTGGAATGAGCAGATTCCGTGGTCCTCGTGACCCGGGAGGACAGTGGTCACACTACAGCCTTATTTCCTGCCTGGGCTTCCCCTCTCTCCCCTGCCCGACCTGGGAGGAGACCCCCACAGCTGAGCCTTGTGCCTCGTGGGGGTTGGGAATGAGGGGACGCAGGCTCCCTCCTACACCGTCCCCCCCGCCCCCTGCCGGGCCAGCAGCTGTCACGGGGCCTTCTCATCTGTGGCCTGTCACCATGGGGACCGTGGGTGGTTTGGAGCTGGGTCAGTCTGTGCTGTTGGTCCTTTTGGTCCGAGAGGCAGGGGCTGTGGGCAGGCACGGAGGCACCTGCCGTGAGGACAGGGGCGAAGCGGGAGAGCCGGGGCCCTGCTTTCAGGGACGGCGGGTCACAGCCAAGTCCCAGCCTGGAGCTTTGGGCTTCTCGCCTCAGTTTCCGCATCTGTCAAATGGGATGCTGGCACGGACCTCGTGGGGCCTTTTCACCCTGGCCCTCCCATTGCCTGTCCCCACCCAGCAGCTGGAGTGATTCCTCACCAGCCAGGGAGGGGCTCCCACAACACGCACTGGACACCTCTGTGGGCACGGGGGCCCCCACGTCATGCTGTGGGGGAACGCCTGCTCTCCAGACTTGTCCTCCAGAGTCTCACCGTCAGAACTTGAGGCCAGGACAGACCCAACCGAGGTGCCCGGAAGAGTTTCCGGAACACGGCAAGTACGGTCAAAGTGTTCAAGGAACCATCCAGTCCTGCTCAATGTGAGTGGACCCAGCATCTTTGGAAGCCGTCCGATTCCAAGGAGAAAGAAAGCTGGTTCTCAGGCCAGCTAGGCCCCCCACGTGCCCCCCTGTCCTCAGCTCAGATCATTCCTTCCCTGCCCCAGGGCCTTTGCACACACAGTTCCCTCTGGTTGCAGTGTTCTTGAGCACGGCTCCCTCCCTCCTGCCTGGGCGGAGGACCCCATGTCAAGGCGTGGCTGCCTCTCAGGCCCTCCCACGCCACAAGCCCCGCGGGGGCAGCAGTTGGGTCTTCCTCGCTCACTGCTGTCTCCTCCAGGGCCTCAGATGGAGGCTGGCACTGAGTAGGTGCTCTACGAATACTGTGGAATGAATAATGAGTGTGGTGGCGATTAGAGGCAGTGTGGCCATCAGGGCACCAAGCTGAGAAGTCCTGGTGATCGCCGCGGAAAGAACAGCTCCCAGCCTCTGTTCCTCCCTCTGCTGCATGAACTGCCCCTGAACTCAGTGGTTCTCAGCTCTGGCTGGACATTAAACACTTGGGGAGCTTATAAAACTACCGATCCCAGGGCGTCCCCCTCCGCTTGGATATAGTCCCAGCGGGCCTCCACAGGTATGTTGGAAACGCCCTCAGGTGATTCTAACGTGCAGGCTTTATCTCGATTCTCTATGCGTTGGAGGGGCACTTAGGTTAATTGTCAGGTTCTGCAGGCCCCATCAACCATTTACTCTTGAGTCTGAATTAGAAGAGGAACCCATTGATGTTTCCTAATACTTGTCTGGGTGGGAGAGAGAAAAAAGAAAGGTAGTTTGAGGACAGGAAGTCCTTGAGGGGTGTGTCTGATTCCGGGGAGGATGATTTCGGGAGTTGGGGGTGAGCGGGAAGGCGTAGGGGAGGGTGTTCCTGCCTTCCAGATATTTCTCAAGGCCAGACATAGGATGTGGCCGCCTCTTCCAAAGGGGAGCTAACCCGTCCTGCCCAGTGTGAGCAAACTGAGTTGCCCAGGGCCGAGGCTGACGACCACTCGGTGACCGTCGGGATACCCCGGACGGCTCATTCTAGCCCTTGAGACCCGCGGTGATCCCCCGGTCGTGCAGGTCTGTCCGCAGCGCCCTAGCTCACCTGTGAGCTGAACTTCCCAATGACCTGCAGCTGTGTTTGTTGAAGCAGCTAGCAGGGCAGTTCCTGAATCTGGGGCGGGGCCCCCGAAACTGCAGGGCAGGGCCGGGTGGCTCTATGCCCACTGGTCTCAGATCTCTGCCCCAGAAATGGGCATCGTTACCCCATGTGAACAGACAGTTGATCTGTGTGTGGAAACGGAGTCTGAATGTGACAAATCAAAAACAGCAGAGAGTTCAATGAATTTTGTCATTTTAAAATTCAATAAAATGCGCCTGAACTGCTGTGTCCTTTCTCTTGGTGTTAGGTGACGCTGGTGGCTGGCACGTGGTACGGCCCGGCGGGTCAGCCTGGACAGACGGGCGGGGCCCTGGGGAGAGCAGTGTGGCCCGGTCCCCAGCGCCTGGACTGGGTGTGGGAAAGGCCCTCTGCCCATCCAAACCACTGCAATGAACTCCCTCTGGGCCTGGTCAGTGGTGAGCACTTTGCTGCGGGCAGAGTTGGGACCCCGCCCCTTCTCCCTGTGAGCAGGGTGTCAGGATCTCTCAGGTTCTCCAGCTGCTCCCTGCCGCTGGTCTGGAGGTCCCCAGGGCACCCAGGCCAGTGCAGAAGAAGGCAGGGCTGGGGTCCAGGGGTGCCTGAACGGGGCAGATGCAGACTCGGAGCCCCAGAGGGAGGGACACAGGGCATCTCAACGCCTGAGCTGTGCGCCTTCAGAACCGGCTCCGGTCTGGGGCGGGCTGGGGGACAGGCCAGGAGGAGCTGCTGAGCTCACAAAGCTGCAGCAGGTGCTCGGAGCAGAGAGGGAGAAAGGCACGTGACCGGGGGCTTGGCTGCTTCTCAGAGACGCCCGACTGATGGACCCATTTCGCAGCACTTGAAACCGAGGCACCACGGGTCACAGGAAAGCCGGGGAGGGAGGCGGGGCCTGGAGGGGGCGGGGACGCGGGGCATTTCCTCACTGCCACCCAAACCTGCTTTTCCGGCAGTGCTGGAGGTGGGGAGGGGTCTGGACTGGGCAGGCAGGGCCTTCCCCAGAGGGTTTCGCGGGCGGCGGGCGTCATCTGTGTTCTGTTTACTCACATCCACGGGCCGGGCAGGGCCAGGGTGGGGTGGGGGGAGCCTGACTCCAGAGCCCCACCTCGCAGCCTCACTCGCAGAGCCTCACCTCCCGCAGGAGGCGGGAGGTGGGGGGGGGCAGTCACCTGCCCTATTGCTTTGTTCGTGCGTGGCACCCGCAGGCCAGGACCCAGCCCGGGCCCGGGTCCCCTCCCTCGCTTCCGGCCCCCAGCGCACCCCTGCGTGGGCGGCTTTCCTGCATCCACTCATTACTCCTGTCCACCTGGGTCCCCAAGCCAGGTAAGGTCGTGACCCTGCCCCGAGGAAGGGGCCCTCCCTGACTCAGGCACATCTCACCGAGTGGCCCTGGGATGCCTACACTCCTGGATAGGCCACCCGAAACCAGCCCAGCCTGGGTGCCCGTGGGGCTGGCACGTGGTCAACGTGTGTCGCTGCTTCAGAATCAGCCTTTTCTGGCGACGAGTGTGAACTCGGACACCGACTGGCGGGTTGTTGGGGGACCAGATAGAACGGGGCAGGTCTGTGGTGATCCACCCGATGGGGGGGGGGTTCCCTCGGCCAGAAAGGGAGGGGCAAAGACGTGCAGGAGGTCTGGGGACCAGGCTTGGCCATCCTGGGCTCACCCGTGCCCTCACCTGCCCCAGGGGCGAAGCTGGCACGCCTTCCACGGCCCTTCCGGTGCTTTCCCTTGCCCTAGGGCCCCCGTGTCCCTGTAGGTATGCATGATCCACAGCACAGGAGACAGTGGCACAGTGCCTGGCTCATGCTGTGTCCCCAGCCCCCTCAGCCCAGCCCAGACGAGGGCCGCCACTCCCGCAGACACAGGCACGCGCTGCCTTTTACGTGCACGGACCCTGCCCGGCGGGTCCCCCTTGAGGCGAAGCCCAGAGTTTGGAGTCTGTCTACAGAGGCTCTGTGCGCTCGGGGCGCGCGGGGCGTGGTCGGCTGGGGGATGCGCGTGTTAGTCACCTGACACGGTGTCGTCTGCCCAAGGCAGTCCAGTGTATGGGTTTGCTGCTTCACCTGTCCATTCCTCTGCGATTTATGGATCATTTGCTGCATCCTGGGCTGGCCTGGGCCTGGGGGGGCGGCGCCCTGTCTTTGGAACACGCTCTGTGGGGGAAGGGAGGGGGGTGGGGGAGGAAGGGGTGGGTGGGCCTGTGTGGAAAGACGGAGCAAGACCTTAGGAAGACCTGGGGTCGAGGTGGACAGGCCCCCCGGGCCCCCGGCACGCCTCCACCAGGGTAGCCTGGCTTGTGCCACAGAGCTGACGGGCCTTCGGAGTCAGTGGCTCGTCACAGGCTCGTCTCTGACACTGGGGCCAAGGGCTTTCATTCTGGTCACCACTGTCTGACCTCGGCCAGCCTTCCCGTGCGTCCCTTTATTTCCACGGCCTCTTCCCGAGCAAGGGGCCGTGTTCTCCGGCGGGAGGGGGACAACGCGCACCCTTTGGGCCCCTGCGCCAGCCTGGAGTCACGTGGGGCGCTTGGGCCTCCTCAGTCCTCAGGGGGCACGTGAGGAGGAGATGCAGCCTGTACGGTTGTAGGGGTGCAGGCGGAGGGGAGGGCTTCAACCGGGTGGCTCGGCCGGTTAAGCGTCTGGCTCTTGGTTTCGGCCCGGGTCGTGATCTCTCCGTGTGTGGGATCGAGCCCGCGCGTCGGGCTCTGCGTTGACAGTTCAGAGCCTGGAGCCTGCTCTGGATTGTGGGTCTCCCTCTTTCTCTCTCTGCCCCTTCCCCCGCTCACGCTCTCTCTGTCTCTCAACATAAATCAACATCAAAACAGAAAAGAAACCCGCGCCCGCCGTCCTGATCTCCCCAACAGGCACCCCTTCCAAACTGCTTAGTTCCGGAGTTCGCTGTTCTCTGACCACCCAGTAAGGGCCCCGTAAACAGCAGCTCTGGTTTGAGTCACGGGCTCGAGAACGTCACTCTTCAAGGTCGTGCGGCGACGCCTCTGGCCAGTGCTGGTCTCGGCCGGGCTCCCCCGTGTCTCTGGGTCCCGTCAGGCCGGCCTGTGTCTGTGCTTCTGCCGGTGCCTGCCCCGTGAGGTCTCCTCCTCCTGCGGCCGGCGGGCTGTGTCATCACAGCCCAGGTCGGGACGGGGGGGGGAGAGCCTTGAGTGCTCGGGTCTCTCAAAGTCGAGGCTTGAAGCTGGCACCGTCCCTGGGGTGCCTTCTGGTCACAGGGCTCGTGGATGGTGAGCCCAGGGCCACGAGCGCCGGCCGGGTCAGGGCAGCTTCTCTTGATGGCGGAGACGGGGGTCACAGTTCAGAGAGCGTGGGTGCAGGGAGGCATGGGGCACTGGGGTCACCATCGGCCCACCACGGGGGGGGGGGGTCTAGCCCCCCCCCTTTCCTTTGTTTTCACAGCCGAGCAGGAAGCCCAGCCCTGCGGGATACTCCCCCTGCCTCGGGCACCGGGACTCAACTTTGAGAGTCTCTGTCAGGGGCTTTCCAGGAACTCACTCCTGCCCCTTGTGCCCTCCGCTCACGTTATGCCAACAGGAGAGGTTTGCGTTTGGCGCACGAGGGAGGATTTTCCTTTAAAGTCATCTGTGAGCCTTGAGAGCTGGTGTCGCCCCGGGGCCCCGGCAGGGCTTGGCTCTCAAGCCAGACACATCTCTCTGCTGTTTTGTTCGTCCCTGCTGGCCAAGGGCCTGTGGGCCTTCTCTCTGCAGTGATCTGTCCGTCCTCACAGCACGTGTGGGGGTGGGGAGCGAAGGCTCAGGTGAACACAGGGGTGGTAGTGGGGAGCACCGTTCCCGAAGGGCTCCCCGGCCGCACCCAGGTGGGTCTCGCTGAGGTGACAACCCCCTCCCTGCGTACCTCCGGGGACCCTCACGGAGGACCCCCCCCCCCCACCCTGGCCGGCAGCTTTCCTGGTGGGTTCTTGGGCCCAGGCCTCCCCTCCTGGTCCCTGCCCTGTGGGTAGAGCCCTGGGAGCACTCGGTTGGTTGGGGAGCACCTGTCACCCCCAAACTGGCTTGGATACACGGACTCGCCCCGCTGGGTGACACTACCGTGAGCTGTGGGGCAGGGTGGACGAGGGGCAGTCCCTGAGTGCCCGGCCGTCGGGGCCCAGCGGGCTCAGGACTCGTGCTGGGAAGTGGACAACGGCCCTGGGTTTTTCTAGCTTCTTTGCTTTTGAAGGAGGTTAGGGGTGTGGGGCCTCAGTTTGGGGTTGCATAAGGAGTCTGCGGGGGGACATTCTCTTCTGGGGGCTGTGCCGTCACCCCGTGGCACAGCCCCACTCCCCCTCGGCCCCTCTGGGGGCCTCGCGCACTTCCTGCAGGGCCCTCCCTCACGTCTAACCAGCTGGACCCCCTTCACGACCGCGGGACGCACAGCGGGGGCGTGGGGAGGCCGTGGCGGGAGAGCTGAGAGCTGGGCCCTGCGCCTGGACTCGATACCCCGGAGCTTAGGGAGGGCTGCGGCCGTGAAGCCTTCCCTGTCTTCTTCAGATAAAGCGAACAGACAAGGGCACGAGATAGGGAGGAGAGAGCCGGGACACCTCTGCGAGGCAGGAGGGGACAGCAGTCGTGCCCCGCTGGGGCGACTCAGAGCGCCACGGCTCCTGGGGGGCTGAAGGCACAGGGCGGACGCGGGTCCTGGAGCAGCAGCCGCTGAAAGCTGAGCGGGTGTCGTTTGAGGGCACAGACTTGCCATCGGCGGAGAAGGAAACCCTGGGGACCCGATGCACCGCGCGGCGATCACAATTAACGCTGCGCTCCGAGCTCCAAAGTTGCTGAGAGACTGGATCTTAATTGTTCTCACCGCCAGAGCGTAAAAATGACGTGACGCCATGGACGCGGTAGCTGGCACCATGGTGTGGTCATACGACGCCGCGTGAGCCTATCAAAGAGATGCTTCCTACACCCTGAACTTGCACGACGTTATATGGTATGTGTCAGTTCAAAAACGGAAGCTGACGGGCGCCCGGGGGGCTCAGTCAGCTGAGCGTCCGACTTCGGCTCAGGTCATGATCTCGCGGTTCGTGGGTTCGAGCCCCGCGTCCGGCTCTGTGCGGTGGGCGCAGAGCCCGCTTCGGATCCTCTGGCCCCTCTCTCTGCCCCTCCCCCACTGGCACTCTCTTAGGAATCAATAAACATAAAAAGGAAGGAAGCTGAGTGCACCTGGGAATAGGGACGGGGGCGGAGTCTCTAGATAGAACAGTTCCACGGAGGTTGCAGACGAAGAGTCAGGGGCACCTGGGGGACGGAGTGTCCTTGCACAGGAGTCCGGGAGCCAGGGCGCTGGGAGGGCAGGGGCAGAGGGCCACCTCGCAGCCACCCGTGTTTCCCCGGGAGTGCTCCTCTCTTGGTCCTCAGGGCAACGTCCTGGCCTCTTTCCACGCAGCTCGGCAGGGGCCGCGGGAGGGGCATGAGCTTTGGGGCAGACGGGCCTGGGTCCTGTTGCTGTTGGTTCTCTGTCTCAGCTTTGTCTTCTGGAAAATGGGTCTAATGATGTCCGTCTTATCATCGTTTTCATGATTAAAAGAGGATATATGACACCTGGCATGTTTATTACTCGGCTCAGGGTAAGTTCTCAGTGAATTGTAATGACGTCATCACCACTGTCACCACCAACACCATCGTCATCACCCTCAGCACCATCACTGTCATCGCCATCGGGGGCGGTCCCATCTGGCAGGTGGGCATGAGTGGCAGGAGGGCGCCGGGGTCCTGGGATGGGCAGGGCACCGTGGACGGGCTCTCTCTGCAGCTGGCGGTCGCTGCGGTGCCTGAAGTGTGAGGGGCGCCCGTGAAGGTGAAACCCAGGGCAGCACGAGCCGGGGGCTGTGGCCGTGCCACCAGTCGATTCACAGGCAGGTGTCAGTGCCAGGTTTGACCGTGGCCAGCTTGGGGCTGTGGGTTGAACTTCCAGGCCATCCTGGTTCTTCTTCGGTGCCGACATGGGGTCCCCTGGGGCCCTGGCGGAATGGTGGGTGGGCCGGCAGTTTCCACGTTCTTGCTGCTGATGCTCTGGTGCGGGGTCAGGGCGGTGGCCCCGGGGCCCGTGGGGTGGCCCGGTGCATGTGCGCCATGGCTTCGTGGCCAGCAGTGGCATCGGGGACCTCGGGCCCAAGCTCACGCAGGTACACCTGTAGTCCCTCAGGGGGGCTGGCTGGGTGCCCAGTGTCTGCTAAAGGAAGGTGACGATGGGGACGACCGTGGCAGATGTGTGTTCTCGTGCCTCACTCTCTTGTGTGTGGGTGGGCTGGCCGCACGGTTGTGCCAACCGTAGGCGGGCAAAGCCCCTTTAAATGAATTCCCATGCGCCCCACGGCGGGACCTGGCTGATTGCTCAGGTTGCCTGCTGGAGTTGCACCTGTTCTAAATTGTGATCAGGCTAAATTGGACGGAAGAACATGCAAATACAGTGGGAGCTTTTCAGCAAATTAGCAAGCGGACGGGCGGAGGGGAGGCTCGCTTGGAAGGGGGCGGGCTGGCACCTCCTGACTCGTCGCCGAGGCGGTCAGACTTCGACAGCGGGCCCCCACGAGTGCGGCTTTTAAAGGGGGAATTATTTCAGCTACATTTCCTAGATTTCTGAGGCTGCCTAAAAAAGCCGAGAAGAGATACTTCCCTGCTGTTTTCTCCCCTCACATCGAACGGGTAAGAGTTGAAAAGCCTTTTCCTACTGACGGTCCGTAGAGACTCTCCTTCGTCAGCCCTTGATTGATCACAGAGCACGGAACGGCAACGTGCTTTGGACGGTGTGGAGGGTGAGTTATTTTGGAGAACACATGGTCATCGTGTTCGGGAAGCAGGTGTTGTGCTCCATTCGCGTGTGGAGCCACGCTGGGTGATGTCTTACAGACACAGATGACACCCAGGTGCTGCTTTAGGGGTCAGCTATCCATGAGAGGATACACGCGTGGGGACGTGCGAGCCAAGAGGATCCGCGGTAACATGACGCCAGGCGCGCGCACGGAACAGGGCCGCATGTAGTGGGCGTCCAGTTCCTTGCCCGGGTACCAGGACCTAGCCTGTTGGTCAAGGCCAAAGGCATGGCTGGGATGCCCGGTGGGGACACCAGACATGGCAGTTGTCATTTGAGGCAGGGCGAGGAGACGGCCAACGTTGTCCCCGTCCTCTGTGACGCCCACCTCCCCTCCCCACGCTGCACTGCCATCACTGATGTCGCACGTTCGTTGCCTATCCTTATGGTTTTTAGTGTATTTTTTCTAAGCTTCACATCTCGGGTACTTTGTCTGACACCCTCCTCTGTTTTGACTTTCCCTTCTCTCCTCTTGCCCTCAGGGTCACTGCACATGTCAATGCCGGAGGGATGAGCTCGCCTTTGTGAGTTTCAGGGTAGTTTCCCAGCTGAGGCTTCTGCTGCTCTCCGAATGGCTGAGGGTGGTGGCAAGGCATCGTCGGTGCCCGCCCCTTCTGAGAGACACAGGGACGGGACACTGGGCTGACCTGAGGTCTGTCTCCCTGTAATGGCGTCACTATGTGTCAGTCCTCTGATCTCAGAACTCAGCTAATCTCCTTTGGCTCATACTTGTTTCCAGATATGCCAACAGCAGCCTTTCCCCGAGTCCCTGAGGATGTGCAGGTGCCTTTGGGAAGACACAGCCATCAGGTAGTGACCTCCCTGTGGCTTGGTCTGCACCTGTGTACACCTGCTGAAGCAGGGCTGTGGGAGTTGGCGGTGTTAACCATCTTGCTGAGGGAGGGTCGGACTGCAAACAAGAAACTTTTTTTTTATTCCCCGGGATGGAATGTGGAGGCGGAAAAATCACATACAAATTAATGTAGCTAATTAACAAGTCTGTGTTGGCCAATGTCCATCATTTTCTATGCCTGTCGTCCTGCAGCAGGTGAGTGGAGGTTAAAGCAACAACAATGGCAAGGACAGCAACACACAACACAGACCCTGCTGAGACATCCATCCTGTCCTCAAGGGTGTGGCATTTTTAGGGGGTCCTCCAAGGTTACCGCCCTGGTTGGAGAGCTCCGGTGTATCAGCTTCACAGCTGAAATAGACAGCCGGAAGCCTGGGGCGCTGGGGGAGATCGGAACCAAGACATCTCCAATCCTCGATGAGGGGAGGTGAGAAACCAACCCCCCAAAGCTGCACGCAGTGTCTTCTGCACAGTACAGATCCCTGTCTGCACTGGGGGATGATGGTCCATTTGCTCCGGGTCCCCAGTGGTGCTGCAAATGTGTAGCCAGGCACTGTTCCTGGCACGCCTGGAAGCTTTGAGCGGTGTAAATTACAGATGTGTTTTAGTGGATCTGTGTCTCTGAAGGTTTTGCTTCCTTTGCATAAAATGGTTTCTTTCTCCATTCCTCATTTGCTGGGGGACATGCTGGTCTTTGCAAGCACTGGGCATTAGAAGGACAACAAAGTTCTGGAAGAAAAGGGCAGGAGAAGTCTTTGGGTCAGTCCCGAAGCTGTGCTCTTCTGGGTACCACCCTGAGGTTGCATCATCCACCCCGGCTCTGATGAAGTCCCACCTGGCACCACTTCAGGTTAAATCAACTTGGCCAAGGGCTTCCAGCTTCCAGAGAAGGTTTTGTTTCACCAATCTTCCTGCTGATTATGAACGTCAGAAAAAATGGAAACAATAGTTATTTGAAGGCATTGGAAAATGACATAAAGTAGACAAAAAAACCCAGGAGGGGTGTACTTTGAAAGGAGTTTGAAAGAAAGTTTTCCTCCTGAGGGCCCTCCCCAGACCCCACAGAGGGATGGGCTCCAGCAGAAGATGGCAACATTGGGTGGAAAGGTCAGAGGCTGGAATTTGGCATTGCCAGAATGCCTGGAAACTTAGGAAGAATTCTCAGAAAAGCCACATAGGGAGAAACCCCTTAACTGGACACCATCTCCAGTCCAGTCTTTGGCTAATCCCTGAAGTTCTGAAGTGTGCATGTGCAGACCAAGACTCCATAAACCCCAGAAGCAGCAGCAGCTGTATGGGGAAAGAGCTAATGGAGAGTCCAACACCTGGTTGGTGCTGGGAAGAGGTTTGGAGCTCATGTCTCTCCAGTGAGAGGACTTATGTGTGCTGAAATAAAATGACTTAATTATGCAGTCAGAAGACAGAAGAATTCTGTATTTGAATTGCATGAGAAAACTATTAACCTAGAATTGTATACCCAGCTAAACTGCCATTCAAGCATGGTGGCAAATGTAGACGTTTCAGATACAAAAAACTGAGAGACTCTCATGGAAGGATTCTAGTTGATGGTTTTAGGAAAGATCTATATCAGAAGGGATTGAAGTGGACCAGGATTTTGTGTTACTTGGGAGCAGGGGAGAGAGGGGTACATGCTGAAATTTGAAAAAGGTAACTCAAGATGGATGGAATAAAAGGATTTTTACAAAAACCTTTAATTGACACAAAATGACATAGCAGAGGAGAATAAAGGCACAGAGAAACAGGGCAAATGAATACACCAGATCTTGGGAAATGCGCTAGTTTTGAACCATAGAGGTCTGCAGTCTTATGGGGGATCTAAGGCAAAGACCACCCCACCCGTGGGGGGTGGTGAGGTCTCTCAAATAGTCACTGATTTTATCCAACCAATGGTCCTTGGCAGAGGTCAATTTTGGGTAGGGCGAGAGAGTTTTAGAGGCACGTCTTGCCTGCAGTGAGGGGGCAGCAGTGGCTGGGACCTTGAGCAAATGGATCTTGGACTTGGGGAAGGAGGCGTGCTCTCTGGGGCGGTGGGTGACTGATCGTCTCCTGTGGGAGGCAGATGTAGCTCACATCGGGTTCCCGCCAAGTGCCCAAGCCCCCAGTGAGATCCTGTGGCAGGTTACAGATTCCGCTAGACATCCCCATCCCTGAGGGGAACCGAGGGAGGGGCCCGTGCCCTTGGGTGGTGCAGAGTGGCACAGGAGCCTGACACCGAGGTGCCGGCACGCGGCCTGCACAAGCGGCCAGCAGCATCTCGGGTCATGCAGGCTAAGGGGTGCGCCGCCCAAGGGCTCAGCTACCCTCGGGGCCACTATTTAGGGAGAGCAAGCCTTTCCCAAGGCCTGGGAGGGTGTCTGTAAGTGGGTAGACTCAGGGTTTGGGGATTTGGACATCAGAGGGAAGACGGGCTTTCACGCTAGCGATGTCGGGGACATTTGGGTCCAGGAATGAAGGGAGCCATCATTTGGTCTGTGTCCTGTGTCCTGACGTGGCATTGTGCCCCAGCAGCCCCCATCTCACCATTTACCCCACGGAGGGGTGGTCGTGTGGCTTTAGAACCAGAGCCCCTGTGCTCTGCTTGTGAATCCGGGGCCGGGCACCTTAAACAGTCAGCACCTGGCGTTTCCCTGCATAAAAGCCTGGGTCAGGGCTGGGTACTCAGTCCAGAACTGTGAGGTGCAGGAAGAGGCGTCTGGGGCTCTTTCTCACCCTTGGAAGAGCATGTCCCAAGGTGACCTTTCTCCCTCCTCCTCGGACACCATCACATATGGATCTGGCTTGCTTCAGCTGCCTGGCTGTCAGCGTGAGGACAAAGCCCACACATAGAACAGGGTCGGGCTGGGGACACCTCGCAGAAACGCCTCCTCCCTCCCTCTGGATTTCCCTGGCCCTGGCCAGTGGGGGTGGCTTTTCTGTCACCCGCAGCTGAACGCTTCCCACCTGGTACGCAGGCGTGAGAGCGTCCATGCAGTTCATCGCTCGTGACAGGCCTGACCTTAGATTCTGTGAGGGCTGTCCCAGTGTGACCTCCAGGAATGGTGATCAGAATAATTAAAGTGGACCAGCCAGGTGGCAGGTCGATCACTTGCTTGACCTTGGAGCCCTCCGCCATAACCCCAGTGGTCCTGTTTGGAGTCAGTGCCCTGCGCGGAGGAGGTGGAGGTAACGGGACTGGCCTGTACCGACGCTGGGTGCTGGGGGAGGCGGGGGTCAGGCCGTGGACGGGCCGAGCAGGTGTCACTGCCACCATCCACACCCCCCCGGAAATGGGGTCCCAGAGGCCGGGGCCCCTGGCCCAGGGCAGAGCTGGGGTTCAGCTCAGAGCTTCAGATCCTGCAGCCCGGAGCCAGCCGGTCTCTGGGACCAGGGCGGCCCTCTGTGGCCTGTGAGTCATTAATCAGCCACTCCAGTGAGCAGGTGCTCCGGCTCAGGTAACCAGAGCCATCCCTGGGGAGACCTGTTCAAACATTCATGCACTTGGCCTGGGGGTTCTTGGACGGTAGGCCTCCGGCGACTCGTGTTCGGCCCTGCCCCGCCGTTGTCATGCCGTCCTGTCTGCGCACGCCCCTCCTGCTTTACTCCTTGGTTTCGTCCTTTGACTCGTCATTCAGCAGCTCAAGCCCACGCGCCACCCCCAGACTGCACCCGGATCGGTCCTTTGCAGAGCTCACGGTTGCTGGGCGAGGGTTGAGTTACGACGCAGAGGGTGCTGGGCCCACGGCCGGCTTCTCAGCTCTTTCGTGAGGTCACAGCCTACTTGCAAGGTCCTCCCCCACCCTGAGGTCGACCTGAGCCGTCACTCTTGCCACCGTCCAGGGCCCCAGAGTCGGTGCAACCTGGCAGATGTGGTCAGCACGTGGCCGGCGTTCGGGTCAGCGCGGGCAAAATGCGGTTGGGGCAGACCAAATAGGCCTGCCTCCTCTTTGGGGTGGCCGAGGCCTCACTGGGCACCTCAGAAGGGACCGGGCTGAGCTCTAGGTGGCGGTTGGGAGGTGGGACATCTGCCCCAGTGTGGCCTGGACTCACTGTGAGCCTCTCCGGACCTCGGTTTCCTCGACTGAGACTTGTGCACCAAGTGGGTTCAGAGGAAACGTGATGGAAAAGCACAAACTCGCTTTCAAAAAAACTGCACCCACGCACAGCCACACTCACACAAGCGTGTGCACCCACCCAGACGCGCGTGTGAACGTGTGCTTGCACAATGCGCTCACACACAAACACGTGTCCACACCCCCACACAAGCATGTGCACAGACGCAGACACACGCAAACGTGCTTGCACACATGCACACTCACACACACACACACGCTCCAGGGTGCTCCCAGCTCCCGGGTTGGAAACCCCTAGGGAGATCATAGTTTTCAAGTCGTGGGCATATGCTGTTAGTGGGTCATGAAATTAATGAAGTGAGTTGGCACCGGTGTCCTTTCTTTAAAAAAAAGTGTGTTTCTTTTTTAATGTCTAATCATTTTTGAGAGAGAGACAGAGCGCGTGTCGGGGAGGGGCAGAGAGAGAGAGGGAGACACAGAATCGGAAGCAGGCTCCGGGCTCTGAGCTGTCGGCACAGAGCCCGACGTGGGGCTCGAACTCACCAACTGTGAGATCCTGAGATCGCGAGATCGTGACCCGAGCCGAAGTTGGACGCTTAACCGACGGAGCCACCCAGGCACCCCATCTATCGGATTCTTGAGTCCCCGTGAGTCAGGGGCGGGCCGGGCAGAGAGCACTCCTCCCTTAGAGCTGAGCACTGAGCCGTGGGGTGGCTCCCCTGGGGCCCCGGGGCAGGGAACCCAAACGCAGGAAAGTTACTCTTTCCCTGAGGTCTAAGGCGCAGGCTCCCTGTTCCCGTTTTTCTTGTTCTTTTTGGTAAGGCTCCCTTTTAGGGCTGCGGCGTCTCCCCTCCCCTCGCCTCTGCTGAAACGTTAGCCAGAGGGGCCCCTTCCAACCTCTCCAGTAATCACTCTAATTAGCAGACATGCTTCCTTCCCTGTGGGAAGCTGGGCGGGCTGGGAGCCGTTTAGCCCGGGCGCAGCGCGCTCCTCCCCTCTCTGCCGCCAGGTCTGCGAGCATCCTGCGTCTCGAAGAGGGTCCGTGTGCCAACCGCCCTCTGCCAGCCCGCGGTGGTTCTTCCCTTTTGCCAACAAGCGCAGCCCAATCTGGCTCGGTGTCTTGAGCTCTTCCGGGACTCAGACAAGAAAAAGTAAGGATTCCATTGTTTTTCCCCCTGAACTTTCCGGCCTCATTCTGTTCCGCCGTATTTGTTTCTGTGCCAAAACCGCAGCGCGTTGTTTCGTATCTAGAGTGTGCAAAACAACTTCTCCCTCACTACCGTTTTCCCAAACGGTTTCAGGCCTGAAAACGATTTCCTATTTTTACGCTGCGTGTGTCCGACGGTCCTGTGCCCCTCGTCCCCCTGGCCTGTCCCTGCCAGCACGCCTGCCCGTGTAGTATCCGGGGCGTGGCCCGTGACCCGGTCCCCCATGCTGTGGTTGGTGGACAGCGGAGTGGCTTCTGACTTGTGGCTCTTATGGGACGTGCTGCTGGGGGCGTGACTCCGCGTCCCCAGGGCCCTCGGGACGGAGTGGCTGCGGCTGGGGCCTGCCGGGCTCAGCCGCACGACGACCGCAGCTCCATTCACGGTCCTGTCCGCGGTGACCTGGCTGTGGGTGCTGCCCCCTGGTGTGTGCTTCCCCGGCTGTTGGCGAGCTGTGCCTCGTCCCCGCGCTCAGAGTCCTGCATTCAGCCCCCTGGACGTCTTTGCCCACGTCCTTCCTGTTTTGGCCTTTCGCTCTGACTTCTGGAATTCCTCGTATTGGCGGTTCTTGATGGAAGCCCGTTGTACCCCCCGGGGGACGTTTGGCAGAGCGGCTCTGATGGCTCCAGCCCCCTTGGGCTCCCAGGGTCGTGGCTGTTCCTGCAAACACTCGCACGTCCAGTTATCGCCCCCAGCGTGGCTGCCAGGCCTGCTCCGTGGGCGTCCAGTTCTAGGTCACAGGATTGGCCCTGGGCCACCACTGGTCAGGCTTCCTCCTCCGTGTTCCTCCCTTGGGCTGGGATCTGACCCTCAACGGCAGAGGAAGGGGCTGGGGTCACTGCCACATGCAGGTGACCAGCTCAGGCTGCACGGGCTCTGGGAGAGGCAGCCTCCACCAGGCCACCTGTCATCTCGTCCCTTCACCCTCGGGGCAGGAAGGATCCGCCCAGGTGTCTCGGCTCGTGCTCTGGCCTCCTCCCCCAACAAAGGGGTCTACCCCACTGTGACGGCCATGTCCACCCACCAGAGGAGGGCTAACGCTTCTCAGGCTAGAAAGTCACCTTTGGGAATGGCGGCACACCTGCGATTTACCTGTGGCTTGGGGATTGTTGCCAAGGCCACCCCCAGGGGCTCGGTGAACACCCAGTACGGCACAGCGTAAACCACGTCACCGCCTGGACCCCAGGGCAGGGCAGCGTGGGGCTTTGATGCAGAGATGCTGGGAAGGGGGACTTGAGGGACCACAACCCACAGCCACTCCTGTCAATTAGCCTGTCTTCGAAATGAGATGTGGGAGCTCACCGTAATGCGAGTGTTCTTGGAAGCATGGATTTTCTGATGTCGTTTTGCTGACAATAGTGTTTACCTGGTATCAGTCAATGAGGGATGGGGGGGTGGCAGGAACATCCATGTCAGGTTCAAGGATGTAGGGGGCGGGGGTGACAGGAAGGAGCAGGGATGGCAGGTGGGAGAGTAGGTGGCGGTCAGCATAAGGGCTCCTGTGTGCCAGTGGGAGGGGACGGATCCCGACGCCCCAGGAGGGAGACACCTGTGTGCTGTCCAGGTGTGGGGTGGGGGAGGGCTCCTCGCGCCCGGGGAGAAGGGGCTTCTCTAGCACAGGAAGCATCTGGGACCCCCTACTTCCTGGGCTACCCCATAGATACAGCCCCAAAGGGAAGCTGGCATGGGCACGGAGTAAACCGTGCATTTATAAAATGGTAGCCGTGCCATAAAGGTTTTATTTTATACCTCTTTCTTTCTTCTTTCTTTCTTTCTTTCTTTCTTTCTTTCTTTCTTTCTTTCTTTCTTTCTTTCTTTCTTTCTTTCTTTCTTTCTTGTTTATTTATTTTTGAGAGACAGAGAGAAGGAGACACAGAATCCGAAGCGGGCTCCAGGCTCCGAGCAGTCAGCGCAGAGACTGACGTGGGGCTCGAACCCATGCACCGTGAGATCCTGACCTGAGCTGAAGTCAGACGCTTAACCGACTGAGCCATCCAGGTGCCCCTCTTTTACACCTTTGAGTCATTAGCCATGAATTTTCTCCCAACAGCAATTAGTTCTATGCTAATGCAGGAGGTGCTAATTTTTGTACTGTATAAAACTGCCACCCAATTAAGTTTGCGCAAAAGAGGCGTAACAGAACCCAGGATGACTGAGCGCTCATCCTTTGCTGTAGGAGTGACTCCTGCCTCGGGCTTTGAAGAAGCTCCCCGGCCCTCATCCTGCGGGGCTCTGGCCCCGGGGCCCCCCGGCATCTCCTCCCACCCAAGCTCACAGCTCTGTGTCCGGAGAATTACCCCTGGCATCTGGGTGCTGACAGCCACTGAGCCCAGCTGTGGACCTGACGTCGTCTGCCCCTTCCTGCAAAGGCCAAGGTCACCTCTCGCTCTAGGGCTTTCCCGGGCACATGGGTGATGGGGAGCGGTTCGGGGAGCCGACCCTCGTCCCGAGGGCGGCAGGGTGCTGAGAGGGGCCACCACCGGCAGGGGACCTCCACTCGCGTCCCCTTCCCTGCTGTCCTTGTCTGCTCGGGCTGCCACACCGGGGGGTGGGGATGCCCCAGCCACAGTGCTTCCTGTCAGTTCTGGAGGCTGGAAGGCTGAGATCAAGGTGCCCACCGATTCGGCATCTGGCGAGGACTCTGGCTCGCTGTCCTCACCTCCTCCTCTTCTCACAAGGGCTCAAGCCCTACGGGACCAGGGCCCCAGTTCACCTTGTCACCCCTCACAGGCCCCATGTGCACACAGAATCACACTGGGGGTGAGGGGCTTCGGTGTGCGAGTTTTGGGGGGCACAGTCAGGCCACAGCACCCGCCCCACGGCAGAGGGACCTCTGGGGTCTCCCACTGCCTCGCCATGGGGCTGCTTCGGGTCTGGTTTAGGGGACCTTGAGCTTTGCTCACCGAGGGCGACTGTGTCTGCGGCTCCCCACATTTGCTCAATTTCTCAGATTTGCAGACGCGTGTGTCCCTCCTGGCGGAACCTCTCAGAACGATTCGGCCCCAAGGAGCCTCCAAAGGCACAGGCCCAGACTGAGCCAGAGCCAAACCACGTGGCTGCCCCGAGGCCCTCCCCGCTGTGCCCCCACCCCTTCCTTGCAGGCTTTCTCTCCTCCTCCTTGCGTCTGCCCCCCCAGAGGATACTCGCAGGCTCTGTGCTGGGAGGGGTTCCCCCATCACTCCAGCCCCTGCCGCCCCCCGCCGCTATCCCCTGAATAAAGTCTGTCCTCCCCCAAGTCTGCGTTGTGTTTTCTTTTTTTAATGTTTATTTTTGAGGGACAGAGAGAGACAGACTGCAAGCGGGGGAGGGGCAGAGAGAGGGAGACACAGAATCTGAAGCACGTTCCAGGCTCTGAGCTGGCAGCACAGGGCCCAATGCAGGACTCGAACTCACGAACTGCGAGATCGTGACCTGAACTGAAGTCGGACGTTCAACCGACTGAGCTGCCCAGATGCCCCTGCATTTTGTTTTTTATTTGACGCCCGTCAAAGGGCTTCTCATGTCCCGGGTCCTCTGTCCCAGGAGATGCAGAGCTGGTCCTGCTCAGGCCACCCTGGCCACCCACGGTGAGCCAGGAACAGGTGCGTCCTTGGGCACTTAGAGACAAGGCGGAAGGAGCCGGACGCACTGGGTCCTAGAACGTGCTTGTACCTGTGGGAGCCCCTGCAGCCGTGGGGGAGGGACTGGGGTCAAGAGAGAGCCCCGAGGACATTCCTGGGACCTTGCGTTCCAAGCAAACAGCTGTACCCCGGAGGTAAGGTCCACTTTCCTGCACCCCAGGGCCCACCTCTCCATCTCTCAGGCCCCATCACCCAGCTCCGGGGGTGCCGGGGACCACCCTGCTCAAGGTGACGCTGCATGTGACCGTGAGGTGACATTCAGGTGTCAGCGGCAACCTGAGGCCGAAGGACCATGGGGACATTCCAGGCTCTTGCTGCGGAGAGGAGGACCCCGCCCAGGTGCCCGAGGACCAGGTGGGCCCCTTGGCCAGCAGCCGCAGAGTCAGGCCAGGTGAGGGACAGACCCGGGCTCAGCCTGCCTTTGGCAGCTGTCACCACGACCGGCACCTTGGTGCAGTGGCAGCCTGCTTCCATCCGGTTCTGGTGACGGTTTCAGATTGCTTCTCTCTGTGGCCGAGGCTCAGTGGTCCTTCCACCCCGCCCTTGCTTCCACGGCATGTGGTCTGGGGCGGGAAGGACTTCTCTGGGCCAGGCTCCGGCTGGCTCCTGGGGTGGCCTGGGGCAGGACGCCGGGAGCTGGACGCCAATGAAGTGGGGCTCCCCACCGTGGCCACCCCTCCTGGGTGAGGCTGTGATGCAGCCCCTGCCGTGGGCCCACGTGGGCCCCGCTTTCCCCCAGCCCTGGCCCATGAGGAGGGGGCGGTTGTGTGTAGGAGAGTGGAGATGGTCTGTGAACGGGGGCTCAAACACGCTGTGTTCCTCTGCCAAATCGCAGAGCCAGGAGGGTGTCGCAGGGCGGCCACAGGAGTCTTGGCTTCAGGGAGAGGAGCTGGGTGGGGCGGGGGGGACCCCGCTGTGGCTTTGCTTCTGCCGGGACAGGGTCCCCAGGGATAGAGGCACTCTGTGCAAGTAGACAGCACGTGTGGACTTTGCTGAAGACAGATTATTAGGAAGCGTGTGCAGCGGGGCGGGTGACGGCAGGAACCTCAAGGCCGGGCTTCTCTTTCATAAGGAAGCGTAACCAGAGCTAGAGAGAGCCGGGCTGGGTTGGGGTGGGGGAAGGAGAGGGCGACAGGGCGGTGGTGAGAGCGTGCTGCCCTGAGGCCAGCCGGTCCTGGGCTCCGGTGGAGGGTAGGTCCAAGTTTTAGGGGGGAAGGGAGACTGAAGTTCAACCGAGTTTGGTTAAGGACAGTTTTGATCCTGTCGATCAATGAGGACAGCAGGTCAGGTATGAGTTACGAGGCAGAGAATGGGAATTTGGCGGGAACTTGGGGGTCTGTGTCTGGCCTTAAGTGAACTGGGGGGACATTGGTGAGTCTCGTCTGAATCCTACCAGGGTAGAGGGTTCCTTATAGTGAGACATTTCCAGAACACAGAATATGGGGGGATTTCTTTACCATGGCTGTTTTCCAGGATCCCAGGGCTGGAATGAAGTTGGAGACTGTCTCAGGGACCTGTCTCCCTGGCACTGAATAACCTGGGATAGGTCCAGCTCAGCCTGGCCTGGAGAGGGAGGGGACTGTTCTGGTCACACACAAACTGGAGGCAGGGCAGGTGCGGGCACCCAAGATGTCTGGCTCCCAAGTCAGATCTCTGCAAGATCAGCTCAGGAATATTGCTGCTAGAGCAGGGGTGGGGTGGCGGGGGGAGTGGATTCCCTGGGTCGTGTGTCAGGTGCCCACGTGGGGGTCCTCCTGGGAGGGGTGGGGACCCAGCCCCATCTAAGTGGGGCGCTGCCTCTCAGCTCCAGATGACTGCTGTCTGGGGACACGAGATCAGGCTCATGGCATCTTCTGATTTCTCTAGGGGAGCAAGACATCAGGATGTATTCGTTTGTATTTAAAAATTGTCGTACACGTGAAACAAAACGTGTCTGTGAATTGGATACACTCTTGGACCGCCGGTTTGAGACTTCTGCCAGAGCCTTCCCGGCCCTGCACTTTGCCAGACCGGGCGACAATTCATTTACGTTTGCTAGTCCGGCATGTTTGGTCCCGACATCCTTGTGAGGAGCGGTGGTGGTCATTTTGTTGTGCGTTAGAGATCTCTGGATGCGTCTCCACTGGGCGATGGGCCTTATTTTTAAGGCAACACAGAGGAATAAAGATGGCCTCTGGGAATCCAGGGTGGGAGATGTGATAGCCCAGCCCCTCAGCAGGGGTGCAGCTGGCAGGGGGGTGCCCCCGGGGCCTCGGAGGGTGGGGGTGGGGGGGGTAGGGGGAAGGCCGTGCCTTTAGGGAGGCCGGTTGTCATCTCGGTCCCCGTGTGCTACCCGCCCACCGAGCGTTTCTCGTTGCTCTGTCTTACGGCCGTCATGTGCAGCTTCAGCAAGTAACAGCCTGTCGTGTCCCTGTCCCTGCAGGGCCCCGGATTTGACTCATGGCTCGTCTCTTTACGTGCCTCTTGGGTTTCAGCTCTCACTACTAAATGCCTTGTTCAGTTGGTGTTTATTGGTTTGTACTTCTTAAACAAAGGGATTTTTCCCGGTGGGCCGCCCCCCCCAGGTCACTGGCAAGCGGGTGGACTTGTTATTCTGGTCGGGTGTCCGCCCTGATCCAGTCACCCCAACTGGAAGAGAAGGGCCGGGGCCGAGGGGTACAAAGCACGGGAACAGGAGGCCTGGCCACCTGGCGGTCCTGAGGGCCGGGCACCTTTCCTTGACACAAGCTGCGACTGATCAGACTTCCTGAACGTTGGCTTTACGAGGATCTACGGACTCAGAAGAAAGCCCTTTAACGCCAGAAATAGAAAGCCCTGTGGGCAGATGCTTGGGACGATGGCCCCAGGTCAGTCTACTCAGAAATGAGGCCTGGGGGGCACCTCGGTGGCGACTTGAGTGTCCGATGGGTTTCGGCTCAGGTCGTGATGTCGCCGTGTGTGGTATGGAGCCTCCTGTTGGGCTCGGGGCTGACAGCACGGAGGCTGCTTGGGGTTCTCTCTCTCCCCCGCCCTACTTGTGCTCTCTATTTTTCTCTCTCTGTCTCTCAAAATAAATAAATATTAAAAAAAAAAAGAAATGAGGCTTATCTGGGAGTATTATCAGCAGGAAATCCCAGCTCACCCCCCTTTGGGTAGAGCCATGTGTCTGCAAATTGTGCATTTTACTTTTTGTATGCATATACATTCATGCTGAGATCAAGACCACAGCTGTGGAACTAGAAGGGTCCTGACTGGCACCCCTCGCTCGGCTGCCCTGGACCCCACGTGGCCTCTATTCCTGCAGGAACACACCCTGGTGTGCCTCCCTTGCCCCCAGTCCCAGGGACGCTCCCTCAGGCCAGCCAGTCTTCCCGGGGTCTGGTGCTGGCACGTGCTTAGTTCATATCTGTTGTGGTCAAATTGTTCGAACCTTCTCAAGTTCAATTTCTAAGGGGTCTCCAGGAAGTGAAGTGGTCTTTCAAACACCGGAAGCCGTTTTCAGAATTTCTGCAGCTGGCCATGATGGAATGGTAGGTATAGAAGCCCTTTTCTTTTTGCCAGAAAGACCTAGAAAGCTGGAGGAAATATGTGGAACGTGTGGATTAGACATCGGGACAGGAGGCTGCGTGGGAGGATAGGAACAGATAAAGTGAGTTGTCTGATCAACTCGGTTTTCCCCCTGGAGGTGGTGTCCCTGCTCCGGCATGGAGGGCAGTGCCAGCAGCCTGGTGCCCTGTGGGACTGAGGAGCCAGAGGCTGGGCCTCGGGGAGGCCGCGGGGCAGAGCACCTGAGATGGGGAGATACTCGAGAGGCTTCCTTTGAGTTTGAGTTTGCACTGAGTCTGCATCTATGCACCGAGGGGAGGTTCCCAGAGGCCAGCAGAGGGTGGTGGGCGGGAGCCTAACAGCTCCTGGAACCCAGGCCAGGCAACGAGATGAGCAGGTCTCGAGGAACCCCGGGGCCATCAATAGAGGCATGGAGGTTCATGCCTTTTTTTTTTAAAACTTTTACATACTTATTTATTATTTTTGAGATAGAGACAGAGCGAGTGGAGGAAGGACAGAGAGAGAGGGAGACACAGAATCTGAAGCAGACTCCAGGCTCCGAGCTGTTAGCACAAAGCCCGATGCAGGGCTCGAACTCATGAACTGTGGGATCGTGAGTTGAGCCGAAGTCAGACGCTTAACCGACTGAGCCACCCAGGTGCCCTGAGACTCATGTCTTTGTAGGAGGGATAAATTAGCCCTGGAGGAGAGGCTACTTACTTCCGCCTCAGGAAAACTTAGCAACAGACTTCAAAAGATGAACGTCACCTGAAGTCAAGAAATGCCTCCCTTGATACAAATCTAACCGGTCCATACTGTAGTTCTATGAAAATTGTTCCCAGAGGTCTTTAACCATTTTGTTCAATGGTTGGATGTATAGAAAGTTACGTATAGAAGTTCGTCATTAGACAGGGGAGGAACCGAGTCCAAAGTTGCTGGTTCTGAGACGGTAAGGCAACCAGCCTCCACTGAGCTCACCTGGGACCACCTGTCATTCACCTTGAGTGAATAAGGCAAGGAGTGATCACAGTTCCAGCTCCTTCAAAACCAAGTGTGTGTAGCAGTTAGATAGCAAGCTGGATTTTTCCTGGGAGGACTCTTCCAAATATATACTTTGTTATTTTTACATGCCTCGAATCTTTGAGATCTGATCTTTCTAGAATGTTCTTAGTGGACCACTGTTGTTTTTATCTATTTCCTCCTTAATTCTGGTCAGTGCCTGCCTTTCCCTCCTCCTGCGGCTGGTTCTGGGTGATGTTACCAGTCAGAGCACCTGCTGTGCCCACAGGCATGAACATCTGGTCAGAGTCTGGTCAGCTACAGCACTGCATGGCCCCAGCCACAGGGGCTGATCCAGGGATGGGGTCCTGAGTCTTTTATTTACTCAGTGGGCCACACAAAAAAAATCACCATCTAGAGATGTGTTTTCTGGAGCCTTTACTTTCTCCAGTCTTGATGGCTCCAATCTTCATGCTGGTAGGGAGGGGAAAAGGTAGAGCTACACTATGCTGTATTGCATCAGGGTTCTGAAGAGAAACAGAACCAATAGGACATATATATAAGGAGATTTATTACAGGATAGGCTCACATGATTATGGAAACCAAGAAGTCCCATGATCTGCCGTCTGCAAGCTAAGCAACCAGGAAAGCTGTTGGTGTAATTCAGTACGAATCCAAAAGCCTGAGAACCAGGGAGCTGATGGTGTAAGTCTTGGTTGATTCCAAAAGCCTGAGAATCAGGAACTCTGGCGTGCCAGGGGAGGAGAAGGTGACTGTCTCAGCTCAAGTGAAGATAATGAAGTGGCCCTTCCTCTACCTTTTTGTTTTATTTGGGCCCTTGACAAATCGGATGATGCCCACCTGCATTGGTGGAGGCAATCAGTCTGCTGATTCAAATGCTAATTTCTTCTGGAAACACCCTCACAGACACACCCAGAAATAATGTTTTACTAGTTCTCTGGGCCTCCCGGTCAAGTTGATACATAAAATTAACCATCACATGCACTATGTAAGCTTCCCACTTGACCCACGTTTCCAGGCTCCACTCCTGACCTCTGTGCCTGATGTTCCTGGATCCAGAGAGTTAATGCTTTAGTCCTTCAGATAATAAAACTCCAGATTCTTGTGGGGAAATGTCTGGTATTGGATCTGGAGGGAGATCTCCACACTTTTAATCAAACCCTCAGTTTTATCTTTCCACTGCACCCCACCTTTCATGCTACTGGTACATCTGATTCCTGAGCCATTGTGGGGCTCTGAAGTAGTTCTTGTACTCAGTATCTGTGAACGATAAATGCACCTTGTCAGTGTTTTCCTGAAATGACTTAGGTCATCTTTGCTGTGAAGAATAGTTTAGCTGGGTATAAAATTCCAGGTTGATGATAATTTTTCTTTAGCATGTTGTGGATATCCCTTCAGAGTATTTTGGCATGCATTGTTCTTGATGAGAATTTCGTTGGCAGCTTAACTGTTTTTCCTTTGTAGGAAATCTTTCTTCCTAGTAGCTTTTAAGATTTTTGCTAATTTTCATTTTATCCTATCTGGTGCTTGGTGTGCCCTGTTTATCTGAGTGTTCATGGATTCAATTCTGAAAAATTGTGAGCCATTACCTCATTGTTTACCACAGCATCACACTACCTAACTGTGATTTCCTGTTTTCTAATCTTGGAATTCCCAGTAGGCACGTGCTAACTTTTCTCTATCTGGCATCTATGTCTCTCAACTTTTCTTTCATATTTCCCTTCTTTTGACATCTCTGTGTTATTTTATTGGTCAATTCCTCACTGCTAATTTCCAATTCATAAATTACTTCTTCTATGTAGCATTTCTTCTACTCGTTGAGGTTTCAAAAACATTACATGGCCATATGTTTTCATTTCTAGTATTTTGAATTGGTTCTTCCCTATATTCTTCAGTTTTGCATTGATTGCCTTGGTTTTTACTGACATCTGAGGGTTTCAAACATATATAATTTTATAATGTCTCTCTTGATTGTTTTATTCTTTCAACTTCTCTTGTTGACTTTTTGGCTGGTTTTCATGGCATTAGTTTTTCTAATGTGTTTTCAAAGTTTAGTTTGTAAGTTCATCTTGAGTTGACGTTTTCTGTTTTATTTTGCTCCCCTCCTCCTTGCCACCCCCCACCCCCGGGTGGGCACTTCTGTAGCTGCCTCCTTTGGGGGATTGTAGCTGATGTGGCGGAGGTTCTGGTTGTACAGCTATTTGTCCCCTGCAGCGAACAGCTTCTTTTCAGCCTTCATTTACAGGCAGAGAAGCTCTCCGCCAGCCCCGTGGCTGCCTCAGCAGGCTCCCTGGTTCATGCAGCAACTGGCTCAGCCTGTCTAGTTGCAGAGGCCTCAGCACCCTGGCTGGGGAAGGAGTTATCTCTTGGCTGCTCTGCCTTCTCCAGTCTGGAGTCTGTGGCTTCAACTTCTGATTCCTGTTGAGAGTTCCCGTTCCCTCCTATGATCCCCCAAATCTTGGCTTGCTTTAGCGCTCAGCTCTGCCTTTCTAAAACCCCACCACTGACAGGAGTTGGGGTGGGGTGACCCTGATGAACTTGGCAGACAGTTCCCTGACGTCACTCCCCATGCTTCCCTCCAGCTTGTCCCCTCCCAGTCCCCAACTCCGCTCCTTCAGGGCTGCCTCTGTCTGCCTCCAGGCTGCTCTCTACCCATCCACTCTTCGTGTTCTCAAGAGGTCCTGCCCTCGTTCAGAAAGTCAGAAATGTGGGAAGTCTCGTAGGTTCTCAGGACAAGGCCCGACCCCTTGCTGGGCTTAGCGGCTCCCTGTTCTGGTGCCCCAGCCCCACTCTCTCTCCTACCCAGTGCTTCCTTGGTTCTGGGCTCCTCCCTCCGTGGCTCCTCTGCTCCTTCTGTCTTCACGTCTGAGATTAGGTGGTCTGGCTTGCAGAGCGGCCCCCTCCTGGTGTTCCTGCAACACGTCCCAGCCATGTCACTGGGATTGACGTGCCCCATTCCCCTGAGAGCATTCGGGGGCCAGGTGTTCATTCTCCTGTCTCCAGGGTGTGGTGCGGGAGGTGCTCAGTGGCGTTTATTCAATTAATGGAAGGAGGATTAGCGTTTTGGCCTGCCCTGCCATTACACATGTGGTTTGTCAGCCCCACTGCTAGGTTAATCTGCCTCTGGCAGGGGTGGGGGTGGGAACGGGCCACAGATCAAAGTCTTAACTCAACCCAGCACCTGCCACTAGTCAAGGGGAAAAAACAGCTCCTCTCCAAAAGGGGAAAAAAGATCAAAAGAACCAAATGTATTGACGGAAAAGCCATCTCGGTGAGGAGGCCGAAGCTGAGTGCTTAGCAGTTATCACAAGAAGAAAATGAAAGTCAATACCCACCCGGAGAAAGTCAAATCTTGTGCTGCCCCCAGTGATTTCTCAATCAATGCAAACCTCTTCCCCGTTAGTCTTTCTCCCAGTAAAGAGCTTTCACCCCACAGATCCTTATTCACAGATCCATTTGTCTGGGCATGCCACACTCCCTATTGTCCATAAAATACATGTGCATTCGGAGGCAGGAAAATCCAATGTTCATTCAGCATACTCTGGGGTCCTTGAATTACAAGAAAAACAATTTCCACTATGAAATAAGGATATTACTCTACAGGGTGATGTTGACTGCACCCGAGAGAACTTACCAGGGGGGAGGTGTCTTTTCTGGCTCAGATGAAGTCACACCCCCGAGAAATGGAAGGCATTTGATCAAACCTCGTCAGTGAGTCTACATGATGAAGGCCACACATTGGCCACCGTGGGGACCTCACACGCTCTCTCATAGACTGGTGCGGGGCCAGCCAGGGTGGGTGCACATTACATTAGAGGTTGCTGCCCACTGTGCTCCTCTGTTGTCTGGGGGCTTCCAGGGCAGACAGGGTTGGCTCACGGCCACATTGAAGGCCTCGTCTGCCAGGCTCTGCTGGCCCGCTGACCCTGGAAACCCCTCCCAGGGCGCTGGAGCTCATTGTCCCATTGGGTGCATCCCTCACCCTCGAGGACAGGATTGTCACACCTCTCATCTGTCCCCACGAGGGAGCTCACTGAGGTCAAGTGTCCTTTGCCCCAGTGTCATGCCCACGGGGGGAGGGGCGGGCAGGGAGAAGCTGACAAGACTTCTGGGGGTCTACGGCAGAATATAGCATCCAGGACCCTCATGGCGTGGGGGCGCTGCACGCTCTGAGCCCTTTGTGGGGTGGGCGTGGCCACCGGGGAAAAGCAGACCTGCTGGTTTAGAAGGTTTGGGAAAAGACAGTGCAGTGAACGGAGGGGAAGAGAATAGGTGACCGTTTTGGAAAGCTGGCCATTGTTTCCTCCTCTCTTGTGTCTCATGCAGTCACCCGAGCCCCCCACCAGGCCCCATGTCCCCACCTCCGCCCCTGCTGCGTCGTCTCCCAGCGGGGAGGGTGTCCCCCGCCGTGCCAGCCATTGGGATGACGGAGCCCAGCTCCGAGCAGACGGCCAGGCGGCCATGCTGGTCACCTTACTCTTGGGTTCTCTGACAGTTCTGCTGCCCCACAACAGAGCTGTAGTCGGGAAGGGTGGGGTCAGCAAGGATGCTGGATGGGTGTGCCAAGATCCTCGTCCTTCTAGAAGCCACCCTACTGTTCCTTCGGCCCACTGGTCCCCCGTCCTGCTGACCCGGGTGCTGCTCTGGTCTCCATAGAGGAGGTAGACACCTCCCTGGACCTCTAGGACTGGGGCTGCTTTGGAAGATTCAGGAAACTTTGTCCCTGCCCTGAGTGTGTTATTCATCATAGCCTCACTCATTTCCCTGCAGACGTGACCCGTAAATCTGCTTAGATGAGATGGGCCCGTGGGCTTAATCTGGGGGGCTCTGGGTGCTGCTGGAGAGACTGATCTCCTGGAGTGGGGAGGTTTGCCCTCACTTGAAGTGACCAGGGTAACCATGCAGGGCCCCACTGTCCCTTCCCATCCTCACCGGAGTGGTTTTGTCTTGTTACCCAGGTGGACCCAGGCCTCTCTCTTCTCCTGGACGCCGTCCGTATTCTGGGGCCCTGTCCGTGTCCTGGGTCCCGTCCATTGGGCCCCGTCTGTGTCCTGGGTCCCCGTCCGTGTCCTGGGCCCCCCACCCCCGTCTGTTGGGCCAGTCATCAGAGCTACTGTTTCCAATTCTCCTTTCTCCACGAGGGGGTGGTCCCCTTGGGAAGGGGACCTGCCAGGACCTGGCAGGGAGGGGTGAGCCCTGCGGGGAACTGGGAGCAGGCGGCGGGGTGTGCAGAGAACCCAACAGGTGGGGCTGCAATGAGTCACGTCCCATTTTGTGAATGGTGCAGTGTCGATGTGAGTCACACGCAGCCAGACCCCAGGAACAGGACCCCGAGAGCGGCTCTGCTCCCCAGGTGCTCCCTGGGGGTGTGTCTGGGCCAACATCATGACCGAAAGCTGAGAGGTAGCGGCAGCTGTCCCCAGGAGTGAGAGGGGATGTTTCCCTCACCGCAGCAGGCACTGCCCCAGGCCAGTGTCCCCCCACCACAGCGTCAGACTTGAGGGGACAGCCGGGGGAGGCTGGGGCGTGGCTCCCGGGGGCTGGCTCCGAGACAAACGTCATCCACTGGCCTGGGATCCCACTGCTCTGACGGCTCGCCTGCCCCCTCCCCGAGGGCTGGGGTCTGTGCTGGCGTCCAGGCCTCCATCCCCCATGTCGGCTGGCGGGGACGCAGCCCGAAAAGTCACTCCAGATCCCTTTGGGGACAGCAGCTGCCTGGGCCTGAGGGCTCGCAGTTTGGATTCACGGGAAGGAAAACGGGCAGTTTCCCTCTTCCCCGAAGCCGCGTAATCTGCGCGGACATTTCCTGGAAACGGCAGGAAGTCTCCCTTCAGGCAGATGGCCTTGTAATTACCCCCTGATTGGCGGCCGCTGGGCCTCCCCTGGGTTCCTGCCAGCTGAACAGGCCGCTGAGACCGCGCTGGCTTCCAGGAAGCCCCCTCCGCCCCCGCCGTCCACAGGCCATCCACCGCCGTCACGGGGAGAAGAGACGGCGGCCCGGCTGGAATTCGCCCTGTGCAGACGGGCGCACGCGGTTTGGAATGTGTGACAGACTGAGCGAAGCTTCTCTCTCTTTTCACCCGCGGAAAGGGGGCCGCAGAGCGAAGAAACAGGGGTGTCTATCTGACCAAGCTGGGAGGGAGCCTGAGTCCAACGGCTGCGTGCCTTGACCCTCGGGGCAGGGAGACCGCCCGAGGGGCCCTGTGTCCTAGTGCTGCAGGACGTCGTGACGCAGCATCACCCAGGACGGGGGCCACAAGTGCCCTGAACCCCAAACGACCACGGAGGCCCAACAGGTCTGGTGACACCGGCCCCCTCTTCCACGTGACCCAGCCACAGCTCTTCCCCGGGGCCGTCACGGCTGCTCTCGTGAGCCCTCCATCCTTGGCTTGCTCTTTGCGCCCCGGTTTCTCTAGATGCTCCACGGTCCTGGACAGAGCCTGCCCTCCGTGTCCGATCTGGGGTCCGGTACTGTCCACCGTCGCGTGGAGCTGCCCAGGCGGTGACCCGCTGACAGCCGGGTGGCTCTGCAGACATTCCTTCGGACATTCCCAGGACTGCCAAGGGTCTGACCCTCCGGCTCTTTCCGCACACCGTCTGAGAATCAGACCCGTTCCCGGCACGGACGGGAGGGGGTGCGTTGTCCCGGGGCCGGGCCAGGAGCGTTTGGATGATTTCACCACTTTCTTAAATTCAGAGGTGTGGGAGGACAGCCCCTTCACCCACAGACCTTCTCCCCGGGAAATGGAGCGTTTTCCCAGAAATTGGTTTGCATTCTGGAGGAGACGGCGCTCCCGGGGGCTGGTTCTCTACTCATTCCCACGTGGATTCCAACCGCTGCTGCTCCCACAACGTGGCCACAAATCTGAGATGCCCCCCACTTCGTCCCAGGCCTTTGCCCTCCGTGGGGCTGGGTGGAGGGAAGCAGTTCCCTGCCCCCCCACCAGGTGAGCCCCAGGGCCCCCCGTCATCCGCTCCCTGCACAGGGGGGGCCAGGGCATGGAGCACACCGGCCCAGTAGAGCCCCCCTAGGAATCAAGAGGGGAACCAGAACTGTAAGACGACTGCAGAACAGAAGCACAGCCGTGAAAAATATTTACTGACAGCAGAGATCGGAGAGCAGGAGAGACGGCCTGTCTTGGCGGCCGCTTCCTCCTTGTGTGGGGAGCGGCTGTGTGCGAGCTCCTCCTGCGTCCAGGTGTGTCCCCGCCGCCCCCTTCCCCCGCCTCTGTAAGGGCATCTGAAGGTGGGGCCTGACTCCAGGGAGAAAATGAGGTGATTGATTCTCACTATTTGCGGATTCAGTATTTGTGAATTCTCCTCTTCACGAAAACTTACTTGTAGCCCCAAAGTCAACACTTGGAGCCTCCAGAGTCGATCCCGGACGTCTGCGGAGAGGAGGCAAATTTGAGTCACGGATACTCACGTTCCCAGGCTGGACCGGGGGATGCTCTGCCTTTCTGTTTCAGGTCACTCTGACGAGTGTCCTTTCCAGTCTGTCTAGTCCCGTGTTGCTCGCATTTTGGTGCTTGTTGGCTGGTGATTTCGCGGTTTCAAATGGCCCCGAGCCGAGTGGAAAGTGCTGTCTTGTCCGTGCATCCGCGCTGTATACGAAACCTCGCGCCTTTACACAGAAGCAGGCATCAAACGAGGTCACGTACAGGTGGATCGATGACAACGTGACCAGAGACGTGAGCAGAGACCTACCTGCTCTTCCCCCGGGAGTCACGGCTCACTCACTGTTCTCCGATCCAGCGTCAGCAGCAACTTCACAGAGCGCTATTTCAGAGAATTCTAGAAAAGAGAGGGGTAGAAACCAAACTGTCGTCCAGCTGCTACAGAAGCTGGCCTGTGGGCATCGGGGGCTGGAGCCTCAGGGTAAGCTGCCGGCGGGGGGAGGGGCAGGGGACCGTTTTGCATTTGGGGTGTTTCGCGGGGAGGACGTTGTGGGTTGGTCCCCAAAGCCATTTCCGCTTTGTGCCTTGCCAGCTCCAGCTGCAGAAGCTGAAACCAATTAATTGCTTTTCTGTCCCTCTCGCTGCTCCTGGGGCTCCCGGGACTGCGCTCTGGCCTGGGAGATGTAAACCCACGTCTCCTGGGCGAGGGGCTTCAGGGGCAAGCTCTGGTTCCTTAGTACAGGGTCCCTCATCCTGGTGCCGACTCCTCCTCCTGCCCCGCGTGGAGCTGAAGGTCACGGCCCCGGCAGCCGGCTGTTTTGTGTTTCACTCTGCAAAGGGTTCTTTACAATGGTTCCCCCGGAACTGTTCCCAGACCCGCAGCGGGTGCCTGAAACCGCGGACGGCACCAAGGCCCGAATATCCTGTTTTCTTCCTCTACGTGCAAACCTACAATAGAGTTTAATTTATTTTTGAACGAAAATTTTAACGTTTATTTATTTCTGAGAGAGAGACAGAGCATGAGTGAGGGAGGGGCAGAGAGAGAGGGAGACACAGACTCCGAAGCGGGCTCCAGGCTCCGAGTTGTCAGCGCAGAGCCCGACGCGGGCCTTGGACCCACGCACGTGAGATCGTGACCTGAGCCGAAGCCGGACGCTTAACCGACCGAGCCGCCCAGGCTCCCCGTTTTATCAGTTAGGCCCAGTAAGAGCTTAACAACAATAACTACGAATAAACTAGAACAACTCTAACGATATACTGTAACAACAATGACTGGAATGTGCTCTCTCTCTCTCCCTCTCTCTCAAAACGTCTCGTCTTCCTGGGCCGTGCCCGCGGGATGAGATGCAGGGAGGCGAGTGACGGGCCGGTGATGGACCTTGGGGCGCTACGGACCCTCCGGCCTTCCTCCAGGAGGACGATCTCCTGCTGACCGCGGATGACAAGCCTCAGCCAAAGGCGTTTCAGTCAGCAGTGCTCCACAGCAGCGTGAGGGAGGCCCTGCCGCCACCCAATTTCGCAGAGGAGAAACCGGAGGCTGGTGGCCCTGCCAGACTGTTCCAGCCACGGGATGCAAGCTTGTCTGGCTGTCTCGCGTGTCCCCGTGACTTCTGAGATCCTGGCGGCTCGGTAAAGAGGCCGCCCCTCCCGCCCCCACCGGTGGAGCCGCGGGACGTCCGGGTGCCAGTCCCGCTTCCGCCGCCTCCCCGCTGTCCTGGCGCCTGCAGGCCGCTGGCGCTCTGGCTCCGTGAGGGGCGCAGAAGGCCTGACATCTAGAGCGGCGTTCGACACACGCGTGGGGCGCAAGAAATATTTGCGGATCGAAACTGGCCTCCAGCGGAGTGCGGAGTGGCGGACGGACCCAGGACGTGGTTCCAACAGACCTGGCGGGAAAGGCCCGCAGCCCCGGCCATCATCGTCCGGGGGGGGGGGGGGGGGGGGGCGGAGCCGGGTCTGTGGTCGCCCGAGGTGCCCGTCAGGTTTGGTCCCTGTACTTCCAGAACCTTCCTCCCACCTCTTCCCTTCCACCTGCACCGCTTTCTCTCAGTCCTGGCCAGCAGCCCTGCCCTTCGCCCTGGAAGGAAACGTCACCTTCCGTCTCCCTCACAAAGCCCTGGTGGTTCAGGCCGCGGCGGGAGAGGGTCGTGTGCCCTGGCTGACAGCTGGGCCGCAGTGGGTCTCGTCCCCCCGCCCCCGGCTCGCCTCCTTCCCCACAGCTGGAAATCCAAGGAGAGAAATGAGGGCCCCGGGGAGGGAGGGAAGAGGCTCCCTTTGAGCTCCTGAAATTTGGGGGTTTCTTCCACATTTGTGCGTTTGGATTAGGCGAGGGCTCTGTGGGCCAACGTGGCATCACCCAGAGAGTACGGCTGGCCACGGGCCCCACGAGGACTGTCTCACGTGGCCAGCGGGGGTGAGAAGCTGTGTGCAGCTTGGGTGCCGACGGCCGATCTTCTCGGTCCCGCGTTCTGGGGGTTCCAGGCCGTCAGACTCAGGACAGCAGCCACCTGGCATCCTTCCCAGACAGGAAGGGGATGGATGAGGGGAGGCGGGTGCTGCCGGCCTCTCCCTGATAAAGTGGGGTCCTTTTTAAAGACCTTCCCTATGAGGGAGGCGGAGGCAAGGACCGGTCCGTGTCCCTCGCGTGAGTGGGTTGAGTGACTCAGCCCTGGGACCAGCGGCGGGGAGAGAAAGCGGGCTTTGGTCACTGGGGGCGGGACGAGAGAGGCCGGAGCAAAGCGTGGGGGGCAGGAAGCGGGGGCCAGGGGAGGGACTGGGACAGCCAGCGCCAGCAGGCACAGGGGAGGGCAAAGGAAGGAGAGGAAGGTTCTCCCACGCAGTCCCGTCTCCCCAGTTCTAGGTGCCAGAAACAGCCCTCGCCTACCGTGCTGGGCCCTGTCCCCGGCCACGTGACAGCATGGGGGGTCCTCCCCCGCGGGGCAGGTAGCTGCCCTCCTCCCTCTGTCCGCATCTGCTGCTGGGAACTCACCTGGCTTTGCGATGGGGCCCGGGGCGGCTGCCGGGACACGTAGGGGCTTCATCTTTTTGCTGCAAATGGAAGAGGTTCATGCAGACGCAGACCGTCACGCAAGGCTCTGTAAGCGCACCCCTGAGACCCTCCCGAAAGGCGCATCCTCTCGACTTTCGGGAACCCCTCAGAGGAATGCCCGGGCGAGGGGGTGCCGGCCGCACATGCTGTGTGGGCTCACGTCCAGGGAGCGCCGTTCACGGCCGAGGGGCTCTGGGGAACTCAACTGCGTGTTTTACCTCCGTTCCCGCTCCGAGCTTCCCGAGAGACGGAGAGACGCGCGTACTCAGCTCGCCCCCCCGAGGTTGTCACACGGCCAGAATGGGGTCGTGTTTGTGAGGGGCTCCCCAGGGGTGAGGGGGCGGCATGCCGGGGGGCAGCGAGGCCGCATGGAGCTGGCTGAAGGGTCAGCCTGCGGATGGGACGCGCACTCCGGATAGAAGGCACGGCCACGACAGAAGGCCCGCGCCCGGAGCAGCCCGCGCTGCCCGAGTCGTGTCCCTCGCTGAGCAGTCCAGCCACGAGCGGCAGGCCCGGCTTCCCCCGCTCCTCCCCGTGAGTGCTCCCCGGGGTCGACACTACCACGCGGGAGGAACACGATGCCAGCTGGAGCTGAGCCGAGGTGCCAGGAAGGGGGAGGCTCTGTCTTCGTCGCCTCTGTGAGGGGGCCGTCCCCCTTGGGGCCTCTCGGTCCTCCCGTGACGGAAGCAAACCCTTTGGAGTGGGGTCTGGCCGGGCTCCTCGGGGGTGACACGCCCATCTCGGGGCTCCAGTTCACAGACGTGCACGTAAGAACCAATGCGGGGTTTCTGAAACTGTGGCACATCGTGTTTATATTTAACGAATTAGCTTTCAGCACGTAGAAACTAAGTGCCCCGTGATTGTGCTTTTCAAAGTAAGATTACAGTGCTTATTAAAAACGTGCCTTCGTGGTGCGTGTGGCTAACGGGTCAAGTTTAAAGGCATCAGGAGACTCTTGTCTCCCTTCGTTCCCGGTGGGAAGCTCTGAGGTTGCGTCAGGGGAGCCCCTGCCCACCCCCAGCCCTTCCCTTGGCTGAGAAAATTCTGTAGCTTACAATTCAAGGCCTCCACAGCCCTGCCCCCGGCTGGATTCTTCTGTACCAGGCAAGGTGGTCTGCTCATGTCCCCCAAGGAGCAGCGTGGATAGTGTACTGGGCTGGACGGTGGCCCCAAAAGATAGGCCCACATCCTGATGGCCAGAACTATTACCTTATACAAAAGACATAATCATGTTAAGGATCTTTTTTTAAGAAAATATTTCTTTTCTTAAAAGTTTATTTATTTCGAGAGAGAGAGAGAGAGAGCGCACAGGCATGAGCAGGGGAGCGGCAGAGAGGGAGAGAGAGAGAGAGAGAGAGAGAGAGAGAGAGAGAGGATCCCAAGCAGGCTCTGCACTGTCAGCACAGAGCCAGACTCGGGCTCCATTTCACGACTGTGAGATCACGACCAGACCAGAAGCCAAGGGTCGGGTGCTCAACCGAGAGAGCCACCCAGGTGCTCCAATCACATTAAGATTCTTGAGAGGGGGACGCCTGTGTGGCTCCGTCGATTAAGCGTCTGACTTCGGCTCAAGTCATGATCTCACAGTTCGTGGGTTCGAGCCCCACGTCGGGCTCTGGGCTGACAGCCCGGAGCCTGGAGCTTGCTTGGGATTGTGGGTCTCCCTCTCTCTCTGTCCCTCCCCCACTCATGTTCTGTGTCTCTCTCTCAAAAATAAATAGATGTTAAAGAGAAAGGATCTTGAGGGGAGAGGAGGAGGGGTTTATTGGATTAGTGGGTGGGCCTTAGAAAGCATCACGTGTGCCCTTATGAGAGCAAGCCCGACAGACCCACAGAGAAGAGAGAGAAGAGAGAGATGGGGTCACCGCCAGGGGCCCCCGGAAGCTAGGGGAGACAAGAAGCATCTTCCCCAGAGCCTCCAGGGGGAGCATGGCCGTGGCGAGCTCCTCGATGTCAGACTCCCGGCCTCCAGAACTGAGACAGAAGAAATTCCTTTTCTTTTTGGCCACCAAGTTTGTAGCAATGTGTTCTCGAAGCCCTAGGAAACCGAAAGGTATTTTCGTCTTTGTGCGTTTGTTGTCGCTTTCATGTTTGGTCTAGCCCGGCCTCCTCCCGCAGGGCTGGGCGCAGTCTCTACGGCCGGGCAGAGAGCATCTCCCCAGGTTCTCCGTGACCTCGCTCTTCCTGGGAACCCCGGCTCTTTGGCTGTCAGGCCTGCGGCCCTCAGGGCACCTGGGGACTTAGCAGCTGCTCTTATCTGGGTCCCGGCCGCAGGAGATTGGCTGCCTCATCTGGGGCACCGCCTGGCCGTCGGGGTTTTGAAAACGCCCCTGCAGATCCTGGCTCGCTGGTCCGAGCCCAGGCTGGTCCCGCTCCAAGTAGGGGTGCGTCCTGGTGGGCGGGCGGCCACTTAGCTGGGGGCAGAGGCGCCGAGCCGGCTTGGGCCGTGTTTAGCACAGTGGAGCTCTGCAGACAGCAAGCGTCTGTCCGGCTGGATGGAGCACACCCTGTCGACAAGGCTCTCGGCGGCCGCTAACTCCGTGTTTTGATTTTTCTGGACTTTCTGAAACACGTTCTGAGCCACCTTGAACAGGGCAAAGGTAGCAAAGATGATCCCTTTCTTCCCGGTGCCTGAACTTTAAAACCACCCAGAGATGCTCAGGGAATGCGTCCTGTTTGCTCAGGTGCCTAACCGGAAGGACAGATAAGGGCCGAGGTCCTGGTAACACTGAACGGACCCAGGAGCAAAGCCGCAGCTCAGCAACCGGCCGTTTCTTTGTTTTGATTTAGGAGTGGAGTGGTCAGCCCAAGGACGCAGCCTCCCCCGGGAGCCTGCCTGCCTTGGCATCGGCCGTGAGCCCGGTGGCCAGCTAGACCGCGAAGCCCAGAATCACCCTCAGTGCCCTGAGGTGCCCCTGGGGGCAGAAACGGCTGCCTTGTCCCCGCAGAGAAGCCAGTGGTGACCACACACGGGATCGAGCCGCCCCTGTCCCCAGATGAAGGCACCCCGCCCCGTGTGAGGGCTGGCGGTAAAGCTCCGGTGATCAAAACAGCGCCGTGCTTGTTGGCGGGGGCATAGACACCGAGCCGTCTGGGCCCGGCTGAGCGTCGCCGACGTGCAAAGCAGTTCGAGGGGGGAAGGACAGGCTTCTCAGCACCTGGTGCAGGAGCAGCGGCATATTCGCGGGCTTGACCGAAGCCTCACACCGAACACGAAAATTAATTCCAAATGGGTCGCAGGTTAAATGTGAGACATAGTGTGCAAACCTTTAGGAAAACCCCGAAAATCTTCAGGGCCCAAGGGGGAGAGTTTTCAGACTTGACCCCAGAAATCGCATCCATCAGAGGAGAAATTGAGACGGGCGCCTGGGGGGGCTCAGTCGGTTGAGCGTCCGACTTCGGCCCAGGTCACGGTCTCATGGTTCGTGAGTTCAAGCCCCGAGAGGGGTTCTGTGCTGACAGCTCGGAGCCTGCTTGGGATTCTCTCTCTCTCTCGTTCTCAAAAATAAATAAACATTAAAAAAATAAAAAACAAACAAACAAACAAGCAAACGTCTGCATCGACCCCGAGGACTGAAGGCTGTGTTCGCACAAAAGCGTGCACACGATGCTTACAGCAGCTGTAACGCCTAAGCACCCACACCGGAAACGACCCGATGTCCTTCACCGGGCAGTGGCCGAGCTGACCACCGTCCGTCCATCAACAGCCCCGGAGCGCCACTCCAGCGGGCGGACCGCGCCCACCGCTCACACAGCAGCCTGTTGGGCGCTCGCAGAGCTGTCCGGGGTGAGGAGAGCCGTCTCGAAGGCCAGGGTTGGTGCACCTCCGTTTCTGTCTCTTCCGGAGGTGAGGCCATTCCAGGGAAGGGCGAGTGTAGCGGCTGCCAGGGGCTTGGAGCTGGGGGGCTCCGGTGAGGCAGCACGAGGGGCCCTTGGGGTGGGACGGCGCAGTCGTCCCATGGAGCCGGCTACAGCCGGCATGCCGGAATTGCCTAGAACCGAACTCACACACGCGCACGCACGAGTGCGAGTCAGGTCCGTCTGTCACGTCTGAGCGTATCGATGTCTGTCTCTTGCCTGACCCAGAGCCTCATGTCCACACTCAGGAGGACAGAAGTGAAGGTGGGTCTTTAAGATGTACCCTCAGGCCTCGGGGCCAGGGTAAGCCTTCCTGGCCGGCGCTGTGGCTGCTGGTGCTGGTCACAAGGCAAAAGCGCCCTCACCCTGACAGCGAGTGTGGACCGGGTGTGGAGGGCCTGAAGCCTTCCCTCCGGCCGCACCGCCATCCGGCTGCTGGCAGACCCCCACACACCCACCCCTGCCAAGACGAAGCTTCCGCCCCGAGCCCACGTCACATTGCTGCGGCTTTGTCCCACGGAGACCCCGAGGCCTCAGTCCGGGGCTTCAGCCTTTGAAAGGGGAGCCAAGCCCTTATTCCTGGCAGGACAGGAGTAAACTCTGCCCTAAATAGAAACACCATTCATAGGGAAGCATTTACCATCCATGAATGAGGGAGAATGGTTACATAACCCCCGTAAAAATAGACTGACGTTTCAATGTGTTTAAAGGGCCGGAGGGGAATTCTCCGTGTAAGCTCCTTAGGAAGTAGATTGGCTTCTGTCAACGGGGATCTTAGGGGCCACTGAGGGGAACGACGATTCAGCGGGTTTCATTCTGGCCGCAGAGGACGGTGGCTGGTGGAGTGCACTCGTGAGTACGTTCCCAGCTCACCCTTTCCTGGGTGGCAGGACATCCGCTCTCACGATCCAGTCCCTCGGCCACAGCTCCGCCGTCGCTGTCGGTAACTGCTCTCTGCTGTCGGGGGTGTTTCGTGTTCTCTGTTGATCCAGAGCCCCAGCCTGCTCCTGTCTATCTGCCCTCATTTGGGGATGCAGGGCAGGGAGGCGGAGGGTGAGAAGGCTGAGTAGGGGTGGAGTGACTGACGGTGGTCCAGGGAGGTGGGTTTGTGGGGCTCCAGCCTCCTACTCGCCCCTCTTGGGTGACTCCTGAGCTCCCGGCCACCCCCTCATGGTCTCATGACCCCCCACCCCCACCTGGGTTATCTAACACGGACAACCCACCAGGTGGTTTTTGACCGTCACCTCTTAGGACCGTTGGATCCTCGCGCAACTCCACAAAGGAGCCACTGTTATTATCTCCATTTTATGGAGGGGGACACTGAGGCACAGAGAAGTTGAGTATGTCACTGCCGGTCACACCAAGCTGGGATCTGAGCCCAGAGTCTGACTTTGCCCCACACAGTGTCCCTCACCTCGGGAAGGCGGTATGTGCCCTGGGACCCTGCCTGTGACGCTGTCGCTGGAAAATCCAAACTCCTCTCCTCTCTGCTCCCAACCCCCCTCCCCAACATGGTGCTCTGTGCTGCTCCCTCCCTGCTGTGTTTGTTTAATGCCCCACGGTGGGCGCTGGGGATGCCACGTGTGCTGGCCTGGGGCACTCACGCCCTCCCTCCTGCCTGTGTGACAGAGGCGGGGAACTGAAATGATGTTTCCGAGCAGCAAACCCAGAGCTCACCAAGGGCGAGCAAATGTGTAAAACTCGGTACGCCAGGAAATAACGCAAAGTGCAGGGGAGATGGTGTGTGGACCATATAACACGGGATGGGAAAGGCCTCCTTGAATACGGACCTGGGGGAAGGGGAGGAGGCAGCCACCTGGAGGAAGAGCCATCCAGGAGAAGGGGATGGCACGTGCAAAGGCCCCGGGGCAGAGGCGTGCTTCAGTGTTCCAGGAGGGGCAGTCGGTGAGGCTGAAGGGGAGAGGTGGCCACAGAAGGTTCTGACAGCATTTGCCTCATTGCCTCCAGAGAGTTTACACCCGTGCTTACCCCCACCAATGAAAAGTTTCCTGGGGCAGACTAGGGTGGGAAGAAACAGGTTGTAAGGGGGTGTAAGGGAACTTTGGGGGTGATGGGACCGTCCTACATCTTGATTGTGGTGGTGGTTTTACGGGTTTAGACATCTGTCAGATACACAGATTTGCAGTTTGAATGGGTGTAGCTTACTGTATGCAAATTATACGTCAACTAAAAACACACAGAACAGAAAAGCTCCTAAGGGCCGTGAGCTGTGGGCAGCAGAAGCAGGTGTGGAAACCGGCCCTGGGCTCGGGCTTCTGGCGCAGCTGGGGACGTTTCTCTTTTCAAAATTGTTAAAATGTTTATTTCATTTTGAGAGAGAGAAAGAGAGAGAGAGTGAGAGAGAGTGAGAGAGAGAGAAAGCAGGGGATGGGTAGAGAGAGAGGGAGACACAGAATCCAAAGCAGGCTCCAGGCTCTGGGCTGACAGCACAGAGCCCGACGCAGGGCTTGAACTCATGAACCAAACTCTGAGCCAAAGTCAGATGCTTAACCGACTGAGCCACCCAGGCACCCCCTCTGTGGGGATATTTCTAAGGAACAGAGGACTCAGCCCTTCTGTGGCAAGTGCCCCAGCACGAGGCAGGTCCCCACCAGGAGGCAGACCACCCATTGCCTGCATTTACAGGTGGGCATTGAGGGGAGGGCCCCGGGGCTGGTGTGTGGACCCCCCAGGGAAGGGGCCACCTCTCCCGGGGCTCGAGCTCTGAGCTGGCGTGGTGCAGGGGCTGCTGGGAGAGAGGGTGTGCCGAATCTGGAGCCTCGACCCAGCTGGAGATCAGGGCGCTGTGGCTGGAAAGGACCGGCTTCTCCCAGAACTCGCCCCAGGGGGCACAGAAGTATAGGAGAAGGCGCCCACTCTGGGCTTCCCTGGGCGGGCGTGCCCTTCGTGGGAGGCCCACAGCTGGGAGACAGAGTGTCCCTCAAGAGTCCCCCCCCTCCCCCCACTGCGGACGGAAACACGTGCGCGCTGTCACCTGCCAGGAGGCGGCAAGTCAGCCCAGGAGGGCCCTTTGCCAGCTCCTCGGGCCCAGGGCGCTGGGGGTGACCCTCCAGCCACCACTGTCCCCCCAAGTCCAGTTTTTAATGCTCAGATCCCTCGGGATCGACCTGCACACCCGGTTTCACGACACACTTGTTTCCTGTTACACGACCTCATGAGCATTTCCTCCCGTTACGTGGCCACCACTTTAAATGGCTGAAGAACCTTCCAGCAGGTGCACCAACAGTTCACGTAAGTGACCCGTGGTACACGGTGTGCCTGAGTGTGGATCCATTCAGTGACGACGTCCGTGTGTCAGCTGCACGGCGCGTGGCTGGCCCGGTGCTGGGTCACCGACAAGAAGCAGATCCCCAGATGGGCACGTCTATCACGAGCTGACGGGTGCCGGGAGGAAGCAGTGCGAGGTCCGACTGCACACGCGGCCCTGGCGGGACCCGGGGGTAGGTTCAGGGAAGGTGCCCGCTCGCTGGGGCCGTGCCTGGCGGGGGTCTAGAGCACGCGTGATAGCTCAGTGCCCCGGGGGCTGGAGGGCCGGCTGTGTGTGGTCCTGTCTGGGGCACACTTCTTTCTAACCATCGGCTTATTCCAGTGGCACCGAGCCCCCTTCCCCGTTCACCGCTGGACAGAGTGTGGACGACCGCGTGGACGCTCTTTGCACCCAGCTCTGATATCCTGCTGAGATTAAAAACTCCCTAGGAGCTAAGTGGCTTGTGGCTGAGTGCCGCATACATTTGCAATGTCTAGGTACCGCTTTCCACCGTGGTGGCCATTCCGTTATATTCTGGACTCCCTGCTTCGGACTTCTGCAAGGCCGCTCTCTAGACCACAGTACCACGGGCATCTGGGAGCCGCCCACCCCCTTCCCTCCTGAGCTGAGCCCCAAACCCTGAGGCTGGCACGTGTGGCCACATGCGGGGGTGGGGGGCAGGCCAGCTCTCAGGAGCAGCACTGGGCCCCTTCCCGGGGGGAAGGGGTGCTTGGCTTGGCTGCAGGGGGGCAGGGAGGGAGGTGGAGCACTGGGCCGGTTTCCCACCGCGGAGTGGAGAGGGCCGGCCCGGAGGTCACCTTTGGTCTCCCCCTCTGTCCCCACCAGGTAGCTTCCCACTGACCGAGGGCTTTGCCAAGGCTTTCCTTGGGGAGGGCTGTTGGTGGGGAAGGGGGCTCCCCGGAATCGGTGACGAGAAGGGAGAAGGACATGACGTACAGATCCCAGACCACCTGGCCCGTGGAGGCGGCTGCAGAGAAGAACAAAGGCCCTGGGGCTCCCGGAAGAACCCCGAGGGCGTGTCGTCTCGCCAGCACCGGCCCAGCTCCTGGGGCACCAGGAGGCGGGGATGTGCTCGAGACTGTCTCCAAGACTCTATCCTCTGACCTTGCAAGCTGGCTCTGGACAGCGGGGAAAGGTCATCGTGCAGGGACACAGGCTGACGTGACTGTAGCAGCTGGTCCGCAAAGACGGGGCTCTGGTTCCCCCCTTCATGCACATGAGCTGCTCCCAAGCCAAGAGGTAGAGCCGAAGTCCCGTCGCCTCGAATTCGGGCGTCCTCACTGCTGGCTTTGACCTGGGGAATGCGGCGGAAAGGACGTCCTGAGGCCTCCAAGCCCGGGCCTTAAACTGGAGCCTCTGCTGCCTGCTTCTGGAACCCGGCTGCCCTCCTGTGAGGCCGGCCGTGCAGCCACGAGGGGAGCCCCAGGCGGAGGAGAACCAGGGCCTCCAGCCAGTTCCAACTTGTGGCCACGTGCGTGCACGGACCTTTCCGCCACCCCTCCCCCCCGGGATACCTGGGAGAGCAGAAGAACCCCCAGAGCAAACCACAGAGCTGCAAAGCATAGCGCGTGGTTGGTTTTTATTCTAAGTCACTGGGTTTGGGGGTCATTCGTCGTTGAGCAGTAGGTAATGAAACGGAAGTTGATATGGCAAGGTTCTTAAAAACGTAACGTCACATAGGAGTTCAAGGTTGGCTAACGAGGCCCACGTATACGGGGCATTTGCCCGGTTTCCAGGAATGATTGGACCAGGGTCTAAAGCTCTGGGTGCTGACACTTCCCCCGGCTATTAAGGCAGCGATTCATTTGCTGAGTCCGGGCCACGTTCACAGAAACCGTACCTGGAGAGGACACAGTGGTCCTGATGCCCTCCCCTTGGCGCGTGGCCGATTCCCGCCAGCCTCTCTCTGACCCGTGTGTAGCCCAGAGGAAGATGCTTCCGGATGCCCTGGGAGGGTCTTCCATAACCTCAGGCAGGTTGAGGGCGAGCACGTTTTCCGGTGTTGGCCTTGGGGGTTAGGGTCATCCTTCCTCTCCCGGTCAGGCGGCCGCACCGGCGGTGGGGTGACGGGAAGCCGGGACTTCCTTGCCGGCCCTGGTCCGGAGGCGGGCGACGTCCTCCCGGTGCGACCCGTCGCGTCGCGGTTTCCAGCTGTCCTCCGCGCAGGGTCCGCCCAGGGAGGGCGCACGCCCAGGCCGGGAGCCACGGCATTCGCACAAAAAGACTCATCTCGCGACCCTGAGTGTCAAACTCTGAGAGGCTCCGTTTTCTGCAGAAGACGCCTCCCACTAGTGGACTTGCCTGCCCCCCGAAGGCGCTTTTCGAAGCCGGCTCCCCTGCCCCGCAGCTCCCTGCCCGCTCCCGGCTCCCAAGCAGCAACCAGGCGAGCCGTGCCTTTCTCTGATCTCCAAAGGCGAGGAAGGGGCGGATCCACACGCCGGGTGCAGAGAGAGAGAGAGGGAGAGGGAGACATCTGGCTTCTGTCCGCTCGCTTTCGTGCATGACCGAGTTTTCCGGCTCACCTGCCACCCAGCCGTCCTCCCCCGACACCGGCCTGCCCTTCTGCCAGGGTCCTCGCTGCCGTCGACCCACGGGAGCCGAGGGGCCCGCCTCCTGTCCACCTTGCTCCTGCTCGGGAGCGCGTGACAAGAGCGGCCTGGTGACGGCAGTGCCCCGGAGAGCGGTCGGGGGGCTCCGGTGCACTTCTGTGCGCCTTGTCTCCCGGAACCCCGACCACGCCAGCTGGGCCAGTGCTGCAGCCACTGCTCCCAGCGTTTAGGAAGCGTGCAGGGAGGTTGTGAAACGCGCCACGGCACAAGGCCACACAACCTGAAGGTGGCCGTGGCCCTGAGGCACAGCAGCCACGGCGGGGCGGCTCGGCCGTGAGCGGGGCGACCTGTCTGGCCTCCTCACCCTGCCGCGGGGACTCGGGACGTCCTCACGGGCCGCGTGAGTGTCCAGGGGGCCAGGGGCTGCCGAGAGCGCCAGAGCCTCTGCCAGGACGGGGCAAATTCACCCTTGCTGGCGGCGTGGGCAGCGTCCACGTTTCCACGGCACGCTCTCCCTCGTCCTCCCACCGAGAGAGCACTGTCGTTCGGTGCCCACCCCCCGGGCCCCCGAGCAGTGGACGCAGGAGCAAGAAAGTGCAGTCCCAGGAGCTGTTGTGAATGTGTCCGCGGAGCCCCCAGGACCCTCCCCTGGGCTTTTTCCGGGGCCCAGGGGGCCCTGGGGTTAGGAGTGGGTGTGGGGACCCTGCCGTTAAATGAGGTCACTCGACCTGCTGGTCCTGGGGTCCCAGGCCTTGCCGGACACGGGCAAGGCCAGCAGGCTGCCGCTGGGGGCTGGGCGTGGACCCTCCCTGCGAGCAGCGGGCCCTCGGGAAGCCGGCAGGGCGGTGGTGACCGGCCACACGGCCGCTTCTAGAATCCAGTTGTGAGGTGGATGACGCCGTGGGGGCCGTTTTCTGGAGAAAAGGTGCTTCGGGTCAGCCCCGCCGTGTTCGAGGGGCGTGCCTGAGTCTTCCTGGCCCTTGACCCTGCTCCTACCCCACAGAGGGGGGCTCTCACCAGACGCCACCAAGCCCTCCTCCTCTGTGGCTCTGAGAGGTGAGCCCGTTAGGAATGGCTCTTGGAAACAGTCTTCTCCACCTCCCTAGGCCATCCATGTAGGGCCCGTGGGTGGGAGGCACCACAGCCCCGGGCTCCCTGGGCCGCCTGCTGCCCCCCACCACCTGAGGCTTCCAGACCTGTCCAGGGGGTTCCAACAAGTCCGCTTGTCCCGGTGACAGTGGCCAGAGGGGTTTCACTCCTTCACTCCTTCATCCCTGCCCTGCCAGCCTCCGGGGAGGCCCCGACTGCAAAGCTGGAGGGTGGTGGGTCTGGGAATTAAGCCCAGGTTCCAGTTGTTCCCCCAAGACCCAGGTTTGTTGGGAGTGAAGCGGCCCCGCTGGGAGGGTGTCTGCCTGGTGTGAGGGCAGGCGCAAGGGCAGCCCTCCTGAGCAGCTGAGGCACAGGACGGTGACAACCAATGTGATTCAGGGTGTGGCCACTTGGGGCGCGTGTGTCCACGTTCTCTGTCATTTGGTGCTGAGGACAAGCTGTGCATATCCACAGGTACCATTTTCTGCAGTGGGCAGGCTTCCTGGTGTGGCTGGGTCCTCGGACGCAGACATCACTGTGACTTAGGAGATTCGAGTGACAGACGCTGGCCGGTCATGCCAAAAACCATGGGATGTGTTTAATAGCCCCTCTTCCTTCTGAGTTTTCTCCCCAACCCCCTCTCTTAAAAAAATGTTTTTTTTTGTAATCAACTGTTTTTTAGAGAAGCTTTGTGTTCACAGAACAATTGAGGGGATGGCGTAGAGAGTTCCCGTGTCCCCCTGCCCACACACAAGCTCAGTCTCTCCCACCGTCAACTCCCACCAGAGCGGTGCCTTTGTCACAGTCGATGAACCTGAGCCAACACATCGCCATGCCCCGAAGTCTGCAGTTTGCATCCTGTCCACTCGCGGTGTCGTGCGTTGCGTGGGTTTGGGAGAACGTGTGATGTCGCGTGTCCACGGCGATGGTATCGTACAGAGTAGTTTCACTGCCTTAAAAGTCCTCTATGCTGTTCATCCCTTGCCTGTCTTTGAAAGAATTTTCTTTAATGTTTCTTTATTTTTGAGAGCGACAGAGTGGAGCAGGGGAGGGGCAGAGAGAGAGGGAGACACAGAATCCGAAGCAGGCTCCAGGCTCCGAGCGGTCAGCACAGAGCCCGTCGCGGGGCTCGAACCCATGAACCGTGAGATCGTGACCTGAGCTGAAGTCGGATGCTCAACCGACTGAGCCAGCCAGGTGCCCCTGAGCCTCTGACTCTTGAGCTCAGGTCATGATCTCACGGTGTGAGCACAGCCTCTGTGCTGACAGCTCAGAGCCTGCTTGGGGTCCTCTCTCCCCCTCTCTTGCTTGCATTCTCTCTTTTTCAAAATAAATAAATAAACATTTAAAAAATGTCCACGGTTTTGATGTCGCTGAACGTATCAGTCTTTTACGCGAATGGTTCTTGGTGTCTTATCTGGGAGGTCCTCTCCCGCCGCAGGGTCACCTGGATGCTCACTTACGTCTTCTTCTAGAGGTTTTACACTTTGACTTTCTACGTTTCATTTCCTAGTCCGTCTGGAGTGGCTTCCCGTGCGTGGTGTGAAGAAAGCATCTAGTTGTCGGTCGTGTGTACCGAGCGCCTCCCCAGGCGCCCTGTCATGCCGCTTCCCGTGGTTAACATCCATCGACAGGTGGGGGCGTCTTTCTGCGCTCACTGGTCAGTCTGTCTGTCGCTGAGCCGATACCCCACTTTATGATGATTTCAGCTTTGCTATTAGCCTTTCCGGCGGGTGTGATGATGCCCCCTCCTTTTTTCCTTCTTCAGAAGGGTCTGGGCTGTTCTTTAAAACTTGAGTCGCGGGGCGCCTGGGTGGCTCAGTCGGTTAGGCGCCTGGCCTCGGCCCAGGTCATGATGCTCACGGTCCGTGAGGTCGAGCCCCACGTCGGGCTCTGTGCTGACGGCGTGGGAGCCTGCTGTGGATCCTCTCTCTCCCTCCCTCTGCCCGTTGTCTGCTCTCTCCCTCTCAAAAATAAACCTTAAAAAAAATAAAAAAAATAAAACTTGAGTTGTAACTTACACACGGCGAGGTGCACAGACCTTGGGTGTAATTCCAATTTGTTTTTGTAAGTGTGTGCCCTTGGCCGAGCCGCCAGCACTGCGTCACACGCCCTTCCATCCTGGTGGCACAGAGCGCCCTTCAGGTCGGGCTGCGACACCGGCTCAGAGCCCCGCCTTTCTAAGCACACAGTCGGCATTGTGGGCTCAGACAGCCCGAGCGACGTCATTAGCACAGACTGTCAGATGCAGCCTCAGCTCCTCAAGGGGCCTGGATCCAGGCTGTTGGGACCATTTCAGCACCCCCCCCCCCCGCTGCCCTCGGAGTCCCCGGAGGACCCCCCAAATGCCGCCTGAGGTCGGAGGACTCCATCAGCCATGGGGGTGGAGGGCACGGCCTGCTGGCAGGGACACCCACCCTGCCCCCGCCCGCGGCCCTCCCTGTGCCGTCGCATCCATGGCCCGTGCTTCCTGTGTCCGAACTGACTGCGAGAGTCGCCGAACTGCATTTTCTGTATTCGGGAGCGGGGGTGGGGGTTCAAAGAGTGTGATGGGCTGGAGCCGGTCCCAATAATCCCGAAACGTCGCGTCCCATTCCCCCGTCTCTGCCTCCCGCGTTCACCATCCCCGCCGAGCACCCCTTGGAGAGGCCCTGCTAAGTGGCCAGCAAACGGATTCCTGCAGGTGTCCCTTCCCACGGCGGCCATCACTGGCCACAGCCTCCTGTGCTGCTCTGGAAGACAGCCGTCGGGGCTCATTCCACCAAAGCCCTGGCGGCAGGCCTCTCCTTTGGGCTCTCACACCTCCTCTGTCCTGGGCCTTGGGCCTGGGTCATGACTTCCAGGAGGTGCCTTGGGGTGGGGCTGAAAGGGTGGCCTGCACCCAGACCTTCGCTCAGGACTCCGGCAGAGGTGTGGGTGGGGCTCCAACCTCTGTACGTGCCCCTGTCTCCCTCCGCCTGGATGGCAGCCCGCTCCCGAGCCGGCTCTGGACGTCGTGGCTGAGGGGACGGGACTGAGGGACTGAGCCACCGGGAGAAGCTGGCCCAGCTCCCGCCACATGCCTGCTCAGTGACCCCAGCCTTCCTTGCCGGAGCTGAGCGCACATGGCGCTCAGACGTGCGGGAGGAAGGGCCACGGGAGGAGGGGAGAGGCAGCGGGAGCCCTGTGCACGGGCTCTGGGCTTCTCACCGTGATCTCCGGGGTTGGCCCGACTGCTCCTTAGGAACCTGGTCTTGGCCATCCACCAAGGGGGTAGAAATCCCCCCCCCCCCCCGGGAGTTTTGGGAAAACTGGCAGCTCTTTTTGGAAAAGCACAAGAAATGAGCTTTGGCAGATTTAGAATGGGAGAGTTCTGGTTCCACGGGGCCACATCTGATCAGTGGAACTGGGACCCCTGGGGCTGCGCCCGGAGGGGCTTTGAGGCCGCTGCCCAAAAGCTGTGGGGCTGAGGGGGGCCAGGCCGCTACCCACAGCTGTGCACAGGTCGGCCGGCCGCAGAGGGCCGGGCAGGTGCAAGACAGCCTGTCTTTGGGAAGAAGCGGGCACAGACACACGCACGCTCCCCCATGCACACACGCTCACCACGACCGCCACGGACCAGTGCACGGCAATGCACACACCCCGTTTCGGACCGCTCCCGGCCCTGCGTGGGCTGCAGCCAACCGTGCAGGGAAAGCAGGCTTACCAAGGCGGCACCCTGCGCCCCCCGCTGGGAGGGCAACGGCAGCAGGTTGTTCTGCCTCGCCTCCAGCTTTGGCCCAGGCCTCCCGCCTCTCCCGAGGCCAGCAGTGAGGAGGGGCGCTCGGTGCCCAGGCCCGCCCGCGGCTCCCACATTCTGCGGGCACTGGGGCTCAGGCTGTGCGTGATGCGAGGCCACCCCTTCTGTTTCCCAGGTGCTGGGCTCCGTCCTGGTGACCGCAGGCTCCTCCCCAGGCTCAGGACCCCCGCGGCCAGAGTCCGGACACAGGACCCTTGGGCTGGCGTGCCCCAGAAGCCTAGCCCCCTTCCAACGGTGGCCGGGGAAGCAAGCCAGCCTGGCCGGGCCCCTTTCCTTCCTCCTCAAGCTTGCCTCCTGGGGACCCTGACGCTGCACCCACTTAAGCTCTGTTTATTGTTGTTTTAAAAAGTACTTCTTTCCCACAATTCTATTGCGCTGGAAGGAGTTTTTACTTAAACTCTTGAAATATATTTACTTTTGGCCCAAGGTCAGGTGGATGACGGTTTCACAAGGAAAGTGGGATCCCGGAGCCCTGAGTCACTGGGAATCAGGCCTTCTGGGACGTTTACACACACACACACACACACACACACACACACACACACCGCTGGGCATGCGAGGCGGTGACAGCCCGCGGGGAGGCGGCCAGGAGGGCTGAGCCGCAGCCCACGGCCCATCTGCTTCGAACTGTCGGGAGCCAACAGGCACGCCTGTGACGCTGCCTGCATGTGGGGCACGGGCATGTGGTGACGGGATATTCAGACCAAACTGTCACGGAGCTGACAGCCTGGAAACACATTCTTAAAAAAAATGAGAGAGAAGTTTATTATTCTCTCCTATCAAAGAAACGTGGAAGCAGGCAGCCTGGTGTGGCGTTCAAGGATGTTGGGGCTGGCTTGTGCTGTCTGGCTGCTACCCCGTCCTGGTTCACCATTTGGGTGTCACCTTAAGGTCCAAAATGGCTTCGGGGTCCCAGACATTCAAAGTCTAGGCACACGTGGCTGAGCCTTTGGGGGCCGGGGCCGTGTCACCCTCCTTGGACGGCGGTCCGCTTACCTCCTCGTTCACTGGTTCCATATGCCCTTGGCCGCCAGACATGCGGGCTCAGGGCCTGGGCGCGAGGCTTGCAACGGGCAGCTGAGGGTTGGCAGGGAGGGAGCATTCGGCAGTAGGACGGGGGTAGATTTGCATATCACCCTATCTTCCCCAGAGACAGGCATTTGTCAGCCTTCCACCTCCCTGAAGCTTTGTATGCTTTCCTATGTCCTGGAGGGCTGCCGGAACCATCCCATTGTGCAGGTGCAGAAACTGAGGCCCTGGGAGCCTGTGGGATCTTGCGGCTGGTGAGGCAGGGAAGGGGCCAGAAGAGCTGCATGGCTGGCCGGGTGCAGGCGACAGGGGGGGGGCTTGACCCTTTCCTTAGGGGAGACAGGGCTGGCCCCCGAGGCTGCCTAAGACCAAGTCCCTTCCTGGCCCCGCCTCCCCGACCCCTCACACGTCCGGGGTCCTGCGAGCCTGCTCCCACAGAGCTCTTTCAGCGGGAGAAACGCCAGCACGTCCTGCATTCCCGTTCAGAGGCCCGGCTGTCCCCAAGGAGAGGAGAGGCCCACAGCGTGCGTCCCACAGGAAGCTGGTCCCCGTCACTGCCCTGCGGATGTGCATTCCAGAGGCCCCTTGGAGCACTGCCTTGGATCTCCCGGGCCGGGCTGCCTTCGCACAAGGGCCCCGTGGCCCTCTCACGCTACGTGCCTGCCCGGGTGTGCACATGCCCGGCCGCGTGTGGGCGTGCGCCTGGGGGCCCTGAGTGCAGGAGCGGCGCTGTGTGGACTCGTCATCTGAAGCAAACCAGCAGGCAGAGACAGCGGCAGGGGGGGCCTGCCCAGTGTGGGCTGCACGCCGCTGCTGTTTTTAGCCTGACAACCTGTACGTGCGGAAGCTGGGATGAGGCGCTAAAGGTGCCGTCCCCTCGCACTGAACAGAGCCCCCCCGACGTCTGCGGCACAGCACCCTCCCTCGGAGTGGGGCGGCCGGGGGCCACCCCCCAGGAAAGCCTGTCACTCGGCATCGGGTTTTCAGTGGCTGGCGCTGTTTTCCGACTTGGGGTTTCAGATACGGCTGCTGACACCGGAAGGCTTTCGGACTTGGGGCATGTTACGGCAGACCGATAAGGCAAGTGAATTTGCCTGCCTTTTCTGTCTTAAGAGGACTCGTTAGGAAGGGAACAGGATTTTGTCTCTGGGGAAACAAAAGCCAACACAGGGAGAGCCGTAGAATGCCCTGGACTTCACCTGGGGCACTTCTTATAATGTGGGCGGTCCTCAGCCTGACACAGCCCCTATGGAACAGACCCCAAGGGCTGCGGCTCCACAGAGCCTTCCAGCGCTCTCGGTGGACGTGGGGTCTCGAGGGCGGGTGACCTGAACACAGGCCCGTCCGTCAGCTGCCATCACATTAACGCTGCATAAGAGCATATGCTGGAGTAGAGTCAGGTCCAGGGACAGACTCCTCCCTGGAGGTGACCCACACGGCTGGGGCAGAGCTCTGGCTCCTGGCTCGGCCCAGCTCCCGGGTCCCCCTCACTGGGAGATGGACTCTGCACTGGCAGGAAGAACCTTCCAGCAGGTGCCTGCTTTGGGGGCGTTCCTCACCCAGTTCTGGTTCCATCTCTGAACAATTGATGAGGTGAGTCACTTATTTGCGTGACGGATTTGGGGATTTGACCGCACCCAGACTCTCATTCCACCAGAAATGCCTGTGCCCCGGCAGGCCACGCCTCCTGGAGCCTTTCCCGCGCAAACACGGGTCGGCCCCGGCCCCGGGGGCTGGCGAGGGCGGTGCATCTCCGGCTGCTTCTGCGGGTTGGTGGAAGTGAATGCCCCTTGACGTTGTCCCTTTCCCCCCTCAGGCCAGCTGCCGAGGCCTGCTCACACCTGCAGCCTCGGCAGACCTACCCCGTGTAGCAGCTGGACTGTGGTCTCTGCCCGCGCATGCCTGCCAGCCCGCCAGGGCCACCGGCCCCCCGGGTCCCTCCCCTGAGCCCACCCAGCACCGCTCTGGCAGCTGGGAGCCTCTCCTCGCAGACGCACGACAGCCTGTCTGGGTCTTAGTGCCTTTAGCTTGCTGGTCGTGGCCTCGCCCCAAACCTACCATCTCCGCAGTGGTGACGGGACCTGCCCGACCTCTGTGGCCCACGCTCAAACCAGGCATTGGAGGAGCTGGGTAACCTGTGTGTGTGTGTGTGTGCGCGCGCGCGTGCATATACGTGCAGTCACATATATGTGCTTGTGTTTCTCTCTTATTGATCCCCAAATGTACATTACTGTATCTGACCTAATTTTGATCATTTTTTTGCAGACCATTGTTTCCAGCAGTCAATTATAATTTGCACGGGTGTGACATTTCCCGAACCTGGTGTTCCCTGGCTGGTCAGTTTGGGAAACGGGCCAACCTTTGAGGAGTCAAATTATGATTTTGACAGGCTACCTGTCATTCCTGACCCCCACACTCCCCCAAACAGGGGAGCATTTTATCTGGAGGATTCTTTTCTTTTTTTTTATTAAAAAATTTTTTTAAATGTTTATTTATTTTTGAGAGAGAGTGAGAGAGACATAGTGTGAGCGGGGGGGAGGGGCAGAGAGAGACAGAGACCCAGAATCCGAGCTGTCAGCACAGAGCCTGATGTGGGGCTTGAACCCATGAACTGAGAGATCATGCCCTGAGCCGAAGCTGGATGCTTAACGGACGGAGCCACCCAGGCGCCCCTGGAGAATCCTTTTCTTTTTAAATGTTTATTTATTTATTTTGAGGGAGAGAGAACACGTGTCCATGCAGGTGCATGTGTGCATAAGCTAGAGGGGGAGGGGCAGAGAGGAAGAGAGAATCACTCCCAAGCAGGCTCCACACCCAGCACAGGGCCCGACACAGGACTCCATCCCACGAACCGGGAGATCGTGACCCGAGCCGAAATCAAGAGTCGGACACTCAGCCGGCTGAGGCACCCAGGTGCCCCTGGAGCATTCTGAAACTCTTCTTGAGGTTTCTATCAACACTGTTGGGGTGGGGGGGTCCCAGAAACCAGGCTGGAAGGCCTGGGGCTGTGTGAGCGACGCAGGAGTGAAACACAGAGCAGCCCGTCTGGGGCACTCCTGCACATGCCTTTGGCTCCTGCTTCTGTGTGTTGGGATCAGATGCACGGGGCAGGCCCGGCTCATGGTTTGCAATCGTTAGTCCTTCCCCTGGCTCACCAGGAGTGAGCCCCAGCACTCACAGTCAGTGTCTCGCGGGCAGTCTGTTTGGAACAGCGTTGCAGAGATGTGTCAGTTATTCGCGTCATGGGCAAAATCGTTATTGAACAGACGGCAGCAACCTGACCTTCAGTTGGAAAAGCTGACTCAATACCCACCGCTTCAGTGTCTCCCTCTGTAAATGGGGATTCGGAGATTTCCCACCCCAAAGGGCATGTGAGGATCGCACAGACTGACGTGTGCAAAGCTTTGACACGATAGAGCCAAGAGGGGTCCGTAGGCTGAGTTGTGCCTCCTCCAAATCATACGGTGAAGCCCTGACCTCCAGCCTCTGAATGTGGCAGTATGGCCTTTACAGAGGTGATAAAGGTACAACGAGGTCATCGGTTGAAGGTACAGTCCGACCTGGTTGGTGTTCTTACAAGAATTCGGGACAGACATACACAGAGAGAGACCATGTGAAGACACGGGTAAAGCCAACATCCACCCACCCGAGAGAGAGGTCTCAGGAGGAAGCAGCCCTGCTCACGCCAGGATCTCGGACCTCCAGCCTCTAGCACTGGGAGGCAACGAGTTTCTCTCATTTAAGACACCCGGCCTGCGCGGCTCTGTTCTGGCAGCCTCAGGGCACTGATACTCAGGTGCTCAGAAAGAATGTGTTGCTACCAGTGGGTTTTCTCAGGGGGCTTTCTGGCGTTTTAAAGTGTGGCACTCCATTTCTTAAGGGCACCTGAGATGCTTAGAACTTTTCCTATGTGTTTTTAAAAATGTATTTTAGGAAAGTAAGTATTAGCACATTTTGCCGCTATTGAGAAATACAACGGTATCTGTTTTAAAAATACACGTGTGGTTCTGTTCCATGGAGCCCCGGATATCACCGGTCCACACCATCACCCCATAGCTGCGGGGTCAGCAGACTCCTGGTGAGTCTCAGTGGTCAGAGATCCAGGGTCAGGGGATGTCCCAGGGTCCTGCTTCCAGTTGCCTCGTGTGTCACTGGTTGGCTTGTTTCGGGGACAGAATTAATCTGGTGCCTCTGTCAGCGGATTTTACTTGGATTTGTGTAGAAGTCAGTTACTAAGTGCTACCATGGATGACATGTTTCAGGGCCTTAACAGCGAGGGCAGACAAAGGGGCGTGTTCTTTCCCACCAGTGTGTGTGGTCAGTGGCTGCTGTCTTTGTCTGTGAGTCTGCGATGTCCACATGGCCTGGTCACTTAAGTCCCCTGGCCCAGGAGCCCCTAGAGAAACCGTGTGCCTTTTCCATCAGCTGCTGAGTGGAAAGGGGGTTGTCCCTGCTCTTGGGAGCAGTGAAGGGGATGCCCTGGCCATGCGGTGGCTTGAGAAGAGTCTGCAAAAGGCATCAGAGTACTCATGAGCCCTGCCACCCTCTGTACAGTGCCCTGGCCTCTGTGTGGGGCCTTGGCCGCTCCGCAGAGCCCTACCCTCTGTACGGGGTCTCGCCCTCTGCTGAGAGTCTCCCAGACTCTGCAGAGCCCCGCCCCCCCGTGGAGCCCCGCCCCCTCCGCCAAACCGCGGCCCCAGTGCTGAGCCCCGCCCTCCGCACGGAGCCACACCCCTCCGCCGAGCCACGCCCTTTGCGCGGAGCCACGCCTCCTCATCAGACCCCCGCCCACTGCGCAGAGCCTGGTCCTCTGCACGGAGCCCTGCCTCCCTGGGTGGAGTCCCGCCCCCTCCTTGGAGCCCCCTCCCTGCACCTGGCCCCACCCCTTTCGCGGAGCCCCGCCCCCCCGCCCCAGCAGGAGAGGGGGGTCCCTGGCTGCAGGGCCGGCTACTCCCAGGGCCTTGCCAGTCTCCTGCGCTCACGCAGTGTGGCCACGTGGGGGGAGTGGGCCCGGACCAAGGCGGGGCCCCGTAGCTAAGAGGGGGAAGAGAAAGGGCAGTGGGAGTAATGGCCTAGCCCACACCTCTACTGGAACTCGGAAGCTGGGGCTGCACTCCCTTTGGCAAATAAAAAGCCAGAGGATGCTGCAAAAGTGTCTGAGAACAACTCTCCTCGCATCGCATTGCTGCTGGCAGGCTTTGCGAAGAATCAGGAAAGATAAGCCACGAACAATGAAGCGATGACGTAAAACAGGGTCATTTGTACAAATTCTGGCAAAGGGCCCATTGGTGAGGTGCATGTGCCCAGATGAGTGCACGCCGCTGATTCTGGCTAAGTGGAGGACAAGGCCGGTCGCAGTAGTAAAAGTCTGAATTATGGAAATAACCCCGGGCTTCCGGGGTGTCTGCTACGTCACCGTGAGCAGCGGCTTTCTCCCGCAGCAGGTCCCCGGGTTTGCGTCTGGCGCCTCAGCCGCCATCGAGTGCCTGTTCCCAAGGAGCTGTAGAAAACATGTTCTCAGGAATGTTGTCTCTTCTGGTTGTCTGTGTCCCTAGCTTGGCAGATGGGTGTGAAGGGGAGGAGTTAGAGGTGTGTGGCCCTTGGAGCCTCACAGGGCATCTCCCCCGTGTGCCCTGTGGCCGCCACCGGCATATGTTCTGTCGTCTAGGCGCTTCCGTGAGGGATCCTCCCTCTGCCGTCCACACGGCCCGTGGCCAGCGCCGACCACAAGCCGCCACGTCCTTGCCAAGGGTGCTGCCTGTGGCCTTAGGGCTGTAGGGTATGGGCGGTGTGGGTCACCTGTGGGCCCCTCTGGCCTCACCCCTGCTACTGGATGCAGTTCTCACAGGACAAAGCTGTGGGTGTTCTGGGCACTCTGACGTTGTCGGCCTCCCACCCCTTTCTAGGCGCAGAGGGGCCCCCCGGAGTGACAGAGACAGTTCTGTGCCGGGCCGACAGGGAGCGGGGCTCGCGGGGACCGGGGATGGACTTCTTAGGCCTGCAAGGACTTCAGCGGAGGCTCATTCATTCATCCGCTCACTCACTTGTCCCTTCAAGAAACCGTCTCGAGGCCCGCCGTGTGCCTGGTACCGGGGCTATGCCAGGGACTGCCACCGTCTCCGACCTCATGGGACCCAGGTCCCAGCAAGGGAGACCGCCAGCCAGCACACAGAGTCAGGTAGGAACGGCGGGCCAGCGCAGGGCGGAGGACGGCGACGGACGAGGGTGGGGTGTGGCACTTCTGGGTCGGGGGACAGGGGACCCGGGGACGGGGGACACTTCTGGGTCTGAGAGAGACAGAGCGATGTGGTGCTCTGGGACTCCCTCTGAGCGGAGGGCCGAACGGGTGTCCAGTGGGACGTGAGCTGGGTCAGCGGGGCTGCAGGCCGGTGAGTGAGGGTGAGGCCAGGTGGCGGGGCAGACCCCATGTGGCCCAGAAGACTCACGGAGAGGGTCTGGCCTCTGCTGGGGGGGCGCTCAGCTCCACTGAGCAGCCTGGACTCCCGTTTGCAAGCATGAAATGTGGGTGGGGGTCCCGGTGCGTGTGTGGGGAAGGACCCGCCAGGGCACGAGGCTCCGCCGGGTCCTGGGGCATCTTCCACCCTTCCCTCCAGCCCCAAGGACACCCTGTGCCTGCTGGTGGCAGCTCTCTCCAGGCAAGAGGAAGAGAGTGTCCCCCCCCACCCCCGCCGGGCTCTCCCTCCCACCTCCTGAGTGGATATTCTTACTCTCCTCCCTCCATCCGCCTGCTCTCGATGACGCACACAGACTCCAGCAGCCGTCATGACTCTCCACTCACATCCGTTGTCATTGTCGCGCTGTGGAGCTCCTGCCGAGGTCCTGGGCTCCTCGCGTTATCCCTCCTTTCCCCCCCAGGGAGTCCTGTCCCCTTTCTGGACCACGGTGGCGGTGGGGGGGCAGGAGACGCTGAAAAAGCCCAGCCCCCACCTCCCTTCAGAAGAAAAGAAACTCAATGTCCATTTGGGCAGGAATCCCGCAGCCCCAGCAGGAGAGCTAGGGGGCTTTGCTGTGCTGGGAGGGTTCTGGTGCTCAGGGGACTGGACACATCTGCCCCTCCTGCCCCCTCCCCTCACCCAGAGTCCCGCAGCCCGTCCTTGCTAAGAACCCGGGAGTCTCCTCTGGTCCTGACGTGCACAATTTTACTCCAGGTCCCCAGTGACAAGTGCCAGGGTCAACGGCTGTGACTTCCGCTGGGATCCCAGAGCTGGCGGGGAAGGAAGGCAGCCCATCGCAAACACGGGTACGCAAGCGATGTCTCCCCGACTCCTTTAAGTGCAGGGAATGCTGAGGCCCAGCTTTGGTGGCGCCCCCGGTAGGAGTGGGGGGCGGGGAGAGGGGGAGGGGCAGGCGAGCCTCCCGCCGTGTCTATAAGGTGGCTGCCTCCTCCGGCTGCCCACCTGGCCCACTACACAGCGCATGCAGACCCGTGCCTGAGAGTCACTCCTGGCCCCGTGGACGCCCCAGGGCACCTGGTCTGGGTGAGAGAGAAGTGCCAGGGTGGGCTGGTGTCTCACGGAGAGGAGGGAGGGTCACCGGGGTGGGAAGGGGCAGAGAAGGCCCCCCTGGGCAGTGACCCTTAAAAGGATCTCGGGTGAATTCTCACGGCTGACCAGCAGGAAGAGGGAGAACTCGTCCTTTAGGACAGAGCTGTCCCAGCCCCAGGCGACGGGGGCCTGGGGTCCAGCCCCAGGGTGGTGCGGGCTCGCTCAGGTCTCCATGTGTGAGCGGATGAGTGCTCCAAGCTCTGTACCTGTCAGGGGGTTTGGGATTGTCTATCGGGGAGGGAAGAACAGGGGTTCCAGTCCTTCCCGGGGCTGCCTCCCAGAGCCATAAATTACGTCCATTATGTGCTGGACGTAAATTACGGTTTATTAGTTTCCTAGAGTGTCTGTGACAAAGTCCCGCAGACTGTGAGGCTTAAAGCACGGGAGTTTATTCTCTCGCGGTTCTGGGGGCCAGAAGCTCTAAATCAAGATGTCAGCAGGGTGTGCTTCCTCTGAAAGATCTGGGGGACAATGTGTTCCTTGGCTCTCTCCCGGCTTCTGGTGTTGCTGGCCATCCTTGGAGTTCCTGGGTTTGAGGACGGGTCCCTCTGACCTCAGCCTCTGCCACCCGTGGCTGATTGTCCCCGTGTCTCTGCATGTCCTCTCCTCTTCTTATAGGGACACCAAGCATTGGATTTAGGGCCCACCCTATTCCGGTCTGACCTCATCTTAACTAATTATATCTGCAGTGACCCTATTGCCAAATAAGTCACAGTCGCAGGTCCCAGGGGTGAGGACGTGGCCGTGTCTTCCCGTGGGGAACGCACGATTTAATCCACAATGGATAGTAAGGTGTCTCCCTCCCTTTAGGAACCACGGGGTGTGCGCTGCGGGATGTGGCCCGTGGTTCAGTCCCCACTGACGGTCGCCCAGGTGTGGCCTGTGCTGGCTGTATTTCACCCGCATTCCAGGGGACTGTCACACCCCGGGAGTCACCAGGGCTGCCCGTGTCGGTGGCTTTCTGAGGACGAGCTGAAGCTGTTGCCATTAAGTGGGGGCTCCGGAAACGTCTGCCCTACAGGCTGCTCCAGCCTCCGCGGGGACCTGAGAGATAAGTGGGTGGACCCGAGGCTCAGTCGTGGGCGGCCGCGACGAGCAGAGACACTGAGGCTCAACCCCGGCCAGGGTGTCTGGGGGCCTGTCTGCTCCAGGTGGGGGCTGTGTGGAGGCTCCAGCGAAGCTGCCTGAATGAAGTGCAGACGCTCGGCCCCGGACCAGCTCCTCTAGAGAAGAATGCCAGCCGAAACTCCTATGGCCGGTGGCCTGGCCTGGTCGAACAGAATTAGGGCTTTTCTTGCAGAAGTGGAGGAGGCAAATCTGGAGGGGGTGTTGGGGGCAGGCACACGTGCTCACTGTCACCTCTCCACCGACTGACGGGCAAGTACCGTCCGCACGAGCGTGGACAGGGTCAGGCACTGTCTTCTGTCGGGGACACGCTGAGCCCATCGACGATCCACCGAGGGACCCCACCCTGGCCTCCAACCAGGTGGGCACCCGAGGAGAAGCCTGGATGCCGTACATCCAGCAGCGATAGCTCGGTCTTCCAGGAGGCTCTCTGGGCTCCAAGAGGCCCCGACAGAGCAGGGTCCTGGGTCTCCACCTTCCCGTCTTGCCTGGATGCTCACGAAGCCTGGGCGAGCACCTGAAACGTGCGGACTGTTGTGATCCGTAACAGCGCGGTGGCCGTTGGGCCTGCAGGGGCTGCTGTCACATCCCAGTTGACCTTGAGTCGTGGCTCCATAGGAGACTAACTGTCTGCTGTCCCCTCTCTCAGCCGGGAGCGGAGACGGGTGTTGGCTGAGCCCCGGAGGGGGGGTAGACTGGCATCACCATGTGCCCGGGGGGCCCCCCTGCGCCCTGGTGCCCTCCTAAGTGGGCGACTCCCCGGGGCCCACGGGCCAGAGCCGCACCCTCCGGAACTGGTTCTCCTGAGTACAGGGCTGGGCTGGACGGAAACTGAACAGGCTGTACCCAGGAATGCAAATGACTCTGCCTGAGAAAAGGGAAGGGCATCCAGCCACGGCCCGGAGCTGGCGGCCCCTGAGCCTCAACACAGCTGGCATGGGAAATCCCCCGCCCCAGACGCGGCCTCGTCTTGTCTCCGTTCTGGAGGGCGGGGGTAGGAGAGGTGACCCCGATGGGGAGGGCCTGGGTCTCACAGGCGCGTGCAGCTGAGCCCCGTGGACCTCTCCGGTCCATCCAGCCGTGGCAAACTGGGGAGCCCAGCCATGGTGAGCCTGTTTCCACCCCCTAAATTTGGAGCCCAGAGTTGGAAAAGCCAGACTGCAGGGAGGGGGGGGGGGCAATGCCAGCCAAGCCACCAGGGCCCACGTGGGTGCAGGGGGTGGAAATCCTGGCATCCGCAGCCTGTGGCGGCTGGGGGCGGGCAGGGAGGACGGCGGGAGGGAGGGGCTTCTCGAAGGAGAAGCCCTGCTGGGGCACCCCCCAGCCCCAGGACAGGGGAGCCTCTTCCAGAGGAAGCAGCGGGCAGCTGGCCCCGGGGGAGGGGCTTTGCTCAACGCAGGAGGGCGAGGCCTGTGCTGTTTCCGGGCCGGGAGGGGTCGTCAGCCCAACTGAGAGGGACAAGCCCTGGGACGAGCCCCGTGTTGCCCAACTCCTGCCCCCGGGCCTGGAAACCCAGAGGCCCCTGCCCTGGGTGAGTCTCTCGGTGGCCACCAGCCACTGGGTAACTGTGGGAGCGGCCCTGGCAGGAAGCCGCCCTTGGATGGCGCAGCTGCGGCTGGAGCCTGCCAAGCCTGACACCCACCTCCCGGGGGCCGAAACCGGCGTGGGGGCTGGGCCTCTCCTGCGGGGGCTGGTGAGCCAATAGTGCCGATGACGCACCGCGGCGACTGACATAAGGCCCGGGGGCCGCGAGCATCCTTCCATTGGCCAATGAGTGTATCTTGACCCGAGGCAGGCGGCCGCGAAACAGTTAAGTGTTCAGAATTTGCCTCAAGGTCTCCAGCAGTCACCTGAGAGTTTGCTTCTTTAGCAGCGCTCTCCTGCCCGTGTCCCCAGCCCGCCAGCAGTCCACACGGGTCCCCTTGCCTCCATGATGCTCGTCACATGATCACGCACGTTTGAATCGGATGCGATGGAAATGTTCCAGGTTTTTAAATGCCCACGTACCTGTATTTCCACCGCCGGCGTATTGTTCGCAGTATTGCGATGAGACTGGTAAGATGGGCCTTAGAATTAAGCCCGCTGAAGTAGGAAGCCATCAGGGGTGTGACGCCCCAAAGTCCCCACCCAGCATCCCTCTTACCTGCCGGGTGAAAGACGGTTCCGGAGAGGAAATACCGCCCTCGAGTTTCCCCATGTCACGTGCTGGATTTTTTCACGCTGCGTCCGCGCCGTGGAGTGACCTTACAGCCCCTAGAAATGTTTACGTCTGCCCACCCCCCCGCCCCCGTCCTTTCTGTCCCCATCTCTGAGCTGCTGTTTCAGGGAGTCAACTCTGTTCATGACACGAGAAAAAAAATCAAGCAGGAAACGGAAGGACTGCTGTTTCTGGAGCATGTGAGCTCTTCGGACAGCTGTGTGACCACCCTGTCACCGCATGGAGACAGTCCATCTCACTCCCGGGGGCGGGAGAGGACACAGGAGACGAGCGCTGGGACCCTGTGAGCTGTGCGTGGGCCTGTGCTGACCTCCCGCCCGTCCGCCCGGGGGTGAGGGCCCCTCCTGGGAAACGAGGCAGACTTCTTCCTGCTCCCCTGTGGGTCCTTCCAGGGACTGTCCAGGAGTGACCCCCCCGCCCCCCCCGCTGGGGAGGACATTCCCTGGAACGGCCACGCCTCTTCCCGAAGAGGGTCCTTACACCCCGAGCCGAAAGTACCCCATTTCTCAGAGCTTCTCAGAGTGACCCTGGAGATCCGGGAATTAAACTCATGAGTTTATGAAATAAGAAACAAAGACGAAGCTTCTGGTAAGATTGTGTCGGTGGAAATGTCTGGAAAGAGGAGGTCAGCTTAGCGGCAATGGGCGTAAAACCAGCTTGCTGGGAAATCCCACGCGTAGCCATAGGCTTAGAGCTTTAGGGCTCCTCCGAACTTTCTAGGGTTGGACCCCGATGGAGGGCGTGTGCAGGAGGGGGGCCTCGGGCATGGCGCCCCCGACGGGACATGCTGCCGGCAGACCCAGCAGCCAGGGCTTGTGCCTTGGTTTTTTCTTCTCTCCTTTAAATTTTTTTTTTCTAACAATAACTCTTTTGTTGAACAAGTTAAAGAACTTGCTTCATTTATTTGTTTGTTTGATTGTGGTAAAACACACATAATGCAAAGTTTCCCATCTTGACCATTTTTTTAAAATGTGTATTTATTTTGAGAGAGAGAGTGAGAGCGCAAGATGGGGAGAGGCAGGGAGAGAGAGAGAGAGAGAGAGAGAGAGAGAGAGAGTCCCAAGCAGGGTCTACACTGTCAGTGCAGTGCAGAACCCAGCGCGGGGCTCGAAGCCACGAACGGCGAGATCGTGACCTGAGCTGAAATCAAGAGTCAGACACTCACCCGACTGAGCGCGCCAGGCACCCTGTCGTGGTCACTATGGTTAAGTGGGCATCCATACTCCTGTGCAGCCCCACTTCCCCCTATTTCCAGGACTCTGCTCATCTTGTAAAGCTGAAACTCTGTCCCCATTAAACCCTGAGACCTGGTTCCCCCTCCCCCAGCTCCCGGCAGCCTTCATCCCATTTTCTGTCCCCTCCCCCAACTCCCCCAGCAGGGCAGCCACACACTGTCCACCCCTGTGTCTCTGGCGCATGCATGACGTCCTCAGGGCTCATCCACGCTGCAGCAGGGGTCTGATGTCCTTCCCTTTTAGGGCTGAAAGTTAGTCCGCTGTGTGGACAGACCACATTCTGTTTAGCCATTCACCCATGGAGGGGCACGTGTGTTGTTTCCACCCTTTGGCTATTGTGAACGATGCTGCTATGAGCACGGGTGTTCAGATATCTGTGTGTTTAAGCCCCTGCTTTCAATTCTTTTGGGTCTATGCCCAGAGTGGAGTTGCTATAGATCATACTGTAATTCTATGTTGAATTTTTTGAGGAATTTCTATGCCTGATTTTTGGAAGATTTAGAGTTTCAACATTTCCTTAAATTTTTTTTAACGTTCATTTATTTTTGAGAGAGGGCGAGAGCGCGCGCAAGAGAGAATGGGGGAGGGCCAGAGAGAGAGGGAGACAGAGAACTCAAAGCAGGCTCCGGGCTCCAAGCTGTCAGTGCAAAGCTCGACAAGGGGCTCGAACCCACGAACTGCAAGAGTGTGACCTGAGCCGAAGTCAGATGCTTAACCAACTGAGCCACCCGGGTGCCTCACAAAGTTTCCTTAATATTTTTATAGTAATGTCTCACAACTAATATGACAAAAAAATTCTTGTTCTCTATTTTCTCATTCCGGACGAATAAATTAGTATGATTTAATAGGATGTAAATGCCCACCAAACCAGCTGTCAGACCAGGCTCCAGGCACTGGCAGAGGCTCAGGGTTTGTGTTGGCTTGCTGAGGACAGTGTGCTCTTGTGAAATCCCGGTGAAGCTGTACCCAGGAGGTGTCCTCTCAAGAGAGTGTATTCTTTCTCTGACCACTTAGAATTGACAGTGCATGGTAATAATAGTTGGCTTTACTATCATTTAATTTTTCATTTTATTGATCGATTGGTTTTTGAGAGAGAGAAACATGAGTGGGCAAGGTGCAGAGAGAGAGGGAGAGAGCGTGTGGGGCCCAGAGTGGGGCTCGACCTCACGAACCATAAGATCATGACCTAAGCTGAAGTCAGATGCTTAGCTGACTGAGCCACCCGGGCACCCCACTATCGTTTAAAAATTCTTCATGGGGTGTGCTCCGACCAAGTTTCCCACCCACTATTCTACTGATATTAGCAGTGGACCCCTAGGACCGTAATGCTGGAACACTAACAAAGCTACAGATGGCTCCAGGCCCAGACAGCTTCACAGGTGATTCCACCACACCCTTAAGCAACACACAGCCATCAGTGCCACTTCCATGGTTGCACAGTATTGACAAGGAAGCAAATTTCCAAATTCTTTTTATGAAGGCAACACAGGAGTGACACCAAAACCCAGCGAGATGGGCACAGAGAGGAAACCACACCCCCATTTCGTGAATGAACATCAACACAAAAATGTGTAAAACCTAATCAGCCATGACCTGGGGATGTAAACACGGTCTGAATATTAGGAAACCTCTTAAAATAGATCTCCATGTTCATAAAGCAACAGAGAAAAAAAGCATGAGGTGACCTCCACAAATCAAGCTGATTTGATAGAATCAGCATGTATACTTTTTTTTTTTTTAAAGCCTGAGTAATAAGGATATGGAAAAAGCATATTTAACAGGTCTCAATCAAAGTGCCTGAGTTATGCCGAATGAACAAAGCCTGGGAGCACTCAGTTGAAAGCCAGAATCTTCCCTGCTATTTAGCACGGTTCTGGGGGACTGGCCGCACTCTCGTACGCAAGGAACAAGGGCTGAGTGCAGGCGGCGGAGGCACATCTGCGCCCCAGAGAACCTGCTGGGAGACTGCCACGCAGAGTAGGGACTCAGCCTAGAGACCTGTGTCAAACTGACGAGGACCAAGAACCTTCTGATGCAAGCGGCAATGAGGGACATTGCGTAATGGGAAAATACCCTGTCCACAATGCCGCAACACCGGTAAGTGCTCCGTAATGAACGAAAGAGAAGTGGACAGCTATGGGTAGCAAGCTCTCCAACACGCTTTCTCCAACGGATGAATGAATAGAAATGAAATGGAGACCTGGTCTGGGCTCGAAAGACTCAGTAGGATGAAGGGGTCAAGTTTTCTGAAACTAGACTATGAATTTACGGCAATGCCGAGGGTTTTTTCCCTTAGAACTAGCCAAGCTGATCTTAAAGTTCACATGGAAAAATAAACAGGCAAGAGTAGCTAGGGGAAACTCTGGAAGAGAAGGGTATGTCAGGTGTCAAAAAGAAGACAGCAGTCTCCAAAATGGAGTCACTTCTGCTAAGCCCCACGTCACCAAACCGAGACTTCACCTGATTCCGGCTCTGACCTCTCCCAGAAATGGGATCTCAGAGTCCGTGAGGAGTCACCCGGTCAGCACGAGCGAGGTCATCGGTGGCAGATCCCCACGGTCCCCTGGAGGAGAGTGACCTCGCCCAACTAAGATGTTTTGCCCGGGGCAGCCTCCTCGCCCTGCTCCCTTCTGCACAGGACGGTCTGTCGTGCATGCAGCGAGCTGGAGCTTTCTGTCTGCTGCACCGCCTGCTGCCTGGTTCGGGATCCCTGGAGAAAGCCAACCAGACCTCCAAAATTCACTCAGCTGGGTTTTGTTTTTTAACACAGGCCAGTAGCTTTACCAGCTATCTGACATGCTTATATGGTTACAATACTGGAAGCCTGGGCCAACTCGATGGATGGGGCCATGGGACCGAGCCCGGGAGCCAGAAACGGACTCAGACCCAGATTTAAACACTTGGAACAAGGGAGGCGCCACATTGATTACCGAAGCCGTCTGAAGTCTGATTTTCGGCAGGTCCTGCTGAGACAACTCCATAGTTCTCTGGAAAAAATTAAATTACATCCCTACCTCACTCCCTAAACCCCCATAGGTTACACATACAGCAAAGGTTTAGTTGTAAAATTCGAAACCATCAACGTACTGGGAGAACACTGTAGTTTCTTTGAATAGCTTTGGGTTGGGGAAGGTCTTCTAACGGATAACCCAAACTCAGAAGCCACGTAAAAAAATCAATAAAGATCAACAATAATAAAATCCTGGCCCAAATGAAAACACCGTAAACAAAGACAGGAGACCAGTGAGAAATGAAACCCAGAATCTGCAGCATAAATCTCAGGAAAAGCTCTAACTGTATTCCTATGTAAAGAGGTTCTATAAAGCAGTGTGGTAAAGACCAACAAAGTAATGGAAAAGGAAAAGCTCACCAAAAAAAGTTATACAAGGGCTTTTACATGTATGAAGGATACCCAGGTGCACTGAACAACAAAATGAGAGACAGAGGGAGAGAAAGAGAGAGAGAGGAGGGGAGGGGAGGGGGAGACGGAGGGAGAGGGAGGGAGAGAGAAGGAATACGGGTTGGAAACGGAGAGGAAAGCCATGGAGACCCGTGAGGTTGGCAAGGACAGACGCGTGTGGAGCGCACGGTGAGAGATGCCGTAGGAGAAAGGGGCTCGTACAGGTTGCGGGCGGGGGGCGACTTGGCACGGCTTCTGGGGGGCACTGTGGCAACATTTGTGCTACCTACATACACTCCACGGCTCCATTCGAGGGATTTCCCTGCAGATGTATGCGCAGGCGTCCTAAGTAACATTTGCGCGAGGATATCGATTGCCGTGGTGTGTGCGCCAGTCAAGGGCTGGAAGTAGCCTCGAGGTCCGCCGGGAGGAGCCGGTCAAATAAATGTCACACGTGCCGACAGTGGAAGTGGCATGAGGCAGCTGTTAAAAAGCGCAAGGCAAATTTACCTGCAACCATCACCCCACGTAATTGCCAATCCCAAAGCGGGGTGCACAACAGGCCCGCAGTGTGCTGCCTGGAGACACAGGGGACCTGCAGCGGTAACGCTTCTGGAGATAGCGTGTTAGTTTCCTGGGGGGGCCATAACTAAACGCCACCAACTGGGGGGCTTCAAACGACAACTCTTCAAACCTCAGAACTCAACAACCACAGTATTGTCTCACGGTTCTGGGGGCTGGAAAGGCACAAAGTGTCAGCAGGACCACGCTCCTTCTGGGGCTTTACGGGAGGATCCTTTTTTGCCTCGCCCGGCTCCCGGGGCTCCAGATGGTCCCGGGCTTGCACTGCCTGGCTCCCCTCTCTGCCTCCGTCTGCCCACGGCATCCCCCTGTGTCTGTGCTCTCCCCTCTCTCTTGTAAGGATGCCTTCGGGGGGTTTACGGCCCGCCCTAATCCAGGACAACCTCATCGAGACATCTGCAAAGACCCTTTTTCTAAATGAGGTCACATTTCTAGGTCCTGAGTGGTCATATCTTTCGGGGGCCACCATTCAACCCAGTGCAGTTGGGAACTGAGGTAAGGAAGATTCCGTGGCGGTCTTCAGGGTTTCAGACCGCGTCTTAGAATCACCCAGGATCAAAATGGGCAGTGAGAATCGGTTCCTGGTGCTGCGGAGGCCTGCGCATCGTCCTCCAGGCAGGCTGCGCTGGCTGTTCCCCACGGAGCAGGGGCATGAGGTTTCCCTGCCAGGCTCAGGACAGACTAGCACCGGGAAGGGACAGCCATGGGTCCTGGAGCAGCAGTCCCCGGCCTGGTCACCCTCTCCCATCACCCCGTGAACCCCGGCCTGGTCATCCTCTCCCATCACCTTGCGAACCCCCGGCCTGGTCACCCTCTCCCATCACCCCGTGAACCCCCGGCCTGGTCACCCTCTCCCATCACCCCGCAAACCCCCAGCCTGGTCACCCTCTCCCGTTACCCTGCAGGGAGGTATGTCTTTCCAAGTCGATCTCTATTTGAATTACATCTTCCATTTTTAACAATGCAAATATTCTTCACTAATTCAAATACTTCTCCATTTTAGGTTAACTCAGTCACCTCTTATTTTAGCTGACCTCCAGCTATGCACACACACACGCACACACGCTCACACACGTGTGCACGCACACGCAGGCCGATGCCGCCAGGTAGGAAGCGGCCGGTGGGAATCTGGGGTAAGCAGGTGGGGCAGGCACCCTCTTCCTTCCCAGGTGGCTCTAGGAACAGCCTAGTCCTGTTCTGGCCCTGGACCCAACTCAGCCCGGCTCCAGCTTCGCCCCGCAAAGCATTTCTTTTACCCATAAGACCCCGCGAGTTTGCATGTTCCGAAAGGTTGGGTCAGTCAAATGCAAACTGTCCCATGCAAATGTTTCGAGAGTCATTCAGACCACTTCCCCGTGGAGGGGGTTTCTGGTGTGGCCTTCGGTTCTGACGCTCTTCCAGGGCTCCCGTTTGCCCCAGGACAAACCCACACTCCTGTGACTCTGCCCCTCCCCCGGGCTTCTCCCTAAGTTGCTCTTATGCACAAGCCCCTCCGGAGTCCCATCCCAGAGCCGGCAGACTTCGGGTCTCCTCAGCCAGGACGCCGAGTGGTTTGGACACGGGGGACGCTTAGCCATGTCTGGGGACATTTTGGCTGTCACAACTTTGGGGGGCTGCATGTAATGGCAGAGGTCGGGAGGGCTCAGCATCGACCCCCAACAAAGAATTCTCTGGCCCCAGATGTTCACAGTGTTGGACGGGAAACCGTGATCTAATCTGACCAGGGGGGCATCGGGGCTGGTGAAAAAGACCTCGGGGGAGAGGGCGCGAAGCCTGTCAAAAGACAAGCCCTTCCGGAGGAATCCGCCAGGCTCCTTTGACTTTGCGAGGAACGTGTGTCCCTCCTGGGTGAGCCTTCCCACCAGAGGGAACCTGGACCCTTGTCACTTGTGGGGGGGGGGGTGTTGCAAGGCCAGAGCAGGAGGTCTCCCCGAGGCCCGCCTCAGCGCAGCCCGGAGGACGGCGGCTGCAGGCGGGAGGCCGGCCCCTCCCCCAAAGACACGTGGCCCCAAGGTGGTCCCTCTCTCCCCCTTTCCTTCATCCTCCTCTGACACAGAGGCCCATTCCTGAGATGTCCCTTCCATCAGCTGTGATTCCGCATTCCTCTCTTTCCTGCAGAAGACGGAAGGTGGAGGGGATCTTACCCGCGGGGGCGGGCGGACACTAAGGAGGTGACAGGTCACTGTGCCCCCAGTTCTCCTGCTGACCCCAGCCCTGCTTGGCAACGAGCAGGTGCCCTTTCCTGCCCAGGGATTGACAGACCAGCCAGCGGTGCCGCACTGAGCAATAGGGCCCCGTCCTGATAGTAACAGGACAGAGGTGGTCCTGATGCTGGCCGTGTGCTAACGGTGATGGGACGTCCTAAGGGGGTCAGATACTCCTAGGAACAGGACAGGGCCGGTGCTGATGGGGACCCGGCGCTAACAGAATCGGGCGATCCTACGGGGCACGCTGTTTTGGGCGAAGGCAGGCCGCACTGAGCTAATCCGTGCTGGACTCTTGCCCTCGGGGAGACCTGGGAGCCGGGCTGGCGCGTGACGGGGAGGGGCCGCATAGGCCCCATCAGGGAACCTGACTCCCGTGGTAGCGCTCCGGCGAGGGAGGTCAGGGTGGGGCAGAGGCAGTCAGAGGACGAGGCACCTCCCAGAGAGGACGGGGGTGGGAGCCCGCAGCCCGCTGCCCGGGGTCTGCCTCGGCCTGGGGGGCCGCTCTGCTCCAGGCCCTGGCTGAGGCTGAGCCTGTCCCCGCCCCGGACACGGCGCTCACGGGTGAGGGGCTACAAAGGACCCCATCACTCTGCCCTCTGGTTGTGTGTGACCTCGTGGATGGAGGGCGGCTTCCTCCCGTCCTGGTCTTTCTCTGAGGGAAACTGGGTGGGACTTTTGGTTTTCTTCATTCCACCTGCTGTACGTCTTGCCGGGGGTCATTCTCAGACCCCGTCACTCAGGCCCCCTCGCAGGGTGGTTCCTCGAGGGGCGACCTGCCGGAGGTCCGGGTGTGGGGGGAAGGCTGTCACGGCAATGGTCCCCAGGGTCCTTGGGCCTGAGTCCCTGTGACCCCAGTGTGGTGTCTCTTCCTGCAGCCGCGGCCTCTGGGGGTTCTCCTTATGGCTCCCGAGTTGGACCATCTGGGTGGAAATCTCCTTGCTGAGGGGACGCAGTGCAGGTGGGGAGGGGGCGGCCCTGCAGGGTGGAGGGTCACACCCTGGGAGCCTGGGGGCAGAGGGGCAGGATGCATCGGGGAGAGGCTTCTGGGAGGAAGAGAGTCTTGAGCAGAGTTGTTCTAAAAACGTGTCCAAATTCTCTTTGCTGTTTATAAGATCAGCTGAGATCTTGTCACGTAAAGAAGGCGCCGTGCAACCAGGGCAGGCTGTGTGATGCACAGGGCCGGAGAATACCCACCCGAGGGGCTGGACCTCATTTGCCTCAGGAAACACCCACCTGATCTGGGAAGGTGAGAACACAGAAGGTGTTTATCAGCCTGTGGAGTGAGAATTCTCAGGCAAAATTATTACTCAGGTTTTTTGGTTTTGGTCTTTTTTCATTAGAAAACCAGAGCAAAGGCCGTATCAACGTTCAGGGTTCGTATGTATGTTCTGTCTCAGAATACATCGCAAATCCGAGATAATCGTAGGGGGCGATCTGGCCCAGACAGAACAGCATCTGGTTCCTTAACGGCTCCATGGGCAGCGCGCTCCCTCACGGGCCAGCCGCTTGGGCGTCCCAGCTGGCGGAGGGATGAACTGAGCCTCGGTCAGCTCAGGCGGCTGTAACAAAATGCCGCAGACAGACAGCGCGCCTGAAACAACGGACGTTTATTTTTCACGCTTCTGGAGGCGGCAGGGCCACGATCAGGGTGCCGCACGGTGGGGTTCTGGTGAGGCCTCCCCGCCGGACTTGCAGACGGCCACCTGCTCACTGTGTCCTCACGCGGCACAGAGAGAACCAGTCCCTTCCTCCTATATGGACAATGATCCCATCCCGGGGCTCACACTCCTGACCTCATCTAAACCCAGATGCTTCCCCAAGCCCCCACCTCCAAATCCCATCACGCGGGGGGTCAGGGCTCCAACATGTGAATTTCAGGAGGGGGACACAGTTCAGGTCGTAGCAGAGGGCATGGCCCTGCTGTGTAAGGATGCTTTCTGAAAGCTGCATATATAAGACAGCTGCTTAAGATTTGTTGGCCAAACTTTAGGCACATGGCCACAAGGCAGGATGGGGAGTATATCCAGGTAGGTTGAGGGCTTTCTATTACAACGTGCTCAGATAAGAGTTGGGAGTCAGACTTTTTCCACACGGCTGTTCCTTTGTCCTGATCGTGACACCTCGTGGTCCAAAATGGCTGTTGGGGGACATCCATCACCTCCGCATTCCAGCCACGAAGACATTCCTTACTTAGTCACTATGTTGTGTGGGGTTGTAGTCTTTTATCTGCGTGCAATGAATCTAGCTAAAAGCTGGGGTTCTTGTCACTGAGGCAGAAGGATGTAAAGGGTGTTGGGAGTGATTCTACACCCCACCCTCGTGGTTGCCTCAAGGATCTCAGAGCCTGACGTTTAACGGCGCTGTCCTGTTCTGACATAACCAGCTCAGATTCCACCTCTGCTAAGTCTACACTGCAGGCTCCCCAAGTGCACGGGCCACAGCTTTCCTTCCCTTCATCCCTCCTAGAATTTGGCAGCCAGCAAGTACTAGGCAATCATTAGCTTAGCGTTTGTTTGCTGAGCTGAGGTCGAGTTGTACCAGACGCGGAATCGGGAAGCAGAGGCGGGGGGTTGTTTTCTGACCCCGAGTTAGCCTGCCCACCCACGCTAATGCCTGCCCCCAGCCTCCGGCCCTGCGTCTCCTCCAGTGTCAGAGTTCCCGAGGCCGGCTCCCCTTGGGACAGACTCTCCCCCCCGTACCCCTCTGTAAAGTTTCAGACCTCTTTCTAATAAACCCCAGATGGAGGGAGCGTTTTGCCCGGGAGCAAGATTATTCCCTGGCATTCTTGAGACATTTAACGGCCAAGGACTGTCCAGAGCTGGGAGAGGGCCATAAAGGACAGACACCGGGCCTCAGGAGGTGACAAAAAGAATGGGGAGCAGGGAGGGACCCTTGCCCTCAGCCACTTGTCTGCAGCCAGGGGTTTCCAGATGGCTTGGCCTGCTCCGTGGGCTCTCCCCTCCCTGTACCCCTGGGATCATCTCTCTGCACGCGGACGGGGGGGGGGGGGTCACGCCTTTCTCTGCTCTGTGCTGGGCAGTGTGACTCACTTGGGCGATGACGCGACTGTCCTGACCGTGGCAAAGTGGTACAATTGTCCTCGCTCTCCACAGCCTTCAAGCACTACGGGTGCTTCAACGATGCAGACCCAGACCGACATCGCTAGTGACACATCACATCTGAGCCTGCAGGGCCCATCCCTGAAAGGAGCCGTGAACGCCATCGTCGCCCTCGGCGCGGCAGCGGCCAAATCCTGGGGGGAACGCCCCGCGGTTATAATAAGCTTTCTCACGATGGGCCTTGGGAGGAATTAGAAATATAATTTTTCAGGCGCTTACAAAATATCAAGTAATTGGAGCTTCTGCACATAAAAGGGGCACACCATGAGATATGTGGCTCCCCTTTTAAAAGAACCTATTTATATATTAAAACAATAAAATATGTCCAAGGGAGCGCTGGCCCCACAATGTTTTCAGTGTCTCCCCTCTCCGGTTCTAGAAAACTCTATACCACCAGAGGAAACCGAGAATATGCCCCCTGGCTCATCATCAGAACGTTCGAGGCTGTGTTTGGCCAGATGGAGAAGATATAAAATTATTATGCATATTCCCAAGGCGGGGAAAGAGCCTCACGGTTAATGTTCACCCTGGCAACGTGCCCACTTGAATCAACTCAGCATAACGGCGGTGGAGGGAGTGGGGGGGGGGGGGTGGAGAGAGTGGGGGGGGTGGAGGAGGGGAAAATGCTCACGCTCCCAGGTCCTAATGTAGAAATTTAAGTAGCAGGAGGGTTTGCTATTAGATTTCCAGCTCGTAAAACGAGATGCAGGTTTATGTTTGCGCGTGGCTGTGGGGAGGGGCCGGCCACAGCCCAGGGGACCTCCGTCCCCATCCGCAGGTGGGCTCGCAGCCTCCCCCGCCTCCCCCAGCTGATGGGCTGAATTGTGTGCCCCCCAGGATGCAGGAGTGCTAACCCCCAGTACCCGTGAACGGGACCTTAGTTGGAAATAAGATCTTTGCAGATGGCCAGGTCAAGATGAAGCCATTAGGGTGGCCCTAATCTAATCTGATGTCCCTATAAAATGGGGACATTCGGACACTGAGACACACACAGAGGGAAGATGTTGTGAAGACAGGGAGAACACGGCCGCCTGCAAAGAACCTGTGGGGCTTCCAGAAGCCGGAGGGCCTGGAGCAGGGCCCTCGGAAGGGACAAGCCCTGCCCTCACCCCGATCTCCACTTCCTGCCTCCGGCCCGGGTGACAGAAAATTCCATTGTTCAAGCCGCCCAGCCTGTGGGGCTTTGTCAGGGCAGACCCAGGACCCAGGGCAGCAGGACCCCAGCTGATGGAACACGGAGTTACCAGTTCCATTCTGGCCCCAAGAGAGCCCACTCTGGGGTCCGGCTCACGCCCAAGGCTCCTGGGCCACCCTGGGGCAGGGGCACAATTCGGTGTTCCTTAGGGCCACCACACCTGCCCCTGCCCCTGGCACCCTGCCAGAGTGGCAGTGACATTGTCCGCCGATGTTACCATATTCGGAGACCACCTTGGTGAGGGCGGGGCGCCTTGGGTCCTCTGGAGCTCCCAGCACCCCAGTCCCAGCCAAGGCCCCCTTCCTCTTCCGCCCTGCTCCCAGCTGTGCCCATCTAGGGCTCGTCTCTGAGTGTGTGGACCCTGGGGGTGGGTTTGGGGATACGGGCTGGGAGCCTGTGGCTTGTTTCTTGGGAGGCCGGGGGTGGGGGCGTTCTCAGACACACCCCCAGGCCCCCCCGTCCCTCAACAGCAGGTTATGGACACCGGGGTCCAAGTGTATGTTTACTGCCTTGCCCAGCGGGACTGTCCTGAACTCTCCATTCAGATTGTCCTTCCCAGTGACTTCCCCTAACACAGGACAGGGACTCCCAGGCCTCCGTGTCCCCAAGAGCTGTCACAGCCGCCCCTCCCTTCTAGAATTGGAGGGTGGGGCCCTGGCTGGGTCCATGCATGGAGGTCCCTGCCCCCTACAGGCCAGGTGGGTTCCCAAGTCGGGCCCTGGCCCCTCTTTCCAACCCTCTGCCCTGACCACATTCTGGTCTCTACTTGGGGCACTCTGGGGTCTGTCCCCCCACCCTTTCCACAGGCAGGTGGCTGGGGCAGATACGGCAGCAGATATAAGCGCCCTGGGGTGGGAGCTGGGGGGCAGAGACAGGGAGCCTGTGGGGGGCCTGTGCCTGTATTCTTGCCTCTAACTCCTAAGTCCCCACAAAGAAGCCCAGGGTGGTTTGGGGTTCTCATGCTTAGGGACAATCCGACGCCTGGCTGGCGAGGTCAGAGACCGTCTCAAAGCTGCAGCTGTCAGTGTGGGCCGGCTGTCTCCAGGCCCTCCTGCCCTGGGCAGAGCCCTTGGGCCTGGCCTCCTGACTCGGGACGTTCGGGGGCACCGGGGGGAGGCGCTGGGCTTTCTGCAGGCTGTGCACAGGCCAGCCGGCCTCCAAGACCATGCCTTCGCAGGCCCAAACAGGAAGAGCAATCTCTGAGCCAACGGGATAATCAGCGGCCTTGGAGGGCCAGCCTGGGGCCAGATGGCGACATGTGGTGTGTGAGTCCATGAGCTACGGCCAGTGGGCCAAGTGACCAACAGATTGCATGGTCCTGGAGACTCTCTAGGGTAAGGACACATGCCGTACCAGGGCGTGGAGGCCGGCTGCGGCCAGACACCGGAGAGCACCAGATGGGAAGGAGGAGGCGGGGGCGTGGGCATCGGCTCCGGGAGGCCGGGGCCATCTGCATGTCCTCTGGCCGGCTGGGTCAGGCACAGCTCTCAGGGTGACCGTGGCCCCAGACTTCCAGGCGGCTGAAGCGTAGAGTCCCGCACAACCTCACGGTCTGACCAGAGGTGTTTAGGAAATCAGCCTGTGTCGATGAGCAGACAGGAGACAGCCGTGGCCTGTCGGTGGCCCCGGGGATCCTAGCAGTGTGCCCCGTGGGTGCTCCGGCCAGCGCGGGGCTTCCGGAGGCAGGGGCACCAGCCACCAGGACCCCTGACGGTGCGGGATGCAGACCCGGGGGGGCCGGGCCTTGCTGGGCGCCCTCCTCGGCTCTGTGCCCAGCGCAGGGCGGGCACCAGCTCCAGAATGTAGCCCACCCACGTGTCTTCAACACCATCAATTCAGCCAGGAGAGTCCTTTCTGGTGTTCCTTATGCTAACTGGACAGCTGCCGATTCCCCCGGAGATCTCCGCAGATAGCCCCGCTCTCGTTAGCAGTTAGCGGGCCGCGGGGCTGAAGGCGGCGAGGCCCTCCATGGAGGGTCCTGTGCTGTTCGGCCCCCAGAGCTGATGCTGGGAGCACCTCTTCTTCCCCAGGCTGGGTGCTCGTCCTGGGCAGCGGGCAGTCTCGGTGCCGGAGAAGCACACATTGAAAGCAGATTACAGTCCGTGTGGAGCAGCAGGAAGGTTCCAGAAAGGCCGGCAACGTTTTGGCCGTCATTATCGCTGGTCTCCGTTTCCGGACTGGAGGGTGTGGGGCCTCTCCCCGGCTCTGTCTGTCGCCCCATCCTTGGCCCCTCTCCGCCTAGGTGACCAGGAGGACTGCTCCGAACGCTCTCTGGGACACGGCCTCGGGGCTGTCCGTCCTCGGGGGCAGTGCAGGCCCCTCGGCCAGCAGGGCATCTGCTCCCGTGGCTTCAAGCCTCCGGGTGGACTTCAAGGGGAGCCTCTGCCCCTACAGCCGCTCCTGCCCTTTGGTCGGGCTGCGTCCATGGCACCCGCCAGCTTTCTATTTGCCACGGCGGGGGGGGAGGACGGCCTGTTACAGAGGGGCAGGTGTACGGGTCCGGGGCCCCGCAAGGACCCCGGTCTCTTGCCGTGACATGCTTCCCTGTAAGGACAGGGGTGAGGGCTCAACGGCTGCCATGGGGGGAGCCCTGGGCACTACCCCTGGGGCGAGGGCTGGTGTGTCACAGCTGGTGTGGCTGTGGTGGGGTCCAGCCCAGGTGGCTGCGCGGGGACCCACACCCCGGCCTTTGTGGACCGCTGTGTGCCCCAGGCGCGCCCTCAGGTGAAATCTGCTGTGACTGGCCTGGTCTCACGTTGGATTCCGCATACTTTTCACATTTAAAAAAAATTTTTTTTAACGTTCATTTATTTTTGAGAGAGAGAACAGGTGTGAGCTGGGGAGGGGCAGAGAGAGAGGGAGGCACAGAATCCGAAGCAGGCTCCAGGCTCTGAGCTGTCAGCACAGAGCCCGACGCGGGGCTCGAACCCACGAACCGCGAGATCATGACCTGAGCTGAAGTCGGACGCTCAGCCGACTGAGTCCCCCAGGCGCCCCCCACATTCTAACCTCACTGAAGCTGGGGAGCTTCTTACAACAGACACGCCGTCTTGCCTCCTCCGCCCCCACCCCCACCCAGTAACTGGTTTTAACACTGACGGCTCATGTCACCCTGCTGGTGGCTTGGGACCGCGGGGGCAGAGCACCATTGTTCGTAGGCGCGGTTACCGCAGACCCTTTCCCCCATTTCCGCCCCCCACACCAGCTCTCCAGAGAGCGGTCACCAGAGAGCAGGATGGGATGGCTGGTGCCACAGCAGCCATCTTGCATCAGCGAGGCGAAGCTCTAGAAAACTACAGAGACTTTGGTGATGAGGGCATTGTCCTGTTAAACCCCAGACAGCGACCGTCTATCTCCGGATTCTCACGATGCGATTTTTTATAAAAATTCTATTTGTTTAAGCACTTCCAGGTTGCTCCCCATCGCTAACTTGCGGCGGAGCACATTTCTTTCTGATACTTGTGGAAACCAGATAGGAGGTGGCTCGATTTCATCGGCTCCTCTGGAGGAGATCATTGCACATTTCAGAGCCGGTCTTATTTTCACAACTTCGCATGAGTCCCCAACTGCAAACACGTTTTCTAAGACAAGGGCAGCCTGGCCGGGTCCTAGAGTCCCAGGGCACAGAGACTCAACCCCGACAGGTGCCAATGCCCTCCAGACGTTGGAGATGGTGCAGTGTGGCCAGGACCGCACAAGCTGGGTGCGAGGGGGAAGTGAAGAGCGGCCACGGACTCTGGCGGGAGCCCCTCCTGGCCTTGGTTCCATGCGTCCCTCAGTGCTGCAGGCACGGCCCGGGCCCCAGGCCAGGAACCAGCATGGAGGTCTTGTATTGTTGACAGCTGGCAGGCTCTTGGAGAACATCTGGTCCAGCGTCTCCCTTTTCTCGAGAAAGTGAGGCCCAGAGAGGTCCAGGACACAAAGCTGGCGAATGGAAGGCTGTGACCTTTTCAGCACCTCCCCCTCTGGCCCCTCAGGGAGCCAGCAGAGTCTGGGCTGACACATTCTGTGCCATTCCAGAAGCCACCGGAGCCGGGATCCTGTTGGGGGAAACGTCTGTGACAGCAGGGATGGGGTGGGAGCGGGGGGGGGGGAAGCCGGGAGAGCCATGTGGTGCCCCTGCAGGCCTGATTCCAAGTGAAGGGGTTGGGGACAGCAAGGGGAAGCTTCGGCCAGGCCCCAGGAAGGCCCCCAGGCATGCTGGGCTGGCTTAAGAACGCTGGGTCTTTCAGGGATGTGCCTGCCTTCGTATCCCCTCCATGCTCCTGCGTGGGGCCCCGGGGGGCCCACAGGAAGTGCGTGTGTTCTTGGCACAGGGTCTTGGCGAGGCCGTCGCGACCGGTGGCCCCTCGGCTCCCGGAGACAGAGGCTGACATCACAGCCGCAGGCAGCGCCTTACAACCCCCGGTGCCAGCCCTGCCCCCGGGGTTCATGGCTCGGTGGCCTTGCTCGCACAGCGTGTGAACACAGCTCTGTCCGCAGAGTAGACGTGTGCACCCGTGTGCTTTCTCTCCACAAGCTCCCTGTCCTTTCACTGCCTTGCCGGGTCCAGGAGCCAAGCCCTTGAGGGGACTGCATGTCCCCGTCACCTGTCTTGCACTAGCTGCTGTTTTTTTCATGTGCTGCGCCCGCGCTGGCTTGCGTCACTGCCTGGCTCCCGCGGCTGAGACAGCCGCAGTCCCTGCTCTGACTGCAAGGTGCGTGGGGGCGGGGACTTGGCTGGTTCTCTGCTGTGTCCCTGGAACTTTGGACAGCGCCTGGCACACAGAAAGTGCGCACGGAACGCATGACAGACGAATGAATGAGTGAATACATGAACGCAGGAATGGACAACGGAGGAAGGGAAAGCAGCCGAGGGCGGGAGGGGTTCTCAGAAACTTCCACCAAGAGGACGGGACCCTGGAGACAATACGGGTCACCCGCTTTCTCCTCGGACCGTGACCTGTCTTCCGCTGTGACTCAGGCCCCTCTGCTCCCGGCCCTGCAGGCGCTAAACGTCCAGTCCTGTGCCGCGGCTCGCCAGCAAGGACACGAGACCAGGGTGTCCTGCCAGGGATCGTGCGTCCTGCCTCGCCTCCTGTCTGGCCCTCCCGCCCTGGGCTGCGGGCAAATGCCTCCATACAGCTTTTTAATGGCCTGCTTTGTTCGCCTGGCTTTGCCCTTGCAGCCAGCCAGCCAGGCCGCTAAGCGGCCACATGTCGGTCATTAAGGCAGCAGGTCACCCGTGGAGCTGGACGGCCTCTGGCCACCCTGGGGGAGGCCCGCCTGACACCGGCGCGGGCCCGTTTCCGGGAGGAGGCGGTGCTGGGGGCACAGGAGCGTCCCGTCGCTGCATTTCCCGCTGCAAGTTCACTCAACTGTGGCACCGCCCAGGAGTGCCACGAGGGGCCCCACGGGTGCTGTTGTGCTTGTGAGGCAGAGCCCGGACGGAGCTGGAGGGAAGGGAGCTGAGGGGTGCCTGCTCCCCCTCCGCAGCCGTCCTGACCGTCACTCCGGGCAGCGTCACCTGGAGGCGCAGGCAGGTGCCCGCACGGCCACGGGCCAGGCCTGCCCCTGCGTCCACTGGCGTCGCGCGGGGATGGTGACCCTGGAATGCTGACCTACTTGGGGCAGGAGGCGGGTCTGCCCACACACCAGAGTCAGGCAGGAGCTGCCCAGCACCCAGATTCCGGGACCACATTCCATGACCCTGCAGAGGCCCGGGGGGTGGGGGGGGGGCTGCACCTTCCCGTTATTTTCTGTAACTTCCCGGGACTGACCTGTAGTGGGGCTGGGAGAGGGGCAGCTCCAGGCAGGGGTGCGGCCGTACTCGGGCCTCACTCTGGGCAACGGTCCCTGCTGCTGGTGCCCTTCTGAGCTCCTCAGCTGTCTAAGCCACTTTGAGGAGCGGGGAACCACTGCAATCCAGAGGCACAGGGAAGTTAGGCAACTTTTCCAAGGTCACACAGGAGCTGGATTAGAGGCCCAGAGCCCCGGCCCCAGAGTGCATCCCTTGTCACTACACGCACTGCCTGTGCAGCAAGCACGGCGATACGACGGGCAGTGACAGGTGCAGCTCTAGATGGGAAGGTCAGGGAGGACTGCTCGGAGGGGGCGACAGAGCACAGAAGCTTCCAGCCCCTAAGCCCCTCTCTAGCCAGAGAACCTGGGCGCCCGCTACTCAACAGCAGACAGGCCCACAGAGAGCCCCCACGGCGACAGCACCACGGGGAAAGGACGAGCTTCGGGGAGGGGGGGCGGTCCTGGGATGAACCCTGGGCCGTGAGCTCAGCCTGGGGCTCGATCCTGGACATCTTCTTCCCGAGGACAAGTTGGCCACATCCGTTGTCGGCACTGGCTGGGCCATGCGTGCTGTCCCAGGCTGCCCCCCCCCCCCCACAAAAGATCTGCACACTGGGGGGAGGGACAGGGGGCCCTGCTAAGCCACCCAAACAAACAGAATAAAACAAACTCTGATCGTCCCCTTCTCCCACCTGGAGTGACCACTGTCCGTGCCCCTTGTGCCTGCACACAAATCTTTCAAGCCACGGAGCCTCCGGCCCCTAGTTTGTGTGAATGTACTGATTTGGCCACGGCCAAGTGCCACCCACTAGGGGCTTAAACCGGAATCTATTCAGTGACAGTCTGGAGGCCGGAAGTCAGATCAAAGGGTCAGGCCTGCTCTCCCTGCTGAGGCTCAGACAGACAGTCCTTTCTGCCTCTGTTGGAGCCTGGTGGCTGTCAGCGTTCCTGGCCGGGGGCCTCACGGACCACGTGGCTCCTCCCTCTGTCTCCGTATGAGGGCACGTGGGAGGGGCAGTGCCAGGAGCCCCAGCCGTCATGGAGCTGAGACCCCGACCCCCTGTGTCCCCCCGGCCCCTGCTGCCTCCCGGGGAAGGGCAGACCCCTCCCCCACCCGGTGAGCTGGGGCTGAGACAGAGTGTTTGGTCCCCAGCAGCGTCCCCGGATGTCCCCGTCTGGCTACAGGCTCCAGGGCACTCAGTCAGCGGTCAGGGTCCCTCCCGACTCAGGGACACGGCACGCTGCCTCTGGTCGGGCCACGAATTCAACGGGAAGCAAGCTGACGGGTCACAGGTCCCCGTTCCCACAGCTCGGCGGGCCTCAGGGCACTCCCACCTGTGTCCCCATGGTCCCTGTGCTCCAAGCCTGTGAGCTGGGCCCCATCTCCCTTGGGTGCCTCTCCTCCCTCTTGGCACGACCGTGTGTGCACGTGTATGCATGTTTCTGCACATGTGTGTGGGCAGGTGCCCAAGGCCCAACCATCCCCTCCTCCACGGGTGGACCTGCCCTCTCCCCCAGGCGGGGCTCTGAGGTTCCAGATACTTCCTTGTACACCCTGGGAGGGAGGGTGCACCCACGGTTACACAGGCATGCACACACGTGGACACACACACACACACACACACACACACTTGGCCGGGCGATCGGAGCCACCGGCTCTCCTTGACCGCAGTCCCAGGCTCAGACAGGGGTCCGGCCGGCCGTGCCGCGTGCTCCTCTGAACAGGCACCTGGGACACGAATGTGCAGGCTCTGCAAGGTGTTAGGAGGTCTCTGCACCCCCTCGGGGCTTCCCCGCCCCGTGCCTGCACCTTGTGGACGGTGCTGAGTATCACCATGGTCTCTGAGTCCAGGGGGCCTGGGAGGGGCCCTCAGAGCCCCTCTCAGCCCCTTCACCCAGGGCTTTTGTACCAAAGGGGCCTCGTTCTGGACTCGCCGCTGCCTCTGCGTGGGCCAGGAGAGGGTGAGTCCCCACGCACGCTGACATCAGCCTGGCTTTCCGGACAGGAAGCTTGGAGCCGGCATCGGGAGAGTGTGTCACAGGCCCGGCCACTGCTGGTACCTGGAGTCCCCGGCGCTGAGCGGGGGGCGGCCGGAGTTGCCCCTTTGCCCGACGGAACTCTCGGGGCCTCCGCCCTGCCCTCCCCTGGCGGGCAGCACACATTCTGGTTCAGCCAGAGCCGGGGTGACCTGGGGTGACCGGCTCCTCCCTCTCCCCAGGGACCAAGGTGGGGTCAGCATCGGGCCACGCAGGGCAGGGAGCTACCCTGTCCACCCCCCGATGGCGAGTCTGGCTTCAAGTAGGTGCTCAGCTAAGATCCTGGGCCCCGAGGAACCTTCTGGAACCACCATCTGGGTGTGTGGCCTGTCTCCTATACACTGCTCCATTTTTCTTGGGAACTCACAGGACGTTGCTGTGGACAGACCTGTGTTCAGATCCCACCCTGTTCTCTTGGGAAGTCCCCACTTTGAGGGCCCAGGAGTCGGTGGGGTGAACGTCCTCTCCAGGGCAGTTTCTAAGCCCAGATACCAAGGAGAGGGAGCAGGCACTTATTGGAGTGAGTTTGGGGTGGTGGGTGGGTTTCAGGCCCTGGGCGTTCTAGCTCCCAGTGGCCGTCTCCCTGCAACCACAGGCTCTGGGAACTCTGGGCCCCTCTGACCTTGAGGTTAACCGGAAGCCCGTCGCCCAGGGGCCGGTCCATGCGGATTCCTGGGCTCTGCCCAGGCAGATCTGGGGGCAGGGCCCAGCCAGCTGCATTTTTAATAAGATGCCGGGTTTTGCGGGGCCTCTGGGGCCTGTGTCGCGGTCTCAGGCTTGGACCCCGGCCGCTGCGCACCAGCTCGTCAGCTCAATGTTGCTGAGCTCGTTTCCTTTCTGCAAAGTGTCGTCTATGTCCACACTCACGTGTAGAGCTCTAGCTAGAATGCTGGGGATGTGGCGGGTATCAGACAAATCCCACTAACAGCCACGCAGCCAATGTGGGAAACCATGCAGAGCAGAAGTAAAAATTACCCTCAGTTCTACCCTCCAGTGTGTTTTCTTCCAGCTAACATGATATACTAGAACATCACATCACGTAATTACAAACTGGGATCACACTAATGTCCTTTGTAACTGTCCTTTAGGAAATTTGGATCATTCTCAATTTTCTCCTATCCCACATTTAGAACCATGGTAGTTATTACGGTGTGAAAGAGTCTGTGCATTTGCAAGATAATTTCCTGAGGCTAAATTTCCAGTCGAGCTCCGCGGATGTCTTCGGGTCCCCCTGCTGCTTTCCAGCACTGTCTGTCCCCTCTCCCAGGCCCGCTGTGTGGCGTCCCAGTCACCGTAGAGCGGGGCACTGAGCCAGGAAGGGTCAAGCTCCGGGAATTCTTTTGGAGCGGCCGTCCGCCTCCAAAGCCGGTTTGCGGAGTCACCGAGCCGCCTGCCTGCTGTGCCGTCCTCACTGGGAGAAGCCGCATGGGACCCGGCGGGAACTGCACAGAACACAGGAGCCAGCGGGCAGTGACAGAGGGGGCTGGGAGTGCGGAGTCCGCTGGTCCTGGGCACAGGCTGGTCCTTGGCCTGCGCGGCTCGAGTCGGGATAAAAGGAGGGTGTTTGTGGCCCAGGCATCCGGAAGCCCCGGCCACTGCTCCTCCGGGCCGCACCATCTCTGTGTGAAGTCTCCACCTCGTGACCTCTGCCCCAGGTTTACCCGGGTCCTTCTGGGTCAGGAAGTCGTCCCCGGAGCTGTGAGCAGCTGGTGGCCTGCGGAGCAGGGATGCAAACGGGGGCAGTGGCTTTGTGTGCGCAAGCCGAGGAGAGAGCCCCAGGGACCAGGCCTTCCTACTGTGCTCACCAAAACCACCCAGGACCACCAGCCGCCGGAGAGGCAGCGCCCTCCCCGCGCCCAGCGCTCCCCATGGTTTCACCGTGAGAATGTTCACACGTACAGAAAGTAGGAGAACGTAAAACTCCTCGTCTCCATCAAGAGATGAACAATTCCTGCTCTTTTTCTGGGTTTGCTTTATTGTTTGAGTTGTATGTGAAATACGGTCAAGACATTGTACCCATCACAGCATCTCTGCACGGATGTTTCGGACACACCTCTGATGGGAGCACACGGCCTCTTCCGTGGCCTCTGCCCGATCGGTGGGCACACCAGCCACACGGGAGTTTCCCGGACGCCGTCCAGACCAGGTCCTCCATGGTTTGTCAGAGCGGCGATACAATTCCCCACTCGGCATTTGCTTGTTGGGTCTTTTCCATTTCTTTCTTTCTTTTTTAAATTATTATTTTTTTCAACGTTTTTATTTATTTTTGGGACAGAGAGAGACAGAGCATGAACGGGGGAGGGGCAGAGAGAGAGGGAGACACAGAATCGGAAATAGGCTCCAGGCTCTAAGCCATCAGCCCAGAGCCTGACGCGGGGCTCGAACTCCCGGACCACGAGATCGTGACCTGGCTGAAGTCGGACGCTTAACCGACTGCGCCACCCAGGCGCCCCTTTTAAATTATTTTTTTAATGCTTATTTATTTTGAGAGAGAGAGAGAGAGACAGAGAGAGAGACAGAGCACGAATGGGGCAGAGAGAGAGACACACACACACAGGCAGAATCGGAAGCAGGCTCCAGGCTCTGAGCTGTCAGCACAGAGCCCGATGTGGGGTTCAAACTCATGAACCAGGACATCATGACCCGAGCCGAAGTCGCATGTTTAACTGAGCCACCCAGGCGCCCCAGGTCTGTTCCATTTCTTGTCATCTGGAACGGCCCTCCCTCTGCTTCTCCCGGGCCGAGGCCTATTCGAGAAAGTGCATCCCAGAGTCCGTTGCTCAGATGTCTCTTCTTGTCCTTGATGACATTTCACTGTCCTCACCCTCCCTTTCCCTGTGATTCCCCGTAAATGAGGACTTAGATCTGAAGGCTCCATTGCATCCAGGCTCACCTGGCTTGGGCCAAAACTTCCCCAGCAGGGCTGTGTGGCCCGGAGGCCGCGGGACGCCCTGCCCCAAGCAGGGGTGGAGCCGGGTCCCTCCCCGGCAGAGCGGCAGCCCACAGCATTCATGTAATTACTTGTTGGCATTATCTTAGAAAAATACAAAAAAATCTCAAATAACGATGTCAGAGTTAGTATTAACAGTAAGACTTACTGAATGATATTTATAAATTCTTTATCATCTTTTGTCCTTAAAAAAATCCCATTGAAAACAATCTAAATACTGTAATACAATCTAAAGAACATAAATTTATATAAATTGGTTGTTTTCTTTTTGTAAGGATACTTTCTTTTTCAGTTTAAGCTTTTGAATACGAAAACATTTACATAGTTCCCTTTCTTTCTTTCCTTCTTTCTTTCTCTATTTATTTTTGAGATAGAGCAAGAGAGAGAGAGAGAGAGAGAGAGAGCATAATAAGCCAGGCAGGGGCAGAGAGAGAGACACTCGGAATCTGAAGTAGGTTCCAGGCTCCCAGCTGTCAGCCCAGAGCCTGAGGTGGGGCTCAAACTCATGAACCGTGAGATCATGACCTGAGCTCAAGTCAGACACTTAACTGACTGAGCCACCCAGGAGCCCACAACATTTACATAGTTCTGAAGTCAAACACTGTGAGATCATGGGAAACATTTGTACCGGTCTCTGCCCCCGTCCCCGGCACAGAGCTCCCGAAGGCCCCGTAATTTTCTAGGTCACAAGGGCACTGGGAGCATCTTTTGGGCTAATGAGGTGACTCAGTGGGCTCCTGGATCGGTCCTGGGTCTTTCCGGGGACCTGAAGCTCGGGACTGGAAGCTCGGAAATTTCAGCCCCCGTCCCCAATTCTCCGGGGAGGGGGAGGGGCCGGGTATGGAGGTGATGAGCAGCCTCACTCCTCCGTGAGGAAGCCCCGCAAATCCGAGCAGGTGGGGCCCAGAGAGCTGCCGGGCGGGTGCACACGTCCCCGCCGAGAGGGTGACGCACCCCAAGTCTGCGGGACAGAAGGTCCTGTGCTCAGGACCCTCCGGGACCCGCCGTACCCACCCCTCCATCCGACTGCTCATCTGCAACTTTGTCCCCTCCTTTGTCACACGATGACCCGGTGACCGTGTTTCCTGGAGATCTGGGAGCCGCTCTAGCAAACTGATGGAAGCCCAGGAGGGTCGTGGGAACCCTGGTTGCAGCCCGTGGTCAGAAGCAGTGGGTCTGCTGGGCCCTGATGGTCGTGATTGGCGCCTGAAGGGGGGGTGTCGGGGGTGACAGGGGTAGGGTGTCGTGGGACTCAGCCCCTAACCTGTGGGATCCGACGCTGTCTTTGGGTGGATGGTGCCAGAATTGAGTTAAATTGTAGGACACCCGGCTGGTGTTGCAGAGAATTGCTTGCGGTGGGGACCAAAGCCCCCACGTGTGGTGACAGAAGCATCAGGGCCAAGTGTTCTGAGCGGTAAGGGAGACAGGAGGAGGGCTGGGTGGGTTTTCTAACGCACACCCTATCTCAAAGTTTCACTGCCCTGCTTCACTCCGCTTACCCCGCAATCCCCATTTTTATCGGTTTCTGATTGATCACTCCAGTGCGCGTATCTTTTGCAAATGTAAATAAACACGCACATATTCCTATTTTTACCTTTTATTGCACCAAAGACAGCACACTGCTTACTGCATCCAGCTTTATCCACTTGACAGTGTGTCTGGAGACGGCTCCTCCCCGCTCCCTGGAGGGGGGAGGATGGGCCCAGGACGGGGGAGCCCAGCCGGCTGGAAGGGGGCCAAGCGCTGAAGGCCCAGAGCTTCTAGAGGAGCTGGTCGTTGGAAGGCAGGGCCGGGAAGGATACAGGCTGTGCTCCAAGGTCGATCCCAGCTGGCCTGAAAAATCTCACGGTTTAGATGCGGTTTCCTCATCTGTGTGGGACTGTGGGACGATGGAGTGGGTTGAATAGGGTTCCCCCAAACTCACATCTGCCTGGAACATCACAATGTGACCTTATAGGGAAATAAGGTCTTTGCAGACGTAATCAAGCTGAGGTGAGGTCCTAGTGGTGAGTGTGGGCCCTAAATCCGACGGCTGGTGTCTTTATAAGAGGAGGACTCACAGACACACAGGGAAGAGGCCAGGCGGCGATGGAGGCAGGGACTGAGGTGATGTGACCTAAGCCTGAGAATATCACGGCTGACGTGTGGGGCTCACACTCCAGCCTCCAGAACGCTGAGTGAGGGTGTCCCTTGTTGGCTCACTTAGGTCCTGCGGCCCAGCCCCGTGACAGAGACGGGCTCGTCTCTGAGGTCACTTTCTGCTCTGGACCCAGAGGACTATTCCAAATTAAGTGGCACTTGAATCCCAGAAACAGGCATCCGGAGCCCTGCACCCACGGAGGCCGCCCGGCACAATCCTCTCCCTCAACGCTGCTAATCAGTCAGGCAAGAACAGCGACTGTAAACAGACATTAAAATATTCCCAATTACGTATGCATCTCCCGGGCAAAATTACATTTCCATAAACGCTGCAGAAACGGCTCAGAGAATGTGACCAGTGGGGCCAGCCTGGGAAGCAGGGTGGGGGCACCCACCAGACCCAGGCCCGCCCGGCCAGCCCCAGCCCCTCCCAGACCCTCGGTACCTCTGTGCTGGTGGGATGGACATTCCGTCCCGGGGTCCCCGTCACCCCAGACTCAGCCGTTCAAGGCCGGACTCACCTTGTCTCCCCGGAGCCTCACGCACTCTTCCCAATGGTGGGCCAAAGTCCCCTCCCTGTGCGCGTCCCTCTGGGTCAGCCCCAAGGCCGCCTCGGACACCCGCCTTCGGCTCGTCGAGCCACCAACACCACTACTGCTGTGGGAAGGTTGCTCACCGCCCCGCCCTCGCCCTGCTTGATCGCACACCTGCCCCCTGCATCCACTGGCTCTGGACATCCTGGGGATTCAGCCCCGGGCCTGCAGATGTGTGCTGTCACCCAGGCACTCGTGGCCCTCTGTCCACGGGAGTCACGGAACTAGCCTGGACAGGGTCCGTGTCAGGAGCCGGCCCAGCGCATCTGGTCGCTGCCAATGGAGGAGCTGGAGAGAGGAAAGGCCCTTCTCCGGCGCTGGACGCTGCCTGGTGCATCACGGTCCCTGAGTGGAGCCGGAGGAGGCGGGCTGCCAGGGGGGGGTTCTGCCCCCCACCCCCAGGCGCAGAAACCTAGGAGCGCTATCTCCCGCCAGCAGGATGGGCCCCGGCCGGCGAGGGGCACCGGCCACCTACTCCATTTGCCCACACACGTTCGGTCTGCTCGCCTGTGGCTGGCTCCCTCCTAGATGCCCCCAGAGGCGCGTGGCTGGGGGAGTTGGGGGAGGGGAGACACGTGGGGGTGTGCATCTAGAGGACGAGCGGTCCCCTTCCCTGCAGGGGCTCGCAGACCTGCCCAGGTCGTGACCGCTCTCACGGGAATTCTTGGGACTCGTGGTTTGGACATATTTTATGCTGCTGTTGGTTCTAGTTATTGATTCTTTGATAGCGGTCCATTCTGGTTGCTTGCAAGGATTCTCTAGGAACCCGCTCAGCGGGGCCAGGGGAAGTGGCAGTCTGTCCACGCTCAGGGCCCCATGTGGCCGCAGCGAAGGAGGGAGCGGAAAGACTCTGGGTGTAGAGAAGGCGCCAGCAAAACCCACTTCTCCCCCAGGACGGCCAGACTTTGGGAGCCTGCCCTGCCCCTTCTCAGAGCCCACCCTCCACCCAGTTCACCCCGCGCTGGGCTCAGTTGACAGCTTCTTCCCCCGATGCAGCTTCTGCAAATCAGTCCGTGAGGTCTTTTCCAGGCCCTAGAGATCTCCCCAGAGAGTTCCAAAGAGTTCTAGGGCCCCAGCATTCCCCACATGGTCTGGTTCAAGGTGAAAACTCAGGGCACAGCAGACAGTCCCCTTGGGTTTTTTGCTTGAACGCTTTCTCTTTTCAGAATCCCCGTTCTCTGGGCCTTGAACCCAGACCTTTCTTTTCAGAGAGAGTGTTTTTGCCCTCTACGATCTGGGCCTGGGTTTGCCTTTGCCACATGCCTCCCCCAGGCCACGCTGCCTCCCCAGGCCACGCTGCCCCCCCAGGCCACGCTGCCCCCCCAGGCCGCACTGCCCCCCCAGGCCACACTGCCCTCCCAGGCCGCGCTGCCCCCCAGGCCGTGCTGCCCCCCCCAGGCCACGTTGCCCCCCCCCCCCCCACCATGCTGCCTCCCCCAGGTGACCACAGGCTGGGTCCGGCCTCTCCCATCTCACACCATGTGTGGGCAGGTATGAAGCTCTGGGGGTCATGTGTTTACCTCTAGTAAGGTGAGGGCATGATGCGATGGGCGGTTGTTCATCTCTCTGCAGCCGAAGCCTGACTTCTTTGCTGCTCTCTGACGTCACCAGGACCCGCCCCTGTGCTGCCTGCTGTATGCTCTGCGGGCCCTCCCCGGACCCATTGCTGGCCCACCAGCCTGACCCTCGGGGAGATGTGGCAGGTGCTGGGGGTGGGGAGAGGGAAGCCGGGAGGCTCAGACTGAGACTGCCCTGACGACACGGCGATCTGTCTACCAAGCTCTGTGATGGGCAGTGGCGGGGGGTGGGGAGATAGCTGCGGAGGAAAGAAAACTCATCCCATCTAGCAGGGAGGTGAGATGATCACTCAGGGGGACGATGATGCCAGTGCCATAAACACAGCTGCCCCAGTGGTGGAGCCTGTCAGCAGCAGGGTTCGGATTTTTGGAGGCCAGGCCAGTGTGGGCAGTTCCAGAAGGAGCCCAGCGAGGAGGTGAGTTTGCACATGTATCTGCCCAAACCCGAGATCCCCTTCCCCGCTTTCAAGAGCCAGGAAGGCTCTATCTTCCTTACCGTTGCTTTGCTCCCCGTACGCGTCTAGAGAACCCCGTTTCCATACATTGAGAATTATACTGTTCAGTTGCACAGAGGATTCCTTTGGTTACAAGGGACGGGTCCCAAGCGAAGCTCGTTTCAGGAACGAAGAGTTTTCTGGTTCACTCGACAGGAGAGTGTAGAAGGCAGCTAACTTTTAGGCACGGCCGCAGCTCAAAGACGCCACCGGGCAGCATCTTACTCAGACTCTAACCTTGATTTCACTTGGCTTTGCTCTCGGGCGAAGGTGGCCCCAGAGCTCTAGGCCTAAGGGTTCCTCAGGACTCCCCACTTGGAGGACCAGGGTCATTCTGCCTTCACCATTCCAGCAAAACCCTGAGCGTCATTTTGATTGTTTGGACTTGGGTCACCACGGGCGTCCCTTAACTGGTTTCTGGGGGTGGGGGCGTGCAGTTCTGTCTTTGGCTGGCCTTGGGTCACGTGACTGCGGCCAGCCCATGTGACCACCCTGGGGATGGCGAGGCTGTAAGCCAGCAACAGAAGCCATCATGAGGGTAAAGCTTGGGCAAGGAAGTTTCGATAAAGGGAAGCAAAGGGATTTTGTTCCCAAGACGAAGAGGAAATTGTATCTGGGAAGTTGAAAGCACCAGAGCCTGGCAGTCCGGGGAGAGATTTCCTGCCTCCACTCCCAGCTGATAGTGCCCCTCGGGGCCCTTACACCTCATGTCGGGAGCACCCCGACTTTCTCATGCCTGGCGGGGCGGGGGTCACCCAGAGGTCACAGTGCTAGGGACACAGTAGGTGCTCCACAAACGTGTGGGGCGCAGAAGCATCCAGTAGGCACTTGCAACCAGGCAAATGACGAATCCTCTGTCTCGTAGCATCCGGGTCGTGTCCCTCACTTTGCGGAGGGTCCCTGTGTGGGTGTGAGACAGGTGGACGGAGGCAGAGGGGCGTGAGCAGGTCAGCCCTCAAAGGGCCATTCCCGCCCCTCCTGCGGGGGTGCGGTGCCCTCTGGGGACCTAGCCCCGGAGACCCCCAGGATGCGAGTTACCTAAAACACTTCCCCCTCTCCGCTCACATCAGTTGCAGGTCAGGATCCGTTTGACGCTAATGGAAAATCTGCCTTGTGACTTGTGGAGCGGCCCGGACCATCGGGCGTGTGACAGTGAACAGGCCAGGCTGAGCTGCGACTCCCCCGGGAGGGCTGGGAGGGGGCACACTCGGGCCCGTCACTCCCACGAGGTTGGCCTTCGGGGTCCGGGACGAGGCCCACGGCTCTCTCGGGAGAACACGGAAGGCAGTGGCAGGCAGGCCCTCCTGGCTTGGAGGGGGTCAGCCCTCGGCTGGCCCGGGCTTGGCTTGGCCGGTGGGAATGATCCCAGAATTCCAGGCATTTGCCCCGGGAACAGCTGCAGGGACAGCCTGCGGCCTCAGTGCTCCGCCCCCACCGCGGAGCCCCCTCCCCTCCCCCAGCCTGTCCGCTCAGCTGCTCGGGGAAACCTGGCAGCAGGAGGTGCTGGGAGATCTCAGATCCGAGGAGGGAAAAACCTGTTTCTCAGCCAGCCCTTCAAACGGAAACTGTCCTCAAACCCTGAGAGCTGGGGCTTTCTTCTTTGCAGAGCTGTCTGCTTTCTGGGTTGCCAGGGGCCTGGCTGGGGCTGGAAATAGAAATGCATTCCGTGCATTCATTCACTTAGCAAATATTTACTAAGCACCTCCCATGGGCCGGGCCTGGGCCAGGCGCTGCGTCCTCTCCTCCCCCTCATCGTATGTCGGCGAGCAAAACAGACAGACCTGGGCCTGTATGGAATTAGTGCCCGCGTGTGGGACGACAGGAAAAAAGCAAAAAAGAGAACACAGGCCTAAAGTAGTAGATTAAAAGGCGCTAAGTGCTGCGGAAAAAGCAGGGCAGGCAGAGCGGGGCGGCCTGGGGCCCGTGGTCGCACTTCCGCTCAGGCTGGTGCAGCGAGGCCGCGCGGGGGCTGTGAGCGGAGGGGAGACCCCTCGGCGCGTGTTCTCAGGCTCCGTCGGCTGCCGCGTGGAAGACAGATGGTGGCGGGGGCGGCAGGGAACCCAGTGGGAGGGTGTTGCATGATCCAGGGGTGATCCGGCGAGGCGGTCGAGTGGGCAGACCCCGGTGCGGGGTTTCCCGGGAACGAGCAGAACTTGGATCGGGTCCGCAACAACGTCCGTGGGGGATGCTGTAGGGGTGGGAGGCGGGAAGGGCCATTGCTCAGCCTACCAGAGGCTGGAGAAGCAGGTCCACCCGTCTGGGGTGTTGGGGGCAGGCATCGGGAGTCCCGGGGATGCTTCGCGGTTGGGACGGACACGTGTAGGTCTGAGACCTCCACCACAGTCATGCAGCGCCACACTCTGTCCCTAGAGAGCCGGCCCCCAGGCGTGGGACAGGGCGCGACACCTTCTCTGGGCTGGGCCTGGCCCCTCCAAGCCCCTTCAAGAGCCCCCCACTGCCACGTGGGGACAGGGTCTGAGAGCGACGTTGCTTCTGTGGTCTGTGCGTGCGGGCGTGTGTTTGGATTGGTTTAAAAAGTGACCGAGGGAACTCATGTGGAAAGAACCCAAGGTCAGGAAGGGCTCTGCCATGTGGACTTGGAGTGTGAGAGCCCAGCGCCCAGAGCCTCAGGGGGGAGGGGAGCAGCGTGCTGCAGCAGGGGGAAGGCTTGGACGCCCAGCCGGTGGCTGGCACGCTCTTCCCCGCGACTCACAGACCCACGTCCCTGCCGTAGGCGGAGAAGCTACTCATTGACCAGGAGGAGGGTGGAGGAGGGAGGCCGGAGGGGGTGGAGGGCGCGAAGAGGAAGTCAACATTGTCCGAGTGGGTGGGCATCCGGGGCGGGAGGAACCCTGTGGGGAGGGCGGCATCCCCACCCCGGGAGGCCGCTTCCTGCGAAAGGCCTGTGGGAACCTTGGGAAGTAAGTAACCCGAATAAGAGGGCACAGGGGCCTCCACAGGTGTGACCGGTGCTCAGTGGCTCAGGGAGGGTCAAGGATGCGTCGATGGCCACCGTGAACGGGGGCTAGGTGGTGGGTTCACAGCTAACAGGACTATCCTGGCCAGGTGGTCGGGCCGGGCGGCCCTCACTGTGCCTGGGCGACCCGCCTGGACGGCCGCGGACGGGACGTGAGGTGACCGGTGTGCGGCTTCGAAAGGAAATCGACGCCGGACTCGTGACCTGACCGCAGCTAGCAACGTGCCGTGAGATGGCCCCGGACTCTAGAGGGGGGCTTACCTCGTCTCCAGCGCTGGCAACGTCATCATCACCGCCGTCGGCACAACCTCCGCGTCCTCCATCGTCACCTTCACCACCACCACATTAACGTTGTCAAATGTCTCCCGTTTGGGGGGTAATGACCGGCTATTTGCTCCCCCCAGGTACCCTCTTATCCGAGACAGGAACCCCCGTTCTTTCCACCCCACGCTCTGCCCCAGGGAGCTGCCCAGCGGGTGGGTGACTTTGCCCACCTGACTCCCTCACCCTCTAGCTTCCGGCCGGGACTTTCGGCCAAGCAGGAAGAGTAGAGGACGTCATACGGAGGAAAGCGTGTGGGGAGGGCTACGTTTTCTCCTTCACCCCCCCCCGTGAGGAGAGGAGCTGCCATCAGGCCTGAGGCCCTGGCCCTCGCTCGGTAACAAGCATCCTTCCCAGACCCCTTCGGCCTGGGGGTGGTCATAGCTGCCGCCCTCACAGGTCCACTGATTCTGCGGCGGCTCTGGTGGTTTCCCTCAACCCTGGCAGCACCTCCGAAAATGCTCTTTTCATGAACAAGCCTCTTTTCTCCCATAAGCGGGCCATCTGTTTCCTGCCTATTCTGAGAGACACCAGCCTCGTGGCGTGCCAGGCGCCTCACATGTGGTCCCAGCGGCACCTGTACAAAGCCCCCAGCAAAGCATCTGGCAGCACCTGTGCCTGGGGCATCTGGGCTGAGTTCAGGGACACGGCCTGCCCCAGGGGGCCCCGGGGGCCTAGGAGACAGGCAGGGCCTCAGCCAGACGGAGCAGAGTCCAATTCCAGAAGCTGAGGTGGCGAGCAGGTGGGAGGGAGCCTGTTGGAATCAGGCCTGGGTGCGACGGGGATTTGCCCACGCCTGGGGGAGATCCAGAGTGGCCCCTGGAGCCTGCCCCGGCTGCCCCCGGGGTGCTGGGAGGCCCTGCTGGGCGGAGGGTGGGGGTGGTGGCGGGAAAGACAGACCCCTCTCGGTGGGGATACCGCGCCTCCCGCAACAGCGCTGGGTGGGGAGGTGCCAAGCCGCTCCTCTCTCCTCTGGGCTAAGGCCTCTCTCTCCACTGACTTCCCTTCCTGCCCCTCTTCCCCTTTGCTCCCCCTGCCCCACCCAGGTCTGTGCTCCCTGAGGAGCTCCTGTTTTGCCCTCTCCTGCCACCAGGCCTCTGGCTCTGCCGTCAGCGGTCATGACCCTCGAAGGAGAGCCAGCCCTGGCACAGGGCCACCAAGCCCAGTCCTCAGCCTCTCCTGTCCCCTGGAGTCTGGATGGCGGCCTAGAGGGGGCCGTCCAGCCCAGCCCCTCTGGGGGTCTGCAGGAGTGGGACCCGCTCTTTGCACATGTGGGACTTTGTCATTTGTCTGGGCCTGGCTCTTTCCCAGAGGGTCCTCATTCCTGAGCCTCGGGGACGACGGACTTATCAGAGTCGGGCCTCTGGCTCCTGGAGGAGGTGTGGTCTCAGGAAAGGCTGAAAACTGGCCTCACCAAACAGGTGAGGCCGTGGAGCCCATGCAGGCAGGAGAGGGGCTGACCCGGGGTCAGGACTCTGTTCCCCTTCCTCTGGGCTCCAGGCCTCTTCCCCGGCCACCAGGCCCTATTGGTTTCCTTCCAGGTCTGACCCTCGATGTAATTGTTACCCTCCCCAAGGCCCCTGCCGCCAAGCCTCCCCTCCCCCTCCTTCCTCTTTCCTTGGTGACGATAGTGACAGCACTAACCGAGAGCCCCAGCACCTGCTGGCCACCAGACCCGTGTAGCATTTGGGGGTGGCTCCCTTTCCTTGAGCACACCCCCCACCGTGGAGGTCATGAATTAATGCCCCAGAGGGAGAGGTCCCAAGTACCCGCGACAAAGTCACCATGTCCCCAGAATCTCATGTTTTTACTTAAAGCAAAATTCATTCACATATGGTTTTCTCCTCGGTACGGATTGACGCTTTACGATAAGTGCTCCCAGAAGGCTTTGCTCACCCCGCCCCAGAGCCTCCTGAGCTGAGCTTCCTGCTCTCAGAAGTTGCTGATGGCTCAAGGCATCGATGTCAGGGTGACCGAGTGACAGCGTGTCACCCGGCGGGCAGGCAGGGGAGCCAGACTCCGAGTCTGGTCTTGGCCAGCACAGGGCAGGGTGGGGACCCTGCTGCCCGAACAAAGGCCTGTTTACCAGGGCAGGAGGATGTCAGCCTCGGGCAAGCCAGGCCCTGCGGGATCCACCCACAGACTCACAATGGGCAGCTTGTGTCCTAGCCATCCGATCCTCCCGGGGCTACCCTGGGCCTGGCGCCGTGGACAAGGCAAGCGGGGGGTCGGGACGCGCAAGGAGGAACCTCTGTGTCCTTGGCCAGGCCAGATGCACGTGTGTGCCTGCGGGTCTGCTGAGACAGCATGGGCAGAATAGTGGCCCCAAAGCTGTCCACGTCCTGATTCTGGAAACTGGGAATGTGTTACCTTCTGTGGCCAAGGAGGGTCTGTATCAGAGAGAGGCTGGCTGTGAATGGAGTGGGGGTGCCACAGGCCAAGGGGTGCGGAGACCTCTAGAAGCTGGAAAAGACCAGGAAACTGATTCTCTCCTGAAGCCTCCAGAAGGAACCAGTGCCACCCGCACCTTGCCTTTAGCTCAGTGAGACCCTGTAGGACCTCGGGCCCAGGAGACTGTACGGGACTAAATCTGTGTGGGTGATCTTTGTTACAGCAGTGACAGGAGCCCCGTGCTCATCCCGCTCCCCACCATGAGTCACCGGAGGCCGTTACACCTGGCAGAGCCTGGAACTCCCCACCTGAATCTCAGGGAGAACCCCTTCCACGAGGGGCTGGGGGATCAGGTGAGATGGGGCACACAGGGCCCAGCACAGCGGGATGGTGTCCGTGTGGCCAGGGCCAGCTCCTTCCTCCCCGTGGTGTGGGTCCCAGACACTGGTTCACCCGCTTGTGTAGGTTAGGGCCTGTCACTGGGGCAAGGGGCCGTGGGGAGCCTGTGAGGTGGGCCGTGGGTATGCGGGGAGGCTGAGGGGGGAGGCTGGGGAGCCTGGAAAAGGGAGCCGTGTCCCTCCAAGATGTCCCCAGCTGTGGAGTATGCTCCCTGCACTTACGGCTCCAAGGGGCTGTGGGTGAGCAGAGACATTGATCCTCCAGGGCCCAGAGCTGCGCGTGGGCAAGACAGATCCTCTGCGGGGAGCCCGGAAGCAGCCAGCCTCTCTCTGTCGCCAGGGAACCCAGCAAAGATGAGGGTTTTCTGCAAGATCAGGATGTGGAAGCAGGGAGGCCAGGGAAGGTGGCAGGGTGCTGGGTGGGGGTCACGGTGGACAGCTGGACTGGAGGGGCTGCACAGCGCTGAGGGAAGGAAACCCGCGGAAGGCCCGTCTGGCGCAGAGGAGGGGCGGAGGGACGGTGCCAGGAGGCAGTCAGGGCTAACGGGCCTGGCCGGTGGTTGGTATGCAGCTGGACCCCATGAGGGGCCCTCCTAAGCCCCACGAGGAGCCCCCTGACCAGGAAGGGGGCGGTGTCCAGGTGGAGACAGCCGCTTCCTGGAATCTTCCCATCTCTACCAGCGTCCTGGACCACCACTCAAAGCAGCATACAACACTCATCTGGAACAGTCTGGAACAAGGTGTCGGCCGGGCCCCACCCCCTCTGGAGGCTCTGGAACGCGAGCTGTCCCCGCCTCTCTCCCAGCTCCAGAGTTGCTGGCAATTCTTGGGCTTCCCCGCTCTCTGGCCTACATCCTCACATGGCTTCTCTCTGTGTCTGTGTGTCCTTTTCTGTCTCTGTTAAGGACACCCTCACGGGATTGAGGGCCCACCCCAATCCAGCCTGGCCTCCTCGTAACTTGATTAGACCCACAAAGACCCGGTTTCCGAATAAGGTCCCTGTTACGGGAACGCGGGTTAGGAGTGGACATCTCTCTTCGGGGGACAAAATTCAGCCCACAACACCATCCACACCACGGAACGGAGCAGAGACAGCCGAGGGCCACCCTGGGGCGCCTGCACGGGGGCACCGGGAGGGTCTGCGTCCGTGAGCCCATGCCCCCTCTGTGGACCAAGGTGACTCTGAAAGTCTTCTCTGTTTTCCCACTGGTGGTGCTGGGCCAGCTCCCAGCCTGAGGCTCTCCCACTCCAATCAGGAGGGTGGGACCAGACCTGCAAGTGGGGCCCCCGCGGCCCCTCCTGGGCCTGGGTCTCCTCCCCTGTGGCACAGGATGGTGGACACAAGCACACACGTCCAGGACGGAATTGCAGGTGGAGTGCAGAGCCTGTAGTAGGGGCGGGACACGCATGTGTCCTTGTGGACAGGTGCACAGCCCTGTGACACGTGCTGGGGACACCTTCAAGGACAGTCCCCCACCCTCTCTCAAAGGGCAAAGGTCAGCCACTGGACAGAAGCCTGGTCACGGGGTGCGGCAGCCACTGCGGGAGCAGCGACCGGCTCCGTGGAGCTTGACCGAGCGTCCGCGGGCTGAGTGAGGCCAGAGGAGTTTCCGGAGCGAAGGGCGGCATCTGAGGGAGCTGTGGAGGCCGTGCGACCCTCCCACACAGAGCCGGGTCCCGTGCAGCCGGCCTGCCACTCGCTACTTGGCCGGTGATTTTGGACATGCGTGATGGCTGCGGCAGGCCGGAGCCTGTACTCGGTGGCCCTCACCGCCTGTCCAGCCAACCCCACGGGGCGAGGCTTCTCCTGCTCCTTTCCACCGAAGCAACACGACCCTGCCAACCGGAGCTTCGTAAGGAGCTGTCCCTGGAGACAGGGTCCTGAGCGGGGGGGTATCTGGGAGTCGTCCCGGATGAGGCCCGTGGCCGTGGCAGAGCCCCCATGGACGGGTTTAACCTCCCGCCGGAGTTAAAGGCCCGGTGGGTCTGTCTCTGGCCCGGGAGTTCTCTGGGAAAGTCGTCTCAGAACTCAGCCAGCAGCAGCCAGAAGGCAGAGAACAACTCCCCACAGAGACCGCCCAGGCCCCTCAGCCCCCGGTGTCCCACAGGTACCCCTGAGAACGAGCAGTCACAGAGCATGCTGGGTGCCCCAGGGGCCACCAGGCGCTCCCCTACACGACAAACTGGTGAGCCCGAGACCGCTGCCCGAGAGGCCCCCCCCGCCCCCGCTCACCAGCAACTAGAAACGTGGCCTTTGGGGAAGGAAGGGCTACCCCTCCCCGAGCCAGAAACTCAGATACTGTCCGCCTGGGAATCTGGGGTGTCTGCTCCGGTTTCCCTCTGCTCTCCTGGGGGTGCTTGGGGGCTCCTGTTGCTGAGATCTGCTCCCCGGACTCTTCAGAGGCCTGGGGAGAGCGTGTGTCCATCTGTCCCCAGGGACAGCCCTACCTGTCCTGCCAATGGCACCAAGACCGGGGCGGCAGGCCTCCTTCCCACACCGGGAGGGAGAGAGGACCACATCCGGGCCCCTCCTGGGTGGCGGGCGTCCCGGTCTGCTCTTTCACCGCCAGCCCGGGCAGCCCCTGCCGAGCCAGGCACCCCCACTGGTTCCAGGGCGTGGGCACCGACCCCAAGGCCTTCCCCACCCACTCCATTGTAGGGCTGCAAGCTTAGCACGTGTGCAAGTATTTGTGGCCAGATGCCTCCCGTCAGCCCTCCCGGGAGGCCTCCACCATGAGTCACTGGCTCTGGTCTGGGGTCAGGCAGCAGCGGCCTCGCCCGTTCAGACTTTGGAGGCCTCACCCTGGAGAAGTGGGGCACCGACCCAGCTAGCAGCCTAGAGGGGCTTGGGGGGAAGGGCAATCGGTCCTGCTCCTGGGCCCTGCCCCTGCTCTGAGTCGCCTGGACTGTGACCCTCAGCGTGGCGGACGAGCTCACGGGCTCTCCATCCTCGGTTCCTGCCCGCTGTAGATGAGTCACGGTGACAGCGGATGGTCCCACCAGGCCTCATGATGTGTGGTTCTGTCCTGAGTGGCTCAGCTGTCAGTTTCCATGCCCGGGGTGGCCAGTCCCGTGGCCAGGAAGAGCCAGGGCGGCTGCTGTCCTTTACCAAGGCAGACCTTCGTGATGTAGAGCTACCCACAGGTCACAGGGCAAGTGGGGGGAGGGCAGCAGGGAGAGGAAAGGACTCTTAGGGTCTGAGGTGCTTGATGGGGCCAGGACAGCCCCCCCCATCATACATGAGCCCCCAGGAGTTGGGGGGAACAGCCGCCCAGGTTCTTGTCCTGGCCCTGCCCCAACCGAGCTTGCCCTGGGCCAGCCACCATCCCCTGGCCTCGGTGTCTTGATCTGGTCCCGAGACACCAGCTTGGGCCAGTTAGGTGAGCTCATAATCAGGACAGGGGACTTGTTCCTCCTGCTCACCCGGCCTCGTGGGCTGAACCGTGGCCCCAGGAGAGATGTCCACCCAGCCCTGTGAATGTGACCTTCGTGCAACAAGAGTCTTGGCGGGTGTGATTAGGGTCAAGATGAGACCATCCTGGCCGGTGAGGAGGGGACATAACCCAGCGACAGAAAAAAGCACACACAGACTCACCGGGAAAAGGCGGAGGTCGGAGGGATGTGTGGGAGCACCGAGGGCTGTCAGCAAGGCCCCGAGGCTGGGAGAGGACCCCCTCCCCGGAACCCTCAGAAGGAACCGGCCCTGCCCACCCATGATTTTAGCCTCCCAGTGCGTTGATCTGTTACGGCTGCCCCAGAAACAGGTACAAGCACAGAGCCCAACACGGGGCTCAAACTCACAAAACCATGAGATCATGACCTGAGTTGAAACCAAGAGTTGGACGCTTAACCGACTGAAATGCCCAGATTCTTGGATTTTCAGAGGAGTGCAGACTGTGACCAGTGCTCCTTGTAAGCAAGGACAAGGCCGCGGGGACCCACGTGATAAGGAAGACTCGTGTCCTTGTGCTCGGGACCCAGCCCTGCAGTCTGTGTCACAGACAGCGCACGGGGTCTGGCCTCCAGGCAGCCACGGCATGGCTGGGGGGACAAGATCTCCCACCTGGGGCCGAGGGCAGCACAGGACAGCATGCGCTGGAAAAAGTGGTGGCCCTGAGGCCAGTGGGTGAGCTCTGGGTGAACATGGGTCCTTCCTGGTCTGGTGCTTGGCGGAGAAAGCTTTCTGAGCAGGTAAACTGAGGCACATGCCCAGGGCGTTGGGCTGAGGAAAAGAGAGTGTGGGCAGGCCAGAGCTGTGGGAAGGGGGATTCGAGCTGCCGCGGGTGGTCCCTCGTGGGAGGCTTGTGGGGGGGGGCACCTTCCAGGGAGCGCCCTGGAAGGTGACAGGAGGCCACAGGGTTTTAGCTCTGAGGGGGACATCGGGGGACACCTTTGCAGCAGGCCCTTTGCAAGGATACAGTGTCGGATCTGTGAGGTGACTCACACTTTCCTGCCCCAGAGCGGCAGGGGTGGTGATAAGGACGGGCTGGGAAGGTCACACGGGGGAGGCGCGAGAGGCAGTGGGGTCACATAGCTCAATCCGAACCCGGCTCGGGCTGGAGCCTCCACGGGACACCAAAGAGAAGGTATCGGGAAGCGGACGTTTCCTCCACGAGCTTTAGTCCCTGTGTTTTTCAGGGGGGTCCTCGGGGGAGGCTTTCATCTCCGTGAAATTGCAGGTTCGCCGTGGCGGCCGGGGCTCCTGCCAAGTCCCTCAATTAGCCAGAGGCCTCTGGTGGCTGTGGGGAGCCCGCTGCGGGAGAGAATGCGTGCTCCCTCCTCCTGGGGCCCGACCCCGGGATGCTTGCATCATGGAAACTGCTTCTAGAAACCCCATGGCCTGAGCCGCCCCGCTCCTGGGGAGACCGGAATGCCAGCTCAGCGGGCAGCACCCGGGCGAGCGTGCCTCCTGCCTCTCCCCCGGGACTCCCCTGGCTCCGCAGGGCTGGTGACCAAGAGCTGTGATGTCACCGTCACCCTATGAGGCTGCCAGGCGCCCGGCGTGAAGGCTCCTCCTGGCCAGCTCGGCACTGACGCAAATCAAAAGCTTCCAGCTCTCTGAGCGGTGGCCACCGTCCTCAGCCGGCAGCTCTGTGGTCCAGCACGGGGCTGGCAGGGGGGAGGGTGGCGGGCAGAGGGCTCCAGCGGGCCTGGCATCTGAGATAATCAGCTGCTTTTTAAAGGGCGGCCAGCGTGGCATGTGGGGCTCCCCGGAGGTCAAGAGGGGCCAGCCCCGCCCCCCCGCAGCCCCTGGCAAGGTCAGCCCCACGCCGCGGGGCCTCAGGCGTCGCCTGCCAGGCCACCTCCTGCCCCACGTCCCCAGCCAGAGGGTGCCTGGGGTCCTTGGGCTCCGGGCAGGGCTATTTGCCTGGAGTGGTGCTGGCAGCGTGGGAGGAAGTCAGGCCAGATGGACCCACCCCAGGGCGAATGGGGGCAGGGGCCGGGGCAGCCTCCGCACGGCATCCTGCAGGGCTGGGGTGGGACCCCCCCGCCCCCCCGCCCCCCGCGCATTGGCCTCTGCCTGGAGCCGCGCTGCCCGGCCCTCCTTGGCTTCCCGGGGCGGTTCGTGGACACGGGACACGTGTCCAGGGCTCCTCCCGGGAGTGTGGGGAGCTGGGCTCGGAGGTCACGGGGACCCGGGGTGCCCTTCCAGACGGCTGTGGATGAGAGCCACCATGGGACCCTGACTGCCCTGGAAGAGGCCAGCCTGCCGGAATGTTCTGTTCTTCCTTAAAGACACACGCACGTGAACACGCTCCCACACCCACACGTGCACGCACAAATGCAGGTGAGTGTGAGCACATGCGCACACGCTTACACTCACACGTGGGCACACACGCACGGTGGGTGTGGTTGCTTTCCACGTTCGGATCAGCACTGGCTTCAATCAACAGGGCACTTGGCGGGATTTGACCGCTTCTAGCACAGGACGAGGACCCGCTCCTCTCTTCCTGCCCCCCCCCCCCCGACACCGTGCAGTCAGAACCACAGCCCTCTGGCCTGGACTTGATGGCCACGGAAGAACAGAATATCCAGGGGCCACGAGTAGCCACCCGGGAGGGTGACAGTGAGACAGCAGTGGGGGGTCCGGGTGGAAGGACGCGTCAGGAGCTGAGGACAATGATGCCAGGGCCTACCTCCCGGCCACGTTTGCCCTCAACTGGCACCCGGGCCAGAAAGTGCAGTCCCGACGCTTTGGACCGGCCACTGGCAAACAACCCCAGGGCGCGGCAGGTGCAGGCTGGGGGGGCGGAGGCAGGCTGGGGGGCATATGGAGAAAAACCCTGTCGCACAGCCCAAGCTCACCCTGGGGGTCACGCTGTGAGGTGTGGGACACAGCAGCCCCTCTCCTCTTGGCCACTGCGATGTCACCCTTGTGGGCGGCCCTTGGAGCGGAGAGCCCGTCCCCGTGGAAGGGCCTGTGGGGCGTTCTGCCTTGCGGCAGGACCACCTGGGTGGCTGGGAGGCCGGCTCTCTCCCTTCCCGTCCAAGGGCTCCGCCCAACGGAGAGACACCTGCTGCTGCGCTGTGGGGACACGGGTCCGGGGTCCCTGCAGCCTGGGGACACCCTCCAGCACCGTCTCGGAATCACGGCCTCAGGAAACAGGGTCACTCACGAGGTCAAGGGCTGGTGAGGACTGACTCTGAACACTAAATCTGTCTGTCGCTGCCGTCGCTCTCTTTCCTGACCTGCACTACAATCCTGCCGCGCTGTTCTGGATGTTTCCAGCAGCCGTCCCACGCAGCTCTGGGCCTTTCTCCACGCAGACGGTCGAGAGGCAGGCACAGAGCTGATGGGGACTGCCGGCAGAAGCATCCAGAACAGTGCAGCGGGATTGCAGCGGGCTCGGAACGGAAGACAGCCTGAGCTCTGGGCAGAAGGACGTACAGGGCAGGTTGGGCCTTGCGGGAGACCTCCAGGCTAGCCGGCGCTCCTGGAGTTCGGCCGCCGAACCGGATCCTCCGCTCGGGAGTGGGCCGACCCCCCGACCTGCACACTCGCCGGCAGCCCTGTGTCCTCCGGCCAGCAGGGCAGATCCTCCCGGGCCCCGCAGCCCACCTGGCCCCCGGCGCCCCGGGCTCGTCGGGAGGGAGCCGTTCTCTGCAGGCAGGGCGTCCCCGCCCACGGCCTCCCTTCCGCTGCCCTCTTTCTGCTCTCTGGGCTGAAGTTGGCCTTTGTGTTGTTTTGTTCTAGTAACCAGTCCGCGTCGGCCGGCGGGCAGTCGGCCGATGGTCACGCTGTCCACGTGGCCGGGCTGTCGGCTGTCATGTGCAAGTGGGGACGGGGCTGGGGGGGAGAGAGGAGCCTAGCAGGGGCTCCCCCAGGCCCAGCAAAGGCACCCCAGGAATGGGAGGACGCCCCTCCCCACCCCACTTCTGGTTTTCCAGACCGAAAAGCCAGCAGGAGGGGCTGAGCGGACCAGCTGCCTGCCCCTCCCCTCCCCTCCCTTTGGAGACCCGGGCGCCCAGCCCTGCGCCCCCAACCGAGGGGGCATTTCTTCCTGTCCTTCTGGCCCAGCGGCCAAGCCGCCAGCGTCTGTTTTCCCGCCGGCTCCCCGCAGAGCCGCAGTGGCAGCGCCCCAAAGTCGGTATCCGCACACACTCCAACCTGCCCTTCAGTTTATAAGACGTCAATATTTGCTCTTCCATTGAGAAAATAGTCAGAGGTTTTCCTTTAAGTGCTCTGTACACATCAGTGCCCTTCAAAGCACATGCTGTGCTCTTTCTACACCGTGGAAAGGAGGAAGCCTGGCCTGTGGCTCCCGGCACAAAGCAGCCCTCCCATATTGTCCCCGCCGGCCCGAATGTTCTAGAAGCCAGGGCACCTGGGGAAAGGAGGACAGCAGGAGCCCCTGGCCTGACACCAACGCCAGGAGGAGGCAGGCGTGGTCATTCTGAGCCACAGGCATCCCAGCCGGGCCCCAGTCCTGGCCCGCAAGCTGACCACCAGCCCACATGGGAGGTTTGGTCTGAAAGGGAGCGTTTCTGGGCTCCAGGTTCTCACAGGGCCTTTGCCGGAGAAGTGGTCATCAGTGAGACAGAGAGAGAGAGAGAGAGAGAGAGAGAGAGAGAGGCCCTGCCTGGGCATGGAAGGTCTGCATTTTACACTCAGCCTCTCACTAGACGCCTGACCCCCTGCTTACCCTCTCCAGGCCCCGGTTCTCTTACATGTGGAAGTGGGGGGGGGGGCGCGTGGAGCCCACGGTATGTGCCTCTCCACAGCGAGGCGTGGCCACAGCAGGGGTAGTTTTGCCGTGAGGATTGGCAGGTGTTCCACACCTGGTAACTGGTGCCGGCTCATCGTTGGCTCTGGGCTCCGGAACCTCTCTCGAGCCTGAGCCGAATCGAGGCCTAGAAGGACCTCATGTGACATGCCAGCGCACAGTAGGCCCTCTCTAACAGCTTTGCCTGAATCCACACGACAAACAGATGAACGGTGACACAAATCGCTGTGGCCGTGCTCTCTGGCTGCCCCCCGGCCCCCTTGCCCTGAGCGCAGGCACCCGCGAGAAGGCCACGCGGGCACCGGCAGGCTGGCCTCCCTTCTGGTGACATTTACACCACAGCCTCCCGCACGTGTGGGCCCCCGGCGGTCCTGAAAGTGGCTACACGGGCACGGACAGCTTGCTTCCTAATTGCTGGACGCCCGGGGTCCCTCAGACCTGGACGGACACGCTCCTGGGCCCCAGCCCCCACCAGAGCCTCCCCTGCTTGCGAGCCCTCGTCCTCCTCAAAAGCGGCTTCTGCAGCGACCAGGCCACCTTCTGGCTGGGGGGCTGCGGGATGTGGGACTGAACCCACGAGGACCCCCGTAGATCCCAGGTCCAGCGGCAGGGGAAGGTGCTGGGCTGCCCGGGCCCCTGGGACCTCATTCAGGCCATTGGCTCACCCTGCTGGGCCCACGTCCCCTGTTTCTGGGAGACGATTCTGCGAGTTGCCTAGGATGACGTCGGTAAAAAAGCTTGCTTCCTGCCTGGGGCTCTGAGGACCAGGTCTGCCGTCACGCCTATGACAGAGTTCTGCGGGCCCTCTGGAGTTGACATGAGCTGTCTGGAGCTGGCTGGGGGAAGGCGGTTCCTTGTTTCTTTTTCCACAGCAGGAGCAGAGGTTTAAGTAACAGATGGCCTGAGTGGTGGTGGGGGGGGGGGGCACAGGTGGTCAACCCCGTGGGCCCGTGGGAACCAAGTGGTGGCCATGCGGGTAACTGGGGCATTTAAATAAGGAAACACTCAGGTCTGATCACAAGCCTGTGAGTGTGGGGGGGGCTTTCCCTTTCTTTCTCCTGCTAGAAAGCTCTCCTCCGCCTGGAGCCCCTCCAGGCCAGGCTCTCCCTTCTTATATCTGCTCCCTTCCTCTTTTAGGAAGCAGCCCTGACCCTCACCCTCCTGCTTGCTCCCCTTGGGTCTCCAGCCTCCAGGGGACCCCTCTCGAGGGTCTGCTGCTGACATCCTGCCATCCCAGTCTGCCAGACTCCTCTCCACCGGTCTGGAAGACAGGGCCGCTTCCTGACAGGTGTTCCTCTGCCTCCCACATCCTGGAAGCTTCCCCAGGGCTGAAAATGCCTGGTGAGTGGCGGGCCAGCCTCAGGTGGACTATGTGGGGCCTCCACGGCCCAGAGGTTTCCAGCTGGTGTCCCGCTCAGTTGTCTGATGGCCGGTCGCCCGTGTCCACCTTGGAGCTGAGTTGGGCCGGGAGATAGCAGAGTGGGAAGCCCAGAGAACATTCTAGGCGGGCCTGCCAGGGACAGGGAGTGAGCGCCTCTGTCTGGGAGGCCCGTGGGAGGCTATTGGTCCAACGGCATTGCCAGAGGACGTGTGTGAATCCCAACTCCCGAGGCAGACGGCTTCGGAGGTGTGGGCCACCGCCTGCCTCTGACGCGGCTCGTTCTGTTCGCCTCTGCTTCCTGGCCCGCTGCGGGTGGAGTCCCCTGCCAGGAACGATGGTGCCACCTGGCTCCATCCTCGACGCTCTGACGTCTGCACTCCGCCGTTTGGGCCAAGATGGAAACCAAGCGGAATGTTCCTGACGTGGGATCTCCTCGTCCCACGGTCCCGTGGCACCTGGGCCACGTCGAGTGGGAAGGAGAGCCGTCCCTCCCCGGGTCATCCTTCCCCTCTGGGAGCATCGTCCACTGTTAGTTTTGGGGGAAAGTGGAGTCTGCAGAACTCTCTGGCCCCTTACGACAGACAGGCAGGAGTGTTGAGACAAGGGCTCAGGTGGTCTGAGTCCTAGCGGGGGCTGAGGACCACACACGGATCCCCCACCACCTCCACGTGGCTCACACCCACCCCAGCCATCTCCCACCAAAGTACTTCCGGCACCCCGCCCCCCCGCCCCCCCCCCCCCCGGCTCTATGGCTGGGACCACGGGCCGCCCCCTGCCCCCAGGACCCAGCTGGGAAGTTGGAAAAGTCTGGCCCCACACCAACCGAAACATGACCCCAGAAGCCCAGGCTCGGCCCCACTGATTCATCGGCGGAGCAAACTTCCTGCCCCCACCTGCCCCCACGCGGCTCACGCTCCTGTCAGCCAGAGCTCGGGGAAAAGGGTGAGGCCCTCCTGCTTGCATGGCGTCCCGGCTCCGACCCCACGAGGCTGGACATCTGCTAGGCCGATGACGGATGTGACCACAGGCGGACGGTGGGCATCAGGGCCACAGAAGCCCAGGATCCGGCGGAAGAGGCCTTAAGATCAGCGGGCCACGGGGCGCCGTGTGGGACGGCAGGGATCGAACGCAGCGTCAGCTTTTGAAGTCCTGTGTGGATCTTCCTGCACATTAGCAAAAAGCGTAGAGCATCAAAACCTCGACGGAAGGATGTCATCTCTTGTGGCCGAGACTGGTGAGGAGGGCCGTTAGCCCCGGGCTGGCTGAATGGAAAGCGCCAGGTGCGTCGTGGACCGGCCTGGCTGAAATTCTGCCGTGGCCGGTGGGTGACGGAGGCGTGGGGTGCATCGATCTAGCCCAGGGCTCTGCGAACTGTTTCTGGAAAGGGCCAGAGAGTAAATATTTAGGCTCTGTGGCCGGCGGTCTCTGCTGCATCCTCTCTGTTGCAAAAGTCACAGGAGACACGACGTGGACAAGTGGGCGTGGCCGTGCCACAATGAAACTTTATTTATGGACCTGAAATTTGACTTTGGTGCAACCTCCACAGGTCGTCTTCCCCTCCCCCCACCCCAGGCACTTACGAATATTAAAACCGGGGCACCCGCGTGGCTCGGTCGGTTGAGCATCTGACTTTGGCTCAGCTCACGATCTCACGGTTGGTGGGTCGGAGCCCCGTGTCGGGCTCTGTGCTGACAGCTCAGAGCCTGCTTTGGATTCTGTGTCTCCCTCCCTCTCTCTGCCCCTCTCAAAATAAATAAATAAACTTTAAAAATAACTAAATAAATAAAATGTTAAAACCCTTCTTGGCCAGGGGTCAGACACAAACAGGCCAGACCTGAGCCGTGGCGGCACAGCCTGTGGGCAGAGTGCAGATTTCAGAGTTTAACGCTCTCGGTTAGGACGGGGTGACAGTCCCAGAGGCGGGGGACTTGCCCAGTCCACGACTGCAGTGGCAGAGACTGGTCCGAGGCCCAGCCCTGCACTCAGATGCACTTACTGCTTCTGTTTTCTGGGGCTGTCGATGGGGGTGGGGGGAGCTGGTAGTGGCTGTTGGACCTGTGTGACACCCTCCTCAACTCAGCAGCACCCTCTGTTCCTTCAGGAGCAGGAGTGGTCCGACTCTGGGTGGTTCTGGAGGCAGCCCGTCTCAGAACCAGCCCCCAAGGACCCCAGAGACCCACACGGCAACCCCAGGTTGGCCAAAGTAGCACCGTCTCCCGGCAGATGCACTGGCCCAGGGGGCGGCTGACCAGCAGGAGCCTCGGGGCCATCCCTGGACATGGGGAGGAAGGGGCTGTAGTTCCTCTGGGGTCTTGAAGCTGGACCACCTTGCAGGCCTTGGGGGGCCGCGGCCAGGACCCCCTCCTCCAGGCAGCTGAAGGAGTCCCATCTGCAGAGGAGAGAAAGAGCCCCCACCGGGACAGGAATGTGGACCCTGCCCTAGAGTGCCTACAGCGGAGCCCAGAACACTCACTAGCCTTGCTCCTGCATGTGGCCTGCCCCTCGCAGACGCCCTGCCACTCACACCCGAGGCCCTCCCCTCGGTGCCTCTGTGGCTTGAGGCCCTGATCGGCCCTCAACCCCTCCAGAGGGTCTCAGAACCACACACGGCAACAGACGAGCCTTAGGACCTGGCAGCCGTGCCGGAATATTCCAAAGGCCCTGGAGGCTGTCAGAGGCCGGGAGTGTGATCAGAATCCCCAAATGTTCCAGGACAGGAAACCAGTTTCACCCTCAGTGCTTCCCCCGCTGACGGCCACTTCAAACCCGGCCGCCGCACAACCACAGACTCGCCGCCGTTCCGAAAACTGCCGCACGTCGTCCCGGGCACACGGCGGCTGGCAGAGACCCGAGTAAAAGATCGGTCTTCTAGATTAAAGCATGCGTCCTCTGAGGCGGTGCCTTGTTCTGCCCCCGAGGGGAGCGGGCAAGACTGAAGAGAGAGGAGGTCCAGCCGGCACCGTGCGGACGCCGCAGCCCCTTCGACGGGCGGGGACCGCAGCCTGGTAGGGGGTGGGGGCTCCCCCGAAGCCGAGCCTGCGCCCGCCTGCTCGGCACCGTGGGTTACGGGGCTCTTGTTGGGAAGGGCTGGCTGAGTCGGGAGCCGGCTGTGCAGGTGGTGTCGACGGGACCCGGTGGCCTTGATGAAAGCAGCCGTTGCCTGTGGACAAAGAGGACGAGAGGTAGCCTCTCTCACCCTCTCTGGGGAAACTGAGGCCGCAGGGCAAGGGCCTGGGTGCCACGTGGCACTGTTGGGACACCGCTCCGGCCTCTGGGCTGCCAGGAGGTGTTCTTCCTGTGCCCCGAGGAAGGCGGGGAACATGGTCATTTTGGAATGTGAGCCGTGGGGGCCCCCCTTTTCCTTTTAAAGTTTATTTATTTATTTAGAGAGAACCAAGGGGGGAGGGGCAGAGAGAGAGAGAGAAGGGGACAGAAGATCCAAAGCAGGCTCTGCGCTAACAGCGCCCGGCCCGACGTGGGGCTCGAACTCACAAACTGTGAGACCGTGACCTGTGCCAAAGTTGGAGGCTCAGCCTGCGCACCCACCCGACGTGCACACACAAAGGCCAGGTCCCAAGAGGCAGAGCCTAAAAGCCGATTCCGGGAGAAGTAGGGGGCGCCATCGGGAACTGTCGGGCACAGGCCCTGAAGTCTGGCTTGGCGGGCTCCTCCTTCCCACATCCCTGCTAAGTGTGGAACATTCCGGAGAGCACTTGGTCAGGCAGGGAGCCATCAGCCCCGCGATAGCTGAGCCTGTGTGCGGGTGACGCTGGCCCGCTCCGAGCCATCCCCGAAATGCCTCGAGGCGAAGGGGGTCGTTTAGATGTCTGGTTCTCTCAGTTCTGCGTGAAAAATTGTCTAGCCTCGTAGTTTTTATTACATGTTTGCCTATGTGTGTAGACCTTGCATAGATGCAGTGAATCAAATCGATTAGCAAAAGTGTATTCCGCCATAATTTCTAAAGCACCCCCGTGTAATAACTGTGGTTTAAAGTACCTGAAAAAATGTTAATAGAAGGTTTGACTCCTCTGCACATGAACTGACCTCTTGAAGGTCACAGCTGAATGGAGGCAGGGTCTGGAAACGGGAGGCACCTGGGTCACCTCGGGACATCCTCCCAGAGTGACTGTCTTCACCCCCAAACTCACCTCTGCCCCTCTTCCCCTCCCTTTCTCCCCCCTTCCCTTCCCCCCCTGCTCTCAGGGCTCGGGACCCTGAGGGGAGGTTTGGGCCCCTGGGAGTCCGTGACTAGCCATCCCTGTTTGTCCAGGACGGAGGGGACGCAGGGCTTTAATGCTGAAACCAGGACTCCCGGTCACCCAAGCTTGGGGACAGTCACACCGTGGGACCGTCAGAGGACATGGCCACTCTGGTTGGCATTCTGACAAAGGGGCTTGGACTCTGGGGTCCTGGCTTCCCTGACTGTGCCCCGAACTCTCTGGCCAAGGGTGGTGGCCAACCCCTGGCCAGATCCTCACGTCCCAAGGGCAGGAGAGGGACGCAGGTGGCACCTGTCCCCTGTGAGCGTGGAGCGTGCTGTCCCGGGCGCTCGCTCCGCAGGGCCCGCGATGTTATATACAGAAGAGCTGATAATTAGTCACCAGCACGATCCAGGCGTGGTTCCTCCTTTCCATTTCACGGCTCACATCTCGCCCTCCACTCCTGTGCTTCCTTCCCTCCTGGGGGCTGAGATGCCAGCACGCTGAGTCACAGCTGCTTGAGCGAGGACCGCGGTGGGGGGGGGGGGTAGGAGGGGGGCGGGGGAGGCCTGGTGGCCGGAGGGGAGGCTCGGGGCCCGTGCTCAGAGGCCCACTGAGGCCATGGAGGGGGCAGCCACGAAAGTGCCTTCAACCCTTTTAGCCTGACTTTAAGAACAATGCAGAGTCATTCACACGGAATTCGAAAATAAAGAAAATTGTAAGAAGCAGAAGGAAGAAAATACACTCAACTCACCACACAGTGAACACTATCAACGCTTTTGGAATGTTTCCTTCCAGTCCTACCTGTTTCTGCACATTGTAAAAACAGAATTAAGGCTGCGTGTGTGTGTGAATGTGTGTGCATGTATGCATGTGAGTGTGTGCACACGTGCATGTGTGTGCACGAGTGTGTCTTCTTTGAGTGCGGGTTTCTGCTCGCTTGGGGTTTAGCTCTGTCTACAGGGCCGATGGTTTTAACTACACTTCTGTATTTTCTGCAATCTTGGTGTCCTGGTGTCTGTGGCCTCCCTGGCTGGGGACAGGTGGCCCTCCCTGGGTTAGCCAGCTGCCAGAGACGGCCGGGGCTCCCACACACCGGGCGCCCCTGATGCCCCCACCCGGGATCAACCCCGGGGCACGTACCAGGCAACAAGAGACTGCCTCTGCGGCTCAGAACCTGCCAGAATGGCTCAAACTGGCCCGTCCTAGGCTGGCTCCCCTGCCTTGTCTTTCCTGCAGAAAACCCAGCCTTCCCCTTGCTTCTGCCTCCCGACCTGGGCCTGGTGCTTCCCCATGTGGCCCCACGTGGTGTCTCGCCCCTTTCTCTAGTACGGAATAAAATATCTTCTTCCAACAACATGGGTCCCTCTTGTTCTCACCTCTGTAAATGAAACCCTGGGTGCAATTCTGATACAGTACGTGCGTGTGCAGCTTGCTCCCGTCACTTAACATTGTCATGTGGGTATTTCCCAAGGCCATTGATGTTCTTTTTCAGTGTGATTTGTAATGAGCATATAATACCCTCTCCCATGAGTATACCAAAATCCCTTTTGCTATCTTTGGTTTGCTTCTATTTATTTTTAATTACCGAGAGGAACGTTTTTGTGCATCGATATTTCCCCATGTTTTGGGATCTTTCCCTAAGTCAGGTGACCGGAAATAGACGTGCTGGATCAAAGGGACATTTTCAGGGGGGCCATTCATGCTGACAATGACCTCTGACGTTGCCTGCGTATCGGCTGGAAGCGTGGCCAGCCCTGAGGATTGTCTGCTATATGAAGCTCACCAGTTCGACAGGGAGAGCATGGTGTGGAGGTGTCGTGGTTTGTATTTAACCACTGGTCAGGTAGGGCCGTCCTCCCTGTGTTTTGTGATCACAAGCATTTGCTTTCTAGAGAATTCCTTATGCTCGTTCTTGGCCTGTCTTTCACATCATGGTCACCGAACCTGTTTTTGTTTTTACTCGGAGACACTCCTTGTGTACGAAGGGGGTTGGTTGCAGTTTTTGAATTGCTTCTCCCCTAAAGCCTTCGTGTGTTAAAGACTTGGCCCTTTGTATCTCAGAATGTGACCTTGTCTGGAAACCGGGTCGTTGCAGATGTAATTAGTTAAGAGGGGTCATATTGGAGAGGGGTGGCCCTGATCCAATACGACCGCTGGGAAATTTGGACACAGACACGTACAAGAACACCACGTGAAGATTCAGGCAGAGATTGGGGTGGGGCATCACCTACCAGCCCCAGAACGCCAAAGAAGCCAGCGAACCAGCAGGAGCTGGGGGGAGGGCCGGGGACAGATCTCCCTCCCCACTCTCAGAAAGAACCAGCTTCGCCGGCCCCTTGGCTTTGGCCGTCCAGCCCCTCCAGAACTGAAACGACGACGTTCTGTTGTCCGTACTACTCTGTGGCGCCTCGGTACAGCAGCCCCAGTAAAGTAATGCAGGGATCAGCCCCGAGTCTACAGGGCCGGCCAACACGTTCTCCAACGTTCCCACGTGGAGGAAGAAAGTCACCTCCGGGGCCCTGGGGAGCTTCTCTGGGGCTGGCCCTGCGTGTCTCGTCACAGAGGTGCTGGGCTGCCCCGTCCCCTTTCCTCCCCGAGAGGAGCCTGAGATGGTCTGACACCCGATAGCCCCTCGTCCCCATTCCCTCTCCCATGGCCCCCGCTGCATTTGGCACCCTGGTGACTGCAGGGGACTTCCAGCTACAGCATTGATCCCCACCGTCCCCAGAAATGAATCTGGGGTAAAGGGCTGCATACGCCCGGTCCTAGCAAAGCGTCAAAGATCGAACTGCTTTTGCCCACCAGGTTGGCCAAGTCACTGGATGTTGACTAAGGACCCCGGAACAAGGAGCGGCTGACTCAGCGCAGATGATGATGCCAGAGAAGCCTGGTGGGGGCAGGCGGCAGAGGAAGGCAGGGGGCGGGGGTGGCGCGTTCAGGCCTGCACAGGCCCAGGCGGCCTCAGGGGATTGGAACGTGCAGGATCGGAGTCTACAGGACCATCCGCACTCATGCCAAGGTCAACAGTGTAGCAAGGATGTGGTTTCCACGCCCCGGCACATTCTCTCCCTCCCCGCTTTTCGCCCACGTGTTTTCTAGGGGTCAGTGGCTGCAAACTCACTTCCCAAGTGCACTGCCGGCCAGCTGCGTGGGACAGCCTGCAGGGAGGGAGAGGGGAGAGGACCAGCTCGTCCCGCTTGAGTTGAGTCAGCGGCCACTAGGAGCGCGTCCCTGTCCTGCTCAGGTGGCCCCTCCGTGGCACTTCCAGGACCAATGGCATCCCAGCCCTAACGGCCGGGCAGGGGCACAGGCTCCGTGGCCGAGAGCAGCCCCTGCTGCTGGGATCGCCTGGCCTGCCTGTCCCTCCAAGCCACCTGCCTCTGGGGCCCCAGCACCCGGGTGGCCAGTTCCCAGCACTAACGTCCCTCTGTCGGAACGCCCGCACTGGCTGCTTTTCCTGCAGGGCCCTCAGCACCGTCCCAGACCACGGGGCCAGGGACAGTCAGAGCCCGGGCCATGCCGTCACGCCCGAACCCTGCCACCGCATCTGCCTGCAAAGGCACATGTGAGCAGCCCCTCCCGCACCGCCCACCCCTCCCCCGCAGGTCCACGTGCCCACGTGCACGGCGGCATTGTGTTCAGTGGTGGCTCCCGGGCCCGACCTGTATACCTGTGACTGTTATGAGCCACTGTGCGATGGGGAGGGAATCTCCTGAGCTCGGTGTTGCCCGAAAAACAGAAGCACACGAATAAAAGGGGTGAGACCACAGGTGTGCCCCTTCACACTCGTTTGTCTTTTTTCCTATTTGCTCATTAATGCCAGGGTTACACGTGCACAAGGGCCACACTGCTGGCTCTGCGGGGTGGGGAAGGGGAGGGGAAGACCTTCACTGAGTACGCGTCCCGTCATGCCCTCAGAATTTTAAAGCACCGCACTAAGTATGCATAAAAGGTGCTGTTTGTTTGAAGAGTTCAATTTGTGGCGGGTCGAGGTGGGCAGGCCGGTGCCCCGGGAGGGCCCGCACCGGCCCCGGGCAGCATGGGGTGTCGGGACAAGCCCTGGCCCACAGGAGGCCCCTGTAAACACAGGAAGCCGGGCCCCAAGCACCACCCCCACCCCCAGCCTGCATCCTGGGCCCATGGCCTTGCTGCTCTTAAGGGCGCTGGCTCTCGCCACCCCCGAAGCCCCAGGAAGGTCGACCGGGGACCGGCAAGGGCACCGGCTTCTTTGGTGCAATGAGTGACTGCTGCTGGGCGTGTGTGCCTCACGACAAGCTGGCGGGGACCCACTTCAAACCCACGTGCTGGCAGCGAGGGACCCCGGTGATGGTGGCCGTCTGCATTGCTACTCCCTGGCGGGTTCACGCCATGCCCCCAAGCCAGCCGGGGAGTCTGAGCTATGTGAAGACGTCCCCACGGGACAGGCCACACGGCCCGTGGGGAGGGGCTGTGCCCACACCGTCCATCGCCAGCGGGAGGGGGCTGCCGGGGAGGGGGCCCTGCGCAGGCTCCCGGCTGAGGTTCGGACCAGGCCTTAAAGAACTAGGACTTGATATTTTTCATTTCGGAAGCATTGTGCCTCTTGACAGTGGATTATCCGCTGGGAGCTGGTTTCAGTGCTTCTTGGCCGAAACCTTTGGCCAAAGCCTTGTTGGTGGCCCGGCTTTCATGTCGCTCCAGACACCTCTCCCCGTTGGTTCTGACCTCAGTGGTCTGTTCCTGCCCCTGGCCCCTGCCCCCTGCAGCCAGCACAGCCGGCGGGAGCCCGTCTTCCCAGGCCCTCTGTGACGGCTGGTCGATGGCCTCCTCCATGGGCACAGACAGATCCTACAGTGGACTCTGGCCACCAGAGGCCCGGCCTTGGGTGCTGACCACCCCTCCCCCGCCCCCGGGCACATGCTTCGGAGGGCCGGCCGGAGAGGATACCGCCTCCGGGAGCCAACCAGCCGCCCTCGAGCCCGGAGAGCGTCCTGCCTAGACTGCAGCTCAGAGGTGCTTGGGTCTGGGAGCGAACCCGTCGGCTCTGCGCCGTGGACACAGCAAACCCAGGACCTTGAATCCTGAGATTCATCCTCCAGAAGTTTCTTCAGCTGCACCTGTCTTTCCTGGCCTGAATAATCAAGTGGCAGGAGCAGGGCCCCTCACACAATCTCGAGTCTATCCCCAAATGAGTTGCCACACTAGCTAGTCACTGCTAAGCACATAGACAAGCTACTCCTTTAAGAAAGAAGCTGTCTCGAAGGGAAGGAGCAAGGTGACGACTGCAGGCCGGCAGGCAGGTGGGGGGCTTGTCCCCGCAACACCCTCCCGCCCCCACGAGTAAACAACTTGGGACTGATGGAAACAGCTCTGGGAGGCCCCAGGCTGCCATCAAGAAGCTGCAGAAACCCAGAGGGCACAGGAGCCCGGGACAGCCTGTAGCGGAGCAAGCTTTCGCCTTCACCCCCGGGGTCCCCAGCCTGGTGCACCACAGCCCCGAGAGGGATCCCCTTGGCACGACCTCCCGTGGAAGAAGGGCAGCCCTCGTCACCCCACAGACTCCCGCGGGCTCAGCCAGTGCAGCACCCGGGCCACAGGGCTGCCGGCCCGGCCCCACCGCGGGGAGGGAATGAGCCACCCCCCCGGGCCGGAGCCCCCACCCACGCCCCCACCCCTGCTCCAGAGCTACCCTACCCTGCACACGCCCACGCCTCAGACTCGGGCCCTGTCGCCACCGCGTGCAGCCGGAGGGGCCCCCTGGCCACCGCGTCCATCCGCGTGTAACAGGAGTACAGGGACCCCGGCGGCCTTTAGCACTGTGCACCCGGACAGCCCCTGCCTCCACCACGGACACCTGCAGCCTCGGCTGACGTGGCCGCACAGAGACGCTGCCCCACATCCGCAGCCCGCTGCGACCCGCCACCCGCTGGAGCTGGGTCCGCCACACCTCACTCAGCGCCCTCCTGCTCATCCGTGGGCATCACTCCTCACGGGTTAGGACGCCTATTACCGGCAAGACAACAGACAACGTGTTGCCGAGGACCTGGAGAAAAGAGAAGCCTTTGCTGCTGGTGGGAATGTAATTTCTGGAAACCAGCGTGGAGGTTCCTCAAAGAATTAAAAATACGACTTGATGATCCAGCCATCTCACGGCTGGGTACATATCCAGAGGAAAAGGAAACCATGGGGCTCCTGGGTCGCTCAGTCGGTTAAACATCCGACTTCAGCTCAGGTCATGATCTCGCGGTTTTTGAGTTCAAGCCTCACGTCGGGCTCTGTGCTGACTGCTCAGAGCCTGGAGCCTGCTTCTGATTCTGTGTCTCCCTCTCTCTCTGCCCCTCCCTCGCTCATGATCTCTCTTTCTATGTCTCTCAGAAATGAATAAACATAAAAAAAAAAAAAGACAGTGAAATCAGGACTTCAGAGAGCAATCTACGTCTCCCTATTTATTGCAGCTTTATTCACAATAGCCGAGATCCGGAAACAACCTGAGTGCTCACTGAAGGATGAATGGATAAAGATGTGGTTTATGCATATGCTGGCGTATCATCCAGCCTGGCAAGGAAGGAAAGCCTGCCATTTCTGAGAGTGTGGATGAACCTCGAGGTCAGTGTTCTCCCTGAGATGAGCAGGTGCAGACAAGCCAATATGCGTGTGGACCCTGTATAGCAAAGAGTACCATGGTGGCTCCCGGGGCTGGGCTGCGGGGAGGCAGATATGAGCAGGTGTTGGCCAAGGGTACTGAGTTTCAGTTAGGCAACATGAGTGAGTTCTGGAGACTTTTTAAAAAATGTTAATTTATATATTTTGAGGGAGGGGGGAGATATAGCTCGTGTATGCGAGAGGGGGAGGGGCAGGGAGGGGGAGAGAGAGAGGATCCCAAGCAGGCTCCGTGCCATCAGTGTAGAGCCCAACGTGGGGCTTGATCTCATGAACTGTGAGATCATGACCGGAGCTGAAATCAAGAGTTGGGCGCTTAACCGACTGAGCCACCCCGGCGCCCTGAGTTCTGGAGACATAATGTATGACAACGTGATTACAGAGGACAATGCTGTATACTTGAAATTTGTTAAGAAGGTAAGTTTCAAGTGTTCTCACAAGGAAGAAGAGAAGGAGAGTTATTTGAGGTGACAGATCGGTTCGTTAGCTCAACTGTGACTTTTATTTCACAGTGTATATGACTATCAAAATAAAATCGTATGCCTTAACTATATATAGTTTTTATTTGTCAAAGATTCCTTAATTTATTTTTATTTGATGTTTATTTATTTTTGAGAGAGAGAGAGAGAAAGAGAAAGAGAGAGAGACAGCATGGGCAGGGGAGGGGCAGAGAGAGAGGGAGACACAGAATCCGAAGCAGGCTCCGGGCTCCGAGCTGTCAGCACAGATCCCGACGTGGGGCTCGAACCCAGAACTGAGAGATCATGACCTGAGCCGAAGTCGGATGCTTAACCTACTGAGCCACCCAGGCGCCCCCAAATATTCCTTAATTAAGAAAAATTAGCAGTGGCTTGGTCTTAGATGCGAAGCTGGATCCCACCTGAGCCCCTCCTGCCTTTGAGAAGAAGACGCCCCTAAAGAAGCAGGACAACAGGGGCGCCTGGGGAGCTCAGTCGGTTAAGCGTCCGCCTTCGGCCCAGGTCACGATCTCGCAGTCCGTGAGTTCGAGCCCCGCGTCGGGCTCTGGGCTGACAGCTCAGAGCCTGGAGCCTGTTTCCGATTCTGTGTCTCCCTCTCTCTCTGCCCCTCCCCCGTCCATGCTCTGTCTCAAAAATAAATAAACTTAAAAAAAAAAAAGTTTCCTTAAAAAAAAAAAAAGAAGCAGGACAACAAACACAGCAGGACACGAGTCTAAGCCATCGCTTTGGGGATGGGGTGGCGCCCGCACAGAGTCTGTGCTCCGTGTAGGGAAGCAGCATGTGGCTCTCTAACACTCGGGCGCGTGGTTTCCATCCAGTGCGTCCTCCCACCGGGGCCGTGGCCCAAGGGACAAGGGGAGACATGCCGATTGCCCCTGCAGGTCTGAGCTGTCTCCTTTCTCGCTCAGCATGACGACTGAGCACTGGCATTTCCCACCCCAGGCGCGGAGAGTTTTCAAACACAGATGCACCTGTCTTCGTGGCCTCCGGTGGCGAGCGTTCTGAGCTCTGCTTCACAGATGGGAAAGCCGTGAGGTTAATTAAACCATTTGTTGCCCCACGTGTCGTCGGCTGTGGGCTGGGAGCCACCCGGAGACCCGCTCCCGTCGACCTTGGCTGAGCAGTACACAGCCGGAGAGCCCCCCACCCCCACCCCCCTGCAGAGCCGCCCCCCAGCCGGCCCGAGGAAGAGGCCGGGGTTAGAGATGCACAGCAGTTTCTTTCCATTCTCACATTTTATGATCACTCCGTTCCTCTGGGTCCCCAGGAATAAGAAACTGTGCCTGTCAACCAAATGTACGTGCAGACCGTGTGTCTTGTTAGATGGCCCCGATTATCTGAGAAAATCTGATGCTCCCATTAAGAAAAGGACACATGGGCATGTTGTGGACAGAGGTTATTTTTTTTAATGTTTTATTTATTTACTTGTAGGAAATTTACTGTCAAATTGGTTTCCATAGGACAATGATCATTTTGAAATAGTCAAAAGAACAGGTCAGGCCCGTCCGGGGCCCACATGCCTGTTCCAGCTCAGCCTCCGGGGTGCCATCAGCTTAGAGCCCGTTCCGCGTGAGGCTGCCTGTGAGCGGACGGTACACCTGTCCCACCTTCTGACTTGGAGGAGTGGGATGCTGGCTGGGCCCTGTCTCAGGCTGGGTTCCCCAGAAGCACAGCCCGAGGCGGAGTTTGTGAAGGTGATTGGTGGGGAGGCGAATCACCGAGCATTAGGAGGTGAGTTACGTTCCCCAAACTCACGTGCTGAAGTCTCAAATCCCAGGACCTCAGCATGTGACCGTATCTGGAGACAAGGTCTTGAAAGAGGTGATTAGGGCACGATGAAAACATTAGGGTGGCCCTACTCCAACCTGACCAGTGTGCTTATAGGAAGACGATTAGGACGCCCAGAGAAATGGCCGTGCGAGGACACAGAGGGAAGGCAGCCATCTGTGAGCCAAGGAGGAGGCCTTCTCAGAAGCCAATCCCATCAGCACCCGAGCTTGGACTTCAGCCTCTAGATGGTGTGGAAAAGGTGTTCTGTTGTTTAAGCCCCTGGTCTGGGTTGTTCGTGGCAACCTTACTCATTCCCATGGGAATGGGGGAGAGGGAGACGGGACAAGGGAGGTGGCTAAGCTAGGATGTTGGCTGCAGAGGAACATTAACCTGTCCCACGGGGGTCCAGACTTTGAGCTGTCCCGCAGGGAGGACCCAGCCCGCGGGACTTCGGGTGTGAGCTGTCCTGCACAGAGGACCTGTCCCGCGGGGGCTCCAGGCCTGAGCTGTACCCCAGAGCCCTGAACCCCTTCCAGAGCCACAGCAGCCTCTGGGCTTCTAGCAGCTCATGGCCAGGGGTGGTGCCGAGGCCTGGAGAGGGGGGTTGGGTGGGGCAGCAACAGCACCCACTGCCTCTCACGGGGAGCTCCGGCCGGCCTGAGCACCTCAGGAACTCATCGATCGCCGCCCCGAGCGGGATGAGATTAGCTTTCGGACACCGGTGCCCAGAGGGACAGCCACCGGTGAGGGAAGCAAAGTGCCCATAGCACATAGGACCTTGTGGGACCTCGGGGCGCTGGGTAGCCTTTGCACGCGGCTTGGGCAGAGGGCAGCCCCAGGGGATCTAGAACTGTGGCCTCCGGGAAGGGGTCCGGGGAAGCCACTCCCGGGGGCGCGGCCCAGGCCCTGCTGGCCTCACTGCGCATTGCCCGCACCTCCCGACCTTCCAATGCCCCCGAAGTGAGTTGCGCAGCTGGCTGTGCCCCGTCCCCCAAACCTTCCCCGTCTCTCGCTGCTGGCGGGGGTCCACTCACCTCTCCTCGTGCCCGCTGAGGCACGTCTGGGGACCCCACAAGCGGTCGCTGTAGGCGCTGGCTGGCAGGCCGTGTGAGATCACTTGCTTTTTTCCCCGTGATGGCAGGACACGGGGCCGGGTTGTGCCGCGTAACCATTGAGTTCCCACCTAGAGGAAAGAAAAGATGCTCACGAGGGAGCCCGGCAGGAGCCCTGCTCCCTGCTCACCTGCTGCGGTGCGCGTGCACACGCACGGGCACATGCGTGTGCCGGGCTGGGGGGGTGGGTCTGACCGAATGTTCCATCGGTCCCAGGCACCGTGCCCGGAATGCATTCCCTGCGTGGGGTCTCCCTCTCATCCACTCGATATCGTGCAGATTTATTCATCGCTTTCTACCTCTGTTTGCTCATCTATAAAATGGGGACACCTGCTGCCTGCCCGGTTGCCATGATGATTAAATGGACTCTGCCCGACCCCGATGGGGAGCCCCGGATGGCTGCCAGCTGACCTCCGTCCACATTCTTCGCACGCAGGGGCTCGAGCACTCGGGGGACCCACCACCTGGGCTCCCCGGACCCACCACTCGCCGTGGCTCTCGGTCACCGGGAGTCAGACGCGGCAGGGCGGGTGCAGAGTAGGCCCAGGTGTCAAAGGTGACAGTGAGAGCTGTGGTGTCCAGCTAGTTGTCCTCTCCCCACGTGGACAAGGCTCCTGGTCGGGCCACGACCAACAAGGAAAGCTCCCGCACTCCTGTGGCGTCTTCGGTCTCTCCCGCTTGCTTGCACACCAGGCTGCGAGCCACGTGCCGTGTTGGCCAAGGCCCTGGAGCCATGAGGGTCACCACCCTCCCCGTCTTGCAGGGACAGGGACAGAACCCCAGACGAGAAAATGACTCGGTCGAGGTGGCTTGGCGTCCCTTCTGTTGCGGCCCTCGGGATCCTGCTCTGCATATGTCCCGCCCACGCGGCCCCCAAGCAAAACCCGCGCTCTGATGACACGAATGGCTTCCACCCTGGTTTCACACGCCCAAGGCAGAAGGCGAGAGAGGTTCCGTGTCCCTTTGCATGAGAAGAAAGCAGGAGCAGGACCGTAGCCGCCACGTGGGCTTGGGATGTCTGCCCGCAATGCCCAGAACACCCCTTGCAGACACGAAGGGTAGGGTTTATCTTTACCAAGTGGGCTCTTTGGAAAGACCTGGCACGCGTGGGCAAACAGGGCACACGAGGAGCAGCTCGCCCGTGCCAGCCCAGCTGCCCAGGTCGCTGTGTTCAGTGAACGTCCCTAACCTGGTGCAGTGCTGTTGGTCATGGCGGCTTGGGCGGTGGCCCTGCCCGTCGGTGTGGGGCAGCGGAGGGTCTGGCCCTCCTGAGTTCCACTGTCCACACCCAGGAGAGCCGGCCCCGGCTGGGTGAGGTTCCAGGATGGACGCTGTGAGCCCGGTCTGGCCCCGAGGGTCGGTTCCCTGCAGCCTCTTTGTTTATAATGGCCTGGGGTAAGTCCCACGTGCATTCCGGTGACAATATACATATACACGAGTCAGGGAGAACAGGGAGAGGAGCGGGAGGGAAGGTCCAAAAGGTTCGCCACGCCAGAAGGCAGTGCTGATTGGTTTGGCGTTGCATGGAAGGTTTTAAACCCAGCCCGCCAGACAGCTCCCTCCAGGCAGGGAGGACGGTCCAGACAGATGGAGAGTGCGCCTCTCCCCTCTCTGTCCTCCCGGGAGAGCGGAGGACTCTCCGTTCCTGGGCACTGAGCTCCAGAGTCTCCGAAACCACTCTCTGTCCTCCCTGGGGGACACCAGCCCTGCCACGCGGGACCTGGTGGGAGAGGGACACAAAAGACGCGCGGCAAGCAGATGTTACCCGCCCCGGTGAGTGCGTGTCACTGCTTAATTTAGGCTCAGCGTGGAATTCTGAATCACGGCTCAGACACAGCTCAGAGAGGTCGGTTTGTTTTTTAAGGAAAAAACATCCAAGGGGATTTCTCTCAGTGCGTATTTTCTCATGACCCCGGTCCTTCCTCTTGTGTGCCTTTTCACCATGTGTCCCCCTCTGCCGTCACACGTGGCGTCATCCCCCCCCCCCACCCCGTCGTCAGCTGCTCAGTGAGACTCTACCAGCGTCAAACCGCCCCCACCTTCCCCTCCAGGGCACAGGCTCTCCCGCCCGCTGCTTCCTCACGGCCGATGCTCCTTGACCCGAGGGAGCCCGCGGCCCGCAGGCGGCCACCTCTGCGCCTCGCTGCCAGCCAGCCAGCCACCCGCACCGCCCGCGGGAGCTTTTGGAGCGGCAGAGGTCCTTCAATCGAGGCCCCGGATGTGCTCCTAAAATTTCGTCCCCGTTTGAAAAAACGGATCACACAGTAAAGGCACTCGGGGACGTGGCTATCGGTGCTTCTGGCAAATTCAGGGTGTTCTTTTCTGGAGAAAAAGGTCCTTTGGAGAGCGAATCATCTCTTTCTAATTCCTGGATTTTGCACGCTAGGTCTCTTGAAAGGACGCGTCCCCTTGGGACCGTGTTCATGACAGAGCAAGAGCCAGACAAAGCAGGACAGAGGAGGACCTCAGAAATAGGCACGCGGGCAGCGGCTGCCGGCCTCCGCGGTCACCCTGAGCACGACGCGTGGTGCTGACCTGGGGGTCTGTGTTTGCCACTATTTTCCAGAAGCACTTCCGGGGTCACAGGCCTGTGGGCCTGCAGTCCTGTCCTCTGGCGGTGGCCCAGGACCTGCCAGGACCTCGTTTCTGATTTGGGAGCTCACCAGCGCAGCAAAGGTGAGGCGCGGGGTCTCCCTGCACTGTTTCCTGGGCAGGGGTTGCAGAAGCAGGAACGGTCACCGCCTTAAAATGACCGATCCAAGCCCATCTCCCTGCCCCCACCCACCCTTGCGCCGCTCGGGTTGAAGCTTCTCCATCAGTCAGCAATGGAGAAGAACGGGCATCCCCAGCGGTGGGCCTGGACAGTGGCGGCGGTGAGCCCCGGGGTGGGGGGGTCCCTGTTCCGTGTCAGGTCGGGGACCACAGAGGGATCTGGGTCCTGCCAGCCTGCCCGGGGTCCCCGTGGCAGGGCTGGGGACGGGGTGCCCGTTACAAAGGAGTCAGCAAAGACACGGCACGCAGGCTAACTGGTGATCGATCACCTCCTTCCTCCCCGACATCCGCAGGAGAGAGGCAGGCGGTTGGCTCAGGCCAGCTCTGCTTCCCCCAGCCGGATGGAGCCCTTCCCTGTGACCTGCTTGCAAGAAGAACCCAGGAAGCGAGCAGCCCGCCCGGGGGCGTGTCGCAGGTGGATGGAGACACTCCGTGTGGTCAAAAGACCTGGTCTGTTTGGGTCAAGAACAAACCCACCTGCATTTCGAGGGTTGTGGAGACTCCTGGGGGCCTGGCTGGGGGATCAAAGGGCTTCAGCCCCCAGCTCACTGCTGGTCCCAGGGAGGGTCAGAGGGCCCAGTACATCATAATACCCCTGCTGGAACCCCACGTTCCTTGTCTGCCCTCCCCTTGCCCCTATTCTTGGCAGGGCCGGCTGCCCTGGAAGAGGGGTCCGCTTGTAAGGTGGGTGGGACCAGGTTCTTCCTCCTTCCCTGGGGGAGGACTGGGCTTCTGGCCTGCTGGGGGACAGGCGCAGACACCTGGAGGCTCTGGCTGGTGACAGGGACACAGTCAGAGAGCCCCCACCCCAGCGGAGGCCTCAAGGGCCGTTGCCAGCTCCAGTGAGCTCTGTCCCCTTGGCCGTGACCCTGAGGAGGCTGCCCCGGGCGAGGGCTGGCTGCACCTTTATCCTGGGTCCCGAAGCCAACCCAGCCGGGACGGGCACCTTGCGCAAGAAGGAAAGCTCCTGTGGTCAAGCACTGTGGGTCTGCCGCGGGTCCCTACAGCCTGACCTGCTCGGCTGACCGAGCGAGCACCGCCCTGGAGAAGGAAAGTCAGGTGCCCGTTAGCACCTGCTGCCTTGTTACGTAGGGTCGAGAGCCACTGCAGACACAGCCAGGGGCCAGGTTCAAGCGGCTCGCACCCCATGGGGTGAGGGCGGTGCACAGCATGCAGGGGGGAGGCGTGCAGCCCTGCAGCCCCCGGCCCCCGCCTGGGGACGCATCCAATCTCCCTTGGGAGTGGCCTCAACCCTGCAGTGAAGGCCAGGTGGTGCCCGTCCTGCTCCCGGGCTCCGGGCCACGTGACCTGCCCTGGCTGAGCAGAGCCCCAGGCCCGCCCTGGAGTTTTCCAGAACCCCTGGGAGAAAGGAGCACGCTTTGCCCTTTTGCCGGCTTTGGAGGATGAAGGTCCCGGGAGGAAGGAGCCAGCACGCGGGGGAGGGGCAGCTGCCTAGTGGGTCTTTTCTCCATAAAGGGCAAGGCGTTTCACTCGTTACTTGATGGAGGGTTTGGGGTCACTGGCCGCCTCTGTCACATGTTCTCCTTCGTCGTGCTTTACATCCTCCTGGAGCTGTGCAAACACTGTGAGCTCAGGGCTGTTGTCAAACATGGACGCCTGCCTCCGTGGGTCAGGTCAGGAAGGTGGGGCCGTCCGCGACACCTGAGTGTGGGGACACCGACAGGCCTCCCGGCCGCTGGACACACCCCAGGGCCCTGCTCCCGGCTGCTGGCTGCACGACCCCGCCCGGCTCCGACAGACCCCGACCCACTTCTCGGCACACCCGGAGAGAGATTGCTCAAGGGCACCGGGCGCAAACCCCCTGAAAGTTCACCTGGGGGCTGCGGGAAGCTGGCAGAGTCCTCTCGGTCTGTGAATGATTCATGAGGGCCGCCAGCTGAAGGCCCGGTAACAGCCGAGGGGCAGGGGGGGCAGGGAGAAGGGGACAGCGTGGACAATGTCCAAGCAGGACAGCAGGGGCCGGGGGGGCCTGGGTCTGACCTGTCCGGGGGGCTGCTGCACTGGAGGAGCTTCATGGCCACCGGCCAAGGTGCAGCTGGTAAAGAGTGGGGGCCACCGAGGCTGTTCTGGACCCCGTGGGGGAGGAGGGCCGTTCTCCCATGGCCGGCGGGGGGCCGGGACCCAGTTCAGTGACTCCGGAATCGGATGCTGTCCTTGTTCAGCGAAGCCTGGTTACATGACCAGCGAGTAAGACGCTGCCCTGGGCACTGTGGGGGCTGTGACAGGTGCCAGACCCCTGCCTCGGGGTGTCTGGGTCAGGCAGGGGTGGCCCGGGGCTGCACAGTGTGCAGAGAGACCCCACCCCCTCTCCCAGGATTCATTCCAGAGACTGCTGGGTTTCGTTTTCCCTGTTCTTGGCTTCTTTCATCACTTTCCAATCAAAAGCTTCATTTAAAAGCACACTCTGAGCTCTGCAGGGAGCAGAGGGGTCAGTGGCGGGCTGGCGGGCTGGTGGGTGGGGGAGCCCGGTGAGCGGGCAGAGTGCAGAGGGCCTGGAGGGCAGTGAAACCGGTCTGCGTGACACTGTGACAGCGGACACAGGTCGCCAGCCTTTCGCCTGAACCCGCAGGACTCACACCGGCAAGAACCTTCCTGGCCTGTGCGCGGTGATGACGTCAGTGTGGGCCCATCCGTCTCCATCACGGCGGATACGCTGCTTGGCCGGCGTTGGGGGGGGGAGGCGCTGCGGGGTGTGGGGCCCGGGAAATGGGACATCTGTCCTGTGCTCAGTCTGCTGGGGACCTAATGCAGCTCTAAAGAATAAAGTCCGTTTTGTTTTGTTTTTTAAAGCGTATGCCCGAGAGCCCTTCAAAATGCATCTTTCCCTAAAAACTCAAATGCATGTTCACTATTAAAATCCTGTATATTTATTTTAATCTTTAAATTTTTGCAATGTCCCTGTAGTGTGTGATTTGTCTTCATTCTGTTTGGGGAGAGGAACAAGCACGAGGTCCCCTCCCCCCGCCCCCGAGCCCCCACCTGGCTGGGCCTCCTGGAGACTCCCCAATACACTCTTTTCTCATGCTACCTCCCATCCTTCTGGAAGCTTCCCTGACTGCTCTATCACTCAGGGCCTGGGCAGCCGCAGACCCAGGTTTTGTGGGCCTAAAGCTTACACTTTGGGGCATCACTCCAAGAAAAAGAATACAAAATTATAACCACAAAGTGTAGGTGCAAACGAGACTATTTGGAACCAGAAAAGAAACCATAGCGAAAGGATCATATTTTAAATTCCGTATGCATGATAAAGTCAAGGAAATTTATCGATCACTTGACATACCTGTGTAATTCCCTTTTGCCTTTTTTCTCTTTTTAAAGTTTATTTTTGAGAGAGAGAGAGACAGAATGCGAGCGGGGAGGGGCAGACAAGAGGGAGACACAGAATCTGAAGCAGGTTCCAGGTTCTGAGCTGTCAGCACACAGCCGGATGTGGGGCTTGAACTCATGAACCGTGAGGTCTTGACCTGAGCCGAAGTAGGATGCTTAACCGCCTGAGCCCCCCAGGTGCCCCGATAATTCCCTTTTTTCTACATTTCAACTGGATACCCTGATTGTCTCTTCATGTGGCCGTGATGTCATAACATTTCCTATAAAGAGAATAAAAAGATAATTCAGGCTTTTCTGTTGCACTGTTGATCAAAATTTGCTTCTAATTATTTATAGGAAAGTTTCTTTACTGATGATGTTGAGCATATTTTCAGGATAATCAAATTTAGGGAACCCTCTGCCGAGGTGTTCTGCTTAGTATTTATACGAGCTGTCAGGTTTGGAGAACGTTCCACAGACTTCCCCTGGCCGCATTCCCAAGCTCTCACGATTCCAGGACCAGGACTCACCGGGCGTGCTGGCGTCCTGACCCGACCTGACCTCTGGCCCTGAGGCCAGGGTGGCAGAGGGCAGGAGTTTCCAGATGCCCACGACCCAGGTATGCCGCCCAGAGGTGGCCGTGAACCATCAGAATAGACATCCACTCCACCCGAGCTAGACGTGGCCCTGACTCTATGCCTCCCAATGCCTGTGGCTCTTGCAAGTCCCCAGAGGGGACATGCCTGGGGTGGGGAGGGGCCCAGAACCCATGCTCCCCCTGCCAGAGGCCCCTGCCCCCTGGGGGGTCTGAGCCCCGCATGCCAGAGGAGGGTCACCCAGAAATGTGCAGCTAGGGAGAGTTCCCAGGGGGTGGGGACAGGCCAATCCGAGGCTGCCTGCAAAGGACAGGGGTCTAGGGGACTTTGCTCCTGGCTCTTCAAGGAAACCCGGGTCTGCGGGTCACGCGTCGTGGGTGTGTCTGGAGCCCCAGCCCAAGTGTGGTCGTGACAACACTGGTCACCCCAGGATGTCCTCGGGAAGGGCCACTCTTGTCCCCTGCTGACATCCCTTGAACAAGGGTGACAGTCACTCACACAGAGCATGAGAAGCTGCTCCCTGCCCCCGAGAGCTGTGTCCCCCGCCCCTCCCCAGCAGCAAAACGTTACTGGTCCCTAGGGTGAGTCGGGGTGGGGGGGATGGGAGCACGCACTGTGCGGAGAGAAAACTCGGGCGGGGGCTTCACGGGCCTGTCCCCCCAGGCCCAGGGACAGCGTCTGAGCCGGGAAGGGAGGGCCGAGGCAGGCTCCCTGTGGTGGGTAGGAAGGCAGGACTGGCTGGCACTCTGGTTGAGACGCAGCGAGGCAGGTCATGAGGGCAGGCATGGTGCCCGCGTGAGAGGACCAGTGGTTCCCTCCCTTCCCGCCCCAGCCCTGTCAGCGAGAGCCGCCCCCCACCCCCGACATCCACGCTGGGGCCTCGCTCTGTGGACACCGCCTGCTGCAAAGGCGGGTCCCGAGCGGGTGACGGCCCCACCCTCTGTCCCCGCTGCCCCACACAGCGCGTACAGGTCACGTAGGCTCGGTTCTCTCAGCCACTCGGCAGAATGAACACGTGCCGTTTAGGGCATCCTCTTGTGTAGTCAATCAACAAACACTCCTGTGTGAGTCTCCTGCACGGGCACTGGTGGCGAGGCGGTGGGCAGAGCGGACAGCCCGCCTCGGAGAGCCCGTCGTCCCAGAGCAGATGCTGACCCCCGCGGCCGCTCACACGCACAGGAACACGTCGTTGGCAGCTGGGATGAGTGGCCGCTCCAGGGCGAAGACAGGCCGGGTGTTGGGTGGGGGGATTAGTCACATCTTCCCGGCGACTGACACCTGAGATCTCGGGACGGGAGCTAGAAGGTTGGAGGTGTGGCGGAGGCCAAGGGTGAAGGAAGGGGAGCCAGCACTGGCAAAGGCCCTGTGGTTGGGTGGGGGGAAGGGTTTGTCAGGAGCGGAGAGGCCGTGGCCGGCGGGCAGAGAGAAGCCCTTCGGGCAGGGCCGAGAGGGGCTTTACCGCAAGTGTGGTGGGCAGCCGTCCCCGTCCATACGCTCTGACCGCCCTTCAGGACGCCGGCAAAGCTGCTCTGCGGATGTGCTCAGAAGTCAGGGAGTGCCGTCCTGGGCGCCCCAGCTGAGAGAGCGCCCAGAGACCCAGGGGAGGATGACGAAGGCCTGGCCGGGTATCGGTGGGGCGGCGGAGGGCACACAGTCCCATGCGTGTGACTTGGTCCGTCCTGGGGGTGGGGTAGGGACGAGGGAGGGGTCCGGATGTGCCTCTGCTTCTATTATTTTGAGTTTTTAAGTTTATTTTTTTAATTGTGTTTATTTTTAGAGAGAGAGAGAGAGAGAGAGAGTGAGCAGGGGAGGGACAGAGAGAAAGGGAGACAGAGAGAATCCCAAGCAGGCTCCGCACTCAGTGTACAGCCGGACACAGGGCTCCAACTCACGAACCGTGAGATCATGACCTGAGCCGAAATCAGGAGTCAGATGCTTAACCAACTGAACCACCCAGGCACCCCAGGTTCTGCCTCTGCTTCTAGAACAGCAGGCTGGGAAATGGGTAGCAGGGCCCTCGGCAGTCACAACAGGTAAAGTCATGCTAAGGTAACAAGTAGCCCCAAGCCCCCCAAGGCTTAGGCCCCAAATGTATCTGTCACTCGTGGGATATGCCCATCACGAGGGACCCTCCCGAAGCCCACAAGTCGCCCGGCTCACCCCCATTGGCTAGATGAGTCACCGTGACAGGAGGGGACAGAGAGTGGGAGATTTGTGCAAACTGCTCCCGGGGCTGTGGGGTGTGGGCGGACACAACCCCCGCCGGTTTGGGACACTCAGGCGAGGGGCCCTGAGTGGACCGACCCCAAGGAGGCCGGTCAGAGCTGGGGAACCCCGGGCCCCGACAGGCACAGCCGGGGCTGAGGACCGAGACCCCAGGTTTGGAAATGGAGAAGGATCTGAGTGGGCAGAAGGCAGAGAACGTGGGAGCCAAGCAGCAGAAGGGAGGCCAGCTGGAGAGATTTGGGGGTTTCCTCTTCTGTTGTTGAAGTTGCCTTATTGTTTCTAGGATAAAGAAAGCCCCTACCTCCTGAGTGGGCCAAAGTGATCAGCCCTCCATTTAGCTGCCTAACAGAGGAAAGAGTGCCTGCCTCTGGGTGGGGGGAAGTGATACTCACCCCCCGGCTGCCTTTCTTTAACCATCATGCCCAGAAGACAGTAAAAGGTTATGAGACATGAGAAGTAGGAAAATGTGACCCTGAATCAGGAGGGAAAATTTGGCATGAGAGGCCGACTCACAAATGACCCAGATGTTAGAGTCATTGAATGAGGACTTGAGAATAACTATGACAAAGATGCTAAAGAATTTGGAGAAACATATAGAATGAGTTAAAGGAAGGAGAGTTTCAATAGAGACATGGAATCTCTGAAAGAAGGCATCATACGTCTGGAAGCTCGGTGTTTGCACCCCAGGATTTGTCATGTGGGCAAAACAGCAGCACAGGGAAGAGTGAGATGCATTCCAGGATGAGCTTGAGTGCGAGGGGCTGGCTGTGCACATGGGGCATCACACCGTATATGCGTTTAGTTTGTGGGGGCTGACAATACAGTTTGGGCAAACACAAGCCAATAGAAATTATCCAGGGTGAGGCATGGGGAGAAAAGAAATAGGGGCAAAAGGGACAGAATTTAGGGGCATATGAGATCACCGCAAATAGTCTATCATACACGCTTTCATGTAACTGGCATCCCAGAAAGAGAAGAGATCGAGAAGGGGGCAGAAGAGATATTTGATGAGATGGTGGCTGAGGATTTTGTAGAATTGATAAAAGACATCATTCTACAGATTTTAGATGCCTCGTAAATCCCAAAGAGGATAAAGGCAAAGGAAGCCACACCCAGGTACATTAGAGTGAACCTGCTAAGAACTAAAGATACGGACAAAATCTTGGAAGCTTCCAGAGAAAATGATACTTTGCCACCCAGGGAACAGCAATGAGAATGATGAGCATCTTCCAATTAAGAACAATGAGGGGCGCCTGGGTGGCTCTGTTGGTTAAGCGTCTGACTTTGGCTCAGGTCATGATCTCGCGGTTCGTGACTTTCATGAGTTTGAGCCCCATGGTGGGCTCTGTGCTGACAGCTCGGAGCCTGGAGCCTGCTTCAGATTCTGTGTTTCCCCCTCTCTCTGCCCCTCCGTCTCTGTCTCTTCTCTGTCTCTCTGTGTCTCTCAATAACAGATAAACATTAAAAAAATTAAAAAAAAAAAAGAACAATGAAAGCCAGAGGCAACTTAATACACCTTCAAAATGCTGATGGAAAGAACTTTCAACCTAGAATTCCATACCCAGTGCAAACATCCTTCTAAAATGAATACGAAAACGAGGACATTTTCAGACAAATAAAGAATTTATCAGCAGCAGACCTACAGAACAGAAATAATACCAGAGGAAAGTGATCCCAGATGTGAGCCTAAGTCTGTAGAAAGGCAAAGAAAGAGCACCAGGAAAGTCTGGGAAGGAAGAACAAAGGAGGAAAGAGAAGGTGGCAATAGCAAGACTGAAGGTCTGAACCCAGCCATATCACTAATTACATTAAATGTAAATGGACTAAACACTCCAGTGAAAAGACAGAGCTTATCAGATTGCATAAGAACATCAAGACTGAACTGTATGCTATTGCCAAGAGACACAGTTTAAATATCAGAACACAAAGAGATTGAAAGTATTGGGTAGGGAAAGGCACAGTGTCACACTCTAACCATAGAAAGTGGGTGAGGGGAGCCTGGGTGGCTCAGTCAGTTAAGTGTCCAAATTCTCTCAGGTCGTAATCTCACGGTCCATGAGTTCAAGCCCTGTGTCAGGCCCTGTGCCGACAGCTCGGAGCCTGGAGCCTGCTTGGGATTCTGTGTCTCCCTCTCTCTCTGCCCCTCCCCTGCTCACATTCTGTCTCCTTCAAAATAAACAAACATTAAAAAAATAAAAAAAAAGAAAGTGGATGAGACTATATTAATATCAGACAAGTTGACTTCAGGACAAGAGCATCACCTGAAGTTTCTACATAAACAAGGTGTTGGCTCATCAAGAAGGTGAGGGAGTGGAAGAGCTCAGGATGTTTGCAGGGATGGTTACAGATGTGGGCATTTTGCAGACCAAAGACAGAATGAGTGATGTGGTTCAGAGTCCCAGGGAAGAGGGAGGCTTAGAAAGGAGTGAGAGAGAGACACAGAGAATGACCAGCAGGCGAGGAAGTGTGGCTGAAGGCAGAGAATGGGTCAGCAGACTGCGGTCTCGTTAACAAAGTACATGCCAAAGCTGTTTTCTGGGAGAGTGAGGTAGGTGGTCCACGGGGTCCTTCGTCCGTGGGCATAAATGGGAATAAGGAGGGAGGGTGTCAGGACACCATCCAATAGCCCCTCTGTAAATACTTCCTGGTACCCACTATCAGCAGAGGGCTGGGGGCCAGGACCAGGGGGAAGACTGGATGTGGGCACCAAGCTGATTCACAAGCTGAGTCCCTCCACCCCCAGGCTACATGCAGGAAGGAGCCTAGCTGTGCTGTGTGACCTTGGGCGAGCCGTGGTCTCTCTGGGCTTTGGTTTCCTCAGCCAAGTACGGGGGTACTTCCCCTGGCTGGAATGGTGCCCCGGTGGCTCTCTCTGCCCAACAGCACTTGACCCCATCAGGAAAGCAAGCAGGTCTGGTCACTGGCCCACACCTCCCAGGACAGCCCTGGTCAGGCAGTGAGGCAAGGTGAGGCTCACCTGTGCCGAGGTGGGTAGGCCTTGTGGCAAACGGAGTAGATTGGATGCGGCACAGAGTGAGAGCCAGAAACACAGCTCTGGCTGATTGGAGATGCAGGAGTGTGTGCTTGTTGTGCAAGAGGAAAGCCTAGTTCTGTGTGTGTTGGTGTGTGAGGGGCATGTGGGGGCGTGTCCATGGTGTGTGTGTCACGTGTGTGTGTAACACACATGTGCACAGGCTCTACCTGCACACAGACCTCTCTTCCTGACGCCCTTCCTTCTCTCAGCCCTGCCAGCGGCTTTCTGGGCTTCCAGCTCCTTCTCTGATAGGGTGTGCTCACTGCAGAAACCGGGCAGGCAGGAGCGGGCTTCTGTTGTCAGGATGGGGCTCCTGCCAGCACCCTGGCCGCTGGCCCTCGGGCCCCACCGGGCTGCCTGCTGCCAGGCAAGGCGGGTGCTCTCTGGTCGGCCCTGAGCCTAGTCGGGCGGGTGCAGGACAGACAGACAGGGGACAGCTCGGAGGGGTCCTGCGGGGAAGCTGGGACACTTGCTATTTCGGCCCACCTCACCTGTCCCCTTCCCTTCTGTTGGCTGCCTGGACCGTCCCTGGACCTGCTCGGCTGCAGGGCCCTGGACCAGGCCGACGGAGAAGCTTCAGAAGGCACGGCACGTGCAGGGACGTGCCGACCCCACGTGCGGCCCACCCCTGCTTCCCTTTCCAGGGGACTCGATCTCAGCAAAGTGGGGAGCCCCACGCTCCAGGGTACCCCAGGGGGCAGGCGCTGGGCAACCCCACACAGGTCACTTAACACGCTGAGCCCCAACCACACAACAGGGGCCCGGGGGGTGGGGGTGGCCCACGGCATGAAGCCCCCAGCACAGCACCAGGTCAAGGAGCATTCACTGACCCTTCCATGTATCAGATGGAGTGACAGGGGCCCTAGGGCTGGGGGACCTGGCAGAGGAGACAGGGGAGGGGCCCTGCACTCTGCATGTCTGGGATCGTGCTGTTCACAGGCCTGCGTCTGTTCACGGTGCGTCTGAAACGCGGTGTTCAGGTTGATGTTCCAAGAGGGGTTCAGAGAAACATCAGCGGGAGAATGGGGCGGAGTTGCGCTGAGAACTGGGGAGGGAGCGTCTAAACCAGGCAGGGTTGGTGTGATCCCGGGGAGTCTGGGCCCAGGGCTGGGCGGCGGGCGGCCTCACCCATCTGGGATGAGGGCCACTGTGGCCACTGCTGCAGCCGCCGGGACCCCCAGACCCCTTCTGTGAGGACCCACACCAAGCCTTTGGTCCCTCAGAAGCCGCCGGGCATCCACAGCACTGCCCGGTCACTACCCCGGGGCGGAGGCCAGCGTGGGGCCGGCAGACGGGCAGTGGCCGCTCTGTGTCCCTCAGGACTGCCCTCCTGCTGTGCCGGGGGCCCTGCCGCCATCCGTGCGGGGTCCTGGCCCGGGAGGGTCAGGCCCCTTCCGTGTACTGGTGTTTATCGGGCTTCTGTTGGCGTCTGCCAGGTGCTGGCCCGTGGCTGCGTGGGGTTCAGGCTCCGCGGGGGATGCCCCATGCAGATGACCACGCACACCCAGTGTGTGATGTGTGTCCCGTCCCTCGAGGGCAGAAACCAGACCTCAGGGCACAGCGAGGGAGATGCTTGTCTTGGTGCGAAATCCAAGTGGGAGTCGCTAAAAAAACTCACTGATCAAGATGAGCACTATTTTAGCCCAACCCTCTCCGAAGCCAGAATTAATTCAAAATTCCTGATGAACGAAACATCAAACGCCTAAACACAGGCAGGGTCCCCGGGGCTGGTGCTGCCCCTCGTGGCTCTGGACCCGCCCCTCCCGCGGCCGCCCGGCCACCAGCCCACGACCTGTGGGCAGCGGCGTCTCAGGGGTGGGGGCACCGGAGGGGAATCCCTGGCAGGACGAGACTCCTGCGCCCAGGCTTCCTCCGGAGGGAAAACAACATTCCAGGGATGCGGTGAGGAAGTCCCTCCTCCCGGGACTTTCCCGAAGAGCCTGGGCAAGTCGGCCTCCGCAGGTGGCACGGGGACAGGGACACAGGGACGGAGTCCTCCGCCCTCTCTCCCTGGTGGAAGGCGGCTCCCGGGGCCCCGGAGGCCATGCGGGTGACGGTGGAACCGAGTAGTGTCCTCTCACACGCTGCCCCCTTTGCACAATTACCTGCGGAGGTTGACGGTTAGCAATGAGAAAGCAGAACGTCGTTCCAGTGCATCCGATTGCATTTTCTTTATTATGGGTCCTCAGCCGTCGCTGCTGCTGTGGGTGGATCTGAGGAAAAGGTCAAAGTTGCTTCCAGATTTCTCCAGCTGGGAAAGGCCCGGAAAGTCCCTTCCAGTGGCAGTTGGTTGGGTCTTGACTGGGGGTGGGGGTGGGGTGGCTTTGCCAAGCGTGGGCCTGACAAGAAATGGCTGTTGCGTGCAAACCGGCTCACTTGAGAAGCGTGTAACCAAGGAACTGTGGGCAGGAGCGTAGACAGACCTGAAGAAGCAAGGCGGGGATTGGGGGCTGGGGGGGTGGGTGGCCTGAGTGTGTGCCGGGACGGGCAGGGCTCTCCAGGAGAACAGAGCTGACGTGGAAACGTGGGGTTCGGAGCGAACAGCCAAGGAGGAATTCCCGAGACGTCTTCCGTGCAAAGAAAGAGGTGATTTTATTAAAGCAGGGGGACGGACCCGTGCACAGAAAGAGCTGCACTGGGGTTGCGAGGAGGGGTTCAGGGTGGGAGGGGTTCAGGACAGCACAGGCCTCCCGGGAGTTTTGGAAACAAGGCTTCCAGGACCCGGAGGGGCTTGCTGTTGTTGGGAAAAGGTCATTTATTACTGTTTAGTCAAAACCCCGTCATGAGACCCTTCAGATGGAGATCAGGGGGCCACATGCTTGGAGGATGATTGCCAGCATATATCTTGGGGTGGGGGGTGTTGAGACAAAGGAAGTTTCCAAAGGAATCTTTATTTGTTAAAGGAGACTCACAGGACCCTGGAGAGTGGACAGTGTCAGGCTAAGATCGACTTTTGCCCCGAGCAAAGTGTCCTCATCCAGGCCGCTGAGCTCCCGGGGGAAGGTCACCCTGCCTGTCCCAAGGACTTGTCAATGGGCTGTACGTTGTAAGGAAATTTGATTTGTTTCTTTGCTTTTGTTTCCCACAGCAAGAACCAGTAGGTGTGGGCGCACGCAGGGGAGAGGAGTTACCCGGGGCTCTGTAACAACTACCCCAAAACTAGCTGTTTTAAACAACAAGCGTTTATTACCTCGTGGTTTCTGTGGCTCAGGGATTTGGGGGGTCTGACTCAGGGTTTATCACGAGGCTGCAGCTAAGATGTCAGACAGGGTGGCATCACGTGCGGGTGTCACCGGGGCCGGAGGGTCTGTTTTCGAGAAGGTGAGTTCACACGGCCGTTGGCAGGGCCCTCAGTGCCCGGCCACTTGGCATCTCTGAAGAGCCACGCGGACATCCTTACAGCATGGCGGCCGGGGTCCACCAGGGTCAGTGATCCGAAAGGGGGTAAGGTGGAAACCACAATGTCGCCTGTGACCTCGTCCCGGCTGCCACTCACCTTGGCACAGAGCAGCCCAGACTCCACAAGGGCACGGACACCAGGAGCCGGGGACCGCGGGGTGGCATCTGGGGAGCTAGCGAGGGCACGGTGAGAACGGGATTGAGAGGGAGGTGCTTACCAGAGCCCCGGAGTCGGTGACTGAGATTGCAAATGGCAGTGGAGCTAAGCAGCCCCTGACACCCCCACTCCCCCTGCACCCCACTCCGATCCTGAGAGGCCCTCCGGGGACGGAAACCTCCCTGCCGGGCTTTATGCGTGATGACTCGCGAGGGCAGGCCACGAGGCTGAGGGCATCAGACCTGGTGGCACCTTGGCCGGGGGCAGCCGGAGCCCCGTGTGACACAGTCCGGCTCCGGCCAGGCGGGCCATGGGCGGGATGAGAAGCTGCTTTAGACAGAGGACGACACCCCGACCACCCAAAGTGACCGGGTGTGGCGGGGCCCGCGCAGGGGAGGAGGCCGCAAAGCATGATCGGGAGGGGCTGTTGGCCCCAACAAAACCGCTCTGTGTTCACCCCGAGCTGAGGCTCTGAGACCCGTCCCGCAGAGAGAGAACACGTGCGCTGTGGCCTCGCCGCCTTTTCTGCGGTGGCGTTCCTCACCCTCGAGACTCCAGAGAACCCGTTACGGTGGGTGGGGGTGCACTTGTCTGCGTTTTTAGCCTGGGGAAGGAAAGGAGAGGCTGAGGGCAGAGAGAGCTGCAGACCTGCGTGAATGTCACGCACGGAGGTTCCAGGCTCCCCGGGATCAGAGGACGTCAGGACCCGATGCATCCCCGCCCTGGGGGTGGGCTCAGCAGAGGGAGAGCCTTGGAAGCAGCCAGCCCCAGCGATGGCGGCGGGGAGTGTTGGGGGACGCTGAGGAGACACACGGCTCGTCCAGAACCGAATCCACCAACTCCTTACCCGCCTCTGAAAGCAGGGAGGTTCTGTTGACAACGGGGCAGCTTCAGGCATGGCTAGATCCAGGACCCCACATCATGGCCTCGAGGCTCTGATTCTCTGCCAAGGCTGGCATTGGGTGTCTGGGATGACCACAGCAGACAGCCTCCAGCATCTATGTGGCATTTTCCACCCCACTGTAGGCCGTGGGTTTTGATTTGGAGCTGAACACTGTGATAATTGTGGGAAGGGCCTCAGGGGCCAGGAAAGCCTGCCCACCTCTGCCCCCTGTCCGTTCTGCTGCAGCTTAATCCTTCATCTTGAGGCCATCAGAGGAGGAAGAGCCACACCTGGGCAGCCGAGAGGTTTCCCAAAGATGACCTTTGTCACTTTATAATTTCCCCAGAGCCCGTGTGCCCTACTCTCTAAAGCCAAGAAGCCCCTACGTGGGAGAGGGGCAGTTGCTAGTCAAGAAAGACTGTACCCGTCCATGTGCCAGGCATTGTGCAGGGGGCCACGGGTGCAGAGACATTTAAAATGCACAACCTTCTCGTGAGGAACTCACCCGGCCCGCTGGGGAGACTGCCCAGCCTCCCTCTCCCCTTGGCCAGGCAGCAAACCTCTCCTTCCTGCGGGGCTGCCCTTACTCAGTATAAGGACAGACATGTACCTCGTCTGCCAGCCACAGCGGTTGGTTCTGCGATGCTCACGTGACCCAAATCACAACATGAGAACCCCCTCTGGGACTTGTTCCCAGAGTGACCAGAAAATCGGGGCTCACTTGGTAGGAGGCAACTGTGGGATTGTCAGAGGCCACCTCCACCCCACGGGGAGAGAGTTGACACCCAGAATGAAGTCAATAAAAGACAAGCAGAACCAAGACAGGGAGAGAGAGGCCAAGACTCGAGGCCATGACTGGGGCTCCTGGATCCAGCCAAGCCTGAAGCTGCTCCTGGGAGATGTAGTTAATGTAAGCCAATACATTTCCTATTTACTTAAGTTCATTTGAATGGAGATTCTGAGCCAAGGGAGTTCTAGCAATATAAAGAGACCAACACTCATGCGGGAATGCCAGGTCTATACCTAGGCGCTCAGGCAGTGGGGTGCAGAGGTACCGTGGAAACTAGAGGAAGGGCAGGCTGGGTCTCGGAGGATGTGTGCAGCTACCCAGGCAAAGGCTCTCAGAGAGGCTGGGGGCGGGGGCGGGCCGATGCAGGAAGGGCTGAGGGCGATGAGCAGCGAGTGGCGGGGTGGAGGCCACGTGCGGCAAAGCAGTGAGGTGGGCATTGTGTGGACTGTCCTGCCTCTCGCCACCCCGGAGCACCAGGTGGTCAAACATGCAGGTTCACACTCATGGGGACCAAACGTAATTGGCAAATCAATCCTTGGCCTGCATTGTCTGCCAGCAGCGTGATGGAATTGACCGACCACGGCATCTCTGCCTAGAATCCCTGCACCCCTCCCACGTGCTGACCCCACCTTCCTGTCCCAGTCTCCCCACTTAGCCACGAGGTGGATCTCTCTTCCCCTCTCCTCCCGTCTCTCTGTCTCTCCACCTCCTCTGTCCGATCCGTGGGTCCATCAAAACCCTGAGCAGCACCCCCAGCCTCCAGCCTGGGAACCCCAGGCCCCACCTGTTTCCAGGGGCCGGTTGGCACCCTGGGATGGGGGAGGGCCGAGCCCCGGAGCCCGGGGTAGGCTGCAGAGGGCTCCTGGCAGCACAGAGCCAGGCAGGGGCCTGGCGGGACTCCTGAAAGCCACTCCGGCCTCCGCGTAGTGTGGATTTGATGCCCAGCGTGGGCCCTGCCTGGGCAAGCTCACGGGTGCCTCAACCCCGGGTCACGAGAAGTCACTGGTCTCCACACCTTCCCAAACCAAGCGCAGCCAGGGTGAGCAGTGAAGCCTGTCGTGGCTCCGCACCCGGATGAGTCACCCTGAGAGCGTCTGCCCGGGGTGGAGGTGCCTCCCTCCCGCCCTCCGTCCGTCCCCACCAGGGTCAGGTCCTCAGGAGAGAAGGCCGGGGGTGCGATCCCCGTTGTCTGAGTCCGACTCCGGTGTCCGGTCTCACCGGAGCTGTTCCCCGATGGGCCCGGAAGCCGGAGCCAGAATGGAGCCCCGCGATGGAGCCGAGCAGGGGCCGGGGGGAGGGTGGGCGCGTCCTCGTGGGGAGGAGGCCTCCCGCCAGGCGGAGCTTCCCCGGGCACGGTGCCCAGGAGGATCCTGGCCGGTCCTCGGGAACTTGGAGTCCAGCCTGCGGGACTCTATCCCCCAGAGAGAAAGTCACCTGAGTCTCAAAGTCAAGGATGAAATGCCACCTGAAAGGACTCCTGTTTACACAAAAACACAGCGTAACGTCTGTGCAGAGTCAGCCAGGCTCGCGCCGGGCAGGCCGCGACTCTGCACGGAGCCCCACGGCCACAGAGCTGTCCGCTCGAGGCGGGCCCCGCGGGCCCAGGAGCTCGCGCAAGGAGCTGGGGGCCCAGCCCCTCGGCCTTAGAGGAGCCCGGAGCCCGGAGCCGGGGCAGAGCCGCCCTCCACGTCAGGGGCAGGTGCGCCTGCCAGCGGGCACCTCTCCCCACAGGCCCTGGTCTCCAGCAGGTCTTTGTGATATTTGACCATAAACGAAGGCTACGGGGAGCCCTGTTTACAGTAAACTCTCACTTCCTCCTGCCTGGATGAGCAGGATTCCGCCGGCCCAGGAAGGAAAACCCGCGTGCGTCTGGTTTCTGGAGCAGAAATGACTTCAGGCTTCACACCCCCCACCCCCACCCCCACCCCCACCCCCGGCATCCTCGGGTCTCGCTCCGCACAGACCCTCGGCCTCTGGCCTCCTTCGGGACAACTTGCACGGTGGCGACCACGGCACATTTTTCCCCGTGGCAACGGAGGTCTCGGGCTCGGGAACGCACGCGCATGTGCACATGCACACGCACACACGCGCAGGCTGAGCCCTGCACACGCCGGCACTCCCTCACGGCAGGGCTAGCACAGCCCAGCACGCCCGGCCTGCACACCTAGCCCACACACCCGGTGCACACTTGGTGCACACCCAGCCTGCATGCCCGGCCTGTGCTGACACCATCGGCTTGGCTCTCGCGAGCTCCAGGATCCCTGGAACACAGCGGCCTGATGATCAGGCACAAACGGGGCCCCAGGGGGCGGAAGGCCCTGCTGAGGGCGAGAGCCTGTCCTAGCAACAGAGCGCCCAAGGCACTAGGGACCGTGAGCTACGGAATCCGGTCAGCCCAGGCCATCCTGCAACCCCAGAGGGGACAAAGACCTGCTGTCCCTCGTCCTCCCCGAACACGGGGCACAGGGTAAGTGCCCTCCTCTTCCTCCGATGAAGGCCAGCTCCCTCCCTCATCCTGCACTGCAAGGGGGAAGTCACCTCCCCGTGGTCACCTCTCCCCCTGTGGTCCCATCCACCGACAGGAGACACCCTTCTCCTGCCGTGAGCTCACCCACTTGGCCCTGTTGGTCAACAGCGCTGTCCCCAGGCTCGCGGGCACCTGACCAGGAGTCACACAGGCCAACACCAGCTGATGAGCTGGACGTCCTGAGTCACCGACTCTCTCAGGCTTCTTCCTCGGCAGCTTGGGGACAAAACCTTTGCCTTTTAAGCCTGTGGTGGTGACCCAGTCCGAACAAGCGGGGCGATGGGTTTCTGCACCCCGGCCCACGTGCGTGCATGTGCAAACACATCACCGAGCAGCCTCCTCCAGCTTAAATTCTGCCCAGCCTCCGGGCCAGCCCCTCCTGTCCCCTGGCCCCTCTCGAGAATGTGCATCCCACTTGGGGTGAAGCAGCAGGAGGGGGGTGCCGGGGCCCCGGGGAGGGCTTGGGGTGCAGGCACAGCACCGGTGCCCTCTCTTGTGCTTCCTGCAGGCTGAGTCCTGGGGTTCAGCTTCCTCATCCGGGCACCGGAGACATGATGCCTGCCACAGAGTGGGTGTGAGGGTGAGTCACCAAGTGTGACAGCCAGCATATCACCAGATGGCATCTGGGGGAGAGAGCACGGGGGTCTTGCCCCCCCCCACCCCAGTCACTGGGGCTGCTGACCCTGGCTGGTGGGGGCTTTGCCAACCTCAGTTTCCCTGCAGCTCCCTAGGCCTTTCCCGGGGAATCTCCTGCTGTCCCGACCTGTGGGCACCTGCTGAGAGCTGTCTCCGGCCACCCTGGGCTCAGGGAAGTCCTGGAAGAAGGCTTTCCTTTTGGAGTGACAATAACGAGTGTGCTCCCAGGAGCCGACAGCGCCCCCCTCCTCATGTTACTTCTCTGGGCACCCCTGTCACCTCTGCCCCAACTCCCACCGCGGGTGAACCACAGATGAACAGTCTTCCTGGGGCCAGGGCCGCCTGGACGCCGGGGTGTGATGTGATGAGGGGGTGTTGCCCCTAGGCGCCCTGACGGCTCTCCTCGGCAGAGGGGGGGTCTCCGTGTGTGTCCAGGGATCTGGCTGCCTGTGGGCTGGGGGCCCGCTGCTCCTCCCCAGGGTCCCAAGGCAACAGCAGCACAGGGCCCACTGCCTCCGCCGCCACCGTCCCCGCGCTGGGCACTTGTGACCTTCTGCCGCTCAGGGAAACCACTTCCCTCTCCTGTTTTCATTTCCCTTTTTCCCCAGGAAGGGAGACCACCTGCCCTTGGCCCAGCGTGAGCCCTCAGCAAGGGCAGCTGCATCCCCAGGCCTGGTGTGCTCGGCTCCGAGGGGGCCTGGCACCCAGGGCCAGCAGGGAGCTTTTACCCACAAGTCGGGCGAGCTGTCACCTTCCCTCACAGAGGAAGGGACTCAGAGCCAGGAAGCGCCCACTGAGTCTGGCTGCAAGGGTCCCACAGCCCTGGAGCAGGGCAGGCGGGAGGCGTGGGGCAGCCTCCCCCCTCTGTGGCCTTCCTACCACCCCTGCACTGGGAGACTCCCCACCCCTCACTGCCCCCAGGTCACCCCAGCACAGCCGTGGGGTCCCACTGCAGAACAGGGCAGACACCCCCACCTCAGGCCCCCACTGAGGCCGGGAGGTGGCCCTGGGTGAGTGGCCGGTCTGCTGGCTGAGCTCCCGCCCAGCCCCTGCTTGCTGGCCCCACACGGGGCTCTCTGTAGCCACTGGGGACTGCGCTGGCCCCAGTGCAGGCTGCCCACCCCCCACCTCCTTGCCAGGCCCCTTCTGTGGCTGCGGTCTCCACTCCTCCCGGGCTGGCCCTGCGTGGCCAGCTCTCCAAGCTCTGGCCTCCAGTGACCCCTCCACGTGCCGGCCCGGAACACCTGCACCCACCCCGCCGAGCCTGAGCCTGCCTAGCTGGCCGCTCCCTCAGCCCCTCCGCCCCGGGGCCTGGGGGCAAGGTGGCCAGTGGCTGAGGTCCTGCAAAGCCCAGGGGGAGACCCCCAGAGCCATTCCACAGATAAAGCCCGGGCCTCTGTTTACTCAACAGCTCCACAAGGATGAACAGTGTTGGCTGGCCCGGCAGGGAGGGGCGCCCCACGTCCCCTGCTGGGATTCAGCCTTCCAACCCCAAGCTCGGGCACACCTTGACCCTCCCATGGGAAAGCACGGGACTATCAGGCCCGACTGTCAGGCTGGAGGGAGGAGGAGGGGTCCGCAGGGAATGGGGGGCTGCGGTGCCTCTCTAAAGATGCCTCTGTTCCTTGCACAGGGGAGGAGGAGGGAGTCGTTCCATCGGGAAGGTGCATCAATACTTGTAGACGGCACGGTCACGGAGCATGGAGAGGGCGGGAACCGAGGGCACAGAGGGGCTGCCTGCCCAGGAGTCCCTGGGACTTAACGCCGGGGCCTCTGCCCTTTGGAGGTGGGCACTTGCCTGTTTCGTCCTCCGTGTCAATTTCCCGGGGCCACTGGATCACAGGCCACAGACCAGGGGGATTTAACTCCACAGAAGTTTATTCTCTCACAGGTCTGGAGGCTGGAGGTCCAAGACCAAGGTGTCAGCAGAGCTGAACCAGCTCCAGAGGCTCTGGGAAGGGTCCCTCCTGCCTCGGCCAGCTCTGGTAGCATCTGCTGGCCCCCGTGTTCCTTGGCTTGTGGCCACACCTGTGTCCACCTGTCCCTCCATATGTGCCCAAACTCCCCTCCTCTATGACACCGGTCCTATCAGGTAGGATAGGAGCTTATGGCCCAGCTCAACTTGATTACACCTGCAAAGACCCCATTTCCAAATAAGGTCACATCCACAGGTTGGGGGGTTGGGACATCAACATATTCTGGGGGACACAATGCAACCCACAATACCCTCTTCTTAAAAGGGAGGGAAGAATGGAAAGCATCACAAATAGGGACTTGCCTCTGGCCTGGGGCCTTAGCCATTGGGTCCTGCCTCCAGGCAGGGTCTCTTGGTGATGGGGAGGGGGTCCACAGGGCTGTGAGAGCAAAGAAAATGGGGAGTCTCTCTTGGGGAGGGCCCGGAGAGTCCCATCACATCACCATCACCGTGTGGCTCTGGGGTCTGGCTGTCAGGTAAGCTGATGTGCCCATCACCACTGCTGGCCCGGGAGGAGGGACCTGTGACCCTGTGGGGACAAAGCCTCTGTGCTTCTAGCCTGCCCTGTGCACAAGGATGAGGCTCTGGCCCTCTGAGCTGCAGGAGAAGCCTCAGGAATGGGAGGGAGAAGGGGGGCCCGGCTCTGAAGGGGTCGCAGCCTGAGAAACAACAGCCGGCCCCTACGCACCGGCTGCTCCCCTACCAGCTGCCCCCAACCCAGGCGAGGGGAGCAGTGACCCCACAACACCAGAGAGCCTCAGATGACAACTGTGCCCCAGCACCCCTCCCCTGTCCTGCTCTGACCCCTCACCACTGACCACGGGCAGCCCAGGGCGATGACCAGCCTCGACATCACCAGACCCCAGGGGCCTTCTCTTGATGGGGCTGGCGTCAGTAGGGTGCATGTTGGGTGCACCCCTTCCCCCACCGCAGGACCTGGCTGTGCACCCCATCCAGAGGCATTTCCGCTGCCCCGCCCAAGCTTTACTGCCCCCAACACACTCTGGCCACCAGCCCGCGTGACCAGCCATGTTCTCTTGGCCCCATGGCCTCTGGGTGGGGTGGCTGTGGCGGGCAGTACCTCCCTGACCCCTGGCTCTCCCCTGAACCACCCAGCAGGTCCAGGGCGCTGCGAGCACTCGGGGCTCCCCGGTGGCTGAGGCCACGGCACACCTGCGGGAGGCGATAATCACCGCCCAACTCAGACAGGCAGACGACTTGGCCGCTGTGCCTGTTCAGGAAAATTAACTGGACCCCATACGGAGACCCATACGGAGAGGGAACTTGCCCAGTAAGTGTCTTAAATGCACGGGCCCAGAATGCTGCAGCACAACCTGCCTGCAACTTGGGGCCCAAGGGAGGTGCGCAGGGTCCCTAGGAGCTCGAGGTCTGGAGGGCTCCCAGGTGCTGGCCAGTGGGACTCTAGCCCCTCCAGCTGGACTCCTATCCCCTCCATCTATCTATCATCTTCCACCCGGGGAGTCCCACCCTGCTGTCAGGAGGGGCCCCGGCCGGGGCTGACCGGAGAAACTGACTGGCCCTGTTGTGCCCTTGTGTGGCCCTGCACCTCGAGGCCAGCGATGGCCCGAGCTTGGAAGGCTGCCCAATGCCCGCTTGGGGGGTTGGACCCACCGCAGAAGCCTTTTCTTTCCCCCACTCGCTCTTTGGGGTCTTCTGATTGCCCAGTGAGAGGAGACAGACAGCCGGGGCACCAAGGGACCAGGGCCGGAAGCCAGGCTCCGCTGACCTGGGGCTGAAACCCCAGCCTCAAGGCCTCGGGGCCCTGGCCCCACCCTCCCTGCCCAGCGGGAGCTGAGACCTCGGCAGCCAGGCTGCAGATGTGAGGAAGAAGCTTCCCAGGGACGAATCACAGCAGCTCACGTTGGCCCGGTGTCCTCTGTGTCCTCTGAGAGCCTGGGGCACGTGCTGCTGTTGGCCGAGGGGCAGGTGGAAGGAGAGGCCACGGGCACAGCCGCACAGCAGGGAGGTACTGGCTCCACAGTCCCGTCAGAACAAGGGAAGTCCTACGGACAGACAGGCGTGGAGCTTTCGTGCCAGGCGTGGAGCTTATGGAAAAGCGGACTCTCCTGTCCTCGCGAACACTTTATCTCCGTACCCGCCGGGTAGAGAAGTTGTGCTTTTCACACTCTTGTCGTCGTTATCATAGAAATAAATGCTATACGAACACAGTTCTGCAAAACACAACGAAACTGGGCAGCTTCGTGGGAGCCCACAGCCTCCCAGACGCGAGGCGTGGCCGTGTGTCCACAGTGTGACCCGCGGGAGGTGGGCAGGGTGGAGGTGTGCCGCACCCTTTCTCCTTGCGGAGACAAAAGGGAGCAATCAAAACCCAGCCCCGCAGAAGACATGACAAGCCACAAAGGAGAGACAGCCCGGAAATGCGGAGCAAGACGGCCGACTGGGACCCGACACGTGAGTTGTGTGCGCGGTTAAAGGGGCGAACACACCGTGTAAAGAGCAGAGATGGCGGACTGGGCTCCCATCCGAGACCCCAGGTTGGACCATCTACAGGAAACGCACCGGAAATAGAAAGACAGGCCGCACGTGTAGATAAAGCATCGCGCCCACACGGCGCTGACTGTACGGAAGCCAGACAGCGGCGAAAACACCAGAACCGACCTCGGAACAAGGGGGATCCACGGCCAGGAATCGCCCGCAACGGAAGCACGGTCAGCTCGTCCAGGAGGCACAACAGTCCTAAAAAGTAGGCAGCGGGTAAGGGAGAGCTTCAGAGTGCGCATGGCTAAGGCGGACAGGGCGGAAGAAATGAACTCGCAGGTGTAACTGGTCGTCTCCACACCCGTCCCGCAAAAACAAATACAAAAGGAAGACAAAATCAGGAGGATGTGGAGAGCACAAACATCGGTCTCACCCAGCTTGACTTGCCTGGTGGTTATGTTTACAGAGCATAAACAGCAGCGCACCGGAGGGTCACCCAGCGAACCTCGCGCCCGTCCGCAGAACAAGCCTCCGTGACACAGAGGACACGGCCGCAGATCCCGCAGACGATAAGAGGGGCCCGAGAGAATACGACGGACCTTGGAGAACTAAATCCGACAGCCCAGAAGAAATGTGCAAACGCCTTGGAAAACACAAACTTCCGAAGCTCGCTCGAAAGTGGAACGGGGAATGTGTGTCCCTCTAAACGCAGTAATGAGATCGCATGTGTGATTTACAGCCCCCCCCACCCCCCAATGTGGCTCCCGCCCCAAGCGCTCTCACTGACGAATTCCACCCAACACTTAGCAGAGAGAGAATTCCGACTGTACACAAATATACAGACTCCATACAACTTGTAGAGAATGATAGGCTGACTCGAAAATTTATACGGAAATGCAAAGGACCCAGAAAAGCAAAACTCTTAGAGAAACAAGAACAAAATGACAAGACTTACACTACCCGACTCATCAAGACTTCAGAAATCACTTGATGTCTGACAAATGTTTCAAATTAATCCAGCAGGGGCAAGGGAGCATCTTGGCAATAAATGGTGCTGGGACAACTGGCCATCCACAGAGGAAAAATAAGCCTCGACCGTTGTCCCAAAGCACAGGCAACATTCATCCCAAAGTGGGTTGCAGATGTGGACCAAAAGCTAAAAGTGTGAGAAGCCTCCAGAAGGGAGCACAGGAGAGTCCCTCCACACCAGGAGTGGGGGTGGAGATCGCTTAGGACAGAGGAAGCACCAGAAAAGAGAAGGTGTGTTGGACGTCATAAAATTTAAAACTTTGAACTCCTCTCTTCCAACGAAACACAGGCCACAAGTGGGAGAAATATTCTGTGTGTGTGCACAAACATGTGTGTATGTGCACATGCACATGGGTAGATCTGTATGTATACATGTGTGCAGATACGTATACATGTATGTGTATATACACACACACGACGAAGAAACTCATATCAAAACATATAAGGAATTCCTACAACTCAATACTAAGAATTCAAACAACCAATTAAAAATTGGCAAAGACACGGGCGCCCGGGTGGCTCAGTCAGTTAAGCGTCTGACTCTTGGTTTTGGCTCAGGTCATGGTCTCAAGGTTCATGGGATCGAGCCCCGTATCGGGCTCTGTGCTGACAACGCAGAGCCTGCTTGGGATTCTCTCTTTCCCTCTCTCTCTGCCTGCGCCCCCCCCCGCCCCCAATAAATAAATATACTTTTTTTTTTTTTTTTAACTGGCAAAGACTTAAGTAAACTTGAAACCTAGAACGGCCCATAAGCATGTGAAAAGATGTTGGCCATCACTAGCCATCAGGAAAATGCAAAATAAAACCACAATAAGGGACCCCTGCAGGCCTATCAGGGTAGCTAACTGGGCCCTGTGAGTGCTGGTGAGGACGAGGGGCAGCCAGCGTGCTCTCCCGCTGCAGGGGGGACTCGCGTCACAGCTCGGCAGCTTTAACGACGTTGACAGCCACCGTGCCACGGGACACGGCCGCTGTGCCTGTATCCCCACTACCCGAGAGAAAAGAAGGACGTGCGCACAAATGCTCGGACGCGAAGATTCCCAGCGGTGGCACCTGCGGCAGCTCGCACCGGAAACGGCCCGACTGTCCGCCGACTGCGGAGGGACCACAGACGCTGGCACAGCGAGCTCGGCTCCGCAGCGAGAGAGGCTGAGGCCCCAGCGGGCGACCCCTGCACGAGCCGCCACGCGACGATCGGAGGCGCACGCGGCACGGACTGTCTGCAGGAAATTCTAGAAAGTGCAGAACTAGTCCACGGTGACGGAGACCAGGCCACGGCCGCCTGAGGCCCAGGGAACGGGAAGGGCCCCTGCAAAGGACCCAGGGGCTTTCTGGGAGGCTGCGGTGACGGGCGGGCTGGGTTTGGCGGCAGTGGCTGGCAGAGCTCCTCGAGCCACATGCTCAGTCCGGATGGGTGAGTCCCGCTGTGTGTCCCCTGCAGCTCAGCAGAGCTGGCTTGTTCTGGGGACGCGCCGTTCTGTGGGAGGCTCCCACCCCGTGCTCCCCACAGTCTTTGATCCGTGGTCCAGTGGGACCTATGAGCCCCCACTTTCCTTGAGCCCTCGTGGCCGGAATGGACACCCTTGGTGAAGGCAGGAAGACACCCGGGTCCACGTTTCCGACACCCTTGAGAGGAACGGCAGTGCCTCGAGCGAGCTGGGTCCACCGACGCCTCCTCCCTCCCGGGCGCCCCGCTGCTCCTGGCTGTGGCGACGTCGCAGGCACCACTGTGCTCACGGAGCGCCCGCCGTGTGCCGGGCGCTGTGCAAAGCGGTTCTCGCAGTAGGCGGTGTTCGCTCAACCCCGAGAAGTACACCGTGTGGTCACGCACGCCGTCTTGACCAGGAGAAAGCCAGGCATGGCTCGGCCCTGTCCGCCGCCACAGGCCTGGAAGACTGCTGCGCGGATCACATCCAGGCGCATCCGACAGCAGAGGCCACCTTCTGGGGCCCCCGTGCTCCTCTGCGCGCTGGGCTCAGCTGCCCCTGGGTCTGCCGCGGTCACGGCCCCGGGCAGTACCCGGACGCCCGCCAGAGCGACCAGGAGGCGGAAACTCTGAACCCCCGGCGTGCCCGGCACTCAGGTGTGCCAAAGCACAGGTGAGCCTGGCCACACCCCAACGGAATGGCACGCGCACACCACACCGAGCAGCGCCCGAGTGGGCAAGGCCCTCGTGGCCCAGAGCAAGATGCAGACGGTGGGGCCGGGCGAGGGTCCCCAACAGGCTGGCGGGCCTGGGCCAGGCCCATGGCTGGCCGGCCTGGGCCAGGCCCATGGCCGCCCTGGCCCTCTCTCTGAGGGCCGGAATGACTCCCGAGCGGATCACCCGGCCCGGATGGATGGTAGCCCCACGAGACATCCGCGGGGCTCCCCAGGCGGGGGGCTCCGACTTGCAACCTGGGAGTTCCAGAAGTGCCACTTAATGACGACGACGACGGGAGTGCCCCACAGAAACAACCCAGTGTGAACTTGGGATCTCAGCGGGCAGCGGTCCGGCTGCTCGAGGTGTCCTAGGCGTGGGACGGGATGCGGCCGGCCCGTAAGGAGCCCAGCCGGGGAGCCGTGGGCCACGCGTGTCGGTTGAACACCCGTTAGTCTCTTCCGAAGCTGGTGTCCCCCTCGGGGACCCCCACTGCCAGGAGTCGCAGGGCCCACTCGGGGCGCACACGGCAAGGCCGAGCCCCCACACACGTCAGGGCCCCCCAACACCCAGAGCCGCGGCTCGGTTCTGGGCGTTGTAGCCGTTCCCACGCAAGCAGCATAACCACCCCACTGCTGCTGCCAGCCCGGCCTCCTGCCCACAGCGCGAGTGCCACCCCGGGCTTGAGTGGCCGGGCCGAGGGGTCATCCCCACGCCGGCTGACAGACCCTGACTCTTCCGGAGACCCCTGCGGGTCCCAGCCTGCTGTCCTCTGTCCCGTGTCCTGCTGTTCCACCACGGGGAAGCTTCTTATCCACGTCGGGCCTCTCCCCAAGAGAATCTATTTCCTTCTCATTATGGTGAAACGCGGTTAACGTCAAAGTTACCACGTTAACCATTTTCAAGTGCCCAGTTCTGTGGCCTTCAGTCCATTCACGTTGCCATACAACCGTCACTTCCATCCATCTCCAGAACGTTCTATCTTCCCCACACTGAAGTCTGTCCCCAGAGAGCACGGATTCTCCCTCCCCCTCCCCCAGCCCCTGGCTCCCACCCATCCCCCTTCTGTGTCTACGGTTCTGCTGCTTGAGGTCCCCACGTAAGTGTCCCTGGTGTAATGTCCTCAGACTCATCGTGTCACAGCAGGAGTCGGTTCCTGTCCTTTTTATGGCTACTCTTCACGTGCCACCGGACGTCACGTCCATCGCCTTGTCAACGGGTGTGTGGCTGCTTCCGTCCCTCGGTCGCTGAGTCGCGGTAATGAACAGAGGCGCCAGTGGGGTCTCTGCCAGAGGTCGGGGCCCACGCCCACCAGCGGAAGGACACGGTGGCTCTCACTCGGTGGGGCTCTGCCAGACCGTGCCACCCTCTCCCTCGAGCAGCCCACGCGGGTGCTGATGGCAACCTCACAGTTTTTTGTTTTTGGTGACGACCATCCTAACGCGTGTAAAGAGACTGACAAACTTTCTTTAACCCAAAGGTATTTGCCAGGGAGTCAAAATGAAGGGACCCCTGTGCCCTGTGAGCAGCCACGTCTCTCTTATTGCTAGAAGTTCGTAAAGCTGGTTTGAAGAGACTGGGAGAGTCTGGCCGTGAGGGTCTTCCAAATGCTCGGTTCACAAGTGGATTCGCTGAGCGTTACCGGGGCGGGAGGGAGGAGGAAGGAGCGTATGGCACCCTGGGAGGGGAGGAACCCACTGGAAACAGGCCGGGCTGGAGATGCCACCCGGGGAAGGGGGGACCAGCAGGGCCGGGGCGCGCTCAGCCCCAGGCTGCCCCTTCCCGCGCCCTGCCCTGAGCGCCCAGCGCCCGGTGGGTCGCTACTTCCGGGGGAGGGCAGCTCCGGGCGGCCAGGCTGGCGGGGGAGCTGGTACCACCGCCCCCTCTCTCAGATCTGAGACCGGAGGGCGGCAGGAGGAAGCGGCTGGGAAGGACGGCACTCCCACAGAGACGAGCATGGGGAAAAGGCAAGGTTCGTCCCCCAAATATTTTATTTAAATATTAAATTAAAAAAACATACACCCGCTAATCATTTGGCATACATTTCTCATGTTAACATAAGAAATAATTAATTCCGTTGCGGTAAAAAAACAAAACAAAACAAAACCAAACCAAACAAACCAAACTTTGTACACCTTAATCGGGCGCCGTGGCGCCTTTGCACAGGCTACGGCCGCCAGTCTGCGCACCGGCGCTGTGGAGAAAGTACAGGACGCACGTCGCACACACCTAAACACAAGACGCAGAGACACGACTCACAGCCGGAAAGAAAACCTCCGTGAAAGTAAAGTGCTTGTCACGGCTCCGAGGCCTTTGATCTGTGGCGTCACGATAGCAAGGAGTCTAACGAGGGGACCCCGGTCTCGGGGGGAGTCGGCTGCGCCGCCTCTGTGGATCCGGAGGCCCGGACGCCCCCGGGGCCCTCGTCACAAGTCAGCAGGAGGCTTTGGTGATTTCTCTGTGGCCAGGCGCGAGGACAGTGCCTTCCCCGACTCTCCGGCGACAGCCACGGGGAGGTAGCAGCAGCGGCCGTGGCAGGGCCGGTGGCCGGTAGCAGGAAGTCTGGCAGGCGCGGACACGCGGGCCGCGGCCCCCCGTGCACGCGGCCGGCCCCCTGCCCTCTAGGAGCCTGGGGCGGGGGGTGTCCTTGGCTTCTCCCGGCGCCCTCCTCTCCCCTGTTAATACTGTAGGTTGCAAGAGCCAAAGTGAGCTGAAGGCACCTGGGTCGGGTCGAGGGACGGGGACTGACTGGTGCAGAGGGGGTCGGGTGGCTTCTGACCCGAGTTCACCCGCCAGGTGAGGACGCGCCTCGTCTCCCCCCTCCGTGCCGACCTGGTGCCGGTGCTTGCTAACGTTACCAGAGAGCAAAAGTGACACCAGGAACACAGAAGTGTAGTAAAAAATATAAAAAATAAGTGTCTGTCTGTTTATATACATGGACAGTATCTGCTTTAAAAAAGGAACAAAGCTTGAACAACACTGATCTGACCTCTCACTGCGGTATTCTCGAACGAAAGCCTGACGTGTGCGGCCCGGATGAGGCAGGGCTACCACGGGCCACGGCCCGGTGGTGGCAGGCGGGCGGGGCCGCGCACCCGCGACCCCGCTTTCCGCCTGCCCCTGCCCGACGGCCACACCTGGCCGTATTGCACACCCCCCCCCCCGCCCTGGTCAGTTGTTCATTTTGGACCCTGATAATGAAATGCATAAAAACTTAAATTAGCAGCGGAAATAAGATGGGCAGCAGGAAGAAACCTCTCCGGGGCCCTCCGAGGCACGTGGGGGACTGAAGCCACGTGATCCGGGCCGGAGCCCCAACCTCAGTCACCCACGGCTTCTAGTCTCTTCCTACGGCTCCTCTGAAGGATCCTGGAAACCGACCTCGAGCAGTTGATAAAAGTTCTCATCTAAAATAAGAAAACACCGTCCTTGGGGTTCTGATTTCAGGGTAGAGAATTCCAGGAATTTGTAGATTATTTTCTCCTGGGCCGGCCAACAGAGCCTTTTTAAAAAAACTGATACATAAAGTAGAAAGTTCACAGTCCTCGTTTTGAAGCGTCAATGTTTCAGGGAGTGGAGAATCGTTCACCAAAACAAACAAAAAAGGCTACCAAACACACACGCACGCGGATGGACACGTGGCCCACGCCACGGTCTCTCCCGAGGCAAGCCCCGCGTGGCCCCCGTGGCCCCCTCCCGCCGCCCCGACCGCAGTGGCGCTGGCCAGTCCAGCCAAGCCCTGTCGCCTCTCGCCCCGCCACCCTCCTTCCCCTTCCTGTCCGCCCACCCTGGCACGCCCCTCAATTATTATTTTTCTTCAGAAAGTTTCCAGGCCCTGCTCAGAGTTGCATTTGCTCAGTGCAAGGGAAAAAGTAAAACCGAGAAGAAAGTAAAAAGCCAAAACACCAAACGTATTGCTTGTTTCGCTTCTAGAAACTTATTGGCTTCGAGTCCGGAAACGTCTTCACATACTCTGAAATTATTGCTTCGAAGGGCCGGCCGGCCCGAGCCGCAGGCGGGGGGGTCCTCACTGCACCAGCACGAAGGTGCCCAGCCGGCCCGAGGTTAGGTCCTCTATCTCACAGTCCGCCTGAGGCAGCCCCGCGGCCACAAAGCTCGGGGGCAGCGTGGCGGCGGGCGGCGGGGCTGTGGCGCTGCCGATGTGCAGGTGGGTGTCCAGCAGCTGGGCCGCCGCTGCCACCGGGGAGCCCCCCGCCTGCAGGAAGTGGGGCGGCAGCAGCGGGCCGGGCGCCAGCCCCAGCTCCTTCTGGAGTCCCGACACAAGGAGCGTGCCGTCGCACGGGGCGAGGACCAGTGGGGCCGGGGGCGGCTGGGGGGCCTGCTGGCAGCCGGGCGGGCCCGCCGGGTGGTGCTGGAGCTGGAGCAACCTGGAGGGAGGGAGGGGGCGGGTCAGCCGCCGGCTGGGGCTGCTCCCCACACGCGAGGCTGTGCGTGACTAATCCCTGAGCAATTCCTGACATTTCCATTCTCGGTCTTGCTTCTGCGGCAGCTCAGAGATGCCACCCAGACGCGACGTTCTTATTCGCTGCCCCCCCCCCCCCCCGCCCTCCACTCACGGGCGGGCCTCAAAGTGAGGAAGGCCGACTGCTCCCCCCCCCTCCACCCCCATCCGCCGGAACGAGGCCCCACCGGCGGATCCCCCCACACTAGGGGCCAGCAGGTGCACGCGTCTGATTCCACAGAGAGGGCGAGGAGCTCCTGAGATAAGGTTACTCCAGAAACCCAGACGTCCTCGAGCCCTCCCCAGGGGGCGGTCACGGGAGCGAGGCGGGGGGCGTACCTCTGCTGGTGTAGGACCTCTTCCAGCAGGCTCCGGCCCTCCCGGCTGCCGGCCCCGCCGCCGTGCGGGCCCGGGCTCGGCGTGGGCAGCTGGAAGGCGCTCAGGCCGCCCCTCGTGGCCCGGCTGGAGGAGGAGGGCGGGCACACCTGGCGAGCCAGCCCCTTGATCTTGTTCAGGCCCAGGAGGCCTTTGGCCCTCGTGCTCTTCCTCAGCTGCTGCCGGAAGGCTTTCAGCCCTGGGGGGTGCAAAATCAAGCCGGTCCGTGGGTGGCCCGCAGACCCCGGGCAGGCGTGAGCAGGGAGGGACCCCATGCAAACGTGAAGGCATGAACGGATTGCTTTCCCGTGGGGGTTAAGGGCACTCTCTGGTCATCCGATCGGATGACCCCTCCCGGGGCTAAGTCCTCTTTTCTTCAGAGTTTGATTTGGGGCAGCAGCTCCAACCCCGAACGAGTCTGGGCAGGGGTCCTCTGTGGACGGAGGCACGAGCAGGGCGGTGGGCTGAGGGAGGGAGCCCAGGCAGGCAGGTGGGGGCTGCCTCTGTGGAGGGTCCCTCCCTGACCTGTCCCCTCCTCCAGGTGAGGCGCTGTGGCCTGGCATCCAGGTGTCTCCTGGGCTTTTAGGACCGGCCACTAGGAGACCCTGTGAGTTCGTCCCAGAAGACGGGGACATCTAGAGCTCCCCGGCCAGAGACTCGGGGCACGCCATCTGCACCGGGACAGGGTGACACCCTCCCAGGGGCACACACAGCACCTTCTGGGACGGGTGGAAGAGGAGCAGGAAAGGTTAGTCACCTTGAGTGAGCGAGGTGTCCGACGCCCTCCGGCCTTCCTGGAAGCTGATGGGGAGCAGAGTGACCCCTCCTGGGGCCCCCTGAGCCTGCAGCACTGGGGTGGCAGACTGGGCCCCCAGGAGCGGTGAGGCCAGTCTGAGAGGGGAACAGGTGCCCACCAGCCCCTGGGCGGCCAGGCGTCCACTGAGCCCCGCTGGGCCGTCGCCAGCCGAGAAGGTCAAGCAGCTGTCGGAACTGGTGCCCTCCGAAGGGCTCGCGGCGGAGGAGGAGACGACGATACCTGCAGAAGAAGCACGCGCTCCTGAGGGGCCTGACGCTCCCCAAGGCCAGAAGCAACCCACCAGCACCCAAGTTTTCACCGGAAGTCAGAGGAAAGAACAGGCACGGACATTTTCTCCGTGCCTGGTGCACAGCCCCTGGGTCTTGGGACAGCCCGTGGGGCCAGCTGACAGGGGCAGATGGCGGTGCTGGCCTCCCTGTGCCTACCCTCAACATGGGGCAGGAGTCTATGATGGCCAGAGGCTGTCAGAGGCGTCTGGGAGCCATGATGGTGGCCGGCCACCTTGAGGGTGCGGCTGCCGCCGTAGCTGACCGGTGGGGCTCAGACAAGGACACACGGGGGCCTGGGCTGCGGACCGGCCCTTCCGGCCCCCGGGGGCAGCTGAACCCCAAGCTGTCCTGCCACCGAAGGACTACGTGCAGTCTCGAAGTAGGATCTGCGTGGCCTCGGGGTTAGAGCAGAAGGCAAACCCGGACAAGGGCAATCAGACGCCCACCAGCCAACAAAGTGCACTCTCCATCGGCCGGTCAGAGTCTCCACCGCACGCCCGCCCCCTGGCCGGTGCCCCGGGCCGCGTTCCTGCCCCACCGGGCACTTACACGGAGGGGCACTCGGGCAGAAGCAGGTGGAGACCTCGGCCAGCGTGTGCCTCCGGCCTGTGCCGCCGGACAGGGGCTCCTGCGGCTCCTGCTCCTCCTCCAGGCCCTGGCCCTGCCTGACCTCCTCACTGATGCTCGCGTCTAGCAGGCCGCTCGGGGAGATGGGGCGATTCCGGAACACTCCGTTGCAGTTGGCGTCCAGGGGGAAGAGCAAGGGCTGGGGGGACAGACACAGACCTGTAACTCCTGGGGCTCCACGGGACGCGGGTGGGGGTCGTCACCACGGCTGGGAGAGCCCCTCCCACGCGACGGCTGCCCAGTGTAGATCACACACCTGGAGTGAGCTGAGGGGGTCACAGTCGGTGTCCGCCTGCAAGACAGACTGCCCGAAGGCCTGGGGCTGTGGGCACAGCAGGGAGGGCTGGAAAGAGTCACCAGACAGGCCTTCCTGAGGCACCTGCGGGCAGACAGAGGACAGACGTCAGCAGGGAGGTAGCTTTGGGCACAACCGCCAACAGCGTCACTAGGAAGGCCCCACTGGCTTTGCCACGGGGCTGACAGGTCAGTCACCAGCTGCCTGGGCTCAGGACATACGCACCTTCCTCTCCAAGGCCATGCCGCCCAGGGTGACCAGGGGAAGGTGTCAGGAGGCCAGACCGGGGACAGTTAAGGAACAAGTGGCTGCAGGGTAGTGCCTGACCCGCAGCGGAGCGGCCGGCACCCCCTCTCCTCCATGTAGCCTCTGGTTCGTGGCTCCCACAGGAACCCCCCCCCCCAACCCCCATGCCGCATGGGCAGGAGACAGCACCCGGGGGCCGGCAGGCTCAGTGGGCGTCTCAGTCCCGGGCCCGTCTGGGTGAGGGACCGTAACTGGCGGGCGTGGGGGTGCACAGTCTGGGCAGAGCTCGGGAAGGAGGCTCCCCCCCACCTCAAAGCCGCCGAGATCCGAGCTGCGCGGCCTCTGCTGCCGGGCCAGGCCGGGCCGCGCCGACGGCTGTGTGTGCCGATGCTCCTTCAGCCGCTCGAGGAGGAGGTAATAAATGGCAGCAAAGTGGTTGTAGCTGCTGTTCTGCAGTGACTGCAGGAGGCAGAGGGAAGCGGGGTCAGAGCGGGGCCAGCACGGGGAAGAGCGGGGCGACAGGGCTCCGCGGCGGGCGGTGCCTCCGACGCTTCCCGAGCGGCTGAGGCTCCCTGACAGGCCTGTTCCCAGGGTTATTCCTGGGTGGCCGAGAATATCCTTTAGAGGAGTGGACAGCTGGCCCTCAAATTAGCCCATGTTCCCGTTTTAACTCGACTGGCGAGCGCCTGCTTTTCCTCGGAGTGAGCGCCTCTCCCGTCCAAGCCCGCGCGAGGCCGGGCGGTGGCCCTCACCTCCACGGTCCTCTGCCGGTCGATGCCCAGGGTGTGCATGATCCCCAACACCTGCTCATCGTAGCAGCCCAGGCTGGCGTTGTAGCTGAGCGCAGAGAAGGCCGTGCAGGCCTGCCGTGGCACCGGGGGCTCGGCCTGCATCCACCTGTGCTGCCGGATCTGGGCGATGGTGATGCGCTTGCTGGGGTCCACCACCAGCATGCGGCGGATCAGCGTCTCACAGTCTGGGGGGTGAGGGAGGCCCGCTGAGCCCGGGCGGCCCCCCTGCGTGCTCCCACCACCGCCCCGCTGGGGACCAGGCTCCCCTCCTGAGCGCGACACACGAGTGACCGTCCTAAAGGACGCTGAGACCGGGGGCGGTGGCCCCGGGCTGCCGCTCAGGACCTGCCGCCAGGAGAGCCAGCAATCGAGGGGACGGGGTCCTGCCGACCTGCCCCAGACCGAGGACCAGGCCGGCCGGCATCCCAGAGACTAGGCCCTCTCGGGGGGACCGCAGAGCCGAGGCCCCCCCCCCCCCCCCCCGCCCCACAAGTAGGGCACTGAGGAAACACCCAGTGGGCTGGGCTTGTGTCGCAGGCGGCAGGGAAACAGCCCGCGGTAACGCGGCGCTGACTCACGGAACCTGACGGCACACCCAGACACCGTCGGGCAGGCGTTTCGGGAACTAAACCCCCGCCCCCTGTGCAAACCCCTCGTCCCGGGTCGCCCACCTTGAGACATAAAGAACGGGATACGGAAGCGGCCCTCCAGCACCCGCTGCCGCAGCGCCGGCAGGTTGGGTCCGTCGAAGGGGAGCGACCCGCACACCAGCACGTACAGCACGACGCCGAGGCTCTGCAAAGACCACACGGACGGCCTGGGGTCAGCGCCCGCACGCCCGCGGCCGGGGCCCTGGCGTCTGACGCGCGCCGCCCACGCGGGCTCCTGGCTCCTACCCAGATGTCCAGCTGGGGGCCTTCGTACTCCTTCCCCTCAAAGACTTCTGGGGCTGCGTACGGGGGGCTCCCACACCACGTGGACAGGGGCTCTCCCGACTTGTAGAAATTCCCAAATCCAAAATCTGAGGGACAGGAAAACGGACGGTGAGGTCACGGCGGAAACGGCAGGGCCACGGACACAAAGGCGCGCGCGCCAACAGCGGGGGGCCTCGTGGGCCCTTAGGAGACCACGCTTCCCGGGCTCGGGGACCACCCCCTGCCCCCCAGCCCCGGAGGGCCCCTTGCCTGCCAGCTTGATGTCCATGCTGCCGTCCAGCAGCAGGTTCTCGGTCTTCAAGTCCCGGTGGACGATGTGGTGGCTGTGGCAGTACTCCACGGCGGACAGAATCTGCCAGAATTTCTTCCGTGCCTCGTTCTCGCTGAGGTGCCCGTTGGAGGTCAGATAATCTGAGGAGTGACAAGCCGAAGCTCCAGCCCTAACGTCCAGAAGTCTGGCCGTCGTCTGGAGCGCGAGTGAGGAAAGCCGTACGACTTAAAGACGGGCAGACCCAAACGCCGGAGGGCGGATGCCTGACCAGCTAAACCCTCCGCTTTCAACAGATGTTAGACACACGCGTGACTTACCAAACATTTCTCCATTTTTCGCAAATTCGGTGACAATGTAAAGCATATCCTTTGTCTCCATAACCTAAAAACACAGAGACCTAACGTTCAACCACACGGGACGAGAACATGCCAACGGTATGAATAATCTACTCGAACCCCAGTAAATTTTTAACTTCCCCAAGGATGAGTGTATCCATTATCTTTAAAAAGGAAAGAAAATAAACACTTCTGTGTTAAAGAAACAGATACGGGGGTTCCTATTCAGGAAAAGAATTTAAAACATCAGAGGTGAATTCCTCACTAACCTGTCTATCCGAACACACTAGAACCTTCCTGTATCATCGTGTTAACGCAACTGCCTCACCCACCCGCCGGCTCTGTGAGGCCTCAGAGGTCTGACACCCGCAGCATGCACCGCTAGGGCTTTCTTCTAGAAGCCTAGCAGGCAACAGATGATTCGGGCCAGCGCAAGCTGAATAACAGGTAACGAACACCCCTTCCCCCTTGCGTTACTGACATGATGAATTGGGCGCCGAGAAGCGGGTTCTGCCAGGTTAAGCCACGACAGACTGCTCTTTATACGGCAAACCCCTCAGCATGTGTCAGTAGCAACAGCCGAGGTCAAACACACCCTGCAGGCTCACTTACGGGTCGAGAATTTTACTTCACTGTGCAAACAATTTTAAAAAAGAGTTGAAAATACAGCTAGCTAAGAAACAAGGTAAATTCCACATCTTTGGTCCTAAAAGAAGGAAATCCAACTCCTTCCCAGGCGTTTTACAAGATTTCAAAGGGAGACACAGAGACAATACGTGCTCACAGGAACAGATTTCTTTAGGGTTCGAAATACAGTTTTTCCATAAAAAAGACACTTCAAAGGCAACTGGTTTAAGCCGTAAATCTAACAAGACAGCAAACACAGTGTGTGTAACCAAGAATCTCCAATGTCCTGAAGTGTCCTGGCCCTCCACATGGGCGGTAGAGGCCTGAGCAGGAAGGCCGAGGTTCGTCCCTCTCCTCAGTTCAAAAGAGAGCCGGAGAAAGAATTAAGAGTAAACGTGTTTGGGGTGTTGGGAAACCTCCAGGCAAGAGTGTAGTGTCTCAGCAAGGTTCTGGGGCCTGGGCCAGCTGGATGAGAGTTAGACACCAGCATAAAACCCCGAGGAATGACATGCATTGCTGTCCCTATCACATCCGAACAGTTAAAGCGACCCAGACAGCACCGAGAGGTTTCACTCCGCGAAAGGACCTCTCACTCTGATGCTGGGGGCGATGTGCTAACTGGGCTGCTCCACACAATGGGCCAGCAGAGGGACAGGAAGACCAGGAAGGTACACTCTGGCTCATCCCTCCAGCAAAGTCAAAAACAGGGCTCGGGCCACTCCTGCGGAAACAGGCCAGGCACATTTCTCAGGCACTGACATCAGCGGCCACGGAGGAAACTTCTTATCAAAGCAGCACAACTAAAAATGACACAGAAACAAAACACAAACCCGAGCGTATGGTGGAGGGCTGATGACTGCACTCAGTGACTCTAAGTGAACTGTCATTCAGGGGAACACAAGCCCGGTGACACTACTTCCGTGGCACAGTTTTCTCTTCTAACGCCCTCTCCTGCCACGCTGCCCGCCGAGCCTCGCCGTGGGCACACACACACCCGCACTGTCCCGTGTTCCTCTCAGATTCGGGAGGCTTCACAAGAATCCCCAGAAGGAACTCACACCCGGCACAGCTGGATGAAATACTGAGCATTTGCAAAAAACGTAGCAGCCGGCATCTCATCTGCAGAAGTGGTCGGGTAAGAGTTGCTTTACTGCGCTCATTAAATCAGCGCTTATAATATTCCAAAGATATGATTTATTAGTTAAAACACGGTAACGACAATAAAGTCACAAAACAAACCGACAGACGGATAGGGCGAGGCATGTTCTTAACGCGGATTCAGTGACAAGTTCTCTGTTCTCACCATGGCAAAAGTATTTTCATCTCTCCGTTTTTGACGGAAGAGTTGAAACGGGAAGACAAATGCCTTTGCAAAGAGTTCACGGAAACTGGTAAACGCAGCCGGTTTTAAAGTTGAATAATCATCTGCAAAGGGGGAAGCGTCTCCTTCCACTAAAATCTGTCCTATGCTAAATGCTTGACATGAGACAATACCTACGTCTGGTTGTTTGTTTTCTTAGGAAAGTGAATCTAACAACCGACCTCTACGCATTTAAAACTGGAGCGAATGACAATACGAAATAAGATTTTAATGAGGCAAATCTCAATTATGATCCAAAAGCAAATAATTGAAAACGCATCTGAAGAGCTTACAAAAATCAATCTATTTACCTTACACAGCCAACCCCCTGCCTCCCACACACACCCAAAGAGAGGGGCAAAATTCAGAATCGCAGACTTATTGTTGAAAATAAAAGATAATAAATACACTTGCCAGAAGTAACAGCAAAAGGCAAACTTGAGTCCTTACCTGATAAAGCTTTATGATGTGAGGATGATTCAGAAGCTTCATGATCTGAACCTCACGATATATTTTCTCCAAATTACTGGAGTCTAATCGAGTTTTATCGATTATTTTTATTGCAACCTACAGTTTAAAAGAAAGGATATTTTTGTCCCCAAACAAACGCCTTTCATTGACACGTTTTGTTTTTTGCAGCTTAATTTCTGTAACACTTTATGTCCCCAAAGGTCACAAAAAGTTGGGGGGGGGGGAAACAAGTCACCATTAATGGGACTTAAAGTTAAGGAAGTATCTTAAATGTCTTCTAGCTCACTTTACAGGGCCTCGGCCTGGATCCCAGAGCCCCACACTCCTGGGTCATCCGGTCATTACTCTCTCTGCTGTCCCCTAATATTTGTCGAAATTATTCAGAATCATAACATAAAGCATTTTCTCCTCGTGGAACTGAGAACTGTCAGCACTGAGACATTGCACGATGAGCCCTGAGGACAGGGAAACCACCCAGCCGCCCCCAGGGAGGGTCCTCACAGGCCAGGTCTGGCACACACCTGGGTTTTGGTGACTCGATGCCGGGCCAGCTTCACTACGGCGAAATTGCCCTTGCCCAGGGTCCTCTCGACGTCGTAGAAGCCCACCCGGAGGGGCTTCTGCTGGCTCTGGCCGGAGCCCGCGGGGGCCGCACTCAACTCCGACATGATCACCATGGCTCCGGGGCGCACCTGCGGGCCACCCGGGAGCGCACTCAACACCGGACCTGCCTGACCCGACCCGGGGCGGGGGGGGGGGGGGGGGGGAGGGGGGGGGCGGCGGCTCTCGCTCCACGCCGCCCCCTCACTCTGCTCCTTTCTAAACACCTCACCTCGCCGGGCGCTTGCCCGCTCCCACGCCCGCTCCCACGCCCGCTCCCGACACTCCGGCTCCCAAGACCCCCAGCCCTTCGGGCGTGTGGACCCCCTCCACCCTGCGATCCGCGGTCGACTCCATCCCGACCCCCCGACCCCCCAGCCCCGCGGGGCGCGTGGGCCCGCTCCCACCCTCACCGCCCCCTGCCGGTCCTCTGCTCCATCCCGACCCCCGACCCCCCAGCCCCGCAGGGCGCCTGGACCCGCTCCCACCCGCCGCCCTGGGGACACTCCATCCCGACCCCCAGATCCCTTCAGCCCCGCGGGGTGTATAACCCGTTCCCCCGCCGCCCGCTCCATCCCGACCCCCGACCTGCAGCCCAGCGGGGCGCGGGGCCCGGCTCCCACCCCGCCGCCCCGGATCCGCTCTACACCGACCCCGGGCCCCCAGTCCGGCAGGGTGTGTAACCCGCTCTCACGCCGCCTGCGGCCGGCTGCGTGCCGATCCCCGGACCCCCAGCCCCGCAGGGCGCCGGGACGCGCTCCCACCCCGCCGCCCGCGGTCCGCTCCATCCCAACCCCCGGAGCCCCAGTTCCGTGGGGCCGGTGGACCCGCTCTCACGCCGCCCGCCCCACAACAAAGGGGAGCCCGGCGGCGGCGGGGCGAGCGGCGTCCCGCTCCGAGACCCCCACGCGCGCGCCTTCGGGCCCCGGAGCCCGGAGCGGCAGTCGGAAACCAGAGCCCGGGAGCTCCGGAGCCCCGGCCCGGCCGCCGCGAGCCCAGCGGCGGCCACCCCGGCCTCGCCGCCGCCTCACCTCCGCCGCCCTCCGAGTGCCGAGGCCGGGCCGCCGCTCTCCCCGCGGCCCCCGCCGCCCGCTCGGTCGCTCGCGCTGCTCGGGCGCCTGCTTCTCGAGCGCCTGCTTCTCGGGCCGCCGCCGCCGCCGCCGCCGCCGCCCGGGCCGCGCCGCATGTCAGCTCTGAGGCCGCGCGGCGCGCTCGGGCGGCACGCGCCGCCCGCCGCGGGCTCCGCCCCGGCCCCGCCCCGGCCCCGCCTCCGACCCGCCCCCGGCCCTGCCGCGCCGGCCCCGCCCCGCCCCGCCGGCCCCGCCCCCGCCGCCGCCGCCGCCGGATTGATACATCTCCATTGACGTCGCTTTGACGCCAGAGCGACGCGCGGCCGAGCGCCAGGCGAAGGGAGAGCGGGAGATCGGGCGGTTGCCAAGAGACTGGCGGCTCTGACGCGCGCGCTGATGGGGCCGTCGCCCTGGCGACCGCGGGGCGGTGACGTCAGGGGCGCCGGCCGCCCGAGGCCCGCCGAGGCCCGCCGTCCCGCCCGCGCTCGCGTTCCCGCCGGCGCGCGCCCCCTACCGGGCGCCTCGGGCGCTGCGGGCGGCTCGGCCTCCAGTCCCGGGGTGCAGTTCTCCGCCTGCTAGCGCGCGCAGCCGCCCTGGCGCGGCGCCCCCACTTCTCGCGCTCTTCCCAAAGGCTTGGTTCTGGGGCATTTCCCACCCCCCCGGAAGTGCAGCACCGCGGTTGCTGCGTCCTCTTTGGACCCGTAGTCCGGGGTCCCCGTTATCGGGGTACAGGGCCCCGATTTCTGTCGAAAGTCCTCGGACTTGGCACCTCTATTAGGAGAAGTAGCAGGTGGGGCTCGGGAAAGCTCGCAGACTCGCAGACTAGGGCCACACGGGATGCCAGGTGACAGCCCGCCAGCTCCCACTCCCCGAATTGCCCCCCCCCCCCCCGCATCCCAGCGAAGCGCCAGCACCCCCAGGGACCCTCTGGGACTCGGCAGCTGCAGACACGCAAGACCTGGGGGCAGCCCAACTCCGGTTACCTTTGTTCTGCACAAATCTATTGTTTAGCGAGTGAGAAACTTAAACACAGGAAACCTGGGCAGCATCTTCTGGCACGGGGAGCCCCGGGTGGGATGGGTCGGCTTCTCGTCCTGGCTTTGCCCTCCGCCCCCGCAAGGCGCCCCAGTGGCGTGGTTCAGCCCGCCCGTTCTCCCTCAGATCTGCGGGTCAGCAGCTGGTGACAGACCAGAGGAGGCTTGGGGACCTTTGTAAGGGAATCCACGGGCTCTGCTTTGACGAAGGCACCCAGGGGGATGGAGAGAGGTGGAAAGGCCCAGAAGGCCGGTTTCTCGGGGGGCCAGAGGTGTCGGTGGGAATGGGTTCTGCCCACTGAGGTCTTCAAGCTCTTGGGACCAGCTATGGGGAGCCCAGTTAGCAACGCCTTCAGTGAGGTGGTGATGGTTCTCCGACAAGTCCCCGATGCTCTGCATTCAGACAAGGGGAGGACTCTGCTCCTGGGGCCGTGGAGGGGTGGGGGGCAACGGATGGGGTCAGCTCAGGCCAGGACTTCCTCCTTGGCGGCAGTGGACAGGGCAGGTCCTGTGGACTTAGTTACTTTCGTCTGCTGCCTGTTTCCCCAGAGCTGCCTGGGACAGTCCTGTGTCCCCCCATCCCCCCGGACTGGTGCCCGGCAGCCTATTCCCTGTTAGAGAGGAGGCCGGACAGGATGACAGCGGCAGTGGGTGACAATTGCCGTTGGTATTGCTGTTCACTTCATGTCCCCTTGTGCCTCATCAGAAAATAACACGTTCTCTAGGGAAGACAGAGGCTATGGGTGAATGACATTTTTTGAACATTAGGCATTAGGAAGGCAGTGGTTTGGGATTTGAATTTTACGTCTAGCCTAGAATCATTTTCCCTTGTGTTAAAGGAAAACACTATTTCATAGGAGGGGGTGGGGAGCAAAGCTTAAGTAAGATGGATGCAGAACTTAGAAGCCTTCTTCCAGAGGCTTCCATGCGTGGCCTGGAGAGGTGGCTGGACTGGTGAGGGCACCATGTAGGACTCGGATGTGCTTCTCCTGATGCACAGCCACCAGCCAGACCGAATATTTCCCAATCACCCCTCCCTGGGCGGTTCTTTGTGGGTCAGTTTGTTTTGAAAGGCCTTTCGGGGACACCAACAATTCCAGAATTTTCCTTAGTCTTTCAGAAGTGCCTTGATTATCTGTCCCAGCTATATCCGCCGAGAATTTGGAGGAGTATTTTTACTTTCTTCCAGCTGAATAGTTCACAACTGCTTTTCTTCCCTTCTGGGGGTCCCACTAATCTCCTAGGAGAGCAAGATGCAGAGATCAGAAACCGGGGATCTGAATGCACTCACCTGCGGCCCCTCATTCTGTGACCCCAGAACGTTCCTCAGGCTCATCCAAAGGGACGCCCAGCAAACCGGGGCCCCTCCACCCCCTCCCGTCCCAGGTCTAGCCAAGTCTTTTGAAAGGTCATAGGTGTTTGCAAACACCTGGCTGGCTGTTTGGAAACATTGTGTCATCGCTGAATAAAAACGTGCAACCAAAAGCACCAAAGCTGCCTTCCCCGAGAAGGTCCCTGGACCCAGGTGCACTTGTCCCTTCGACCCAGTCCTTCCTGAGCTTCCAGCCTTCTGAACAGCCCCGCGTGGGCCGTGGCCACCCCTCCGCCCCAACCCTTGGGTGGAAAGTCTGCTCTGCAGAGAATGCAGGCAGGACAGAGGCAAAGTCTGACCCCAGAACGGCCGGCACCTCTCCCAGTGGGACTCTGGCTGGCACCCCTGGGAACTTGCCGTTGACGCGTCTCTGCTTCCAAGGATCTTCGATTATTCTTTGCATCCTTGGCACACAGAGGCCATAATTCCTTCCAGAATCCTTGACTTCTTTTCAGATTTCTCGTCTTGCATGCTCTGTGTGCGTCATGAGGGGGGGATACACCGTGTGTGCTCCAGGAGAGGTAAGCAAACAATGGGAGGACTCCCCCACTCGCCGTAACGGAAGAAACGCTCTCAGCGTCTGCAAGGATAGTGTCTGTTTTGTAGATCTTCGCAGATTCGGGAGAATCAGGAAGTCAGTTTTCTTTTCCATTTGGAATTTCTTAAGCCTGTGATCTCATGGCAGTCTTTCTGGAGTTCACCTTCCTCTCCTCAGGTCTTGAGACAGGAGACCCCGTCGGCAGCAAGTGGGTCCCTTCGATATTCACACTTTCCTGGCTGGTGTTCTAAACCCGTTCCCTCCAGACTAAAGGTGGTGGGGACAGCAGCGCCCCTTGTAAGGTGGCTTTCCCCTTGTCGCCATAGGAAGGCGAGGTGACTTTCTTCCTGGACACTCTCCTCCTAGATACTCAAGGTCCTTCTCTGTCCTCCTGGCTGTCTTGTTTGGTTTTATGTGGTTTATTTAAGGGGTCGGGCCAATGATTTCACATATCAAAAAATAAGATTGGCTGCCAGCAGCATTCTCGGGCCTCAGCGTTGGCCCCGGTCCCTTCTGCCGTCTGTTACATTTGCAGAACTTGACATGGACACAGGAATAGACGCTCCCTCACTGCCTCAGGGAATCAGTGCCCCTGGCCTTGGGCTCAGCAGGTGGGAAGAAAGCACTCACCCTCCTCCGTGGACACCTCGGCTCCAAAGGAATCACCTTCTACGCCACGGTTCCTCTGGGTCCGTGACTGCCTCGTTGGTGCTCAGGTGAGTCCCTCCACAGGCTGGGAGAGGAGGAATCCTGGGTCCTGGGGACTCTGGGACTGGGATATGTGTCCCGAGAGGTCCCAGAGAGGAAGCCATGGGACAGGCAGGGCAGAATTCCAACACACTGGGCTTACACACATACACACACACCAGCAAAAACTTCCTATTAGCAGACCAGCTCTTGAATCCAACATTCTAGGACTCTGGTTCCCATTTCTGTCTCCCACCAGTGAGTCCTCACTGATACTGGGGCTAATGGGGCTAATGGGGCTGCCTGATAGAAAGCAAGGCTGTGGTTGGTGCCACACCCGAGGACCCAGCAGGCCTTTGGATGTCTGTCTCCTGATGGGCGTTCTGTAGACAGCTGTCTTAAGGAGACTGGGGTGGGAGGGGCTGCAGGACTGGGCAAGGGAGCAGCAAGGACCTGAAATGTACCTATCGCGGGTTCGTTTAAGAAAAGCAACATCCAGAAACTTGGTGGGGGGCGGTCACATGTCCTGGTCGCGTTCCCAGAATAAACCAGCTGTCCTCAGGTGGAAGGAAGCCACACCTGTAAATGCCTCAGTTCCCGCCGTCTTACTGGCGGTCCCAAGCAAGTGGGGAGAAAAGTTCCCACTCCTCCGTGTTGTAGAGCAGAGGCCTCTGGGGTGCCCTGACCTCGTACAGACCAGGCACCGGGCCCAGGAGCCACAGTGTGGTCACACCCCTCATTCTGGGCTTTCCGCAGGGGCTGCACAGAGCTCCCGGACCCCTGCTGGGAGATGTTGGACTTCTAAGCAGTGATTCTCATCTGACTGTCATCCAGCACGCTATACTGTCTTCTTTACGGCTCTTCACTCATTCAGAAACGATGTGAGTTTCTACTCTTGGTCAGAACTGTGCAGGGGTGTGCCCGGGCACCATGGACAGTGACGGACGCGCTGGCAGCGACCGAACGGGGGGCGGGGGGCGGGTCTGAGAGGGCGGGGAGGTGGCGAGGCGTGCGGTGCCTGGGGGGTCCCCCCTCAGGCGTCCACCCAGAGTCACGGAGCACCTGCCATGTGCCACGCATATTGGGCACGTGAGCACAGCGGGAAGGGGACAGACAAGGTGCCTTCTCTCCAGGGCAGATGCCTCGTTAAGAAGACAGGCAACAGGATAAGGCGATAAGGTGATGGGCAGAGGGGTTTGGCAGGCATCCCACGGGGGGCTCCTTCTGTCTTCCCGAGAGAAGGTGGGGACACAGAGCAGGAGGCCGGCGGAGGCAGCTGAGGAGAAGCCGGAGAGGGGGATCCAGGCCAGCTCCGAGGCTGGAGGGGCAAACGTGGGTGGACATGCTCAGCATCGTCAAACGCCCGTCTGCAAATTATTGCACAGGTGGCCTTGTGACTTTTCCCTGGAGGTGCTCGGGTGAGGACCGTTGTGGCATAAGTGGGTATCTGGGCTCAACCAGGGTTGGGGCATTGCCAGGCGAGGAGTGACAGCAGGGAAAGCAGCCAGGATGAGGGGAGAGGAGGTTGGGATGTTTGCGTAGAGCGGACCCATCCTGGGTGTGGCTTCCCCACGGGGGAAGGAGGGGGTGAGGGCAGCAGGGGTCCGCTGGGCAGCACAGGAAGTGTAAGTCGTTTGCCCAGCCCAGACCCTGGGGCGGTGGCAGACGACTCCCCCATTCCGGGTGTGAGCCGTGGGAGGAGGGACAGGCAGTGACACAGAGGCCCGGACACTGGGTCTCTGTGCGGCCTCGGGATGGATCCCAGCGCGTTCAGCGGTGTCTTCTGGGCACACAATCGATAGGAAATTTAGAAAATGCGCAAGTCCGGAAAGATGAAAACAGAAAACCTTGGCCATGCTACCGGCAGTGTGATCTTTTTCCGTCCAGTCTTTTGATGAAAACCGTGCGGAGACCCTGTTTCGCCAGCCTTCTTCACCAGCCGCGGACGGCAAGCGTCCTACCAGGCATTACGGAGCCATCAGAGCGGTGGTTTTAGCGTCTGCCCGGAATTCCGCTGTGGAAGTGGCCGTGTCGTCCCCGATTTAACCCCTTGTTGTCCTCCCCTCCACGCGGACATCGTGGTTCCTGTGCTATGAAGCTTTCCTCTGACATTCCCCGGGGGGGCTGGCTTGGGGGTGATGTGGCTGTTGGAGAGGCATCCAGGGTCAAGGCTGGACACCTGGCCCAGACAGCTCAGGACGGCGCAGCCCGGGGGTGGGGGGTGGTCCCTGGAGGCCAAGGGCAGAATTTCGGGAGCCTCAGGGCCTGCAGACACGCCTGGGGACCCTCAGGCACAGGCCACCGCAGCAGAGCTCAGGAGCACCTCGTCCCCCCATTGCCAAGGTGACACGGAGGCCTCTGATTGCCCAGGAGGAGGCCAGCTCTGCATCAGGCCTTTTCATAGCCTGCAAAGGTGTTTTTATCCCCTCTGACCTGGTTTCCATGGTTTCCGGTGTTGTTGTTGCGTTGTTTGTTTAAAAAGAAAACACACAGACTTACGTCACGAGGAGGCAGAGACGTCACAGCCATCAGCTAATAAAAATGACCGAAAGCTAGTCCCCAGACCACGCACCCGCAGCGACGTCTCCCCAGTACGGCGGGACAGCTAATGAGCCGTGCAGAGACGGGACGTGGAACGGAGCCGGACAAAGTCTGGGGCGTTGGCACCCCGCGGTCCTGCTCACGTCTCCGTGGTGGTCCCTGAGAGACCAGAAAGGACAAAAATTTGGTCGGGGAGAAAACAAGACAGCTCAGGCCACAGCTACTCAGAACATAGAGAGTTTGCAGGTGGGCAGAGCCTCTCGGGACCAGCCAGACCGGGAAGAAGGTCCAACCAGATCCCGGGGCCGGGGACTGGTTAGTGGCAGCTGAGCAGCGGGAGGAAGCTGGCCCGTCCGCTCCGGGGCCGGCCCGCAGCCCAGCTCCCGCTGTCCCCCCTTGATGGTGTGTGGTCCCAGGGCCCTCGAGTTGATGTGAAGGGTACCTGAGAGGCTTTGGAGAGCCCCAAGTGCAGGAAAGGCCCAAGACGGACAATTTAAAATAATAGGGCAAGCTCAGTAGTGGGATATTCCAGAGAAGCTGGCAGCAAGAGACACCTGATCTTGGGGCCATAGGACTGTGGGGGCTGTGGGGTAGCGGGATAGTGGGGCCGGGGGGGACTGTGTGGTGAGGGAGAGACAGAGCGTATGGCTGGGGGAGGCACAGCTGAGCAGGGCAGACACGTGGACTGTGAGGCAGCTGGGCAGGGGCATGGGGGCTGTGAGCCAGAAACAGGAGTGTGCAGTGACGGGTCTTGCTTTTCCGTGGCCTCCGGCCCCTGACGTGAATTTACCCCGACCTTGACTGCTCCCCGTCTCTCTCCTCTGGGAGTGCCCTGCTCCGGGTCCCCCCACCTAAAGCTGAGCCACTCAGAGAGAGAACCCGGACAGCGACTGCCTCCCCTCCCCCTTGCCAGTCCCTCCACCCCTCCGGGGTGCTACCCCAAGCTCCTGGGCCCCAGAGTCAGTGCTGGGACCCTGCCCCTCCCAGGCCTGAGCCAGCATCCCCCCAGAGTGGTCCCCGGGGACACTCCACAGCACCCCCAGCTCCAGCCATTGCAAGGCATCTAGGACAGGCGCTCTCTCACCCTCTGCCCCCAAACCAGATGCGGGAAGGGGAGGAAGGGTGAGCAGGCAGACATTCAGGTTCTAGAAACAGAAGTCCTTGGCTGGATTCCTACAGGCCGCAGGATGGGCTTCAGCGGCTCTCAGGACCCCCTTCCTCCTGGTGATTCGGGAGGCTGTGCCACACGCCCCATAGCCCGTGTTTTGAAATGTTGACGGTGAAGCTGGGTCATTCAGGCCGACGTAGCTCACTCTACCCCACCCCACCTGTCCAGTGTGTCTGAGGGTACCTGCCTGGGGCAGGGTCCCCTGGATGTGCTCCGTCTCAGGCCTCCATTCCAGGAGCCCCTCTCTGGTCCCAGCTGACACTCAGTCCTAGTCTGAAGGGGGTTGACTCTCCTGGCTGGTGTCCTTAGCCCTTGGGTCAAAGGCGACAACCTCTAAGCCTGCTGACCTCACCTCTGAAGAGCGTGGACCCTCCGTGCCCTGAAAGCCAGCTTCCCGGGGCAACCAGAGGGCTGGGCCTCAACCTTGAGTTGTTTCTGTACTGGCTCATTTACATACATACCCCTCATGTATAGGGGTGAGGCTAGAACAGGTGTCTAAAGACTTCTACACCTGCACAGAGTAAGCTTTCTTTCTTCGAGGAGGTCATGCTGAGTGACACGGGCCAGTCACCAGAGGGCAAATATTCTACCGATTCCATGCGGTCAGATTCGTAGAGGCAGAAAGGAGCACAGTGGTGGCAGGGGGCCTGGGAGTCGGTGTTTCGCGGGGACAGAGTTTCTGGTTGGGAAGATGGAAAGTTCTGGAGATGGATGGCGCTGAAGGTTGCCAAGCAATGTGAATGATTGTTTTTTGAAAAATTTCTAATGTTTATTTATTTTTGAGAGAGAGAGAGAGACAGAGCTCGAGCAGGGGAGGGGAGAGAGAGAGGGGGAGACACAGAATCCGAAGCAGGCTCTGGGCTCTGAGCTGTCAGCACAGAGCCCGACATGGGGCCCGAACTCACGGACTGAGAGATCATGACCTGAGCCGAAGTCGGATGCTCAACCAACTGAGCCACCCAGGCGCCCCGGCATTGGGAATTACTTAATGCAACTGAACTGCGCACTTAAAAATGGTTAAGGTGGTAAATTTTATGTATCTTTTATCACAACAACAAAAAAAAAAAATTAAAAAAAAAGCCACGTCCAAGGGTCCAGCAAGACCCTAAAGCACCACAGGACCACCCAACAGCCCTCCACCCCCTTCCTTACAGACCAGAGGCCGCCTGTGGTGCCGAGGCAGGCCCAGAACGTGTGCCCTCAGGCTCCTACCGGCCACCAGGGAGGTGTGCCTCAGACCCCACCTGCCACTCTGAGCTGACGCCCGCAAGGGCTGTTCCCAGGAGCCCAGAGCAGCTGGGGGACACCGCGCCTTGGTCTTCTCCACCTTACCCTTCCCTCCTTACCCTTACCCATCCAGAGTGAGTCTCCCCAGAGCCACAGTGTTCCTACAGCGGGAGCCACTGCTGTCCCCTGCTACCTCTCCCCCGTCACCTGTGTCCTGCTCCGGAGACCCTGCGTTGAGGCTGGAAGGGCCCAGAACCAGGGAGGCAGGCCCCGCTGAGCAGACGGAGGCTGGGTCCCAGCGCACCTGCTGAAGGACCTCCATGTACGGGAGGCGGCCAGGCTGGAGGCGGGGCTTTGGCTCACCCTGCACCTGTGCAAGTCTCAAATAGCACAGACGGACCGAGGCCCTTCCCTCCACCCTGGATAACACGCTCCTCTCGGGACCACAGCATCTGGACACAAGCTATGTGGACAGGTGTGTGTGGGTGTGTGTGGCTTGAAGGGCTGTGGTGTAGGTGTCCATAACAGTGTGCGTGCAATTTAATGTGTGATTTTCAATATCCTTACTAAGATAGGTTCTTGCTTTTATGTTTATGCGCCATTCGTATTCCTCGTGACTATCAGGCCTTCTTTCCTGCCCTGTTTTCTATCAGTGGGTTTTAGCCCAGACTCCCTTGGTTGCGAAAAACAGAAATGCAACCCAAATGGCTTTAAGCTAAAAAGGAAAGTTCGTGCTTTCAGGTCAGGCTTCAGGCTGAGTTAGATCCAGGAGCTCGTAAGAAGTTTCTCTATTCTCTTACATCTTGCCAACTCCATCTCCCAGCTCAGCTGCCCTGTGTGGCCCTTCTTGTTTTCCATCAGCACATTCCGTCTTGTAGCAGTGATGGCCAACACCATGGGAGAGCCTGCCTCCTGCTCTGCGGTTCTGGCTTGCAGCCCAGGGTCCCCCTTCATCGGCCTGGACTGGGCCACACGTCTGACCTCTGGAGGGGAAGTGTAGGTCAGCCCACTGAGTCTCACGGGCTGAAGGTGGGAGAGGGGTGGTTCCTGAGGTGTTACCCCAGGAAGGAGCCACGGATGCCTTCGGGGGAGGAAATCAAAGCAAGTCCCCGAGTAAGGCAAATGCTCCTTATTTGTTCTGAGAACTCTTTACATATTGAGGATGTTAATCCTTTGCATCTTTGTTCCACATATTTTTCTCAAGCTCGTCTTTGTGAGTCTCTTCCTGGAGGCCAGTGCTGCCTTTTGGGTTGTGTCACTGCTCGGGCGCCCTTGCCCTACAGTGTCCTTGTGTGATGACATTACATGAGGGGGGTTGGTTAGGCCACATTCCCCGGGTGTAAATGATGCCATCCAACAGAAAAAGAGGAAAAAAAGCGTGGCTAGGACTTCCGTGAACGACTAAGCATTTGAAAGCTTATCTGGGCACAGACGTCACGGGCGAAGGCTAGAGGGAAGGAACCGCCACTCACCTAATAAAAGCGTGGCCGCACCTGTAACAGTTACTGAGGTCACGCAGTAAAAGAAAGGGCGCCGAGGACCGACGGTGCAGGTGCAGGGCTCTGGGCCCTCGCTCGCTCTCGGCGACGTGATAAGGAGCGTACTTGGAGCTCGTTAACCTCGTGACCGGGCTGTGGACTACAGGCAGATAGAACGGGCGGCCTGACCCTCCCACAGGCAAATCCCAGGCAGGCCCTGGATCCAGGGGTCCGGAGGTCCAGCTCCAAGGCACCCTCCCCCCAGCCGGCCCCCTGCCCTCCCCTCCCCCACGCCCTCCCTCTGCTCCTTTCCAACCTTTCCAAGGGGTAGGTTCTAAAGTGCCAGGGAGGACGGCCCGGTGCACACTGTGCTTCCCCACCCCCACCATCAGGCTCCCAGGCTCCCAGGCCACGTCGTCCTTGCCGTGAGCTTAAATTCAAGGGTAACAGAGCGCGGCCGGGGCTCCTGATAAGGGGCTTCTGCACGGCTGCCGGGAAGGAGTGCCCTGGGGCCGGGCCTGCGGCAGGGAGAGCAGCGGGGCGTGGGGCAGGCTCATGGGGCACTTGTGGCCCACCTTGCTGCCCGGAAGGACGCGTCCCTGGAGAGCCAGCCCCTCAGGGTGCGGGCCAGCTCTGCTAGGGGCGGTGCCCCTTTCCCAGCCTTCTGCCCGGGAAGGAGGGGTCTTCAGGGCTGACAGAACAGCCCAGGGAAGTGACTGCAGGGACCGGGGGAGGGGCCTGAGGCCTGTTAGGATGGGCCTGCCGGCTCGGTCCCCTGGCCGCAGGGAGGTCCCCGGGCTGGGGCTGGGCCCGGCCGCCCTCACGGTTAGGGTCTTGGCCTCGCAGGGCCAGAAGGCTCGCGGAGGAGCAGGGCAGACAGGCCCAGGCCCAGAGGCATCCTCAACACCATCACCCGAGGGATGTGAGCGTCCAGGAGGGAGAGGCTGGGCAGCCTTGACAGGAGGGCCGAGCCCAGGGAGCGGGGCCCAGGCGGAGGTGGGAGGGGGCCGGCGCCGGAGGCTGGGTGAGAGCCGGCAAGGAGGGGCCAGGGTTTCCTCCAGGCCTCTCCCCGGAAAGAGACCCCTCTGAAGGCCCCTGAGAAAGAGCCTCAACCTCAGTCCCGGGCCCCCTGAGGCGCGTGCCATTCAGAAGCCCCAGTTTCTTCCAGACTGACTGTAAAAGCCCCAGTTTCTTCCAGACTGGCCCAGGAGAGCCAGCTGCCGCCACACGGGGCCAACGGGAGTGTCTGCTTAGACGGGGACGCGGAAGCCCGGTGGGTCCCCGCTGCCCTGTGTCCAGGCTCCCAGACCCCCCCTCCTCCCCGGAACGAGGTTGCGTCCTCCCCCACCTCGCCACCTGACACCAACAGGCTCCGGCCGCTGCTGCTGAAGGGGCGTCTGGCTCAGGGATGGGCCTGTCTCTGGCCGCGGCCCAGTTCTGGAGGTGCTCAGCGCGCCCTCCTGAACGCCAGGCAGGCCGCCGCCATGCCCCCACGGGGGGCAATGAGGTCACCGTCTCTGACCCTTGTCCTTCCGCCCTGCCTGAGGGCGTGCTCGGTCTGTCTGAGCTCCAGGAGGACAGTTCTGCCGAGGGGGCTGGGCCGCAGCGCCGTGGCCGCAGCCGGCCGCAGAGGCACCATGTGGAGGTGCGGTCTGCACACCGGCCGGCAGCCTGTGCCCGCACGGCCATACCCCCTCAGCCACCGTGCCCCCTGCTCCCTGGGATCCCTGGGATTGTCTCCAGATGAACCACCCCCACCCAAATCCTGGCCTCAGGTCCGCCTTTCGGGGACCCCAAACCGAGAGCCCTTGACTTTGCCCCCAGCAAAGGGGCCCGACGCCCAGGCCACTCCGTTTCCTCCCAGGGCCAGTGGGTTCGGGTTCGGAGCCAGGGATGGGGGAGCAGACGTCGCTAGGCGTGTGTTGGCTCAGCCACAGTAAAGAAACGCCTCCGAGAAAGGGAGAGGGAGGCGGGTCCCTCAGCCCCAGCCTTGGCCTCCGGTTCGGCCACACCGTAGGGAAGGCTTCCGGCCCCTGTGAGGTGGCCCTCCGTGGGCTCCTTCCCCCTCTCGGCGCGGAGCCCAAGAATCTCCACCTTATTTAGATTCGGTTGGAAATAACTTCAGCTGCAGCCCTCGGCTGATTTAATCAGGAGAGAAGTGTGGAATTTCTTAGAACGCTGCTGGTGATGATGTTACCCACCTGCCCTTGAAAAGGGCTCTTAGCCACAGCTGCGACCTTGTGGGAACTCAGTGTGGGCCGTCCCCACCTGAGCCTCCGCAGGGAGGCGGGGAGCTGGGAACCCTGGGAAAATCCCAGCAGCATGCCTGCCCCTTCCCTGCTGTGACCGTCCGGGAGCTTCCTGGGGAATCCACCTTCAGGGAACCCGACATTTTCAAATCCAAATCTATGTTTATTTATTTACTTTGAGAGAGAGAGAGAGACAGAGAGAGAACACGAGTAGGGGAGGAGGAGAGGGGGAAGGAGAGAATCCCCAGCAGGCTCCGTGTTATCAGGGCAGAGCCCGACATGGGGCTCGAACTCACAAACCATGAGGTCATGCATGGCCTGAGCCGACTGAGCCACCCAGGCTCCCCTCAAATACAAATTTAAATGAAATGCAAGTTACTGAGGATTTATTTTCTTTGCATAATGCTTCCCAAAAGGATTCCCTTAAACATGACCTGACCATTGAATACTCTTTAAAAAAAAATTTTTTTTTAATGTTCATTCAGTTTTGAGAGAGAGAGAGAGAGAGAGAGAGCATGAGTGCAGGAGGGACAGAGAGAGAGGGAGACACAGAATCCCAAGCAGGCTCCAGGCTCCCAGCTGTCAGCACAGAGCCCGACATGGGGCTGGAACCCACGAACCGTGAGATCATGACCCAAGCTGAAGTCAGACGCTTAACCGACTGAGTCACCCAGACGCCCCTTGAATTCTCTTTTAAATGCAGCTATCCTGGACACAAGTCACTGCAGATCAGGCATCCAGCAACATGCTAGGTGCCCGTGGAGACGAAGGGGGCTGGGATGGTCCCAGACTGGCACGTGTTGCATTGAAGGCCAAAGCATGGGGCTCTAGGCAGTGACGGGCACATTGGACACTCTGAGGACAAATAACAAGGCGCAGAGGGACCGTTGCTTCTAGATGCTTCCTTGTTGTGGACAATCTGCCGAGGCCAGGGCAACACAGCACTGTCAGCACAGAGCAGGGCTCCCCGAAGTAATCACGTGGACGTCGGGAGGGGTGTGCGTCAGGCCCGTGGTAGGTGGGGAGCTGCGGCAGAGCTGAGCCGGGAGCACAGTGGGGAGGACTCTGCCTCACCAAGGCCACCAGCCTCCCCGGCCTGGCCCCATAGTGACGCCCCTCGAAGGAAGGTCAAAGGGCGATTTCCTGCCCCCCGGCGCGCAGTGGGACCGGAGCCCCTCGTTGTGGGGGTGACGTGCCAGCCTGCCGCACCCCACTGGAGTGCTGGGGGGGATCACCTCCCAGGAGCGAAATTCTCTGTAATCCGTGCCACGCGGATGCATCCGTGTCTCGGCGGCCGAAACACAGCACAGCCGACCCGGCGGCTGCGACGGCACCTGCTTTCCCAGTTCCCTGGGGCCGGAGACTGGGATCCAGCTCCTCCCGAGGCCTCTCCCCTGGGCGCGTGGACACCGTCTGCCCCGTGTCCTCCTGCGGTCTCCCCTCTCAGAGGACACAGTCATACGGGGCCAGGCCCACCCCAACAGTCATATTTTAGCCTCATCACTGCTGGAAAGACCCCATCTCCGAATGCAGTCCTGCTCTGAGGTGCCAGGGGCCTGGGCTTCCACACACGCATCCGGGAGGGACACGTGGCCTGTGATGACAGCCTGAGCGGTGGGGACTTCTGTAGGACAGTGGCTGGGAACTTGCTCTCGTGCCTACTGGACGACTGTGTTGTGTCTTGTTTGAAGTGAAGGGGAAGAAAATCAACATCTCTGCTCGGAGTCGGGGGCCTCGGGGAGCATGGGAAGAAGACAGTGGACAAACGGGGACTTCTCAGCCCCTCTGCTGTGTCGCCAACCCCCCCCCCCACCCGCCCCAGGGCCCATGGCTGCTGAGGGGAGGAGGGGCAGACCCCTGGGGCTGGGGCTGGATCCCCCGCAGGAGCACGCAGCCCGCACCCCAGGCCCGGCCCAGCCCAGCCCAGCCGCAAGGCCGTGCTCCCGCTTTCTTAGAAAGGCCTGCTGTGACAGCCGCGTCCCCCGGTGCAAATACCCCGCCAGGCCGGTCTGCGGCCCGAGTGGAGCCGATCCTGCTCCTTGTCTCCACATTCAGTGAAGAATAAATTGAGCCGCAGCCCCTACACACAGCAGCCCTGCTTGGGGGTCCCTGCCAGACCCTTGTGGAAGGGGGAGCTCCTTTGGTGCCCCTGAGTGTGTTTGGGCCAGGCAGGGAGTCCCCAGCCTCCCGGGAAGGCCCCCACCAGCCGCCGCCTTGCCAGCCGCCGCCTTGCCAGCCGCCGTGAGGCCAGCGGTGACCAGGCCGTGGCTGGAGCCAGGCGGAGGGGAGGACGGAGCCCCGGCTGTCCCGTGCTCCCCAGCCCCGCGGCGGGTCCTGGAGGACTGACAGCTCCCAGCTACCCCCTGAGCCATCCCTGCTCACCTCCTCCACACACAGCGGTGAGGAAGCCCCCCAAGCCCCACCTTGCAGGGATGCAGAGCAAGGGCATGGGGGCAGGGGGTGTGCTGCATTTCCAGAAAGTTCTTTCCAAGTGCAGAGTGATCTGGAAACCCTGGGGATTCGCTCTGATTGTATCAGGTTTCTCATTGATTACCAACGAGTCAGGGGCTGATGTCAGCAAGGCCCTCAGCTCCAGGGGAAGGAATTCAGTTGACCACTTCTGCCTGTGCTGTTTCCTCCCACCAAACCCCAAAAAATGACCTAGGCAAAAATCAGGCCTGGGTTTGGCACAAAATGTCCTTTTCAACATAGCCCTCCTGTAGCTCGACTGCAGAAGCCCAAGGCCTCCGGGCCTGGACCCCACCAAAATCAGCAGGCGTGGCATTGGGGAGCAGCCCAGGGGTGCCCCAGGGTGGTCCAACGTGTCCTAGAGTAGCCCAATGTGGCCAGGGTGGCCCAGCATGGTCTGGAGTAGCCTAGTGTGACCCAGGGTGGCCTGGCGTGGCCCAGGGTGGCCCAGGATGCCCCAGTGTGGCTAGGGTGAGGCTAGGGAGGCCCAGCATGGTCTGGAGTAGCCTAGTGTGACCCAGGGTGGCCTGGCGTGGCCCAGGGTGGCCCAGGATGCCCCAGTGTGGCCAGGGTGGCCCAATGTGTCCTAGAGTAACCCAATGTGACCAGGGTGGCCCAGCGTGGTCTGGAGTAGCCTAGTGTGACTTAGGGTGGCCTGGCGTGGCCCAGGGTGGCCCAGGATGCCCCAGTGTGGCTAGGGTGAGGCTAGGGAGGCCCAGCATGGTCTGGAGTAGCCTAGTGTGACCAGGGTGGCCTGGCGTGGCCCAGGGTGGCCCAGGATGCCCCAGTGTGGCCAGGGTGGCCCAATGTGTCCTAGAGTAACCCAATGTGTCTAGGGTGGCCCAGCGTGGTCTGGAGTAGCCCAGTGTGAGCCAGGGTGGCCCAGGATGCCCCAGTGTGGCTAGGGTGGCTCTGAGTGGCCTAGAGGAGTCCACTGTGGCCCAGGGAGGCCCGAGGTGGCCCCAGGTGGCCTTGGCTCAGAGGCTGGCCCTCCTGCAGGCTGGGGCTGCCCTCCCTCCCTCCATGTGGGGCAGTCTCAGGCTCTGCTTTGGCCTTGGACCAGAGAGGGCCCCGTGAGCCCCGCAGCCTCGGCTCCCCGCCCTCCCCACTCGTGAGGCGTGTGGACTGAGGGAGACCCGTGGGTGGGTGTTTGTCCACACCCGCCGTCCAGCTCTACACCAGACACTTCACAGCATCGTCCCCTCGTTCACCCGCCAAGAGCCCTCACTGCCCATGTCCACTTTACATGGGAGGAAACGGAGTTTCAGGGGCCCGGGACTCTGTAGGCCGCCGGTGGGAAGGTGAAGCCAGGGTTCACACAGAGCAGAGGAGGGGCAGAGAGAGGGGGAGAGAGGGCGAATCCCAAGCAGGCTCCGTGCTGTCAGCCCAGAGCCTGATGCAGGGCTTGAGATCACGACCTGAGTCGAAATCAAGAGTCAGACGCTTAACCGTCTGAGCCACCCAGGTGCCCACAAAGCTAGATTTTAAACTACTGCGTGCACAGAGAGCAGTCAGGCCTGGCCTGGAAATTTCCCACCTTGGAATAGCGTTGTGTGTTGACCAGCGTGCTCCGGGGTGTAATCGCTCGGGTCCCCTTGGCCCTGATGGACACCGAGGTGTGAGCTCCAGGCCCCGGAGGCCTCTGCAGTGGGGGAGCGTTGCCTCCATGGCACCTGGTGGGAGCTGTGCCCTTGCCGGTGCCCCACCCCTGGGCCCTACTGCCCACGTCCCTTTCTCATCCTGGACAGGGTCAGCCACCGCGAGGGTCCACAAAGGGGAGTGGGCCACGGGGCAGGGCTGTTTCGTACGTACCCCTGGGGTCTGCCCACACCCTGGAGCCACTATCTGAGCACCCCTGGGTCCCCACGAAGGGAACCCCTGCCCCAAGATGGACCCCAGGACCAGTGAGATGGGCAGCATCGTCTGGGCCAGCCTGGCCCCCTTCGTGCTCGCTGCTGGAGCTTCAGTCTGGCTTGGGGCCCTTGTATTTCTCATTTCCATCCTCTGTCCAACGTGGCATCACCCCTCTGCTTCTGTTCCAGCACATTCTGGTAGAGCGGCTGCCAGAACCACACAGCCAATGCTTCCGCGGCCCAGGATCCCATAACAATCCCTCACATTCCCCTCCTCCATGCCGACCAAGCAGGCCGGCTGCCCCCCCAGAGGCGTCCTCACCTGCCATCCTGTCCTGCCTCCTCCACCCCCGCTGCCGGCCATGACTCAGCATCCCTGATCCGCAAAGCTCTGTCCTCCAGAGAGTGGCGAGCGGCTGGGCTCTCTGCCGGTGCTGGAAGCCAGCCCCTGCGTCTTCACATTCCCCGTCACTCAGACTGTCCCTGCCCTCCCGAGTGCAAGATGCCCCAGGAACCCCCGGGGTCTGAGAAGTCAGCCCCAACCCGCCCCCTCCCCACCACATTGCCCACTTGACTCTCAGGGACCATTTCCCAGAATGTGCCAGAACAGGAAGGCAGCAGTGACAGAGAGAAGGGACAGGAGACCCAAGCGTCTGCTCACCCAAGCGAGGCCGCTCCAGGGGGAGACGTGCACCCACAGCCCGGGTCTCGCCAGGGGCAGGACAAGCATGGGACTCTCTCTTCCAGAAGCACAGGCCGGGAGGTGCCCGGCCCTGAGGCTGTTCCACAATCCTCAAGAGCAAAGAGCGGAGCGCTCAGGCAGGAGGGGTCGAGACTCTGAGCTGGCGTCGTGATCGGTCACGAAGCTGGCACGGCAGACTCCTGACCCCAGCGCAGACGAGGTCACCCCCCTCCGGCCCAGGGGATGGTCGATGTTGGAGCAAACGGACATCCGAAGCGGCGGTGCTGGAAGCCGGCCCGCGCAAACCAGACTTCGCCCCGTTGGTGTCTCCTGGGACTTCCCGGCAGGACACAACTTGCCGGGCTCTGCAGAAAGGCGAGGGGTGGCTCGGGGATCAGCAGATAAGACCTTAAAATGGTGGCAGCTCCCTTTCTGGTCTGAGTCCCCAGCACCCGAACCCGGAGCCCCAGGAGTGTCAGGAAATAGGTGACCCCAGGGGGAAGCCGCACACCAGCCTCTCGGAGCCTCTCCACCTGCTGCCGGGCTCTTGCTCTGGGGAGGGGTGATCCTGCAGGAGACAGGGAGCACCTGTGCCCTTCTGAGCAGAGGTGCCCACCCCCCCTCCCCAACCCTACCCCCACGCCCCCGCAGACCCCAACCCCTGTGGCTGTGGGGGCCTCTGGGCCGACAGGCTGGTCACGTGGGGCCGACGGTTCTGGGTTTGGCTGTCGACTCGGGCTCCCGCGGGTGGCAACGCTGGGAGCCGTGCAGCCACAGACCCCTCACCCTGGCCAGGCCACCCAGGCCCCACCCGGCACACTGCCCCTCCACTGCCCCAGCTTCCTCCTGTCCCCCCGCAGCCTCTATTGAGGTATCGTTCACCACACACTTACTTACCGTGTGTATAAAACGTAGTGCACCTTGTGTCAGATAGAGTGTTCTGGGGCGCCTGGGGGGCGCGGTCAGCTAAGCGTCCGATTGGCTCAGGTCATGACCTTGCAGTTTGCGAGTTCGAATCCCGCGACAGGCACTGTGCTGACAGTTCAGAGCCTGGAGCCGGCTTCCTAGTCTGTGTCTCCCCCTCTTTCTCTGCCCCTCTCCCGCTCGCTCTCTGTCTGTCTCTCTCTCAAAAATAAATAAAGATTAAAAAAAATTTTTTTTTAAAGAATGTTTCATTTTGCTTGACTCTGAGCTGATAATGCTGTTTGAGGCCTGGCGCTTTTCTCATTGAGTTCTTGGATCACATACGACGGTAGGTTGAGCAATGTCCCCATCCCCTGCCTAGACTCATGTCAACTCAGAATGGGACCCTATTTGGAAATAGGGTCTTTGTAGATGTAATCAAGTTAAGTCTTGGTCACGGTGGAGCAGGGTGGGCCCCGATCTGATGACCGGGGTCCTTCTAAGAAGAGGGAAATTCCAACATGGCGGTGAGGCCACATGAACAAGCCAAGGAGCCCCCGGAGCCCCCAGAGGCTGGAGAGGGCAGGAAGGTGCTCCCCTAGAGCCTTGGGAGGGAGCTCACGGAGTGAACATTCCTGGTGCCAAGGGAGAGAAGTTTCGGTTTACGTGACGTCAAGAGTTGACGACGGAGGTGACGGAGGTCAGAGGTCAGAGGAGAGGTTACCCTGGGAGAGTGACTGGGAAGGGACACGGGGCACGAGGGGCTCTCAGAGGTGCTGGGGGCTCCATGTGGATCCCATTACAGAGGTGGGGTCTCACGGGCATAGACGGGTGAATGTGTAACCAGCAGGACACAGGACGTGCGCCTTTCACGGTGCCTGAGTTACACGCTCAGCTTCAAACACGTTCTTACAAGTCATTCTGGGAGTGTGCTCCTTTTCCAGAAGCCAAAACTTCCTGGAAGACGCTGATGTGAAGCTGTTAAGCAGACTGTCCAGGGCCTGCCAGGGAGGCCCAGGGTCCCCCAGGGGTGGAGGGAGGCCCAGCCACCCAGGTAGCTGTAGCGGGAGGCCGGTGGGGGACCGTGGCCCGGCACCTCCTTCCCTGGCCTCCCTCGCGGGCTGCAGCCCAGCAGGGCTGAGCTGGGCTGCGTGTGTGGCTGTACAGGTGGTGTTGGTGGCTCTGGGCTCCAGGAACCTGATGCACCTGCAGCCCCCGGGGGACAGCGACCGTGCTGCCAGATTGGCCAAGGATGTGGACTCAGGTGACCCTTCTGCCTGGGAAGGAGAACGAGACAGGCCACGTGAGCTAGGTGACAGAAGCCACGGGGTGCTCGAGGGGTGATGGGAGGGACAGGGCCACGTGGGAAGCCTCCACACCCACGGACGTGCCCTCTCCCAGTCGTGAGCCCGGTCCAGCCAGAAGCCCTGCTGTGTCCTCACCAAATGGGAACCCAGCACGGATCCTGGGCTCTTGGACTCAGTTTACCCTCCTGTGAAATTGGGGAAGCCGTGAGCCCCGCCTCTGAGTTGTAATGACAATGAAGCTATGCATGTGGCAAGCACTTGCGTGGTGCCCGGAGGTCACCGCCGCACCTACTTTATAAAGAGGTGAGGAGCGATGCCTTCCTGACACCGGCTCACCCGCCACCAGGCGAGCCAGCAAAGCCTGGCATTTAGCAGAACCATGTGGGTTTTTCTGCTAACAGCCCAGACCAAGCCGCAAGCCCTCACTGTCTGCGTGCTGATAACAGGGTCCCCACGAGCTGGGACCCTCGCTGCTGTGTGTAGGTCAGCTTCCGCCGGAGGAAGGCGGCTGCCCGGGGCTTATCTGCCACACGGGTCTGGATGCCTTTCTAATTCTGGGCTTTCCAGGCAGCCTGGGGCTCCTTAAATGGCCAAACAAGGCCCGATCATGGCTCTGCTCTGTGTTCAATCATCTGCCACATTCTGCTGTGCCCCAGGAGATGTCTCCAGGTGGGAAGGGTCCCTCCGGCCAGACCCGCGGGCGGCCCACACCGTCCCACACAAGCGGCCCCGGAAGGAAGGAAGCTGCCTCCTCTGAGCACTGAGAGCCTGGGCACCCGGCTGCACTTGGCTCCGAGCACACCCCTGCACCCGGGGCCAGACCGAACAGCCGGCTTTAGCAATCCACACCCGAAGAGCTCCCCCTTCCTCTTAAAAAGTCACCACCACTCCCCGCTAAAGAAAACACACTTCTGAAATCAAGGAAGAGTCTAATTGGAAAGAGGTGATTAATCTCAAGGGTTCCAGGCAGCGCAGAGGCAGGTGCGGCCAGTCTGGGAGGGGGGGGGTCCCAAGCAGCCCCCCCCTCCTGGGAAGCAGCCGTGAGCCACAGCAGGGAAGGCCCATGGGGCCGTGGGGCCAGGGGACAGCAGTGAAGACGGTGACTGTGCGCCCGAGACTGCTCTGTCTTCGGTCCTGGTCTCGGGGTCCACAGCCCCCTTCTCTCTCAAGTGCCCGGTTGGGGTGGCGAGTCACCGAACCCCTCCGGGGATGTCACCCTCCGCGCGTTGCAGGGGCAGACAGACCGCCTTCACGTCTCCTGGGGGAGCAGCGGTGACGCGGGACGAGCTCCCAGTCCCGGCTGGCCGTCAGGAGGTCCCATCCCAGCAGGGAGGTCCCCGAGCTACAGGGGGCCTATGCTTGGCCAGGATGCCCCCGGGTGCCCAGGGGCTTAAGGGAAATGGAGAGTAGGCCCTCTTCTAGGAGCCAGGGGGACTCAGTCCTGACGAAGGGGTCAAAGTGCCCTCGTCCACGTCACCCAGGGCCGGTTTCAGGTTCCCCTCCGTGAGAGCTCCGGTGCACGGCCTCCAGATGGCCGTTTGAGGGGTCACGTCCCTGGGGCCGGGCCCACACTCTGGCGTCCCCGGGGGCAGGGCTGGATGGGCCCCACTCGGCGAGCGGTCTGCACCACTGGTCTCCCACGCGGTCAAGGCTGATAGGGCGTCATCACGGCAGCAAGATCCTGGCTCTGAAGAAAGGCCCCCCTCGACACTGCCCACACGGGCGGGCAAGACTGCTTGCAGGAGCCCCCCGAGGCCCTCGGGCCGGAGGGCTGGTGCCCCGCCTACCTGTTTTCGCCGCTCATCCTCGGCACCCCTCCATCGCTTTCGTGGCCCCTGACTCCCACTGAGGGACACATGTGCCCCCGTGGCTGACCCCACCTCTGCCCTGCAAGGGGTGCAGAGGTATCTGGAGTCACATCGAGATGGGAGGACACATCCCTGTGAGTGCTGGGGGTGCTGAGTGTGGCCCCTGTCTGTCCATCCGTCTGTCTGGAGTGGTGCCCTCCAGCCTCTCTCGTCTCGTCGGGCCCCTGCCTCCGCAGGATGAAGGGCCAGAAGAGCCAGCGGTCCCCGCCCCGACCCCTCCTCTCTGGCTCAATGGTGTTCCCTGCGCCCACCCCCTCCCTCCTCTGCCGTCTGCCCTGGGGTCTGGGGCGTCCGCTTAGACCACGCTCAGGACTCCGTGCTTTCCCTGCTCGCTCACCAGCGCTGCAACGCTGGGGCCGGGGGGTGGGGAGGAAGATCAGCTGCCGCAGGTGCCCTGGGGCCTCGCTCTACCCTTCCCAGAAAGCCCTGGGAATGCAGTTGTGTAAGGCCCGACACACGCCAAGCCAACTCTCCCGAGTTCCACTCTCCTTTCTGAAGAAAGCCTTCTGTCCAAGCCCCAGGAAGGCGGTGCAGCGAGCTCCAGGCAGGGAGCCTCCCCGAAACAGGGCCCAGTCCCTGTCTGCTGAGTCTGCCCCTAACCCGAACCCCCGGCCAGGGAAGCCCGCCGGGTCTTGACCCCCTTCTTTCTGGAAGCATCTTCCCAGTGAGGGGGAGGGACAAAGCCACGTCAGCCATCAAGGCATTAAAAAGGAAGAGGCCCGGCTTTGGAGGGACGGATGTCCTTGCAGCTTTCTTCCCTCCATCCAGAACGTTCCAGAAGACCAGGGTCAGTCGTCAGGGCTTGAGCATGCCTCCCACGTGCCAAGTGCTGTGCTAGAGGTGGGGGGTGTCCCGGAGAACCCAGGCACCCCGTGTCTTCCAGGAGCCTTTAGCCCAGAGGAGGACCCACCTGGGCCTCGGTTGTAACCGTTGGCGCCCAAACTGAGTGGCTGCACCACGGCTCTCTCCCCACAGGCCTCCCCTACGCTCCCGCCTCGCCTCCCTGCCCCTCCTGCCCAGCCCAGCACCTGCATGCGGGCTCCCTCCAGGGGAGGCTGGAAGGAAAGGGGGTCCCAGGGGCTGGAGGCCGGAGGAGGGGACAGCAGGAGCCAGAGATGACAGATCAGCTGTTATTTTGTCCCCTGCCCGCGACACATTCTGTTCTCAGGCACATCCTTACATAGGAACATGCACGTCCTGGGAGCGTGGTGAACACTGTCCCAGGGCCCTGAACACAAGTCACACAAGGCAGAACTAAGAACCCTGGACAAGCACACACACCAGGCACACATTCCAAGTCACCTCCCATCACGAAGGGTCCCAGGAATTCGCCTGTCCTGGCCCACCTCTCGGGACACGTGTCCCCTCCCCGCGATCCCGTCCCTCCTGCGCAACATCCTGAATTGCGTGGAGAGAGCATGGGGCAAGGGTCGCTGGCCCTTTCCTGTGATTGAGGCCTAGAGACTGGCCGCTGGGAGCCCTGGCCACCAAGGGACACGCTGGCCACCGCCAGCCTGCTTCGGGGGAGGGGGCCTGAGAGGAGCACCATCCCAGGCACCGAGGTGGAGGGAGACCCCGCCCTTGCAACATGGCTCCGTTCCACATCCCTGCTGGCCTAGGCCACGCGTGTCCCCCTGGTGTTAGAGTCCCAGGGAGGCCGTGCCCTCTCAGCAGGCAGCCAAGAGGCCCCACCCACAAGGAGCCCTGAGCGGGACCACGGCGGGGGTCACAGAGACCCCCAGCGCCCGGTGACCTGCCTGCTGATTACTCCCCGTGGGGGCACAGAGGTGACACAGACCCGAGTGCGACAGCTCAACAGAGCGGAGATGAGGGCATTTCCCGATGACCTTCTCCTCCACGAGCTCATCAGCCACGATCTCCCCGTCAGGGCCTCCCGAGTAGAGACGTGGGGCGCGTGGGAGCAGCTCAGGGCACGTTTCTCCGCGTGACGCTGCCAGATGCGGGTGCCCGCAGAGACGCTGGGGTCTGGACGCAGGGCGGCCAGGACGCCCTGTCGGGGCCGTGGCATTTCTCCACAGGGGAGGTTGGGGGGCCCCGCGTGAGGGTCCTGGGGCCGCCCTGATGAAGCACCACAGATGGGGCGGCGTCAGCCGCAGAAACGCATCCTCTCCCAGTTCTGGGGCCAGACGCCCGACACCCAGGGTCAGCAGGGTGGCTCCAGGCCCTCCCTGCTCCTGGCGATCGATGGCCGTCTTGGTGCTCCTCGGCTTGGGGGAGCCCAGCTCCGCTCTGAGTGGAAGGGGACTGGGTGCTCCACGCCTGCCAGCCAGGACCCTACCCGCCCCCCCCCACGCAGTGCTGGTCTCGGTGACCGTGGCCTCGGCTGGGGGGGTGGGGAGCTCGGCCCTGTTTGAGCCCCGGCCACGCAGCGGGCCTGCCCCCCGACATTCCCTGCTCCCTAAAACCCTGTCCCGGTGACGCAGGCAGTCCACGGCGACGGAGCGGGGCCCGCGAGGACCTTCCCGGACAAGGGCGCCCACCGCCAGCCTCTGCCTTCTCAGTGCGTCTTGAATGGAAAATCTTCAGAGGTCCTTTCTCAAGATTAAAAATAAAGCAGAAGCTTTTGAGGGGTATTGTATAGTCATGAGATTTTTTAACCTGAAACAACGAATAAACTGAATTTGTTTCTTTTTCATTCTAAAAGGCGCACTCTCCCGCGAGGCCCTGAGCGTTCAGGGTGGTGGTTGGGGGCAGGGGGATGGTGGGAACCAGGACTCTCGGGACACTCAGGACAGAGGGGTCTGCAGGCTTCAAGGCCCCGGGCAGCAGTGCGGCGAGGGGAGGCTGGGGAGGGGTGCAGCCTCTCCGTGGCGGGTCAGGAGGCCTTGGGCTACCCTGGGCAGCAGCCCTTCCCCTGGCACGGCTCACACCCTCCCCTCTGTTTGTGGGGTTGCTCTTTCCTTGGGTTGAAGAAGGCAGTCGTGGGCCCACTTCGCAGATGGAGACACCGAGGTGCAGGCAAGGTTCGTGCTGGGCCCCAGGTCCCGTGACCAGTGAGAGGCAGAACGGGGACCCCTTCCTCCTCACCTGCCCCACGTCCCCCACAGCATCCCCCCCACCCCAGCCCCGGCTCTGCCTCTCTTCCCCTCCGTGGCCCATCCTCACACCCCCTGCCCTGGACTGACACCCACAGTGGAGGCGACTGTTTACATGCTAAGTGGTTGGAACACCTGGGCTTCCATTAAGACTCTGAACCAAAAGAGAAAAAGAAACGTTTTAAAGATCGCCGAAGTTCTGAGAAGCTGAATTGTCGGTCTGTGTTCCAGGGACACCTCCGCGTCTCCGCCTCCTCGGCCCAGGGAGCCTGGTGGCGGAGGACGGAGACGTGGGGGCTCGTGGGTCCTCCTTTCAGGGTACGGGGGGCAGCAGGGCGCATGGTGTGGGGGGACGGCGGGGTGGGGGGGACACAGGCCGGGCCCGAGGGGCGTCCAGCTGGCCTGACCGCGATGGCCCTGGGGTCCTGCTGCGCATAGCGATGGGACTGCACGAGGAGAGCCTCCTGGGTCACTTGGGAGCCTGAGTCACTCAGGGGGCCTGAAGAGGCCCAGGCCGGGGCAGCGACCGGGTACCACCCAGCCCCAGCCGCAGCAGGAGGGGCTGCGGACCAGCACACAAGCCCCTGGGACGGGGAGGGACCCTGGCGCCCTTTGTTACGAGCCCGACTGTCATTCCTGCTGCGGACCTCGTGCTTTCTGGACGGAGATAAGAGTGTCCACGAGGGAGTTTATCTTAAAAAGACCCCTCAAGGGGCGCCTGAGTGGTTCAGTTGGTTAATCGTCCGACTCTTGGTTTCAGCTCAGGTCGTGATCTCATGGTTTGTGAGTTCGAGTCCATACCCACAGCCTGGAGCCTGCTTGGGATTCTCTCTCTGCCTCTCTCTCTGCCCCTCCCCGGCCCGTGCTCATGCGCTCTCTCTCTCTCTCTCTCTCTCTCTCTCTCAAAATAAATCAATAAACTTTTTTAAAATAAAAATAAATTGGGGTGCCTGGGTGGCACACTCGGTTGAGCGTCCGACTTCAGCCAGGTCACGATCTCGCGGTCCGTGAGTTCGAGCCCCACGTCGGGCTCTGGGCTGATGGCTCAGAGCCTGGAGCCTGTTTCCGATTCTGTGTCTCCCTCTCTCTCTGCCCCTCCCCCGTTCATGCTCTGTCTCTCTCTGTCCCAAAAATAAATAAAAAACGTTGAAAAAGAAAAAGAAAAAGAAAAAGAAATTGAAAGACCCATTCTGAAAGAAGCCCTAAGTAAGTGACAGAGCTGGAGGACGGGCCAGGCGCCCAGCAGGTGCCCACGCGGCGATCATCTGCACACGGGTGTGAGGGGCCACGTCTCTGCCATGTGCCATGCATCCCCCCAAGTCAGAGCCAGGGAGGCACAAGGATACAGGCCCAGCCGCCCACTGGGAAGACTGCCGAGGCCCAGGTGCCTCATTGGTCCACTGGTCGCACCGGGGGTCACAGTCAGCAGGGAGGCCTGCCTGGAGGGGTGTCCCTGGGCCTCGGACCTCATCACAGGCCCACCACCTGCTCCCACAGCTTCCAGCATCCCAGATACACCTGGCACGTTGCTCCAGGACATTCTTTGCCCCATGAGTGACCAAGGCCACCTAGTATTCACTCTGGCCGTGTCTCCTTCCCTCAGCGCAGAGCCCACGGGCAAGCCGCTCTGTGCTTCGTCACCCCCCAACCTCCTAAGCTCCCATCGGCCCTCTTTCTGCACCTTCCGGAAAAGTGCCCCATGGGCCCCTGGGACCAGCTTCCCCGTCCCTCTGGGACGCCAGGCTGCCAATCCCCAGGGCCTCTCGCCGGCGGGAGGAGGCATCCAGCCACAGCCTCTAGTGGGCACTGTCCCTGCTGTGGGCACCAAGGACACGTCACTTGGCCCGACTCCACCCTCCGCCCCCATCGCCCAGCCCGGAGCTGCCAGATGTGAGCCTGGGGCTCAGGGGGTCATGGGGCCAGGGCTCCAGGGCACATCCATCGTGGCCTGGTCGTGCACTGAGCCGGCCTGCTCGTCCTCCCTGTGGCTGTGGACACGGAGCGTCTTCCGTGTCCCCTCCAGGCCTTAAGTAACTCGGCCTCGGTGACACAAGTGGAAAAGGCACAGTGTCGGGTGCCGGGACTCCTGGTGTCTAACTAGGAAGCCGTGCCGCTTGCTGTGGTCTCACGTTTGGGAAACCGGGCGTGAGGCTCTGGGTTCAGGAAGCACGTTGGTAGGTGTGGGCGGGAGGCTTCCCTTGGGAAAACACGAGCTCCCCGAGGGAACCCCTGGGCCGGTGGGCTGCATTTTAGGGAGAACCTCTCATCAAGAACGCACAGGCCCGCCGGGGCGGGAACCCCGGGCGCGTTAGGGGAGCCACCCTGCTCCGTAGCGTCCCTGCTCGCGGGCGGCAGGCCCGGCCCGAGGCCCAGCCCGGTGCTTCTCCGCGCAGAGGACCCCACCCACCGCACGCTCTCCAGGGGGCTCCGGTGATCCCACCTGGGGCCCAGCAGCGTCGCCCCTGCGATCTCTTGTGACCCAGGGGGTTCTGGAACCCCTTTTAGGTTTTACACCCAGGAAGTCCGCCTAGCTGTGTGAGCTCGGGCAAGTCACCCGCCTCCGTCCTCCGTAAAAACCTCAGGGCGGGAAGGATGCTCAGCCAGCTGGGAACACACGTCACCAAGTGGATGCCTGATAACGAAGCGGACGGACAGACAGTGGGGCACTGGCACAGCCGCTTCCCTCCAGAACCTGGAGTTCAGCCAGAGCAAGCGCGTAAGGCCACGGGGTGCGGGTGGGGGCGGGGACTGGGGGCACCCGACCGGGGCCCTGGATAGCCGTCGGTCCTGAGGCCCACCGCTCGGTCTGCGGGGCACAGTCCGCCTCCCCGCGTGCTGTGCAAGTGGGCGAGTGTGGCGTCCATCTGCGTGGAGCGTCAGCCCTGCACCAAGCCCCCCACGCCATCGCACGCGCCAGTCTCTCCGAGACGGGGCTGCGATCCCTCGCGGTGGCGGTAGGGAGACTGAGGCACAGGGCGTTTAACGACTCACCGCCCGAGACACGAAGTGTGAAACCGCCAAGCAGCGTTTGGACGTGGGCAGCGTGACCACCCGCGGCCCACGGGGCCCGGACGTCCAGAGCTCAGCCCCCGGCAATCCGTGGCGGCGAGGACCTTTTCTCGGAGCCGTCGTCATCCACCTGTCTTCTCCTTCGGGGGGACGTCCGTGCGTGTTTTTAATGCAATTGTTAGGGTCTCACGGTCGAGCTTCAGGGGCTCTCCCTGTGCTGGACACTAACTCGCTGTCGGGTCTGAACCGTTTCCGCCCGTTCCGTGAGCGAACGTCGCCCACTCTGCCGAGTGTGTTTGTCGCCGGGCAGCGGCATCTGCGGCTGAGGATCCTGCGACCTCGCCTGTCTGCGTTTGCCTTCGATGCCCATGCTCTGAGCGGCAGACCCAGGCCGTCAGGCTCCGTGCCCGTCCTTCCCGGGATTGTGGTTGCAGATCTTACGTCTGGGCAGCACCGAGGCCCTCCTCCTCTCCCCTGGGGCTGGGGCTGGGGGAACCCTGCCTGCAGCTCCGCGGCAGCTTGCCCCGGCCCCAAGGTGAGCCCGGGGTCCCGGAGGTGAGGTGGCGGGAGGCAGCACTCAGCCCCACACACAGCTCAGGGCGCGTGGAGAGAGACCGGCGCTCCCAAGCCAGCCACCCCGGCACGGAGCGCAGAGGCCTGGCGGCGACACACTCCAGCGGGAGCCAGGTGGCCCTGGGCTCCCGATGGCCCACCAGGCTTTCGGCAACCTCGGGGCAGAGACACGGTGACGGCCCCGCGCAGCCCTGCTCCCCCCTGCCCTGAAGGGCACGCTTGGCCAGTGCTCTGTTACCGGCTGGGGCCGCACCCAGGAGAGGGGCAAACCCCAGGGAAACCCTCCGACCGGCTCAGACCGTGACTTCATCGGCAGATCACCCCCTCCTGAGGTCCCAATGAGAGCCGAGTCTGCGTCCCCATCCACGGGATGTGGACAGGACACGCACCGCCTGTGGACGGGAGGCTCAGATGGGGAGCGAGTGGGGCACACGGGTGCTCTCCTGGGGACCCAGGCCGGCACCTCCTGACTTCGCCCCCAGGGTATGGCAACCAAATCCCCTCGATTTTCTATTTGGCTGCCCTTTGCTTTGCTGCTTAAGGCCAGGGCCTTGCAAGGGGCTGCTGGTCCTCGGGGCAACCTCCCCACCGCCTGACTTCTCTCCGGGGCTGCAAGACAAGGGAAGAGGGAGCTGCCCCGGCAGGGGGTCTTGCCACCCCAGACCCCCCCCCCACCCCCCCCCCCGCTGAAGACAGGGTGGCGGCTCCCAGAAGCAGATCCCTGCATGTGATGGCAACAGGCTGGGACCATGGGACAGGAGGCGGGCAGACCATGGTTCTGGCTGTGGCCCCAGGGACAGTGCCCTTCGGCTCACAGTTTCTTTGCACTGGAAGCGTGTCACCCCTCGGGAGCACGGCACAGTGTTCCGTCTGCCCGGGTGTCCCGGGGCCACCTCGATTGATGGGGGACAGAACCGATGGCCAAATGCAGCCGGGGGTGTGCTCGGCAGGCAGCAACTTCTCCTGCTTTCCTGACTCTGTTTCCGGGATCATCTCCCTGATAAACCACATGCGCTCTGAATCCTTGTCCCAAGATGGAAGTTTCTGGGGCCTCAGAGATTTAGCAGTTGCTTACAGGCCCAGCTGTCCCTCAGTCTGAAGTCACCCAGGGGTCCAGGGAGCCTCCCCACATGGCTGTGACCATAGTGACAGCATGAGCTCCCAGCTCTGCTGCGAGACCCTGCCTACTGTGTCCCTAGAATGAAGGCCAAGGTCCCATCAGGTAGCTTCCACGAGGCAGCTCTGCCAGGCCCATGGGTTGTTTGTTTTTTCTTTTTTAGTGTTTATTTTTATTTTGAGAGAGGAACAGAGCACAGGTGGGGGAAGGGCAGGGAGAGAGGGAGACACAGAACCGGAAGCAGGCTCCAGGCTCCGAGCGGTCAGCACGGAGCCCAGCGCGAGGCTGGAACTCACGAGATCGTGACCTGAGCCGAAGTCAGACGCTCAGCCAACTGAGCCCCCCAGGCGCCCTCAGGATCATGATCTCTTGGTACAGAGAGTCTGTGCTCCACGCATTACACAAAGTCAACCCGTGCCGCCAACCTGGTGGCCAGCAATCACACGCTTCACCAGCGACGTGGAATCTCTCCTCCCAGTGACCCCCTGCCCTTGCCCAGAGAGCTGCCCTGGGCAGTCCATGAAGCTCCGTGCTCCAGCAACAGATGCCCAGCAGCCACCCCCCACCCGCCGGGTGACTCTGGATAGTTTGCGCTTTGCTGGTCCAGCGAGTCCACAGCAAACCACCCTGCATGCCCCTCCCCTCGACTGGGGTCAGTGGGTCCCCCAAACATTTCACTAACGCCACCGCCATCCCCAACAGCAGCTACACCGACCCAGTGCGTCTACATCACCACTGTCAATGCCACCGTCACAACCCTCAGCTCTGGTGGGGAAAGCCTGGCACACAGAAATGCCCAGCATTCGTTTGCTCATCGACACCCGGGGTCTCCCTTTGCTCTGAAAGTCCTCATGGCCAACCGCCAGCCCCACCGCAGAGCCTCGCTGCGTCTCAAGGGCTGTGCTGCCAGCTGGGCGCCCCGCCCAGCCCCGGAGCGGTGGGGACCTCTGGGGACCAAGGGTCCCGCCACGCCCCGGCAAGGAAGAGGGTGACCCAGATGGCCCCCTCCCGCTGCCTCGCCCGTTGGAAAGGCTTCAGGAAGGGGCACACCACAGCCTCTGCTCTGGGGTCGCTCCCTCCAGCCCTCTCATCATTTTGTCTCTCAGGCCAGCAGTCACCGAGATGCCGCGGCTCATCCTCCAGTGCCCAGGGGCCACCGCCCAGCCGCCACACACATGCACACGACGGCCATGCAACACACTCACCCAAGACACACACAGCACACACGCACCTCCCGGCACGCTTGCATCATAGACACGTGCACACTTGTGCTCTGATACTTTGTGCATATGTGCATGGTGCTGTACCCTGGTAAGTTGTCCTGTTGAGACCCCAGACTATGGCCATCCCCTCTGCAGGGTCAGAAGAGACTGGCCCAGTGGCCCGTACAGAGGAGTTCTATCTGCTGCTAGGCCTGGAGAAGCTGCCGGTTCTGGAGAAGCTGCTGACCCTGGAGAAGCTGCTGTCCCTGGAGAAGCTGCAGGTCCTGGGAAGCTGCCAGTTCTGGAGAAAGTGCTGTCCCTGGAGAAGCTGCTGATCCTGGAGAAGCTGCCGGTTCTGGAGAAGGTGCTGTCCCTGGAGAAGCTGCTGATCCTGGAGAAGCTGCTGGCCCTGGAGAAGCTGGTGACCCTGGAGAAGCTGCCGGTTCTGGAGAAGCTACTGACCCTGGAGAAGCTGTAGGTCCTAGAGAAGCTGGTGACCCTGGAGAAGCTGCTGTCCCTGGAGAAGCTGCAGGTCCTGGAGAAGCTACAGGTCCTGGAGAAGCTGCCGGTTCTGGAGAAGCTGGTGACCCTGGAGAAGCTGCCGGTTCTGGAGAGGCTGCTGTCACTGGAGTAGCTGCCGGTTCTGGAGAAGCCACTGACCCTGGAGAAGCTGCTGACCCTGGAGAAGCTGCAGGTCCTGGAGAAGCTGCTGACCCTGGAGATGCTGTAGGTCCTGGAGAAGCTGGTGACCCTGGAGAAGCTGGTGACCCTGGAGAAGCTGCCGACCCTGGAGAAGCTGCTGTCCCTGGAGAAGCTGCAGGTCCTGGAGAAGCTGCCGGTTCTGGAGAAGCTGCTGACCCTGGAGATGCTGTAGGTCCTGGAGAAGCTGCCAGTTCTGGAGAAGGTGCTGTCCCTGGAGAAGCTGCTGATCCTGGAGAAGCTGCCGGTTCTGGAGAAGCTGGTGACCCTGGAGAAGCTGCCTGTTCTGGAGAGGCTGCTGTCACTGGAGTAGCTGCCGGTTCTGGAGAAGCCGCTGACCCTGGAGAAGCTGCCGACCCTGGAGAAGCTGCTGTCCCTGGAGAAGCTGCAGCTCCTGGAGAAGCTGCCGGTTCTGGAGAAGGTGCTGTCCCTGGAGAAGCTGCTGATCCTGGAGAAGCTGCTGGCCCTGGAGAAGCTGCTGACCCTGGAGAAGCTGCCGGTTCTGGAGAAGCTACTGACCCTGGAGAAGCTGTAGGTCCTGGAGAAGCTGGTGACCCTGGAGAAGCTGGTGACCCTGGAGAAGCTGCCGGTTCTGGAGAAGCTACCACCTCCCACCCTTTCCTTGGCTCTCCTAGAAGGTGGCTGGGGCTTCTCCGGCTGCAGCCCTCCTTGAATCCTACAAAGAAAATCATCCTCTACACTAGCTGCACCACCTGAGGAAAGGCAGGACCAGTTTGTACAGACTCGAGTGCAAGAGAAGAAAACTACCAAAGAAACCCAGCTGAGTCCGCACCTTTGCCTGGCCCTAGAATTTCACGCACCGCGTCCTCTAAAACGAGTCGGGTCGGCTGCGTGTGTGTGATTCCAGCTCTGTGACGTTCTGGAAAAGGCAGAGCCATGGAAACAGCAAACACGTCAGGAGCTACTGGGGGTCGGGCGGGGAGCAGGGAGGATTTTCGGGGCAGGGGCTCCTCTGAGTGATTACGGGATGGGGCACACGTGTCACTTTACACGTGTCAAAGCCCACCCCAAAGAACGAACTCTCCAAGGAATGAATCTGAATGTGGGCCATGGGCTTCAGTTAATAACAGGACATCGAGACCAGCTCGTCGGTCTTTTTTTTTTTTTTTTTTAATTTTTTTTTTAACGTTTTTATTTATCTTGGAGACAGAGAGAGACAGAGCATGAACGGGGGAGGGGCAGAGAGAGAGGGAGACACGGAATCGGAAGCAGGCTCCAGGCTCTGAGCTGTCAGCACAGAGCCCGACGCGGGGCTCGAGCTCCCAGACCGCGAGATCGTGACCGGAGCCGAAGTCGGACGCTCCGCCGACGGAGCCACCCAGGCGCCCCGCCCAGCTCGTGGGTCTTAAGGAGCACACGTAGCGCACTTCCCAAAGGGGGAGGGGCAGGGGATCCGTACTTTCCCCCAAATCCTCTGCAAAGGGACAACTGCAATGAAAGAAGTTTATTAATTTGAAAGGAGGAGGAGGAGGCTGAGGCCCGGCCACTCCGAACAAACGCAGCGTCTGCAGGCTACCGACTGCCCCGCCGAAAGCCTCCTGCACCCGCACAGACACGGCCCACCCCTGGAAGCTGGGCTCGACAGTCCGAGCCCGACGGTCCGACCAGCTGCCTGGCCACAGTCCCTGCAGGCGGGTGGGGGTCCCGGGGACTCCGGGCTGAGCCTGGGGCCGCCTGCTCATGTGCATTGGCTTCGACAAATCCCCGCATAGCTTCGCGGTGCCAGGACCCCCACGTATGGGGCACCGCACCCCGGGTTTCCTGGGGCCGGGCCCTTCTGTGACGCGGTGTCGGGGCCTCCCGGGGAGCCTCACTCCAGGCCCTTGGTGGCAGACTTGGGCCACGAGTTGTAGTCATAAGGGGAGGTGCCGTGGGCACCGACCAGCCTGCCCGCTGGAGCCCTGCGCCCGCTGTGAGCCTGGGGCCAGGGCCGAGCCCTGTTGACTGAGCCCAGCCCACGCCCAGCACCGCCGCACCCACAGCCACCCTCGGGCCGGCCGGCTCCTGACTGCACGGCGTGGGGAAGGAAACCTCCCTCTTTCTTGCGTAAGGCCCATTTTTCCGAATAAACTCCTTTTCCTAAGCAAATAATCCACATTCCTCAGCCTCTTCTCTCCAGATCATTCTTTCAGCCAGCTTTTTCTCAAGCCGGGGTCCAGGGGAGAAGGAGGCCCTGACCAAGAAATGACCCCGGTGGCCATGTCCTGGATTCACCCATGGTGGCGGGAGGCCGGGACCTCGCCCAGTGGGGAGAGAAGGTAATCCGTGGGTGTCACGGGACGTGGGCTTGGCTCCCCCCCGGGTCCCGGGGCAAGGACCCCCAGCTCACCCTCCCCCCCAGCAACTGCTGTTTCTTACGGACGCACAGGTGCAGGCCCAGCTTCCGCTGGCCCACAGCCCGAGGCCCAGGCAAGCAAAGGACTCCCCGCGGTCCTGGGGGTGGTGGCAGGCAGGCGAGAGGAGGCTGTGTGTCGCCCTGAGGTCTCTGAGGGGCCAGCCTCCGGGTGACCCGGCTCTCGTGTCCTGGTGACGGGTCAGTTGATCCGTGACCTGAGTCCACTGAGAGACGATTGAGTCACAAGCCTGTGTGATGGACGGCGGCTGGGCTCACTGGTCTCTCACAATATATGCAAATGTCCCATCATCGTGTCCTACACCTGACACTAATGTCATGCTACATGCCAGTCGCATCTCAGTAAAGAAAAGACCGGGGCGCCTACGTGGCTCAGGGGGTCAAGCGTCCGACTTCGGCTCAGGTCATGATCTCAAGGTCTGTGGGTTCGAGCCCCGCGTCAGGCTCTGTGCTGACCGCTCGGAGCCTGGACCTGCTTCGGATTCTGTGTTTCCCTCTCTCTCTCTCCCTCCCCCACTCATGCTCCGTCTCTCTGTCTCTTTCTCAAAAATAAATAAACATTAAAAAAAGAATGGGACATCACTGTCTTAGCTCTGGCTGCTATAACAAAAACACCACAGGCTGGATGCCTCAAACAATAGGTTGTATCTCTCACAGTCCTGGGGCCCGGAAGGCCAAGGTCAGGCACTGGTGGATCCCGTGTCTGCTGAGAGCCCACTTCCTGGCTCATAGCCCACCTCTCCTTGCCACGTCCTCACGTGGCAGAGAGAGAAGCAAGCTCTGTCTTGTGTCCCTTCTTATAGGGGCACTAACCCATTCACGGGGACCCCACCCGCATGGGCCAACCCCCTCCCAAAGGCCCCACCTCCAGAGACCATCACACCGGGGGAGGGATTTCAACATATGAATCTGGGGGGCGCAAACGTTCAGACCGTAGCAATCACGAAAGTTTGGTGACCACCCTTCTGGAGAGTTCACGTGGTGGAGAGGCACCTCGCTGCCACCAGGCCATGCTGCCCTGACACTGAGTTCCAAGCCCACCGGCCGCCCCGGCCACGGTGGGCAGGCAGTGGCTGAACACCCATGACGTGTGCCCGGTCTCCAGCCAGCTCTGACCCGCTGCCGGCCGCTGTCACCGCGATGGCCTTCCGCACATCGCAGTCTTCCCAGGAGCTGCTGGTGCCACCCCAGGTCTGGGCACTGCGTCCCCAACAGGACAGAAATGCCAGGGTCGTATTGTCAGTTCTGTCTTTTAGAAATTACCCAGCAACAGAGGGCTGGGGACTAAAGCCCCCTGACACCCCTCTAGACACCCCGCAGGGGAAGCCGCAGGGTGACAAAGTGGCCCCTGACAAGGGGTCCCCGGCACACCTTCCGAGCTCCAGCCACAGACAGATCTCCCACGCGGACACGCATTCCCCACGTGGCATCCCTCTGCAGCAGAGGTCACAGGGGAGGCGCCTGGCTCTCCCTCTTCTGGGAATGAAAATGCGGAAGTTTTTAAGAATGGCAGGAATCACAAATTTCACCCAAAGGGCGCACTTTCTTTGATGTCATTTCAGATCACAAATCACAAAGTCCACGCGTGATCGGTCTTTGGAAATATCCAAACACGGGCACAACGTGGAGTGGTTTGTTTAACCGGCGCGTGGCCCACTCTTCCGGGAATCGCTTGGTTCTGTGGGGCCTCGGGCACAGAACTCTGGAGGCGGCCGCGGGGGTGGGGACGAGTGTAGCCACGGCCTTCCTCCCTGGTGTCCCCCCCACCGCGGCCCGGCGCTGCATCACCATCGAGTCGTAGGGCTGGGGTTCTGCTGAGTCGTAGGGCCGGGCAAGAGCTGGGGAGCAAGTTACATAAACCAGGCAGGCAACCCCTGGCCCTGCTCGGACGCGGGACGCAGGCCGGGGCTCTGGGGTCAGCTCTACACCCAGGGGCCCTGTCCAGGCGGCGGAAGGCTCGCCCACCCGGAGTCAGGGACGCACTCCTCGCATTTCAGTCCCTGGTGGACGCTTCCTTAGCTCTGCTCCTTGGCTTGGGAACAAAACAGAAAGCCAAGTGGACATTTCAGGTGTCCGGAACATTCCGGAGCTCTGGTCCCATTGCTCAGGGCCAGGAGCACAGGCTGACCATATCCTGACCTCAGGACGGCTCCTTGAAGTTAATGTTTTTTTCTTAGCTAAACCCCTTGCATTAAAAAGATGTTTTTTTTTGAGATTTCCGATGTTTTCCCTCTTAATTCCCAAAGTATTTATTTCAGGGCCAAACTCCAGGCTGCCAGCCCTTGGGAAACCCCATTGTCTGAACCTGGACCCGAGGATCCCAAGAACAGGAAAGCAAACCCCACACACGCGTGCCGCACATGCACACCACACACGCGTGTCACACACTCGCACACTACACAGGCACACACACACACATCCCCTCAGCCTGCCCGGACACCTGCACACCCACGTCCGTGTGCCCCCCCAAGAAGCCTCTGGCTCCAGGGGCATCCACGTGTCGCCCCACGAGGCTCTGCACCCCCAACCGCCTCCCACTGCCCCACCCCACAACCCTCCCTGCGCCCTCTGAGAAAGTGGGGGCCTCCAGCCGCCCCGAGAGCCTGGTTCCCCTGCGTCCTCCCACCCCGGGGAGCCCCTCCTCACTCCCTCAAGGGGACCGGGTAGGGGCTCCCCACCCCGGCCCCTTCATTGCCACAGCAGGCCCCCCGTCCCCCCATCTTCCGTGAAAACCTCACGCTGAAATGTTTGCTTGCGGACGATGCCCCTCCCCGTGACGTCCCTCGGGGATCCTCGGACCTGCCCCACCCCCGGGGCCCTGGCACCTGCCCCTGCCGCTCTTCCAGCTCCACCCTGGCTCTCGGGAAGGCCAGCGTCCACCTGCCTCGCCCTCCCCACCCCGCCTGCTCAGCCTGCTGGCCTCACCCTGCCGCCCTCCCTGCCCGCTGGGCCCCAGACGGGGTCATCCCCAGGCACCGCCCTCCCGCAAGCCCCGCCTCCCAGGCTGGGCCCTCTGGGACCCCCGGACCGCATTCTACCGACCCTCCCGTCCCCAAGGAGACATCGTAGGGCCACCCTGGGGTGGACAGAGTCCACAAAGGCACAGAGGAGGGAGCATGAGAAAGGGCTGGAGTGTGTGTGTTTGTGGGGGAGTGTACATGTGGTGTGTGTGTTATGCGTGCATATGCATGCGTGTGCTAAGTGTGCACGTGTGTGCCGAGTGTGCGTGGGGTGTGTATGCCCGTGTGTGCTACGTGCACACGTGCTGCGGAGGACCCAGCATCTGGGGGCAGGGAAAGGAGTGAGGGGTCCCACGTGCCGGCTATCGGCCTCTCCTCTCTAGTCTGACCCGGCCCAGCCGACCGGCCTCGCTGGACCAGAGCCGCCCGAGGAGAGCAGGGGCAGGGACACCGAGCCCTTGGAGGTCCCCTTCGTTTAGCAGCTGGAAATGGCAGGAGCCCCAGTGACGCGGGGGAGGACTTGGCCCTGAAGGACACCCCAGCAGGGGTGCAGACCACTCCCCGAGGGCACGGGGCAGGGCCGGAGCCCCTCTGGCCTGTGAGGCCCCCACACAGGGGACCTGGTGGAGCGGCCGGGGGGGGGGGGGGCGCGGGGACTAGTGGTCAGCTGGTGGCCCCGCTCAGCGCCCAGCCCCGCAGAGGGACAAAAACCCGGAGAAAGACCCCAGCTGGGACGGTGGTGGCCACCTGCGGTCGAAGACCCTCCGCGGGCCTCTGCTTGATCCGCACGGCGACGCGCCTCTGGCACCGGCATCGTCGTCCCCGTGAGCCTGCTGACCCGGCTGCCCCTCCCCGGCCGCAGGCTGGCCCCCGAGCTGGCGGGGGAGGCCCCCCAGAAGGTGAGCGGCGATCGGGCCGATGCTGGCCCTGGCGGGGTGGGGAGGGGAAGGGGCCACGCACAGACCTCACCGGTGGCAGGGCGGCCCAACACAGAAGCACAGAGGGGGCTCCTGGGACGTGGGGCAGGCCCGGTCCCCTCTCTGCTCACGCCTCCTGTGCCTCTGCAAGCCCTCGTTTCTTTCCCGTCTGCCCCCTGCCCAGACTGCCGTTCCCCACAGTCACATCACCTAATGCCGCCGCCCCCCGGTACCTGGTGCCAGGGGGCCGTCGACGTAAGGGAGTCAGCGAACGGTGAGCACACTGATGAGGGTCCGTGGGGCAGGGTTCGGGGAGAGGCCGGAGGGTGGGGCCGGGTCAGCTGGACCTCGAGAGCTGGCAGGAGTCGCTGGGGCAGGCAGGCGCGGGCCTGGGGTATGGATGGGTGGGCAGGTGGCTGGACGGGGTGCCCGACGGACACGCAGGGGCACCTGGGTGGCAGGACTCTTGTGTGCACAGAGAGAAACCCAGCTTGCAGGGGATTTGAACCAAAGGCAGCTCGGGGACACGGGCACCGGGCGCTGCAGGACGGGCACGGCAGCCTGGAAGCTCCCGGCAGGCTCTCCTCCTGCCAACCCTGGACCCGGGGGACGGGAGCCCTCACCCGGACCCCTCCTGCCCCGGAGCTTCCAGCGGCACAGCGTCCTGCGCTCCCGGGGCCGCGGAGACGCGTCAGCGGGGCCCCCCTGACCCTGCACCCCGACCCCGGCCACGCCAAGTAGCACCTAACGGGGCTCCACGGCGGCCCGAACGGAAAGGGGGCCGTGCGGCGAGCGCGTGAGTTCCCTTTCTGCAGCGCAAACACGCAGACGGCACCCGTGGCCTCTGAGAGACGAGACGCGCCCTCCCACGCCTCGCGCCCCTTTTGCTCCCAGAGTGATGACGGGCGTTGTTCTTCACAGAAACGACTTCCTGGGGATTCCGAGCCGGCAGGCCCCGGCTGGCCGTGACACGGATGTATTTACTGCGCGTGGACTTGTTTATAGCCTTTGCGCGGTCCTCCCACGGCGGGGCCTCTGCGTCCCAGCGGAGACCCCCCCCCGGAGGTAACGGAGCGGCTTCGGACGTGCCCGGAAAAGCTGCCTGGGACTCCCCCTGACCCGTGTGTGTGGGACCCGGTGTGCGTGCACGTGTCTGCGTGTGCTCCTGTGTGAGTGTGTGTGCGCTCAGGTGTGCAACGTGTGCAACGGTGTGTGAGGTCGTGTGCGTGTGACCGCACGCATCCGCGTGTGGGCACGTGTGTATGCACCCCGTGGCACGTCTGTGCCCGTGTGTGAGCGTGTGTGCGCGTGTGATGGTGTGTGAGCTTGTGCATGTGTGAGTGTGTCCGGTGGGTGTGCCTGGAGCGTCTCCGCTCAACGGCAGTGGGTTGTCACACGCTCGGCCTTCTCGGGGCCCCTCCTCTCCTGAGCCCCCCATTGGCACGGACCCACCTGACCCAGGTGCACAGGCAAGTCTCAGCTCCTCTGGGATGGGCAGTCCCCCCCGCCCCCTCGGCTGTCGGGGCCAGGCAGGCTCGTGGCCTGAAGGGCAAGGAGGTCGGAAGGGCCGGGTCCCCTTGCCGCCCTGGGCGTGCGAGGCCGGAACTCCCAGGCACCACACAAAGAGGGGCCCCTGTGGCTCCAAACCCGGGCTGCGCGCTCGCGGGCACACGGGCGCTTCCCGGCACGGCCGGGCCAGCCGTCTGTCCTCCCAAGGACACCGGTCCCCCACGGGTTCCAGGATTCAAAGCAGAGAAGCCTCTTGCCATGCGTTTGCTCGTGACTTCTTTTCTTCCCCCAAGAAAGTAAAAGGAAACAGGTCTTCCGACTATTGTGCTGGCGACCGCGTCCCTCCGAGTTTATCGCTGCCAAGAGGAAAGGCTGGGGCTTCGCCTCCGGATCAAGGCCCCACGGCTTTGGAGCTTTCCCACAGATGCCACTTCCTTCACCACCCGGCCCAGAACGTGCCCGCCGGGCAGGGAAGGACCCAGAAGTCTCAGCCAGACACGCGGCAGCCTACTCAGGCAGCAAAACCATCCTCCGGTGGCATCCCAGGGCCGCGCCTCGACCGCCCTCTTCTGTACCCTCGCCTGACCTCCCCTCCCCGGGCCCAGCTGTAAGACCCTCCCCTGCGCCAGCCACCAGCCCCCCCTGCCGGCACCCTCCCTCCTGCCTGCACACGCGAGCCAGCTCTGCTGCCCCGATCCCCTCCCGGAGCTCTCTCGGCGCTGCACTGTCTATGCCCCCCGCTGAGGAACGCGGTGTAGACAGTTCAGCAGGTGGACATGTTTCCACGTTAAACCACAGGGGCCGTTCTTACCGCTGGCCTGGAGCTCGGCTTCTGAACCCCGGCGCCCCCAACACGCATTCGGTGTCCACAGTAAGAACCTTCTTGACGCTCCAAGAGATCAGCTGGCTGGAGCGTGGCCCTCAAGGGCCAGGGTCGCGAGCCAGGCCCGTGTGGACCCCGACGAGCTGGGCAGTACGTGAGCCATGAGCTGGTCCGTGTTCCCGCAGCTCCCAACGTATGGGAGGCTGGACAGGAGTGGAGGCTGCCTATGTAATAATTAACCGCTATTTCTTGATTTCTACGAAAACACGCACAAAGCTTGGACGGCCAGGACAGGCAGATCACAGGGACAGCCGCCGGTTCCTGTCATGGAAACGCACCCCCAGATTCAGGGCAGATGATGGGCTGGACCAAACGCCGCAACCGTCCCAGAACGTGGAACGGAACCGGGAGAGGTCAGCGGTGGGATGCCTGCGGGCCCCGTGGGCCCAGTCCCCGAGAGGTGAGCGGGGCCACAGCTCAAGTGGACACACTGCTCTCCGGGCCCTGCGGTGCTTTGGGAGGGGCAGAGACCCGCGGAGAGTAAGACAAGGCCGTGTGTGGTCCCCGATGCTGTTTTGTGACTGGGGCAAACCCCTCCCGGCTGGAGCCCGGCCCAAGGAGCTGCCTCTGGAGCCAGTTGTTGGCAGTGCCCATCCCCCCCCCCACCCAGAAGCCCACCAGAGTCGCCCGCTGACCATCTTATCACTAGTCCCTAAATGTAAGGCTTAAGATACGAATGACATAGTTTCCCTGGACTTGATTAAGATTATATTTCTTGCAGGGCGCCTGGGGGGCTCAGTCGGTTGTGTCCAACTCTTGATTTCAGCTCAGGTCATGATCCCAGGGTCGTGAGATTGAGCCTCGAGTTGGGCTCTGCACTGACAGTGTGGAGATTCTCTCTCTCTCTCTCTCTCTCTCTGCCCCCCTCCCAAAATAAAAGTTTAAAAACAGATTACGTTTCCGGCTCTCAGAAGGAATGGAGGTATAATGGCCTGAGAATCTCGCGCCAGCCGCACCCGTTAAAACGGCTGAACGCACAGGCATGGACCTCAGTCCTGGTGCAGGATCAGGGCAGGGCGTCCGCGGCACCTCGGGGCCTCACAACAGTGAGCACGAGCAGGACAACGGCGGAAGGGACTCCATCCTTCCGGACAGAGGAAGCGGGAAAGGGGTCCTTGTGGGGGAAATCCTAGACGGGCAAGAGCTGGAGACCCTGGAGCCCAGCAAAGGCCGCGAGAGCTGAACCGAGGTGGAAAACGTGGCCCACGGCAGGTGAGACAGAACTGTGGTCTGACCCAGCTGGGGTGACCGCTTGCAGCTTTAAAATAAAAAAGGGGGGCACTCGGGGGGCTCAGTTGGTTGAGCATGACTCTTGATTTCGGCTCACGAGTTCATGAGTTTGAGCCCCAGGGCAGGCTCTGTGCTGACAAGGAGAAGCCTGCTTGGGATTCTCTCCCTCTCCCTCTCTCTCTGCCCCTCCCCTGCTTGCACTCTCTATCTCTCTCTCTCAAAATAGATAAAATATTTTTTTTTAAAAATTTTAAAAAGGAGCAAAATAAAAAAAGAAAGGCAACATTTCCCAGAGGATTTTAACAAGACCCAGAGCCTACACAACATAATACCTAAAATATTAAGGATAATCCCAACAACCCAAAATTACCTGGCGTCCAAGGAACCACAAAAACCCTCAAGAGAATGACAACTGACGGTGCCCCCCCCCCCAACGTGGCGCACTGCTGGAGTCATCTGATAAAGACTTTGAAGCACCTGTTATAACTATGCTCCATGTGGTAAAGGAAAATACGCTTGAAATGAATGGGAAGATAGAAATTCTCCGCAGAGAAACAGAAACTACAAAAAACTAAATAAAGATTGTAGAACTGAACAACAAAATATCTGAAACTGAAAAAAAACAAAATACAAAACCAAACATTAGGTGGGCTTAATAAATGTCCGTGACTAGAACCCATCAGCGAACATATAGACAGATCCATAGAAAATTTCCAACCGATGCAACAAAGAAATAAGACTGGAAAAAAGGAAAATGAACAGGACCCTGGGGACCCATGGCGCACTATCAAGAGGTCACCGTTCATGCCGTTAGAGTCCCAGAGGAGGGAGGGACAGCGGTGCAGAGAAACATTTGAACTAATAACAGAAAGGGTCCCAAATCTGGGGAAAGACAAATTTACAGCTTTAACAAGCTCTGCAAATCCCAAACAGGCTAGAGTGGGAGAAAACCACACCCAGACACATCACAATCTGCTTAAAAGCCACAAGGATAATGGGGACCTCGGAGCAGCTGGAACTTAATGATACAACGAGGGAGAGGCAATTCCCATGATCGTGGATTTTGGATGGAAAACCAGAGAGGCCACCAAAGGACCCGGAGGAACCTGAAATGCGTATTTCCAAGTAAAAGAAGTCAGTCCGAAAAGGCTACAGGCTGTGTGCTTCCGGCGCAGATATTCCGAAAAAAGGCGGATCTACAGCGACAGAGACAAGGTTTTGAGGGGCTGGGGGAGGGATGACTGCACGCGTGGAGCACTCGGGTTTTCAGGGCAGGGAAGCCACATGTAAGACACGGTATGGGTTGTACATTGGTCCACACCGCAGGGGGGAGCCCCGCTATCAGCTGGGGGTTTAAGCTAAAGGTAATAGTGTAGCAATACCAGTCATCAGTTGTAACAAGTGCGCCTCATTAACACGGAGGGAAACCAAGCAGGGGAGAGTGTGTGCACCTCCCTGTACTTCCTGCTCGATTTTTCTGTCAACTCAACCTGCTCTAAAAAAGACTGGCAATTCAAAAGAAGTCAGGCACGGGATAAACAAGTACGAACATTTTTTCAATTCTTTTAAAATGCTTTTATTTATTTTTGAGAGACAGAGTCAGTGGGGGAGGGGCAGAAGGAGACAGGGAGACACGGAATCCGAAGCAGGTTCCAGGTTCCGAGCCGTCAGCACAGAGCCTGACGCGGGGCTCAAATTCACAAACCGCGAGATCGTGACCTGAGCCGAAGTCAGACACTCAACCGACTGAGCCGCCCAGGCGCCCCTATTTTATAAGTTTTTAAAATGTTTATTTATTATTTTTGAGACACAGAGCATGAGCAGGAGAGGGTCAGAGAGAGAGGGAGACACAGAATCCGAAACAGGCTCCAGGTCCGAGCTGTCAGCACAGAGCCCGACGCGGGGCTCGAACCCACCATCAGTGAGATCCTGACTGGAGCTGAAGTCGGACGCCCAAACGACTGAGCCCCCCAGGCGCCCCCACAAACGTTTTTTTAAGACAACACAGGGGCAGAAGACAGTGGGACAGCATCTCCAAAGAAGGGTGATGTGGTCGGGGGCTCCTGTGCTCCGTCCGAGAAGCCAAAACAGAAACTACGCAGAGCATGTGAGGTCGGGGCAGAAGATGACGCTCTCCCAACAACCGCTGCAATAAACACACGGCGGTGAAGCCCAACAGCCAAGAGCGAAGTTAGAATGCAACGTGACAAAATACTGAGGTGGGAGCAGGGAAAGGGATCAGCGGGACGAAGCCAGAGGCCACGAACAGCAGGAGTGAAATGTGAGTCAGCCCAGTTGCATCGAGAGCACGTAACAAACGGCCCGTGTCTGTCGGAAAACCACGCCTCAGCAAATCTGCGATCACGTTGCCGGGAGGAACGTGATGGCAGGAACCAGCGGGACAGCTCCAAGGCGGGTATGTTCTAGAACAGTGACCGTGGCACCAGGAGATGCACAGCAAGCCCAGCTTTAGTCCTAAACTAGGCTCACGGCGGGCTTCCGAGACCCGGGGAACCTGGTGGGGGTGCTGCTCAGGGGCCAGCCGGTGGGTCTCTGGCCACTGCCCCGGGGGGAGCCTGCCACCCCTAGACGGGTTCCCTCCCATCCCCCTGCCAAGGGAGCAGCATCCTGGGGGTCAGTGCCCCCACACTGTGGTGGGGACAAGAGTGGGTTCCCACCACGGAGCTGGACGTCACAGAGCCTCCACTTTCCATCCTGAATCGTGTTTGGCTCCATGCCAACAACATTCCTCGTCTGGCCATTTGCTGAGGGTGAGACAGCCAGACCCCCTTCCAGCCGCAGAGGGAAGCTGGGGCGGGGAGGCCTCTGCTGGTGGGGTGGGAAGGGGTCCACACACGCCTGAGGCCAGGCCTGGGCACCACCCACCCTCAGGCTGTGACTACAGGGCAAGCGGGGGCTGGGTGACCCGTGGGCACCACCTGTTGTCCAAAGGGACAGTGTGAGGCCGGTGGGGCACGTGCTCCGCACCCCACTGAGCTCCCCGGGACTGGCAGCGGGAGATGGGGGCTCACGGGGACACGTAGCAGCTGAGGGCAGGGCGTGGCTGGCGCAGATAAACCGCAAACCTCCACCTGTCTGGGGGCTGTGCCCCAGGGAGCTGGACGGTAGGGGCCTGGGGGCCACGGGAGCACCCAGCCTGCCCCCAGGGAGCACGGTTTGGGTGCAGGCGGGAAGAGAAACGGGGCAGGCCCCTCAGGAGAACTGAGAATAAGTAGACCACCCTCTTCTCTGGGCTCCCGGGGAACCGCAGGGCTGGGCGGGTGCTCCCCGGGGTCCCTGTAGGCGCGGGGGGACAGGTGGGCTGGAGGCACTGGAGGCGGGCCACCTGCAGGAGGCCTGGGGGGCTGCAGGGGGGCAGCGACGGCCTGGATTAAGCCCCTAGGGTTCCGGGGCTTCCGGTCCCTTCCACCTCCTCTGAGACTCAGAACAGCCCTGGGCCCCCCTGCATTCCCTCCCCAGGCACCAGCACTGGTGGGGGCAGACTCCGCCCCCATCCAGAGACGTTGGGGGACAAAGGGGAGTCTGGGTGATGCTCTGCGGAGGCCCTCTTCAGGTAAGCGATGGAGATGTCCTCGGTGGGGGTGGTTGGAGATGCCTCTTGAGGCAGGAGTGGGGCAGCGGGGAGTCTGGCTGGGACGGGGCTCCCGCGGCGGCAGCCCTGCTCCTGAACCCAGCTGGCTTCACCAAGTCCAGACGCCTCCAGGAGCCCCCCTGAGCTCGCAGCAGAGCCAGGAGATTGAGGGGGTGCCTGCCCCTGCCAACTGGGGCGTGACGGATGGTGGCCCCCCAAACTATGCCCAAGTCCTGACCCCCAGGACCTGTGAATGCGACCTTATTTGCAAAAGGGGTCTTTGCATATGTGACCAAGTTAAGGACCTCAGGATGGGAAGTCCCAGGTTCCCCAGGGGCCCCAACTCCAGGTGTGAAGAGAGGGACCAGTGCTGCCCTCCCCGACCTGGTTATGACAGCAGGTGACGCAGCCAGTCACCCTCCGGCCGAGGCCGAGGCCTGGAGGCTCAAGACCTTAGGCCGGCTGCAGGGCCGAATGGTGGTTTCTGCGTCCGTCCCTCTGCCGAAGCACTTTCTCCTCCAGGGCCACCCCACCCAGAGTCCTTTCCCGCCAGCTGGGGCTTTCCGACCAGTTACTCACCACTTTCCCGGTGTTTGTCCATCTGGGTTCCCCGCCCATTCATCGTTGTTTTGACTTGCCCGGGGCTTTTCGTGTGCCTTCACTGCCACTTATGTAAGGAGGGCTTCACGTGGCCAGCAGGTTACGTCGTCCCGGGGAAGCCGCGACCCAGGCCCCGGGCTGCACCAGCTCTGCGGCCCGTGCAGTGAGCACCCAGGCTTGCTCCCACGTCCGCCTGTCCAGCCCTGCCTGCCTTCCTCCCCTGCCCCCCGGCTCCAGATCAGAGAACAAGCAGGGGCTTGACCAAGAGGCAGGCCCACCATCTGCCCTAGACTATGATGCTTGAGGGGTGGAGAGAGGCAGGAGGGGTAAGAGGACCCCGAGAAGACAAGAGGGGGTGACGAGACAAGGAGGCAGCCGGGGTGGAAGCAGATGCTGAGACCAGATTCCAGTTTGTGTGGGAGGTGACCCTGACCCAGCAGGAGGGGAGTCGGGGAGGGCAGGGGATGGGGTCCACCCGTGGGGGCCTTGGGGACACTTGGCCCGCGGCAGGGGAGCGTCCTTGCAGAGTCCGGGACGGCGGGGGGAGCCTTTGCCGGGGCCGGGCTCCCCAACCAGTCCCCTAGGAAAGCACAGGCCCGAGCTCCCCGTTTCCTGTGGGCAGGTCCTGTGGGGCCAGGATGTCAGCACTCGGGGCCGGGCCGACCAGCCTCCACCCCGGGAAGGCCTCGCTCTTACGTGGGCCCCCCTGTTTGTTCCCTCGCCAGCTGCAGCAGAAACGGGCTCTCCACTTCCTGAACGCTCCAGAGGCTGAGCTCTGGTTTATTCCCCAAATAGGAAGTCTTCTGCAAGCTTCTGGCCAGATACATAGGGAGCTGACTTCACTTCGGCCACGACTGACGGGCAGGAAGTGTCATTACCTAAATGGGCCGATGGGCCGATAAGAAGCCCAAGGAGAAAGCCGTCCTCAGGCCTCGGCCCTGGGGAACCAGCAGGAAAGGCCAGCGTGTCAGGGCCTCGGGCAGGGAGGATCCGTCCCAGAGCTTGGGCAGTCCACGCTGCCCCTCCCGCGTCCCCCGTGGGCCTCCGGAACACGCGAATGTACGAGGGCAGAAAAGTCCCTGAGTGTCAGAACAAGGGCCCCTCCCTAAAATATTCACACTTAAAAATATTATGATCAAAGCTAATAGTCCCACGATGGGGAAATCGTTCTAAGAAGAAAAGGTTTGAGGGCGTGGACAGTTGCCCCATACTCAGCCGTCAAAACCCGCTTCGTGGAATCCCTCCCTCTGCCCGAGAACCACACCCGATCGCTGTCGGGCGTGTGATTAAGTCGAAGAATGTTAGCTTCACACCTGCATTCGGGCGGAGGACATCTTTCAGGCCCTGCAGGGCAGAAACGGCTCCCCAAGACGGAAGCCGCTGTCCTTGGCCCTGAGGGGGAGCGAGGGGGCCCAGCCCTCAGAGAGGACAGTCAGGCTGGTCCACGTAGAACAGCACAGTAGGCCGTGGTCACCGCTGTTATTTCCACAGCCCCCACCTCCCTGCTCCTGCTTCCCCCCCCCGGAGACGCCAGGGGCTCCCGGGGCAGCAGCCACATCGCCCCTCCTCTGGCATCTAGAGGCCGCCGGGCCCACAGGATGGCAGGATGGTGGCCGTGGACACGAGCCAGGCCTCTGGGCCAGAGTGCCACAGAATTGCGTGGCCGCCCAGGAGCAGGGCCAGGGCTCGGTGCACACGGGCCCTCCAGCCGACCGGCCGTACCCACCTGATGTATCCACATGCAGGAAACGTTCCTCTCCTCTACCCAGCCTCCTCCTTTCTGGAAGGGCTCTCTGTGCCCCCGGAAGCCTCCGGCAACAACCCCCTGCCCGGCCTGAGGCTCTGAGTCCATCCATGCCGTCCTTAAATGAGCCCCCGACGGCCAGGTTGTAGGTTTTGCAGAGAATCTCCCACAGCTTTCCTCCCGGAGTCTCTTTCACGTAGGAGGATGCCGGGGGGCTGAGGCTGCCCCTCCTGAGGGCAGGGTCGGGTCAGGGTCAGCCCTGGACCAGCGACGGCAGAGGGCACAGCACGGTGCCGAGCGGAGAACCTCGTGAGCATTGCACAGAAGCTCCGTGGGGGAGAGGCAGCGAGGTGGACCTGGGGGCGGAGGACGGGAGGACGGGAGGGCAGCCTGGAGGTGGCCTGCAGGCACCAGGCCAGGAGGCTCACGCACACCCCTCCGTCATGCCCCAGCAGCCCCAGGAGGAGATTCTGGAGTTGTGGGGTGTGCCCAAGGCCACGCCACAGAAAGGGCGAAACCAGGACCCCCCACCCTTACCCTGGAGGCTCCAGCGCCACGGCCTCTGCCTACCCTGGCCGCCCTGTGCCTGCGGGGGAGTCTCCCATGTGCCCGTGTCACTGTGGCTTGCTCGGGGCCGCACGCGTGGTCCATGGGGCACCAGGCTTGAACACGAGCCCGTGCGACTCTGAAAGTTACGCAGGCCCGGGAGCAGGCTGGGCCGAGCTCGGAAGGAAGAGTGACGTGCTGTCTCCCTGGAGGCAGAGGAAGTGGGGTGCAGGTGTCGAGGGGCAGGCCAGCACGCGTGACAGAGCTCAGCCGGGGCCGTGGTCGGGGGTGGAGAGCCCCCAGGCGAGCACGTGAAGGCGGGCCGCGGGACAGGTGGGCAGAGGGGGGGAAGAGGCATCCGGGGGTTGGGGAGGTGACCGTGGCGCCCTGGTGAGGGTCAGGGCAGACGAGTCACCCCGTGGGGGCAGAGAGCCCGAATCTGCTGCTCAAGGTCACCATGGTAACCACTCCTGAGAGTACCCCACGTGTGCGCTGAGCCAACGCTTAGCATGCGATATCATGGCAGGTTCTGCCGTCACCCCTGCTCCCAGGGAAGGAAGCCTATTGGCTCGGGGTTACCTGACCCAACTATGCCTTCAGCTGGCGGGACGAGCCTGTGAGGACCCCTACCGACATCGTCACATACAGACCCCAGGCCTGAAGCCCTGGCCAAGCCCCCGGCACTACATGGACGGGGTTGAGTCCTTCTCAAACTCCACCAGGTCCCCAAGCTGCCTTCCCCATGCCTGGCCCCCAGGTAGGGCAGGGTGGCCGGCTCCGGGCCTGAGCTGGCCCCTGGCCATCATGTGAGTGCAGGTGCCTGAGCTGGGGGGAGGGCCGGATCCAGACCTGCGCAGATATCAGACGCCCCAGGTGTGACCTCGTGAGTCACTGTCTCCAGACTCAGGCCTCTCGCCATCCCAGCCCGGATTATAGGAGGGTGACGCGGCTTCCAAGGACCCGGGGCACACCCCGTGCCTGCTCCCCACCACAGACAAGCCCGGTCCTGTCACCGCCGCCCCGCTCCCGGGCCTGGGCCGCCACGGCACCCTGGGATCTGAGCCCCGGGCCTGGGCGGCTGCGCCAGGCGGACCCCCCACCCACGGGCCAGGGGCTCTGGTCCGAGGTGCTGGGCTGGGTCTCCGTGGATCGCTGTCCACGAGAGGACACTGTGAGCAGAGCAGGAGTGTCCCCCGTTAACCCCAGACCGGGCACTGGATGGCACAGCCTGTGAGATGTGGCACTTAGGGGCCCTGGGCACAATGATTTGGCACGTGGGATGGAGTCCAGTCTGCACAGGGCGGCATGGCCCGGGGAGAAAGGCTGACCCCGGGGGTGGACGGTGTGTGTCTCTCGGGGACCACGAGGGGCTCAGGCATGGGGGGCTGCAATCTAGACCAGACATCCAAGCGAGCCTCTGGGTGTGTCACGTGCTGGAGCCTGAAAAGCCAGGAGCAGCCTGGCCGCTTGGGGCTATGGGGGGTCCCGGGGGGCAGGGTCCGTCCCCTCTGGGTGGCAGGTGCTGGACTCCAGGGGGCCCGCTGTGTCCACCCGCAATGCCAGAGATCAGAGTGGGCCCTTCTTGAGCTTTTAAGGGCAAGAATGGGCCTCAAGACAGCCCTCGCCATCAAGGGGTCCTTCCTTGAGCCACCATTGCCAGCGGCCTGCCCTGCCGGGTCACCCCGCCCACGTGTGACCTCCCCAAATGTCCTCGCAGGTCAGAGGCTCAAGGTCATTCCTCACAGCAGAGCAGGACCCCGGACAGTCAGAGCCCGGGGTCCTAGCGAGACCCTCACTCAAGGGCAGTGGTGGGGGGGCGGGGTCCGAGGCAGTCACGGGACCAGGTGGGAGGCGGGTGGGGCACGGCTGCCCCCCCACATCATTGTCAGCTTCCGATCGTCGCCTACACATTTCGTTATGCTCTTTCAACCACCAGCACGCGCTTCGAATGGCTGTGATCGGTCCCGCCTTTGTCCCACAGCCTCGCTCGCCATTCTCAGGCGGCATCTGCGGAGTCCTGGCTGTCGCCCCTGAGCCCGGAAACACCCGGTCTCCCTCCCGCTGTGGATCGGGTAGGATGACAGATGGCGTCCTCCCGCCCCTGCACCTGCTGGGTGCTGCCCTCCTCCTGCTGCCCCGCCGCTCGTCCTCCCCTTCTCTAGACGTGTCTAAAACCCAACCCCACCACCCCGTGGCCCCGTCCCATCGGCCGGCTCTGCTCTGGGTCCTCCCGGTGGGTCTCACAGCTGCCCGCACCCTCAACCAGCCCCCTTCTGCCAAGACCAGCGCGACGGGGCTCCTCTAGCCGCCTCGACAAACCCTGACAAACCCAGCGAGCGCCCCCACTCTCCCTGCCCTACACCCTCCGTCCAAACGTGCTCGCTCGCTGGCCACTGCCCCCATCGCCCCTCCACCTCCCGCTCCTCCGCCCCCTCCCCAGGCTCTTCTCTGGGGCTCCTCGAAGACACGTGCTGTCTGCACATCTCTCGGCGCCCCTGTGTGTGCAATACGTGTCGCACATGTGTGTGAGTATGCACATACGTGCACGCATGTGCGTGTGCATGAGCAGGCGTGTGGGTGTGTGCATGTCAGCAGGCTCGTGTCTGCACGTGTGCATGTGGGCGTGTGCACGTGTACGACCATCCCGCGTGTGCATGTGGGCACGCACGTACATGTGTGAGTGTGCATGTGCATGAGTGTGCATGAGTGTGCATGAGTGTGCACGTTTAAACCTTCATCTCTTCTTGTTTGCACTCTGGGCAGACCCCCTGAGGGCGGTCTCCTACCTCACTAATCCCCCGTCAACACCTGCTCCAGCCCGTCCCGTCTTGGGAGTCTTCTGTATCAGGGACTCTATCGTTCATCTCTAACGTCTGCCATTTTCACGCCCAGCCATTCCTCTTCTGTATCCGCCAGTTTGATCTCATAATTTTATTTGAATGAGTGCAGTTCCTGGGGCGCCTGGCTGGCTCAGTCGGTTAAGCATCCGACTCTTGGTTTCAGCTCAGGTCGTGAACTCACGGTTCGTGGGTTCAAGCCCCACGTTGGGCTCTGCGCTGACAGCTCAGAGCCTGCTTGGGATTTCTCTCTCTCTCTTTCTCTCTCTCTGCCCCTCCCGGCTTGCACAGTTGTGTGCTCTCTCCCATGCTCGCTCGCTCTCTCTCTCTCTCAAAACAAATAAACACTTGTAAAAAATGTATGAGTGTGGTTTCTTCACTTATTTCTTTGAGCATCTTACATTACTTGGGAGTTTTGATCAGACACTTCCATAAACTTAACTCGAATGGGAATGAACTCATGTTCTGAGCATGGGTTTTGTTGACTCTTTTTTTAAAAAATTGGGATGAAATCCATATAACATAAAATTAACCATCTTAAAATGTATAATTCAGTAACACTTCATAGATTCTCAGAGTTGTACGACCATGGTTGTTTCTTCACCTACAAAAGCTTGTATTTTTACATTTGGGTTTGCAGACTTATTTTCAGTAGTTTGCCTCTGTTGCTTTATTATTGGGATCTCTCTTCTGTTTTTTTGGGTGTGCGTGTGTTTGTTTTTGTTTTTGTTTTGCCTCTCCCCCCTGTCTAGAATTCTGCGCTTGTGGGAGCCTGTAGTCAGCCCCAGCCACAGGCCTCCTGCAGAGTCAGGTGCTAACCTGTGGGGGGTGGCACCACCTTGACTCTCTCCCACCTCCAGGCCTGTCTCTGCCCCTCCCAGGAGTCCCTGGGGGGAGCGGGAGCCAGCAGCAGCCTATGCGCCCAGCCCCCTCTGCTCAGCCCAGCCCCCTCCCTTCCTTTACTCATGGGCCTGGGTTCTGGGAGCTGGGACCCCAGAGGGCGAAGGCAGACCCACCAAACTCTCCCACAGCCCGCGGGCCTCGGTTCCAGCCTTGCTCACGTCCCTCCAAGATGACCCCGCTTCCAGTCTGCAGAGACGCTGGTCGTGCCCACAGAGCCCCGTGGCCATCCGCCGTGCCCCGCGGTGGGCAGAGGGTGGGTGTGAGCTCACAGGGTCACCTGGCCCCAAAGCCCACACCTGTTTCCCTGGGGACTGAGTTTTGCTTTGTTTGGTAGAAGCGAGGCTCTCCGAGCTGGGCAGTGAGGGCAGGGCTGTCCTGAATGAAGGAGGCTACAGTCAGCAGCTGGGCCCTGAGCCGTCCCCACGCTGACCCACCGAAACCCTTCGCCGACGTCGGACGCGGGACCCACATGCATACATTCCAGGAGAAGAGACTTGGTGTCTGACAAGGGGTGGGGACCACCCGTCGGTCTAAAGCAGGTGTGGGGGGAGAGGCGGGAGGGCACGGTGGGGCCAGGCCCCAGGCATAGACACGGAGAAGGGAGGACCCATGCGCTGCAAGCCCCAGCGAGCCCAGGGGACAGCAGTGAGCTCTGTGCCACCCTCCAGGCAACACTTGCACACCTGGTGGTGATGTGCCCGTGACCTCTTGTTCCCCCGTTCAGGGAACACTTCGTCCCTGAACAAGCCCAGGAAGGGCCTCCCTGGGCACTTGCTGAGACCCTGAGGGGATGCTCCACAGACATCACTCTCTCTGGCATCCGCCAAGGCCCATCCAAGACTTTGGGGAGCCCTGGAATATAGTTTGGAGCAAGATAGAGGAAATCAATTCTATGAAAGCCAAGAAACAAAATGACCTTAATGGACCCGAAGATCAATTCTCTAGATGATCCGTTTACCTAAAACTTCAGACACATTTTAAACCTGGCATTTAAATCTGGGCAGTTGGCCGCAGCCCTTTGCCAACAAGGGCACAGCAGGGGCTAAAAATTCTGGCCAAATGCCTTGGCCAGGATCAAGGGCACATTCAGAAGAAAAGACAGTCGGTCCAGCTGGACCAAAGCATATCGGCAAACGTAGCTGCCATAAAGCAGCAAGGAAGAAACTTGTGTGGACATTCTCAGTTACTCGCCGGAAAGATCTCTTGGGGCCACCTGGCTCTGGGCAAACAGGCTTCGGCTGACTGATGTAATTCTGAAGATGCAGGGAGAGCAGAGGTCCAGAGTGCAGCGGGTCCCAGCAGCTGCGTCTCGGCCAGCTGTGTGGCCTCGGGCTGGTGACTCTCCCTCTCTGTGACTCAGTTTCCCCCCATGGGGTGGTTGTAAGGATTCGGCGAGATCACACAGCCCAGGAAGTGGCTTTGCAGGTCAGTAACGCTCCTGGTGAGAGAGCCCCTGTTCCTCTGACCCTCTGCCGTCCGCCATCCGGTACGGCCAGCCTCCTCCGCGTCAGGACCTGTGCTTGAGGACAGAGGGCCACTCTCCGCCAGGCCCCGGGAAAGGGACGGCACACAGGTCCTCTCTGGAGTCCACATGGACGCACCTGCTGCCCCCCCCCCACCCCAGGCCCCCCTTCCCTGCCTCCCTCCCCACTCCCTCCCCTCCCTCCTCCTCCTCCTTCCTTCCTCCCCCTCCTCCTTCCTCCCTTCCTCCTTCCGCCTTCCTCCTTCCTCCCCTTCCTTCCTTCTTTTTTCCTTTCTTTCCTTCCTTCCTTCCTCCTGCCCCTCCTTCCCTCCCTCCTTCCTCCTCCTCCCTTCCTCCCTTCCTTCCCTTCTCCTCCTTCCTTCCCCCTTCCTTCTTTTTTCCTTTCTTCCCTTCCTTCCTTCCTGCCCCCTTCCTCCTCCCGTCCTCCCCTCTTCCTCCTCCTTCCTCCCCCCTTCCTCCCCCTTCCCCCCGTCCTCCCTTCTTCCTCCCTCATCCACCACTATTAACTGAAGTGTTCCCCCAACACTTTCCTTGTACGTTGTACACGTACATCAGAGTTCGCACACCGTACGGGAGCGCCCAGCTCTGCGCCCACTCCATTCCTCCTTCCTACTTTGGATACATTTCAAAGGAAATCCTTGTAGCCGGTTTTTGAGAGAGGAAAAGCAGTAAACAATCTAAACCTCCGCCAATAGGGGAGTAAACGCGGCGTGTCACAGGGAATGCTGTGTGCACCTGCAGGAGGGGCTCCTCAGGACAGCTGGGCAGGCCGACGAGGGCAGCCCCGTGTGCGCTGGGCACACACACTGTAGGCACGCGTCCCCGCTTGTCCTCTGCAGGGCCGGTCCTCAGAGGGGCCGCCAGGGCGGAGCCCAGATGCCTGGGGTCAGTGTCGGGGTGGGCGAGCCCCTGCAGAGACCCTCGCTCTCACCCTTCTGGGGCCCCTCCAAGTATAACCCACCTGCACCCGAGTCCCTGTCCCCAGCTCTGCTTTCAGGGGACCCCAAACTAAGATGCGTCTCTGGCATGAAACAGTGATGGAGAGGTTCTAGAAGCGGGTCACACGGTCGTGGCTGCACCGCTTGGTAAAGTTACTAAAACTCACCAACTTCACATTTAAAACAGGTGGATTTTATGGGATATAAATTCTACCTCAATAAAGCTCTGAACAAAAGGTGCACGTTAGGCCAAGTGGGGCAGCCTGTGGGGGCGGGGTGGGGGCCGGCGGCCCCGCCCGTGGTGACCCGCCCGCAGCACCCCGGCTACGGCCCTGCGGCCACAGGGCTCTCTCCTTGCTCCGGCTCATTCCTTCAGCTCAAACAAGAAAAACCTAAACAAACAAACAAACGCGGCCGGCCGTGGAGCAGCAGCCGGACGCGGTGTTCCCCGCTGCGGTGGGAACATTCTGTCTCGGAGCCCCCGCGGCTCCCTGTGCAGGGAGGTGGCCGGCCGCCAGCACCCGCAGCTGCCAACCCCGCCCCCCCCCACCCCCGCGGGTTCCAGTCCCCTCTGAAGGGCCGTGACCCCAGGGGCACCTCTGCAAAGGGGGCCCGGCCCCAGGGAGGCCCGGAAGCTTCGCGCACCTCCCGCGACGCCCATCGTCCTGCTCAAGCCCCGGCCTCTCCCGGCCTCTGGCGGCCCGGCCCCAGCACCCCTCCACCCGGACAAGCCAGACGAGTGCCCGCCCGGTGGCCCACCCCAGCGGGCGGACGACCCTGAACAAACCGGAAGATGAAAAGGGACACGGCCAGTCCCAGAAGCGCATGAAGAAACGACGCTGAACGGCATCCTTTTACGGTCTTGGTGCCTCGCTTATGAAACTTCGTACAGAAACAAAGTAACTTGGAAGCACTTTTCTTGGTTACAAGCTTACGCAAATTCCCTCAAACCATTAAAACCGCAGGTACCGCGTTAGCGCAGGCAGGTGCTGCTGAACACGGGGACTTCTTGCGCGACACGCAGAACATTCGCAAGGGTGATTATCAGCCAAACTGGGGCCACAGCTGCACCAAAACTGGCTCTAAAACATCGGTCTTTGCTCTCACTGGTTATTTATTTCTGTACTTGTCTTTAAACCTCCCTAGCTTCTAACTCTGTAACTCTGCTTTTCAAGTTTTCCTGGAATTTAAGTGGTATTAGGTTGCCTTCCTGGGGTCGCAGAATCCCATGTGACCCGAGAGGAAAATTGATGGTGATGATGGGACAGAATATCCACCTGTTGAATGACTGACTGATTTTTTACTTTTTGTTAGGAAATCATCAAACATATACTAACGTGGACAGGAGAGCCCATCACCCCCACAGCCATTGTTGACAGTGACCAGTGACCGCCGGCCTGTGGCTCCCGTCCACACCCCACCATGCCGGCCAGTGGCTCCTTGTCCACACCCCCCACGCTGCCCAGTGGCTCCCGTCCACACCCTGCCACGCCGGCCAGTGGCTCCTTGTCCACACCCCACCACGCCGGCCAGTGGCTCCTTGTCCACACCCCACCACACTGGTCAGTGGCTCCCATCCACACTCTACCACGCCGACCAGTGGCTTCCATCAACACTCCACCACACCGGCCAGTGGCTCCTTGTCCACACCCCACCACGCTGGCCAGTGGCTCCCATCCACACTCTACCACGCCGACCAGTGGCTTCCATCAACACTCCCCCACACCGGCCAGTGGCTCCCGTCCACACCCCGCCACACTGGCCAGTGGCTCCTTGTCCACACCCCACCATGCTGCCCAGTGGCTCCCGTCCACACCCCACCACACCGGCCAGTGGCTCCCGTCCACACCCCACCACACCGGCCAGTGGCTCCTTGTCCACACCCCACCACGCCAGCCAGTGGCTCCCATCCACACTCCACCACGCCGGCCAGTGGCTCCCGTCCACACCCCACCCACAACCCAGCTTGGGTTTACCCTCAAGTAAATCCCTGACATCAGACTGTTCCCACCACAGGGCCGCAGAAGCATCAGCAAAGACACTCTGTAAAGCAACAATCACACCGTCATTAGCACACCCGGAAATGAAACGAGTGCTCCCTTAGTTCCATCAGGGTTCAAATTTCCCCATTGTCTCACGAGTGCTTTGGGACAGCTTATGTCTGTTGACACCGGTCGGTGTGCTTCACCAGCTGCTCTGTCTCATGTGGAGGCGGCCGAGAGACCCTCGTGGTGGAGCCAGAACGCCCCTCCGTCCTCTGAGCTTCAGGAAGCTTCTGGAAGCCAGTGGTTCCACCGGGAGCTTCCATTTCTTTCCAGTGGACCCGAGGGGCGCTGTGCCATCCACGGGGCACAGTGTCTGGCTGTCCCTCTCCTTGCGATTAGCCGGACGGGGGTCTGGATGTGGCCGGCGTGTCCCGCCCGTTGTGAGGGCCCCCGCAGCCTGGTCACCACCTCACTCCCGTAGCCATTCCGTTATTTCACTGGAAGCGGCAAAATGGCAATATCTTAATTTCATTATTTATTCTTCTTCGTTAGCTGACCCACCGACTTTCTGTTTGCTGGGAAAGGCGGGACAAATACTTGCTTGATTCTGTCCCCTTATCAGTTTTTAAAGAATGAGTCGGTTTCCTAGCATCCTGCAAAGGTGAAGCTCTAATTAAGTGGAAGGTAAACACACAGCATGGCAGCACAGGGCACGAGCCGTGCACGGGGAAATAAGGCAGGATCAGGGTGTGAGCAGGGCCCGCGAGCTGTGGAAGGCGCAGGAGACAGAAAATCTCACCTCGAGATGCTGGAATGAGACCAAAGTGAGGGCATGGGACTTGTGGGAACCTGGGGAAAAGCCTTCCAGAAAAGGGAGTGTCACATGCAAAGGTCCTGAGGCAGGAGAGATCCCCATTATGTTCCAGTCTCAGCACTAAAGGAAGTGTGACTCCAGAGAGGAGGCTGACTATCTACAGCCCTTACAGAGCTCAAATCTGTGCAGGCCAGAGTGAATCCTATCAGAAAACGCCCCTGAGATGGCTTCGGGCGGGTTGCGGGCCACTGGAGGGCTCTGAGCAGGCCCGGGTCTGCTGTACGTTATCAGAGTTTACCGGTGAGCAAGGGGAGAGGCCAGAATGACCCTTGGGGGTGGGTTAGGTCAGAGACTGAGTACGAACTCATGTTGGGCTTACAGAGACACGATGATACCCAGAGAACATTTATAGATGCCCCTGTGCACACGGTCAGTGTTTTCTGTCTGTCCACTGACAGGGCCTAGAAGCCAGGACGCCCAGTACCGTGAGCCCGCCCAGCCCCAGACCTTGGTTTCCCCAGCCATTCTCCCGGGAAAGCAGCGGATTCTCGAGGGCAGCGAGTGTGCAAGAGGGGCCCGGAATGTTCCACACTGTGATCAGGGTGATCCACGTATCCACACGGCTCAACAGTCAGCACAAAGGCCCACGGCAATGAACGACGTTAACACCAGGGGACACGGGAACCCCGCACTATCTCGACTTCTCTGTAAATCTAAAATGAGAGTCTAGGGGCGCCTGGGTGGCGCAGTCGGTTAAGCGTCCGACTTTGGCCGGGTCACGATCTTGCGGTCCGTGAGTTCGACCCGCGTCGGGCTCAGAGCCTGGAGCCTGTTTCCGATTCTGTGTCTCCCTCTCTCTCTGCCCCTCCCCCGTTCATGCTCTGTCTCTCTCTGTCCCCAAAATAAATACACGTTGAAAAAAAAATTTTTTTTTTTAAAAATAAATAAAATGAGAGTCTGTTTAAAGGCCAAGAGGAAGCTCGGTGGGGTCTGGGCCTCCCTGGTCAGTCTCACAGGGAGGGGAGAGGTGCAGGGGGGCGGCCAGTGGAGGAGCAGGCTTCCAAGCACAAGGAGAAATGGGGTGAGGTTTGGGCCTGAGTGGAGGGCACCCCTGAGACTCCCGAGTGAGGATGGCCGTGATCCCAGCTGGGGACAGAAATGCGGGGGTGCTGGTGGAGAGACACTGGGATCTGAAGTCCAGGTCCTGGGGAGCGAGGGGTCCTGGTCACGGGTGTAGACTGAGGGAGGCCTGTGGATGAGCCCCGGGGAGCTGACACCTGGATGGGGGGCAGTCCAGGGGGCTATGCAAGAAGCAGAGACCTGGTGTGCGGGGGGCTGTGTCGGGCCTGCTCAACAGACCCGGGCCTGCTCAGAGCCCTCCAGTGGCCCACAACCCTCCCAAAGCAATCTCAGGGGCGTTTTCTGAAAGGATTCACTCTGGTCTGCATGGATTTGAGCTCTGCAGAGGCTATAGATACTTGGCCTCCTCTCTGGAGCCACACTTCCTTTAGTGCTGAGCCTGGAACATAATGGGGATCTCTCCTGCCTCAGGACCTTTGTACAAGACACTCCCGTTTCTGGCTTTTCCCCAGAAAAGCCTTTTCCCCAGAAAAGTGTGTGGCCCCATGCACTTCCTCAGACGACGGGACCCTCCTCCTGCCCAAGGGGGACAGGAAGACAGAGAGGGGCAAACAGGGAGCATGGTGTAGACAGCTCTCCTGGGACATGGGGAAACATCAGAATTTGGAGCGGGGGGACTGGGGGGGGGTGCATGATGTTCCTGGGGAAGCAAGGGTGGGACCCAGAGATCTAAGGGAGGGTGAGCAAAGAGGGACACATGGACAGGTCACCAGGCCGCAGGAAGAGAGACGGACTGAGGACCAGACCCCACGACCGGATGAGCCCGTTTCATGCCTCCTGCCACCAGGCCAGTAGGGGCCCCCGGCAGGGCACTGGGAATGGCCAGGGTGGGGGCGGGCAGCTGAGGGAGGCCAGGCTGGGGGCTGCCGTTCAGGTGCAGGCGAGGGACTGAAGGGTGGGCTTTCCCAGGCAAGTCCAGCGGAGGAAGAGGGACAGAGAAGTTTCCAGACCGCACGCCAGTGATTAGAGTGATGTCCTGCCGCTGGACCAGGTGAGCGGGTGAGGGTAGGAAGGCGTCAGGCACCCCAAGGAGGCAAGCAGGAGGGGGCAGGTGCCGGGGCTGGTAGGGAAGGCGGAGCCGGGGCGAATGTCAGCAGTGACGTCTAGGTGACCGGAGCGAAGGACTGAGCAGGGTCCACTCCAGGAAGGAAGGGGGTGACAGGCCTGGGGACGCCCCCAGGGCGGCTCCGCAGGGCAGGGGACAAGAAGGCAACAGGTGGTGGCAGAGCGCCCTCCGAGGGGCCATTCAGGCCCGTCTGCCCCGAGCCTGTCTAGTCCCGCTGGCCGCATCCCATGACCTCCCGACAGCCGGCTGCGGTGGGGTCAACACTGGCAGGCAATCGGGACCCCCTGGAGAGCAGTCCCTGAGACAAGGTGGCTTTCATGGTAACAACAGCTGCCCTCACAGCTTCCTCCCAGGCAGTCCTCACGGGGACCTGAGCCCCTGCTGTCCCCATTGGAGAAGACGGAGCTCCCACGACCCCGCGGTGCGTGGTGAGCGTGGGGGCCCCCGGGTCCCTCTGAGCCGCAGGCGCCCCTCTGGCAGAGGCCAGGCCCAGGGACTCCTGGGGGACTCCTGGGGCATCACAGCCCGTGCCGGCCTCCCCTGCCCGTTTCCCCACCGCCCACGGTCAGGGTGTGTGACTCAAGAGGGCAGGTCTGGAAGGAGCTTCAGGAGGGACGCTGGGGACCCTCAGGCATCTCGGCAGGGTCTTCCTCTGGGCGCACTTAGCAGACGTGTCCTGGCTGTTGTCCAGCAGGGGTGCGGGGGACGAGGCGGGCGGTCTGGAGGGCCCGTGGAATGCCTCCTGGGTCCGCTGCCTGTCTGTGGACGTCTCCGGACGGAGTTGTGTCTGCAGGTGTGGTCGGCAGGTGACCAGGGGAGGCCGTGAAGGCACTGCCTCCGCGGGTGTGGCCGCCGGCCCTGCTGTCCCCACCCGGGGAGGTGGGTGACCTAGGGAGACCCTGTGATCGAGTGATTTACAGGAAGACGTTAATATCTGGTCTTTGTCCTGTTTTGCGCAGAGCTCTTGAATCCCTCGGGATCCCTAGGCTTATCCGCAACAAGCCCGTGACCTGACCTGAGTCACGTCAGCCAGGCGACTTTGGGACAGCCGCTAGAGAACCCTGGGCGGGGGCCGACTTTGGGGGGCATGCAAACTGCAAAGACAGGGTTGACCTTTTGGCCCCTCCCCCAACCTCAGGGAGGGGCTGGGGCTGGATTGGGGTCCATCACCGTTGGCCGGGACTCAGTCAGTACGCCTGGGTAATGGAACCTCCACAAATCCCCAAAAGGACAAGGTTCACAGGCTTCCAGGCCTGTGACCACGGAGGCCCTGGGAAGGGGGGGGGGGGGGCGCGGGGGCAGGGGGGCCCTGAGAAGCTTGGAAGCCCTCGCGCCCCGTACCTGCCCTGGGCCGCTCCTCTATCCGGCTGCTCCCAGTTGTGTCCTTTATGATAAACTAATAGCAAGTCAAGTACTTTCCTAAGTTCTTTTTGTTTGTTTTTTTAATGTTTATTTTTGACAGAGGAACACAAAGTGTGAGCAGGAGAGGGGCAGACAGAGAGGGAGACACAGAATCCGACGCGGGCTCCGGGCTCCGAGCCGTCCGTACAGAGCCCGACGCGGGGCTCGAACCCACGCACCTCGAGATCGTGACCTGAGCCGAAGCTGGATGCTTAACCGACTGAGCCTCCCAGGTGCTTTCCTAAGTTCTGTGAGCAAGCGATCACACCTGAGGAAAGATGGCAGGGGGCACAGCAGTGTGGGCACCTGGGGACCCTCTCCTTGCGGGTCGTGTCAGTAAGGGGCATCCGGTGGGGCTGAGCCCCCTGCCTGTGGGGTCTGCACCAGCCCTGCTTAAGCAGGGAAGAACTGGGTTGATTTGTGGGGCACCCCGCTGGGGTCCCTCACACTCCGTGTGCACAAACAGGCCCAGTGGGGTGGAGCCCGGGGAGTGGGCCCAGGGCCCCAGGACCCCCATGGCTGCCCTGGTCTGTGACAGGGACCACCCACCCCCAGCCTGTTGTGTCTCAGCCCAGGAAGGGCCGGCTGAGGGTGACCCACCAAGAAGTGCCTGGGGTCACGGGTCAGGCTGCAGGGGCCGACCTCACTGCCCGAGGACATTGCACCTGTCCTGGACCCTCCCTCCTCTCCAGGTGCCCCTGTCCCTCTCCGTCTGTGCTGTCTCTCTCTGCCTCTGTCTCTCTGTCTCTCTCTCACACACGCAGAGAACCGAAGTCCAAAAGCACCAGACCCTCCCGTGTGGGAAAAGGACTCGTGCTTTCTCTCACTTCAGAGCATGTGGAAGGGGATGTGTTGGGCGCAGTGGACCCCGGTGGGGGGACACCAAGGCCTGAGACACATGGCCAGGTGCCTGCGGCAGGCACGGGGGGGGGGGGGGGGAGGGCGGGGACAGAGCATTACTCAGGGCAGGGCTCGACCTTGGGAAGTCGGGTTGGGTGGAGAGCACAGTCCCTGACGTGGCCTCAGACAGGAAACGGGAAGGACAGGCCATACCTGCTCAGCTGCTTGGGGAACAGACAGCAGATGTGGGCTGGAATCCTGGGGTTCACACCCACCGCGGCTGACACTGGGGCTCTGGTGGAGTGCACCTCATGCCCTCCGCCCGGGGAAGGAGGTGGAAATTAGCGTCTCGGGGGCAACTCCTAGGCGCAGAAAGTTCACATTTAACCCCAATGGCCCTGGCGATGGGGGGGGTGGGGAGCCGGGTGACAGTCCCTGCTTCTGCAGAAGGCTCGGACCTGCCCGGTCTGCCTAGTGGGGCCCACGGACATCCGCAGGCCTGTGCCCACTTGGCGGGCCCTCTGCGCCCTCCTCCTGGTGACAGCAGTGCTCACGGCAGGCCTGCGGGCTCTCGGGGACCTCGGGGACGGGACGGTGCCGGGGCTGACCACTTGTGGCAGAACGTCACAAGATGTGCGTCTGGCCTGTCCCACGCCTCCTCGGAGATGAGCTGACACACCGGTCAAGGTGGGGGCTCTCAGGTAGGCTGAGTCAGACCTGCTGACTGGAGCCTCTGCTGTCTGTTGGGAGGCGCTCGCCTTGCAGCGAGACAGAAGGGGCAGGTCAGCTGCTCAGGACTCCTTTCCAGGTCCCGGTGGATCGCGCCATCCTTCGGGGTGAGGCCCCAGTGCCGTGAGGCCCACCTCAAATGCCATTCTCAACGGTGACGCCTGAGAACAAACAAGAAACCGATGCCCGATTCCACCACTTCTGCTCGACAGAGCGCTGGACGTCCCTGCCGGCGCAGCGCCCCAAGACAGAGACACGTGAGGCATCCAAACCCGAAAGAGGAAGCCAAGTTACCTCTGCGCACAGAGGACACGATCTCAGAGGGAGAAAACCCTAGAGACTGCACACGCGCGCACGCGCGCACGCACACAGAAGACAACCACCGTCGGGACAAATAAACGAGGTCGACAAAATCGTCGCAGGGTGCGGAACCAGCTCGCAGAAGTCTGTCAGGCTTCTGCACACGAACAGTGTCTGGTCTGGAAAGGAACGTAAGTAAGAAAAGAGTTCTGTTTACAGCAGCAGCACAAAATCACTGAAACGCCCAGGAATAAACACGGTCAAGGAGGCAGAACGCTGGTACGCGGAAACCAACTGAGGGCTGACTTTCTGTCCAGTCTGCGGGGCCGCAGGGCCTAGATATTCGGTCAGTGAGTCTGGGCTGCTGTGACACGATGATCGTAGGCTGGGCGGGTTGTAAACAACAGACGTGTCTGTCTCTCAGTGCTGGGGGCTGGGGGGGTCCACGAGCACGGTCCTGGCGCATTCGGTGTCCGGGAGGCCCTTTCTGGGCTCACGGCTGGAGGCTTCTCTGTGTCCTCATGTGGGGGAGGGACGGGTCTCCTGCTGAGGGCACGACTGAATCATGCCTCCTCCCCTATCATGATTAATCACCTCCCAAAGGCCTCACCCCCTAATAACATCACACTGGGGCTTAGGGATTTAACACAGAATTTTGGAAGGATGCAAACATCCAGTCTATAGCAATGAGGGAGGGCATATTCTGACACCTGCTACGAAATGGATGAACCCTGAAGACGTCACGCTCAGGGACACGAGCCGGTCACAGAAGGACAAAGGCCACCTGACTGCATTTATCGGAGATCCCTGGAGCAGTCAGATCCAGAGGCAGGAAGTAGGACGGTAGGGACTGTGGAGGAGACGGGGAGTCAGCTCTTAATGGGGACAGTTCTGGACACGGACGGTGGGGATGGCTGCACAACAACGCGAGGGGCCTCGATGCCACTGACCTGGACACTTGAAATGGTTATGATGGTAAGTTTTGTGTTGTCGTTTTACCAAAAAAAAAAACAAAAACAAAAAAACAGGCCGAAAGGTCTGGGGAGAACTATGGTGTCACAGAAAAGCGTGGGACACAGTGCCCGTGTGCCCACGTGTGCTGTTTGTGCCCATGTGTGCCCCGTGTGTGCCCTCCTGTGACCACGTGTGCCCATGAGTGCCTACGCACGCCTTCCTGTGATCACGTATGCCCTTCTTACACGCCTGTGCCCACTGGTCTGCGGTCCCTCAGCGGGGCCTCTCTGCCTCCGGAGAAGCAGAGCCTCAGGGAGGCATCCCGAGTCCCAGGGTCCCCCGCCAGCCACTGGGACAGCCCGCAGCCCCAGAGAGGCTCCTGAGAGCCTCAGCGGCGTGACCAGCTCCCCGGACAAGCGCCGCCCTGGACAGCAGCCTGGCTCCCCGAGCCTGGACAGACAGCTGGGACCCCGGTCCCAGTGCCTCCGTGCTCCCCGGTGAAGCCGGCAGGGTCCTCCCGGGAGTGGCTGACGCTCCCTTGTCCCGTGGTCACTCAGACTCACAGACGGGAGCCCGAGCTGGTACTGGGAGGTCACCTTTGAGGTCACCAGGTCAGTGCTTTAATGCAGGGATTTACGCCCACAGCCGTGGTCAGGAACTTCACTGTTGGTGCGGCCGTGGGGTGTCCGTGAACGAGAACATGACGCGTACACAACTCACAGAGAGTGCAAACCGCCGGGGCGTGCAAACGCACTGATGGGTGCTCTGTAAGAAGAATGCCGGGCTGGACACATGGCCCCGGAGGGAGGGAGAGCCCAGGTGTGACCCCAGCACTTTTAAGTGCAGCTGGAGGAGTGGACGGACAGACGGCCCTTTCTCATAAGGACACAGAAGAGGACTCGGGACAAATGGCCAGCTGCCCGCAGAGGGCCTGGAAGGACCGGCCACAAGTCCAGAGGAGGTGGCCGTCTAAATGCCACGTGCTTTCCTTGGTGGCCACGTGCTCACCCTGCGGTCACTATGCTCGCAGAGCCCCAAGGGCAGCTCTGGGCACGGCCCGACTCAGCGGGGACGAGGCAAGGCCAGTGCGGTGGGAGGGGTGGACAGATGCCACCAGCCGGGACAGACGCGGGGGGCGGCACCCGGCTGGACAGGTGGTCCCACCTCCTCACTGGACTGTGACCCTGCTGTCCCCCCACCATGCCATCCACTGAGCTCAGGTCTCTCCCCTTCCCGCCCCCAAGTTCACATTAACACACACCCCACCTACACACCACACACACACCCCCACACACATGCACACACTCACCCTGCCTCGTGCATCTTCCCGCATCAGGCCCATTCATCACCCCCCTGCCCAGAACCGCCACCCCCTGGTATTACCAGCAGTGGCTGCACGGCCCACAGCCCCCCCGAACCTCGTGCACGGTGATGGTTGGGGGTCGGGGTCAAAGCCAGCGGATCTTTCCTGCCGCAGCAGGAAGCTCCCACCACCTCCGTCCAACACCTTAGGGGTCTCCCTCACCACACACCTGCAGCCAGGGTCCAGCTGGCCGTCCCACAGCCCCCAGGCACACACCAGAGCACGAGGCCCCGCACGGGAGGAGGAGGGACTCGGGACGGCCGGGCGGGCCCGGGCCTGGGTGGGAGGAGTAGCATGAGCCCAGGCCCGTGGGGCTGCAGGACGCATGGGTTCTGCACGGGGTGGGGGGCTGGGAGCCCTCAGACCGCTCCAGGGTCCCCGTCCCGGGCACCTCACCCAGCCCCGTGGCCCTGGACATCTGTGCCCCCCAGCTCCGGCACCCCGGTGCACGGTCCACCCACGGAAGCCGTGTGGCCTCATCCAAGGGCACGGAGAGAGCCAGGCTGGCCGTGTCCTGCCCACGGAGGTAATGACGGTCCCCGCAGCTGCGGCTGGAGGGAGGCTACAGGGCCGAGGCGAGCCGCAGGGGGAGGAGGGCAAGGCTGATTTCTGTGTGACGTTAAGCACTCTGTGAGGGAGAGCGCACGAATGTTCGGCTTAAATAACAGTACAAGCACAGAGAAGACATGGAAAATGAAATGAAGTGTGGACGCTGCTCAGTCCTGGCAGCAGATATCGGGGAGGGGGGCGCTGCAGGCTGGGGGCCTGAGCACCCCACAGCCCGGCAGTGACCCAGGTCAGCAAGCCGACAGACCTGCTGACTTGGACACATCCGGCCACCAGGGACCGGCCCCCCCCGCCCCTGCCCAACGAGTGCCGCTCATCACCTCCGAGCCACTGCCAGGATCCCCCTCCCCAGCGTGGGGTCCCCCGTGTACGTGTGTACCTATGCAGGCGAGCATACCTTGCACGTGTGTGTGTCCGGCCCGAGTGTGTGCACAGCATGGGTGCGTTATACACTGCACACAGGTGCTTGTGCCAGGAGCACACGCTTGAGATACACATGGGTGTGTGCTGGGACCCGTGCGTGCCAAGAGCCAGTGCCAGGCTGTGTGAATTCAAGACCCCACCTGGCGGCCACCGCACCTTCCCGCCTCACCCCACCCTTTCCCGCAGGGCCAGGTAAGCACAGGCAGGGGCTGGCGGGATCTGGGTGCGACTGTGCTGGGCCATGTCCCCCGGCATCCATCCCGGCAGAGGGTCTGGCCTCTGTCTGGAGGTGGCTGGGACACAGGAGGTCCCCCTGACAGCCCCACGACCCCGGGAACTGCCAAGCACCCCACCTCCGTCTCTCTGTGAAATTGGCTCACTTGGCCAAGGACACGGCTTGGACGAGGATGCAGCCAGGCCTCAGACACCCCCACCCAGGCCCGGGGCCCGCAGTGGGCTCAGAACCAGGCAGCCTCGGCAGGGGCAGCGGGTGCCGCTCCTAGGGGCAGGACGAGAGAAGGACAAAGGCTGCCATCAGCCACTGATGAGAGGGGACCTCCAAAATGGGGATGCGGCCCGAGGGAGGACCTGGTGGGGCTCAAAGAGCCTCCAAGGTGGGAGGGGCTGGGGCGACCCCAGCTGTGGGGGCAGGAGGGCCGCTGAGCACCATGGGGCTGGGGCAGAAGGTGGCCTGCTGGCCCATCCCGGAGTCACCCGCAGACACGTGCTCTGCAGCCCGAGAGCTGCTGGCTCACGCGGGCCAATGTGCGTGGAAGCTGCCGGAACACGGTTCCCTGTGCATCCAGCATGAGATATCCAAAAATGTGGGAAGAGCAGGCAGGTGACCAGGGGCCCCTGGTGGGTGGAAGGTGGGAGGCCCCCCCGGTGTACTCGACAGGCCACAGGCCAGTCTCGGAGGGGAGACAGGTGGCTGCCACAGCCCCCAGCATGGGGTCCCCGCAGCTCTGCTCCCATCACTGCCGTGAGAGTAGCAAAGTGAGACCCGCGGGGCTCCAGCAAGGGTCGTCACCAGAGTCTCCCGCAGAGCGCTGTCCCTCAGGAGCAGCCGTGCACACAGGAGCGCTCCGAACCCGTGGCCAGGGCAGAACGCTCCGTGTCCCCATTTGCAGGGCTGTGCCCCACCTGTGGGCAGGTTACAAGCACCAGCCTCTCTCTACCAGGTTGTCGCGCCGGTCTGTCCCCTGGGGCCCAAACCCAGCGCCGGCGGGAGTCCAGAGGGGGCCCAGGTGGGCCAGTGCCCCCAGTGCGCAGAGGCCTGGGGCCTCTACTCTCTGTTCTGGAGCAGGAGGGGCGGCCGGTGCGGGAGTCCCACGGTGCCACGGACTTCCATCAGAGCTTCCCGGAGGCCAACGAACCACTGGCCCTGCTCGCTGTGTTCCCCACCTCCCCCTTGGGTACTTCTGGGGCAGGAGGGGGATGGGCCGATTCCGGAAGCTTCTGAGGGTGGGACCCTGGAACCAAGATCCTTTCAAAGAGCAGGAAAACCTTGGCCTGAGGGTGGGGCTTTCCTTCTGGTTCCAAGGCCTGACAGCCAGGCCAGAGGCCACGACTTGTTTGGACCTTCAAAGGGACCCGGAGCCGCCCCGAGTGGTCAGCACCCCGCCTGGCTCCTATCTGTCTCTCAGCCCCAGTATGGGAAGGTCTTTGCTTTCAGATGGACACGGCCAGACGGTCGCCTCCGACCCCGGGGGGCCTGTGGGGGACACCAGTTCGTGACCGACACATCCGAGGAGTCCGAGAGACTCTGGATGCTGGCTGGCCGTGACCCGCAGGGGGGCCCCCGCCCTGGGCCTGCCACCTGGGGCGTCTCTGCTGCCCGACCTAGACCACCATGCTGGGTCTCCAGGCCCTCGCTCCGGCCCTCAGCACTTGGCAGGTTGTCTGTCTTCGATGTCTCACCAGCGGAAGCTTCCAGACTTTTCTGCATGTCCTCAGTGCCCCCAGAGCACCGTCTGCTGCTGCACCCGGAGCTCCAACAGCATTTCACAGCCAGACCCGGCTCCTAAATGGCCAGGTGACGACGGTGAGGCTCAACCTGGGGAGGTGAGGCCAGCGGCCTGGAGCCAGTGAGACCAGAGCCACAACACCCCATCCACCTCGTGGGCCAGGCTGGGGGGGAGGCAGCCCCACCACGGCAGCTCCTCCGGTGGGGGGCAGGCCCCGTCACACTCCAGGACTGACCACCCCCCAGCCCCGGGCCGTTGCTTAGTGACCAGCACCTTGACTTCAGAGAGCAGGTAGCCGTGTTTTCACCGGAGTGGTTTTCAAATCAATGGCAAATTTCCTGTAGCAGAGGCAGCCAGACGCGGTGAACCCGAGTCTTTGCAAGCAGGCCATTCCTCTCTTGGCCTTGGCCGTGGGCAGGAAGTAGAGGCAGCAGCAGGAATGTGGTCCGAGGAAGGCCGGCGGGCTGCTGCTCTTTTCTCTTTGGCCGACACCCGCCTGGGGGGTGGTGAGTCCCCTCGCACCCAGTGACCTTCCAGGGCCTCTGAGCCTCCGCACCCCCCACCCCCAGCATGGGTCTCCCTGCCCCAGGAGCAGGGCGCCCCCACGGGGACAATGAGGAGCTTCCGGAGTGGCCAACCATCCCCACCACTTTGGGAAATAGGCTTGGCGGGAATCCAACAGCACCTGCTGGAGGGAGGGACCCAGAGAAGTAACCCTCACGTCCTCGCACCCCAGCGCGCGTGCACACACACGGGGCAGGTCCACAGGGCCTTGAAGATGGCCGTGAAGGGCAGGAGTGGATCGGGGGTCCTCCACTGACTGCTGGCTGTGGCACAGGCGAGCGGCCTGCCCGGACACCCCTCATTCAGCTCCGGGGAGTGGAGAACACTCAGGGCGCAGATGAGTCTCAACAGAGGGCTGTGCTCAGTCCGCAGAACCTCAGGCTCATGTGGGCTGTCCCCACACCCCAGACAGCAGCCCCATTTTCAGGGGATCTCTGGGGGCAGGAGGGGTCACCAAGAGACCTCTGATCCACAGGTGACTGTGGAGAGGTCCTGCATATGCTCTGTATGCAAACGGTCACAGCGGGTCATGTCCAGGCTGGAGGACAGGGTTCTCGGTGACATGACGGATGTGGTGGCTGTCGGTATGGAGCACCCGGTCCAGAGGGGAAGCAAGTGTTAAGTCATGTGTCAGAGTCCTGGGGCTGCCGGACCAAAGCACCCAAACCAGTGGGTTAGACAGCAGAGATTTCTTCTCGAGGTTCTGGAAGCCAGAAGTCTGAGATCAAGGTGTCAGTGGGGCTGATTGCTCCTGAGGGCTGCGAGGGAGAATCTGCCTCAGGCTCTGGTGCTGGCTGATGTCTTTGGCATTCTTTGGCTTGAAGGAGTATCACCCCAATGTCTGCCCGTGTGCCCGTGTCCAAATTTCCCCTTTTTATAAGGACACCAGTCGAATTGGGTTAGGACCCAACCGATGACCTCCCGGTAACTTGATTGTCTGCAAAGATCCTCTTTCCAAATAAGGTCACATCCACAGGTACTGGGGGTTAAGACTTGAACATCTTTGTGGGGGAGGGGGGACATGATTCAACTCTAACAAGTAATAAATCCCAAGTAAATATGTAAATTCAGATTTCCACAAGTGCTTGGAAGAAAAATATGGCAACCAGGGCGACATAATTATGCTTCAGATTCAGGAGCCTGCTGTTATTAGAAGATGCCTCTCCACTGCTCTTTCTCACTGCCCGCAGTGAGGAATTGGGGGGGGCTGGGGAGCACAGGAGCCCAGGCAAGCCCCTGCCTGGCTGGCGAGGGCAGGGGACCATGGTGCCACGCAGGAACACAGCGCCGACAGGACCAGTGACCTGGTGCCCCAGCCCCTGGGAACCCTCGGGTCCACTCCGATGATGACCATCGGTGCCGGGGCCGCCCTACCCACCGCTGTGACTTCAGAGTCGTGCTGCGGCGGTTCCGGCTCCCAGGGGAGTTCCGGCTTTAATGTTCAATCCTGCCCGCGGTCCCTGCCGTTTCCAGGAGCTGCCATCACCCCCTCGCAGCCCCTGCCCCGGGAGCCCGCTCTGGGAAACCAAAGCTGAAAGCAGAAGGCAATCCCCAAAGAGCTTTCCCAGGAGGAAGCACATCTCCCTCTTCCTTTTCCAGCTGCAGAGACCGTGGCTCCGAGGTGCCAGGTGGGCACACAGCTCTGCAATGGGACGTGCCCGCCCCCCCGCCCGCCACCAGACTGCAGCCTTTTTCAGGGAGAGCAAGAGGAGGTGTGGGGGGAGGGGGAGGGGGCTTGGCCAGGGACTGGCTTTGGCATAAACCTACAAGGCTTTGAATCCACTTTGCAGTCACAAGACCCTGAGCCTGCACCAGGCGGACAGGAGGCCAGGTAGTGCGGCCCCTGCCCCTCCACAGACGGGGAAGGCAGCGCGCCACCAAACGTTTTCCCTCAGGATCCGTACCTCCTTGACATAGCAACGTATCAAGTGGGTCGAAGTTCCTGGAAACTGTATATAGAGTAACTCTGAGTATTAGGAGGATCTCTTGTTAGGGGCTTTTGCCTCCACCACCCCAAGGCTTCCCGAGCCTCGGGACCCCTCCCTCCTGACTCTGCCGCCTCTCCACCCTGACCCCGGCGGTCTCCCGGCAATCACTACTTCCTGTCACCATGGAGGAGTTTGTGCCTGTAGGATGTACGGATGGCATCAGGCAGTGTGTGCTCTGTTTTGCCTGCCTTCTTTTCACGAATTACGCCGAGCTCCATTCTGGCCGTGGCACGCCCTGGATCCCCGCGCCTTCCCCCACGGCGTGGGCGCCCACGGTTTACCCCTTCGCCTGCCGGTGCACATCTGGTCTGCTTCCAGCTTGGGGCTATTACAAACAAAGCTGCTGGCACACTTGTGGACGTGCCTTTGCACGGATCAATGCTCTCATTTCTCCAGGAGTACAACGGTTGGATCCTGTGCCTGGCACATGTTTCACTTTTAAAGGAACTCCCAGACTGTTTTCCTAAAGTGGGCATCGGTTTGTTCTCTCAGCAGCAAGGAAGGCGAATTCCAGTTCATTCCCCACCTCGTCACCCCTTGGGATGATCAGTCTCTTAAAACTTCAGACTTTCTAGTTAGTGCACAGTGGTTACCTTGCTGGGTTTTGATCTGCATTTCCCCAATAACTAAATACGTACACTTGTTTGCTTATTTTCCATCAGTGTGTCCTTGGTTAAATGTCTGTTCACATTTTTTTTTTCCCCATGTTTTACACTGGGTGGTTTGTACTCCCGTTTTGGGCTTAGGGAGGTCTTTGTATATTCTGGATGTACATCCTTCGTCAGGTACGTGCTCTGCAAAGACTTTTCTCCCAGTCCGTGGCTGGTTTTCCACTTGTTTATAATGCTTTTGGAAAAGAAAAAGGTCTTCATTTTGATGCGGTCCAAGGTACCCGTTTGCTTTTATGGCTCACGCTTCTGGTGCTATAGCTAAGAAACCTTTTCCTCACTCAAGGTTACAAATATTTTCTCCAACATTCTCTTCTAGAAATTTTAGTTTTAGGTTAGGTATCTTGGTCTACGACTTTGAGTTATTGCTTAGTATATGGTGGCAGGTAAGGATCAAAGTTCCATCTGTCATCTGTGTGCCTAGGGACACCCAGAATGTTAAAAAAAAAAAAAAGACACTCCTTTCTCCACTGAATGGCCTCTGTGCCTTTGCTGAGAATTGTCCGCATATTTCTGCGTCTGTTTCTGGACTCTATTCTATTCCATTCATGTATTATCTTCACTAACGTCAACACCACACTATCTTGATTGTGAGAGCTTTATCGTAAGTCTTGAAATCAGGTACCACGTCTTCCAAATTCATTCTTCCTCATCCCATTTACAAGGGGTATGCGAGGTCTCTTACACTTCGTACGAACTTAACAATCAGCTTGCCAGCGTCTACGAGAGTCTTGGTAGGATTCTGACCGGGGTTGCTCTGAAGGAGCAGATCAGTTCGGGGGGAAGAGACATTTGCGCAAACTTGCGTCTTCCAACCCGTGAACAAAGTTCATCTCTCCATTTATTTAATTCACCTTAATTCCCTTCCACAATGTTTCCTTCGGAAATATTTTATAATTAATAGTCAGAATTAGCACATTTTTGGCAAGATCTATCCCTAAATATTTCATATTTTTAGCGTTTTTTTTTTAACTTAAATTTTGGATTGTGTTTGTTGCTCGCAAATAGAATACTATTTCTGCACAACAATCTTGTATTAACCTTGCTACATTTACTAGTTCTAGAAGTTTTCCATACATTTTCCTAAGATTCCCTGCACAGTTAATCCTGTCACCGGTGCAGAAAGACAACTTACTACTTCCTTTCTAACCTAGATGCTGGTTTTTTTTCTTTTTCCTGCCTATTGCACATGGTAGGACGTCCAGAAAGCTGTTGAATCAAAGTGGTGAGAACAGACATCCTTGCCTATTCCCGGTCTTATGGGCTGAACTGTGTCCCCCTAAAAATTCCTATGATGTTGAAGTCCTAACCCACAGGACCTCAGAATGGGACCTTATTTGGAACGAGGGCCGTTACAGATGTGATCAGTTAAGACGAGGCCATACTGGAGTAAGGGGCCCTATACCCGATACGACCGCGTCCTTGTAAAGGGGGGTGTGGACACACACGTGCACAGAGAGGAGGCCGACCGAAGATGAAGGCGGGGGTCCTGGTGGCACGTCCACAGGCCGAGAAGCACTAGAGATTGCCGGCAAACACCAGATGCTGGAGGGGAGGCCTGGAACGGATTCTCCTTCGTAGTCTCGGAAGGAGCCAACCCTGAGGACGCCTGGATTTGAAACCTCCAGCCTCCAGGCCGTAAGAGAAGAAATCTCCGTTGTTTAAGCCTCCGGGTCTGTGGTCCTTTATCACGACAGTCTGGCAAACTCAGAGGTGGAAGAGCATCGGATCTTGCGCCATTAGGTGGATATCAGCTGTGGACTTTTCACAGGTGCCCTTATCAGGTTGAAACCCTCGTACTTGTAAGTAAAACAATAGAACGGAACAACTAAAATGAAATAATTCAGTTAAAACGCACAGCGGCGCTAATCGGTGTCCAGGCGGTGTGGCTCATCAGCTGTGCCCAACCCGGCAGACCCCGAGCCGGGCTCTTCTGCAGCCACACCTCCCGGGGCTGCTCCCCCGCCCCGCCCGGCCGTGTGGACGCCACGGCGGCACAAGCCTGCTGTGCCTCGAGGAGCTCTTTGGGCAGGCCACTCTCTGGCCTCTGCTTTCCCGGCTCTGGAATGAGGGGGAAGCATCCTGGGCTGCAAGCTCTCTACCGGCCTGCTGTCTGGACAAGGCGGGACCCAGGACAGGCACGGGTGTGGTACCTGCTGCACCGGCATACATGTGCCGAGGACCCTCCGAGGCCGGCAGAGAGAACGGAGACCCAGGCCTGCCTTCGGGGAGCTGCCACGCCGCGGGAGCAGGCCTGTGAGGGTACCTGTAACCCGTGGTGGGGGGCCACGGGGCACAGGACTGGGCCTGGGGGACACAGGGAGCCCGTGCTGCCAGCTCTGGGGCTCAGAGCCTGCCGTACCTGGTGCACCAGGTGTGTGAGGAACCTCTCCCGGGACACGCCTGCCTACCCAGCATTCCCTGGCGACCCAGGCTCCCGGCGTGGCCCCTTCTGCCCTGACCCTGGTGGGGCCTGGCTGAGGGACACCCAGGGGAACCTGAGAATGTGGAGGGGCTGCATCTCCAGGCTTCCTGAAATCTCCCCTCACCTCTTCCTGTCCAGCCCCCACCCACCCAAACCTGACATGAGACCCTGGGTGGTCCCAGCTTGGGGACCCCCACACTCTCCTTCCTGCCGTCTGCAGGGATAAGCACTGCTGGTTTTGAAAGTAACCCAGATCCAGGCAAGGGAACGGGCAACAGGCTGCACACAGGGTCCCTGGGCCCCCCACCCAGCAGGGCTCCGGAGAGACGCCCCCACCCCTGCCGGAAGCCCAGGCTTCTCTGCAGGCGTCCTCACCTCCGTGGCCGCCCGCTCCCCCCCCCACACCAGCGGAGCAGCTCCGGGGGAGGTTCGCGCACCTTCCCCCCTCCAGTGGGGGTGGCACGTGGAGGCGCCTGCCCGGACAGGCAGTGCTGGCTGTCCGCCCAGCCAGGAAGAGTTTCCTGCCGTACTGAGAGCCAGGCTCCGGCGAGATCACATTTCAGCCAGTACAAAGACTGGTAATGGAGGTGCTGGCCCAGAAATGCCCTTAAAAGGCCGAAGCTGGCCTGGCTTCTTGTTCCCAGGGGGAGAGCAGGGGCCGTGGGGGCGCCGGCCAGGGCTGCTCCGGGAGCAGTCACTCTGGTCTCTGTGGCGACAGCTGCCCCTGTCCATTTATAGCTCCCACCGGAACAGATGGCCCGACCCACGCCCTCCATTCCTGGGAGCCTCGGAGCGAGGAAGGTGGGTCTGCTCGTCACTGGACCAGTCTCCCAATCGGAGAACAGCCACCCTGGCCTGTCACTGATCACACTCCTGGTCACTACTGCCTATCGTGTGCCTGGGGGGAGGTCACTGCCCTTCCCCGTCACCAACCACCTGCTCACTGAGAGATGGGATCAGTGGTGAGCTCTGGTCTTCATCCCAGTGAGATCCGAATCGTGCACCCTGCCCAGAGCTCCAGCCCTGCTGGCCTCTTTGGGACGTCCCCGTGCCCCTGGCTCTCTCCTGCCTACCGGGCCTTTGCACCTGCTGTGCTCCTGCCGTCCTCTGGCTGGTCCTGTCCCCCGTGCCGACTGTCCGTACCCTTCGTAGCTCTCACCCAACAGCAGTATCTTAAGTCCCAGTCCCTTTCTGCCGTGCCTGTCCTGCCCCAGTGTTTACCGGTGCTGAGCTGTGAAAGGACCGGGAAGGGGGAGGGGAGAGAGAATGGCCGAGGCAGTGGAGGCTCCTCTGGAAATCAAAATTCTTGGCTGCTCAGTAGAGAGCCAAAGGCCCCAAGTCTTGGCCCAGCTACCTGAGGTGCTAATACCACCACCAAAGGGTAGGGGCAGGGCTGCTCCCCTATCATCAGAGCCAGGGTGGGGCAGGTCTCATGCTCCTGGGGCTCCCGTCACCCCCGCCCCCCTTCCCGTGTAGCCTGCACTGTGTCCCCAGGCTCCTACCTTCACCCGAGCCTGGCTCTCTCCAGTGTAGGCCTTGGGCAGGTGGAAACCCCCAGCTGCCAGGCACCTCTTGAGCCCCCCGGGGTCCCCCAGCGACCAAACGACAGCATCCAGTGGGGGACAACAGGTGCCACACACAGCAAGGACCAATCTCAGCGCAAATTCTTAAAGCCACCCTCCCCCAACACGCAACCCCATTGGGTACATGCTCGGGGCCATCAGGACGCAGACACAACACCATCCTGGGAAGGAAGCCTTGGGGCACCCGCCCCTTTCTGCCTTGGGACCCCAAGAGCCAAGATTCAAATGCCACCTGGCCTCATCTCACAGATGACTGAGGGCCTGCTAGGGCTCCCAGGACAAGACAAGGGTCCTGGCCAAGGGAGAGGCCAGGCCAAGAATCCTGTCCTGACCCCACCGGCTCTTCCTGAGAGAGGGTTGCTCTATCTGCCCGAGGCCACGGGGCCAGAGTCTGAATGTGACCCTTCCTTTTGAAGCGACAAATCAGCAAGCAGAGGTGGGCTGGCATTCTCTGGAAGGCCTGAGCGTCTCTCTGGGGGACAGCCCCGGCTGGAGGCACACCCCCAAAACAGGCCCACAGCTTTGGCACGGCCCCAAGCCCTGGCCGGAGCCCCCTCCCTGGGCCAGTTCCTGGAAGCCTGGCCCCTGGGCCCCACAGGCTCCTCTGGGCCTGGAGCATTAACGGAAGCTGCCCCCCAGCTGCGGCCCCAAGCCTGCGGACAGGGCTCGGCGTGCCCGCTCCCGGCCCTGCAAGGCCAGAGCTCAGGCTCCCCCAGGTTCGCTTCCAGTATCTGATCTGGGCTCCCTGGGGCCTGGCGTGTTTCCTGGAGAAGCTTCCTCAGGAAGCACAGAGAGCGACCCCATTTCCCATGTTCCCAGAACTAGCAGCGAGTGCAAAGAGTGATGGGCCTTCCCAAGTGGCCTGGGCCGTGGGGAGGGCTCAGGACCAACTGTGACCTGGGCGAGCCCAGCGCTGCCGTACCTCAGTTTCCCCCACCACAAACCAGGACGAGTCTCCCCTCCCCTCCTGGCCCCTGCGCCGCTGTGGTCTCCCAGCAGTCCCAAAACCTTCTAGAGAGAGCAGCCAAGATCTCCAAGAGCCGGTGTGGTCTCTGCACGCTGTTGTCACAGAAGGGGAGGCCGGTGCCCAGGCGAGGCCTGGACGAGGGGCAGGGGGCAGAGGAGCAGAACAGCCTTCGGGCGGGAGCTGGGTGAGTGCCAATGCCATCCACACCCGGTTGTCACGAGGGCGGAGGACAGTCCAAAGCCTCCCTGCGCCCCCAGGATGCACACGTGTTGTCGCAGGCCCGGGCCGGAGCCGGGTGTCCGCTCCCTTCGAGAGTCCCTGGGGTGGGGGACAGAAGACAGAGGACTCCACCCTGCCCTCGTGCCCCGTAACGGCCCGTAACAGGGGAGTCGCCAAGGAGGGAAAAGCATTCCCTGGGTTGTGGTCTGGGGGGGGCCGTCCCCCCTCCCTTCTCCCCTCTCCCTTTGTCATGGAACCAGGGGCGCAGACCCTTGCTCCCGACACACGTTCCGCATCCGTCCGTGCGGGCTCGGAGGTTTTCACAGCAATGCCGTCGGGGAGCCTGGCGGGCGGCCCCGGCCCCGGCCCAGCCAGGCACCAGGCAACCTCTGCCCAGACTGTGTTCACCATCCCCTCCGTGTCTTCGTCAGCATCCCCTCGCGTGCGCCTCTCCGCCTAACAACGTACACGGGCTGGGCCCGGTCCTGAGCTGTGCCACAAGCCCGGCGTCGCCTACCCTCCCACCGCACCCTGGGCGACTGTGTGCTCCTAAGAAGCATGGGTGCCGCGGTGTCGCCGAGGCCGCTGGTCTCCCTCCAGCCCTGGAGGAACTGCCAGGCGTCTTAGCACCTGCGGCCCAGTGCCCAAGCGAGACCGACCGCCTCTTCCCATGCCTGCTGGCGGAAGGGCTGCGTAGAGCTCCTGACCGGTGCCCGTGTGTCCACTGGGCTGTCGAACTTTTTCTCTCCGGTTTGTAGGGCGTCTTTATTTTTTTACGCACCGAACCTGTCGATTCAAAGCGCTACGGACACCTGCCCCACGGTGTGGCTGGCTCTTAACGTCTCCCTGAGGTGGTTTTGGTAAACTTACGCTCTTAATTGGTAAACTTTCGGAACATACCCATCCCTGATCTCCTCGTTCGAGGACTCCCCTGCTCGGGGTCTGTAAAGACCCCCCCCCCTATTTTCTCCGCCAGCCTGGAGAATACAAGGGCAGCTCTGCAACGTGGTGGCTTCTCCCCCAGAGAGAGATCCCTCCCGGGCAGATGGCCACCAGGAGGAGGCTCCCCAGGTTCGCTGCTGGCTTCAGGACAGACCACAAGCCTCGAGGGACCCTGCCACCCAGTGACAACCAGGGCCAGGAAAGGATACCTCTCCGGGGCATCTCACAAAGCAGGAGGGGCTGGAGGGACACCCCAAAACAAACAAACCAGACAAACGACCAGGGCCCCCTCAGCGGCCCGAGCGGGACAGGGGTACCCAGGAGTCAGGGGCCCACATGCACCAAAGCCCAGGAGGGAGTGCTGGGGCAGGGTCAGAGCTGACCGGGGCAGGGGGCCCCCGAGGCCTATGAGGACGCAGACCCTGGACCGGCCTGAGAGGTCAAAGCTGCCTGTAGGCGGGGCGGCCCCACCCTGTCCTCACAGGCACGTGGCTTTCATCGCGGCCCCTGGGAGCGAGTGGGCAACCAGAGAGCCCGGCCCCAGGCGCAGCTTGAGTTGGCACCAAGCGCAGCTGAGAGAACTGAACTGAACAGACCGTTCAAGTCAGCGCGGCAGCCTCGGCTCGCAGATAGAAACGTCGGCGATCAGGATAAAGCAGACCGACCGCAGCACGGCCAGCGCGAAGTCTGACGCACATGACCACAGGGGAGGGTTTCTCTGGACAGTCTCCTACCAACAGCAGCCCGCAGCCGGTCCCATCTGGATAAACCTGGAGCATGAACAGAAGGTCCCAGAAGCCGAGGACCGGCACGCAGACGGCCAGCTTTGCCCGTGGCCGGGAGGCTGTGGCCACGTGACACGCAGGCTGCTCATTCTTGACCGACACTCGGCCGCAAGCGGTCCGGGATTAGCAGGGTCCCTGGTGACACGGAACACACTGCCAGGGAGCACCAGGAAACATGAGGGAAGTGCGGCCAGGGCATGATGGCCCCTTCTCGGTCCCTGTCCTCACGTGCCACATTTACAGCACTCGTCCCTCACGCTGTGCTGAGGCGCTGCGTGCACGCGCTCTCCTCTGCTGGACTGTCACAACTTCTGCACACACCTCTCCTGGAGCCTCAGTGTCCCCACCTGGGAACCCGGGCTGTAACAGCCGCACGTTAAACGGGAAAACAGACACGGAAACATGTGCACGACAGCCGGGCGATGCCTGCCACGGGGCTCCCGGGAAACGTCAGTGATGTGGACTTAGTCGTGTCCCCCAAATTCCTATGCTGGAGCTCGGGCCCCCAGCAGCTAGGACGTGGCTGTGTGTGGAGATGGGGTCTCTGGAGAGGTGGTTAAGGTAGAGTGAGGTCACTAGGGTGGCCCTGATCCAATGTGACTGGCGTCCCTGTGAGACAAGGAGGCAAGGACACAGACACACACAGAGGGACGACCATGTGAGAACCCGGGGAGGGGACGGCATCCACGCGCCCGGGAGAGAGGCCTGGGGAGGAGCCAGTCCAGCCCACACCTTGGACTCCAGCAGACGACAATAAACTGCTCTTTGAGCCTCCTGGTCTGTGGTTATCTGTCCCGGCAGCCGGAGCTGAGACAGCGAGCGAGCTGGCACACGCCCAGACGGTGGCGTGCCCGGCCTGGCCGAGGTGGGTGCCGGCCTGCCCATGGGGCTCCCTGCACTGACGCAGGCAGGCTCTCCCCGCGGCCCCACTCTTGGCAGGCATCCTGATGCCATCAGTGGGGTGGGGGGTCCTCCGTTCTCCCCAGGCGATTGCTAACAGCTGTCTCCTCCCGTCACGCCCACTTCGCTCCCAGCTCCAGGGTCACCGCTCACAGCCCGGGGCTGCCGGGCCCCTGTCGTTGAGAAGGCATGTTTCACTGGGGAGAGGGGGCAGCTGGAAACCCCCAGCTCCGAGGCCGCTGCACATCCACGGAGCCGGCCTGTGTTCCCACATCTGGTCTTTCCCTACCAGACCCTCAGACCCACAGACAGCTGTCCCTGGGAGGGAGGGCAGCACGTACCACGCGGCAGGGGCCTCGCCGAGCCGGTGCTGCTGTGGGTGACTCTCAGGCAGGGCAGGGGCCCGCCATTCACCGAGGAGCCCTGGCCTCACCGTGTCCTCCGTCCGGAGCAGGCTCAGGCCCACCTGGTTCCCCAAGCAGGCCATGCAAGGAGAATCCCACAGGGGAGAGCCACATGCAATCCTGCACAAGCTGCCGTGTGCACTTGCACTCAAACACGCATGTAAGCACACACACTGTTAACACAGGGTTCGTGAGATGCTTTCGGAACCTGGTACGGAGCTGTGATAGGAAAAGATAGGCTTCGGTAGGCAGAGAAGGAAAGGATAGGGTGTGAGATGGGGGGGCAGGGGGGCATTTTGGAACAATGTGGGGAGCGTCTGACCACAGCAAAGCCCCTCGGGCATAAGTGTCCTGGTAAGGACGTAACAGACACTTTCTACTCCCCGTCAGCCTCCCCTCAGGAATGTGACAAAAGACCTGACTTAAAATCAGTGGCCCATAAAACATACGACCCACGAGGAACGACTGGCCATAGACCACCCCTCACACAATGGAAACGAGCCAATCAGGAATGGACCACCCAGCACCTACAGGTGACCAGCCAGCAAGGGTAGGATCTGAGAACCTTATCAAACAAGCACCCTTGCCTACTGTCCCCGGCATTCACCGCCCAGTGTCCCCTCTGTGTAAACAGAACTTTCCTACCATTCTCCCTTCCCGATCTGATCCTCGAATAGACTTCTGCCTGCGGCTCATTCAGTGTCCACCACTTTGCTCTCCAAAGCGGCGAGAAGACCGACCCCGGGTATCGAGGTAGAAGAGCCAGGTGGCAGCGACCCGAGGCTCACGGTGACCCTGGGAGGCAGACACCGCCTGTCCGAGCTGCAGGAGGCATGGCTGACCCCGAACCAAAGTACTGTTGCCCTAAGAGTGAGTCTTAAGAACCCCGCCATGGGGCGGCACCAGCGAATGGGGCTGACTAAACGTCCCCTCAGTAAGCACATTTGTTTGTGCTTTCACACGGGCGTGGGCCCGGCCCCAACTGCCCGCGTCACCACGAGCCTCCCCCCCCCCACCCCAGCTCAGGCCCAGGGTCCGTGCGTGGTCACCTTTAACGAAGACCAGACGTCAGCCCCTTACTACCGAGTTACCGAAGCACAAGCTCATGTCAGTCGAGCTGATGGGGCCGAGGGGGCGGAGGGTCTCCAGGCCTGTGGTGCGGAGGCCCAGCCCCGGACAGACATCGGAAACCGGGTGCTCTGGGGCCCCCCGCTCCCCAGAGGCTTCCTGGGCCCTTGTTTCTGTTCTCAGATGCAGCAGTGCACCGAGAGTCGCTGGGAAATGCAGGTGCAGCCGGGCTCCACCTCCTGGCTGCGGCCCCGGTGCCCTGGTCTGCCTCCCACCGCCCCCACCCCGTGCAGGCCACGCTGGAGCAGAGGACGGGAGCAGCGCCTGCAGGGTCGCACGGGGCTGTCACCACGCCCCTCATGGCCCCTCCCAGCCCTCAGACAGCGTGGCGGATGGCAGGGATACAGCACGGCCGCCCACCCTGCGGGGCCAAAGCATCCCTCCCGGCTCAGGAAACATGTGGCCGGCAGAGCACATGGGTCTCTGTCTGGCGGGAAGCTGGGGCGGGGCGGGGCAGGGACGCCTGTTCCCACCTTCCTTGTCCTCCTTGTGAAGTCAGCCTCCCAGCGGCCTCACCCCTCACTGGGGCGAACTCCCCTAGTCCCAGGTGGGGCCAGAGCACTGGATGTGCTGTGCTGGCAACCAAGCTCTGGGGGACGTGTCCGTCTCATTTCCTAGCAAAGCTGGGAAGCCGCCTTGTCACCCTGGCTGCCACGCCCCTGCATGCTCTACGGGGAACCCCAGAGAAGGGCTCAGGTGGGGGACTGGGCAGCAATCCTCAAAGGAGAAGGGAGGGTGCAGAGGCCTCTTGCCCCACCCAACGGTGCACACCCAAGAGCGTGGCCCACGCCAGCCCGAGGGCCCGGACACCCAGACACCTGTAAGGCCCCCGAGAAGCCTCTCCTGTACGCCCAGCACAGAGGCACATCAGTCCTCTGGGACAGCATGCCCACCTGTGAGCCAACTATTTCTTTCCAGTCACCCTTGGAGAACTTTCTTCCTTTATGTCTTCTCAGGAAGTCATCCTTGTTGCTCCTAGGGACTGGAGATCGGGGGGGGGGGGGGGGGGGGGGAGACGGTGGCACTCTTCAAATACCAGAAAATCTGCCCAGTGTGGGAGGGGACAGTGGGTTTCTGAAGCACCTGGCACAGCCCGGCACCAGCCCAGCTGTCGGCACAGGAGAGGAAGGAGCCCCGGACCAGCTGTCCACGGGGAATGTTCCACCAGCCTCTTCTAGAAGGCACACGGGGTGGGTGCAAAATATGTGGGCAGCGAATATGCACAGGCTGGGTGAGGTCCCATGGCAGAGAGAAGCCATGGCAGGTGCGGCTCGGGCTCAGAGACTCGGACCTGCCGGCCACTCAGCCTTGCACCCTCCACAACCAACTCTGTCCCGGCTACGCCACAGGGTGGATGGGTCCCGAGAGGTGAGCCGAGAGGGGACCGACGGCATTGTCCCCAGACGGCACGGCCACCTGGCGGGGTTCACTCACCTAATACTTCCCGCGTCCACGTGGGCCAGGCCTGGTTCTCGGTCTGGCAGACCTCCAGGCCCCCTCCTCACAGAGAGAAAGCAAAAACCAAATAAGCAGCAAGAGCCACGGAGCCAGGCTGGCTGGTTCAGGCATCTGCGGTGCTTGGGAGCAACGGAGCCAGGTCACGACAGCTAGGCTCTGCACACCTGCTCCAAGGGCCACGGGACGTCACAAAAGAAGTCTAAGCGAGGGAATGACGTGGTCAGGTTTATTGAAAAGGTGCAGCTGGTTGCTGGGTGGAGAATGAACTGGGCACAGAGGCCAGAGCTTGGGAAGTTGAGGGATACTGAGGAGGGAACCAAGGGGCCCACGTTGGCCCTGCTGGTGGGCACATTCATGGCCCCGGGACAGGGCTGTAGCACCTGCTCGGCAGCCAGATGCCGTCCCCGATGTTCCGAGGAGTGCCGAGGTTCTTCCTGGCACCAGCCAGGTGCCTGGGTACAGCACAGAGCCACTGAGCCGTTTCATTCCTCAGGGTCTGGCTCTGCCGGGTGAGTGTGGCAGCGGGCCAGCAAGCAAGGATTCGCAAGGGGGTGGTGCCCGTGCCAGCCACGCAGGGAAGTGTTCTAAGAAGGAAGTGGGGCAGGCTGGAGCAAGTGGGGACGGGAGGTCCAAGTGGGGTACCTGCTGGCCAGAGGGGGGGGTCCTAGAGCAGACGAGCAGCAGTGAGGGGCAGCAGGGCCAAGGGTCTGGGTGGCCTGGGTGGCAACCATAACTAGGGCTGGATGGATGGCTGAGCCACGAGGAAGAAGGGGTGAAGAGGCAGGCCACACTGGGAGACAAGGCGCCAGAGAGAGATCCGTCCGGCAGGAGCTTTTCCTTCCCTCTGGGACTCCAGTTAGCAGGCACACCTCATGCCCTGGCCAGCCACAGAGCCTCCTGGGGGCAGGACCCTCGCTCCTGCTCACGGCTCAGCTCTCCAGGTACCCCCATGCCCCCCCCCCCCACCCAGACTGCCCGAGACCACGACTGAGACTCCGCAGGCCCGGAAGTGACCTCCCTCAGCCTCCTCCAGCTCAGAGGCCCTTCCCTGGTGTGCAGGGCCGGGCTAGCCCAATCAGGGAACACGAGGAGGGGTCAGGACACAGGCCCCGAGATGTTACAACAGCCCTTCCTTGCCAACTCAGGACAGGTCTGCAATCCCACATGTGAGCCCAGAGGCCAGGACTAAGCAGATGTTTACGCGGACACACACTCAGCCTTCCCAACTATTTCCCAAGAAGGGATTGAGCCTGCAGGAAAATTCTAGTAACCGACTTTCTAGGAAGTGACGGTGCGGGGGCGGGGGGGGGAGGGGGGAACAATGTCCAGGAAAGACAGAGCTCAGGGTCAAGGGCAGTACATTGCTGGAACATTCCGCTGCCAGGGAGCCGGCAGGCCCTGGGAGTCCTTGCTCTGACGACACCCTCTCCTGCCAGAGCACTGACCTTCGTGCCGGCCCTCTCTGCCCTCGGCCCCCAAAAGGCCTGGGGGCCTGACACCAGCGTCCACCTCCAGCCAGGCAGCACCACGGGCCCCTTCTCACCAGGCTGTACCAGCAGGAAGCGTGTTGGTGCCCAAGAGACGTCCGCCCAGAAAGAATGGCCTCGTGGGCCTGTTCTTGTCACCCGTGCCACACCAGCCCTATCAGGGTGTGCCAGCCGTGGCCCCCAGGCTGCCACAGGAGAAGAGCAGGGCGGGGGAGTCGGTCTCCGGCAGGCGTGGACGTGTAGAGCGTGACCTCCCTTTTCTGGCCTGGCCTCCCAGAAACAACACACCCCTCGCCAATGTGGCGCTTCCTTGCGGCACAACAACCCACTTAGGCCCAGTAATCGTCCCTCAAATCAAGCTTCACCCGGAGCAGTTGCTGGCCATGTTATGAAACGCAGCTCGGACACTGAGAGGCAGGAAGGAAAGTCAGACCCCGGCTGAGACCAGCCTACGTGTCCTCTGTTTCCCCGACTTCCCTCGTGGCCCTCTTCCCCCCGGGCCTTCCTTTCCTCGAGGCAAGCAGCCTTTACCAGCATTCAGCAGCATTACGGATGCAATGCTTGGTCCAGACACTGGGAGACTGGCTACACGAGGCTCGAGGCCACGAGGGGGCCCGGCCAGCCTGCCAAGGCCGCGGGGACCCCAGCAGCCCGTTCCCGTCGAGCAACCCCTGGGGGCCCCATCCTGTCCCCTGCCCAGGATCCTCTCTTCCACCTGACACCATGCTCTGCGGAGCCCCTAGTGGCCTCCCACCTTGTTGGCACCTTTAGGAAAAGTGAAGGCCGACTTGTGAGACACCAGGCAGCGAGGGCAGCCAGGTGGGGCTCAGATACATCCACACCGCCAGGAGCTGTCGAAGGCTGGCTGGCGGGATAGCCAGCAGGGTGGGGCCCGGGCCAGGCCGCCCCATCCGGCCTCCTGGGGACCTGCACCAGGACAGGCTTCTCTCAGCAGTGTCGCCTGCCCCTGTTGTACAACGTCTGCGGGAACATTCGGGTCCCTGGCTGGAGCCCCACTTCCCATGTCTCGTGTGTTTAAGGCGTGCTAAGGAAATGCAGGTTTTAACAGGAGCCCAACCTAAACGCAATCAGGAAAAAATGAATACTGGGGCCGAAACCACGCGACATGACCCAAAGTCAAAAGTGGAAGCTGATCTGCGACGGAACTCACACCTGGGGTTTCTCTGCGTGGCCCTGCCCCTGTCTGCTATTAAATGAACTTCTAAGAGTGAACAGCCATCAGATCATGGAAGGACGAGCGCCCACGGAGGCCTGTGGCCGTGGGAACACACTCTCCTCTTCTGTGATGCGGCACCAACCCAGAGCTCCGTTCTCCCCACTTCTGGGGCTTTGCTCCAGATGGGCCTTCAGGACATACATCAGTGTGGCAAGAGCTTTCTGGTTCCTGCCTGAGAAGGGAGGGCTGCCCGCCGGGAGCGGTGGGGTGGTGGTCTGGCCACCGCCAGCAGGCCTGGGAGCCACAAGACACGCCTGCGGGTTCATACGGTACCCGGTCCAGACTGCTGCAACAGATAATCTGATCCCCGCCCTGGAAAGATACTACATGCAGATTTGCAAAGAACAGAAACAAGGTGAAGTTTGGTTTGTTCGATTTTCTTGGTGTGCATATCCTTTAGTCCCCAGGAAGCCCGAGGCACGAATGTCCCCCGCGCTGTCTGGAAGAGGAAACTCTGGGAGCTGCCCCTGCCCACGCCCCTCCCCCCACCCCCCCCCCAGCTGGAGCAGCGGCCCCTGGAAGGAGGCCAAGCCCTCCCAGCACAGGGTCAGAGCCTCCTTCTGTGCTGAAGGCTGCCTCTCCCCAGCAGGGCAAAGCGTAGCCCAGAGCAAAATGTTCCAGAAGGACTTGGAAGCGTGTGCTGAGCAGGGCAGGAGTTGCAATTAATGGGAAAAGCGAAGCCATCCGGCTGCCCGAAGTTCTGTGGTGCCCCCTCGGCAATGGCCAGCTGCCACCTCCAGGCCTGGGGATTAATATCGGCTCGGACGACGGGTCTTGGCCCAGAATCCGTGTGACTGATTGCGGGACAGACAGGAAAGCTTTTCACCTGCCTGGAGCTCAGTCAGGGTTTCCTAGCAGACGATAGCATCGGGAGCCCCAGGGTACAGGCACTTTTGTTCCCTGCTTGGAGTCTCTTGTGCTGGTGACGTCCTGGGCTGAGCCCAGGGCCTCAGCCACCTGGAAAAGCCTCTCCCTCCTCACTCGCAGGGAGCCTGGGCTCCCATAGAATCCAGACAGGAGAGAAGCAAGGGATGCAGGGGCTCCAGGAGCCAGCGGGGCACTGCCCCCTCTTCACCCAAGGGCGAACCTCTCGGCACAACCACCAGAGGGGCTCCCCAGAGGCAGGAAGAGAAGGCAGAGGCTCCACCCCAACTCCCTGCATGGTCCTCAAAGGGCCTGAGGAGAGAACCCTGGGGCCTTGTTCCCACACGCCCCAGGCTGCTAAACTGGCAGGATCACAGTTTCGTTGGGGCAGAAAGCCCGGCCACCCCCTATGCCTGGCCAGAACCAAACAGAAACCACCCCTGCCCCCCAGGGATCCGGGCCACTGTATGTGCCCCTGCCCCCGCCCCTGTAACCAGGAGGTACACGGAGGCGAGAAACCCATCCCGATGTGAGAAACAGCCGCCTACTCTCATAGCTGGAGGAAGTACGTTCCGATGCTACAGTGTGGCTCTAAGATATGCCCTGGCTGGGAGGCAGGCGGGGGAAACACTGATTCATCCAGGAGAGCTCAGTGCTCCAAGTACAACGCATGAAGACAGCCAGTGTGCGATGTGTTTATAAAGATTGCCATGAAAACGGTTCACCTCAGAACGCAGCTCTGGTGATTAAGAGGTGAGTTTCCAGCCCCAGAAGAACATGCGTTGTTTTCTGTGCCAGCAAGAGGGACCTGCCCCCCTCTGCCCTCAGCGGTACCTTCCAAGCTCCAGCTGCCCTTACTTTCCCCTCCATGGGCATCTGGGTAAAGATGGGGAAGAAAAGCAGAAGTGCCAGCCCTCTGCACGGGGCTGCCTCTCCACCCCCTGCCCCCACAGCCCTGCCTCGTCAGCCGTACCCCAGCCCGGGCCCGGGCTCCGGAAGCTGGCCTGCTGGCCCAGAGCAGGCAGGAGTCTGCTCCCGGCCCATGTGCCTCAGCTCTAGGGGATCTCAAAGAATGACATAGGGAAACACTCCGTTCTCCTAGGCAAAGGTAAAACAGGTTGCAGTGACCCCAGGAGCAATCAGCTCCCTGAGACAGAAGGAAATATTAATTTCGTAAATTGAACTACAGATACTGAACAGAATCTTTCAAAAATATAACATTTTAATATTGGTGATTAGTATTAAATCACCAATTTAATATTGGTGCATCTGCCTCCATGTCATCTCCGTGTTACCACGTGACCAGGCAGCCACGGGAGCCTGCCACGTACCCGCGTGTGCTGTCCAAACGCCGCTCAGGTGGGTGGGCCGAGGGGGTAAGTGGTGGACACCCGCTGCCTCCCCGGCCTCCCGCCACCCCTCCGTGGGCCTGCCGGCAGCACCCAGAGCGTGCAGGCCAGAGGACGCCGGGAAGTTCCGGGAGCAGGCCCAGACCCCGGCCTGGAGAACAGGTGACCACAGAGGAGGGTGGACACACCCCCAGAGGGGCGGAGGTGACATCGGGCTGTGACTAGGGACTACCAACGGCTCAAATCACAGCTCTGCCCTCAGGCAAGCGGCTCGACTGCCCGGGGCTTGTCCCCTGCCTGCAGACAGCTGCCGCACACCAGACGCGGCCCTGTGACTGCCACCACCAGCTACAGGGCCAGCGTGCTCGCGGGAGGCCTCACGTTCTCCCGGAAATCACGGTGCAATCACATGCTCGTCGCACCCAAGTACTTCATTACGGGCCGGCCCTGCACCAGGCCATGTGGTTCTCACACCCGGGGCAACGGGTACCTTACCAACCACCGAGGGGTCCCCAGAAATTGTACAGGAGACGGGACATGTGCTTCCACGTATGACTGTGGAGAGAAGCTTATGGGGTTGGGTAGGTGCTCCAGGAGTCCACAATCGCTAAGAACCTCTGACCTAAGGTGCAAGAGACAGCGGGCCCGGCACAGCTGAGGCGCTGATGAGCTGGACTGGCTGAGAGCAGGCTGGACCGAGTGGCTCTCCTCCACCCCACAGGGACACGTCACCTCCCCCTCACCCGTGCTCTGCATGATGCGTGTGCGTGGCAGCAAGTCAGGCGCAGGGCCCAGTGAGAACCCGCACGCTGGGCCTCAGGTCCGAGTGTGGGAGGCACTGGCCTGGGACACCGAGGCGTCCCCTGGGGAAGTATGTGTCTCCTGGTCTGGGTATCTTAACCCCTGCGGCTTACAGGGGTAGAGCTGGCAGGCACCACTAGGCTCAAGTCCGAGTGTGGCCACCCACTGATCCTAAGAACAAAATCAATTTTGCTTACGTTTTAAAACGTGAATCAGGGGCGCCTGGGTGGCTCAGTCGGGTAAGCGTCCGACTTCAGCTCAGGTCATGGTGTCGCGGCCTGTGAGTTCGAGCCCTGCGTCGGGCTCTGTGCTGACAGCTCGGAGCCTGGAGCCCACTTTGGATTCTGTGTCTCCCTCTCTCTCTGCTCCTTCCCGACTCGCACTCTGTATCTCTCTCCCAAAAATAAATAAAAAAACATTTTTAAAAAAATTAAAAGATAAATAAAACATGAATCAGACATTGCCCTGCCCCTAGCTCTCCAACAATCTGCCCTCACACAAAGCAAGCCATGAAGTCTGTCCAAAGCCTGTACCCACACCCTCCCTGCCATCTTCCAACTCACCCCAAACAGGGGTTCGAGGGCCCCTGTACGTCCTCTTCCTGCTGCCGGGACTCTCTTCTCAGATGTTCTAGAGCAACTGAATAAAACCATTTAGTCTAAAAAGCTGAGCTACAAATATGCCTTCAGTTTAAAAATGTAACGAACCAGGGGCGCCTGGTGGCTCAGTCGGTTAGGCATCCAACTCTTGACTTCAGGTCAGGTCACGATCTCATGAGATCGGGCCCCATGTTGGGCTCTGTGCTGACGCTACTTAGGATTCTCTCTTTCCCTCTATCTGTCCTCTCCTCCCCCCCACCCACCCACTCAAAATAAACAAAACTTTTTAAAAATGTAATAAACTGTATGACTGAGAATCTTTTTTTCTTTTTTGAGTCATTTGGGGTTAGATATGTTCTAAGAATATTACATATGCACATTCTTGGTGGGAAAGTAACAGCTGAGGGAGCTCCACTAGGAACAACTTACAATCCTTACAGTAAAAGCAACTCATGAAAAAAAAAAAAAAAGATTTCCAAAATACAATGAGTATAATATACATGAGAAATTGTGTTCAGAAAATCATACTTGCAATAATATTTCCAAATGATGATCACAAAATTCAACAAGTGGTTGGAAAAACTGGAAGAATGAAGCTGGACCCTGACCTCACACCATATGCAAAAATTAATTCAATATGGATCAAAGACATGACCTGCAGAAAGAAAACAGTAAAACCCTTAGAAGAAAACAGGAAAATCTTCATGACCATGAATTTGGCAATGATTTTTTGGATATGATATCAAAAGCACAAGCAACAAAAGAAAAAACAGACTAACTTAGAATTGATAAAAATTTAAAACTCTGTACATCAAGGGACACTATCCACGGAGTGAAAAGACAACCCACAGAATGGGAGTATTTGCAAATCATATATCCGATAAAGGATTGATATCCAGAATATATAAAGAGCTCCTGGAACTCAACAGCAAGAAGCAAAGAACCCAACTCAAAAACAGACAAAAGACTTACATAGATATTTCTCCAAAGAAGATACACAAAAAAACAAAGTAATGAGTTTTATAAAAAAGCAACAAAGTAACGAGTTTTTGTAAAAAAAAAAAAAGTAACGAGTGTCGGCAAGGACACGGAGACACGAGCCCTCATGCATTGGCGCTGGTGGGGAGGTAAGACTGTGCAGCTGGTGTGGAAAGCAGTTCCACAGTTCCTTTAATAGCCAAACATAGGATTGCCACATGATACAGGAATTTCACGTTTAAGGACACACCCCAAAGACTCGAAAGCAGAGACTCGGATACCTGTGCACCAATATTCGCTGCAGCATTATCCAAACGGCCAAAAGGTGGAAACAAGCCAAGTGTCCATCAACAGACGAGAGGACACACAGAATACGCTACGGGCATACCTTGTTTTATTGCGCTCCGCTTCACTGTGCTGAACAGGATCTGTTCAGCAGATTATCTGTGAACAGATCCTGCATTTTTCAAAAAGGGAAGGTTTGTGGCCTCAGTCAAGTCGGTCAGCACCATTTTTCCAACAGCCTTTGCGCATTTCATGGCCCTGCATCATGTTTTGGTAATTCTCACAATATTCTGAACTTTGTTATTACTACACATTTGTTATGGTGATCTGTGACGTTACTCTCGTACTTGTTTTTGGGTGCCCCGAACCGCACCTACAGAAGACGACAAACTTAATTGGGAAGTGTCGTGTGTGTTCTGACTGCTCTGACTGGCCATTCCCCCAACCCTCCCTCTCTCCTCAGGCCTCCCTGTTCCCTGAGACACATAACGTTTAAATTAAGCCAATGAACAGCCCTACAAGGCCTCCAAGTGTCCAAATGAAAGGAAGAGTCACATCTCTCACTACGAATCAGAAGCTAGAAATGATGACGCTTACTTAGTAAGGAAGGAGTGTCGAAAGCGGACGGGCCAAAAGCTTGGCCTCGTGCACCCAGCGGCCAAAAGGCAATGCGAAGAAAAAGCTCTTGAAGGACGTTTTTAAAAGTGCTGCTGTAGCAAACACATAAAGGATAAGAAAGTGAAACAGCCTGATTGCTGAAATGGAGAAAGTTTCAGTGGTCTGGAGAGAAGGTCCAACCAGCCACAACACCCCCTTCAACCAAAGCCTCATCCAGAGCAAGATCCTAACTCCCTTCAATTCCGTGAAGGCTGGGAGAGGTGGGGAAGCTGCGGAAGAAAAGTCTGAAGCCTGCAGGGGTTGGTCCAGGAGGTTTAAGCAAAGACACCGTCTCCGTAACAGAAAAGGGCGCCGTGAGGCAGCACGTGCTGAGGCAAAAGCTGCATGGAGTTCTCCAGAAGATGTAGCAGGATAGTTCTCGAAGGCGTCTACACAAAACCGTTTTCTCAGCGTACAAGAAACAGTCTTCTATTGGAAGAATATGCCATCTAGCACTTTCATAGCTGGAGAGGAGAAGTCGGTGCCTGGCTTCAGAGCTTCAAAGGACGGGCTGACTCCTCTCTCGGGCTAACACAGCTGGTGAACTTCATTTGAAGCCAGTGCTCGCTGACTATTCTGAAAGTCCTACGGCCTCAGCAATTATGCTAACTCTACTCCGCCCACGCTCTATAAATGGAACAAAGCCTAGATGACAGCACATCTGTTTACAACACAGTTTACTGAATACACTAAGCCCATCGCTGAGACCTACCCTCAGAAAGAACTATTCCTTTCTTCTTTTTTTTTTAATTTTTTTATTTTTTATTTTTGAGACAGGGAGAGACAGAGCATGAACAGGGGAGGGTCAGAGAGAGGGAGACACAGAATCTGAAACAGGGTCCAGGCTCTGAGCTGTCAGCACAGAGCCTGACGTGGGGCTCAAACTCATGGACCACGAGATCATGACCTGAGCCGAAGTTGGCCGCTTAACCGACTGAGCCAGCCAGGCGCCCCAGAACTATTCCTTTCAAAATATGACCGCTCGTTGACGGTGCACCTGATCACCCAAGGGCTCTGATGGAGGTGGACAAGGAGATGAACGTTGTTTTCGGGTCAGCTAATACAACACCTATTCTGCAGCCGCGGGTCAAGGAGTAATTGTAACCGTCTAGTCTTATTACTGAAGACATACATTTTGTAAGGCTTGGCTGCCACGGATAGTGATTCCTCTGACGGATCTGGGTAAAATCAATCAACTGAAAACCTTCTGGAAAGAATTCACCATTCTAGATGCCATTAAAGAACATTTGAGATTCGTGCGAAGAGGTCAAACTATCCACGTGAACAGAAGTTTGGAAGAAGTGGACTCCAGCCCTCAGGCAGGACCTTGAAGGGTTCAAGACGTCAGTGGAGGAAGTCACTGCAGATGTGGTGGAAACAGGAGGAAAACCAGAACCAGAAGTGGAGCCTGAAAGAAGGAGCTGAGTTGCTGCACCTCAGGAGAAACCTGAACAGATGAGGAGCTGCTTCATTTTTAAAAAAATTTTTTAAATGTTTTATTTATTTTTGACAGAGAGAGAGACAGAGCATGAGCAGAGGAGGGGCAGGGAGAGAGGGAGACACAGAATCCGAAGCAGCTCCAGGCTCCGAGCTGTCGGCACAGAGCCCGACACGGGGCTCGAACCCACGGACCGCAAGATTGTGACCTGAGCTGAAGTCGGACGCTTAACCGACTGAGCCACCCAGGCGCCCCGACGAGGAGCTGCTTCTTAGGAATAAGGCAAAGAAGGTGGTTTCTTGAGATGGGATCTACCACCGGTGAAGGTGCTGTGAAGACTGTTGAAATGACAGAAGTTTCTAGAACATTCCATACACTTAGTTGACAGAGCAGCAACAGGGTGTGACAAGTTCTGTGGGTAGAATGCTATCAAACGGCACCACAAACTACAGAGAAATCGTTGGTGAAAGGAAGAGTCCATCGTTGTGGCAAAGTTCACTGCTGTCTTAAGAGGTTGCCACGGACACCCCAGCCTTCAGCAGCCACCAACATGGAGGCGAGACCCTCCACCAGCAAAAAGATCACAAGTCCCTGAAAGCTCAGACAATGGCTAGCATGTTTTAGCAATAAAGTATTTTTTAATTAAGGTACATACACTGTGGATTTTCGACATATTGCTACTGGACATGTAACAGACGACAGCGTGGTGAAAACACAGCCTTTACGTGCACTGGGAAACCAAAACATTAGACTCACTTTATTGCCCCCACTGTGTCACGGAGGCCTGGAACCACACCTGCAATGTCTCCAAGGTGTGCCTGTATGTACATACAATGGAATATTATTTAGCCACAAAAAGGAACGGAATTAGGACACGTGACACAACACGGCAGAACCCTGAAGACTTTACGCTCAAGTGAAATAAGCTGGACCCAGGCAGACAGACATTTTATGATCCCACTTATACGAGGACATAGTCAAATTCAAAGTCAGAAGGAGAGCAAAGGATGCCAGAGGCTGGGAAGAGGGCAGTTAGGGACCGAGGAGACCTTGCTGAATGGGGACAGAACTTCGGTTTGGTATGATAAAAAGTTCTGGAAATAGACACTGGCGGTGGTTACACAACATTGTGAGCCACCGAATTCTACACTTAGAAACGGTTAAAATGGTAATTTTATGCTTACCATTTCTGTCTATGTGGTAAGTTCTGCCACAATTAAAAAACACTTGAAGAATTACAAATAAAAAAAGGACGAGTCTTCATTTTGTAACAGGCACTAGCACATTCAAAGGTCCCCTCGTCCTGCACGTGGAGACGATTTTAAGGTGTGATCTCTCCGAGCGGAGGGGCGCCGGTGAGCACTGGGGACAAGTCCTGCGGGGACGCAGGTGCACCGGCGGTCTCTCAGCCCTGCACCTGACCCTGGGCTGGAGAAGTATCAGAGACTTTCCACCGGCCCCGTCGCTCCGCCTTCTGAGCCTGCGTACTGCCCACGGGGTGCTGCAGCCAATGCTGGGTCTGCGCCACCCCGGGGCCTACGCACAGACCCCGCTCTGGCCAGATCTCGGGTGGTCAGATCTGTGTCCCAGGAGAACACAGAGAAAACTCTGTCTTCAGAGCTCCTCAGGAAGCTGGTGAGTCTACAAAAGTATCTCCCGACTTTTCCAGCACATTCGTGTCATGGCAGTACGGCTAATGGCAGGTCTGGCGGAACCGGTGAGACGGCAGATTTACAGCTCTCCGGGAAACCCCTCCTCGCCCCGGTCTGCCTGCTTGCCTTGTGCGGGTTTCCTTCAAGCCCCAGACTTGCAATGCTCTGCGGGGCTCCCCAATTAATTTTAAACCCCCCTGAATAAGTGAAAGGAACAGGGATATATAAACATCCAGGGCGAGGACTCCTTAGTCCACTCTGCGCCACGGGCAGACCCAGCTATGAAACACCGTCCTCAAAGCCACAGCACCGTCTGCATCTGAACCAGGACCTCTCAGGTCCATGGGCACGAGGGCTGCTCTGAGCACCCGTGGGGGGCAGGGGCAAGGGCTGGTTGCGGGCCTGGGAGGCTCCAGGCTTTTACAGAAAATACTGACAGCACCAAGGGAAAAAGAATGAGTTCCTCAACTTAACAAGGGAGGGATTCTTTAAAAGCTAAATTTAAAAATATATATACCATTTTACTGCTTTTGTTTCTGGTTTTAAACTCACAAGAGACTTCAAACACCGCCAAGTACATGCTTTTTTTTTTTTTTTTTTTTTTAAGTAGGTTTCACACTCAGCACGAGGGCCAACATGGGGCTTGAACCTGAGATCAGGACCTGAGCTGAGATCAAGAGTCAGATACCTAACCAACTGAGCCCCCCAAGTGCATGCTTTTACATACTTTTTAAAAAATATTTATTTATTTGTGAGAGAGACAGAGTGTGAGCAGGGGAGGGTCGGAGAGAGAGGGAGACACAGAATCCCAAGCAGGCTCCAGGCTCCGAGCTGTCAGCACAGAGCCCGACGTCGGGCTTGAACTCATGGACCGTGAGATCCTGACCTGAGCTGAAGTCGGACGCTTAACCGACTGAGCCACCCAGGAGCCCCGCTTTAACATACTTTTTAAACTGAGATTTTGTTAGTACTCGCGTGTTCCCCTTGACCTTCACGTGAAGAACAGAAATATTTGAAAGACTAGCCATTCCTTAAAACTGGCCTCGAGTACTTTTCCTGTGATATACATTCGAAACGTGCATTTGTCATGTGTTTCTCCCTGAAGGAGTTTTCATGAGGAAAAAAAGTATCCTTCTCGATCACATCCATCTACTAATTAGCTGAACTACACAATACTCGTGGGCTGGCCCAGTTCTGGGTCTCTGTATACACTGCGGATCCGTCTTTGGCAGGAAAAGACCCCGCATTTCTAGAGGCAGCACAAACTAATTACACTAGTTTATCTCCCATCACCTTATCAAACAAATAACCAAAGAGAAAATACCATGCTAGAAAAAAGTACAAACACACGACGCTCTCGATTTTATTTGCCAATAATCAGACCTGCAGAGCCACGGCGCACAGATGGACCGATTTCTGCCTCCGTGAATTTCAAATCACCTCTTACAACATCTCTCTGGCTCTGACGAGCTAGTAGTTATTCCACAATCTGTCGGCTCGTGAGATTCAGCACCGAGCCTTTCCTCTAAGTTCCTGCTTCAGCCTCAGCCACGAACCACGCATTGCCTATAAAATCTACTTAAAAGAAAATGAAGTTATTCTAAAACGCCACACGGCAGAAAGAGCTTACACATGTATGCGAGGCCGCCACCATCCAGCGACGCCGGCCTTTGCTGTCACCCTCAGAGGATGCCCGGAGCCCGAGGGCCCACAGCGACAGTGTGCAGGAAGGAGCACAAGAAAGGAGTAAGTGTGTTCCTCAAGTGACCGTAGGGGTGATGGAGACGGCACTTCCTCTCACACGCAGGCTGTCTGTGACAGATGGGGTGTATCCTTCTCTGCTCTCTGCCAGTGGCCAAGGCGCAGCTGAGAAGGACCCGCATAGAGAGGGCACTCTGGCACACAGCCGTGTACATCATTTAAAGGATTTCGACCAGTGCATGGGCTCTTGTCCGTGAGGCCCTTTTCATGGTATCTTATGTGAAAAACCAGACTTCTGAGTTTATAGCCCAACAGCCCACAACAATATAAGGAGAGGTTTTTTCTACCGAGCGTATGCGCTGAATGCATTGTAATGTACCACTTCCCGATACCAAGATCATGATATTCCAGAAACAGCAGTGTGCACATCAATGACTCTTCTGGCTTTCTTTATTCAAAAATAAAACAGGCAAAAAAAAAAAAAGAACTAAAATGTCCAATGTCACCTGAAATAGCAGGTTCACCAAAGCTTTAAAGGTAAACTTACATTTTAGGTATTAATTACAATTACTAAAGAGAGAATGAATTGTTTTTCAAACCATGTATCTCAGGAAAATGCTGACCGGTGGGGCAGGTGATCATTTCACCCCCCTTTGTACGAGGGAGCCCACAGGTCTCAGAAAGTCTCCTGAGCAGCAGGGGCCGCTCTAAGGCAGCCCTCTTTTAGGTACAGGACATGGGCCTTTCCGGAAGGATGGACTGTTCCACGGGCACCCTGGCAAGGTCACCCAGCCACCCACAGGAACTTTTGCTTCCAGGAGGAAGTTGTGTGGATACATATGCATTCACGTCCCTCTTGAGTCACTCACAGTCTACCGTCTGGGACACATGGCACGCGGTGATGGTTCCAGAATACAAAGTGGGGACCTGGGGGCGGGGGAGGGACACACGCGCGCCCCTACACGTCACGCTCCAGGGCACGGAGGTCCTCCAGGAGCTCCTGGGCCACGGTCTGCAGGTGGGGGTTACGGCTCTTGGCCATGGCCAGGATGCGCTGCAGGGGCAGGGAGCTCCGGAACTCGGAGGCAGACTTGGAGAAGACTTCCGGCTCCAGGACCACAGACTGGACGAGCCGCAGCGCATGAAGGCACACCTCTGCGTCGGGGTCTGGGGAGAGAGGGAGCGCTTCCGGTTAGAGGGACCCTCTCCAGGACGCGCGGCGACACCTACCCCTCAAGGGCTCTTGGTCTTTCTGAGGGCCAAATCCGACCACTTGGTAACTGCACACTCACCGGGAAAGTGTCCCTGCTTGACGTAAAAGCTTAGCTCACAAGAGCAACACAACTAACTCAATCACCATCCGTTCTAGTAACATCCATCTTCAAATATGATTCGCAGTCAGATCATTTTAAGATGCCGAACTAAAAATGTGAGGGCCTTTCGTGTTGTCTGCTAGAATTCTGCCCACTTCTAGGACAGTTTTGAAAGGTGTTACTTCAGGGGCACCTGGGTGGCTCAGTCCATCAAGCGTCGGCCTCTTGATTTCACCTCAGGTCGTGAGCTCGTGGTTTGTCTGGCTCCGCGCTGACAGTGAGGAGCCTGCTTGGGATTCTCTCTCTCCCTCTCCCTCTCTATCCTTCCCTCTCTCAAAAATAAGTAAATAAGACATTGGATGAATGAATGAATGAATGAATGAATGAAAGGTATTGTTTCATTTGCCCTCCCAGTGCATCAAATCCCACAGTGGCCACATACTGACGTGGAATCTCTTCAGGGCCACCGAGTTTCCAAAGTCACACTGTTTCCACTGTCCCTCCAAGGAATTCCCTCAGGAACTGCCTCTGGAGTTACGGAAGCTGGTACCCTGCACGTGTGGTGGCACCACTAAAAAGAGCCCAGCACACAGCTACAGCCTTAACCAGGCTGGTGCAACCCTCCTCCTACTTCTCCCTACTGGGAAGCTTTAATATGCCATCGAGTCACTTCTTGGCGGTTTGTTGTGGGGTTTTTGTATTTACTTTATTTTTGAGAGAGAGAGAGGGAGACACAGAGTCCGAAGCAGGCTCCGGGCTCCGAGCCGTCAGCACAGGGCCCAACATGGAGCTTGAACCCACCAACTGTGAGACCATGACCTGAGCTGAAGTCAGACGCCCACCCGACTGAGCCCCGCAGGCGCCCCTGCCATCGATTCACTGTTGATTGAATATTGTAATTGGAACCTCTTTCCTAGCGCTATATTTAAACCCTTCAAGAAGTGAATGGATTGAAAGAGTGGACTCAATCAGTCCTCAGTGGGAAGTGCCACACACCAGAGCTGCCCAGAGGCTTTTGCTGTTGACCCAGGGCCCTCAGGGCATGGCGACAGCTGCCGTGCTGTACCCAGGAGGGAAGGCAACACGGCCTGGGTGCCGGCCTTTACAGCGCTCCTACTCTGGGGGAGGGGAGAGCAACTCTTCCTCGTACCAGACCCGCCAGAGACCCGGGGAAGAGCGTGGCTGCCACAGGGAAGCGTGTGCAGGGATCACCGGGAAGGCCCCACCACCCAGACACGGATGGACAGAAACCGAACCGAACGGACAGAGAACTCCCCTCGTCCTCCAGCGCCAGTCTGGCAAACACCGGCGGCCCAGGCGAGCGGTCTACAGCCGGGGGAGGAGACCCCTGCGAGCACAGATGCAAAGGGAAGGCCGAGAGCTAAGGGTGAGAAGAGGACACTGAGGAAGACACACGGGGAGCTCGGCCCTCACCCTCAGCACAAGGAGAAGAGAGGAACCCGAAGCCAGCAGTACGCAGGAGGCAAGCACAGCGACGACAAAACCCACACCCTCCTCACCCCCACGGACGTCCCAGCACAACGAGAGGCCACGTCCGCAAGCCGACGCCACGACCGTAGAGCCGCAGAGCCCGGCACACCAGGCCACGCCACGCCAAATGCAGCCCGGGAACCATTTCTGTGCAGGCCGGGAGCGAAGAGTGATGTGTACATTTTGAAGAGTTACTTTAAAAAGAGAAAGAGAGGGAGAAGAATATGCAACAGAAACCACATGTGGCCCTAAAGCTTAAGATATTTACTATCCAACCCATTATAACCCATAACGTTTGCTCTCCTGCCCTGATACGACGTCCAACATCCAATCAGAAATGACAAAGACCAAGCAAGGGAAACCAAACACCCACAGTGGCGATAAAGTAGTCAACAGCACCAGACTCACAGATGAGCCAGATACAGCAACAACTAGAAAAGGAACTGGAAATAAATAGGATTAGTAGACAGGAAAACACTGCTGTATGGGTCCTACGGCACACCTGACGCAGTGGTGTACTATTTAAAGATTAATTAAAGACTGTATGGAAACCCTAGGGCAAATCATAAAAAGTTTTTACAGTACAAATGATAAGCCAACGGTGTAGATAAATGGAATATTAAAATAATCCAACAGCAAACAAAAAAAGAAGAAAGAAACAACTAGAGATACGTCTGCATTCCTTTCTGTACACAGTAAACGAAAACAGCATAGACCACCGATTGGAAGGCAGAGAAGGCACAAAACAGCAAGACCCTGCTATACGCTGTCCACAAGACACCCCAGAAAAATATAAGGACGAAGGTTAAACATAAACAAAAATATTTAAAATACGCCATATAAACGCTAATTAAAAGAGGGCTACAGAGCCTATGTTCTTACCAGACACAGTAGACCTCAGAACAAGAAATGTCACCAGGACTGAGGAGTGACACTGCATAATTGTAAAGAGGTCAATGCCTCAGGAAGACAGAACAGTCTCAATTACGTACGTACCTAACAACAGAGCTTCAAAAAACACAAAGCAAACTATGATAGAACTCTAAGGGCAAATCAATTCACAATTACAGTTGAAAACTTTCATGTCCTTATTTCCATTATTGATTTTAAAAGAGGAGGAAAGGAAATCAGTAAAAACACAGAACCTCGGAACAACCCAAACTAATTGAGTTTAACAAGGTCAGCATACAAAGATCAACTGTATCCACATATCAGTAACAATAAACTGGAAACTAAATTTTTAAGAAGACTATCATTTACAAGAGCACCAAACCATAAAACATTTAGGTCTATAAAATCTTACAAAATATGTGCAATATTTGTATGCTAAAAACCGTAAGACACTGATGTAAAAAAAAAAGACAACCTAAGTAAATTTGAGAGATAGAAGACTTAATATAGTTTTGATGTCAGTCTCCCCACTGATCTACGCCATGTAATCCCAAAAACCCAGTAGGCTTGTTTGTAGAAATTAACAAACTTATTTGAGAAAGAGAAGGAACTAAGACAGCCAAAACAACTTCAAAAAAGAAAAACACTGAAAGATTCAGACCACTCAATTTCAGGACTTACAGTTATCAAGACAGCGTGATACTGATACAGGGATAGTCACAGAGATAAATGGTATAGGGTTAGAGAATCCAGGAACAGACCACAGTTTTGTAAAATCTCAAAAAACATATTAATACATTTTAATAATAATAATAATAATAATAGCCTTTTCAGGGTGCCGGGCTAGCTCAGCCGGTGGAGCGTGCGACTCTTGATCTTGGGGTCGTGAGATCAAGCCCCACATTGGGCTAGAGCTTACTTAATAATTAAAAAAAAAAAAAAAAAAAAGATTCATCAGAGAACTCATGGCTGCCTTAATGTTGATGTTTCATTAAAGACTAAAAACAACCTATCTTGACAGACAGCCAGACCTTCAAGGTCCAGTACACTCTCCTTGCAGCAAACAGAAATTCCTCAGAAACTTATCTCTAGCCTTGCCACTCCCTCCACAAAAAGTATATAACCAGTCACTTCTCACGACCCCAAGTGCAGGGCTTTCAGCTCACAGATCCTGTCTCCCTGCTTTAATAAAACCACCTTTTTGGTTTTATTAATTAATTAATTAATTAATTAAAAAAAATAGCCTTTTCTGGGGCACCTGGGTGGCTCAGTCGGTTAAGAGCCGGACTTTAGCTCAGGTCAGACTCTCGTGGTTTGTGAGTTCGAGCCCCGCGTCGGGCTCTGTGCTGACAGCTCGGAGCCTGGAGCCTGCTCTGGATTCTGTGTCTCCTTCTCTCTCTGCCCCTCCCCCACTCCCACTCTGTCTGTCTCTCTCACTCTCTCTCAAAAATAAATAGATATTTCAAAAAGTAATAGCCTTTTCAACAACTGGTGCTGGAAAAATTGAACATCCATATGTAAAAACAGAGAACTTTAATCCATACCTTGCCTCACACATAAAACTTACATGAAAACTAATAATAGACTTAAATGTAAAACCCAAAACTAGAAGAAAACAAGACATAACCTTTGTGACCTTGAGCTTGGCAAGGATTTCTTAGATATCAAATGAAAAGCACAGTCCATCCAAGAAAGAAAATGACAACATGAGATACACAAAAATGGGAAGGCCAACACAAAAGAAGAGAATCAGCCTGGTGACTGCACTGGGAGGAAATACAGACTAAGAGAAAGATAATCAGCTGATGTGCCAAAACCATGCAGCGAGGAGAATAACACAGAACTCGGGTCTGTTCAGGCCACAGATCAGCAAATTCTGAGTTATAACTACTCAATTTATCCCTTAAAGGAATCCTGGAAAACCTTATTACCTGAGACTGAGAACATTCCTGTAGGTGGCTCAATTATGAGTTTGGAGATGAGTGAATCAACCATAACGAGGAAAGGCATTCATCTGACCACAATGCAAAATGACACAGATGTGAAGTTATCTGACAAGAGTTTTTCAGCAGCCGATATTCAAGGTACTCAATGAGCAACCACAACATGCCAGAAGCAAATGAAAAAAAAAGGCTCAGCAAAGAAATCAAAGATATAAACAACAATAAAAGGGAAGCATTGGAACTGAAAAATAACAATAACTGAAGTTAAAAACTTGACAGAGAAAGAATGGAAGGGACACAGGAAACAATCCGTGAAGAGGAAGACAGGACAACAGAAATCACCCAATCTGAACGGAGAGGAAAAAAGACGGAGAAAAAAAAGAAACAGAGCCCCTGGGTCCAGAGGGCCTATAAAGAAGATCTAACGTTCATGTCATTGCAGGGCTGGAAAACACCCAAGATACAATGGCTGAGACTTTACCCTCTTTGGCCAAAGACACAAACTTACAGATCCAGAAAGGTGAGCAAACTCAAAGCAGGTCAGACACCAAGAAATCTACACCAAGACACATCCTAGCCAAACTTCTGAATACTAAAAACAAAGAAAATAAATCCTGAAAGCTGCAAGAGAAAAATGACACATCACATAGAGGAGAAAAACAATGATACCGATTTCCCATCAGAAACCACAGAGGCCACTGGCGCCTGGGTGGCTCCGTTGGTCAAGCGTCCGACTTCCTTCCACTGAGGTCATGACCTCACGGTCCGTGAGTTCGAGCCCCGCGTCGGGCTCTGTGCTGACAGCTCAGCTGGAGCCTGCTTCGGATTCTGTGTCTCCCTCTCTCTGCCCCTACCCTGCTCGCTCTCTCTCAAAATAAATAATAAAAAAATATATAAAAAAGAAAGAAACCACAGAGGCCAGAACAAAGTGACACATTCTCCACATGTTGAAAGAAAAGAGTCATCAACCCAGAATCCTATACCCAGTGAAAATGTCCTTCAGAAATGAAGAGGAATTCAAGACATTCTCAGATGAAGGAAAATCAAGAGAATCTGTCGCCAGCAGACCCTGCTGTGACAGCCTGGCTGTGCCACACAAAAACGTGCACAGGAACGTTCACTGCAGCATTACTCAACTTACTCAGTAACAGCCGGTCAAGAGTGTGGCTCAGCTGTTCCCTGGTGGCGCTGCCTCGCCATCCGTTTCATTGGGTTAAATGGCCTGAAGGGACCTTGAACTGACGGCAGCCTCTCATGCATGCAGGTGCCCTAGACAGCAGCCCACAGAGCCACAAGCAAATGTAAGTCCCTGATTTGATTTCTCCCACAGCCCTGTGATCAACTGCCCCCCGCCCCACTGCCACCCCCACCCCCTCGCACCTTCCCCTTATGGGCCCCTTAGGTAAGAGCCCCACTCTTCTGGTTTCAACGGACCAGTCCAGCCTCAGCCCAGGGATCCCAAAGCCCCCCAGCCACAGACCCTCATTAAGGCCCCAGGTCCTGCCTCTCTCTGTCTGCACTCTGCCTCGACTTCCCTGTGGGGCCCCCTCAAGGTGTCCTCCAGGACCTCTTTTTCAGTTTCTCTTGTGGGCTACTGTTAGACCACAGCTCACCATCCAACAGCCTGTGCTCCACTTAGTAAGTGTTACTTTGACAATTCATAACACAGCCCCAAAGTGGAAACAGCCCAAATGTCCATCAAGTGGTCAATGGATAAACAAAACGTGGTATATCTACGCAGTGGAACGTTATCTGGCAAGGAGAAGGAATAAAGTATTGATACATGGTACAACACGGGTGATCCCTGAAAACATGCTAAATGAAAGAAGCCAGACACAAAAGGGTACAAGTTATAAAGTTCCAATTTTATGAATGGCTTAGATGAAGATAAATCCATAGATACAGGAAGCAGATTAGCAGCCCCCAGGGGCTGGGTGGGGAGAAGGAGGGGGTGGCTGCTAATGGGCATGGTGGCTTCCACGAGTGGTGACGAAAATATTCTAAAATTACATAGGTGGCAGTCATGTTTGCACAACTCTGTGAATATATTAACAACTACTGAGTTATACACTATACACAGTTGAATTTCATGGCTGATGAGTTACATCTGTTTTTCGAAAAAGGAGATTAGTGGGAAAACTGGCAAAATTCTAACTAGAGCTGAAGATGAGGTTCTCACAGTGCACCAATGTGAACGTCCTCCACGTGAATGTGGTCTATGGTTACGTAAGGTGTTAACATTAGGGGAAGCAGGGTGAGTATCACTGAATTGTTTTGCTCCCACGGGTGATACGCCATTTCTCTCGTTGGCTTTCTACATTTTTTTCTTTCTTTGTTCCATCTCAGATGTACAATTTCTGCAACTTTTCTGAAAATCTAAAAGAGTGAACTGAAGAGAAAATAGCCCAAGGAAGTTCTCGGAATGGGAAAGAATGACAAAAGAAGTTTTGTCATAAAAATAAGGGTACATACAAGAAACTCTGCCTCTCCTGTTGAGCTCTCCCAATTGCGTTTGCTGGTTGAGGCAGGAATTATTTCAGTGTCCGATGTGGTTCTCCATGTAAACAGAGGGAATCCTTCAGACAATTTTAGAACAAATGGGAAAGATAAAGGAGGGAGGAACGTAAAACTTGCGCTTCACCTGAACTGGAAAGAAGCTGCACAAGGAGACAGGGACTGGTTGTTATGTATAACGTAAAGCTACACAAATAAACACAGGTTTCTTGGACGGTGTTGTCAAAATGAAAGTAAAGTTTACACAGAGCAAACTGCACCAATTTTACACACGCAGCTCAAAAAGTTCGGACAAATGTATACACCCGTATAAACCCCAATCCTAAGGGGACGCGGAACACTTCCCTCCCCACAAAGCTCCCGCACACCCCCTGCCTCACGGCCCATCCCCGCCCTCGCGCAAGTGATGCTCTGGTTCCCGTCAACAGAGATCCGTTTGCCTGTTCTTGAAAATCGTGTACATGAGACCACACTTTTTTTAAAGCACTATTTCCTCATTAAAGCTCAGGCAGCTCAAAACAAATAAGATAACATTCTGCTTGGCTTCTTCCTCCATTTTTATCAAGTCAGTCCCCTCTTGAGATTCTGGGGCTATTTTCTTCTCACAACGTCCTACTAATAAGCACTTGGATGGACAGGCAATCACTGCACCATACCGTGTTTTCCCCCAAACAACAGACGTCTTTCTTTGTAATTGTTTTTACATCAGGGAGTGGGGAGGATGTGGGGGAGAGAAGAAAGCCAGGAGAGTCACCGGCAATTATAAACCAGCCACGCAACTTCCCTGGGTGACATCCTCCGCAGCTCGGAGCTCTCACGTCACTGGTATCTGTCACAAATGTCTCTGATAAGCATGCAGCTCATGCAGTCACATCTGTCCCCGGCAGCAGCATCTGGAAGGAGCCACACGGTAGCCAGGCTTAAGTAACAGCATCACATCCGTGCTGCCCGCCGAAGCAACCGGCTCTGTGAGGGGCGCCACGGCGGGGAGCACCACCCACGCCGGGCCTGACGCCGGGCCGCTGGGCCGGAGCACTGACTGCTGGCCAAAGACTCAGCGGCAGGCCACACTCTTGCCTGTTACCACCTACAGGGATTTGGGGGAAAATCCGAACTGGCACGTTAGGATGTAACCATATTTCAACAACATGATAAGGAATTTCTACGCTGCGTTTCTTTGAACACAAGTAGAAGTGAAATGTCTTACCCTAAAGCTGGTAGGTGCTGACCCGGGTTCCTTAGAGGGAAGCCCCTGACAGGCACACCCTCCCTCCACGGGAAGGAAGGTCTGCGAACTCTCCTTGCCCCCCTTCCTACTCACCGTCCCTCCCCATTCTCCACACACACTCGTCATCACCATCAAGTTCGCTCTATGGGTCCCGAGCCGGGTCCCCCAGGACACTAGTTCCCCAGACGGCGACGGGTGTTTCCATCTACCCCACACCCACCCCACTGAGCAGAGGAAGGAAGGAGGGGGCAAAACAGTACTCTGGGAATTAAGCCATGGCAAATTAAGGACTAGAGGACAAGGACGCATCCCTGACACATCCCTAACTCCACACGCCCCCAGCAGCCCGTCACAGGCCCTGACTCCGAGGGCCACACACCTCACACACAGGCACTCGAACAGACACAGACGAAACTCACCAGACCCAGCCCGATGGATTTCCTGACAGCCGAAGCGGCTCCCTGAAGTACAGCTCACACACGCGCTCCCATGCGCTCCCACACACCCATGCACACACACTCTAACACACGTTCGTGCGCACACACACACGCACTTACACACACCCGTGCACCCGTACTCTCAACACACACTCCAACACACATGTTCATGCTCACACACACTCAATACGCTCACACATACGTTCAGAGGGTCCTTCTGTTCTCAGTCATACTTGAAATTAAAACAAACGCATTTGTCTTTCTTTAATCACCTGGTAATTACGCTTATTTTTTTAAAAATTCATATACTGAATGTATAAACAAAAATCGGAGGTGAGCCGGCAGCTACCTCCGTGACAGGGCAGTAGCAGCATACGGGGGGACACATGTGATTCAGAGTCACTCACCACCATTGTCTTAGCAAAACTGTCTTTCTCCCTCTTTTTTTTTTTAAGTTTATTTATTTATTTTGAGAGAGAGAGTGAGCATGAAGGGGAGAGAAGCAAAGAGAGAGAGAGAGAGAGAGAGAGAGAATATCCCAAGCAGCCTCCATGATGTCAGCACAGAGCCGAAGGAGGAGCCCGATGAGGGGCTTGAACTCACGAACTGTGAGATCATGATCTGAGCCTTGGAGTCACCTAGGTGGCCCTTAGCAAAACTATTTAAACAAAGGCTTGCTGGGCCGTTGTCTTCTCATCTATGAACCGAGGGCTTAAATCATCCACAGCATTAGCGTAAAGACCAAAGGAGGAGGCGTATGAAAGCAGCTATTACAACGCCTGGCATGTGGCTGGTGTCCCGTACGTAGCAAGTCCCATGGTACACGGAACAAACTCACCCCACTCCCACACTTGCAACAAGGGCCTTCGGTGTCCTTCCAACAGAGCAGGACGCCCCGGCCCCAGGGCTCTTGCACCACCGATCCCTCTGGCTGCAGGGCGCTTTCCCAGAGATCCTAAGGTCCTTTGTGTGGAAGTCAACTGTTCAGGAGCCTTCCACAACCACCTTAAAATTAAGGTAAAAAACAAACACGGCCCTCCTATCCCCTTTGCCAGCCCTCCTTTTCTCAATAGCATTGTAAGCATCACAAAACACACAGTATGTTTCGTTTATTTACTTTCTCTGTGGTCTCTCTTCACTCACCAGTTCCACAAAGGCAAGGATTTGGCCCTGACTCACTGTGGCATCCTGGTAACTAGAACGGTGCCTGGCACACCGCAGGGGTGGGTGCGGGATAAAGGTTTTCTGGGTGGATTAAGGAATTACATAATTAGAAGAATGCACCGCTACCAGAAGTAAATCCAATATGAAACACTCAGGACCTCTATGCAGAAAGCACCACTCACTATTAAAGGAGGGAAAGATCCATTACGTAGTAACAAGGTAAGTGACCTACTGAAGCATCAACACTGTGAAGACGTCCGTGTAATTTCAACCAAACCAAAAGCTTTTGCAGCTTCCTCTGTGAAACCTGACAGGCAGATCTAAAACTGTGGGGCAGCAAGGCCATTTCTGAAGAAGAATAAGGGAGGAGGCAATGTCTGTGCTGGCTATCAAGACTGACCAATCTTGACAAGAAACCACACGAGACTGCAGAACGACAGGGAGACAGGGAATGGAGGGGAGGGCCCGGGACACATGCGGAATGCTGGCAAAGGAACAAAGGCTGCTCTGAAGAGCCATGGGATGGGGTCAGGGGACATCCATACGGGAAAACGGTGAAACTGGATCCCCAGGACATAGCATATGCCCAAATCAGGGAGACGGTGCGACGAAATGTGAAGGGCAAATTACGTTCAGCACAGTACGTTCATGACCCTGAGATAGGCAAGTCCTCCCTTAACAAGAAGCAAAAAGCATCCAGACTCCATTCAAACTGAGACCTTCTGGTTCATCAAAACACACCATTAAGGGAAATAATGTAAGACACAGAGCAGTAAAAAATATCTGCAACTTTTACAAAAGCAACAAAGATCCTGTTTCTGGAATGTAAAAGTTAGTAAGACAACAGACAACCCAACAGTAAAACAGGCAAGAGACTGGAATAGGACCTGACAAAGACAATATCCAAAAGGCCAAGTCGAAGTGGCCAAAGTGAAGGAGGCCGACAGCAGCAGGTGCTCGTGAGAATGGAAAGTACCCGAATGCTCCCATGCCGTTGATAAAACTTGCACTTGGGACAGTGGCCCGTGACAAACTACTGGAGTTGAAGACATGCACTCCCACGATCCAAACTTCCATTTCTAAGAGACACCTGACAGGAAGGTATTTACCAGAAGACATGCACAAGAAGTCTTGGAACAAAAACCAGAAAGGATCCAAACAGTAACTGGAAAAATTCACGTAATGGAATACTATTCAGCAGTGGTTCTCAACTGAGAACCCCCCAGGGAACATTCCAAACATCTGTGCTTATCACAACGGGAGGCCGGTGGGGGTGGGGCGGGGTGGGGAGGGTGCTCCGTTCACCTGATGGGTAGAGGCCAGGATGTCGCTCAACATCCCAGTGCGCGTCACGGCCCCCACAACACAGAGCTGCCCTGCCCTAGTGGCCACAGTGCTGCGAACCCCGCGGCACGGCAGCCAGCTCGTCCACAGAGACGTTCAGCAGCATGAGAACCTCACGGACAAGCTGTGGATACAGACGCCCACGTGGAGGCACGACTGCATTCATGCGATGTTCCAGAACAGGCAAAGGGCAAAGGGGATGCAGAAGCGATCAGGAGGGGCACGGCATTTCTGGGGTGCTGACGACTTCCCATTTCTCAGCCTGGGCTCTGGCAGCAGTGCCCGGCCTGTGCAACACTTCTGTCACTTTTGTCTCGTGCACTCCTCTCTGAACACACTGCACTCGCTGAACGGACTTTGAAATCAAAGGAAATCAAGAAAGAAAGGAAAGAGGAAAAGAAAGGAAAAGAGGAGGGAAGGAGATGAAAGGAATGAAAAGAAAGGAAAGGAAAGAGGAAGAAAAGGGAGAAGGCAGAGAGGAGGACAGAGAAAAAGAAATAACAATCTGCCCAAATCATACCAGCCATCTCCGGGCCGATGTAACTCCCGCAGGCCCCCTGACCCGACAGCCCGGCACCCAGCTCAGTCCTCGGGGCCTCCCACTGCATCCATATCTCTCCACCCTGGGTCCCCTGCTTGGCCAGGGGCCCCACTGCCTGGCTCAGCTTCCAACTCAGCCACTTGAGGCCTGGGTGGCACCAGCAACGAGCTCACAGGGCTGGTGAGGCGGATTCATGGGTTGAACGCGTGGGACATCCTCAGGAAGAGCCCCGGCCCTGAGCAGGCGCTCAGAAAGGGGGGCTAAGAGCATCGCCTCATCAACTATGGTTGTCCTGTCTCAGGGCAGTTATGTCTTGTCTTCTGGGATGGTCAATTTTACGTGTCAACTCCACTGGCCCCAGAGATGCTCCCGCTGGTGAAACACTATTTCTGGGTACATCTGTGAGGGCTTCTCTGGGAAGGGCAGCCCTGGGATCTCCAGAGTGAGCACAGAAGCCTCTCACAGTGTGGGTGCACATCATCCACACCCCGAGGGCCTGAGGGGAACAAAGACAGGAAGGAAGGGCAACTTCATACTGCTTGTGCCGGGGTGGGGGGAAGGGTCGGCTTTTCCTGCCCTCAGGCACCGGCACTCCTGGCCCTCGGACTTTCGGACAATTCAGTCCACAACGCTGGCTTTCCTGGTCCTCTGGCTTGCGGAGTGCAGATGATGGGGGCTTCTTCGCCTCTAAAAGTAGGTGAGCCAATTCCTATAATACATCTCCTCATAGATAGAAAGATAAGAAAGGAGGGAAGGAAGGAAGAAGGGAGGGAGGGAGGAAGAAAGAGAAAGAAAGAAAGAAAGAAAGAAAGAAAGAAAGAAAGAAAGAAAGAGAAAGAAAAGAAAAAGAAAGAAAAAGAAAGAAAGAAAGACAGAAAGACAGAAAGAAAAAGGAAGAATGAATGAATCCTATTGGTTCTGTTTCTCTAGGGAACCCTGATACACCTTCCCTGCAAATTTCCTGTTCTCGAATACAGGGTATGAGGCGGTAGCCCCTATAGACCCAGATCCAGGGCTGTGCACGCTCCCGGACGCTCCTTCCTGGACAGACTGACTGATACTGCACGTGAGGACCAGCTGAGTGGGTGCGAAGCTTGCTACATCACAGTTTATGCCCCACTGTATACAAAGCGCATCTAGCCTTCCGGGCAGGCAGGAGAAAGATCCTGCAGCAGGGGCCTCTGTCCATTGGACTCAAGTCTCACCTTGGAAAGATTCTGAAAATAAAGAATACCCAACATGCCTTCAAAATAAGCTACACATCACAGCAGCAGCTTATCGGCCAAGAAAGGAAGTATTTGCTTGGCTTTCCTTTGTTACTTGTGGTTCTTTTTTCTTTAGGTTGAAGAAATCGGTGCCTTGGGCATTAACCCACAATGTACAAATATCTCTAAACCCACCAGCGTCCTCAACGAAAATCTAAGAAGTAGGAATTCAAATGATACTCTGTACATCCTTCATTCTAAGTGACAAGTGAGCATTTCAGAGAAGGTCTGGTTTCTGTCATGTTCTCTATGAATCTTTTCAGCTGTTCACTGCATTGTTTCCTCAGGGACGACTGTTCTCACCCCTACAATGACATCTGACTATTTCAGGTTATTAATGGCACCCTCTAGCCCTTGCGTATAAATGTGTTTCTTACGCCACAAAAGATTCTCTACAATTACTTCTTTGTGGGAGAGGAAAAATCCATTAGATCAAAAGAATCCCATTAAAATAAAACCGAAATTCACCTTCACAAATCAACCGAACCTGACTGTCTAGTTCTCTAACCCAGAGGCAGTTACTGAGCCGTAAGCATGAAGCCAGGTCGGACTCACGGTGTTTGATATGGCCACAGGAGCCTCGTGATAAGACAGCAGTTTGGGCGTATTTAGCATTTCGATATAAAAACTGGGAGCAAATACAGCATTTCGATATAAAAACTGGGAGACGCCTGGGTGACGTCTAATCCTGGCCGAGCGTCTTGTCACCCTTCTACGAATGGTCCCTCGGCCAGCTGCAGCACTCTTTTGCCACCGGGTGCCACTAGGAGAGGAGTTCCAGAGAATCCAACACCTTACCCTATCTTCTCTCAAAAAGCTGATGAAAGATGAATCCAACACGAAAAGGCAACGTGCCTGGGAAACGTAGTAATAACCTTGACACGCACGCATGGGAAAAGGGAGGGCAAGCAGGCTTCGGCACGTCTGGAGTCAGCTCTGAAGACAGAGACTGAGAAAACCCATCAAGGGGACTACAAAAGGTTGACCACAGAATCCTGTTAAACTACAAGAACAGTTAAAGTATAATTTTACTTTTAACTTCTCTTGACAAGAACCAAAATCTACCACGCGGAACAAAACCAAACAGAAGCAATCGGGTCTCTCCATCAACGGTTGGCAAAGGCAGAAGAGGGTCTGTGCCCCTTCTCTTCAGCCTGGAGGGTCCAGCCAGACAGCCAATGTGGGAACTGGAAACAGCCTGGGGGTCTCCCGGCCACTTCCGGTGGTGAGAGGAACCCTTCCATCAGAGTTCTGGACTTGCCACCAAAGCAGTCAGCAGTGAGGACTGCATCGTCGTTCCAACGACACCACCACTATCCAGAACGTTTTGGGGGCCAATCTGAGCCACACCCAAACATCGGTGTCACCACCTTCGATTCAGACCCCGGGTCCCCAGGCATAATGCTGAGTGTGCACCTGGTCGTGCCACACTGAACCAACAGCTTATTATGAGCGTTGCCCATGCGCTGCTGACAAAGTGGGGGCGCCTAGTGGCTGGGCTTTAGCCCCCAACACACCTAGCACCCACACAGCTGGGCCCCTGGCCTCCCCGGCCTACCAGCTCACCCACCGCAGCTTGGGAGCCCGGGAGCGCACGGCACAGCCCTTGCTTCATCCGGCAACGCCGTCTTCGCTGGGCTCAAGGACACCACATCCTCCTGGTTTTCCCCCCACCCTGTCTTGCTTCTTTGTGCGCCCTCCTCCCCTTCCTCCCGCACTGAAGACGGCCAGGCCCAGAGACAGCCGTGAAGGCCTTGGGCAGTGCTCTGAGCAGGGGCAGAACACGGTCATTCTGGCTCTCCTGACATCCTCCCGCCCTCCCCAGCCACACCGGCCTTTTCCACTCCGGAGCTCTCATCGCCCTGGGCTGGGGCCGCCTGCTGCCCGGCCTCAGCCTGTGATGCTCTGCCCTCACACCTCTGCACAGCCTGCCCTTCACTTCACGCGGGCCTCACTCAAATACCTGAAGGGCAGGTGTCACCCTCTGGCCCCTCACGCCGCCCCGCCGTTATTTGTATCCTATGGCGTCCGCCGTTCCACGCACCGGCAAGTCTGTCCACCTGCACAGAGGTTCCATGGGGGAAGCACTCGGTCTTGTTCACTTCTGAACCCCCAGTTCCCGGGACAGGGCTCAGAGCTCGGTGAGCACCTGCAATAAATGAGCCGGTGCCGCAGGCCACTGGGTGCCCTGCCCGTGACACCAGCCAACTCGGGGGCGGGTGAAGCCTCCCAGCTCAGCAGCACGGAATGCAGAGGGGGTGCCGAGCGCCAACAACATACTTCGTGGGAGACAAAAGAAATACAACCGCTAGTCTCGACTCTCTTTCCCAGAGATTTTTTTCCGAATCGAAATAGTTCCGGGGCCACTAACAAGCAAGAGACCGGAAAGTGACAATACCTGCCGCGGACACTACGGAAGAAGTGATCACCCTTGGGGACGGGGCGTCTGGACAGGCTCTCTAGACAATGGCTCCAAGTGGATTCTGAAGGTCTGGGAACACAACGTGTCTGACTATCGGGTGGCTAGGAGATGGATTAGTATAACTCCAGGGAGCAGGCTGCTTCATTTACTCTAAGTCTGTCTTTCCAAAGTCCGAAGAGAGATTACAGCTCCGACCCTTATGAACGAAAACGCCCGTAACGGCTGTGAGCGCCTTGGCGTCTTCCAGGGACTCATCTGTGTCTGAACTGCACTCCAGCAACAGACTCCTCACTTCTCCTTCCAAAATCACTCAACTTTTTCAAACCAACACTTTAGACAACAGATCACACACAGAAGAAAGTGGAAAAGGTGTCACTGAGCCCAACTAGGAATTTGCTCCTTTTCTAAAACACTCTTTGCACGGCAGATGGAGGAGCTGTGACACACGGGCAGAGCCTGGACCACAACCAGATCGGTCCCGCCTCGACACGTGTCAAAATACATTAAAACAAGCAGCTGTCAGTAGCCGTGACAGAAATAGCGCTGGCAAACACAGTTCTCAGAACAGCGTCATCATCCATTAAATGAAGGCGACGCGTAATTTCTACATGTCAGATTCGGCGCAGGGGGACCTGGTGCGGTCAGCCGGGCCCAGGAGGAATCACACAGGCTCAGGCACAGGGTCTGCGGTCAGGAGGCCAGGACGTGAACGGCAACTGTGGTACTTCTGAACGACGGGCCGCGGCAGGGGAGGCATTCACATCCTCCGAGCCTCGGTTTCCTCGTCAACGAACAAGACCACCCGCCACCTGGAAGAGTCGTCAGGGAGCACCGCAGGGAGTGCCAGGGAGGGCACTCGAACCAGAACCCTTCCTGGCTGTCGCGCCCCCTTCAGCCGTGGGATCATCACTCGCCCGTGGCCTGACAGAACTCGGGCTTCTTATCCGAAAGAGACTTCCAACAATCACCTTTTGGTTTAGTCTTCTGGGAAGTTGAGCTTACGGGCAATACACTTGAGACGTGAGAGCTTCTGGCAGAAGACGTGTTTCTATTTACTGGGCCAACACGACGTGGGGACAAGCGGTGGCAGGAATGTGCAGCTGTAAGTGACTGTGGAGGAGACGATGGCTGTGACCCCAGAGGAGAACGTAAAGCTACCAAATTTCCTCACTGTGATCTTCTTCACTGGACTTCTGCCCTCACACAGAGACGACAAAAAGACTGAAAGAAACACAAAAAAGCCAAAAGCAGCAGTGACCCATGGGACGGCACTGAGCACGTCCCCGGACTCCCAGAAGGAGAGGAGGCCAAGTCATAAAAATTGTGAAGAAACCACGGCCGAAAATATCCAAAGGCGAGGAAGCTATAAAGCACAGCCCCGGGCAGACAGAAGCACACGCGGCCCCTAAGAATCACGCGGCCACGATCCAGTGATGCGGACACACTCAAGAGTGACGGGGGTGTGTCACAGACAGGCCAGGTCCAAGGCCGTGGAGCAGCAGCGTGGACAGAAGGCCAGAGAACGCCCGCCGGCTGCACCCCCGCACGCGGCCCGGACAATGACGGCGAGGGAACACTGCGCGAGCCAGGGCCCGAGCCCGAGCTGCAGAGGCTCCACGCCCGCGGACCTGCGCCTCAAAACGGTTCGAAGTCCTGCTGGCAGAAGGAGAGTGATCCCAGGTACAAACTCGGGTCTGACACACAGGAACAGAGAGAGGCAGAAACAGCAAACATATGGATATTTTTCCTCATACCTTTTCTTTTTTTTAAATTTTTTTTAACATTCTATTTATTTTTGAAGGGGAGAGAGACAGAGTGTGAGTGGGGAGAGGGGCAGAGAGCGAGGGAGACACAGAATCCGAAGCAGGCTCCAGGCTCCGAGCTGTCAGCACAGAGCCCGACGTGGGGCTCGAACTCGTGAACCGTGCGATCGTGACCTGAGCCGAAGCCGGACGCTCAGCCGACTGAGCCACCCAGGCACCCCTCTTTTTTTTTTTAATGTTTATTTTTTAGAGAGCGGGTGCACGAGTCGGGGAGGGGCAGAGAGAGGGGGGACAGAGGATCCGAAGCCGGCTCTGCGGCTGACAGCAGGGAGCCCGATGTGGGGCTCGGACTTATGAACTGTGAGATCATGACCTAAGCTAAAGGCGGCGCTCAGGCAACTGGGCCACCCGGGTGCCCCTTCCTCATACCTTTTCACCTTCTTTAAAAGGCAGCTGTTTAGGGGCACCCGGCTGGCTCAAAGGTGGAGCATGCGACTCTTGACCTCAGGGTCGTGAGTTCAAGCCCCACACTGGGTGTAGAGATTACTTTAAAAAAAGCAAATCTTAAAATAAGTTAAGTAAATAAATAAATAAAATAAAAGGTAGCTGTTAAAAGTAAAAATAATAAAAATGTTTCTGGAGTTTTCCACACGTGTATGGCAACAATTAGAAAAGGATGGAAGGGGGAAGGAACAGCAGTGCTGTAGGCTTGTTACCCTACACCTGAGCAGTAGAGTAGGTTTTGAATGTGGACTATGATAAGTTAAGCTAATAAGCTAATGAGCCAATAATGGAGACAAAATGAAATCACAAAATAATACTAACTTAATCCAGAAGAAAGCGGACACTGAAGGTAAAGAAAGAACAAAGAAAATATAGAACCAGTAGAAAACAAACAACAGGATGACAGATTTAAATACTCAGTAATATTTAATCTTCAAAATACACGGCCCAACAATACATGGTTTACAAGAGTAGTAATTTAATAAATGATTAATAAATAATAAATTAATTAATGAAGTAAAACCTTGTTTAGAACCGGAGGCCAGCAGGAGCAGCTCTCAGCCCCACCGCCCCTGGTCCACTACAGACCCAGCAAGGAGAGACTCCTGGGGTAGGAGGAAGGAAGGTTTCTTCCTGACCCTGGCAACAGCCCAGCCAATGAGAGGTCATCACAGCCCAGCCAATGAGAGACAACCTTTCTTTCCCCTATAAAATAGCTTCCTCTGCTCTATTCTTCAGACGTGTCCATAGTGTTGCCCTAGGTAGTTGGTACTGGGCTGTAGTTCTCCGTTACTCCAGAATAAACCCATTTTTGCTGGTGAGATAACTGGCAGTTCTGGGGCGCCTGGGGGGCTCGGTCGGTTAAGCGTCCGACCTTGACTCAGGTCATGTTCTCACGCTCCGTGAGTTCGAGCCCCGCGTCGGGCTCTGTGCTGACGGCTCAGAGCCTGGAGCCTGTGTCAGATTCTGTGTCTCCCTCTCTCTCTGCCCCTCCCCTGTTCACGCTCTGTCTCTCTCTGTCTCAAAAATAAAAATAGAAACGTTAAAAAAAAAAAAGATAACTGGCAGTTTTATTTTTAAGGTCAACACGTGGAAGTCACATGAAATATAAAGGGAGCGTAGGTTAAAAGGATGGAAATATGTTTTTTTCAATTAAAAAAAATCTTAATGGTTATTTATTATTTTGAGAAAGGAGGAGAGAGAGACAGAAGTTGGTCGCTTAATCAACTAAAGCACCCAAGCGCCCCTCAGGTGACCTCTTGATCCCCGGATAATTTGCAACAAAGAGAATGCTTATGAATCTTTACGTTCTGAATATATGTGAACGTATTAGGAAATACGACATTGTTATCTATGACTAACACTGTGTGCCACTGCATGTTGAATACAAGCGTTTCTGCCTTTTGGGGAGCTGTGATGCCACCTGTTATTTGCTTTGTGACACCACCTTACTTTTTCATTTGTTGTATGTGGCACATGTTCTACTTTAGATTGGCTTATTTAATTTACAAATATTTGGAGATTTTCCAGATATATTTCTATTGAACTCTAACTTAATGCTACTGTGGTCAGAGAACATACCATGTATAATTCCAACCCTGCTAAGTTTATTGAGACATATTTAAAAATTTTTTATGTTTTTTATTATTTATTTTTGACAGAGAGAGACAGAGCACGAGCAGGGGAGGGGCAGAGAGAGAGGGACACACAGAATCCCAAGCAGGCTCCAGGCTCTGAGCTGTCAGCACAGAGCCCGACGTGGGGCTCGAACCCACAAACCGTAGGATCAGGACCTGAGCCGAAGTCAGACACTTAACCAACGGAGCCACCCAGGCGCCACGAGATGTATTTTATAGCCCCAATTGTAGTCTGTCTTGTAAACGTTCCACACGCGTTGAAAAAAAACGTATGCCCCTCTGTTATTAGGTGGCATGTTTGTAAATGTACTTTGAAGGTGGTTGATAATGTTGCTGAGGTCTTTATCCTTCCTGGTTTTCTGTCACCTCTTCTGTCAGTTATAAGGAGAGGGATGCTGAAATCTGTGACCACCTCCGTGGATTCAGTTTTCCATTCACGTCTGACAGTTTTCACTTCGTGTGTTTTGCAACTCTGCTGGTAGGAGCATACACGTTTAGGACTGTTACGTCTGCTTAAGGAATTGACTCCTTGAAGGTTACACAGTGTCCTTCCTCATCTCTGGTCATGATCCCTCCTTTGAATTCCACTTTGTAGAGGTCAGTATAGCCACTGCAGTTTCCTTCTGATTAGTATATCTATTTATATGTATGCATATATAAAGCACACATATAAAAACACGTAATATATATTTATATATCCATTAAAAACATATTTCCACCAGGGTGCCTGGGTGGCTCAGTCCGTTAAGCATCCAACTTCGGCTCAGGTCATGATCTCACAGTTTGTGGGTTCGAGCCCCGCTTCGGGCTCTGTGCTGACAGCCTGGAGCCCGCTTCGGATTCTGTGTCTCGCTTGCTGTCTGCCCCTCCCCCGCTCACACTCTGTCTCTCTCTTTCAAAATAATAAATATTAAAAAAAAAAAGAGGTCCCTGATATAAATGCAGACCCTAGAAGACACAGGAAGTCTAAGACCCTGCATCACTCCTCTGCCTTAAATGCACTCACAGACACTCCTCTCCTTGGTGGCTGCTGGCTTCCTCTCCCCCAGGCTTGCTCACTCCTCTCCTATCTTCTGCTACACAATGCACTCCATCCATCCCGAGCCCTTCAGCCTCTCGTTCCCTCTGTCTTACTGCTCCTCTCTCAGACTGGAATGATGCCCTGGAGGAGCCACCCCTCACCGGAGCAACTCTGAGGCCCCGCCTTCCCCACCCACTCAGTACACCTGTGCTGGGCCTGGTCACTCATAGGCTCGTTAACGTTTAGGGAATCAATGAATGACACCACAAGAGAGCGAACACAGGAGTGAGCATGTTCCCCAGAAAATCACCCGCCACACCCCTGCATGGGTGCACAAAGCAGGCTTTGATCCTGGTTCCCCCACTTGCTGGCTCTATGGTTCCAGAAAAACCATCTTCTGAAAGCCACTGCTCCACAGGACAGATGGGCAGCCACAGCCCACTCCACGTGTGCCAGGCTCCTGGACGCTCAAGCACGTCATAAACTGGCTGTGTCCTGTGCAGTCCAGGGGACACAAAGCCCCCGCAAAAGCTTGTCCACAGTGCTGACTTCCCAGGGGACAAAAAGGAAAACCCCACATCCTTTGAATGTAACAAATTAGGAACCTAACTGGAAACGTATGGCTAAAAGGTTGCAGACCTTGCTGCAATCTCCAAAAGCCAGAGCAGCCTCCTTCATTCACCTGATAGATGCCGATGGGACACGATGGGCCTCAAACCGCAGATTTGTCTGTGTACCGGGCAGGGACAGGGCAGACGGTGTGGCCTCCCTGGTGAGGCAGACCGGGTGGATGGAGGGCTGGCCGGGCTCGAGCAGGGCGACAGGTCACAGACAGGCAGTGCTGGGGAGGGCACTGAAGGTGGCGCAGGACACAGACCCACCCCTGGAACTAAGTGCCGTGCTCAGGGACGAGGGAGACGCCCCAGGCGTCTCAGTTGCTCTGCCTCCACACCCCTGCACGTCCTTTCCTCAGCTCTGATCCCCACACTTTGGGGAAAACTCTGTGATGGGTAGTTTGCTAGGGAGTCAGAACTCAGGAAGAAGATGCTCTGGATGGAGACAAGAGGGTCTCAGTCAGCCCTCGGTACTCCATCAGCCCCCTTGCCTAAAACCCTCAGTTTCCATGACTAAGCATGCCCTGAGGCAGCCTTTGGTTATCCCGACCATTCCCTGAAAGAGGGAGGGCCCTAAAAGAGGGAGGAGGCCCGGACCACGGGCTGGGCAGGTGTCTTGGTGGACTACCACCATCAAGCCTTCCCCTGGAAGACACTGCAGTCCCCTTGCCGTGCCCTTTCAATCCATGAGTCTATTCAGCGCTGAGATCCAGCAACACCCAATCCAGCATCTTACCTCTCAGCTGCCACACACTGGCTGACTCCTCTGAAGACACCCGACAGAGCTACAGGTTGAGTGTTTGCCTTGAGAGCGACGATTCCCAAGCCTCCTCCACCCGACACGCACACACCCATCCCTCCAGGACGCCAGAGTTACAGGGCGCTGCCTTATGGAGGCAGCCAGCAATCCGCAGGACAGATCTCGGTCCCGCCCTCGTCCCACGCTCGGGACTGCTGCAACCGGGCCAGATCAGAGCCACCGCGCCTCCCGTCGTGCCTGGGGGTGGCTGAGGAGGGCCGGCAGACGCACACCCCCTGCCACACACCCACTCTGCTCCCAGGCCCGAAGCACCCGCGCGGTGCCCATGCCGGCGGACGATGCAGGAGCGCGTGAGGCCTTCGCTCCCCTTCCTCGCCTCTAACAGGGCTCCCACTGTGCCTTCACTACGGCCTGCCCACGTGTGCTTCTGATTCAGAATCGGAACTCAAACCGTCTGCGCCTCTAGGGTATGGTCTTTTTCAAACGTTACAGCGTATTTACAACGCAATGCTGGTAACGGGCGGTGGGCCACGGACGAGGAACGCACACGCCTCGTTGGCACGCACGGGCACCTCACCTTCCTCGGGCTCCCCGCCCTCCCTCCGCAACTTGCTTCAAAGCCGTGCAGTTTCGTGGAGAAGTCCTCAGCCTGCCGGGAGAACCACACCCTTCACCTGGGCTCTAGACTCCTTGAGGAACTTGAGAAGATGTCTCTCTCCAGCTGCCACCCGGCTGCTGCCGGCCACCCTCTGAGGACCCGGTTCTTCCCACAAGGAGACGGTGGTAAAAACCACTCACGTGTGACCAGCAAGTTACCACTTACGAGCACTTCCGCCCACATCACGCAGTTTTATCGCGGGGAAAATCTCCTTAGGCCAAAAGAAAATGAAACACTCCATCAAGTAACCCTGCCAAATCGATACGAGAGCACCTCGGCTGACTCTGCCGGGACAAGGAACGGACCGTCAGGATCCTGCTGTGGGAGGAGAAAATTCCTAAAGGCATCTTGCCTCCAATCCACAGTTAAGAGAACGAAGTTAGGTCAGAATGAAAGCCAGTGGCAGGTCCTGAGGGTACCGACATCATAACTCAAAAGGCATTCCCACGTTCCCTTGTCCAATCTCACGAAGGATATCAGCGTCAGGTGTGGGCTACGTCCTCCTGGGCCCAGAGCTCAGTGACTTGAACTTCTATGTGGAAAAGAGGCTGAGCATTTGCAAGGTCGTTTTCTGCCTTCATGACCGTCTGTGGCATTAAACCTGCCTCCTCCCACGCACTGAAACCCGCTCTACTAAAGCACCGCACTCCTGCCCGCGTGGCCTTGGAGCCTCCACACCTCCGTGGGTAAAACACAGCTGCGGGGAAGGCTGCGCGAGATGTGGTGAGTGAGGGCGCCAGCCCCAGGGCTTCCAGGCAGGAAGTGCACAAGCCCAAGTGTGGTATTCGTATCCGCTATCCCTGCGGTTCACGCAGAGATGACACGGGCTGGCAGCGACGAAAATGTGAGCCGGACACACGTATTTCACAACATTATATAGAAGTCGACCCTCTACTACCTTCCCTCACAGATGAAAGCCTTGCCTTAGTGATGCTCAGCTTTTTATTTTTTTAACTTACATCCAAATTAGGTAGCATATAGCACAACAATGATTTCAGTAGATTCCCTAATGCCCCTTACCCATTTAGCCCATCCCCCCTCCCACAACCCCTCCAGCAACCCTCAGTTTGTTCTCCATATTTATGAGTCTCTTCTGTTTCGTCTCCCTCCCTGTTTTTATATTATTTTTGCTTCCCTTCCCTTATGTTCATCAGTTTTGTCTCTTAAAGTCCTCATATGAGTGAAGTCATATATTTGTCTTTCTCTAATTTCACTTAGCATAATACCCTCTAGTTCGATCCATGTTGTTGCAAATGGCAAGATTTCATTCTTTTTGATGGCTGAGTAATACTCCATCGTATATATACCACATCTCCTTTATCCATTCATCCCTCGATGGACATTTGGGCTCTTTCCATACTCTGGCTATTGTTGATAGTGCTGCTATAAACATGGGGGTGCATGTGTCCCTTCGAAACAGCACGCCTGTATCCCTTGGATAAATGCCTAGTAGTGCAACTGCTGGGTCGTAGGGTAGTTCTATTTTTAGTTTTTTGAGGAATCTCCACACTCTTTTCCAGAGTGGCTGCACCAGCTTGCATTCCCAACAACAATGCAAAAGAGATCCTCTTTCTCCGCATCCTCGCCAACATCTGTTGTTTGAGTTGTTAATGTTGTCCATTCTGACAGGTGTGAGGTGGTATCTCAGTGTGGTTTTGATTTGTATTTCCCTAGAGATGAGTGATGTTGAGCATTTTTTCATGTGTCGGTTGGCCATCTGGATGTCTTTGGAGAAGTGTCTATTCATGTCTTTTGCCCATTTCTTCACTGGATTGTTTTTTGGGTGTTGAGTTTGAGAAGTTCTTTATAGATTCTGGATACTAACCCTTCATCTGATATGTCGTTTGCAAATACCTTCTCCTATTCTGTCGGTTGCCTTTTAGTTTTGCTGATTGTTTCCTTCGCTGTGCAGAAGCTTTTTATCTTGATGAGGTCCCAATAGTTCATTTTTGCTTTTGTTTCCCTGGAAACGTGTTGAGTAAGAAGTTGCTGTGGCCAAGATCAAAGAGGTTTTTGCCTGCTTTCTCCTTGAGGATTTTAATGGCTTCCTGTCTTACATTGAGGTCTTTCATCCATTGAGTTTATTTTTGTGTCTGGTGTAAGAAAGTGTCCAGGTTCATTCTTTCTGCATGTTGCTGTCCAGTTTTCCCAGCACCGCTTGCTGAAGAGACTGTCTTTATTCCATTGGATATTCTTTCCTGCTTTGTGAAAGGTTAGCTGGCCATCCGTTTGTGGGTCCATTTCTGGGTTCTCTAGTCTGTTCCATTGATCTCAGTGTCTGTTTTTGTGCCAGGTGATGCAAACTTTTCAAAGAAAGACATAATTCTGATCTATATTCCTAAGAGCTAAGCACCCTGTGCACGGTCTTGAAAATCAAATGTGTAAGTTACCTTTTTGGCTGACAAGTAAAATCGTGTAAAGTCAAGGGAAACAGCTAACTCAATTTAAAAAGAAACTTCACTGCACATTATTTGATGCCAAAATAGTGCTTTTAATGATCCTGCTGCCATCCTCGTCCCCGTTCCTCACTGTTGATAACACAACAGCCAGCATTGTTAAGAAACTGCTCGGCTAAACCAGGGAAACTTGTCACTCGTGGGTCTGAAACGCACCAGTGCTGGTGACTCCGTGTGGCCCCGTGCTGGCCGCGCTCGGGCTGCAGACTGACTGAGCTCTCATATGTGCTCTGAAGCACACATCAACATCACTGTTTTACAGATGAAGACTGAAGGCACAGGCCGGTCACCAAACTTGCCAGAGACAAAACAAACAAGCAGGATTCACACTCCCACCTCTCCTTGCCCCTTCTCAAGCACAGTAGTGGCTCCGTGGACTTCTCTGGTCTTGTACTACATATTTTGTCAAGAAGAGAAAAGCCCAGGGGCGCCTGGGTGGCTCAGTCGGTTGAGCGTCCGACTTTGGCTCAGGTCATAATCTCGCGGTCCATGAGGTCAAGCCCCACGTGGGGCCCTGTGCTGACAGCTCGGAGCCTGGAGACTGCTTCGGATTCTGTGTCTCCCTCTCTCTGTGCCCCTCCCCCGCTCATGCTCTCTCTCACTCTCAAAAATGAATAAATGTTTAAAAAAAAGAAGAGAAAAGCCGGTATGATGGCGCTGGTGGATGTGTTTTAAAGCAAATGCAGATGTCCCCTCCAACTATCCCACCTGTATACGCTTTCACTCTGCATATGGAGAAACCTGAAACTGGTTTAGAAAATGTTACTGGATTTACCACAGAGCAGTGAGTCAAAATGGTTCAGCTCCAAGTATCAAACTGCAACTCAGAATGGCCTGACGGTGATACATCATCTCATGTCAAGTGCAGAAGTAGGGTTGGATTCGGTGGCTCGGTTGTATCCTCGAAGACCGGGACCCTTTCTTCCCTCTGTCCTCTCCCCCACAGCATCTCCTATGAGGTAGCTCACGTTGCTCACGCTGAGGTATAACGTGCTTCCTTGTCCATATCCAGTGAGGGAGAAACCCCTGCACCGCCCCTGCGGTCTGGATGGGCCCACCTAGCTCATGCGTCCATCTGTGGACCAGTGACTGCGGACAGAGGATGCCATGCACCGAATGGCATAAGCCTTGAGGCTGAAGCCACTCGGTGGCACGGAGGCAGGACTCCCACGGCTGCCTCAGAGCCATAACCCTCCCACCTGCCTTACACATCGAAGTGAATGGGCAGATGTGAAAAGCTGGACGCCTGGGCCCCGCTCCCAGTAACTAAATTGTGGCCTTTAGGGATGGAGACCCAAGCACAAATATCAGGGCACATGTATGTGTTTTCTTTCTTTCTCTCTCTCTCTCTTTTTTTTTTTTCTTCCACAAAAACCCCTACTGGAGTTTAGGATCTACCTCTACGTCACATCGTCCATAAAAGGGAAAGTGAAGCCTTGAATAGTTAGATCCAAGGAAGAAAACAAAGGTGCTGGATAAGCCATTCACAGGGTCCTGCATGCATAGCCACAGCCAAATACATCATGAAAGAAAGACGGTGTGGTTCCTAATCCCAGCTACACCAGGGTGCAGTGCCCCTGCCCAGTGCCCAGTTTTATGCCATACAAAAGAGGAGTGGTGATCTCAGAGTGCTATGATCTGCCCCATCGTGAGGGAGACGACTTTGTAGCCCACAGTGATGCAAGCAGAGCTCTCACGGGTACTTTCCCAGATTACAGTGCGGGGGGAGGGGGGGGCGGGCAGAGGATTCCCCCCTTCTGTGCTGTTCCTAGGCTGAAGTCACAATGGCCTTTGGTGCCTTGGCAACGTCTCTGCTCTACACAGGTTTCTGTGGCCTGCTGGGACACTCGGCCGGGAGTGTGATGCAGGCAAGACTAGAGGGTGCTCCGGCCATATGCCTGCTGGTCCAGCCAGGACCTCTACTGGGACCCTGGGACCTTGGGACCCAGAAGTTTTTCTCTACAATTATAGCACTTGTGGTGTTATATTTGTGTCCAAGAAATATAACCCAACAAATACTTGGTAAACACTAACTCCCCAGTTAGAAACCTTCTAAAGGGTTTCTTTTGACTTCTGAATAAAAATGGCTTCCAGAAGGTTACATAACTAATGTCACTGATAGTGTGTGTTCACAGCTGGAAGGCGTGCAAATCCAGTGGGAAATGTCATCAGCTGAGGATGAACAATCTGATAAAGAACAATAATCCTAAGCACCAGATCCTTCATCAGTGAGTCAATGAAGAATAGGCAGTGAGGTCTCTTCTTAAAGGATACAGAATCCATGTGGAGAAAGTGATCATAAAAATCATTCTAGTGTTAGTGGCCAATAGTATAACAAACTACCAAAAACGAAGCAAATTTCACACTGTAGAAACCTACTTTTTTATGCTTTGTTTTGTTTTTTTCTTTTTTGAGAGAGAGCACAAACAGAGGAGAGGCAGAGACAGAGACAGAGAATCCCAAGCAGGCTCCATGCTGTCAGCACAGAGCCCAACACAACAGGGTTCAAACTCACGAAACTATGAGATCATGACCTGAGCAGAAATCAAGAGTCAGACCCTTAACCAACTGAGCCACCGAAGCGCCCCCCACATTTTAGTAACCTACTTATATGCCAGAAAAGAGGTCACCATTTAAAGACAAACTGCAAGGGAAAGTAACTCCTCACCAAGAAAATGTTAAGTCACGGTGTGTTTTGAAGTAAGACATACTAATTTTTGTTTAGTTTTTAATTACTTCTTTCCTATTCGAAGTTGAAAATCTGCAAAATTGGAATCTGACTGCCGTTAGCACAAATGCCCGAAACTCTCTTCTTGCTACGCTGACCAGGGCAGCACTCACCTCCTCACAATCGCCTCCTGTCCCCACCCCGCCACGTGCCTCCTGCTCTTGACTCTGTGCCCCACAGACACTCGGCTCACAGGTCACCAGTGAGTCTCCGTGTCCAAGCCTTTTCTCCATTCCCATTTTCTTCAAGTTACATCTGACACCATTAGACTCTCTTCTTCTCAGAGAACTATTTTCTCCCTTTTAAAAAATTTAGACAGCATTTCCATATACTCCTCCACTGAATTCTCATGGCCTCCCTTTGAGGAAGACAGGAACAGTATTATAAATGGCAGCCTGAGTACCGTAGAATTACCCCATACCCCATGCCTCTGGCCTATCACATAAACCCCGAAGTTTCTCATTGCCAATGACCTTCTGGAGAGTTCCATTTGGATATATATTTTTTACTGTTACTTCAAACTGAGCACGTCCCACACCAAATTCATCTTCCCACATACACTAGCTCCCCTTCCTAAATTGCGACTGTGAGTTCATTATACCTATGTCAGACTATGGTAAATTTTAGATGGCTTTCAACTTGTTGGGTTTGACATATGTAAGCCAAATGTTTCCCAACATCCTTCAAGACATGAAGCAGTTGGGGCATCTGGGTGGTTTAGTCAGTTAGGTGTCCAATGCTTGATCTCAGCTCAGGTCATGATTTCATGTTTCATGTCGAGCCCTACATCAGGCTCTGCGCTGACAGCATGGAGTCTGCTTGGGATTCTCTCTCTCCCCCTCTCTCTGCCCCTTCTCCCATCTCTCTCTCTGGAGCTCGCTCACACTCTCTCTCTCTCTCTGAAAATAAATAAAACTTAAAAAAAAAATCCTTGTAGGGGTGCCCGGGTGACTCAGTCAGTTAGGTATCCAAGTTCAGCTTAGGTCATGATCCCACAGTTCGTGGGTTCAAGGCCCACGTCGGGCTCTGTGCTGACAGCTCAGAGCCTAGAGCCTGTTTCGGATCCTGTGTCTCCCTCTCTCTCTGCCCCTTCCCCACTCGTGCTCGCTCGTGCTCTCTCTCTCAAAAATAAATAAACATTAAAACATTTTTAACTAAAAATAATAAATAAATCTTTGTAAATAAAGGCCATAAATATTTTGCTTTTCAACCACACAGTTATCACCAATGTTCATGTGCTGGAGATGCAGCCTACTGGGACTATGACATAAGACAGTACTCTTGAAAAGCCACATATCTGGGCTGACAGGGACACTGAGGTCATAACTCAACTTCCCCTAGCATCCAAACCTTGCAGTCTCCCTCTGTGAAAATAACCCAGAGACATACAATCAAACCCCCAATCTTCTCTGTGATGTAACCAAATTTCAAACAATGGCTTTTCATCTCAAGATGATGGACAGCTTCACACAAACCGGTCTTTCATTAACTTGAGACATATTTTTGGTTCCATCTGTGAACCAAACGAAGATCCCTGTGCTCTTGAAGCTTCCATTCCAGTGTGGAAGACAGACAACAACCCCCATGGAACGAGGAGGGAAACTGTGCTCGGTGTTAAAGGTGACCGGTGCCATGGAAGAAGATGGAGTGGAATCAAGGTGTGGGGTGCACGGGAGAGGTGCACTGCCCTGATGGAGAGGAAACTGAGGCTTACGCTAACTGAAGAAAAGCAAGATGAGTGAGTCATACAAGATTCCAGAGTAACTTGAAATTTGAGAAAGAGCTAGAGACCGGGACTTGGGAAGGACGGGACCAAGCTGACACCAGCTACGGGGCTCCTTCCAGCATTTCTCATCTCAGCATCCCAACCCTGGCTTTGGTGATGGTCACCACGGATCGACTTTCCCCAGGCAGCCAGGACCGCCACAGGCAGCTCTAGACTCACGCCTGGTAGTTCCACGGCCCAGGGTGGGAAGAATACTCTTCCTCGCCGGCTCCAACCAGCAAAGTCTGAGAAGACGGCTCCGGTCCTGCTCCGCTCACACGCCCATCGCTGAGATCATCACTCGGCACTGCTGGGTCCCTCCCTGACCAGGGTAGAAGGCCCGCTCTAGAGGAAGAAGGCAGGAGCACAGAGGGCAACCAGGGTGACAGCCCCAAAGAGACCAGGTCAAGGGCTCACTTGCCCAGCCCAGAGGCTAATCCCGCCAGCGAAGCCTAACTTGGAGTTCAGTCTCGGTCCGGGCCGTGTGATCGATTTGAGGGATCTGCCCAAAGAGTGTGCGGAACAGGAGGCGTCTTCGGGTGACGCTGGGCCAGCCGTGAGCCGCCACTAACCGTTTGCAGGCCACGGCGAAGAGCCCCAGAGGCTGAGGAGAAGGTTACGTGGATTCAGAAGACCCTGAGATCCAGTCAGGGCTCAGGCCGGTGGCGAACTGGAGAGCAAAGCCACAACGGAGGCAAGAGGCCGCGCAGAAAGCAGGATGAGCACTGCCAGCAGGGCAGCCACGGCCCGAGGGAGAGCAGACGCCAAGGGCCTCTTCAAGTGCGCAGGGCCGCTTCTACGGCACGAGGGCCGAGGCCACAGCTGAGGGACACTGGGAGAGGCAGGCTTGTGAGAACAGGAATTCCAGGGAAACCTAAGATCTGGTTCCTACAAAAACGCAACAGTCTGGGGCGCCTGGGTGGCGCAGTCGGTTAAGCGTCCGACTTCAGCCAGGTCACAATCTCGTAGTCCGGGAGTTCGAGCCCCGCGTCAGGCTCTGGGCTGATGGCTCAGAGCCTGGAGCCTGTTTCCGATTCTGTGTCTCCCTCTCTCTCTCTGCCCCTCCCCCGTTCATGCTCTGTCTCTCTCTGTCCCAAAAATAAATAAACGTTGAAAAAAAAAAATTAAAAAAAAAAAAACGCAACGGTCTAGTTGGAGATAACTGGCATTTGTGACACAAAAGAACAAGAAAATGTGAAACTGTCTCTAAGTAAGATGGGAAACCAGAGCAGAGAGAGCTCCACGTGGACCGGGGCAGCAGCAGAGGCCTCCTAAGAGGTACAACCTGAGCTGAGCCTCCAAGACAAGTGGGAAGAGGAAACACGGACAGATGAGGGGGATATTCAAAGTTGTGGGGATTTCTTATGTTTCTATGTATAATACAAACGAGGTCATATTTACACATTCTGGGGAAGCTACTTTCCCTGGGCAATGATACACTACAACTATCGTCCCACGTTGTTCTACTACACTTGTACGATGGACACTTCAAACAGTTTTTTTAATTGTGGTAAAACTTACATAAAATTTACCATGTTGACCATTCTCAAGTGTGCGGTCCAGCGGTGCTAAGTCCATTCACAGCCTTTGCGGCCGTCACCTCCGTCTCCAGGACTCTTTTCATCTTGTAGAACGGACACTGCCTCCATTAATCCTTCTTCCCCTGCCTCTGGCAACCACGGTTCTACTTCCGGTTTGTGAGTGTGACTGCTTTACACGCCTCCTATGAGTGGAATCATGCAGAATTTGTCTTTGGGGATTGGCTTGCTTCACCGAGCATCACGTCCTCAAGATTCAACCATGTTGTAGGTGTCAGAAGGTCCTTCTTCTCTCTGGCCGAAAAACATCCCACTGCGTGTATACTCCACATTTCCTGTAACCATTCATCCATCAGTGGACATTCTGGTTGCCTCCATATCTTGCTGCAGTGAACACGGCTATCCAAATACCTCTTCAAGATCCTGTTTTTCATTCTTTTGGGTAAATAACCCAGAAGTGGGATAAGATCTTTCACTTCTGCTAGGAGTCTTTCAAGCAACAGTTTCAACAGAGTTGCTCCGAAACACCAGCCCTCCCCAGGTATCACACTCGGCACGTGGCAAGGACTGGCGTTATGTTCTGCTGTCATGTTCTCCCAGCTTGAAGAACTTTCTTTCTGGTAAAGAAGGTCTGCCAGCAATAAAATCCCTTGGACCTGGTTTATCCAGGAATGCATTTTGCCTTCACTTCTGAAGACTAGTTTAGCTGGACACAAAATTGTTAGTAGACAGTCTCTCAGAACTTTGAAAACCTCATCCCTCTGCTTCATGACCACTGTTTCTGACAAGCAGAGAGCTGTTAATCTTGCTGTGGTTCTCTTATACATGTTTTTCCCTTGCTGATTTCAAGATGTTTTCTTTGTCTCAAGTTTCAACAGTCTGACTGGGATTCGTCTAGATGTAGATCTGTGTTTATCCTACTTGGAGCGCACTATACTTCTTGGATGTTGTAGACTTGTTTTCATCAAAGTTAGGAAGTTTTCTGACATTATTTGTTCAAATAATTTTTTTCTGTTCCTCTCTCTCTTGAATTTCCTTCAGGACTGTGCACATATTGGTGTGTCTGATAATGTCCCACAGGCCTCTGAGCTTGATCATTTTCTTCACTCGTTTTTGTTTCTATTCTCCAGACCAGATACTCTCTATTTATCTAGCTCTCAGTCTGCTGGTTCTTCCCACTACTGGCTCAAATGTGCTGTGGAACCTGCCTGGTAAAGCCCATTAATTTCTACGTTTTTCTAGATTTCCTCCTTGGACTTTATTTGGGTTGTTTCAATTTTTTTTAAATCTTTATGCTACATGTTTAGTTCATTAATCTTCTGCTTTCCTCCTTAAACTAATACAATTTCTAGTAAATGCTTATTTGGGTGCATTTCACCATTTTTGATATGTAATATTTCTATTATTCAGTTCAAAATATCTGACTGATACTACGATTCCTTCTACTCACAGGTTACTTAATTTTACTCATGTTTTTGTCACTAATTTCCAGCTTCATTGTACTGTGGCCAGAGAAGATATTCTGCATGATTCTGATCATCTGAAATTTGTTGAGACATGCTTTCTTTATAACCCAGAACGCTACAGTTTTTTGTTTTGAGACTATATTAGGAAGTGCATAGAGAAATTCACAATTGTTGTAGCCTTCTGATGAATTGATAAGAATATGCCTCGTATTGTCTTCCTTTTACTCTGAACCATTGACATACTATGGAGTTTTAGATGGAACTATATAAACAACATGTATTTTGTTGATTCTGATAGTTTCAATCCAGTCTAACATTACTACCTTTTACGAGTCATTTAGTCCATTTGCGCATATACTTGGATTGAATGCTGCCAGCATATCTTTTCTTTTTTTGTTTTTTCTCTCGCCATCTTCTGAATTCCTTTTCACCTTCCATTTTATCCAGTATTCATATTATTTACAGGTGTATGTTCTGTTTCTATTATCTACACGTTACCCGAGAAATTTAAGCTGCGTGTTATCAAAGTCTGAAATGAGCCATCACTACTGCTCTCCTCCTGGACAGCACTGGACTCATAATGCTGTAACTCAGCCTATCGCCCACCCAGGACACGTGCCACTGTTCCGCTCTTGGTGTTTCTAATTCTATCGCTTTGGTTTTGTTGGCTTTGTTCCATACAGTCCACGCCTACTTCGATTTATCCCCACATCTGCCACTCTCTCTGGCCCTCATTCTCTCCTGCATACTTTCCGTCTGAGAGGACCCTCCTCCTGAAGCACACCCTGGGAAGGTCTGTGGAGATGAAGCCTCAGTTCTTGTTTGTCTGAAACGTCTCCATCTCACCCCTGCTCTGAAAGAGACTGGCGGGAGGGGGAGACCTGCAAATCCAGGCTGACAGCTAGTCTCTCGGCATCAGATGGGACACTGTCGCTGTCCAGGGTCAACCAGCAGTCTAAGTGCCACTCCTCTGAAGGCACACCGTTTGCTGTCTGCCTGCCTCTCAGACCTTCTCCAATACTCTGTGGTTTTCATTATGACGGCTCTGAGGGGAGGTTGCATTTATCTTGCTTCCAAGTAGGTAGACTTCTCAAATGAAGTAACGAGTCTGGAGGACTCCTTCAAACGTCGTTTCTGTTCCACTTGCTCCCCTCCCTTCCCGGACTCTGGTTGGTCACATGTGAAATTCGCATCTCTCTTCCACGTCCCTCATCTGCTCCTATTTTCCATCTCTGTGCTTCATTCTCAATCACTTCTTCAGATCTGTCTATGTCAATTTAATTATCTCTTCAACTATGTATAATCTGTGTTAAACTGTCCCATAAATTTATAATAGCAATCATTATACTGTTTATCTCCAAAAATATTATTTGGTCCTTTTTCAGATCTGCCTGGTCATTTCTACAATGTCTTACTCTTTACTCATATATTAATCCCCTCTTTTATTTCTTAAAACACATTAAATTTACTTTATAGTGACCCAATAATTCATATATCTGAAATCTTCTGCAAGTCTATGTAATGTGTTATTTACTAATGATGTTTCCCATGCCTCTTGTGATTTTCAGTATGTGAGCTCAGGTTCTTAAAACCTTATCTGTAAGAATTCTTTAAGGACTTGGTTGACATCAAAAAATTCTCCAGAAAAGATCTTCATTGTTCTCTAAATGAGGACCACCCAGGAGGTGAGAATTAAGGCTTCAAAGCTGCTTGAAAACCAACCTATGGTGGTAAATCCTCAGAAGAGATTATCCTCCAGTTTGCTCAGTGCCAAAGATCAAACAGACAATTATCAGTTCACAACTTCTTGGGAGCTTCCTGGGTGCAATCTGAGATCAGCCCCTACAGACTGAGGGCAGGAAAAGACCAAAGAGAAAGGCTGCCACTCCAGCCTGGTAGCTGGCAGGTTTAATAAGCAAAGGGAGCTTACACACGAGGCTCGTCTCAGCCATCCACAAGATTTGCGGATCCCTGCACTCACCCACCAGAATAGAAGGTTAAAAGTAGAACTATCCTATGATCTTGCAACTGCACTACTAGCTACTTACCCAAAGAATACAAGAACACTAATTCAAACGGATACGTGCACATGACGTTTATAGCAACATTATCTACAACAGCTAAACATGGAAACAACCCAAGTGTCCATCGACCGAGTAAGATAAAGAAAATGTGGTATATGTACATGTATGTATATACATGTATATGTATACACACCCACACCCACACCCCCCCCCACACACACACAGGAATATTACTCAGCCATAAAAAAGAATGAAATCTTGCAATCTGCAATGCCATGGATGGAGCCAGAGAGTATAATGCTAAATGCAGTAAGTCAGTCAGAGAAAGACAAACACCATATGAATTCACACATATGTGGAATTTGAGAAACAAAACAAAGGAAAAAAAACAGAGGGAGACAAACGAAGAAACAGACTCTTAACTACAGAGAACAAACTGATGGTCATCAGAGGGGAGGTGAGTGGAGGAAAGTGAAACAGGTGATGGGGATCAAGGAGGGCCCTTGTCACAATGAACGCGGTGTTGTACGGAAATGCTGAATCGCTATCCTGAAACTAATGTGACACTGAATGTTAAATAAGTGGAATTTAAATAAGAACTTTACAAAATAAAAGAAATAAACACATAAAAACACTTCTATCTTCCCCCCCAAAAAGTTCACACAGAGGCCTTAAGTGGGTTCAGCCATGTACACTCTCCAGTCTCAACGCCACATCACCATCTCCAGGCTACGTTCTTGGGATGGCTTCTGGGAGCAAGAAAGACAACAGAGGGCACATTCCGAGAATGAGATGGGGGGTGAGGAGCCTCCAGTTCCCAAGGTCCAACCAGGTCTCAAGCAGCAGTCGTGTCCTCTCGACGACCTCCCCTGAGAGCAATTTTCCTGCAGTCCCCAAGGGTTGGAGGAGTATCCTCAGTTTACCCCTCCAATGCTGGTAAATGCCTTTGGGAGTCCCTACCAGGCTACTCATCTGGGATGGGACCTGGGCTTTGTTTCTTGTCCCCACACCCTGGGAGGCCATGGAAACTAAAGGTCATTTTGACAAATGCCCTCAAGGCAGGAGTTAGCTCAGGTCTATAACTTCTTTGGTGTCCCACTTTCGCTTGGTTTTTTGTGCTTTAGATACAATTACTTTTTTCCTAGCTCAGAGGAGCATTTAAAAAACTTTTTTTTTTTACGTCTCACTCAACATTTTGACTGTTTTCAATAAGGAGAGTTGGTCTGGGATCTATCCCATCATACCACTGGCTCCCCACTCATGCCCTGCAAGGAAGGACAGAAGGGAGATCTGTAGGAGGCTGCTGGGAATTCTTTAAATGAAAGATGATGGAGGCTCAAAGCCAGGTGGGGTTGGTAGACAGCGGTCAGATTCTGGACATATTTTGAAAGCGGAGCCATCAAGATCTCCTTACAGGTTGGATGTGAGTGTGAAAGGAAAAGGAGACAAGATTCACTATAAGGTTTTTAAAGGCCTGAGAAATCAAAATAGAGCTGTCATTAACAGAGACTGGGAAGGCCATGGCAAGAGGTCAGTGTCGGGAAAGATTAGGAATTTAGCCTGAACACAAGGAGTTTCGGTATCCATTAGACGTCCGCGGGGAGACGTCTGGATGCCTGCTAGACAAGGTCCGCACAGAGAGGTCTGAATGTTTACTCAGATATCCACGTGGGGACACCAAGGAGGCAGGTGGACATATGAGTACGGAGTTCAGGACAGAGGTCTGGGCTAAACATACAAACCTGGTGGGATTATCAGTGTCTCGCACTGCTTACACACACTAAATAAATGTAAGACAGAGGCAAGTGCCTTCCTATTCAACATCGTACACACAGCCAGGAAACACAGCGCAGAAGAGTTACAAGAGTGATCAAGATACTAGTCTGCGCTCACGGTGACATAACCTGTGGTCATCATCCCGATACATCCTGTCCTCACCAGCCGTTTACTAGCTCTCCATGCCAGCTCTGCAGCTTAAGAGGAATGTTGAGAATGTAGAGACGGCATGGGGAAAAGCCAGTCACAGAGGCGCACAGAGGGAAGGAAAATGCAATCCGACAGATGTTAAAGGAAACGAGGTTGTTTGGTGAGGGGTGATTCACAGCAACCGGTTCTATACTCTGGGTTGGGAAGTCCAGACACGTGCTAGCGACCTGCTACCTTTAGGTCAAAGGAAATAAAAGGAAGTGAGCTTTCGCTGCAGCACAAAAGACTTACCTGCGGCACAACGTATTTCACACCGACTCTGCTAGGTGTTGGCCCTGGCGCTGCTGCATTTTAATACACATTAAGACTCTTGAGGTAGGAATCTCCATTTTGCAGAACAGAAGAGCGGGATTCTAAAAGGTGAGGTGAATTCCCAAGTACAAAAGCCGCAATTCTAATCAAATGCATCCCAAGTCGACATTCTTCAAAATACATCAAATCTCCCAACAGGAGAGCTGATAAAAGCAGGACCCTATTATTAAGAGAAGAAATGAAATCTATTTTCCTAGATCTTCTAAAAACTACAACAGACTCTTATTTGTCTGGTATATTTTCACAGAGCAGATCTACCTAAAAACAAAGGGATAGAACACGCCGGTTTTCAGGTTCTGTCCCAGCTCTAAGCAGTTACAAGAGCCTAGAGCTCTGACAGTCACACTAAATCCACTGAGCACCAGGAAGCATGGATTACTTTTCAGGGAACTATTTTTGTTCCTATTTTCCTATTCTATAATAAAATATAGAATAGAAAATATATTCACCTTCCTATCATATGCACCAGATTCTATAACAAATTTCAAGGTTTTTAAAAAATGTTTTTAATGTTTGTTTATTTTTGAGAGAGACAGAGCACCACCAGCAGGGGCAGGGCAGAGAGAGGGGGGGACACAGAATCCGAAGCAGGCTCCAGGCTCCGAGCTGTCAGCACAGAGTCCAATGTGGGACTTGAACCCACAAACCGTGAGATCATGACCTGAGCCGAAGTTGGACACTCAACCGACTGAGCCACCCAGGCACCCCAACAAATTTCAATTTTTAAGCTGAAGTAATTCCACAAATAATTCGAGGGTCAAACGTCCTGGGTTTACTAGACCTTGCCTTTGTTTGACTGTGATAACAGCTCTAAGATACCAGGCAAAATGACCTTGTAAAAGATTTGTTAGGGTTTGGGTTGTGTCCACTGTGTCAAAAGAACAGTTGTCTTCACAGACAAGAAAAGACTGATGCCACAGTGGGGAAAAGTGGCATTAAGGCAACTTCACCACGGTCCCCTACTGGACACAATCCAAAGTTTAAGCAGAACAGTCCATTCGGGTCAAAGAGCACCGTGTCCAGTGAGCGTCAGGGCCACTCAGACTGCTCATGCCTAGAGAGCTGTATAAATTGAAATCAGACCCAACAATTCTCTCTCAGCTGCAAACAATTTCTGGAGTACCATAGCTAAACAGGACCCTGTAGAACGTTTAAGGCCCTCCTTTGATAAGAAAGTAAACAGCGGACAGAAGGTGCTAGCTTAAAAAGAGAGGAGCATATGGTTGCAGGACCCCCCATGTCTAAGGCCAAGCCCAGCCAGCTTACAGGCAGGTAAAGGCAGGGAGGCACCCAGAACTAGGCTGCCATGTCTGAGGTGCTTCTGCAAAGCAGCAGTCCAACATGGAGGCCAAGAGATGGGGTCTGGAGCCCACCTGTCAGGCTTTCCACTCAGCGGCTATACAACCTTGAGCAAGTCACTTCGCCTTTATGTGCCTTTAGTTGCCTCATCTATAAAAGAGAAGTTACAGTATTTGCCTTATAATGGCATTTAGAGAATGAACTCTGTGAATATATGTAAAGCATTTACAACAGTGACTGCCACTCAAAAAGTATCTAGTTATTGTCTCCTTGTCACCACCTCCTCCCCCTCCCACTGGCATCGTGGGCATGATGTGCCCATGACAACTGGCCTGGATGGGCACCTGATAGGTCAGGTCCAGGACACATGCTGGAGTCCACAGCCCTTATTTCACACTCTCAAGAGAGTAAAAGCTATCTGGTCGAGCATCCAACCCTGGGGGCTGGGAGTTATCACGCTGTACAAAACACAGCCCTTGAGACTATGGAAGTCTGGTGTTTTATCCTACTTGCCAGCTAACGGCTCAGCAGGTTGTAGTTTCACGGGTGCTGGAAGGAGAGACTCGAAACTCCTGAGTCCAAGATAAAGGACTGCACTACTCACCAGCAACCGCCACATCCACACTTGGGCCAGTTCAGCGAGACCCAATTCTACAGCGCCATGAACAGGCCATGGGTTGCCTTACACAGGAGGAACCCCAGATCTTTCATAATGGGCAGTAAGCCTACCTGACCTTTGCCCTAGAGGGAAGCATTACCCTTACTGCATGCTTGTAAACAAGCCCACCCTTTGCTCTGGAGATAGACAGCATCTCTACCTACTAAGGGTGCTCACTATGCAAGCATCCTTGCAAAAACAGCTAGGAACAAAGGAGGTCAGTTCCTCTATTCTTAAGATATAAAGAAACATGAGAGTTCCCTGTTTCCAACAAAACTAAATAAATGGACATATATACTATGTTCATGGACTGGAAGGCTCAATATTGCTAAAATGCCAATTCTCCCCAAATGAAATGTCAATTCAGCACAACCCCGATAAAAATCCCAATAGGATTTGTTTTTGGTAGAAAGTGACATGCTGATTTCTCAAATTATCTGGAAACACAAAGAACTTAGAAATAACGAAAAAAAAACTTTGAAAAATCAGAACAGTGTTGGAGGATTTACATTACCTGATGTAAGATTTATTATAGAGTATGATACTGGCATAAAGACAAAAATGGATCCACGGAACAGAATAGTAAGTCCAAAACCACGCTCTCACATACACTGTCATGTGATTTTCAACAAAGGTTCAGAGGCAATCTGGTGGAGAAAGTGGCCTTCACAACAAATGGCATTATACCAACCAAGCAGCCGTACAGAAAACAAGAACTGGGATTCTCACTTCCTGCCACACGCAAGTATTATTCCAAAATGGATCACAGACCTAAATCTATAAAACTCAAAACTTTAGAACTATTAAAAGGAAACAAATTTAGGCGCACCTGGGTGGCTCAGTCAGTCGAGCATCCAACTTCAGCTCAGATCATGATCTCGCAGTTCATGAGTCCAAGCCCCCCACATTGGGTTTGCTGCTGTCAACGCAGAGCCTACTTCAGATCCTCTGTCCCCGTCTCTCTACCCTTCCCCTGCTTATGCTCTCTCAAAAATAAATAAAACATTAATACACCAAAAGCACAATTCATAAAAGAAAAAGAACAAGTTAAACCTCATCAAAATTAAGAACTTCCATTCTTTGAAAATGCTTTAAAGAAAATGAAAAGACAAGCCACAGACTGGGAGAAAATATTTGCAAACCACGTACTGACAAAGGATTTGCATCTAGAATATACAATGAACTCTCGATACTCAATCAAAACAACCCAATTTTTTTTTAATGGGCAAAAGATATGAAACGATACCTTATCAGAGAAGATACATGGATGGGAAATTAGTACATGAAAAGGTGTTCAACATCGTTAGTCATAACAAAAGTGCAAATTAAGACCACAGTAAGGTGTCACGATCTAAAGTCTAAAGTTAAACAGAGAGACCAGCGAGCACTGACAAGGTTATGCAGCAGTTGACATACTGCTGGGGGGTGTGCAAAACGGTAGCATACACTTACCATACACCTAGACGTTCCACTCCTAGGTATTTACCCAAAAGAAATGAAAACATATATCCATGCAAAGACATACTAGAATGTTCACAACAGTTTTATTTATAATAGCCGAAACCTAGAGACAACCCCAATGTCTATCAACACCTGAATAAATAAAGCAACTGCAGTGCACCCACATCACAGGGCACTATTTAGCGATAAAAAGCAGCCAATTATCAGTCCATAATAACAACACGGACGGATCTCAAAATAATCATGTTGAATGAGAGAAGCCAGGCAAAACAGAATACAAGATGCAGGAATCCAGGAATATAAACTCGTGGAAAATGAAAACTAATTTATAGTGCAAAAAGGTGGTGAATGAGTGGGAAGACAGGAGCAGAGGGATGGGAGGGAGGGACCACCAAGTGGTACAAGGTACCTTTTGGGGGTGATGGCCACCTTCACTATCTTTATTGTGGTGACAGGTGCATATTTACATCAAAACTTATCCATTGATTGCCTTAAACGTGTGTTTATTGCATGTCAATTATACCTCCAAACTGCTGTTACAAAAAAATCAGCATTCACCAGCAAGTGGAACTGAAGCTCCAGGGGAGATTGACCTAAGTTATGAAAAAATAAGGAAAGTCTATTTTTGCACACTTGAGTGAAATATGTACCTACTAAACACACAGCGTTAAAAGTTATGATGGTGGCGCCTGGATGGCTCAGTTGGTTAGGTGTCTGACTCTTGATTTCAGCTCAGGTCATGATCTCACACTGCGTGAGATTGAGCCCCATGTCAGGCTCTGTGCTGACAGTGTTGGAGCCTGTTTAGGATTCTCTGTCTCCCTCTCTCTCTCTCTCTCTCCCTCCTCCCCCGCCCCCCCCACTCCCACTTGGGTGCATGCACATGCGCACTCTCAAAATAAATGTTAAAAATAAATAAATAAAATAAAAGTTATGATGAACAGATTGGGACAAAATTTTGTTAACTTGGTGGTCAGACGTTGGCCACAACATTTTTCTAGATGTGTCTCCTGAGGCAAGAGAAACAAAAGCAAAAATAAACTGTTGGGACTTCATCAAAATAAAAAGCTTCTGCACAGCAAACAAAACCAATAAAATAAGAAAGTAACCTACAGAACAGGAGAAGACATTCGCAAATGACATGTCTGATAAAGGGCAAGTATCAAAAATACACAATAGAACTTATAAAACTCAACACCCCAAAAAACAAATACTTCAATTTAAAAATAGGCAGAAGACGGGAACAGGCATTTCTCCAAAGAAGACATACAGATAGTTAACAGGTACACGAAAAGATGCTCAATGTCACTCATCACCAGGAAAATGAAAATCAAAGCCCCAATGAGATCCCACCTCTCACCTGTCAGAACGGCTAAAATCAAAAACACAAGAAATAAGAGCTGTTGGTGAGCATGTGGAGAAAGGAGAACTCTCATGTACTATTTATTGGTGGGATGGCAAACTGGTGCAGCCACTCTGGAAAATAGTATGGTGGTTCCTCAAGAAGTTAAAAGCAGATCTACCTATGACCCAGTAATCACACTACTGGCTATTTACCCAAAGAGTATGAAATCGCTAATCCCACTAGCGAAAGCATATATGCACCCCTACGTAAACTGCAGCGTTATCTGTAGTAGCCAAATTATAGGAGCAGCCCAAGCGGTCTCATCTATTGATGAGCAGATAAAGAAGATGTGGCATACGTATAATGGAATACTACTGAGTCATAAAAAGGAATAAAATCTTGCCATTTGCAATGATATGACTGGATCCAGAGAGTATAATGGTATGTGAAATAAGCCAGTCTGAGAAAGACAAGTATCATATGATTTCACTCACAATTAAGTGGAATTTAAGGAACAAACAAACAAAGGGGAAAAATAGGGACAAACCAAGAAACAGACTCCTAACTATAGAGAACAAACTGGTGGTCACCCGAGGGGAGGTTGGTGGGGGGGGAAGATAGATGAAGGGAATCCAGAATACATTTATCATGAGGAGCAGTGAGTAACACAGAGAAATGTTGAATCGCTGTATTATACAGCGGAAACTAATATAACACCGAAGGTTAACTACACAAAGACAGTAGACAGAGCTTTTATTTCAAAGAAAATAACAACCCCACATACACATACTACATATGTAACTCCAGGGCTGCAATCTCCCTGATGTCTTTTTCCCCACATTCTTTCCCTGACATTCGGAGCCGCAGACGACACACCCAGTGCTGTACTGCCCGCAGAGAAAGGGATGGGTGAACGCCCCTTGCCAGCTGTTCTAGAAGATCATTTTTCTTTGTGTCACAGAATCATAACTGAGAGCAATACTCCAGAAGCAGAACCAGAAATACCCTAGCACCCCACTGAGCTCTTTATAGTTTGAAAGCTTTCTTTGAAAAAATGCTAATACCCTTGGGCCCGCCATCCCAACCTTACAGCTTCCTCCAGCCACAGAAGGGCAGGCGCCCAGGCTGGGCGAGAAGACGCACGGGGGAGCCCTCTCTCCTCACCACTCAGAAGCCACCAAAGCAGCGGGATGAAGCCCGGGCTCTCGCTGATGTACTTCAGGCCTTTCAGGTTGATGCTCACGTTGTACAGGGACATCAGCAGTAACCTGAAATGTAAAGAAGGCAGGTTGAGTTGTGCCCCACGTGGAGTCTCACCCCCAGCACACCTCCTGGTGAACACCGCAGGGGTCCCACTCAACAGGCCGGGTGACAGGGGCCGGAAACGGGGTGTAGGCCTCCAGGACACTACAGGAAAATGGGAAGCTCCAGCAACAGGGCCACATAAAACCACCTTCGCAAAGTGCACCTAATCAAGGGACACGACTGCAGAGAGGGTCCCACAGGAAACCTCAAGACCAGATTTATGCAGTCATCTCTTATTACCAGTCCTGCATTTACACACAGGCAACCCTCAATTCACAAGCATACTGTGTTCTAACAGTTCAATTCAGCTGCTTACAATTGAATCCTATCTTCTCATTCAATGGAAACTATCCAGATGTCTGGGTAGCCCACTCAGGCCATACAAATGTGTTTAATCCACAGCATGAGGGAGGAAGAATGCCATAACCCCATTTCTAACACCGACAAGACAGTATCCAGAGTTAATCAGGATCTTAGAAGCTATCGTAAGAACTGACCACAACTGCTAAGTTAGAGTCTAATGAAAACTGGAAAACTGCCAGACAGATTTCTAGTAATACTGCAGAATACAGAGATCCTAAAACCTCACACTGCAAAGCAATTTAAAAGAAAAGAAATGAAAAGAAAAGAAAAAACAAGCTACACAAAGATTTTGCAAGCCCCTGAAAGAATGCATGAGCTTGCAAGAAGTAAAGGGAAAATACCCCTGACCAGGAACTCGGTGAGAGTGCAAATTCAGGGAGGCGTGACGACAGATTCCAGAAGCACACAGCTATGGTGCAGCAGAGTGGCTATGGGCAGCAGGACAGAAGGAAAGGTCTCAGACCCACACGAGACAGGGACTCAGATCACAGAGCCCTGCGGAAAACCAGAGAGAGTGAGCTGTCAAGCTGGGCATGAATCCACACTTTGTGGATGGCCTGAAAATCCACAAGCCAATAATTTTAAGACAAAGGAGAGCCGGGATAGAACCCTCAACCCGATCTTCAAAGAACTGCCCCAAATACAGTACCAACAAATGTGAGTCCATAACAAAAATCACAAAAGCCATGAGAAACGAGATGTCACAAGTGAGAGCACAAAGAACCAATGAGAGTCAGAATTTTTCTACAAAGAGAACTGGCACACCCTGGAAGTGTCAACCACAGAATAGAAAATGGGTATATTGAGTAGGTACAGAGAATACAAAGAGGGGGCGCCTGGGGGGGCTCAATCGGTTGAGCGTCCAACTTCGGCTCAGGTCACGATCCAATGGTTCGTGAGTTCGAGCCCCACATCGGGCTCTCTGCAGTCTGCACGGAGCCTGCTTCAGATCCTCTGTCCCCTCTCTCTCTCTGCCCCTCCCCCACTTGCACACATTCTCTCTCAGAAATAAAAATAAATATTAAGAAAAATACAAAAATAAATTTAAGAAACGAGATAAAGGAGCTACGGAGTATTACAAATGGCCAGCCCATTCAAAGGAGGACCTAGAACTTACAAAAAGTGAAAGGGTAACAATCAAATGGTGAAACTCAAGGGAAACTGAGGCGGTGGCAAGGCTGGTAAGGAGAGGCCCCACACAGAGCGAGAGAAGGAGTTAAAGGAGCTACGGCAAGCAGAGCACAGGCGGGGAGGAGGGAGCGTAGGCAGGCAGGGACTCGGCCCGGGACGCCGCCCGGGAGCACTACAGTGCAGGGCAAAACCTCCGTGGCCCCGGCCCAGCCTGCACGGACAGACGGCGCCTCCACAAGGCAGCCCCGAAGAGGCCCCACGAGCAGTAGGGGCTGGAAAACCAAGGACAGGGCCCAGAGTGTGTTGATCACCTCAGGGGAGTCGGAGTTTAAGAGTCAGGTAAAGCTAACCGCCTGCTAGGACAAACTCTTTCCCTTCAGGAAGAGATAACAGAACCCAGAGTCCACAAAGACAACCTGCAAAGTCCAGGAGACGCTGGAAGATTTACCCGGCAGGGCCCACTAGGGTGCAGAGAGAAGGCATTTCTTTGGTGCAAATGCAAGGGAAGCCAAAACGGTCAGTAAACAAGATTTTTTTTTAATGTACGGTATGGCAAACTTTTAAAAAATCAAAACCACTGCAAAAACTCCGTAATAAGCAATACGTCAACATTTTAAATAAAGAAGGGATCAGTAACAGTGTCATGCCAAGACACATGGGAGCCTGAAGCAAAAGAAAATCAATAATAGCGATTCAGTCCATTAACAAGGGACTAATTAAATCAACTGCGGTACACGCACACATGCATGCCACAGAAATGTTTACTACGGTTTTCTGTTAAAATAGTTGGTTTCTAAGCTCCGTGGCTTATTCATTTTTGCAGCCACACAGCCTGCTGCAGGGCCTGTAAGCACTCAGTTTGAATATGGAAAGGGCACCAACCCCCAGCGACTGAGAGCCCCAGCAGGGCAAAGCACGCACAGACAAGGCGTTCTCTCCCCGTATTCCCATGGGTGTTTGCAAAGTCAAAGTAATGCTACCAAGTTCAAGAAGACAACGCTAGACTAGCGCCCTCCAGGGCAGTGATGCCCAGTTCTCAGATGATGGTCCTCTGCCTTCTCACGGGCCACAAAAGGAGCCAAACTTGCAAATCCTTTCAAGGTTTCCCGAGAATGTTTGCAGTATCCAAACCCTATTCATTAGTAATCTATTTAATGAGTTACTAAGAGCGGTCCAAATGTCGTATTCATGAGGAAAATTCAGCACTTTAACTAGAACTTTCTGAGGCCTCCAACCCAGGAATCTAAGAAGAGAGAAGTTCTTTTCTCAGATCACCAACACAGGTAGTCGGAATTCCTCCAAGTTACACGGAGTGTCCCCACGTTTCCATATGCTACAACAGCACGGCCGAGTCACTGCTACAGAGGCCATGTGGCCCGCAAAGCCTAAAGTACTTTCTCTCTGGCCCTTTACAGATAAAGTTTGTGACCCCTGCCTTAGAGAATGAAAATAAGGTAGCTAATCTTTTTTATTTTTTTTTAAAGCTAGCTAATCTTTAAACTTTAAAAGGCAGAATCGGCACGTGAGTGAAAGCTGGAATACAGGGCAAACCCAGGAAATACAGCCAGCTGAAACGCTCCATTGATTGCCATTTAAGGTGGCAAAAACGACTCACACAAAATTGATAAATACCTTTAAAATTCATATTTGGTCAAAATCAGCCATCCGGAGGCAGCTAAGATGCGAACAAATGTGATCGCAGTGATCTCATGTCATTGCCAGGCTGTATCTCACAGAAGACCAGAGACTTCTCCAAGGTCACACAGGACTCAGCAAACAGCAAACCCAGAAAACCTTCTGTTCCAAGATTTCTATTCTAACCACAAATATTTTGTAAATCACGTATCAAGTTTCCAACTGCAAAGTCAAGAGAAACTGCACCATCGACTCTTCTGGCACTGAGGGATTAAAAGTAAACGTCACCTCCCAAAGTGCTGTAGTGCCAGGAGTCCGACTTCCCTCCAGTGACAAAAAAGGTAGGCGGATTCTGCTTCCTTCCACGAAGCTAAGCAGAAGATTTGTTACAAACAGATGCGAAGGCTCCGAAGGCTGGGAACTGCGGACACATCTGATATCGACAGAGAGAGGATGAAACCCAGGCTACGAGAGAGACACTGGCAAACCCACTCCTTCCACCCAGCTTCCCCAGGCCGGGCTGCACAGATCGGCCTGATAAGAAGTCAGGAAGCCCTCCTGACAGTCTGACGGACAGGCTGAGTCATTACAAGTAAAGGTGACACTCCTGGATTACCTTACTCGTCTTAAAAGAAATGACAACTGGAAGTAACAAAGAACAGAGACACCCAACACTTCAAAACAAGCCAACAACAGAAATAAACAAAAAGGCATAACCACAGGAAAGAAAAGCCCCGACCGGTCATCTGGACTAAAACCAAAAGTAGCCAAATTAGCACCGTCAAGTAAAGCTGGGGAACAATAAGCAATAAAATGCTTATAAAAGCCCGCACATATTAACCGAGAGAGGCAAACGGCAGAGCCTTACCACCATACTTCAGACGAAACAACGCACAGAAACTGGCAGTTTGAGGCCCACCAACATATACATATTTTTGGAAATCTCACTGAGCATTTGCCATGGGCCAACTGTAGGAGCAGGTACCTGTCCTAGTAAATATTTTTGAAGCTTTTACTCAAATCCCAGTTAACATGCAGTGTAGTATTAGTTTCAAGCGTACGATATAGTGATTTGACACCTCCATACATCACCTGGTGCTCATCACAAGTGCCCCCCTTAAGCCCCATCACCTATCTCACCCATCCCCACCTCCCCTCTGGTGACCAACAGTGTGCTGTCTACAATTAAGAGGCTGTTTCTTTGCCTCTCTTCTTTTCCCCTGTGCTGCTTTTGTTGCTTAAATTCCATACCTGTAAGTGAGATATGGTATTTGTCTTTCTCTGACTTATTTCACTTAGCATAATACTCTCTAGATCCAACCATGTTGTTGCAAATGGCAAGATTTCACTCTTTTTTAAGGCTGAATAATATTCCATTACACACACACACACACACACACACACACACACCACATTTTTATTCATTCATCAATGGACGTTTGGGCTGCTTTCATAGTCTGGCTATTGTAAATAATGCTGCTATAGACGTTGAGATGCATGTACCCCTTTGAATCAGTATTTTTGTATCCTTTGGGTAAATACCCAGTAATACAATTGCTGGATCATAGGGTAGTTCTATTTTTAACTTTTTCAGGGAACCCCATACTGTTTTCCAGAGTAGCTACACCAGTTTGCATTTCCACCAACAGTGCACAACACAAGGCTTCCCTTTTCCCCACATCCTTGACAATACTTGTTTCTTGTGTTGTTGATTTTCGCCATTCCGACAGGTGTAAGGTGGTAGCTCACTGCGGTTTTGGTTTCCATTTCCCTGATGATGAGTAACACTGAGCATCTATTCATGTGTCTGTTGGCCATCTGGATGTCTTCTTTGGAGAAACACCTGTTCGTGTCTTCTGCCCATTTTTTAATTGGATTGTTTTTTGGGTGTTAAGTTCTATTAGTTCTTTTTATATTTTGGATACTAACCCTTTATCAGACATGTCATTTGCAAAGATCTTCTCCCATTCAGCAGGTTGCCTTTTAGTTTTGTTGGTTTCCTTTGCTGTGCAGAAGATTTTCATCTTGACAAAGTCCCAATAGTTTACTTTTGCTTTTGTTTCCCTTGCCTCTGGTGAGATATCCAGAAAGTAGTTGCTACCACTGATGTCAAAGACCTCACTGACTGCATTCTCCTCTGGGATTTTGATGGTTTCCTGTCTCACATTTAGGTCTTTCATTCATTTTTAATTTATTTTGTGTCTGGTGTAAGAAAGTGGTCCAGTTTCATTCTTTTGCATGTCGCTGTCTAGTTTTCCCAACACCACTTACTGAAGAGACTGTCTTTTTTTTCCGTTGGATATTCTTTCCTGCTCTGTCAAAGATTAATTGACCATATAGTTGTGGGTTCATTTCTGTTCCATTGCTCTACGTGTCTGTGTTTGTGCCAGTACCATATTGCGTTGATAACTACAGCTTTGTAATATAACTTGAAATCTGGAAATGCAATGCCTCCAGCTTTGCTTTCCTTCTTCAAGGTCACTGTGGCTAGTCAGGGTCTTTTGTGGTTCCATACACATTTTAGGATTGGTTGGTTGTTTCTTTTTTCCAATAAGTACAGTAATTAAATACATAATCTGCTTGTTTTAGATTCTGCGCCCCCTTATCAAGTTAGAACCTACAAATCAGCATATGTAACCCTAACCAAATGTCTACAGATTAATTTTTACCTTCTGTGTAGCATTAAAGGCCCAGAAAAGATAGAAAGAATGATACAATACCCACCTCCCTGGTTAAGAAAAAAAAATCTTATCACCATAGTCCAATCCCCTTTGTGAACTCTGTCTAAATGCATACCTTACCTCCATTTGTCCCATGACACAGCCACGCACTTTTGGACATTTTCACAGCACACGTGCAGAGCCCGACAATCCCATCTTCCGTGTCTGTATCAGTGGCAGCATACCATACCATAATATTCCACACCACAGTGAGATGTTTGTCCACATTGACCTGAGTAGTATTTTCACGTGAATTAATCACACTCTATCTATTCTGTAGCTGACAAAGGTTTAGATTATTCCTAGTACGTGCTATTACAAATGCAGATGCCATGACATTTCTGCACTAGTGTCCTAGTGTTTACAGCTAAAACTTTTTCTGGAGTATGTGGGCAAAAGGGGATTACCTGTTCCAGGCATAAGCATATTAACCTCAACAGATGCTGCCCACCTGCCTTCGTCTCCCTCCCACCAGCGGCGGACAGGTGTAAGCATTCTCAGGCCTCACATCTCTCCACAGCTCTTAACTGTCAGACACTGATTTTTTTCAATGAGATAGAATGAAGTTATCTCATAATGGTAATAATTTGCATTATGATTGAAGCCAAGAATCTTTTCCCGTATTTATGAAGCTTGCCAGTGTTTCCTTTGTGAACTGCCTGATGATCTCTTTTGCCCATATGTGTATTACATTATTTGCTTTTTTCTTAACGAAAATGCCAAACACAGATTTTTTGTTTTTTTAAAAAGTGTATATAGAATGATCAAACTGGGTAGGCTGAAACCCTTAAAATGCCTTTAAGAAAAATCAAGGCTATATTCAAACTTAGTATTTGACTAATTCACTGAGTGTTAAACATTTTGTGGCTGCAAGCTCTGCCGCCTGAAAAATAAAATATAGTAGCTCCCAGGCCCCGAATGTTAGAAACATTTTAGAAGCTTTGTTGACCTTTGTTAATATCTGGAAATGCTGCCAACTCTAAGGAATTTGAACATAACCCAAGATTTTGTCCTCAAACGTATGTCCCTCTTCAAAATATTTAACCATTAACCAACATTCTAGAAATACGCTGTAATGTCCTTAATAATAACTTCCCAGGGCACCTGGGTGACTCAGTCGGTTGAGCGTCTCGACTTCAGCTCAGGTCATGATCTCTCGATTTGTGGGTTCGAGCCCCACATCGGGCTCTGTGCTGACGGCTCAGAGCCTGGACACTGCTTCGGATTCTGTGTCTCCCTCTCTGTCCCTCCCCTGCTCATGTTCTGTCTCTGTCTCAAAAATAAAAATAAACACTAAACAAAATAATAACAATAGCTTTCCTACTACTTAGGATTAATAAAGTTTGGTAACAATTAAGGAAATGCAATCATGTTTGAGGATTTCTTTTCAACTGGAATTAAGCTGTTCCTTATGTGAAGGTTTCAGCTCACCCAAATGCATGGTTACACTCTGTACGACTTTAACAACAAACAGGTATAACCAGACCCTAGAAAGTGTATGTCTGCCTCCTTTGCTCATTTAGCATCATTTACTGAGTATCTTCTGTGTTTCAGGCCTTGGGAATACAGAGCTGAAGCACGGTCTGTGGCGCCCAGAAGTTTCCAGCAAAGGGAGGAGAGATGAGCAATGCATCCACTGAGTGCACTGTGGTGCCTGCAGAGTTCCCTCTCCAAGCTTAGAGTCCTAAGTGTAGCCCTAAAACACGGCCACTATGACATTTGGGGGAAATGCTTCTAGAATCATCTTTATAAAGTACAGTCTGGGTTCTCACCTTCCAAGTTCTCTCCTCTTTGGAAACTGGGATTCCACGGGAAAAATCAGCCCAATGGTCCTTAGGATGGGGAATCATCACTCAAGGAGGCTCAGCTCTGCAAATGTAGCTATGACCACGCAAGACTGCATCCGTTCCAAAACATAATAATGCTAGTTTGGCCATAAACTGTGAACTGGTTTTCTGCAGAACTCACAAGCTGGTTCTGCACCAGAGGAAATCTCTGCACCTGGGAGACTGCAGGTACAAGACTTCTCACTGACTAAACCCTGCTGATGACATCTGGGAAGCCGTCAAGTGGACCAACAAACAACTTCAAGTAGCAGGGCCAAGTACATCCCCTACTGCAAAGGTGCTTCTGTAATCGTGCCTCCATGTGCCTGGGCGAAAAACACCTTTGCGGAGCTTCTGTCCTCTCCAGCCTTCCCTGACCGTAAACACCGTATGCTCCCCGGGCCCTGAACTGTGAAACTTGCTGTGTCGATGACCTATGGCTGGTACCGAGTAACCACACCCCCTTCCTGGAGCATGCAGATGAACCCCAAACCTGGGGATGGTGTTCCGCTGAGAACCAGTGGTCTTTGTTCGGGAATGTGGAGAAGTCCCCCCACCCCTGCAACCTCCAATAGCTTGCCCTGCCTGAGGTCCCCTTTCGCCAGCTGGGGAGCCACCCTGAACCCGGGGGCCTCCAGCAAACCCGTTCAGTGGCCCTAAGTAGCAGGTACGACAAGATGCTAAAAGGCCTCGCATGGTCTATTTGATAGGATTGGTAAAACCACAATGAAAGGCAACGACAATCAGTTACTGAGAAAATTAAGTACAAAAGAAATAGAAGGTACTTAGAAAGGCCCAAGTGACTCTGATTCCAGAAATCCAGATCCCCCACACGAAACAAAGATTTTGCTGGTCCAGCTCTCGAGTGTCAAGAACAACGACAACACCCGTGTCACGCCACAGCAGTGGGGAGGGACAAGACCCAACCAGGAGAGGCTCGGCGTCCACCACAGCAGGCTGAGTGCCAGCGCCGTGCACGTTGGCCTGTGCGGCCCCAAGGTCCGGGTACAAGCCGGACACGGCAGAGTGCGCCAGGTGCCGCGCGTACGCCTGCGTGACCTGAGGCTGGGGGCGGAGGACGAGAGCTGGCGCCGGTGGCGATGGGGGCTGCTGACCCGGCCAGCACGGGCTGCCGGGTGATAAGGGAAGTGCTGGAGAAGAGGTGGACGGGAGCCCCTGCGGCTTGCCGGCAGCTGGTAGCGCTGACCTCCCCCGCCTTGGCTGACGGAGCCTGGTGTAGGGCTGGCCTGGGCCGAGAGGCTGAGAGGCTGCTGTGTGAGGACGTGAGAAACACCCACAGGCACCCACAGGGAAGGCGGTCCTGGCTGGGGCGGCAGGAAGGCGATGCCCCCAGAGGCCCAGATGCCAAGGCTCACGAGACATAGCACTATAGCAAATGGCAGTCCGGCCATCCTGCTGGAACAGAACAAAGCACCCGAGAGGCCCAGCAGCCGCCGGTGCGTCTGGCTACCAGATATAGGAAGTTTCTAGATTTGGAGTTAAAAAAGGGTCTTCCCCCAAAACAGGCAGATAAGCCAGGACAAGTGAGAAATTACACAAGCTGAGAGGACAGGACGCTGAAAGAACTCACCGAGGCCAAGTCACAAGAATGTCTCACTTGTCACCCTGTGGGTGTGTGCCACCAAAGAGACCTACTGGGTCCCACAGTAGGATCAAGTCTATTACAAGGCCAGTGGCCCACGGGGCCCACAGGGACTTCAAGGGGAAGCAAAAGGAACGAGGCACCATGAGACACCACCCTTCATGTTATGTCAGGTAAACCCAAGGCCACCCAAACTCCAGCAGAGCTGACAAATGGGCCCTGATGAAGGTTGTCACAGCACAAATGGGAGCAAAAAGGCTGATAAGGGCCAGTAGAGAGGGAGGATTTGAAAATGCCGAAGCAAGAGATGACGACCAACTGAGCAAAATCCCAGAGGGCAGCTAATCAAAACCAGAGGCAGAAGGACCAGTCACCCAAAATCCCAGAAGGCCACAGGTTCCTCTGACACACAGAGAAGAAAGAGAGTAGGTGGGCATAAATGAGGCAGCCGCCATAAGTAAGGTCACGCCCACCCCCCAATCCTCCCTGGGTAGCAGGAAGGAAAGCCACTTGCTGGGAACACATTTGCAAGGGACCGAGGAACGGTGAAGTGGTCAAGGTCACAAAGAGTCTGAAGTCTGACCTGGCCACTCTGAAGACCAAAGCGGAGACTGGGGAGGACACAGACAGGGCCCTGGCAGGGGCTTCAGACCAGGAAAGGGTGAGATGGCATGGCTGCACTGGGAACCTTCTGGTCAAGCATCACTGAGCAGCCCTGGCGTAGGAAAGGAGAAGGCCCATGGCCGGTCCAAGGCTGGAGTATCAGGAAAAGGGGGGGTAGGGGGGTGCTGTGACTGCCAACAGGCAAGTAGAAACCTGGTGTGTTCCACACGGGATCCCAGCGAGTGGGACAGAAAGCAAGCTGGCCAGGGAGGGTGACAGTCAGAAGGAGCAGGAGCTTAAGGGGCAATGAGGAGGGAGCAGGAACAGAGAGGATATGTACCTGAGCGCCGCAGTGGGCTCTGCCATGTCAGAGGCTGAAATGCGTGGCGGCAAGACTGGGTTATTCACTGTGTAGAGCAGCAGCATCTCTGGAACTGAGAAAGGCAAGCAGCCTTGACATTAGAGCATTGAAAGCATCACCACAAACACGATCAAGACATTCAAGACCGAAGGGAACGGCAGGCAGGGGAAGCCACGACCCCCGTGCTTGCCGAGTGGACAAGGGGAGGCAAAGGTGGACAGGGAGGTAACTGGCTGCTTGAATTCCGAAGAAGGAAAGGGTTTTTTATGAAGTGGAAGAGAAATGGATTTTTTTAAATGGACTTTAAAAACGATGGGGCGCCTGGGTGGCTCAGCCGGTTGAGCGTCCAACTTCAGCTCAGGTCATGATCTCACGGTCTGTGAGTTCGAGCCCCAAGTCAGGCTCTGTGCTGACAGCTCAGAGCCTGGAGCCTGTTTCAGATTCTGTGTCTCCCTCTCTCTGCCCCTCCCCCACTCATGCTCTGTCTATCAAAAATAAATAAACATTAAAAAAATTTTTTTAAATAAAAAAAAAAAAAATGAAAGCTAGGACTTGCAGTTTCCAGTTCTGCGTGTCAGGAGCTGGGGGCCATCACGCCATCCTAATGATAGGTAAAAAGCTCAACAGACTGAAAAGTCCACAACCCACAACTGCTCCTCTTGGATCCCAAGGAGAGGGGAGGACACAGGGCAAACTGCTGTCCCCAAGACTGGAGAGACAGGTGGATACGGGGCCACAGCTCACCGGAGCAGAGTCATGAGCAAAAACCAGTGCAGGAGCAAGTGCTGGGGCAGGAAATCCTGAATGGTAACTGGTGAACCACCAGAAGCTTGGTGTAGACAAGCCTGAGCATTAGAAAGTGCGGGGCTCCCAGCCAGGGTGCCTCCACGGGGTGGCCTGTGGCGTGCACCTGCAGGGGCTCGACTGGGTGTCCAGGGCTGGGTGAGGGAAAAGGACCCGTTCTGAAACACACCAGGGCACTCTGTTCTTCCCAGCAAGGCCTGCCCTCAGGGGAAACTAGTTAACTGGACCCTAACTGACCTAGGAAAGGGAGATACCCAAGAGCAGCCCACTCCAGCCATCCTCTTCCACTGGGGGGGTGGGGGGAGGGCAGGGGAGGAAAAAGCTGAGAAACACTCATGAAGTTCACAGTCCAGAGGCCCAGGCTCACTGGAAGACTGAGCCCAGGTCACGGGACTACAGAATGTGTCCTCCCTGTGACATGTCACCACCATGTTACTAAAAGGCTGTTTACAGCACTTCCTTCTACCCAGGTCACTTGCCTGGTTATCGAGAAAAAAAATCATAAGGCAAAAGGCAAAAAAAAAAAAAAACCCATTCGCAGACAAAGCAAGCAACAACACAGCCAGACACGGCCAAGATGCCTGAGTTGTCAGACCAGGAATTCAGAACAACCATGACGAATATGCTAAGGGCTCTGATGGATAAAGCAGACCGCACGCAAGAGCAGACGGGCAAACGTAAGCAGAGAGATGGAAATCGTGAGGAAAAACCAGAAAGAAATTCTAGACACAAAACCACTGTGGCAGAAATAGAGGATGCCTTTCATGGGCTTCCTAGGGGGCTGGACATGGCTGGCAAAAGCATCTCTGAGCTGGATGACGTAGCCACAGAAACCTGCAGAACTGAAAAGCAAAGGGAACAAAGACAAAACCCAAACAGAACACCCAAGGACTGTGGGACAATAAGGGAGGTGTAACCTCTGGGCGGCGGGAATACGGGAGGAGAAGAGAGAGAGAAAGCTGCAGAACATGCTTGAAACAACGATGGCTGAGAATTCCCTACCCTGACATCAGACACCAGACCCGAGATCTGGGAGGCTCCGAGGACACCAAGCAGGGTAAGTGCAAAAATCATGTGACCCCTGGGCAGAGCACTGCCAAACTGCAGAGAATCAAAGAGGAAGAAAAAGTCCTGAAAGAAGCCAGAGAAAAGAACACCTCACCTACAGGACCAGAGACGAGATTCCATCAGCTTCTCTACAGAAGCCACACAAGCACAGAGAGAGAACAGTGAAATTTTTAAAGGGTTGAGAAGGGAAAAAACAAAACAAAACAAAACAAAACAAAACAAAACAAAACCCCGAATTCTGCATCCAGTGAAAGTATCCTTAGAAAATGAAACAAAGACTTTCTTAGACAAAAATTGTAATTTGTTGCCAGTAGACCTGCCTTGCAAGAAACGTTAAAATCTCCTTAAAGGAACGTAAGTCACTGAAGGAAAAGTTCCAAGCTGTATTTCTCTTTTCCTTACTTGATCTAACAGCAGTTGGTTCAAGGTAACAGCAAGGAGGGTAGTCGTGGTGACTGAGGAGTATGTGAAATGAACGACGGCACCCGGCGAGGCTCGGGAGGGAGGAGCAGGATGGTCGTGTTACCTTAAGGGGCCCCTGTACCCGGGAGCCGGCAGCGTTATCCGAAAGGGGATCAGGATTAGCTGTAAATGTATCGCAAGCTGCAGGGCGACCACCGAAAAAGGTAAAAGAGAAATAAGCTGAGATGCTAAGAAAGGAGAGAAAATGGAACCGTATCAAATGCTCAGTTAAAACCAGGAAAGGCAGAAACAGAGTGGAAGACAAAAACAAGACAAAGACCAAGGGCAACAGAGTAACAACGACGGTAGACAGTAGTCCAACTACGCCAGTTATCTCTTGGAATGTCCAGGGTCCAAGTGCACCAACAGAAAGACAGAGGTTGTCAGAACGGATCAAAAGACACAGCCCAACCATCGGTAGTCTACAAGAAATCTACTTTAAGTATAAAAATAAATATAGATTAAAAATAAATGGATGGAGGAAAATATACCATGTTAACACTAATCAAAAGAAAGCAGGAGCAGCTCAATTAATTTCAGAAAAAGCGGACTTCAAAGCAAGGAAAATTATCAGTGATAAAAAAGGGTATTGCACAGGGGCACCTGGGTGGCTCAGTCAATTGAGCGTCCAACTCTGGATTTCAGCTCAAGCCATGATCTCAAAGTTCATAAGATTGAGCCCCGCATCAGGTTCTGCACTGACAGTGTGGAGCCTGTTTGAGATTCTCGCTCTCCCTCTCTCTCTCTCTGCCCCTCCCCTGCTTATGCCCTGTCTCTCAAAACTAAATAAATAAACTTAAAAAAAAAGAAGGGTATTACATAATAATAAAGGGGTCAATTCTCCAAAAAGACATAACAATTGTTAACATATATGCACCTAACAACAGAGTGTCAAACTAAGTGAGGCAAAAGATGATAGAACTACAAAGAGAAATAGATGAATCCACCTTACAGCTGGAAACTGTGACATCACTGCAACCACAATGGAATGCAACTAGAAATTAGTAACAGAAAAATAACTGGAAAATCCCTAAATACTTGGAGATTAAAGAACACACTTCTAAATAACACGAATTAAAGAAGTCTCAAGAAAAATTTAAAAATATTTTGGGGCACCTGGGTGGCTCAGTCAGCTAAGCGTCTGACTTCAGCTAGACTTCATGATTTCATGCTCTGTGGGTTTGAGCCCTGCCTCAGGCTCAGTGCTGACTGCTCAGAGCGTGGAGCCTGCTTCAGATTCTGTGTGTCTCTATCTCTCTGCCCCTCCCCTGCTCATGCTCTCTCTCTGTCTCTCTCTCTCAAAAACAAACATTAAAGGGGCATCTGGGTGGCTCAGTCAGTTAAGCGTCCGACTTCGGCTCAGGTCATGATCTCACAGTTTGTGGGTTTGGGCCCCACATTGGGCTCTGTGCTGACAGCTCAGAGCCTGGAGCCTGCTTCCGATTCTGTGTCTCCCTCTCTCTCTGCCCCTCTCCCCCATGCTCTCACTCTCTCTCTCTCTTTCAAAAAAAATAAATAAATAAAGATTAAAAAAGAAAGAGATTATCAATGAAACTTAATATAGGAAACCAGCAGAGAAAAATCAATAAAACCAAAAGCTGTTTCTTTGAAAAGAACAATAAAATTGACAGAGAATACATATTACCAGTATCAGAAATAAAAAGAGACATTACTACAGATCCCACGGAAATTGAAAGGATAGTAACCTAATACTATGAACAACTCTATGCCCACAAATTTGATAACCTAGATGATATGAATCAATTCCTTACAAGACACAATCTGCCAAAACTCCTACAACAAGAAACAGATGATCTGTATAGGCCCTTATCTATTAAGAAATTGAGAAAATAATTAATAACTTTCCAAAATAGAAAGCACCAGGCCCAGATGGGTTCATTGGTCAATTCTACCAAATGTTTAAGGAAGAAATTATACCAATTCTCTACAATCTCTTTCAGAGGAGAGAAACAGAGAGAATATTTCCTAACTCATTCTTTGAGAACAGCATTACCCAAACACCAAAACCAGACAAAGACATTGTTAAGAAAACTACAGACCAATACCTCTCATGAACATAGATGGAAAAACCCTCAACAAAATATTAGCAAACTGAAATTAAAAAAGTATAAATAGAATTTACACCATGACCAAGTGAGATTTAACCTAGGTATCCAAGGCTGGTTCAATATTCAAAAATCAATTACTATATGGGGCGCCTGGGTGGCTCAGTCGGTTGAGCGTCCGACTTCAGCTCAGGTCATGATCTCGCGGTTCGTGAGTTCGAGCCCCACGTCGGGCTCTGTGCTGACAGCTCAGAGCCTGGAGCCTGTTTCCGATTCTGTGTCTCCCTCTCTCTCTCTGACCCTCCCCCGTTCATCCTCTGTGTCTCTCTGTCTCAAAAATAAATAAACGTTTAAAAAAAAATCAATTACTATAATCCATCATATCAACAGACTAAAAAAAAAATCACAAAATCATACCAATAGATGCAGAACAAGCATTTGACAAAATCCAACATCCATCCATGAAAAAGTCTCTCGGTAAACTAGGAATAGTTTATTTGACATACTTGATAAACGGTATTTACAAAAAACCTATAGCTAACATACTTAATGGTAAGAAACTCAAATGTTTTCCACTAAGATCAGGTACAAGGTCAGGATGTCCCCTCTCACCACTCTTTTTCAACATCATGCTGTAAGTCCTTATTAATGCAGGAAATTAAGAAAATATAGTAAAAGATATACAGATTGGGAAGAAAGAAATAAAACTGTCTTTGTTCACAGGTAACATAATCATCTATGTAGAAAATCTGAAAGAATCAACCAAAAAAGCCTCCCAGAACTAATAAGATTATAGCAAGGTTTTGGATACCAGGTTGACATACAAAAGTCAACTGCTTTCCTATATACCAACAATGTACAAGTAGAATTTGAAATAAAAAATGCAATATCATTCACATTTAGCACCCCCTACAAATTAAATACTCAGGTATATATCTAACAAGATATGTACAAGATATATATGTAGAAAACTATAAAACTCTGATGAATTAAATCAAAGAACTAAATAAATGGAGGAAAGAAAGAAAATAAAGAGAAGGAGAAGAAGGAAGGAAGGAAGACATATAGACAGAGATATTCCATGTTCATGGATAGGAAGATTCAATGTGAAGATGTCAGTTCTTCCCAACTTGATCTTTAGATTCACCGCAATCCCAATCAAAATTCCAGTGAGTTGTTTTGTGGGTATCACTAAACTGACTCTAAGTTTATATAGAGTGGCAAAAGACCCAGCATAGCCTACATAATATTGAATAACAACAAGGTTGTAGGACTAACATCACCTGCCTTCAGGACTCACTACAAAGCTACAGTGATCAAGATGATGTGATACTGGAAAAAGAACAAACAGATCAATGGAACAGCATAAAGAGCTCAGTAGTAGATCCACACAAACAGAGTTAACTGATCTTCAACAAAGGAGCAAAGGCAATACAATGGAGCAAAGACAGTCTCTTCGACAAGTGGTACTAGGACAAGTGGACATCCACACGCAAAAAAATAAATCTAGACATGGACGTTACACCCTTCACAAAAATTACCTCAAAGTGACTCACAGGCCTAACTGTAAAATAAAATACTATACGGCTCCCAGGGTGTAACACAGGAGAACACCTATGACCCATACATGGTGATGCCTTATGTAGACACAACACCAGAGGTCCAGTAAAACAAATACTTGATGAGCTAGACTGCATGAAAATTAAGAGCTTCTGCTCTGTGAAAGACCACGTCAAGAGATTAAGAAGACAAGCCACAGACTGAGAGAAAATACTTGCAAATGACACAGCTGATAGAAGAATATTATCCAAAATATACAAAGAACTCTCAGAAAACTCAAAGCCATGAAAAGATATGAAAGAACCTTAAAAGATTATTACTAAGTAAAAGAAGCCAGTCTGAGAAGGCTTTCAACTGTATGACACTGTGGAAAAGGCAAAACCATGCAGACAATACATAGATCAAGAACTGCCAGGGGCTGGGGCAGGAAAGAAATGAACAGGTAGAACACAGAAGATTTCCAGGGCAGTGAAAATACTCTGTATACTGTTAATGAACATATGCCATAATACATTAGCCCCAATCCACAGAATGTGCGACACTAAGAGTAAACTTAGGTAAATTATGGTCTTTGGGTGACTACGTTGTGTCAATGCAGGTTCACTGCTGGCAAAACAAAACAAAACAAAACAAAACAAAACAAAACAAAACACCATTCTCGTGAATGATACTGATAGTGGAAAAGGCTACGTATGTGTTGGGACACAGTATATGGAAAATCTCTGTATTTTCTAGTAAATTTTGCTGTGAAACTAAAACTGCTCTAAAAGATTTAAGTCTTTTAAAAAAAAATCCCCTTCTCTGGGTCTAAGGCACCCAAGCTGCTGAAAATGAGTAGCCTTTAGCCACAGAAGCAGAAAGGAAAGCAAACTTTCCAGGATAGAGGCAAGTTACAGTCAAGACAAGGAGAGGCCAAAAAGAGAAGTTTACTTACAGTACAAAAAAGGTCCTGGTCCAGAGGACTCAAGGCCACGAGTTAGCAGTGAAGAAGAGCATGAACAAATGGCACGTAAATCAGAAGGCAGCCAAAAATGATAACGTGAGGAGACCCACAAGAGGCTGGTGCAGGCTGGGATCCCAAGCAGGTCTGAGGCGAACAGTTTATCCACTTTTGCTCCAGGCTTTGCTCCCTGTCAGGTGGAAAACCGCCAAGCAAGCAAGTAAACGTCTCTGAATGCAAGTCTGCCCATCTCCCAGTGCAGGACAGGGGCTGCCTAACATGCAAAGGCCCAGAGCTTCACGTACTGGAACCAGAGAGACTAGAAGACACACAGACCCTGTACAAAGCCTTGCCTCGGAAGTGCAGGAGGGGGCTAACTGGCCCCCAAACACTGACCTTGTACGGACCACAGAGGCACGAGAGACAACGGTGTAGTATCCAGAACACAAAAAAAAACAGCAAGTCATTATGAAAAATACAACCCAACAGAAAACAGGCAAGAGACATGAACAGGTAATTCACAGGAAAAACAATGTCATGAAAAAGTGAAAAGAGTTTCAACCTTACCAGTAATATACACCTAAAGACAGGCAGACGGATGTAGATAATACAAATACCCTTTATTAGAAAATAATAAACACTGAAGTGCTGAGGAAGGTGTGGGAGACACAGCACTCTGATGCCCTGTGGGTGGAAGTGTGTACTTTGGTGACCCATCTGGCAGCGTCTTATCAAACTAAAAGTGTGCACGTCTTACTTCTCAAACATTGCATTTTTGGGAAAACTCCTAGAGAAAAAAAGCCTCACACAGGTTAGCAAGGAGATATTTGCCAAAGGTGTTCACTACACTATTACATTTGCAGAGTAAAACCTGAAAATAACCTAATGTCCATCAATCTGGGATAAGATAATCCAAATGTTACATCTTTTTGGTGCAAGATATTTCAAAGGAATTAACTATGGGCACAGACAACTCGCAAAAATATACACAAAACTATACAAGTTATATGTTATGTTGTATTATATATATCACTCGCGGACATCTATTTGCTAGTATAAAATACTGGAGCAGACTCAAGGATCTGGTTCCAGGTAAGATGGGGGTGAACATGCCCCACCCTCTTGGTTCCACTGAACGCAGCTATGAATTCTGAACAGAATACACGGAGCAGCGACGTGAAGCCCCTGAAAAGGAAACAGCAGCAGACAGAACGGGCACAAGTCCAGAGTTAGAAGAACCACCAAACACGCAGCGAGTTCACCACTCAGCCCCCAAGCCCAGGCATGGCAGTGACTCGCATAAGAACGCGCACCGGAAGACCTCTTGTCGGGCTCGAGCCCCCAAATAACTCCCACTGTGTGGACAGGAAATCTTCCTCACCGCCGGAAGGAGCTGTGACCCTCTGAACCCCTGCTGCCGGGCACAGCTGCAGAAGCACAGGACGCAGCAGGGCATGTGGAACACCGGCACTCCAGGCGAAGGGCTGGAAGGGGAGCCCTGGGTAACTAACAAGTACCAAGCACACCGTGGAGAGTTCAAGAGCTCAGGCGAGTGACCCCGCAAGGTGGTTCGTAAACCCCGGCCTCACGCCAAGCTAGGCATGTGTGAATCTAATCAGAAAGAGCATACCCCAGCCTGAGAATTAAATGGCCAGAGATCACCAGGGTTTTAGGCTGACGCGGGTGGTACACGGGAGGGGCAGACCCAGCGGTCCTGCGAAGGCTTTCTGAAACTGCAAAGGACGCTGAAAACACAATACAGAGGAGGCAGGTGAGAACCTGTCACTTGGACCCAACCAGGCTGTCTGCTCAAACAAAAACGTCAACATTTTCCACAGTTTAAAAAAGACCAAGGGTCTCAAAACATAATATTCAAATATCCACAGTACAACCCAAAATTACCCAGCACACAAAAAAATAGGAAAAATCCCAACGCACATGGGAAAAGATAACCAAGAGACACCACGCCAAGATGACAGAGACAATGAAATGTTCCAAGGAGGAAAAGCCACCGCTCAGAATGAAAAGTGGCCCAACACCTCCTGCCCTGACCCCCAGGCTGAACACACAACACCCCAGTCACGTTCAGTTACACGGCGGAGAGTCTCGGCACACCTACCTGAGGTTACCAATTGGGTGCCTCTGGCTTATGAAAAGGGAGTTTATCCAGTTATGCTTAAGCTACACCCCCGAGCCCATCCACGTACAGCATTTTCTCTGGCTGGCAGCGGAAGAGGAAGTCTGAGAGCTTCCAGGTTAAGGACTCAGTGAGCCACTGGACCTTGAAGACGGGTGCCTCACAGGATCAGAAACTCTGTCAGCCCAGGAAGCTGAGACAGCCCCACAGGCCAGTCAGCGAGGAAACGAGGACCTGAGTCCTATAAGTGCAGGGAGCTGGATTTGCCAGCATCCTGAACGTGCCCCAGGTGGGCCCTCTGGAGCCTCTGGAAAAGAGCCCGGCCTGGACAACACCTCAGTTTTGGCCATGTGAGGCCCCGCTCAGAGAGCCCAGGTGAGCTCTCTCGGACTCCTGACCCGCAGGACTTGGAAGCAGGTGCTGTTTGAGCCACGAAGTTTGTTACCCAGTAGAAAACAAAGGCAGATTTTGGCACCTGGAGGTAGGACACTGCTGTAACAATCTCCTATTTAAGTTCACTTTGAGGTAATTAAGATGACCTTAAAGTGTCACATGATAACCTTTGGGACTCACCGATTGCTCTAAGGTGAGAACGAGAACACTCTTTTTGTTTATTATTTTTCTAAGATAGTACTGAACAAAGAGTGCATCCCTTAATTCTCCGGGCAACGTGTTTCTTCTATTTTTTTAGAATTATTGCCAAAGTAACTGTGTTTACTTGAAAAAGAAGCCCCATCAGCAAATTCTAACTAATAGGTAAATAAACATGAGCTTTTTAATATCATCCACCATACACTTTGAGTTTCGTGCACTGTCCTGGCTTCAAGTCTCCCAGAAGCTGCAGAAAGGTGTCCAACAGCACCCGACTTGAATTAACCAAGAATTCTCGACCACATGCTATGGCAGCAACATCTGCAACAGAAAGATAAAAAACAAAAGCATCAAAATCACTGTTACTTCAGAGTCCGGAAAAGTCTGCCCAAGATGGGATGCAGAGACCAGAGAGCACACAGGGAAGCCCTGGGACCACCTGCAGAGAGAAAGAGAAAGACACCGGGTGAGCCCCCAGCTGTCCCAGCCTCCGGAGGCAAGCGGAGCCGCCTCAGCTGAGGCCCCGCACAGCGCAGAGTGGCACCTTACCCTCCAAGCCCGAAGCAAGAGAAGCGACTGTCCTTGTTTGAAGACCTGAAGTTTCAGGTGCTTTGGTACAAGCGATGGACAACAGGACATCGCTAAGGTACCACTGAAAACACACCTCGATGGGCAACGGCACCCAACGAAACACAGCAAATTCACTGGTAAATAAAGTCCCAGACCACGTGTCCGGTATCATGAGAGCAAACGCCGAGCCTGTACTTCACTGACTTACCAGTAACTACAGAGCAAACTACAAGGTAAATAAATGTGAGTAAATGCCTACAAATAGCTCCAAGATTAGTCCATCTGTCCGGGAACGCTCGGGAGTCAGCTCTAAGACTACACCATAAGGGTTGCTCTGTTGTAGTTTTTGCAGAAAACTGCTAAAATGTACCCATTTTTTTCTCGGTTTATTTTCCTTTAAAATTATTTGTAGAGGGGCGGGCGGCTAGGTGGCTCAGTCGGGTAAGTGTCTGACTTCGGCTCAGGTCATGATCTCACACTTTGTGAGTTCAGGCCCCGTGTCGGGCTCTGTGCTGGCAGCTCAGAGCCTGGAGCCTGCTTCAGATTGTGTCTCCCTCTCTCTGTGCCCCTCCCCAGCTCACACTCTGTCTCTCTCTCTCTCTCTCTCTTACTCAAAATAAATAAACATTAACATTTTTTAGATATTTATAGATATTTCTGTTACCATAATAATCATATAATTTTAATAATAATAAAAATAATCTTTAAATATATATATTTTAAAGTTTTTTTTTTTACATTTAGTTTATTTTTTAGAGGCAGAGAGACACAGAGCACAAGTGGGGGAGGGGCAGAGAGAGGGAGACACAGAATCTGAAACAGGCTCCAGGCTCTGAGCTGTCATCACAGAGCCCGGCATGGGGCTCGAACTCACAAACCATGAGATCATGACCTGAGCTGAAGTCGGATGCTCAACCGACTGAACCACCCAGGCGTCCCAATATATATAAATATTTAAAAGTTTATTTATTTTGAGAGAGAGAGCAGAGGAGGGGCAGAGAGGAGAGACAGAATCCTAAGCAGGCTCCGTGCTGTCAGCACAGAGCCTGACGCGGGGCTTGAACCCATGAACCGTGAGTTTGTGACCTGAGCTAAAATCAAGTGTCGGAAGCTTAACCGACTGAGCCACCCAGGTGCCCCTCTCATTGTGGTTTTGATTTGCACTTCCCTGATGGCTGATGATGTTGAACATCCCTTCATGTGTTTACTGGCTATTTGTATGTTTACTTTGGAGAAATGTTTATTCAAGACTTTTGCCCATTTTGAATTGATGTATCTTTTATCACTATCTTTGAAGCTTCTGACCAACGTGTAAGCGGAAGTAGAAGTGCACGCTTTCTCTTTGTGAGTTCCCAGGTAAGCAACTCCAGGCAGGAAAAAACAAAGCCAAGTTGAGTTTGTAAGTTGGGCAATAGGCTGCTTTACCTGCTGGCCAACTGCCCCACCCCACACACTAACCAGTAATTCAAGCGGTTCAGATTCACAACCCAACAGAATGACAAATCATATTCATCACAGATCTCTGGGGTCCCCTGAAAACAGCAGAGAACCCAATCAAGTCTGCAAATGCCTTTGGTTTAAAAAGAGACCTTAAAACAACTTTAAAGGAGCAACGCGAGCCCCCTCCACCCCACGGTGCCATGTTGGAAGCACGCAGTGCCGTCCTGGACCGCCCCAGACACCACCTGAGTCTCAATATCCACCTCAAAGAAGTATCACCAATTTGGCAGGAATTATGAAGAACATGTCTACACAGGGTCTGCCTCATTAGGATTTCAGTAGATGAAGGATGATGCCATGAGGAAAATAAGACTTCCTCTCTCTTTAATAGCAGAGAATTACCCTAAGAGTAGCACAGGATACAGCAGAGAGGACAGAGCAACGTAACAGAGAAGACTGTAAAGAACAGAACAGTCACGGCAACACATCTCTTTCACTGACTTCAGAACTGTGACACTCACCAGTATGTATCACTTCCCACTATACTGAGATACGACTTATTACATGATGTAGTCACTTGGCTTTATCCCTTACAGTAGTTTTATCACGTATTTGTATCATAACAACAACTGTAATCTTTGGGAAACAACTTGGGTTTCGTACCAAAACAACCGCAAGAGCCTCACTTAGGCTTAGCTTAAGGCTTCTACTTTCGCTAGACATTAGCAAAATAACCAGATCTCCAAATAACAAGTAGCTAAACTTAAAAGGTTTGTTTTGACTTCTTTCCATGTGCAGAACTGAACGGAACACACAGACTCATCTTGTTTCCTGGATCCGTCACCTTCCTCACCGGTGGGTGCTTATCAGAATCACCTGGGTACCGGTAGTGGCCCGGCCCCACTGAATCAGACCCTCCAGGGTCAGGACCGCAGGGCATCTAGAACGTTCCTGGAGATGCTCCTGCACACACACCCCTGGCTGTAATCACCACTCCAGGCACACCTCTGACAGTTCACTGCATCTAAAAAGAATTACTTACTTGTTACGATCCCAGCCAAAGCAAACACAAACTGATTTTCATCAGAATCGAGTTCCTTGACATCCCCGTCCAGTGACTTCACAAAACTCTCCATTGTCTGACCAGTGATGTTGAAAAACTTCAAAGCTTTATCCTGAAAGTTTGGAAATGAAAAGTATCACACTTTTGCACCAATACCAGTACAAAACACAAGAGTGCAAGGGCGCAGAAGAAGAGCTTGTTTAAATTATTGGAAGCAGTAGTTAGAACTCTGCTCCTTCATGACAAGTTCCCACTGAAAAGACCAGAAACAGGACGTTTGGAAAACTGTAGAAAATTACCCTCGCAGACAGAAAGTAAAACAAAATCCATGTGAGGGAAGAGTTCAAATTTGTGCAGCAGTGGAAGCATCAGAGTGGGCTCACCCAGCATGCACCAGGAAGAGCTAGAAAAATACAGTGTTTGTTCTAGGCATGAAACCATAGGTTGCAACCTTTGGAGAACAGATTTTCAAATACAATCGCAACAGAAACTTCAACTTGTCAAGAGATGAAGGCAGTGAGCAGGCTTGTCTGGCAGTTTAATAAATCTGTGTTACTTGGCAAAAGTATCTCCCAGTTTGCAGAACCTCTGAAGCATCTCTGGGGGGGGGGGGGCTGGGGCTCTAAGGAATAGCTGAGAAGCCAACGTGCTTGCAGATGGCGCGAGGCTGCTTCGTGGACTGATACAAGTGTTCTCAGACTGGGCTGTGGTGATGATCACACAACTCTGCAAATGAGCTAAAACCACTGAACTGTACACTCACAAATGGGTGAATTATATGGCACGTAAGTTACACCTCAATAAATGTGAAAATATAACCAATCTCTCCACCTAAAGTCACACGTTTATTTCTCTAAGTCATAAGTAATTCATCGCAGGTCTCCCGCCAGACATCCCTGACTTGTACTTCCGTTCACGACCACACCGCTCTCCTCGAGGGCAGCCACAGCCTCCTTGGTCCCTCTGGTCCTCTGGCACCACGCCTGCCTCAGGCGCCGAACCCCCCCTCCCGCCCCCCGCCAACCCTGGCCCCTGCCCCATACCAGGTGCTGCCCGAGCCACCACAGGGCCCTCTGGGCTGGTATTCCTGGCCCGCCTCCATGCCCACAGCCCGCCTCCCATCTATCCTCGCTCACGGTCAGGATAGTCTTCCCAGAGTCTCCTGCCCCACCACTCTTGTACTCAAAACCCTCAGGGAATCCAGTCTTACCACCCACCGGATAAAATCTATGACCTGGCATTTGAGGGCTTCCAAAATCTCACCCTACTTCTGGGGCCTCATCTCACCACAACTTTACCACGCTGCCCCTCCACTGTGTGTCAACTGACCCACACACAGGCCCTAAAACAAATCTCAGACTTCTCACCCCAGGCTTCTGATTAGGCTATTTCTCTCTCCTCCTGAGATACTCCCCATTTTCTGCCACTGCCACCTATGCAAGTTAATCAAAGCCCACTTCAAATCTCTTTTCCTCTGGGAAGTCTCTCGGGGGATGTGTGTGTGTGTGTGTGTGTGTGTGTACTATTAACATAGGTATGTTAAAAAAACATATTACTTTCGGGTGCCTGGGTGGCACAGTCGGTTAAGCGTCCGACTTCAGCCAGGTCACGATCTCGCGGTCCGTGAGTTCGAGCCCCGCGTCAGGCTCTGGGCTGATGGCTCAGAGCCTGGAGCCTGTTTCCAATTCTGTGTCTCCCTCTCTCTCTGCCCCTCCCCCGCTCATGCTCTGTCTCTCTCTGTCCCAAAAATAAATAAAAACGTTGAAAAAAAAATTAAAAAAAAAACAAAACATATTACTTTCAACAAATTAATTCTTATGTTACCCATGGGGTAACATATATAAAAGCACTTTAAACTTTGTTAAAGGCAAGGCACCTGGGTGGCTCAGTCAGTTAAGTGTCCGACTTCGACTCAGGTCGTGATCTCACAGTTCATGAGTTCAAGCCTCGTGTCAGGCCCCGTGCTGATGGCTCGGAGCCTGGAGCCTGGAGCCTGCTTTGGATTCTGTGTGTGTCTCTCTCTGCCCCTCCACTGCTCACATACTCTCTCTCTCTCTCAAAAATAAACAAACATTGAGACAAAAATAAAAAAATAAAAACCTTGTTAAATGCGTATAGATGCCAAGTAACAATACTGGAGTGGCACTGTCTCCCCAAACACTATACCGATTGTGGGAGATGAGGGACCTTATTCCATTGACCTGACACACCGCCTAGAGCAGCTTATGCTGGACTCTGCACAGCGGGTGTGCCGACACCTGATGCGTGAACAAAAGACGTGGACTTCACCTATGGGTGCCTCAGCAGACACACTGTACCCTCGGTATTCCATAAACACAAATCCACGATACGCAGGGAGCCGAGGGGCCATGCTTACTCCTCCCAGGATGGCCTTGACGACGTCCTCGCTGCTGGAGACACCCCACAAAAGCGTGCAGGCTGCCGCCCCCATCTCTGTACAGTACTCTGCCTGTTGCAGGAGTTGCTGCTTTGCTTCATTCAGCTGCTGTCGGAGAGCGAGTTTCTCCTAAAATGAAAGCAAAATCAGCAAAATAAATACCATTCAACCTTGAGATATCTCTATTGTGTTTCTCATTCGAAGGTTGAGAACAACGCATACGGAGTTACAGGAAACAGTTGGCAAATGAAAACTGGTCCTTAGACAGCTACAACCCGTATTTTTTTTAACTTTAGAGGAAACACTGAAAAATAACACTCTGGAAAAAGAACATACTGCTGTATTAGAGTTTATAAATACCGCCAAGGGGCACCTGGGTGGCTCAGTCGGTTAAGTGTCCGACTTCCGCTCAGGTCATGATCTCACAGTTCGTGGGTTCAAGCCCTGCGTCAGGCTCTGTGCTGACAGCTCAGAGCCTGGAGCCTGCTTTGGATTCTGTGTCTCCCTCTCTCTCTGCCCATCTCCCACTCCCTCTCTCAAAAAAATAAATAAATGAACATTTAAATTAAAAAAAATAAATAAATACTGCCAAGACTCAACTTCAAGTAAAATGAAACATAAGGAGCCTCAGGCCCCCAGTGGCCACACCCAGAATCAAGGGCACCTGGGACACCTCAATGAAGTAACCACGAACACAGCAGTCCGCAGAGCAGCATTTGTAGTAGAAGAGCCAGTCACCTCCAGATGGCTCACCCCACTGGAAACACACCACCTGGCACAGCCAAGCCCAGCTAGGACAGATGGGACAGAGGCAGGGAGAAGTACAAAGGAGGGCCTCCCAGGCAAGCCGTGCATAGCAAGATGAGCACCAGTGGGACACCGAGACGGAGGCCACCGGCGGCTTCCGAAGAACAGAGCTGGCAGGTTTCGGCCAGGCCTCTTAGCAATGAACTATCGTCCCGATAGTCCCTCTGACCACACAAACAGTCCTAAAGGTTCACTTCAGGTAGCTCTTGGGCAGGAAAGGGCTTCCTGACCCTCCCAACCACCACCGCTGGTTGCACTATTTGTGTTACCTGCAGTTCCCCCGAAAGACGAGAGCATTTCCTTACTTGGTAAGAGATCAACTAAAGAAATACAGAAACCTGGTTGAAAACATCTATACCAAAGCATGATTAGAACAACAACCCTCAAAGTTAAAGTATTTTAGATGTTTTAGGGGTTTCTTTTGGAGAGGTGAATGCAGGACAAATCAAGGGGAAAGAAAAGGAAGAAATGGGCCACAAATCAAACTTTATTGACTTCATAATTTGGCCTAGGGTAGCCATTCACGTCTACTAGGGATGATGTATTTAGTATGCAGAGTTTCATATACATCCGCACATATATTCACACTCGCTTTAGGAGAAGGATGGTCACTGAACCTGTGACACATGCTAATGTTGTCTTAGGTGATTACAAACGCTCGCTGTACCCTAACAGGAGTCTGGACTCCTAGACTCATTCTTCAGGTCTATAGCTGAACCCACTCAAGTAGTGGAAATGCGAGCAAACCTACGTCAGGCATGTGCTTTAGGAACTCTAGCCTCTCTCACAGTTGAAGCAGTCTGCATCCCAATTAGTCTGGTTATGACAGTTCTTCGATAAGATCACTGAGTAGCTGTTGAGAATGACCAGACAGGATGGTCTTCACTACGGTCACATTTGGTGGCTGCGTGTAGATATGCCCCAACACAGGGCTGCACATACAGTACTGTATCAAAAGAAACTCAATGAAAGTAATTCCATTCACAGTAACATCATAAATTAAAAAAAAAATACTTAGGAATAAACTTAAGAAAAGCGATTCAAGAGGTGCCTGGGTAGCTCAGTCAATTAAGCATCTGCCTTCAGTCCAGGTCAGATCTCATGGTTCACCCACATTGGGCTCTCTGCTGTCTGTGCAGAGCTTGCTTCAGATCCTCTGTCCCTTTCTCTCTGTGTCCCTCCCCTACTTGTGCACTCTCTCACTTGTGCATGCGCTCTCTCTCTCTCTCTCTCAAAAATAAATAAAAACTTAAATTAAAAAAAAGATGTTCAGCCAGCTCAAGCTACTCTACCCCACCTCAAGGCCAATTTCAAAATGACAAATTCAAAAAAGAAAATGAGAAGAGTGGGAAACAGAAAAAAGAAAAAAAATGCAGTTCAAGACCTGTACAAAACTATAAAAACTATAAAGCATTACTGAGAAAAAATATAGAAGATCTAAATCAATGGAAAGATATACCATGTTCATGAGCTGGAAAAGTCAATACTGGTAAAATGGTAATCTACCCAAACTGACCTACAGATTCAATGCAATTCCTATCAAAATTTCAGCAGGTTTGTTTGTACAAAATCATAATCTGATTCTGCAATGCGTATGGAAATGCAAAAAAAAAAACTTATAAAAAGAAAAACAATGTTAAGGAGGAACTAACACTGCCTGATTTCAAAAACAAAACACAAAAACTTACTAGAAAGCTACAGAAATGAAACCAGTGTGGTACTGGCATAAGTACAGACATACAGATCAATGAAACATTAACATTTATGGCAACTGATTTTAACTGAAGTGTCAAGGCAATTCAATGGAAAAAGCAGTCTCTTTGACAAATGATCACAAAACAACTAGAGAGATGGTCATATGCAAAGAAATAAAAATAACAGTAACTCAAAATGAAGCACAGACCTAAAAGTAAAATTTCTAGAAGAAAACCTCTGTGGCCTTGGGTTAGGCAAATATTTCTTAGATATGACAACAAAGTCATAATCCATTAAAAAAATAGCAAATTTAATTTCATCAAAATTTAAAACTTTTACTCTTCAAAAGACACCATTAAGAAAGTAAAAACACAAGCCATAGACTAAAAGAAATTATTTCTAAACTGTACAGGAAAAAAAAGACTTATGAGTAGAAAATATAAAGAACTCTTGCAACACAAAAATAAACAATCCGATTAAAAATAGTCAAAAGATTGTATACCTGAAACTCATGTAACATTGTGGGTCAAATATGTTTCAATGACAAATAAAACAATTTAAATAGAAGATGTGAATAGGTATTTAACCAAAAAAATATATGAATGAATAATAAACACATGAAAAGATGCTCAACATGAGGATAATGCAAATTAAAACCACAATGAGTCACCATTACACGCTCACCAACATGACTGTAATTCAAAGGACCAACAACACCAAGTGTTGACAAGAATACAGAAAAAGTAGGACCTTCACACATCGCTGGGTGGAATGCAGAACGGCACACTCACTTTGATAAACAGTTTGGCAGCTCCTCACCAAGTTGACCATATACTTACCACAAGACCCGCAACTTTGCTCCTAGGTACCTGCCCAAAAGAGACTAAAGTATACGTCCACACAAACACTTGTACATGAATGTTCACAGCGGTATTACTCACAAGAGTCACAAACTGGAAACAACTAAATGTCTATCAACTGGTGAACAGATAAAATATGGTACAATGAAAAGGACAATTGACACATGCTAACATAAACGAACTTCCAAAGCATTACACCAGACATACAAGACTACATATTGTATGATTTCATTCCTATAAAATATTCAGAAAAGCCAAATCTATAGAGACAGAAAGCAGATCAGTGGTGGCCTAGGGCTGGAGCAAGGACTAACTACAAACAGATATGTGATGGAAATGTTCTAAAAATTGAACAAAATCCAGCACGCACACATGATAAAAATTCTCAGCAAACTAGGAATAGAAGGGAACTTCAACTTGATAAAAAGCATCTACCAAACACTGTAGCTAAAATCATACTTACGTTTATGATGGGGAAGGCTACAAATGAATGGGGGCAGGCGGTACATGGGAACATCTCCCTATTTTCCAGTTTTGCTGTGAACACTGGAATATTGCTCAGCCATAAGAAAAGAGTGAAATCTTGCCATTTGCAGTGACATAGATGAAGCTAGAGAGTATATATAACATTAGGCAAAAGAAGTCAGAGAAAGACAAATACCATATGATCTCACTTATATGTGGAATTTAAGAAATGAATGAGCAAAGGAAAAGAAAAAGAGGCGAACCAAGAAACAGACTCTTAACTACAGAGAACAAACTGATGGTCACGGGGGGGGGGGGGGGGGGGTGTGACACAGCTGATGGGGATCAAGGAGGGCACTTGTGATGAGCACCAGGTGATGTATGGAGGTGTCGAATCACTATATTGTACACCTGAAACTAATACTACACTGCATGTTAACTGGAATTGAAATAAAAACTTTAAAAAAAAGCTCTTTTTAAAATCATAGTTAATGGTGAAAGACTGCTTCCCCCCCAAGATCAGGAACAAGGCAAGATTGTCCACTCTTGTCTCTCTTATTCAACATAGTGTCAGAAGTTCCCTACAGTGTAATAACACAAGAGAAACAAAAAGTACATAAAGCAGAAGGAAGAAACAGAACTGTCCCTGTTTGTAGATGACATGATTGTCTGGAAGGGAGGGAGGGAGGGAGGGAGGGAGGGAGGGAAGGAAGGAAGGAAGGAAGGAAGGAAGGAAGGAAGGAAGGAAGGAAGGAAGGAAGGAAGGAAGGAAGGAAGAAAGGAAGGAAGGAAGAAAAGAAAAGAAAAAAGACAGACAAACTTGGGGCACCTGGATGGCTCAGCTGGTTAAGCATCCAACTTCAGCTCAGGTAAGGATCTCACGGCTCATGAGTTCGAGCCCCATATCAGGCTCTCTGTCATCAGCACAGAGCCTGCTTCAGATCTCTGCCCCCCTACACACACATGCACACGTATGCGCCCTCTCTCTCTCTCTCTCAAAAATAAACATTAAAAAAAAAAAACTCAAGGAATTTTTTTTTAACTCTTAGTTGGGGCCCCTGGGTGGCTCAGTCGGCTAAGCGCCCAACTCTTGATTTCGGCTCAGATCATGATCTCATGACTCATGGGATTGAGCCCCATGCACTGACGATGCAGAGCCTGCTTAGGATTCTCTCTCCTTCTCTCTCTGTCCCTCCCCTGCTTGTGTGTGAATTCTCTCTCTCTCTCTCTCTAAGAAATAAACTTTTTTTTTTTTTAATTAAAAAACAGGAGCGCCTAGGGGGCTCAGCTGGTTGAGCATCCTGCTTCAGCTCAGGTCATGGTCCCATGGTTTGTGAGTTCGAGTCCCATGCTGGGCTGGCTGCTGTCAGCACAGAGCTGTCAACGCAGAGCCCGCTTCGGATGCTCTGTCCACCCCCTCTCTGCCCTCCCCCACTCACACTCTCTCGCTCTCAAAAATAAACATTAAAAATAATAATAAATTAAAAGTAAAAAGTAAATAAAACTTCTAGACTCACAAGTGACTTCAGCCAGGTCACAAGTTACAAGATCAGCACACACAAAGCAATAACATTTCTATACATTAACAACAACAAAATGAAACCTAAAATTTAAAACACAACAGCACTGGGGCACCTGGGTGGCTCAGTCAGTTAAGCGTCTGACTTCAGCTTAGGTCATAATCTCATGGTTTGTGAGCTCAAGCCCCACATCAGGCTCTGAGCCTGCTTCGAGCCCTCTGTCTCCCCCTCTGTCTGCCCCTCCCCCGTGTGTTCTCTCCCAAAATTTCCCTCTCTCTCTCTCAAAAACAAACATTTAAAAAAATAAATAAAAATTTAAAAAAATACATCATTTAAAACTGTTCCACAGAAAATGAAAAGCACCCTGGCCGCTGGTCCCACGCCTCCCGGGGCCAGTTTGCAGAGTGCTCTGAGTCAGTGCCACAGGCCCAGGCCGTGCCAAGACTCCCCGCTGTCTGCCCGGCTCAGCCCTGCAACACCAGGAGACCTGAGCAAGTGGCCTGGGACTCTGAGCCTGCAGGAAGCAGACAGGCAGCTGCAGAATCCCACTGAAGGTCAAATACGCTGGGGCAGAGGTCAATGAGGTGGACAAAGGGGGACGCCCACCCAGGTAAGGAACTGGCCCACCAGGATCACACGGGAGGCCCCGATCCAGGCAAACGCTGCCCCTTGGTCATGACAGACCCAGACGCTCCCAGCAGGAAGGACCCCAAATACAGGGAATGGCACCATTTTCTTGTGGTCAACATGAAGGGCAATGACTGACATCGGCAGTGGCAGAGTCCTCTCCGATTACGTGGGATCTGGGCCTCCCGAGGCCTTCACCTTTACGTCTGGCCGGTTTATGAGCAGAATGGGCCACTGAAGTATGCCGAGCCCATTTTCGGCAACCAATCTGGAGACCGCTGTGGTAAACTCGAAGTGGCATCTGCCTGCAAAAAGTACAAGCTCAGGCCCCTGACGGCCAGCATGCGTTACCAGGCTGAATGGGATGGCTGTGCGCCCAGCTCTATGAGCAGCTGTCTGGGAAGCCGAGGGAAGCCAGGAGATGGAAGTGTCCTGGGGGTCCCCAGCAGTACTCTCAAGTTCAGTGACGCATGTAGATGTCCCCCCTTCCCCACTCCCATTCTCACAGACGAGACCTGAGCCATCACATAGTGGTTCAGGATGACTTTTCCTTCTGCCTACCCTTTATAATTCTACAGTGTCACACCCCAATTTATGTTTTGATCAAATCTGAACTCCGTTCTGGGGGACATTTTGGTACTAGGATGGGATCATCAAATTGTTAACATAATAGCAACCCAAAACTTAAAAAAAATTTCAGGTAAAAAGACCAGGTCTACAGTAATAGAGCAGAGCATCAAAGAATCTTTAAGGAAGGTTTGAAAAAAACAAAACAAAACAAAAAACTGATTCACTGCCTCTGCCTTTGTGAGCCAGCCCAAGTCGGGAATTGTGCATAATGGCATCTTCTAGGTCACATTTTCATGACAGTGTCTCTCACCAAGACAGCCAGAGGCTGGCATGTCCACTAACCCCCAGTGTGTTACATCTCAGACTGGTTACTAGGGGTCAGTGTCTCTGGTTCCTTTAAAGAGTAGTCCTGGAAAAAGCAAGAGGGAGCGTCACTTTGCAGTTAAGAGACAGCCATCTAGATGAGCTGCATGCCGGGTGAGAGGTTGTCAGAAATCCCGTCTTTGCCTGTTAAATTGATCACTTTTTTCTGGTGTAAGAAAAGCCAATCTGGAGTTTTAGAACGTTCTACTAATTCAGCTATTCGCTTACAGTTAGATAAAAATTAAAACATTGGAATCAAGAAAGGAAAAAAGAGAAACGCTTAGGTAAAAATCTAACACAACGTGTAGGATCTGTGTGCTGAAAGTTACAAACCACTGATGGAAGAAATTAAAGACAACCTAAGTAAATGGAAACACATGCTCTGTTTGCAGACTGCGAGATGCAACAGAGACAAGAGTTCTCCCCAAGCTGATCTACAGAAATGACACAATTCTCATCTGAACCCCAGCAAAAATGTTTACAGACACAGATGATCTTATGATAAAATGTATTTGGAAAAGCACAGGAACTGTCTAGACAGTTTTGGAAAAGAAAAATTCGACGGGAAGAATCACTTTATCCAATGCTGAGGCTCACTATGTAGCCACAGTAGTCAGACAGTGAGCTCTGACGGAAGAACAGATCGATGGGCCAGGGCAGAGAAGCCCGACCAGACCAGGCAAATACGCTGAGCGATCGCTGGCAGAGCTACAAGAGGAAAGATCGCCTCTCCCACAAAGCATGGGAGCAGCTGGACCAAAAAAAAAAGAACCTCAACCAAAGTTCATACCTTATGCAAAACTTAACCCAAAATGTATTGTGAACGTAACTGTGCAATATAAAAATATAAAACCATTAGGGGAAAAAAGTCCTTAGGACCAAGGGCTACAAGAAAAGTTCTTACAACACTAAGTGCATTGATCATGGAAGGGAAAACTAACAAACTGGACGCCACCCAGATTGAACCCTTCAGCTCCACAAAAGCCCCCATGAAGATGATGAAACAACATGCTCCACACTGGGAGAATCTATCTGCAAACCACGCATCCAATAACAGACTTTTATCTAGGGTATATCAAGGACTCTTTAAACTCAACAGTAAAATATATATATACATACACATATATAAATATTAAAAAGATTTATACATTAAAAAAGACGTGAACAGGTATTTCACAGAAGAGGATATACAATGGCAAATAAGCGTGTTAGAAGATCTCAGCATTGTCAGCCACTAGAGAAATGCAAATCAGAGCCACAACTCACCTACCAGAATGGCTACAATAAAACCAGTGATAATACTAAATGCCAATTAAGGTGTGGAAGAAATGAATCACTCACACATGGCTGGTGGGAATGTAAAATGGAACGACCACTCTGCAACACAACTTGGCAATTTCTCACAAAAGTAAACATGCATTGGCACATAACCCAGTGACTGCACTCTTGAGCCACCTATCCCAGAGAAATGAAGACGTACAATCGCACAAAAACCTATACACGGATGTTTATAGCACCTCTACTCCTAATAGCGAAAAACCGGAAACAACCCACCAACTCCTTCCCTGAGAGAACAGTTGAGCGAAGTGTGATCTAGCCATACCATGGAATACTACACAGCAATAAAAAGGAGCAGACTATTGATCCAAGCAACAATTTGGATGAATCTGAGCAGAAAAAGTCATCTTCATGACATTCCATTTTCATGACATTCTTGAAATAAGATGATAGAGATTAAATTTTTTTTTAATCTTTATTTATTTTTGAAAGCGAGAGGGACAGAACATAAGCAGGGGAGGTGTAGAGACAGAGAGGGAGACACAGAATCTGAAACAGGCTTCAGGCTCTGAGCTGTCGGCACACAGCCTGACGCGGGGCTCGAACTCACAAACTGTGAGATCATGACCTGAGCCGAAGACCGACTGAGCCACCCAGGCGCCCTAAAATGATAGAGATTAATGTGTGACAACTATGTGCAGGTGGTTGCCTGGAGCGAAGTACGGGGCACAGGGTGGGTGTGGCTGCAGCAGGGAAGCATGGAGAGATCTTTGTTTGGTATCTTCAACGTGCTGGTGACGGATACGTGAATGTATACATGTGTTGAAACGGCACAGAACTGAGCGTGTGTGCACACGTACACACACACTTGAGGAGATACAAACGAACCCAGGTAAAGCCAGTGAACCCAAATAACCTGTGTGGGTTGTACCAGTGTCAGTTTCCCGCCTTTGACCTCGTGCCGGAGTGATGCAAGACGCTACACCGGGGCAAACTGGGTGGAGGGTACAGGGACTCCCCTGGACTTGTTGCGCCTTCCTGCAACTCTGTAATTCTTTCTGAAACCTTTTAACCAAAACCAAACTGCATTGTAGCGAAAGCTGTGGGACTGCATGCAGTTATTAAAAAACACGTCTCAATAAAGTTGTTTTTAAAAAAGGAACAATAATCAAACCCTGATATAGTTACCTGTTTTAAGTGAATACTCCTACCTAACAGAGTACCGAGCATAAAGCTTTCAGGATTCCTTCAAAATCCTCTGTAGTTCATTTCTGATTTTAACTGAAATATACTATCAGTTTTTCTTTAAAAAGTTTCCTGAAATAATACAATGTTTGCAACAGCTTCCATTTACTATCGCAAAAGTAGCAACTCTTTGCTAACAAATCAAAAACACAGATAACAAAAAACGGGCAGTCACACGCAAGTCTGTTAACTGTGAAAGGAGTGCACACAAGAAGACACACAGAGAAAATGAAACCACAGGCAAGCGACCGAAATGCCCCTCAGCACAGGTGAACTCGCACCTCATGTAGGCCAAGTTCACACACGTGGGACAGCCAGGTCAGACAGTAAAAACCGGCAGACCCCTTGTGGGGAGCGTCTAACCTCACAGGGACAGCACAGTCCTACGAAAAGCAAGTCAGATGTCCTCAACAGCTCCGCCCACACCAGGAAAGCTGGGCTCTTTCTTCTCCAGAGTTCAAAGGTTGCCACTGACAGGAGGACTCTCCCGGCCCGCCCCTGAGTGCACATCAAGGCGCAGCTGGACTCCCACTGACCGGGTTCAACTACTGCTGAGGAAACAGCTCAACTGAGGCCGGGAACCAAGCTTCCCCTGTCCGGCAGCCATTCTCCGGGGTGGGGGGGTGGGGAGGTGTCAGGAGCTGTTGCTCCCCCATCACGCTGCTTTATGACTTGGAGTCCACGCTGTGTTTTCTCATCTTTGCTTACATGTGGATCCAGTAACCGCTGTCTTTTCCTCATGACGTCTGCCCGTACTGTGGTTCTTACTAGCAGCGCTCTAATGTGGGATCCAGTCCCTGAATTCTGTCCTGGCTCCTCACCTCTAAAATAAGCTTCCAGCGTCCAGCCCCGTGATGTGTAGACACCTGGGCAGAGACCAGAGAAGAGGCTACGGAGGCAGCTCTCAGTTCTCTACAGCAAAAAGAGATGCGGCCTTGTTGTGGCCAACACGAAGGGACTCCCATCTGTATCAAGTTGGCAGGAGAGTTAAACAGGAAACTTAGCTGGAAATAGGAAACAGTTTAATCTAAAATATTCCCATGTTGTAACTAAGGTCAAAGTGTCAGGGCAATAACACGCTGGTGATCTGACCCTACTTTACCAAGGTCATTTCATCCATTCTATACTGACTGGTGCTTTACCAGAATGGCTTATTTTTATGCACTGCATCTAAAATGCCCACAAAACATGCACTTTTTCCCTATGCTTAACAATTAAAAAAAAAAACCAAACAGGAAGATTCTGCCCAGTTAAGTTTCAATTTAATAAGGATGTTTAGCAATTTAAGTAAGTATTGAACCAACAGGTGCATTGCTGATTTTTACCAAATTCCTTCTTGTATGTTGGTCAACTTCTTTCAGACCATGAAACTTTCAGGCCCAAATTAGCCACACTGGCATCTTAGTTGGTCATGATCCAAACCATGACAAAACTAAAACTTCAACTTCAATTATGTGACACTCAACTCAGTTTTGAGACTAAAACTCTTTCCCTTTATCTATTTGCTCAATATTCAAGTCTCTACAGACCCACCAGTTTTGGAACGCCTCCACGGCAGCCTCAAGCATTTGGAATCCCTTCACCAGAGGAGGCAGTGGGCCCATGACCAGCTACTGCACATTCCTTCACACTAACAGCGCCTGCTGGTCCCGCTGAGCCAGGGGCAGCACCCGCCGGGGCCCAGGGAACCAAATACCTAGCTGCTGTTACTAATACTGTTACAGTGTTATTACTGGGAAAACAAAAAACAAAAAAAACATGCACACTCCGAATTTTATCATTGTATCCAAAGTGACAGGATAGTTCTAGCTTTACAGAAAAAAGGGGGAAGTATTTGTTCCATAAAGTAAAAACGTGTAATTTTTGAGAAATCCTATTAGTCTTCTTAAATATTAAAATACATTGGTTATTTCTAAAATATCACTAAATGGGGGTGCCGGGGTGGCTCAGTCGGTTGAGCATCCGACTTCAGCTCAGGTCACGATCTCATGGTTTGTGGGTTCGAGCCCCACGTCGGGCTCTGTGCTGACAGCTCAGGGCCTGGAGCCTCTTCAGATTCTGTGTCCCCCCCCGCCCCTCCCCCACTTGCGCACACACTCTCTCTCTCAAAAATAAACATTGAAAAATTTATTTTAAATAATAAAATATCGGTGAATGATCCCTTAATTATTAATATTTGTAGGTAATACATTTATCTCTGATTATGAATTATGATGTGCACTTTTTAAGATTCTTATTATACTCTGACTTTTAAAGCTTTGCAATGGTCTTTTAAACATAAAAATCAACAGAAAGTGACTATCACAAGTCACCCAGTAAACGTTCTCCACGTTAAATGGTCATAAAGGCCAACGTCTGACTATGTTCCAACCCATTCGGAATATATGCGTTTCAAGACACAATCTCTCGAGGCTGACGGTCTACACAAGCTGTTGGCAACACCACTTTGTGGACGCAGCCGTGATACGAGTGTGTTACGTGGTGGCCCGTGAGCATCGTACCTTCTTCTCTCTCATGCTGTCGGCCTGCACAGTCTCCAGGCGGGCTTTAAAGTGCTCACAGTCCATTCTCAGTTGCTCTAATGCTTGCTCTTTCCTTTCCAGGTCTAGAAGAAAGAGGCATAACAACACTCAGTATCTCAAATCACTACTCTTTTCTAAGAATCCACTTCGCCTAATCTTCTTTCAGGAAAAGCAGCACTGCTTGCTCACAACCAGTCCTTGACCGATATTCCGAGAGTCCTGCTCGTTTCGGTTTTCATCAGTTTGCAGCCCATAGCAGAATGCACTACTTTTGTTGTTGTTTCTGGTCGTGTGTTTTTAAGACCTCGTTTTACTGCCAGACTTGTACTCGAGGCTTTAAGAAAGTGGGTTATTTAAAGGACTGAAGGCAGGGCTGAGAAGCCTGACTGTCTCGTGGCACAGACTTGTATCTGCTCCATAAAAAGCAGAAGGCAGCTCAGCGAGTAGACGGTGCCAGCCGGGGCTGACTCACAAAGCGCGTCTCACCAACTGGCAGACTGACTCAGGAGGAACAGCGGCAGTCAATGGAGGGTGGGAGCAACGTGGTCACACAAAAAAGGCCACGGTGACAGCGCGGCACCACGGCATTCTTCCTCTCAACCACATTCGCTTAGATGGCGATTCAAACAGCCAACACAATTCCCCAAAGGCATTCATGTTAATAAGTCTGAAATCAAAAGCATTATCAACTTTAAATAAAAGATATCATGACATTCATAAAGCAAAGAAGTCTAGAGCTTAAAATGTTAAGTGCCTCGACTTCAGGGACTGAGAAATCATCCATTTTTATGCTAATGTAAACCAAGATTTGAGGTGGAAGAACACAGTCCGCCTGTGTCCTGCTGTGTCCCTCGTCAGAGTTTCCTATTCGGAGGACTGAGTGGGGCCTGAAAACCTACACTTCTAGCAAGTTCCCAGGTGAGGCTGATACTGCTGATCTGGGAGGAGACTCTGAGAAAGACTGCTTCGGGACCACGGCCTGGTCTCTGGTCACTAACGAAATGAAATCGACGCCCATCAGCACCAGCAAATGAGGGAGCCCAGCCACAGGAGCACGGGGTGCAGAGAAATGGAGGGTGGCGGGGGCAGCAGCCTGAAAACCGGTGCCTTCCCCTACCCGAGAGGGGAGGTGGCTTACAACACTCCCCCCAAGTGAAGCGCAGACCAGAGGGGGCTGTGGCTTCATAGCCCAGGGGTCTGACAAAGAGGGGACCACCAACAGCAGGGGCATCCCAAAAGCTCTGGAGAAATGAATGGAGCCTGCATTTTCCAGGGGCCCATTACCCTAGAAGGGAGATTAGCACCTGAAGCTAAATATTCAGTTACAGATTATGAAACTGGCCAGAACTTCTCACTGAAAATGTGTTTCTGAGAAACTACGTGAATAGGGGACTATTTCTTCTCCCTTAAATCAGTTCTCTTTCTCCCCTTCGATAACACACCATGCCACAGCAGGATCTTCCCGATTCTACACTCTGCCCTACCAATTGTGGCCACCGAAGAAATCAATGATCAAATGCTTTACTGTTTTTTTTTTAATGTTTGTTTATTTTTGAGAGACAGAGCACGAGTGGGGGGGGGGGGGGGAGAGTGCAGACAGAGAGACACAGAATCTGAAGGAAGCTCTGGACTCAGAGCTGTCAGCACAGAGCCCGATGCGGGGCTTGAACTCACGAACCCTTAGATCATGACCTGAGTCGAAGCCAAACACTTAACCGACTGAGCCACCCAGGCACCCCTCAAGTACTATGCTTTAAAAAAACTACACATTTGCCCTTTGTAACAATGTTAAGTTAAAACATGTATTATTTACAATTATGAATGAACCATAAACTGCATCTGGTAGAAAGAAAGAAAGATCAAAAAAGGAACTAAAGTAATTAGTGGTGCCAATTTTTTCTTTGCAGTTCACTTTTAAATTTTCTTGTGTCATTAAGCGGTGTATCATTCAAACATGGCAAAGAAGATAGAAAATTACATCCTTACAAGCTTTACCATGTGTAAAATATGGAGGAATTAATTCTGACCACCCAGAAGATTTTCGTTACAGTAACTTCATAATCTCTCGCTCTATATACCTGTATACAACTTTACCATAGGCTACCATAACACAGGACACGGTCAAAACGTCCCACTCTCCGACAGGAGCCCCGCAGAGTTCAAAGTCAGCATCAGGGAGGCCCCACCCGCCCAGCATGAGCCCACCCCAGCCCCAGAGGCAGAGGGTGCCTTTCTGCTGTCCGAGGCCGCCGCCTGGTGGCCGGATGGGAGCACTGCCACCACATCCAACAAAACCCCCACCTTGCAGGGTCAGTTTGGCCCCCAGCAGTGCCTGCGGTGTTTGCCAGAACAGACACCACAAGGGCAGGGATTTTCATGTTTTGTTTTCTGACACATCCCAAATCCCTAGAACAGCACACAGAATTTTATAAATATCTGTCACATAAATAAATTAGACTTCTCTACACATTGCTTCTGCTAATCCTTGAATAGAGAAAAATGCACAGCTACTTTGATTGTCTCGTTCTCATAATGAGAATATACCTTTTTATGATTTTTTTTTAAATCCAGGGGCAGAAAGAATATGGACAGTAAATGATCCACTATGTGTAATCAAGACATTATCCTACCCAGCCTCAATATCAGACTAGGATCACCCAGCCTAAGATTCTTTCAACTGCTCACCTTTAGTGTTCAGAATGAAGGAGAAACCTCCTCCATTTAACTGTTAACTAATTAAAAGAGCGGCCAAGACAGACCACCACTATATAAACACAATCTACGTCACAGGCTACTTCAACGTCGATCTGGTGTGAAACTTACGATCCTTTTTTGATAGTTCCAATAACATGAGAACGCCTGTATCTCTTAATGTTTAAGTTGTTGGTGGGAAGGGTACAGTGAACTATTACAGGCAGGAGACAGAGCTATAACTGAAAAGCAGCATTTCTAAAACACTGAGCAAAGAAATGTAAACCACACAAAAGAGATCGATTTCCCCTACGCTGTTTTTATCACCAGGTATGCTTATAATAAGCAAAGCAAACTATCCGTTGCTCCATGTACGTCAACACGAAAGTATTGTTTCTGATCAAAGTTGCTAAAAGTCTCCAATCCAGAGTGAAAGCTTTTAAACAGCCCTTCACTTCTCCTTTGCATCTCTCTCCAATAGGTTCAGAAAAGGATTTACACTTGGCCGCTGTGGACTACATTTACTTTGAACTGAGATTTGGAGGGAGTATAACAAAGCACCACAAACTGGGCAGCTTAGAACAGAAACGTCTCCTCTCCTAGTTCTGGAGGCCATGGGTCCAAGACCACGGTGTCAGCAGGCCCATGCTCCCTCTGAAACCCGCGGGTGAGGATCCTCCCTTGCCTCCTCCCGCTTTCAGCTGCCCTGCTGCTCCACAATTCCCATCCGCCTCCGCTGTCATTGGCCTTCTCCTGGTCTCTTCACATCAGCTTCCTCATGCACATCTTCTTTCTCGGTGTCCAAATTTCCCTTTTGTAAGGACACCTGTCATACTGGATCAGGGCCCACCCTAGAGACCTTGTCTTATCTTAACATAATCAGCCTGTCAACAATGTAAGTTCAAAACGTGATAAAATGAGAGTAGTTCAGAATTCATTTAAAAAAAATCCTTCGGTTAAAGACATTACGTGAATTCGAAATCCTGCTACCCACTCTAAGCCAGAAAAACAACACTTTGATTAGCCGTCAAATTTTTAAAACAAATCAAAGGGGGTGGGGGAAAAGAGGTGGAACCGGAACATGGAAATAGCATTTTTTTCTCCTGCACTGCCAAAAACCTGCTCCCCAAACCACTCTTCTTTCTCTACCTTAAAGGCCACTGGAGGTGTCTCTTGTAGGATGAAGAAAATGTGTGACTAACGGGAATTCGTTCTACTGTGGCACTGCCAATGGACGTGGCAGCACCTTGGATCACTAACTTCAACATCTGTGTGTTGGAGCCCCTTAGTCCACGGGTAAATGCCAAAGAAAAGGGGCCGGATTTCATCCTTTGTATGTTCGTACATTACCTAGCAACGCTTGGCAAACACCAGGCAGACAGGGCACCTCTACCTGAGTGATTCATCCACCACATTCGCTGGAAGACTTGAAAATAAACACCATCACAAAAAATAAGATCAATCTTGCCAAATTCAAATGGATTCTGTTAACGCATTTCTCAAACTGTCGAGTTGGGAAACGTTTCATTTATTGGCATACAGAGATAATGTTAACGACTGCGTGTCGGGAGCGATTCGTTCAAATAACGTACGTCTCTGCCTTCTCCATTGCGGCTACGTCCCCACTTCCTCTGTCCAAAAGCCCGTTACGTCTCTTTTCCTCTCTCCCAGTCCCCTGTGCTCTGGACCATCTCCACGTGCCCTTGAGATCCATTCTCCTCCGTGCTCTGTGCTCCAAGAGGCAAAAGTGAACACCCACAGCACCCAGGCTCCTGTTAGACCAGGACAGGGGCAGGGACAAGAGGAGACACGCTGGGGCACCTACTCCCCACTGCATCATCGCTGCCCGTCTTCCAGTGGCAGCAACTCCCCTTCCGGGTGAGGCAGGCCCCTGCCCTCCTGCGCATCTGGAAGCTCTTGGGGAGGCCCTGGAACCCCACTCCCCTAGCTCCCTAGCGTGGGTTCCCCAAACCTGGACCACACCCGTCCGTCCACAGCACGCTCCATGTTACCCCTTTTGTTCCTGCCAACACATGGGGAAAAGACACTCTGACGTTATCTCATTTGGGTCACAATAAACTTTCGGTCGTATCAAATAATCTTTTTTTCTTAAGATTTTATTTTTGAGTCCTCTCTCCGCCCAACACGGGGCCCGAACTCCCAACCCCAAGATGCGGCGAACCAGGCTCCACCTGCTGAGCCCGCTGGGCACCCTGATAATGCCCAGTTGGCACTCACTCTTCCTTCCATCCCACTCTTCGAGATTCTCTCTCTGGTTCACATTTCTGTGGCCCAGAAATGATCATTCTTCTCTGAGCTGTAAACAGAAGTCTTCCTCTTCTCATTAATACCAAACTTGGGAAATTAACCTCCAAACACCCGTCAACACTTGAGAGACCATGTGGTACTAGTGGTTTTCCACACCCGCTTCTAACAACCCAAGAGCGCCTACGGGACGCTTACGGCTCTGTGAACGGTTGTGCTTCCACTTTACCAGGTTTTTTCAACTTTTTATTCGGAAACAATTTCAAACTTACAAAACATCACACAAATAAAAACCATACAAAGAACACCCACAGTCCCTTTCCCCAGACTCATCTACTGGCAACATTTCACATCTGCTCATCCCGTGTACCATGGACAGACACACACAGAATACGCACTATGAGCCAGCTGAGGTAAGTTACATCCATCACTGCCCTTTACTTCTAAATACTTCAGTGGGTATTTCCCAGGAACAGGGATGTCCTAGACACCTACTCTATACAGTTGTCAACTTCAGAAGAATTAATACCTCTATCTAATCTGCCACCGACATTCAAATTCTCTCAAATGACCCCAAACCGTCCTTTATAGCATTTTCTTCCTTCAAGGCACAACAACCAGTCAAGTGTCAGGAAGTGCCTCGATTGTCATTGTACCTTTGGCCTCCTTTAATCTGGAACATCTCCACAGTCTGTCTTTCCTGTAGGACATTACCAAATGTTTTTAACAATTTAAAAATCACAACCACATATATGGAAGGACTTACATTTCCAGCTATAATGGTGAGGGAACAGATCAATCTACCCACCAAGAATAATTACAAAAGCAGAACTTAAAAAAATGGACTCCTCTGAAAGTATGTGAGAGCTCCTGAGTCACACAGGCCTTTAGGCTATAGGACCCAGAGACGAGGAAAAGTGCCCTGAGGTACAGGACCCCAGCTTCCCACTTCATTCTTCCCAAAGACCCTGGCATAATCCAAAGCAGCACAGGGAAAGAGGCAGCAAAGCTGGGCAGAGCAGCCAGTGGTGGCACCGAGCTGGGAAATGAAAATAAATTCCAGAGCTATCAGACAGCCAAGACTTAGGGTGGGCCATGATCCCAGAGGAGATAGGAGCACAGAAAAATGAGCTGATGTCAGAGCCGTCTCTCTCCTGCAGGCACTCAGCAGAGCATAAGCAGAACACAGAGGCTGTAGAGGAAAGCAGACAGTGAGGCGGGGGAGGCGGGGGCACCACTTGCTGGAGAAAAATACCATCACCGAAAGTCTCTACAAGTTTCACTTGAAAAACTCCACTAATCAATAAAAAATTACAAAGACTACCAAGAGGGAAATTAGACAATACAAGCACATCAACAGGTGATCCAGATATTAGAATTATCAGATTCAAGGGCACCGGGGAGGGCTCAGTTGGTTAGGCGTCCAACTTCGGCTCGGGTCACGATCTCACAGTTTGTAGGTTCGAGCCCCGCATCAGGCTCTGTGCTGACACCTCGGAGCCTGGAGCCTGCTTCGGATTCTGTGTCTCCCTCTCTCTGCCCTTCCCTAACTCACACTCTGTCTCTTCTTCTCTCTAAAAAATAAATTTAAAAAAGTAAAAAGTAAAAAATAGAATTATCAGATTCAGACTTTAAAATAACTAATTAATGTTACAGGAAAAAAAAAGGCAAAAACAGAATTTCATCAGGGAGCTACAATAAAACACAACCGAGTGGATATCAATATAAAAATTAATAAATACTAATCATAAGTTACATAAAAAAATAACAGAACTAATAAAGAATTCAGAATCAAATTCACACATACACAGCCATTTACAACGAAGCCGTCTCTGTACTAAAGGAAGGAAAGACTGTCTTTTTAATAAATGGGGCTGGGTCAGTTGGCCACATGTCTAGTGACTTTTTTTTTAATTTTTTTAAATGTTTTTATTTATTTTTGAGACAGAGAGAAACAGAGCACGAGCACGGGAGGGTCAGAGAGAGAGGGAGACACAGAATCCGAAGCAGGCTCCAGGCTCTGAGCTGTCAGCACGGAGCCCGACGCGGGGCTCGAACTCACGGACTGCAAGATCATGACCTGAGCTGAAGTCAGACGATTAACCAATTGAGGCACCCAGGCGCCCCCCCCCCCTTTTTTTTTCAATTTTTGTCTAGTGACTATTTTTTAAATAGACAGGGACAGCATGAATTATACAAGAACTTCATCATCACAGAAAGTTCTCTTGGACAATGCCAACAGAGGCAAGATGTTGCTGCACAGGTGCAGCAGCAGGTGCTGTATTTTAAAGTACACGAAACAACTTGTTTCTATTGCTAAAGAAAATTAGTCAAATATCTCTCCAGCATATCATGGCCACACTAGTTTGTATTCATTATTGATATTCAAGGAACAAAACAAGGCCGGTTCACAATATTAACACGGTAATAAATAAACATATTTCAGTAAATTTTAAAAGGTTAAAACTAATGTTGCAGATTTTAAAACGTTAGAAATAAGACTGCAATTTATGTTTGGTGTCAACACGAAAAATTATACGATCACAACTCAAGACTCTGAGGATCTGACTGCCACTAAGACATCAAGTTGTTTTTAAATTGTATCACCTAACATCTCAAAGGCAACCTACGCGTTTGAAAAGTGGTCTATAGGACAACGGAGATTGAAACAGGCTGAATGTGGTGCTGGGAAAACTGGACAACAACATGCAGAAAAATGAACCTGGACCACTTTCTTACGCCATACACAAAAATAAACTCAAAATGGATGAAAGACCTAAATGTGAGACAGGAAACCATCAAAATCCTAGAGAAGAACACAGGCAACCATCTCTCTGACCTCAGCCACAGCAACTTCTTACTCGACATGTCTCCTGAGGCAAGGGAAACAAAAGCAAAAATGAACTATTGGGACCTCTTCAAGATAAGAAGTTTCTGCACAGTAAAGGAAATAATCAACAAAACGAAAAGGCAACTGACAGAATGGGAGAAGATATTCACAAATGTCATATCGGATAAAGCGTTAGTATCCAAAAATCTATAAGAACTTACCAAACTCCACACCCAAAAAACAAATAATCCAGTGAAGAAATGGGCAAAAGACATGAATAGACACTTCTCCAAAGAAGACATCCAGATGGCCGACAGACACATGAAAAAAACGCACATCACTCAACCTCAGGGAAATCAAATCAAAACCACAATGAGATACCACCTTACACCTGTCAGAATGGCTAAAATTAACAACTCAGGAAACTATAGATCCTGGCAAGGATGTGGAGAAACAGAAACCCTCTTGCACTGCTGGTGGGTATGTAAGCTGGTGCAGCCACTCTGGAAAACAGTATGAAGGTTCCTCAAAAAAATTAAAAATACAACTACCCTACGACCCAGCAATTGCACTACTAGGCATTTATCCAAGAGATACAGGTGTGCTGTTTCAAAGGGACACATGCACCCCCTTGTTTACAGCAGCACCATCAACAATAACTGAAGTATGGAAAGAGCCCAAATGTCCATCGATGGATGAATGGATAAAGATGTAGTGTATAGATATAGATACATATATAGATACATATACGTATGTATATCTATAGAAGCATCTATAGATACACATACACACACACACACACACACACACACACACACACACACACAATGGAGTATTACTCGGCAATCAAAAAGAATGAAATCTGGCCATTTGCAACTACGTGGATGGAACTGGAGGGTATTATGCTAAGTGAAACTAGTCAGTCAGTGAAAGACAAAAACCATATGACTTCACTTATATGAGGACTTTAAGAGACAAAACAGATGAACATAAGGGAAGGGAAACAAAAATAATATAAAAACAGGGAGGGACACAAACCTTAGGAGACTCTTAAATACAGAGAACTGAGGTTGCTGGAGGGGTGGGGTGGGGGGATGGGCTAAATGGGGGATGGGCATCAAGGAGGGCACTTGTTGGGCTGAGCACAGTGTTAAGTGTAAGTGATGAATCACTCAATTCTACTCTTGGAACCATTATTACGCTATATGTTAAGTAACTTGGAGAAAAGAAAAGAGGCTGAGTGAGTTTTTCACTGTTTCTCTAAATGAACCAGTGCCAATCAAGAAAGACAAGGAATTATCAGACCTTGTGACGTAATTATGAAACGAAAGTATCTAACCCTGATTTCAAGCTTCAAGATCGGTATAACTGAAAAACACCCTGAGGTTGCGCAGCAAAAGGTTTAAAATCTTGACCATTCTTGATTTACGTCAAAGTCCACTTTGGTCCTCCCTTTCTCCCAGCACCGAGGGGCCTATGGCACCTTAGCTTCATGAGATAGCAAGCAAGTTGGACAGAAGAGCACGCAGACACCAGGTGAGAAGTAACCTCAGGACCAAATATTCAGGCACAGAGAATAAAATGGGAGGCAAAAACAGGGGCCCTGCCCTCCCACCCACGCTTACCGTAAGATGAGAATAAAACTTTATCTGAAGGAAAAGAACGGTGTGCTATAGCATCTAACGGGACTAACAGGAAGACAGATCTAGGCAGTCAGATAAGAAAGTGAATCTGAACCTGAGTCTAAGTCCAATAACAAAATCTTTCAAGCCATGGTACAGTTTTGCTTAGGTTTTCGGGCGGTATTGCTTTCTTGGGGAAGGGGGTGTTTTTCCGGTCTTTATCCTAAAAGCAAGGAGAAGCCATTGAAGATTTAAGCAGGGGAATGACACAAGCTAACAACGGTTAAAAACTACATGGGCTGCAGTGCACACGACAGACTGGAAAGTGACGACAAGCGGACGCTGCCAGGAGGCAGAGCTTCAGGCAAAACACGAAACAAGACAACGGTGTCCTGGGCTCGGGTCGGTGGTGGCCGTGGCCGTGGCCGTGGCCGTGGCAGTGAAGGCAGGCTAGTGAATTCACGATGCACCCGTGAGTGGCAACGTGCAGGACTTAATGGGAAGAGAGACTGGGGGCGCAGGGGAGGAGAGGCGGGCAGTGAGGAGGATCCCAGGTCTCTAGGCGGATGGAGGTGCTGGGGAGGCTGAGCAAGCCCAGCGTGGGGCGGGGTAGGAGGATGGACACCACGGGTCAGAGGTCAGAAAGGAGCAATGTGCCCTGCAGTTTGCTAGGCCGGGCTAACGGACACACAGAGCCAGCTGCCAAGTTAACAGGAAAGAACGCACTGCAGTGTCTTAGCGGCCCCTCTTTCGGTGACCACTCATTCATAAAAAGCTTGTTTTGTAAAATCCCAGACTATCAGAAATTCTGCTGTTTGGAATTATACCACTAAAAAGAAGACATCCTCCAGTTCCCTGCAGAATCAAAGTCACTGGGACACAGAGCAGCAGCCTTGATTTCCTGCTGGCTGCAGAGCTTCAAATAAGGCACTTCAGACACGATGTTCCACGTCTATCTACATTTTGTGGTTTTCAAAGACAAGGCCCGGGTCCACTGTAGTAGGATATGGTGACAGCCCCACACACGGCCCTATTTTACTTGGAGCCCAGCAAAACATGTTTAAGGTGCACTTCACCTAACTCCCATCCCTCCCCAAATCCCTCGGCAAGGCCGGCCTTTTGCTGTCAAGAGGCCCACTGTTCCTCTGCTGTGTGGTCTCCCTCGTCGGGCCGCGGGTCCCTCCTGACGGCTGCAGGCTGGCTGCTTGTAAGACAAATAGTGAGAATTTGAAACTATCGTCAATAAAAAGCAAGAAGAAACACCAAGGAGGAGTCGGATACAGGACCGCAAGCCTGGGGGTCTGGGCCGAGCCGAGGACCAGAGATCAACCCGGGAGCCACTGGCATGGACACAGACATGAAGCTGTGTGTGCAGGAGACCACCCACGGAAAAGCCACGGAGTGTGGGGAGAAGGGGCCTAGGCCTGAGCCTCAGGCAGCTCCACTAGCCGAAAGGCTGCCGCAGAGGAGGACACATCGGCAAAGCAGGCCAAGACAAAATGGCCAGAGCGCGGGAAGAGATGGCCGCGGGGCCTGAGGAAGACCAGGGGATGGGCGGCAAGAGCTCCCAAAGCCTGTGATCGAGTCACCGCGGATTCTTCTGTGGCCCTCGCTCCTGCACGCACCGCAATCTGACGTGGTGCCTCTAAAGACTGCCTCGTGCTGACGAATCCGTGAGACCCTGAGCGCAGGTTGATTACCCCGCGGAGAGACATAACCACCCAGCACGCTGACATACCCTGCTACGGGTCAGCACGTCGCCTCCCCAAAGACAAACGCGTGCGGCGACTGACTGCTCTCAGAGGGTCGTCGGATGAGCATGGGACCAGAAGCAGGGACTCAGAGGCCAGTGACCTGGAGCGACAGCGTAACCAGTGACACGAGCACATGCGGCAGGGTCCCAGCGGGAAACAGAGGTCCAGATGTTGACATTCACGGAAAGGACTACTTACAGAGAGGAGAGCGGCACAGGGGACACAACGGGGTTGCTGAGGCACCCAGAAACTAGCGACAGCGCACCCAACGAGGGAATGGGAGAGACTCAGCGGGAGCTGAGACCGTCTCCGGGGCCCTGAGGTGGAAGCCACAGCTGTGGAGGCCGCAGGAGGAAACACCCCAACCCCTGTCTCCGCCTCTGACGCCTTCCACTGGTGAGCCCCGGGCAGCCAGCAAGAAGTCAGAGGCGGGCAGTCTGCAGGAGCCCCCTGCTGGGGGCACACACCACAGGGCAGAGGAGAGCGGGTCTGAGGATTCCTAAGAGAAAACAAACAGGGCAGGGAACTCCGGCAGGCATGCGTGTTTCCCCATCCAGCGGACGCGGCTGCGCCCTCCGCCGGGGACACGTGCACAAACCTGGCGTGCGTGCTGTCCCCACACCTTCTCATCGGCACTAGCGCTGGGGACCTGCGGCCTTCCTAGAGACCACCGGTGATGGTGAGCGGTCCGACGCAGGGTGGCGCGTCAGCCTGGAGCGCTGCGGGCGGACTCAGCTATAATTCAGCCTCAGCTACGCAAGCGCAGAATCAGCCCCAGAGGCTGCCTTGAGGACGTCAACGGGCGCCCAGACTGCTACCCGACGGGCAGCCCAGCTCACATCTCCAACTCTGAACGGACAAGTCCTGGCAGTCCCGGACTCAAATCAGGGCTAGACACCGACCTGTCCGTCCACCCAGAGACAAGTACGCACGCGCCAGTCTCTGCACACACGTTAACTCCATGCAACCCGTCCACGGGGCGAGATCTTCAACTGACACACTTAATTTTCAGAGCAGCGCTTTTCAATGACAAAAGCGTCACACGTGTTTGCCAGGGACGGGAGCTGGAGGGGAAGAGAAGCTGGTGAGATACTCCAGAAGAGCTGGCAGCCCTTCTTCCAACACGAGCGTAGGTGTCTGAGTCCCTCCTGTGAGGGCACCTCTCTTCCTTAGGTCTTTTCTGACTCTCGCAAAAGGAATTACAAGGACTGTAGCAGCACCCCGAGGCGTATTTACAGCTGCCCTATGGTTGTTTACGGGAGATTAGTCTGCTGGAACACACCGCGTCGCCGTCGATGGCTGCTAAGGATAAGACTCACTTTTCTCCACAATCTTTAACTTCTGGAAGCTTTCCAGCACTTCCCCATTTAGTATTCTGGGCAAGAAGTCCCGGATTTGCATTACTTCAGTCGTCAGGCGTTCCAGGTCCTTCTTTCTGACTTTCACAAATTCTTCTTTAGATCCCACCTGCTAAAACAACAAGCAGATCTTAAGATTATTAACATTTCTCTGCGGAGGACAACGACCCGCAGTCCAAGGCGGCCTCCTTTCCCTGGCGCCTCTATGTTCCTGATGGTTTCGATAGCGGGGTTCTGCTCCACCCAGCCCGCCCTCTGCTCTGTAGGGTACATCTTGACAGCTGGAGCCACAGGCTGCAAGGGGAAGCCAGTTTTTGTCTTCTCCCTGCACCAAGGCCTGAAGCCATCCTCCTGAAAGCCAAGGACAGGCCCGGCACCCGGCTCCTCGGCGGCTCCTCGGGAGCAACGGGAAGGTCACTGCACTCCTGCTGGGGGCACCTGGCCCGCGGGGGGTCATCTCACTTGGCATCCCCAACCCCTCAAGGTTGTCCGGGTCACGAGCAGAGGCAGGTTAAGTGACCTCCTTAGGGTAACGCCGTTAACGGGACAGAACCAGACCCTGAACCCGGGTCTCTCCCGCATCACCTGCTGTGGAGGCGACAGCGTGGCGACCTGCGGCCTGCGTTCTCCCTGCACCTTGCACTGAGCCTTGGAAGGCGCGATATGGCCTTGCGAGGAGGGCCGGGCTCGGACCGCATGTCCCGCCGCCGCGCCCACGGCCCCCGCGCGGGGGTCCCCGCCACGCCCCCAGCCCCCCGCCCGGGCCACGCTGCCCCGCGGACGAGGCCCAGGGCTGTCCAAGGAGCCCTGGGCAAGCCCAGGCGGGCCGCCACACGGCGCGAGGAAGAGAATGGCGGCCGCCCGGACCCCTCACTGACCCGTGAGGCCTCCTCAGCGCCGCCTGCTTCGCCCATGGCCGCGGCAGCCTCGGCTCCGTGCGCCTGCGCGGCGGCGCGCCCTTTGACCCCCTCACGCCAGAAAGAGCGGGAATGTATCCACGTCGGGGGGGGGGGGGGGGTGGCAGGACGGCGAGCCACGAGGCTCAAACCTCGCAGAGTTCGCACTGCATTTTCGGTTTTACTGACGAGGGTTGGGCATGGTGAGATACCGCGTCGGCTCTCCTGGCTTAGCCGGGGCTTTAAACTCGTTAACTGCAAAATAGAAGGACAGTGAAACCCAAGTGTAAGTGTCAAGTTAAATAAGTCAAATCGGGATTGGGCCTTTCCTGTTTGGCAAGGGACGCTAGACCAACGGGCTGTGTGTTCAAAGGAACAGCCGCCACGCAGCCGGCGGCCATGCTCCCACGCTGGGCTCTAAGCTCCAATAGCAAGGCTCGAAGCTCTCCGATAACAGACTCCTCGCGAAGTCAGCCCTGGATAGGGAAGGTCAGTCTAGCCAGCTGGCTAAATAACTGAGACGGCCACCATATGTTGGAAGATGCCACCTAGTCCATTTACTTGCCCCAGTACCACTAAATTCACAAAATAGGGTGCAGCCTGTAGGTTTAAATGTACTGGGTTACTACGATAACTAAGACGTCGTTTATTTCTAAGCTGGCAGGAAGCCAACACTGCCAGAGTTCCGTGAATGCTCTCCAGGCCTAAGGATGGACTCACAAGCACTCCCTCCAAACTCCTGCCCCACACCGGGACCTGCCCCTGCCATCCTCTGCATTGGGACCTGACCCTGGCCCTACTATTCCCTGCACCAGGACCTGCCCTGTCCCTGGACCTGCCCCTGCTATCCTCTGGACCAGGACCTGCCCCTGCCATCCTCTGCACTGGGACCCGACCCTGGCCCTACCATCCCCTGCACCAGGACCTACCCTGTCCCTGGACCTGCCCTGCCCCTGTGCCAGGACTTGTCTTTGCCCTGGGACCTGTCCCGGGACCTGGACATTGGGAGATGCTGGAGGGCCCTGCCTCCGCCAGCAGCAGAGGCTCAGACCTGGACCCCGTCAAGGCGGCCCCTTAATGGGGCTGTCCCCAGCATCCCGCCAAAAACCCCAAGGACTGCCATCTTCTCAGTCTCCACCCGGCAGAGGCGGCTCGAGGAGTCCAATACAATTAAAAACTCAGTGCTGTCTATCTCGTAGGTGAGTGATCGATCGGATGGAGATTTGTAGAGTGAGTTTAAAGATTGTAGACTACGGCCATCCATCTCTTCCCGGCCAAGACCCATCGCTAGCTAACCTCGCCGCCAAACGCCCAGAGATGTGGCGACAAGAGACAGCGGAGGCGCAGGAGAGTGAAGCCGAGACCGAACTCGAACTGGGCTGCTCCGCCCACTGCCTGGGTCTGCCGCGCTAGCACCCAGAACGCGCTGCGAGCTGTGGCCGGCGCCTTTGTGACGCCATCAGCCCGCGCGCCGCCCCCGCCCGCCGCCGCCGAAGCGAGCCGCCTTCTGCGCAGACGCGGCCCCGGGCTGCTCGGCGGCGGCGGCGGCGGCGGGAGGCTGCGGGTGGCGGGAGGCTGCGGCCGGGGATGGTCCAGCGGGCGCGATGGCCCCCGCCATGCAGCCGGCCGAGCTCCAGTTCGCCCAGCGGCTGGCGTCCCACGAGAAGGGCATCCGGGACCGCGCGGTGAAGAAGCTGCGCCAGTACATCAGCGTGAAGACGCAGAGGGAGACAGGTGGGCGCCCGGCGGTCAGCCGCGCCACATGGCGGCCGGGCAGGGGGGCCGGGGGGAGCCGGGAGAGCGGCGGGCGCGGACTCGCACTCCCGCCGCGGCCCTGTGTGCCTCCGCGCGGTGGGACCCGCTTCCTGCCGGGGCCAGCCGGGTGTGACGGTGGAGGGGCTGCAGCCCGCAGGGGCGAGATGGTCTGCCGAAAGTCTCGGCGAGTGGCGAAGCCGGGAGTGGACGAGTCTGTCCGACCCTGAGCCTGCCCCTTGAGTCACCAAACTGAGCCCGGTTTCTTCTGCTGTGCTCTCCGTTGATGCACGTGTTTATCTGACCCACACCCACCTGAGGTGCGGGAGTTACAGGAGACGGGAGAATCCCTACTTTGAAAGTTGCACTAGTAAATCGGGGCGGGGGCTGGATAACTAAAAGAGTTTTACAAGTGGAGGCAAGGAAAGGAAAATCACGGGAAGAGGGAGCTCCTCTACATAGGCTGTTCCAGGAAGGCCTCTGGGTGACGTTCAACGGATTCCAACAGGCGGGAGAGAAGAGCGAAGCTGCCCTAGGAGTGGCTGGAAGACCAGTTAAGTGAAAGAGGGGGAGGGTGTTAGGACTTAAAGTTGGAAAAGACAGCAGTGGCCAGGTCACACGGGGCCTTCTAGTTCGTTTCTTAACTGCAGTGGGGTGCTGTTGAAGGATTTCATTTACCTGAGCCAAGGTGCGTTCTGTAAACCCTCGAGAGCATGAACCACCATAGGCGGTGGAGCTTTTACGTTGTGCAGGGATGAATTTGGATTTACTGCTAATGCTAATGCATTTAGAGTCTACTTGAAAGAACGGGTACTATCTATCCCAGGACTGACTTTCTTAGTTTGTTTTGTTTGGAGGAGAAATCCCAAAAAGACTGCCCAGGGAAAAGAAAGTAACAGTCTGATGGGAAGTCAGCTAGAAAGGAATGAGGACCGAATTCCTAACGTCAGTTCTGTTAGGGACCTCCCTGAGGGATTTCATTCACATGGTGTCGGGCATCCCCAGTACACTGAAGGTTCCTAAGTCTAAGTCTCTAGAGCAGATCTGGCACTTGCGCCGGGGTGTCCCACGGGCACCTCGGACTCAGAGGCCCACAAGTGACTCGTTTTCCTCCCCCTAAAACCCGTTCTCTCCTGCTTCTCCTCTGCCGCCTGTGTTCTCGTATCTTGGATGCTGTCCCCACTATCTACTCACTCTGGCTGGACATGTGGTGACGGCCTAGACTCCTTCCGGATCTTCGCTCCCCACCCCTCACCCATTGTGTCTTGCTTCTACCATTTTTCACCGTCTGACATCCTCTGACCTCACTGAAGACCCCCTTCATCTCAGCCAGACCTTTGAACTTGATCACTTCCTAACCAGTCTCCTTAACTCCGTTGGCGCCGCTCTTAAACCCATCTTCCACAAACCAGCCCAGGGCCATCTTCCTAAGGCGGTTCTGACCATGTCACCTACTTCCCTGGGTTTCCAGGTCTGCAGGTAATGGTCCGTCCTCCCTTTCTCTTCCTACCTCGGCCCCTACGTGACTGCTTCGTCCTGGATCCGCATTGTTTCTCACCTCTCTACCTTTGTTTCTCTTGTTCACTCCTAGCATCCCGTTCAACACAGCTTCCTCCGGAGTGCCTTGCCTCCCATCTCACCCCACTCCTCCAGGATTCCAAACTATCCAGTGGGTCTCAATGGCAACACTTAGGTTGCTTCTTCCTAATCTGTTAGTGTATCATTCTGCGCCCCCTCCCCCCACCCGGCAGTGGAAGTTTCCAATCTGTCTGCTTGGCTGGAAGTGGGAGCAGTGGGAGCGCGTGCAGGCATCCGCGGACTCACCTGTCTGAACACAAGAATGGAAGAGAGGCCAGATGCAGTACATATGGGCCAAGATGGCCAGACAGAACCTGTTGCTCAAACCTTTTTGATGAGCAGGCTCAGGATCTGAAACGCTGAGGAGACACAGGGCCATGATGCCAGGGGGTTTACACCAGTGCCCCCAGGGTCCTGTCTGCTCTGCGCCCATCACACTGAGAGTGATTTGTTTCACGCTTTTGTTTGCCACCATGTCCACGCTGCGTGGAGTACGCTGGGCCTGCATAAGAGGAGCTGCAAGGCAAATGTCGTAGGCGCGGCAAAATAGGCAAGGCCTCTGCCTCCACTATGCTCCCATCAACGTGAGATGCAAGGTTGGAAATAACTTGTCCTGACATTTGCATCTCACTGGCAGGCCCAAAGTCTGTTGCCTTTTGTCTCGGGCATAGTAAATAAAATCTCAAATGTTACTGATACAAAGAACTGCCCGTGAGCAACATAAATAGCTTTGTGAGATTTTTTGTTTTTAAGTAATCTCTACACCCAGCATGTGGCTCAAAGTCAGGACTCCAAGATCAAGAGTAAGATGCTCTACTGACTGAGCCAGCCAGGCGCCCCCGTAGCCTTGTAATTTTGGAAACAAATTGGAAATCTTTGTAGTGCTTAAAGGAGCTAAATGTTGCTCTGGTGCTTTAACTGTTCACACAGAACACTCACAGAATGACCACTGTCTGTGGTTTTACTCATGAGAGATCATTCGTCTGTCTTCAGCAAACACAAAGCACTTACTGCGTGCTATTGTTATTCTTGGCCCCAGGGATAGGGCAGTGAACAAAAGAGACAAATCCCCCCCCCCCCCCAGTTTTATTGATTCTGCAACTTGAAACATTTGACATCTACAGAAACTGAGATGTATCTTGAAGTCAACCTTGTGACTTTTATTTGCCCTCTTTCATTTGGTGACACAGAAAATAACTGTACAACTGAGAGTTGCCAGGGTCTCAGATACAGTGATGGGGGAAGTGTCTCTTCATTCTGACACGTTTGGGGGTTCCTGGACCGAGAAGTGAGAATAAATGAGAGCTGTGGATGTGTGTGTGTATGTGGTTTTGTTTCTTTGTTTTTGCTTTTTTTTAACATTTATTCATTATTGAGAGACAGACACAGAGTGTGAGACAGACACAGAGTGGGAGGGGCAGGGAGAGAGGAAGACACAGAATTGGAAGCAGGCTCCAGGCTCCGAGCTGTCAGCACAGGGCCCAACGCGGGGCTCGAACCCACAAACCGTGAAATCATGACCTGAGCCGAAGTTGGACGCTTAATCGACTGAGCCACCCAGGCTCCCCGAGAGCTGTGGATGTTTTGACTGACCCTGGTGTGGACTCACCCCCACCTCACATGGCTCCTGAGCTCATCGTGTGCTGACAGTGGCCGTCAGGCTTTCTCGTTTCACAGCTTGTTGGAATTTACTCAGCCCATGTCTCACTTCATGTTCACCCCGTTTGTTGTGAAATAACTAAACCTATGTTGTTGCCAGAAACTTAAGCGACATTAAGTTAAAGAAACTCAACCCCAGGGGCGCCTGGGAGGCTCAGTCGGTTAAGCCTCTGAATCTTGGTTTTGGTTCAGCTCATGATCTCGTGGTTCTTGGGATCGAGCCCCACATCAGGCTCCTCACGGACCTGCTTGGAATTCTCTCTCTCTCTCTCTCTCTCTCTCTCTCCCCCTCTCCCTCTCCCTCTCCCTTTCTCTCTCTCTCTGTCAGTAAATAAGCATTTTAAAAAGACTTAAAAACAAGTTTAAAAGAAACGGGTATTTGGTTTTTACCACCTAAACTCCTGGGTGAAAATGAGTGGTTTTTCTACGTATATTGAAAATACATGTTTCCAAAGGGAAAAGAGCTTCAGTGGCCTATGGGTGGAGAACATGAGACAATCCGAACACCTGCCAGCTGGGTCGTGCTTCACTCTTACGAAGCGCTTCTCATACGTGCTTTTAGTTTTGTTCCCGACCATAAGCCGTGCACGTATTGTAGGCGAGGACACAGGCCTACGGGCTCGTTGACGGTTTTCTGCCGCAGCACAGCTAGTAAGTAGCAAGCTGGGGCCTCACCGTGGGTTTGTGACCACCACACTTTTGCTGCCTCACGTAGGGTGAAACACTGAGAATATGTCTTCACGTGCAGCCCCTTTCCTGCCCGCCGTCTGGGATCCACTGTCGCTCTGCTACTCTGCTGAAATCCACAGTCTTCCGTTACATAAGCCTCTCCAGAGCTTGCCGCACCTCCAACTCCTACAAGCGTGGGTTCGGCACAGTTACTTGGTCTGTCGCATCATCACTCAGTGCTGATTTGACACACGGGTGCACTTAGAACAGTCCTCCGGAGATAAACATACACTGTGCTATTTTTAAGTGAAAAAGGCCAGAATTTGGAGTATGTAGAACATGCGATGCTTTTCGGGTTATATACACAGCTATGCATCTGTGCATTTCTGTGCTGCATGTAAGTATTATGTCGAAGCACAGGAAAGATCTGGATGGAAAGATGTACATCAGGCAGATAGCAGTGGTCCCTCTGGGGTCCAGGAGGTAGTGAACAAGGCACCTTTGATTGTGTAACTTCTGGTGTAATACATGAATAGGAATTTTTTGCAATAAAAGTGTGTTATTGAATGAGACTCTTTCAGTTACAACTTGACAGAACGTCCAAGCCAAACTAGTTTTAAGGGGAAAAACCAAGCACAGCCTCATGCAGGAGCTCGACTGATAGTGCCAGAACTGTCCTACACAGCAGACTCTGCTCCCCTAGATCGGCTCCCTTCTCAGGCAGGCTCCCCAGCGAGTGGCATGGTGGCCGAGTGCAGGTGCGGACAGTGTCCCCTTCCAGTCTGCTGGGAGAGAGCGACTCTCCTGAAGCCTGAGCAGGAACCTCGGCGAGGAGGTCGTCTGTGCCTTGAACCAGCCCTGTGGCCAAGAGGACTCACGCTAAATTTGGAATAAGCCCAGCTTGCCGGCTCCCCTCTGTGTCTGGCGAGCCCCACCTAGACCCCTGCCTCCCCCGCTGGGCCCTGCCTGGTAGGGGGCAGCGCTGGAGGGGCAAACAGTATGGCAGAAACGGGGATAGCCAGCACTAGGCCTCACACAGGAACCGGCGACATTCAGTCTTGTTTGCTCGTAAGTTTGCCTGTGGTTATGGCTCTCTAGTCCCCTTGTGAAGAGTTTTCTACACAAAGAGAACGGAAACAGCCCATGGTAACGCTGTGGTAACCTCATACAGTACTTGTTTCCTTGTTTTTTATTACGACTGTCTCAAACATACAAAAAGTGTACCCGTCACTCTGCTGCAGCATCTATTAATACCCGGTTTGTGTAATCTGCCCACTTCCTCCTCCCACGAAAGCCTTAGGAAGCAATCTCAGACATCTCACTTCTTCTCCACGCACCTCAGTGTGTGTCTCTAAAAGATGAGGACTCTTTTTAACATGACCACAGTACCCTTATCACATCTTTTTTAAAAAAACTCCTTTATATGAAATACCTAATCTGTTGGGTTTTCCCATCATCATCTCCATTTTTCTAGGATTCATCAGAATCCAAGCAAGACCCGGTGTGCCTGTGGTCGTCCGGTCTGCAGCGCCCATCCGTGGTTTTTCCTCTTGGAGCTTGCTTGTTGCAGGAACTGCGCCATTTGCCCCATGGAGTCTCTCGTGTTTGGGGTTTGGCTAGCTACATGCCATGGTCTCACCTGACATACTCCTCTGTCCCCTGTATTTTCCCCCAAGCTGATATTAAATAGATTCGACATGATGTCGGTTCGTTTTGGTAAGACCATTTACCGGGTGGTGCTGTGCCCTTCTTTTGCATTACATCCTGCATTGGATGGAGAGTCGGGTCTGCAGGCCCCGAAGGACCAGCGGGCGTCGCGGGCCCAGATGGGTCAGTAGGTGTGGGTGTTGCCGGCCTCATGTATCCATTCCAAGTTCCGCTGTGCTTTTTCATCTGATGCTTTCCCAGCCATTGGTGATCCTTGCCCCAACCCCAAATTCATTGGTCTTTAACGTGACTGAATGTAAGTACAGGTCACTTTGACAGAGTTCCTGTGGTCCTGACTGTGGCGGTCTCCGATCTGGGGGTCCAGGGGAATCAGTCACTGGCGCCATAGTTGTGCCAGCGATAGGTGCCCAGGCGTGGCTTGTGCCATAACAAGCGTTGGGGGGGGGGGGGGGGGCAGTTGCCACATGATTTGCCCAACCCCTAAAGGAAATGTAATAAACTTCACTGTAGTTTCTGGTGTATGGATTTTAAGTGAGAAACTATCACAAAGAATAAAAATGTGCCCTAATAAAATTGTTGATATGAGAAAGGTCTTCAATAACTTGGAAACCAATACCTAGGTATGTAAATATCTTTAAAGGTACAAAGCTCACTCCGAATATACTAAGTAAACTTCAGTACATCAAAAAGGATTTGTTTGCCACTTTTTAATTCTCTTTTGGTACGTTGAAATTACATTGATTCCAAATGTATACGTATTGTGAGGTACTTGTGAGGTTTGCCTCCTTTGTCCTACTTCAATATTCCGAAAGATTTTTCCTAGTACCTGCTAGTGAACTATTAACACAGGCCATTTGTAACATGCCCCAAGACTCGAGGATTGTGTTTGTCCTCCATGACACCTGGGGTCTGCCCAGGACCTAGAAGGCTATCTGTGACTCGTAGCTCAGTCAGAGGTATAGTGCAGGGCTTGAAAATGAGTCAGAAGAAAGCTAACCAGGTTGATGTCCCTTCAAACAGGCTATCATTGCCCAGTAAATGAAAACCATAACCAGGAGGGAAAGAGATCAGAGTTTCGCCGAGTTTGACCTCGTGGCAGGATCCTTAAAAAGGTATCCTTGCAAAAATGTCCCAGAGCTCTGCCGGTTTCCGTGGGGCCGGGTATACGGGACGCGAATCCTCATCTTTCGTAGGATTCGCGGTTTTATTTTGGAAGACTGATGAAAGTGTTGGTGTGCAGGATGAGATGATAAAACGACATAGCCTGTGTGTGCTTATTTTGTACCACAAGGAAGTGTGTGCCTCAAATTTAAAAAGACATTGCGGGCGAAAGAATGAAAATGTGGTATTGCTGTCGCTGCCCGTGAGGCAGCGCGAGATGCTGGGACAGGAAATGGGAGGATTCTGAAGTAAGACGTCTGTGCTGTTTTGTCCCCTAGGAGGTTTCAGTCAAGAAGAACTCCTAAAAATATGGAAAGGGCTCTTCTATTGCATGTGGGTGCAGGACGAACCCCTCCTACAGGTAACACACAGTTCCCTTGTCCTCTGGCTGGGTGTTGTGGCCCAGATGCATAGAAGGGGCTTGCTCGTTCCCTGCTGTGTCGGTCCCCCGTGCACAGAAACAGCTTGCAGTCACCACCCGGGATTCAGTTGCCCACCTCTCGTCCATCTAGAGAGGGACACGGTGCCCAAGTCACCTTTTCAAATAATGAAGAATATGGATAAAGGGAGATCTGGTATTTCGCTGTCATGCTTTCATAGGCTGGTTCCACGGTAGGTGTCACGTGACTTATTTTAGTTTCTGTTTCCTCTTCTATTATTCGTGGTCGATAAGGGCACGGCACTGGTCCGAGAGCTTGTGAGCACCGGGCTCTGGGCTCCCCTCTGCCATGATTTAAGTGGGTGCCAGGACCGGGCAGCCACCTTGCCGGGGCCAGGATCTCTGTAAAGCAAGCGGTGGCCCCCCACCCGACATCCCACCCTTGAAGTCCGTGGAGACGCACAGATGTGCGCGTGCTTCTGGACCCGTCTGCCAAGCACCCTGAGCCCCACCACCAAGGCGCTGTAGGGAAACGGCTTTCAGTGTCCACAGACCTTTGTTCTGGTGTGAAACAGCTAGTGGAGGCTAAGCCTTGAGGAGCGCGGTGTGAAACGCTTCGATAGATAAAACGCCACAGATTGTATTTGTCTGGATTTTAATGTGCAACTTTGCCACTTTCCCAGACCGCGTAGTAGCGGGCTTTGATTTATTGCTTTTACTGCACCGAACATATTTTGAGTAGGACAGCAGGGCAAAATATTTGTAAGTTACATTCAAAAGTAACAGCCGACAGCTTTCGTGGAGGAAGAAAACGTGAACGAGAGCGTCATTTTCCAGTGTGGAGTTCAGTTAAAATGGGGGAAGAGGACTCGAGGCCAGGTGAAGCACCAGGAATGCCGAGGAGGACTGTTCTTTTCTCTCGTAACTTGTGAACAGGATTCTCTTGCTGACGCTCCCCAGGGGGGGCCTCTTCTCAGAGCCAGCCTGCCCAAGTCTCCCCACAAATGAGCTTTGCTGCGTTGTAGCAGGCGCTTGCACCTGACCCCTTGCCCTGGACAGAGCCTGGAGGGGAGCCGTCAACCTCTGCTTCACCCCCCCACCCCGCACCCCCGCCTCTGCGGCCTGCCTCCGAGCAAGCCCAGCACAGGACTTCCTGGTTCCCCACGCACCCCTGCGGAGTGGCGGTCCCCGGGTCTACCCATCGGCGATCCCCTCGCCAGCTCCCGTGTTCCGGGATCGGGGGCTTAGAATAGAATCTCACTTTAAGGTCTATATTTTTGAAGCCAGGAATTGACAGCTCGTTTACTCCTGTAGGTCATTGGAGCTGAAGCTAGAGATACTTTTCTAGCCAGGCAGCGTGACCCTCACGGGCATGTTATGTTGTAGTCCGCTGGGACCAGAAGTTCCACGTCCGGTAAAACTCAAATACTGACGTGACAGGAGGTCCAGACCCCAGCAGATGCGGGAGGAGAGCAGGCTGGGTGCTGTCCCCTTCACCGTGCTGCCACCTAATAACCCCACTGTCTCTCCCCGACCCCACCTTTGCAGGAGGAGCTAGCAAACACGATTTCCCAGCTCGTCCACGTTGTTAACAACTCGGAGGCCCGTAAGTCCTGACGTTTTCATGACTTTCCAAACTTTCTTGTTCATCAGCTTTGGTAACTTGCCTAGGAAACTAGGCAATATTGTTTCTTCTCCTTCCTTCAAGTTCCAGTTTTCCAGGGGGCTTGTTGCATGTGAACCTAGGGCTTCCTTCCAGTGTGCAGATGTCAGGTGACAAACCTTCCCTGTGGGAGAGCCGTGATGAGCTTAGATGTTGATCCCAAAAGAGGGCAAATGAAAGAGGCACCTTGTGCGGTTGAATCACGGGTGACATCTCAAAAGATTTCAAAACAGTGGTTTAAGAAATGAAAATCTCCAGAGTCTCCAGATTCTGAGCTGCTTTAACACTCCCAGGGGCCATGTGTGCTTGTGCCCGTGTGTGCCATAAGCTCAGCATGCCTGGCTGTCCTCCCGGAGACCGGAGCCAGTTGAGGTCGTCATTGGTAATAAACCGTAAAATAGCCCCGCTGTACCAAGAAGAGCGGAGGGAGAGGTGAATTCTTCCTGAGATGTTCAGGCTTTGATCACTGACAAAGGAAAAACAGACGGCAGAGTTGGTGGGTGCTGCTTGGTGCTCCTTGGAGCAGAGCCATCCACCCGGCCTTAGTGACCCCAGTGGCTGTCCAGGTCTCAGCCAGGTCCCAGCCGACTTCCACACGTGGAATATCGTCTAGGTTTTCACTTATCAAGAATTATGCAAAAAGAAGTAAAACAAACCAAGAAAATCAACAGTTATTTTTGGATGGAAAAGTGGTAGTTTCATGGCCCAGAAGAGAAAAATAGAATGTTCTGTTAGAGCTCATCCAGCTGACGCAGAACATGAAACAAAAAGCTGAGTTTCTACGCAGCTCGTCCAAGTGTTCGTCAAAATTAAGGGCTTTGGATCCATTGTTAGGTGTAGGTGGGTGGGAAGGGCCCGTAGACGTGGCTCAGAGAGTTTTTTGTTTTAATAGAAATATTTAATATACCAAAAATATTTTAGTAAAATATTTAATAGAAATATTATAATAGACTTGGCCTTGTAAGTCGATAAAGACAAAGGCCGCACGGAGCATTGTAGTTGAACATCAAGATAGTACCAGCCTTCCTGTCTTAGTAGGTTTTTATTCAAACATGAAGGAAATCACCGAGCATATTTAATTATTGACCAAATAGCTGCCGAAAACCCTTGGAGAACGTAAATGATAAGTGATGCTAGTTTGTTTCTCTGTTACTTTCTTGCTTTATGGTAACGCATGAGCGTGAACACCAAGCATTCAAAGCCTCTTGTTCACTGCAGAACACCTGTTCATTCAAACCTTCTGGCAAACGATGAATCGAGAGTGGAAGGGGATAGACCGGCTGCGCCTGGGCAAGTACTATATGGTAAGATCTGAGCACGTTACCCCGTCTGCTTCAGAAGCCCCTGAAGGGGGGATGTTGAGCGTCTTGAGGACAACGGGAAAGGTTTATCTGTGAAGCAGAGGGGGCTCCAGGCTTAGTGTGTTGAGAGGTAACGCGATCAAGGGAGGGCGTTTGAACATGTGCTCGAAGGCGGCTCTGCTCTTTCAGCTGTTGGGGAGGAGTTTGGGATCCTTAGTTAACACTCTCTGCGGAAAAGGAAAAGGTAAATGCAGGGCGCCTGGGCGGCTCAGTCAGTTGAGCGTCCGACTCTTGATTTCCGCTCGGGTCACGATCTCACGGTTCGTGAGATCAAGCCTTGCGTCGGGCTCTGTGCTGACAGTGTGGGGACTGCTTGGATTCTGTCTCCCTCTGTCTCTCTCTCTCAAAACAAACGTTGAAAAAAAAAGAAAAGGTAAATGCGGTTGTCGCGACGATATTTTCACTTCGGAGATGCAGGCTGTAGCAGTTCCGTTGGGGTCTTTGCTGTGCCGACTGACCTTGCTTTTCCTTTTGTAACCGATTTGTTGTCTGTCTTTAGCTGATCCGTCTGGTCCTGAGGCAGTCCTTTGAAGTTCTCAAGCGAAACGGCTGGGAAGAAAGGTCGGTAAAGGATCTGGGAAGGCACTGGGCAGCCTCGAAACCTGCGAGGTAGCAGTGTGTTCTCAAGCCTTTCCATGAGCTCGTACGAAGTGCCTCCTCTTTGCCTCCCGTTCTCTTACCTGCTGTGAGAGGCAGAGCTCCCCACGCGTGAAGAGCTCACAGCCCGGTAGAGGCTTCTCGCGGGGCTGAGCACACACGCAGCTCTTCAGACCGATTTCGGTGGCTGCTTTTCCCTCGTGGGACTGTTTCAGCCTTGCGTCGTGTTAGGCGGTGTGGCCCCGGGGGTGAACGTGACTGTGTTCTTCGGCCACGCTGCGGTTAACGCAGCCGTGTGCTTTGTGTTCTTCAGCCGAATCAAGCTATTCTTAGACGTCTTGATGAAGGAGATCTTGCACCCTGAGAGCCAGTCTCCTGACGGAGTGAAGTTCCACTTCATCGGCATTTACCTGGACGAACTGTCCAAAGTGGGAGGGAGAGAGGTAAGGAGCAGACTTCCCGCCAGCGGCAGTGACACGGCTGCTCGCCTGGTCCGGGCTCTGGCTCTTCCCCACGTGGGCCTGGAGGGCGGAGGACAGGCTGCTGTCGGCACCTGTGTCCCCAGCGCCGCTCCCACCCGACTTGACAAACCCTGCCCCGTGCGGGAATGTATCCTAAGCGGCCAGTGGGGCACGTGAACGAGGATCGTGCACTGAGGGCGCTCTCGGAAGGCTTCCTTGTAAAACAGTTGAAAGCCGCCTACACAGTCCAGTAGTAACAGCAGGATGTGCTCGCGGTGTTGACTCTTTAAAAGCAGGAGGGAAAAAGCCATAGACGCAGCAGTGCCAGTGGCACGCCTCTTCCGACACTGTTTACGCGTGAATGGACGGTGCGGGAGAGGAGACGTGTTTTTAGCCTGCAGGTGATCATCTGCATTTGGAATTAGCAGGCCTTTTTTATTTTTTTAGTTTCACACTATTTTACGAGTGTTCCGCAGCGAACACGTGTTCTTTTCATTAAAAGAAAGCAGGGATAGTTCCTTGGTCCGAACCGTTTCCGATGGTGTCCGAGCAGAGCCTGTCTGTAGGGGAGAGAACGCAGAGCAGCACGGGTTGATGGGGGGGGGGGGGGGGGGGTTCTTTGATGCCCCGGTGGCTGGAAGACAGCCGTGACCCTCAGATGACCTTTAGCCTGGCACAGAGCGTCTGGATGATTCACGCAGAGCGGATCTTGGAAGCGGCTCTCTGGGAGAGGTGTTGACCTTCGTCAGCCTACGTGAAAACTCTCTCTAGGACCTATCAGAAGCAAAGGCTCTTTTTCTCCCCTCCTCGTTTCCCTATTTTGTTTCTAAATTTCAGCTTTTGGCAGATCAGAATCTCAGGTTCATTGATCCATTCTGCAAAGTCGCTGCCAAGACTAAGGAGTAAGTGATTGCCATGTTTGTTTTCTCTGTTTCATTTGGTGCTTCATTGTGGGTGATGGTGGTAAACTTGTGAAGTGCCCTGCGAGTACCTGGGCTGGTTAATCCAGAGCTGCGGACGGCTGAGCTCCGAATTTCTGGAAGCCGGACTCTGGAAGCTCGGAATCCTAATTGGGCTCCACTGGCTTTGCGGTGTGGTCTCGGGCATCCAGGAGCCCCGCCCTCCCTCGGCCACAGCCCTGCCTGCTTTGACCACGAGCCCCACCCCCGGCCTTGCACAGCCACAGCCGCGCCTGGCCGGCTCTGGAGCGCGGCAGCTGGTGGGTGACGCCAGTGGGTGACAGCAGGTGCCCGGTGGCTTCTCCCCGCCACACCCCTCCCAGGCCAGGGCCAGGGCCAGGCCCTCTGTTGTAACCAGCTTCTCGTCGCTCTTCTTACACACCCTCAGCCAGACGTTGGTGCAGACTATAGCTAGGGGTGTTCTTGAAGTCATCGTGGACCAGTCTCCTCTTGGACCTGAAGAGACCCTCGAGGAACAGAAGCCTCAGGCGGGCGAGGGTGAGCCCTCTGAAGAAGAAACGGCTGAAAACGAGGTGGTGTGGAGACAAACCGTCAGTAGAAAGAAGACCGGTAAGAATTTCCTCCGGCAGCCTTTTTTTTACACAAAGTTCTCATCGGATGAGCACTTTTTGGTATATGTGTTGGAATCTTGCTGACTACGACCTGGAGGTCAGCGCACGTGGCTCAGCCGTGGGCTCCCCCAGAGAAAGGGCGCAGAGCTGCGTGGAAGGCCCACACCTGCCCAGGGGCCCTGGGTGGCGGGCACGTGCCTTCTCCCGGGACCATGACTCCCTCGAAGGTTTTACATCGTTTTGCTCTTCCTTTGGTTTTTATTTGTTTTTATTGTTGTGGGTTTTTGGATGTCTAAAACATCCTAATGTTGACTTGTGTCTGCAAGGGGGTCCTCAGCAGTCACACTGCAAACACACACTTGTTTCTGTAGCTCTGCTGCCTGGTCTCCCAGGTCCCTCCAGGGCCCCTTCCCTTTGGGTGGGTAGCACTCGCTGTGGGCGGGCACCGTGCGGGCTGCTCCTGCACGTGGAGCCTGCGTCCCAAGTTGCAGCCCATCCAATCTGGCGGTGGTTCACGGCGTCTCGGCGCGGCACTGACATGTCATTCAGCCCTTAAAAAGCAAAGATTTCAAAAAGTAATGGGATTTAATTTACACATTTTTTAATAACAGAAAACTAAATTCTTTCTGTACAAGGAGCCAAGTGTGTTTTTAACATTGTGCCTTGAAAAATCTGGAAAGAGGGACGCCTGGATGGCTCAGTCAGTTAGGCGTCCAACTCATGATTTCGGCTCAGGTCACGATCTCACGGTTGGTGGGTTCAAGCCCACATCGGGCTCCACGCTCAGTGAAGAACCTGATTGGGATTCTGTCTCTCCCTCTCTCTTGGCCCGTCCTTTGCTCGTGCTTTCTCGCTCCCTGTCTCAAATACATAAGCTTTAAAAAAATAAAAATAAATCTGGAAAGATACCAAAATGTCAATTGTTAGTCGTGCGTGGCAGTTATGGGTGACTTTTGTTTTCTTTGTACTTTTGTCTGTTGTAAGTTTTCCGCAGTGACCATACATTATTTTTTAAGCAGAAAAATCATTATCTTAAAAAGGGAGAAAAAGTCTCATCTTAAATTCCACGTAGGTGACAGAATTAATCAGATGACCTTGAGCAAGTGTCGTGTGGTCACGGGACCTGTCTCTGGCTCACCCCTGCGCACCAGGTTTCTGTCTGAACCAGAGACGCTCTCCCAGCCTCCTCTGTCGTGCTTGTTAGCAAGCACAAGGTCCTGCTCTCTTCTCCAGGCTGTGCCCTGAGGCCACACCACTAACGAACTCACAGGATTTGAAAAATTGTGAGTCTTCATCTACTTCTTCATGGGTCTCAGCACTCCTTGAATTATCCTTTGACTGCTACAAGTTGCATCGGTATTAATTTGTCTCCTGCAGCAGCTCCGTGAGAAGTTAGTGTAATAACGGTGTAGATTTTTGCCACAACCGCAGGTTGACCCCTTGGCCTTGGGCCGGGGGCGCGGAGGGCGGCAGCTGATGTGTCTGTGATGTGACTAAAAAGCAGAATGTGTAATGTGTGCTTTCTCCCAGAGTTCCTCTAACGAGACTCTTTGGGGAGATCATAAGTGTATTTGCAGGGGCTTCTGTGCAAGGAGACGTGAGTGAGGCAGTGGCTCCTCCGGAAGTAGTCGTTGCCGTGTGTTTGCAGCTATGTCTTGGGTGTGTTTTGACAGCACTGAGCCAGCAGCACTCCAGGATGGACGGCGTCCGCGACGACGCGGCAAGAGGCGGCGGGCGCCTGGAGGACGCCGGGCCCCTGCTCCAGGTCGGTACGACGTAGATTTGCCGTGGAGTGGCCCGGCCGGCTGGGAATTAGGGTCAGAGCTCATTATCCACAAGGCCTGCCTGTGGATTAAGTCGTCTTTAATCCCTTCACTCGCCGAAGTCACCTTCCTTACACGAGCTTATTGGAGACAAAGAAACGTAAACGTGACAGAATTTTGAAAGATGTCAGTCTTCACTTTGGCTTGAACCGTTGGGATCTGTTCCATTCGTACAACAAGGCCAGCTCAGTGATTCTCCCATAAGGAAAGGTTCCCGTGTTACCGAGTGTAAGTTGGACACCGAGACTGAATTTGCGAAGAAGCACACACCCAGGCAGACTTTATGTGGTGTGTTTTCCCACAGGTCTTTTGTTGTTGTTGTTGTTGTTTAAATAAACAAATAAATAAAGCAGATAAAGAATAGTTTCCCCAAGAACAAACAGCAAATTTTTCAAAGATACTGCTTAACCATCTGGTCGCCAAACCTTAGCACTCGTTTGTGTTTAATAAGACCGTCTTGTTGCTGGATGCTTCTGGAATCCACGCTGCTGCTTTCTCTTAGCAGTGGGAATGACTTTCTAAGTCAGCGGTCTGGCTGCGGGTTTACGTCTCATTTACGTCTCATTGTTCTCACGCAGTTCGACTACAAGGCTGTTGCTGACCGACTCCTGGAAATCACCAACAGGAAGAACACCCCTCCCTTCAACAGGAAGCGTCTCTCCAAACTCATCAAGAAGTGAGTGACTGGCGGGCGCTCCGCTGACGTCCGCCCGGCCTTCCTCACTTGTAGCCAGAGCAGCGCTGCGCACACACGGCTGCTCCCCCCCACCCGTGCGCGCACACGGCTGCCCCCCCCCCCCCCCCCGCAGCGGATGCTTCACGTGCCCGTAGCTCCCCTCCCGGGCCGCGTCCTGAGGGCATGAAGTATGCTGCTTAGGTGTTCGTGAGGTGGGCAGGGGTTTCGAGAACCTACTCCCTCACCCCCACCGCAGCCGGGCCAGATGTGGTAGTGGGTGTCACTGTGGCCATCCCAGTGGTTTGGCACGGAGCACCATGGTTGGCGGCAGGGGGCACCCGAAGTTAACTGTCCTCCGTGAGAGCAGGCGCCCTTCGGGGCACTTGACATGCATCAGGTCATGTTCGGAGAGGCCCCGGAAGACCTGTCACTCCTGACCTCACAGATGGGCCGGCCGGGGCACAGGGCAGGTAACCGGCTGGCCCGAGGCCGCAGCCACCAGGTGACAGGGCTGGACTCAGACCTGCTGTCCGCACCCCCTTCCCCGGTGCTCTGCCGCCGGAGTCCTTGCCTCCCGCCAGCACGCGGCCCCTCACCCTTTTGTCCTGACACCAGCACCGGGTGGAGCGTTTTCTCCTCTGGGCGAACGGAGAAGAGAACGGGCAGCTTCAACCTGAAGAAGGAAGTTCTCATCTCTTCAGTTTATGTAAACGAACCAAGATAGAATCTCTGGATCACCACATCCTGGAGGATGTCGGCGTTGAGGGCGATTCGTCCTCCACTTTGGGCCTTTGCCTCAAGCCTCCCCTTCTAGAGGGGAAGGAAGTGAACTTAACACACGTCCAAATAGCACATCTTAAAAGTTATGTGCGGGTGTTTGCAGAACATGGAAAGAAGGGGTTTCTCAGAACTTCTCTTGATTTCTCTTTCAGATTTCGGGATCTCTCCGAAGGTGAGAATGTCTGAGGATTACCCCTGACGACGTTACGTGAGCAGGGCCCCACTGAGACGCTCATGCCAGATACTGAAACACGGGCTTGAGTGACACTGACTGGGAACACAAGACATAGCAGCCTTTCCCTGTGAAAGGCGTCAGCTCGGCAGGGCCCTTGTGAGAGCCACAGTGCCAGGCCTCTTCCAGCCAGCCCACTTTCCCGTCCCGGGGACCCAGCGGATCCAGACCTGAGGCCGGAGGGAGGGGGGCATCGCTGTCTTAGCGGGAAGGATTTCTGGTGGTCGAGGAAGGTGCCAGTTTGATTCCTTAGGAAGAAGAGAAGTTAAGCTCTCGGGGCCCCTTTCCTTTGTTGTGTGTGGTCAGTTGAGCCCCTGGAGCAAAGCTGTTGTCCACAGGGACATGAGCGAGCCGGTGGCTCCCCCAGCCCCCCGTGCGCCTGGGCACTTAGAATGGGGGGCAGCTGCCCAACCCCGGTTGCAGTGCAGAGACGGGCAGGCCCCACGGTGTCACCCGTCGTGCGCGGTCCCCATCACTAGCTGGCAGTTTTGGGCTGGGGAGGCGGTGAGGAGCCCAGATGAGCACACAGGACTCAGGTGGGGAATCTTCCCGTGTCCGGTGGGGACAGAGTCCGCCAGTCTCTAAGCTGACCAGAGTGGCTTTGGTGTTCAGCAGGCAGCCTATCCCGGCTCAGTTTTGCTGAGGACATTTCTGCTGAGGGAGATGACCAAACACTCAACCGAGGAAAGCACAAGAAAAAAGGAAATAAACTTTTAGAGAAAACCGACCCGGAGGAAGAAGAAGGTGAGCTGCACAGCTTGCCGTGGGCGCGGGATGGGGTGGAGGACGCGGGCAGCCCGCGGGGAGTGGCGTGCGCCCCTGCAGCCCTGGCAGGCTGGGCCGGGTCTCCCCAGGTCCTTCCAGAGCCTAGCATCAGCTTTGAACGTGTGTCGTTTTCTGTGGAACCGTTACGGCCTCCTAAGCTACAAGTGTTCATTTCCTCCTCGGGGCCGCTTCAGGGTGGTGGCAAGGAGGTGGAGAACCAGATAGACCCCACCCTCGGGAGCCTGTATTCTGTTTCCGCCTCAGGCCCGTGGGGAGGGCCGTAGGGCCTGAAAACCGTGGCGATGGCCGTCCCATCCCTGTGGGAACAGGCCTTAAGAGGGTTTGTGGTCCCAGCTGGGACAGGGAATGGCGCCCACGACAACGCTTGCGGGGTGTGGGGGACACGGAGGGCCTGGGCCCTTCTGGGGGTGGGACACGGGAAAACCATCTCCCCGCCGTGGGCACCTGTGTATTGGCGTGTGTGTCTCTAGGAAACAAGTCCTTCCTTGCTGAGGAAGAGGAGAGCGAAGGCAGCGTTCGGAAGAGAAAAGGGAAAAAGAGGAAGAAGGTCCATCTCCAACCAGAGCATTTAGGGTCGGGGGCTCCGGCCCTGCCCCCAGAACAGAACGGGGGCGGGGAGCCGGAGGGAAGTCCAGGAAGAGCCCAGAAGATGCCTGCGGCTGAGCCGGGGGCACCAGCTGCCCCTCGCCCCCAGGAGCACAGCGTTTCGGGGCCCGCCCCAGCACAGGGTAAGAGGAAACGACCGAGGAAGAGAAGCCTGAGGGTCCAGGGCGAGAGCTCGGAGTCCACACCACCACTGCCTCGGGGGGACGAGGCCCGGGAACCGTCCCCTCCGGCACCCCCTGCCAGCGGAGCCCCGGTCCAGAAGAGGCCGAGGACGCTCGGAGCCCTCCCGATCAACGGCAGCGGCCCCCCCGCGCTGGCCTGGCCCCCACCCCAGCAGCAGGGCCGTCCAGCCGGCCTGCCCCCGGGCAGGAGACTGAAGAAAAAGAAGGGGGAGCCCAGCGGCCTTGACCTCTACGACCCGTCTCATCAGAAAGCCGCCATCTTGAAAAAGAGAAAGAAGATGAAAGAGATGTGTAACTTGGAGCGCCGCGGGGTGTTGAAGGCCGAAGCCAGGCTCGTCCAGGCTCTGGTAAGGCAGCCATTGCGGGGGCAGGTGGGGGACACGTCCAGCCTTGAGGAAATACAGACTCTCGGTGGCCCTCCCCGTCCCCCATGAGGCTACTCCGAGGCTGCGGGAGGGTGGGCACCGGGCCGGGACGTCGTGCCCACGGCCGCGGGGGGCGCCGCTGTCCCGCAGCGTAAGTGCACAGACCGAGTCGCTGTCAGGCGCTGGCCTCGACTCATCATCAGCTCCTGGCCAGTCCTTAGGCCCTTTCGGCAAAAGACGGAGCCCAGGATTTTCTTCTCTTTTGCTCTTTAACGAAGAGGCCGCCTCTGCTTATACGTCTGAGCCAGCGTAAGCGAGCGGTCAAGCTCTGGGAGGCATCTGTACCCGTGACGGCACAGTTCCGCTGGGACACCAGCCACGCCAGTCACGTGGGGGCCGCTCAGGGCGGCCTCACGTCTCAGCGGTGATGGTAGAAGCGAAAACCTCGTGAGCCGCGAGGCTGCAGTATTTAGTCCCCGCCCTTCCAGGACAGGCCTGCTGACCGCGTCCCCCTCTGGTACTTGGAGGCGCTGCCGTGCGCAGTTAGCTCGCCGAGGCCTTGTTCAGCGGGAACTTGAGCGGGTTGGGTCACGTGCTGATCCCAGAACGATGGCATCTCCGAGCGGTTAGCTCAGCTTGTGGTCAGAACGAGTCTTCGCTGGGGAAGCCCTCGGAGCTCTCCAGTGGGCTCCAGGAAGCCTATTCTCACCTTTGGCCTTCCCCTGACCAGCTCTGTCGCCTGTACCATCGCCCCTTGGCCCTTCATGCGTTCACTGGCTGTTCCCTTGCTGAGAACATCAGGGAAATCTGTCTCGTTCCTCCGGCCCTTGGCAGCCTCTCTCAGGATTAGAACTACCGCGGAGTAAGCCCCGGGGTCACGGGAGGTTTTCCTCCCAAACGAGGCCCTGTGTCTCTGCCAGTGGGGCTGAAGGTCCGCAAGAGAGGCCCCCCGGGTCTGCCCCTCGCCGGCAGCACTGTGGGCTCTGCGAGGGCAGGCAGCCCACTCCCCAGCTAGGAACACCAAGACCTGGTGGAAGCTGGCAACGTGACGTCCGCTACGTTGGGCTTCCCGGACCCCGGGGACCCCGGAGCCAGAGCAGGGTCCTTGCCGTGGGTGCTGGTCAGCTGTCAGACACCCAGTGAATGTTCCTCATCTGCCCGTAAGGGACCCGCAGGGCCTCACTAGATGTCACCTTTGCCCTTTCTTACCGAACTTTCAGTGGAGGACGATGTCTCGGATCAGAAATGAGAAAATGGGGGCGCCTGGGTGGGTCTGTCAGTTGAGCGTCAGACTCTTGGTTTCGGCTGAGGTCGTGATCTCGTGGTTCGTGAGTTCAAGCCCCTCGTTGGGCTCTGCGCTGATAGGGTGGAGCCTGCTTGGGACTCTCTCTCCCTCTGCCCCTTGCGTCTGCCTGCTCTCTCTGTCTCTCAAAATGAATAAACTTTAAAAAAGAAAAAAGAAAACGAATTACTTAACAGGTGGCCTTTGAAAGGCAGAAATCCTCAGAACAGGGGACCTAAGTTTAAAGATACACAAAGGCGGGTCTTGTGGGTGGGAAGACAGGCACCCTCTGGCCCGGTGGGCACGGTGCCACGAGAGCGAAGCCGTCGTGTGCGCGTGACTGCGCCCTGCCACGTGAAGAGGTGCCGTCAACCTCGCCCGGGAAGCAGCGGGCGTGGGGTGTCTGAGCTGCAGACACTGCATCCTGGGGGCCCCGCCTGGCTGCCTGCGCACCCCTTCCCCTGTCCCGCTTCACCTCCTTGTGCTTGGGTGTGACCCCTCCTCACCTCCCCTCTTCTCTCCTCCCCTCCCCTCCTCTCTCTTCCCCTCCCCTCCCCTCCCCTCCCCTCCCCGCTCCTCTCCTCTCGCCCCTCCCTCACGTAGGACGGTGGGGGGGCTCTCAGCCCCTCGAAGAAGCAGCAGCTGAGGACAGAGAATGACTTCGTGAGGTTCGACACCCCCTTCTTACCGAAGCCCCTGTTCTTCAGAAAAGCCAAGAGCAGCAGTGCCTCTGCCGTCTCTGTGCGCCCTGCCGGGCAGGTCCGTGAGCTCTGCCCAGCGCCCCGGGCCCCCCTGCCCCCGCCTCCGCCCTCCCCACAGCCGCACAGCCCCTTCCTGCCTAAAGGCCACGCCTGGGGCTCTGTGCGCCGGGACTCTGCTTCTGCCCATGGCATGGCACGTGGGGGCCTGTTCAGGGAGCCTGGGTCTGCTGGGCAGAGGGCCTGAGCAGTCCTGGGGCTTGTCTCCTGGTGACCTGGGAGGGACTGAGGGATTGGTCGGGGCACCTGCAGGTGCGGTGGGTGGTGCCTCACCTTAGAATTCATGAAACGGGCCTAGAGGACAGGGGGAGGACCGGGACAAGGGCCCCCGCCCAGGACTCGGGGCTGGTCAGGGTGGGGGAGGAACAGGCACTGTCCCCGTCACAGTGGCGGGAGAGGGCGGCGGCGTGGAGCACAGGGTCAGCTCTGCCAGCTCTGCCAGCTGCCCCTGGGTGCTGCGGATCAAGGGATAGGCCGGGGCAGAGGCTCGCCGGGGAGTAGCTGCTGTGTAAATAGCCTTGGACCCGTGAGTGCCATGTTAACTAGTCCCAGGTAGGGCGTCCTAGGGACACTCGCCTGAGGGCCTGAGACTTGGCGCACAGAGGACTAGTTCCTCCGGTAAAGTGTTTACGGTGCAGAGTGGAATCGTGGGATCCACGCAGCAAAGGCGGGTGCTTCATCACGCAGAGTGGTCCGCATCCAGGAATTTCCCAAATGAGAAACGACTTAGTTAACTGATGAATTGCTGGGACACCGAGATGAGTCTGGGAGGCTCTGGGAGGCGTGTCGTGCCCCCTGAGCAAGAGCCCGTCCGGTGTGTGGTCCCGTCCCACGTACGCGCTAAAACTAAAACTCAGTGGGTGGGGTCCTCACGGCCTTGAAGTGCGAGCTGCTTGCCGTCACTTAGAAGCTGTTAGACACCACCGTGCTCGGCTTCCCTCCCCAAGGACGCAGCACGAGGCCACCATGTGGCCAGAGATGCCAGGTCCGGGGCCTCCACCGCCACCGACTTACTCCCCTTTGTTCTCCCTTTGCAGCGAGACAAGACGCCCTCAAGCTCCAAGAAGGTCACCTTCGGGCTGAACAGAAACATGACTGCGGGTGAGTGTGGGGCGCGTCTCCCACGGGGCACCTGCAGGTCCTGCTGTCCAGAATTGCAAGGGTCGTGGGGACTCGGGGCCTCTGGAAGGAGGCTGTGTCCCCGGACCTGCCCACCCAGACGTTTCAGAGCCTGGGGGCATCTGACGGCCCCCCAGCCATAGCTGCCTCTGCTGACACGTGGAGTCACCTGCCCACGAGGAGACAGGAAAAGAGAGACAGTCTCGTCTCATTGCTTTTGGCGTTGGTGCCGCTCACTGCTTTGGTTCAGTTCAACGGAAACCACACGTTCTGAAAGTACACGATGAGTTTAAGACCTGACTCTTCATAGGGACCACAAGTAGTTGTGTGTGTGCGCGCAGGGTGGGGAGGGACCGTCAGGGAGGCCTTGTCCCGGGAGCTGGAGACGGCCGGAGTGGCAGATCACCTGCAGAGAAAGGCTCCTCCTGCATCCGCTGGAGCCTCGGGTCCGTCCGCCTTCCGCCGCCACCCGGCCCCCAGAGTCCCTCTCAGAACCCGACCCCCCGCGCTGTCCTCGGGCACTTGTTCACGCGCCCCCGTGAAGCATCCTCGATAGGGACTCCCGTTCCCTCGAAAACCTCCCGGCCCGCAGTCTGCAGGGCCTCGTGACGGAGCGAGCGGCCCAGCCCGCGCGGGGCCACCGGCGGTGTGAAGCGGCGCGAGCACCGACGGGGGACGCTGCTCGGGCGGGCGGGAGGGACGGAGAGGCGCGGGTCCTGGTGACGCGTGGCCTTGCTTTCACCCACCACAGAATTCAAGAAGACAGACAAGAGTATCCTGGTCAGCCCCACGGGCGCCTCCCGAGTGGCCTTCAACCCTGAGCAGAGGCCCCTCCACGGCGTGCTGAAGACCGCCACCGGCTCACCCACTGGCGCCCCCCTGGGGACCAAGAAGCCGCTGAGCGCCACGCCAAAGAGAAGGCCCACAGCTGTGGACTTTTTCTAGGGCAGCAGCAGAGTCCTTTTAGAGACTGTTTTTGTACAGATATTCTATAAATTATAACTTTGAAAAGGTGGGCGGTTTTTATTGTTTTATAAATCACCGTAAATCGTACAAACGAGGTCTGCGCAGAGCCGCTAGCCCTCCACCCCTCTGCGAGCATCTTGGTGGTGGTTTTGCCACAAACGCTGTTGGTGCGTGAGCCCTCCGGGGTCTCACGTTCGCGGGTGGCTTCTCTGACCCCCACCGGTGCGGGAGCTGAGCGCTGTGACCGTCACTCCCCCTGCTGCAGGCCCCAGGGGAGCCTGGAGGGGGGGGACGTCCTGGCCAGCCGACTGTTTGGAGCTTGGGTGCTCAGCGCTGCGTCTACCGTGCTGGGCTGGTTTCCAGTGGCTTTCCACCTTTCCCCTGGCCTTGTGGGCATTTGGCAGTTTGTGTTGGGCTCGAACCCCAGTCAGCAACTCGGTGGTAGTTTCTCTGCGTGCCCAGCGCAGGGGGGGTGGGGGTGGGGGAGTGACCCTGCAGTGGGGGCGGGGAGAGAAGAGCCTCTGTCCTCGGGGCGCCTCTTTCCGGCCCTTGGGCCCGTCTCCTTCCCTGTGTTCCTACCTCTCAGGCCAGCCCAAAGTGTCTTCACCGGTGAGTGCCCCTCCTCGGCTCTCACCTGGGACCGTGAGCACGCGCCTTCCTCCCGGTCTCGTGCTCCGGTTCCCTTCCTCTTTACACGCGAGCCTTTGCGCCAGCACCCAAAGTGACTGGTGTCCCCAAAAAGCAGCTTTCCCAACTCAGATTAAAATTCGTTTCTTCAGAGGTGTGGCAACAGTGTCTGAAAACCCGAGTTCCTGCCAGAAGGCAGAAATAAGCAGCCGCTAAGGGTTCCTTGTGCATATTAATTTGCTCGTAGCTACCTTTAATCTGAAATACTGAAGCTTGCACTTGAGATTTTCATAGAGTTCTGATTTTAGTTAATTACACACATCAGTGGGAGGCACTCAGACTTCAGTTGGAAAAACAGGAACAGAGCATAGGGAAGCTACGTCTGTCCCTTGAGCCCGCGTGATGGACGGGGCGCAGATTCAGACATCAGGTCTTTGCCCAAGGAGAGTCACCAGGGCCCCCCAGATCCTTTTCGAGTTAACAAAATAACAAATCGCACACTTGAGGAAGAGAGAGGAGATTTGGGGGTCTGTAGGCCTGGCCCGCGGGTGCCCAGTGTTTCCCTGGCCCGCTCTCTGCCCAGGGGACCTCCCAGGAGTGACAGCTGCCACCCCTATCGCTCCTCCCCCAGAGGGGACCCCAGCATTGCCTCGGTGGGACCAGCCACCACTTCGGGTGACAAGGGGCGCCCGCCGGGATTGTGGGACCGTGTTGATTTGATTTTGGTTTCTTAATCACGTAACCGTAGCAGGGCTTCATCTTCAATACTGCTTCTGCAGGGTCAGGTGACCCCCAGGGAAGGAAGTGTAACCCTTGTCCTTTGCCTGCTCTGTGTTAAAGTTGTCACAATTAGGCCACGAGGGAAATAACGAACACTGAGCTGTCAAGTAGTCATTGTGACGAGAAGTCTTAACGTATGAGGTGACTTTGTGGTGGTGCTTGCATGGGGTTATGTGCTGCATTTGGTAAAATACTTAAAAATCACCTTCAAAACCAAATCGGATCGTGTGAAAAGGTTAGATTTGAATATCCAAATGTTTTTAAGATTTTGTTTAAAAAAAAACCGTTTTGTTATCCTTGGCCAGATTATTTTTCTAACAGTTTTCGCTTTAGCTTTAAAGACGGGCCGTATAATCCAGCAGCGTGAAGGTGTCTTAGCAAGACTGCACGCCAGCTCTGCGGCCGAGCGCGGGCCTGCCCTTCGTGGCACACGTGCGCCCGTCTGCTCAGAGGCCCCGCAGAGCGTCCTAGAGATGCGCCTGCCGGTCCCACGATGCTTCTGGACCCGGGTGCCCTGGACTGCATCCACCCTTGTCTCCATCTGTCCTGACTCCATTCTGTGGGTGAGTTCAGTAGGTTTGCTGTGGTTTACTTGTAATGCCTACATTTTGGCAAGAAAGGAAGGAAGAAGAAAAAGTTTTTCATTCTCATTACCTATACCCACAACAAGAATGTGTCACACGAAGAAAATGTATTTAGAACACCAATTTTCTATTTGATGCATGTTATTTTCCTCGGAAAATTGCTAAGGGGGCTTGGAAGTCCAAAAATGGGAACGATTTACATTAATGCTGGTGGTCTTACGGTATTTTGTAAAACGAGCATCTTCCCTCTTCCCCCGTTCGTCTGGTCGGGTTTGTACGGTCTGGTTTTACACTTTATAAACGTATCGTCCTTTCCAACTCCTGTTTACCCGAAAGCACAAAGAAGGGTCAAGGACACCTGGGAGCGGTTGTTAGTGTTGGAAAGAACTTGAAGTAGAACCTGCCTTTTGATCTGTGTGTCTTCTCTGCATTTACCTGACTCTGCTGGCACGATCCGTCTGTTTACAGTCCGTTTGTACTCACGTCTGCAGAGTGTGTCTGTCACGTCAAAGCCAAGGCCAATAAACACAACCTGTCTTTGCACTCGGGTCTGTACTTGACATGGGCTGTCCGTGTACGTGAAAACACACGTCTCGGGGAACAAGTGTAATGGGGGTTGCGGGATGCTGACATCACCCCTGGGCGCCCGACAACAAGCCTCTCCAGGCACCTGTCTCTCCGCGCGTCCACCGCCCGGAACCAGCGAGCGGTTGCTCTGGGGTCTCCTGGATGATTGAAGCAGAGACCCCACTGCTAGGCCTGACGCCTCTGTTCCACACTGCGCTCGCTCTCATCTGCACCTGTTCCCGAGCAGATTTCCCAGCTGCATGTGGCCTGAGCCCCAACAAGTCCACAGAGGGTCACTCAAACCAGAAAACAACCAGAATACCAGGAAAGCCTCTCCCTGCCATCCACAGTCCTGACCTCACCCCAGGTCTCACCACCACACCCGCGTCCCTTCGTCCACTTCTCTGATAGTGGGTGGTCAGGTTTCAGGCTCTTGTCGGCCTGAAATGTAGCTCGAGTATCAACTGGGGCCTCCATTTGATACCTTGTGGAAGTTTGAGTAGTCCCTGTTCCGAATGCAAACTCCCAGAGGAGCTCTAAGGACACCCAGGCCTGACTGTGTGCCCAGTTCTCCCTGCACCCGGGGCCTCGCCCCGCCCTCCCTGTCCTAAGATGCTGCCGGCATCAGGGTTCCCATCACTCATCCACCACAGACCCAAAGTCGTGCTTAAACCATCGCTTTTCAGAGTGACCTGTCACGGGCTGCCTCACGGTTTCCGCGCCCAGGCTCCGAGCTCCCTGTGGGTATCTGCTGTCCCATCCTGCCATGACGGGCTCTGTGCGGTCCCTGCTTTTCCTGAGCTCACATGGGGTGCAGCAGAAAGCCGATGCCACGACAGGAGCCACCGTCCTTAGGAGGCAGGTTCCAAAACCACTATTCTCGCCCCATATACAAACCCCATTCGTTCTTGGCCGTTACTCCGCTCAGCTGTGCCTGCTCTGTTTATGCTGCAGGGGCTACAGCCCGCGGGATCCGTGCCCTGGTGGCGCTGACCAGTGGGGAAGATGCACCGGGGACACGCGTGACGGCTCAGCTGGGGATCAGATCTGTCTGGGGAGGAGGAGAGCAGGGAACACATCAGGGTCTGGTGCTGTCCTGTGAGCGAAAATCCCCCACCCCGCACATCTGGCCGGTTTCGGACAGATCAGTGTCCGGCTTCACACCGTGTGAGCCTTTTTAAGTGTCTACCGAACTCAGCAAAGAAGTATAGACAGTCTAGAAGGAGTGCTTCTTGTATTGAGTGTTGGAAAGAACTTGAAATTGAATCAGCATTTTCGTTTGCATGTGGTGTTTTTTCCTTAATTTAACTGACTGCTGGCGAGGACGGTTTACAAGAAGGTGGCATTTGAACAGAGGCTGGAAGAGCGTGAAAAGCGAGCCATATGTTAGGTACCTGGAGAAGGTACTGTGAGCAGAAGGGGCAGCACATACCAAGGCCCTGAGGCAGAAGGAGTGGCACATACCAAGGCCCTGAGGCAGGTGCCTGTTCAGGGCAGTCTAAGAATGGTAAGGAGGCAGGACTTCCGAAATGGTAGTGTGAATTGCCCAGAGACACCTCTCCCCAGGAAAGACATGGGATAACTGGTCGGAATTAGCAACAACAACCATTCAAGGTCTCCGGAGATTGATCAAAGGGCTTACAACAAGTTGAGAAGCATGTATTCGATAAAGTCCACAGCGCTGGGTAAGGACAGCGGGAGGGAGGCTGTGACGGCTGGAGGCTGCGGCAGCGTGGGGAAGCCCTCGGTGGGTGGGCTGACCTCTCCCAGGGAGGAAGCGGGACTCCAAGAGCAGGGCAGCGGAGGGGCCCGTGGAGGAGCCAGAGGCTGGAGGAGGGCCGGCGTGGTGCCGCGGGGACGCTCCCAGGGCTCACACGCGGCAGGACTCTGACGCGGAGCAAAGTCCCATTTCCAGCCCTGGGGTGTGGGAGCTCCTCCCACCCCCACCCCAGGCACCTTCTCTCCTGCCAGGCTCTGTGCTTCACATGCAGCTGCATCCACGCCTGACAGCTTCCAGAAGGTAAGTCCTCCTGTGGGTCCCTGCTCACGGGCTTTCAGGAGCCATGGAGGCATCAGGCCCTACGCAGGCGCGGGCTCCCCGGGGCTGTGGGTTTGCCCCCTCGCGGCCCGGACGCCGGCCAGCGACAGGGCTCCACACCCACTGGTCAGGAACACACGATCTCAGGTCCCACCCGGACCCGCTGAACCAGCCGCGTCTCGCCTGGGCTGGGGGATTTGTTCCCGCACACGTGGCAGAACACCCAGGTCCAAAGCCCCGCAGCCCTTAGCCGGAGCCCTTGGTGCAGACCGGAGCTCAGCAAACACCGGCCGGACCGAACCGAATCCAGCTGGAAAACCACAACATCCAGGGGCTCTTCCTTTGCCCTGCCTCCACAAGGTCAAGCCCGAGAAGCTTTGCCCCAGACCCGCGGCCCCGGCTTCCTTTCAGCCTTCGGAGACCCGCCATCTGGGCTGGACCGTGTGAACATTTGCTGTGTTTTGTTCATGTTTTCTGTTTGAAGCCGCTCCAAGTAAAATATGGGCAACGTGACGTTTTATCCCCAAACGCTCCAGCCTGCTTTGCCAAAGAGTGACGTTCTTCCCCTGGAACCTGGTCACCGCAGCCAGGCCTCCCACGAGGTCCTGCCCAAATGTCCCCGAGTTCTTGCCGACACGTTTTTTCTAGCCAGGAGGTGGTCGGCCACTCCCATTTGCTTACCGTGCCTTAGTCTCTCTCATTCTGGAACATCTCCCCTAATTTTTCTCGTGAGAGTGCATCTTTTGAGGAGTGTATCCGACCTTGGCCCTGCGGCCCCCGGGTGGACTGGAGTGTCCGTGAGTGCCGGGGTGGTGCGGCAGGGCCCAGCACGGGCAGCCTGCTGAGTCAGGCCCCGTGGGCCCACAGCCAGGGCCGACAGGTGCCATCTCCCGGGTCCCGCCTCGAACACAGACCGTCCCCGACTTTTGTCGCTGGGCCCCAAGAGCTCAGTAAGTCCTGGGTTAGCCCGTCAGGCAGCAGACACGTGGTGGGAGTGCACGGCCAGTGGACAGAAGCCACGAATACACGTTATCGTTACGATTTCACCAACGCCCCAACTAAATATCACTTTTCTATAAAGGAAACATAAGCCAAATCAAAGTGTTATTTGAAAACAACATGAATGCAGAAAGGTGACGGGGCGTCCATCTGCTTTCTGAGCCCACAGAGCCTGCCAGAACCAGGCCAGAACACCGGGTCAGACTGTTCCGTAGTGACCCTGCTGGGGGGTTGGCGAGGCTGGGAGGGGGCCCAGCCCCCACCCTGAGCCGCCCACCACAGAGAGCCCACCCGCTCCCCACACCGCCACACTCACCCGCTGAAGGAGCCCCGGGTCTCTGTCCTGGGGGCAGTCCCTGGGAAGTGCCAGCACCGTACTGCAGGCCTGAAAGGCCACGGGCTGCTCGGCGTCCAGGACCACAGGCACCTCAAGACATAAGGGAAGTCCGGGGGCGCCTGGGTGGCTCAGTCGGTTAAGCATCCGACTTCGGCTCAGGTCGTGATCTCGCGGTTCATGAGTTTGAGCCCTGCATCGGACTCTGTGCTGACAGCTCGGAGCCTGGAGCCTGCTTTGGATCCTGTGTCTCCCCCTCTCTCTCTGCCCCTTCCCCGCACTCACTCTCTCTCTCTCTCTCTCTCTCTCTCTCAAAACCAAACATTAACAAAAAAAAAAAAAAAGTAAGAGGGGTGCCTGGGTAGCTCAGTTGGTTAAGCCTCTGACTTCGGCTCAGGTCATGATCTCACGGTTCGTGGGTTCCAAGCCCCGCATCAGGCTCTGTGCTGACAGCTCGGAGCCTGGATCCTGCTTCGGATTCTGTGTCTCCCTCTCTCTCTGCCTTTCCCCCGCTCATGCTCTGTCACTCTCTGTCTCTCCAAAATAAATATTAAAAAACATTAAAAAAAGAAAAAAAAAAAAGAAAAGGGGCTTTGTAGATTTAGTCGACTTAAGATGAGGTCCTGAGGGTGGGCGCTAAACCAACACAGCACGTGTCCTCACAAAGAGGGGAGATGTGGACACAGACAACGGGAGGTGGAGACCGATCGGGAGAGGCAGCCACAAGCCGAGGAACAGTGAGGACGCCAGCGGCCACCAGAGGCTGGAGCAGAGTCCCCTCCGGGGCCTCAGAGGGAGCCAGCCCGGCCCGCACCTTGATCTCGGGCACCCGGCCTCCGGCGCCGGGAGAATGAGGCCGCCCGGCCTGTGGTGCTGCTGGGTCATGGCCTCGGGGTCACGGGCACTGCCGCCCGCGAGGCAACAAGCAGAGAAAGGCCGCTGAGTCCGTCAGAGGCGGGACTGCTCTCGAGCCCGGGCGGGTCTCTGCTCCCTGTGAGCGCAGACCCGCTGAAGGAGGCTGGAGTCAGACCCAGAGGCCGGCCTCTCAGGGGCCTGGGCGTCAGCCCCTGCCGCCGGCGGGGTGATGCCACGCTGGGACGCGCCGCCTCCTGCCGGACCCCAGCCCCGAGCAACACGCGGAATGCCTCCTCCCGGGCAGGAAGTGGACCCACAACCTGCTACGGCCACAACTTGCTGTGCGGCCCTGATTACCGTACAAAGGACAGAGACGTTCCTGATGAGAGCGGCTGGCTCGGGCCCACGCTCCGCCGGGCAGGCGCGGGATCAGGCGCGGGCTGGCCACCCAGCGCCGGAAACGGTGACTGGACACAGACACGCAGGCCTGTACTGAACCACTCAGAAGCCAGCGGGCGTTGCCCTTGGAAACACGGTTCCACGGAATGGTGACCGGCTCCAGGTAAAGGTCAGCACGAAACAAAGTATGATCTGTCAATTTGCACGGCACTCGCACCCCTGCAAAGTCACATTAAAGCCACGCAAACACTTCTCTGTGCCCCAGTCGGTCACTCAGGCGGCCCTAACAAAACACCGCAGACGGGGGCTGAGACAACAGACTATTCCTGGCTGCTCCGGAGCTGGAAGTTGGGGATCCGGGTGCAGGCACGGTTGGCGTCTTGGTGAGGGCCATCTCCCTGGTTTGCGGACGGCTGCCCTCTCGCCTGGTGGGGGGAGGGACAGAGAGCGCTCCCGGCGTCTCCTGTCATAATAAGGACACTGACCCCATCGGATCAGGGCCACCTTTATGGCCTCATTTAACCCTAACCACTTCCTTGGTCCCACCACAACACACTAGGGGGGACAGGGCTCCAACCTATGGGTTTGGGAGGACAGGCTTCAGTCCGTCACGGTGTTTAGATGTGAAACACACGTAGGTTCTGGGCTAAGGTCATCGGTGACAGGATTTCACCCACGTGAAAGTGTGCGGGGCGAGTTCTGTCTGCGTGGGACCATCTTGTGCTTTGCTGGGTGGGAAGCCTGACTCACCCCAAGCGCAAGCCACGAGGGCGCCCTCACCCTCGGGCACGCGACAGTGGGCGCAGGGCAGACGTACCCCGAGCCGGGCCCACCCAGCCAGGCGCCGCTGTTTACAGATGTCACTGGAACGCGTTCCGTCGGGACAGCATGTGGTGGGATGAGTCCCAGCTGGTTTCTGAGGACGAACCTGGGGGTGGCTTTCCTTCACTCTGTGCTGCTCAGGGGCCACTGTGTTTCTTCAGTCGGTGGATTGGCATCCTTGGGGTAGAGTCTTGCCTACTATCTCTTCAAGTAACCCTTTCAGCCCTGCTCCCTCTATCCTTTAACACCCAGAGCTTTAACCACACACACACTATGCCCTTTTTTTTTTTTAAAGAATAAATTCACAGGGGCGCCTGGGGGGCTCAGTCGGCTGAGCGTCCGACTTCGGCTCAGGTCATGATCTCACGGCTGGTGAGGTCGAGCCCCGCGCCGGGCTCCGTGCTGACGGCTCGGAGCCTGGAGCCTGCTTCGGATTCTGTGTCTCCCTCTCCCTCTGCCCCTAACCCATTCGCATTCTGTCTGTCTGTCTCAAAACTAAATAAACATTTAAAAAATTAAAAAAAAAAAAAAGAATAAATTCACAGATCTTATTTTTTAGGATAGTCTTCAGTTTACAGAACAATTGAGCAGATGGTATGGACTTAGAATTCCCCTACACCCCTCCCCCCACACAGTTCCCCTTCTTTGAGCATCTCCAGTGCATGGGGCACGTTTGTTCCAATGAATGGATGAGCATTACTTCATTATTCCTAACTGACGCCCACAGTTTATATTAGGCTCCCTCTTGGTGGTGTGGACTCCGTGGGTTTGGACAAACGTGTGATGGCACGCACCCCTCGTACAGCCTCATATAGTTTCACTGCCCTAAAGACCCTCTGTGCTCTCCCTACTCATCCCTCCCTGCCTCCCCTCCACCCCGTGGCAACCACTGGTTTTCCTTTGGCTGTGTCTGTAGTGTGACCCTTTCCAGAAGGTCACGCGGGTGGGATCCTTCACGTTGCCTTCTTCCACCTAGCGACGTGCAGTTATGTTTCCTCTGTGTCTCTCTGTGTTTTGAAAAAAAAAAAAGTTTATTTATTTTTGAGAGAGAGCGAGAGTGAGCGGGGAAGGGGCAGAGAGAGAGGGAGAGAGAGAATCCCAAGCAGGCTCCAGGCTCTCAACGCACAGCCAGCCATGGGGCTCGAACTCACAAACAGTGAGATCATGACCTGAGCTGAAGTTGGACACTCAAGCGACTGAGCCTCCCAGGCGCCCCTGGACATAAGTTTTTCAACTCACTGGGTAAATATCCAGGAGTGTGATTGCTGGATTGAATGCTAAGACTATGTTTAGCTTTTTTTTTCTTTTTTTTCAGTTTATTTATTTATTTTGAGAGAGAGAGAGAGAGAGACAGAAGCATGGGAAGGACAGACAGGAGAGAGAGAATCCCAAGCAGGCTCTGGGCTGTCAGAGCAAAGCCCGATGTGAGGCCCAATCCCACAACCTTGAGATCATGACCTGAGCCGAAATCAAGAGTCAGATGCTCAGGGGCACCTGGAGGCTCAGTGGGTTAAAAGCCCAACTCTTGCTTTCGGCTCAGGTCATGATCACACGTCTCGTGGGTTCGAACCCTGTGTCAGTCTCGGTGCTGACAGCTCGGAGCCTGGAGCCTGTTTCCGATTCTGTGTCTCCCTCTCTCTCTGCCCCTCCCACCCTCATGCTGTGTCTCTGTCTCCTCCAAAAATAAATAAAAACATTAAAAAAAAAAGAAAGAAAGAAAGAAAGAAAGAAACTTCCCTACTGAAATGCAGAGAGAAAAAAGAATAGGGGGAAAAAAGTGAACAGATGATCCAGGAGCTATAAGACAATTACAAAGGTGTGGCACACACGATGGGATCCCCAGAGGAGAAGGAAGAGAGAGACGGGGACGGAAGAAATATTTGAAGTCATAATAGCAGATAACTTTCCAAAGTGAATGACAGACGCCAAACCACAAGTCCAGGAAGCTAAGGAAACACCGAGAAAAATAAATACAAAAAAAAAAAAAAAAGAATCTACTCATAAGCATATTATATTGAAACTGCAGAAAATCAGAGACAAAGAGAAGATCTTGAAAGAGGTCAGAGGAAAAGAAAAGCCACCTTACCTGGAGAGGAGCAAAGGTCACCAGGTGAAGAAGAGAGACATGAGCCCCCACCTAGGGTCCCATCCCATTCCCGTGATGTTTCCCTGCAAATGGAAGGAGATATAAAGACTCTCGCTGACAAGGCCTGACAGCATTTGCTGCCAGGAGACCAGCCTTGCAAGAAATGTTCAAAGACGTCCCTCGGCAGCGACACTCAGAAGCAGTCCTTAGCCTGTTCCCCCTCCCCGAGACGGGAGCTGAGGAGCCTGCTCAGACTCACACAGGCTGTGGTAGGTGACCCCCCCCTCCCCATCCCCCGCCCCAGGCCCACGATGAGGCCGCTCAGGGCATTTCAAACCCATTGCCTCCCTTCCTACTTCGCCAAGCACGGCGGACTCTCTCTGGTCTTTACAGCTGGGCTCCTGGAGGTGAGCCCACCAAGGGCCCCCACCCCACAAGAGTTTGGACCCTCAAGTTGGTCCACACTCAGCCTCCACCAGCTTGTCAACTACAGTTTAACCGCTCCTATGGTTCCTGGTTCTGGGAGCTTCCGCCCCGGGGTGAGTCAATCTCAGCTGTGACTCTGTGTTCCCTTCCTTCCCTCCAGATTTGGGGGTGGCGGTCTACTCAGGACCTCAGTGCTCTGACAGGTCTAAGGAAAGTTACAGACTGTCAGTCTGCTTATTTTCCCCACGAGGGTGGAAGTGATGGTGTCCAGGCTCCACGCACGTCCGCGCGGTGGCCGGAGGTCCCGACCTGGCTTGGGTCTGAACAACGAGAATGCGGTTTTGCCCACCTCTTTTCTAAGTCTGCACTTTTTTTTTTTTAAGCTTATTTTTATTTCTTTTGAGACAGATACAGGGAGCAAGCAGGAGAGGGGCAGAGAGAGAAGGAGACAGAATCCCAAGCAGGCTCCACGCTGTCAGCTGTCAGCACGGAGCCCGGTGTGGGGCTCGAACTCACGAACTGTGAGATCATGACCTGAGCCGAAATGCAGAGTCAGACGCTTCACCGACTGAGCCACCCAGGTGCCCCTAAGTCTCAACTTCACCTTGAAGAACTGTTTTCTTTTTTCCTTTTGTTTGCTTTGAATGTCTTTTTATTTCTTTAACTTTAAAAAAAAATTTTTTTTAATGTTTATTTTTGGGAGAGAGAGAGTAACGGGGTGTGAGTAGGGGAGAAGCAGAGAGACCGTGACCTGAGCCAAAGTCGGACGCTTAACCTACTGAGCCACGCAGGCGCCCCTTATTTCTTCAACTTTTAAAACAGCTTAATTGGAATATATCTGATACACCCTAGAGGTCACCCATTTGAACATGTACGACTCAGTGATTTTCTGTCCATTCACAGAACTGCACATCTCTAACAATAACCTAATTCTAGAACATTTTCCTTCCCCCCCCATCACATGCTTGTCAGCCATCCCTCCCCTTTCCTTCCCCTTTACCCCCACCCCCCACCCTTGCAACCTCTCCCCTACCTCCTTTCTCCGAGGGTCTGCCTTTTCTGGACCTTTCGCACAAATGGACTCCTACCCTCTGGGATGTTTTTGTGACCAGTATCGGTGTTCTTTGGGGCAGAGAAGTCATCTCTCTCGCTGGTTCAGCCTGCTCTCGAGTGCAGGTCCTCATTGGCTGAGTGCCTGTTCTGCCTGACCGTCGTCCAGAGGTAAGGTAAGGGGCCCCCAGGCTCCGTCTCCAAGCTCCTGGCTCACCCCCGGCAGTGTCCGGCCAAGCCTGGGAGTCCTGGTCACAGATATGTTGGCCACCAGTGCACCTCTCGGTGCTTTTCATTTGTATTTGATTACGTCTGCCATCCGGGAGCACGCCTGCCAGGGAGGACACCCACACAGGTTGCTGTCCCTGCCCCATGTCGGACAGCAGAAGGCAGGACACAGCAGAGGAAGAAAGCAGAAAGGCTAGTGAAGGGCCGGAAACGGGGTGGGGATGGGGGGTGGGAGAAAGGAGGGAAGGAGGCTCTGTGTGCCCTCGATGGACACGGCACAGCGACAGGGTCTGTGTCTTCTCACCCCTGTGGCCACACCCCAGGGGAACAGAAAGCACATGGACCAGTTACTTCGCCTGCTGGGACGCGTGGCTGAGAAGGACCCTCTGGGCACTGTCTACCCAAGGGGAGCAGATACTACTATGCACAGACTGAGCATCAGGCCACCCTCACCCTGGGGACCTCCGGGGACAGGCCCCTCCCTGGCAGGAAGGCTCTCGGCCCCAGTCCCCAACCCAGCCTGGCCGCCCACAGGCCCAGTCTCTGCTTGTGCCAGCAACAGCCCTCCAGCAGCATCCGGAATGAACCAGAACGCCCAGCCACAGCCCCGGTTTTGTGTTTTGTCCTAAAGGGATGTTTTTCAGCCCTTGGTCCATCACTTGGGCTTATTATGCTAAATCTGATACGGAGGCTCTGGGAGAATAGGGAACTTGCTTTCATTACACTGGATCTTACCCCAAGCTTGCGGTAAAACATACGAAACGTGCTTTTACCTTCTTGACCATTTTACGTGGACAGGCCGGTGGCGTTGAGTCCATTCACTTGGTTGTGCAGCCAACCCCTCCCTCCGTCTCCTGGACTCTCCATCTCCCGGAACAGGAACTCTGTCCCCACGATACACAGACCCCCCCAGCCCCTCCCCCAGCCCTGGCGCCCACCGTCCTGCCTTCCGTCTCGGCGCCTCCTCGTGTAAGCGGACTTGCACAGTATCGTCTTTTGTGTCCGGATCGTATCCGTGAGCACCGTGTGCTCAAGGCTCATCCGCGGTACGGCCGGTGTCAGAATGTTCCTACTTTTTGAGGCCGAACAATAGCGTGTCGTACGTATTGTTCGTAGAGGCTGCTTCTAGGCCACAGGCTTGAACAATGGCATGTAGAGCAAGGCGAAAGGGCCCTCAGTGACCACAGCCACCTCGACACCCAGGCCTGTTGCATCCACACGACTCCTGAACAGAATGCTACGGGCACCAGTGACAGTCCCAGCAAAGTTTATTGCAATGAGAGGCAAGGCCGACTGATCGGGACCGACACTCTTGATCAGAGTGCAGCCTCGATCAGCCGGGGTACAGAGTTTTTATAGCCGAAACCACGTCGTCTTATCATCACCTGGGAACAGAACAAAGAGATAGTTCCCAGATGGGGGTAGAAACAGTTCAGACATGCCCTTGCCCCAATCCAGTCAAATGCTAATCCAGTTGATTTTCCTTGAACTTTTGTTCCCTTGATGGATAGGACAAGGCTGTTATCTCCTAACCTACAGTGTCAGAACAAAGCTGTTATTTCTCAAGGCTACAGGTTAGCCCTACACTACCACTTAACCCTTACAGGCCCATCGGGCGACCCGCCTCAAAATACCCAGAGGCCCTAACTGACCAATGGGCTACTTTCATCCAGACACAGGTACCAAGAAAGGGAAGATGCCATTTGTCCCCATGCCCCTACCCTTCCCCCTTTAAAGACAGCCCCCACCCACTGCCTCCATGCAGACAGTCCCTCCTCCGCTGCCCTGCCCCCCCAGTCCCTGGCCATGCATTCTATAAACCTCTACCTCCTCTGTGCTGCCGCAGGTGATTTCTTTCACCACCTGGGCAAACCAGGCAGTGTAGGGATCATCATGCCACATTTGGGGACCCCCACGCGATCGGGGAGACACCGCATTGTTAAATAACAAACATTCAACCAATCAGTTTAAAAATCTAATTATTCACCGATTCATGGATCAGGCAACACAGCCATCTGGCAAGTAGAGGGGGTGCTCCAAGGAGGTGTACGAATCGGAAGGTTTTTACGGAAGGAGGGTGGGATAGAAGGTTATTCGTGAAAGAATTTTTCCGGGCAAAGCCAGTTTCCCGTGCGGGGAGAGGCGAGGGGTCTTACCATGCACTTGACCTCATCTTTCTCCGGAGGAGGGAGAGGGCCCGAGCGGTCGGCTCGTTGGTGCTGTTTGATGGACCACGTTTCTGGGGGAAGTTGCAACTGCGGTGAGGTTAGAGCCGAAGCCCCGGTTTGGGAGCTCAGTCTGCGTGATGCCATTTCGGACCTGTGGTTTTCTTTTCAACAAGCACGTCCCACGTTTTGTTGATCCGTTGCTGCCTCGATGGATGCTTGGTTCTTTGGCTCCTGTGAGCGAGTGCTGCTGCAAACGTGGGTGTATGGTATCTGGGAGTTCTTTTGCTTTCAATTCTTTTGGGCGTCTCTGCAGAAGTGGGATTACCAGATCATACGGTGGTTCTACATTTAAGTGTTTGGGAAACTGTTCTCAACACGCACACACGCACCCAACCTCCTGTCCAACCCTCCCCCCACCTCCCTCCTCCCTCTCTCCATTTATTTGACTGCCACCAATCAGCACAGTGAAGATGTTGGCGTACAGGACAGCCCTGTTCCCCGTGTTAATGGAGTTCCAGTCTGGTAGGAAAGCGGGTTTGATTAACCCCCAGCATATATCGAATGCCCCACGTTTATGGCCAGGGGTGATTTCCACGAGAACTGTGCAGGACCTGACCTTCCTCTTCTCCAGATGAGGTGCTGGTGAGCGGAGGGGACCTCGGGCATAGTGAGGGCCGCAGGCGCTGAGATGTGTGCACTGGTGGCTTCTGACGATGCACGACCCGGTCCAGGTCAGCCTTCTTCGTGTGGTTTCGGAAGCAAACGGAAGATCCTCTGCTTCTAAAACTCCAGCTTCCACGGGGCGCCTGGGTGGCTCAGGCATGGACTCTTGATTTCAGCTCAGGTCGTGATCTCACGGTTCATGGGATCAAGCCCCACGTCATGCTCTATGCTGACAGCGCTGAGCCCGCTTGGGACTCCCCCCCCCCCCCCCCCGCCCTGCCAAAGAACAAATAAATAAAGTTAAAAAACAAACGTTAAAAATTCAGCTTCCACAGTTAGATTAACCCCTTTTATTTGCACTTTTGATCTTCCATAAAACTCTAGGGAGAAATTGTACAAACTCGTACCTAAAAACGCCTCCTGTGTTTTTGGCTTGCCAATTTTCAAGGAGTCTTTAAAAATACAGATACCTAATCCTGACAAAGCTGAGCTGAAATCATCACTGAGGGCTGACAGGCATGTACATTACACACATTCCTCAAGTGTAATTTGACAACACGTCTATATACTAAGAATCAAAAGATGCAAACTTCTCTTTTACCTGTCTTTCCACTTCAAGGAAGTTATACTAAGAAAGTCATCAGAAATGCACACAAAGATTCACTTACAAGTAAGGCCAGTGAAATATTTACAACAGTGAAAGACTGGGCCCAACCTGACTATTCAATAAGAGGGTTCATTAAATTCTTGTAAGTTCATGCGATGCAAGTTACGTAGGCATCAAAGGTCACCGAGAACATCGGACGACGTGTGGGAAGTAGAAAAACATACGAATATACATAATCAACTACAATCCCAATCTTTGTCTACAGAGCATAATGTCGGTATGTTTCTTAATTTTTTTGCATGTTTTTATTCATTTTTGAGAGACGGAGACAGAACACGGGTGGGGGAAGGGCAGAGAGAGAGGGAGACAGAATCTGAAGCAGGTCCAGACTCCAAGCTGTCAGCACAGAGCCCGACGCGGGGCTTGAACTCACGAACTGTGAGATCACGACCTGAGCTGAAGTCGGATGCTTAGCCGACGGAGCCCCCCAGGCGCCCCTAACATTGTTGTGATTCATGAGCACTTGCCACGTTCGTGTAAAAGCACACCGGCGTGCCCGGAGAGAAGACGAGAAAGCCATACACCCCCAAGACCATGGGGCTGCAAGCAGCTTCATTTTCTTCCTTGTAATGGTCGTCATCCCCCCAAGTTCTCTGCGACATGAGCTTCACTTACAGCTGGAGGCCCCCGAGGGATGTTTGTGAATCTCTGTGGGGCACAGTAAGGAAGAGCAGCTGCCGTGAAGGGAACCCCATGCCATCCAGGTCAGCCAATCGCTTCCCATTAGATGGGATGAAAATCCAGCCACTCCCAGGCATGGAGCTCCCAGTACAAGAGCGAATCCCCTCACTTTCCCTCTGTTCTTTCTCTGTAAATAATTTGCCCCAACAGGCCCCTTGAGGGTCTGATTTCCTGGCTGTTGGCCCAGATTTTGAGTCTTTTCTGAATTAAAGTATTACTAAGGAGAACTAAGGAGAAAGAAGAAACATTTCCAATAGAGTCTGGTCAGGAAGAGACAATGAGGCTCAAGGTTATTTCTCAGGTGGGAACCTTGAGCAGAGATCGCCCCACCCTGGGTTTAAGATGACACTTATCACACATTCTTCTGAACTCTCGGGAGAAAACTCTCCAGATGGTGTGGAGCTATTTCAGGTGGAGACTGGGGATCAAGGACAGCCCAGCCCGGAGGTTGTCATAGTGACCAGCTCATTGACCTGGAGACTGTAGGGTCAGCCTCAAACCAGACGAGCGTGTTCGAGGATTAAGAAATAGAAAACCACACCTGGAACGGGTCAGGAAAGAATCCAGGGCGTTCTCTAGTGCTCCTAGAGTCACTGAGCCAAAGCGCTCAAAAGGTTCCAAAAAATCTTGGCTATTCCCCAGAGGGAAGCAAAAAAGATAATCTGTTCAAATAAAAAACAACCTGTAATCCAAGCTTCAGGTTCAGTTATTGCCTGGTTGTTGTTGTTTTTTTTTTTTTTTCAAGTAATCTCTACACCCAACATGGGGCTCGAACTCACCACCCCGAGATCAAGAGTCACACGGTTCATCTCCAAAAGGAACAGAGACCCTCCGCTGTTTGAGCAGTGAGCCCGCCGAGTGCCGAGCGCTGACCCGGACCCGACAGACATAGGCCTTATCTCAACCCCAGGTCCGCAGACTGACTTCGAGTTCGTTTGTTAACTTCCTAACCGCTCTGTTATCTTGTGTGTTGTGTGGCCTGTCCTCGGTTCTGCTCTGTCTGCCGCGTAAGAAGACACATCTGACCACGTGGCAAAATATCACTGAGCCTGGAATCCTGAACCTGCTTTATAAGTATGACTAACTTCTCTTTATGACCGAATAAAGCCGGCGTTGGGACAGACACACCTCGTGTGCGCCTTCCTGGCCCGCAGTTACAGTCTTCGAAGCGGTGTATTCTAAAAATAGCGGCAGGGCCTTGAAGAAATGCATGATTTGTAAGGCAAAAAAAAAAGGATGCCCGCTCAGGCCGCCACAAAACACCACAGGCTGGGCGGCTTAAACCACCCACCTTTATTTTCTCACGGTTCTGGACGCTCAAAGTCAAAGATTCCACTTGGACTTGCTCTGATGCAGGTCCCCATGTGAGCACCCCCCCCCCCCCCCCCCCCCCCCCCGCCGCTCAGCGCATGCTCTCGTTCCTGTCCTCCGCGCTTCAGGCACAGAGAGCCGGCTCTCTGCTGTTCCTTCTTCTATGTGATGAGGGAAACAAAGCAAGAGAAATGTCACTTAAATTAAATCTCCTGACAGCTCACAGCCCGCTGATAGACACCTGAAACACGCAGAGTGTGACCTCCCTCAAGCAACTCATGGCTGCCTTAGAGCCTTTATGTTTATGTTTTATTCAAGACTCAACACAGGAGCGCCTGGGGGGGCTCAGTCAGTTGAGCAGTTGAGCGGTTGAGCGTCCGACTTCAGTCCAGGTCACAATCTCAGTTTGTGGGTTCAAGCCCTGTGCTGGGCTTTGCACGGACAGCGGGGAGCCTGCTTTGGATTCTCTGTCTCCCTCTCTCTCTGTCTCTCCCCTGCTGGTGCTCTCTCACTCTCTCTCTCTCTTTCTCAAAAATAAATAAACATTAAACAAAATTAGGAAAAATAAAGATTAAAAATAACTTTATCTTAACAGTAATGAGCCCCTCAAGGTCCTGAAAGCCTTGCTTCCAAATTCCTTAGAGACTTATGCCATCCCTAACCCCCCACTAACTTATAAGTATATCATCAGTCTCTCCTCACAAGCCCAATGCAGCTCTTTCTGCCCACAGGCCCTGTCCCAGTGCTGCAATAAAATCACCTTTTTGCACCAAAAATGTCTCGAGAATTTTCTTAGCCGTTTGCTCGCAAACCCAAAGCTTCCAAATTTCATCATAAGGATCCTAATCCTATCAGATCAGGCCCCGCCACTTATGACCCCCGCGATCCTGTTTAACTTTAATTACCTCTCAGGGGCCCCAATCCAAAAGCCATGACTTTGAAGGGGTAGGGCTTCAACATAGGAATATGGAAGCGGGGGGGTGGGGGGGTGGATACAAGTGTGTCTGTAACAGTGGTTAAATCTCTGGAGACCGACATCCTTTGTCGCCAACATCAGAGACAGCACTCTGGCCGGGGAAACCTGGGGACAGCGATGACTTTTTCTGGGACTAAAATCCGTATTCACTGTCTCTGGTGACGGAACATTTGAAACTGGAAAGGCCTCGGAAAATCTGGGACACGCGATGTCAGGTGAGCCCAGCCAGCCTGTGCTTTCAGGATGGTCAGCTTCTTCGGGACCAATGCCGGTCACCTTGGACCACGAGGGGCAAGCTTGATGGCTAGCAGGTGGCATGCCCAAGCGAAGCTGGAACTCGGACGCAGGTAGTGGGTGCGGCCGTAACCGGGAGCCACAGGCCAGGCGGCTTCACCAGACAAAAGTGATTCTCTTCCGGCTGTGGAGGTGAGAGGCCCAAGATCAAGGTGTCCCCAGGGCTGGCTCCTTCCGGGGGCTGTGAAGGAGCGTCTGTTCCATGCCTCTGGCCGCGGCTTGCATGTGGCCATCATCTCCCCGTCTCGTCTTCCTCTCTTCCTAAGGACACCAGCCATGCTGGATTTAGGGCCCACCCTGACGACTTCATTTTAACTTGATTACATCTGCAAAACGCCCTGTTTCTAAACAAGGTCACATTTTCAGGGGTTAGGACTGTGACATGTGAATTGCGGGGAGAACACAGTTCAACCCGGATCAGGCAGCCTGTATGTCAAGTTCACCTCCAAGGGAAGGTGGGATCAGCCAGCCTTTTCCCAGGCCAGGTCACAGCATCCCTCTGGCGTGGCAGGTGGGGGGGACACAGGGGAAGACGGTGGATGTTTCAAAGACTGTCCCCAAAGTGCGGGAAATACTTGGGTTTGGGGTCAGGAAAAGTGGGGCAAAGGCGGTAGGTCCGTGCAGGTGGGCAGTGAAGGTCAGGTCCATCACTGTCTTGGGGTCAATCACGCGGGGTCTCCCCGGCTCCGGGCGGTGCGTGTTGCCTGAGGGGGGAGTTGGGGCTCCCACCAGGGGGCGCTTCGCCTGAGTTAAAAGATGAGCTGGAAGCGAGGGCATAATCAGAAAGTACAGACCGAGGCACGAATGGCTGTGGCCAAAGTCCTCCTTCAAAGGTGTTAGGCGCTGGGCTGTGCCGGCTGTTGGGGCACAGGCGCCCATCCAAACCTGTGGGCCTCCACAGACCCGAGCACCACCGTTGCGTCAAAGAACACGACTCCTAACACCCCTAACTGGATGAGCCTCTGCCCAGGCTGCCCTCTGCGTGTGCACTCTGGATTTGGGCATTTCAAATGCCACCAGGGTTTAGGTGAAGATGTGCTTGGGGCGCCTGGGTGTCTCAGTCGGTTAAGCGTCCGACTTCGGCTCAGGTCATGATCTTGCTGTTCGTGGGTTCGAGCCCTGTGTCGGGCTCTGTGCTGACAGCTCGGAGCCTGGAGCCCCGCTTCGAATTCTGTGTCTCCCTCTCTCTCTGCCCCTCTCCCTGCTCATGCTCTGTCTCTCTCTGTCTCTCAACAATAAATAAATGTTAAAAAAAAAGAAAGAAAGAAAGAAAGAAGATGTGCTTACAGGGTTTACCCATCACTGCGTCCAAATGGAAAGCTTTAAAAAAAAAAAATTACCCATCAGAGAACCTGAGTGACTCAGTAGGTAAAGCGTCCAACTCTCAGTTTCAGCTCAGGTCACAATCTGCAAGTTTTGTGAGTTCGAGCCCCACGTCAGGGTCTATGCTGACGGTGCAGACCCTCTCTCTCTTTCTCTCCCTCTCTCTCCCTGCCCCTCCCCTGCTCACGCTGTCTCTGCCTCTCTCAAAATAAATACATGTAAAAACACAACAACAACAACAATCACTGACCCACGGTCACCAAAATCGTGGTCATTTTCCAAGGCTTCGTGTCCTTCCCGGACACATATTAGCACCAGCTGCTCAGAGAGCAGTAGTAACTCAAGTGCTCTTTTGGAAACCGAGCTCAGAGTATGAGAGAAGTCTCTCAGTTCTCGGGTTCTTTCTTGGTAGACGACCTTCTTGGAACCTCCTGGACCCCACCCACTTGTGGCTCCAGCCCTCCTCCCAAGCAGGGGCCCTGCAGTCCGCTGCCTCTTCCCAATCAGCTAAGAGCTGGGGACAGCTTCCTGTCCCGCGGAGGGCAGGTCTGCCCCGGAGGGGCACAGGAGTGGGTGGAAGGGGTCCTGAGGGGCTCTGCACCCCTGCCCGACCAGACACAGAGGTGAGATGGCCCACCATCACTTGGCTGGCCAGGATTGGGGTATCTTTCCCACAGACTGGTGGTTTCTGAAGGTCTTCACTTTCTGAGTCATCGGGAAAGAGGTTTGTGGACTGATAATTAGCAGCAACCAACGGGGCTCCCAAAATACCAAATTCACTCATCTGCCTAATCTGAGAGGCCCCAGTTGCAGCTGTAGAGTTGAAAGGCTGCCCTGGGGCCCAGGCTTTGTGAAGTGGGACTGGGCTGGGCCTTGGCCAGGTTACCGGGTTCCCCAGGTGACTCTCTGGTGACTAGTTTGAGAACCATGGGCACTGGGAGTGAGGAACCTAGAACTTCCCGAAGCTCAACGAAAAGTCGATTCACCAAAATGTCATTCCCAGGCTTTTGACCTCTCCCTGGGCCCTCTGTCAAGGAAGAGGGTACCACAGCCTCAAGTCCCAGAGGCCTGTCAGCCTCTTCCCCTCTTAGTGCTCTGGATTTACCTGGGCTGAAGGTAGGAGGGGGTGGGGACGAAGAATGGGGGAGGGGGCTTACAGGTTTGCCCAGAAAAAGAGGGACGGTGAATGAAGGATCAAGGTGGGGAGGGGGTAAGATCGGCTGCAGAGAGAGATTCATCAGGCCCTCCCAAGAGCCAAGGGCAGCTGACCTCACGTTGTAGGAGAGAGAAAAGGCCGTGAGGGCGACGGCTAGCCTGCTGGTCGCTGCGGGCCCGCAGGGTCTCTCCCAGCAATGGCTGTCACTAATTCTGTGGCATTCAGTTTCTCTTCCTGTTTCCCCATTGGTAAAACCGGATGAACCTCTCTCACGTAAGGTGCTGTGGAGTTTAAACGTTAATGTGTGAAATAGGCTTGGCACATAGTAACCGCTCAATAAATGTTAGCTGTTCTTATTCCTGCCACTGGTTTTAATTATGACAGGTTTCCTCTTGACAGTCTGGACAGTCTGGACAGTGTGGACAGTTAAGGCACTGCCCCCTTCCTCACTGCCCCAGCACCCGTGGCTGCTCCACCGGCCTTTTCCCCAGGCTGCAGAGGTTTAAGCACATGCAGCCTTCACCACAAGGGACCCAGATCACCCAGTCTGGAAGTCAGCCCCCGAGACAGCGCGGGGACAGTGTGGGGGAGCCCAGGGAGTGCCCTCAGCCTGGTGGCAGTGGAAGTAGGAGGTGAAGGGCAGGGTCGTGACTGTTGGGTGTGTGTGTGGGGGGGCAACTCGTGCTTGCTGTGGGCTCTGAACGTGGATAATGGGTGGAGGTACTGGATGGATAAGGACCACGGGGTCGGTCAGGGGCACCCTGCGGCAGGACTAGCCACGTGTCCCAGGACGGGGCGCCTTGGGGTCCCCAGGGTCTCAAGACACCGCGGAGTTGTGGCCCCCGCCCCCCAGGCCTATGCGGGGTGGCGGCACGACGGCCCGCTCCGCGTCCCCTGGACCGGCGCCCCCCGGCGAGCAGGGCGGGCTCGGGGCTAGTGCGTCGCGGCACCGGCCAGCACGGTGGCCGGAGGGGTGGCCCCGGGCCCGGCCTGACGCCCCTGGAGCGGTGAGCGGGCTATACGGGGGCGAGGCCCCGGGGACCCCCGGCCCTCGCGCACTGTCGCGGCGCCGGCTGTCCTTGTCGCAAGCGCTCGGGTCCGGCAGCGCGCCGGGGTGTGCGGCCCGGAGGTCAGAGGCGAGGCCCGCGGACCTCTTGCCCGAAAGGGGCGACGCGGCAGCGCCCTCGCCCGCCGGACCGGAAAGAGCTACCCAGGCGTCTCTCAGGGTGGCTGCGCCCGCCCACGCGCCGGGAGCCGCCGTGACGCCGCCCCCCGGGCCGGCGGGGCGCGGCTCCCGCTGTCCCGGTCCCCGCGCGGGCGGGCCGGTGGGCGGGGCTGCGCGGAAGCCCCGCCCCCGCCCACCCCCGCGCCGAGCGGGACCCGCGGTTGCCGGCCGCGCTGAGGTCACAGGGAGGCGGCCTGGCGCGCGAGCCGAGCGCCTGCGCCGAGCGGAGCCGAGCGGAGCCCAGCGAGCGGCGCACACGCGGACGCCCGCCCGGCCCCGCGCCGCCGCGGCAGGCCCGGCATGGAGGAGGAGTGCCGGGTGCTCTCCATCCAGAGCCACGTCGTCCGCGGCTACGTGGGCAACCGGGCGGCCACGTTCCCGCTGCAGGTACGCGCCGCCAGCCGGCGCGGCTTACGTAACCGGCCGGGGGTCCCCGCGCCGGGCGTGCGGGCTCCGTGACCTTGGCTCGGCCGCCGGGTCCGCGTTCTGCGGGGGCAGAAGCACTGGGCTGGGGGGGGGGGGCTGCCGAGGGCCAGGCCCCCGCGCGCAGGCTGTGGCGCACTCGCCACCCGCACCCCTGCCTGCGGCGGCGGGGGGCCGGAGACTCTCTGGAGGCGGGAGAATGCGGCGCGGGGCCTCCGGACCCTGGAGGGGGGAGGCGCAGGGCGAGGGAGGGAAGGCAGGTGTTTGGCGCGTCCACCTGCCAGGAGGAGGAGCGAGCTCGCGGACCCTGGCTTCTGCCGGCCGGGTTGGGTCCCACCTTGCGGCTGGGGGCGGTGGTGGCCAGAGAGGCGGACAGGGCAGAGGTGGCCTACCTGCAGGTGTTGTTGAAGAAAAGCCCAGAGAGCGACTCAGCGCCTGCCTTTTTGGCTTTAGAAGCTGCTTTTCAAGTACCGTAGCCTTTGCTTAATGACAGACCTCCCGCGCCTGTCCTTGTTGGGGCCTCACTGGCCGGGCACCCACTGCTTCCTATTCCAGCCGCAAGGTTATGGCTGGGTGGCTCTTGGAGGTGCAGAAGGAGGCCCGGGTGGCGTGGGCTCTCATGCCAGTCTGGAGGCAGCACCGGTGATGGGCGCTTCCTTCCCTTGTCTGCCCAGCGGGAGGGCTGGGTGGTCATGACAAGGTCATGGCTCCCCTGGACTGCCCACCTTTGGCCCGTTGTCCCTGGCCTGCACACACACACACACACACCCACACCCCCCAGCAAGAAGCAGGTATGGCCCGTGGATTGCCTGCTCCTAGCTCTCTGGGGAAGGGGAAGCTTGGTTACATGTAGGTGGATTATGTGGGCAGGGCCGCTGGGGTGGCACTGTGCTTGGGAGAAAGGTGCAGGGGCACACCTGGCAGGGCAGTCAGAAGCAGGAAGGGCTCAAGAACAACTTCAGCCTGCTGGTGTCCCAAGGAGGGACACCCCTTCTTGGCCACACAGCCTTGGGAGCTTTGTCCTTGGCAGGGGTGTGCGGCCCCCCGCTGGCTTCCTTGTGTCCTGTGCCCAGTCCCTCCTCCGTGTCTGCATACACTCCTCCTTTCTCCTTGCACTGGGCACCCGTTCCCCTCCTTGGCTCACCTGGGTCCTGCAGTGATGCCCTTCCCTCCCAGGCGCATGCTCTCAACTTCCGCACCGGGGACTCTAGGGATGGGGCTAGACCACCCACCCGCGGAAGTCGTTCTGAAGGTCAGAACTGCGACTCTAACCTGGGCTTTCCCCAGTGCCCAGCATCCTTCACCTGTGTGCTGGGGGTCGGAGGCTCTGCCTCTGATTTGACTCATCCTGGCACTTCCTTCTGGGGTTGTGAGGCCCAGGAAAAGCCTGGCAGGGGGGCTGTCTCTGAAGGCAGGGGATATTTGTTAGGTCCCTGAACTTGAAGAGGCCACCTTCCACACTGAGCTCAGTTCCTTTGTCTGTAGAACAGTCACGATGCCTGCTTCCCAGGTTGTTTTAGGGGAGATGGAGTGCGTGAACGGGGTCTGTCTTAGAGGCTGCTGAATGAGGTGGGCCAGCAGTGCCCAGGGGTGCTGTGTTCTCCCCCACCGTACAGGAAGACCGGTGAGGAGAGCAGGGCCAGATGGCCTGGTAGTGTGCCTGGGGCGTCTCGTAGAGGCTGGGACCTCTGCCAGCAGTGGGTGGGGGCTGGGGCCTCAGGTACTTCCTTGTGTATGTTTTTTTGGGCTTCATCACCTTCTTCCTAATTACAGAAATAAGATGCAGTCTCAGGGGATGGAGGGGCGGAAACCAGGGGTGGGGGTCCTCCAAACATGCTCCCCGCCAAGCTGGACCCCAAACAGGACAGTATCGGTGTGATTTCAGGCATCCATAACAAAGTAGTGCAGATCAGGCTGTGTAGACGATAGTTTGTTCTCACTTGGTTCTGGAAGTCCAAGATCGAGGTGTCAGCAAGGCCGTGTCCTCCTGAGATGTCTGTCTCTCCGTGGCGTGTAGGTGGCTACCTTCACTTGGTCCCCCTGTGCGTGTCAGGTGAGGACACCAGTCAGATTGCATCAGGGCCACCCTACTGACCTCATTTTACCTTAATTACCTCTTTCAAGATGCCGTCTCTAAATACAGTCACGTTCTGAGGTGCTGGGGGCCAGGGTTCCCGCAGAGGAATTTGGGGAACATAGCTCAGCTCATAACAAGAACAATTAATTTCCGGAAATTTCTTAGTCCGTGGGGCACTTTCTCCCCGCAGCTACTTGGTGCTTCCTTGATGAGAGTCTAGATTCCTTATCAGCCTGCAAACACTTGCCAAGGCTGGACTGCTTAGCTCCGGTAGGATCAATCTGTCACTCCTGCAGGGTGCTCCACAGGGTCCCACGCTGGCATCTTGCAGCCCTCCCACCGCCCACCTCTGCGCCCCGCTGGGGCACAGAGGGGTGGGACGGCCTGCTGACTGACCTCGGACCAGCCTTGGCACGGCATGGGCGGGGTTGGGCAGAGCCTGGGATAGCCGCGAAGCCACACACTTGCAGATTGCAGCAGGGACTCCGAGGGGACGCGTCCCGCAACGCCCAGAGCTGTGCTTAGTCGGGGCGGGGGGGATGGCGTGTAGATGCTCAATTCTGGCCGACGCCATACAGCTAGAGTCAGGTGCACTGGTTCACACAGCGCCCGACTATTCTCACGGGAGGAGAACTCGCAGAGGGTGGCAGAAGGTGGACTCTGGCTGGACTCCACGGGTTTGGAGAGACTGGAGAAGCCCCGGTGGGGACTGACTGCAGTGTCCCTTTGTCCTGGACTTCTGGCTCAGGGACGGGGCCCCGCCTGTGGAGCCTCTCCAAGCCTCATGAGCAAAGCGAGAGCAATCCTCTTGGCAGTCAGATGGGGCCAGGGCTCCCGGGGGCACCGCCCGCACGGAGCTCGGCCCGTGGTGCTGGCATGGCGAGGGCCCGTGCCCGGGGAGCTCCCGCCGCTCCGGGGTGAGGGTGGCGCAGGCCTGCGAATCCCGGGCGTCAGGGGCCACGGTTCCCAGCCTGCTTTTTGCCGGGTCCGCAGAGCCCAGCGCTCGCAGCCGCCTTCCCCAGGCAGAGGAAAGCGTCGCACGGGAGAGAAAGGGGCAGAACCTGGCCCTGGTTTTGGATTTGCTTCCAGGCCAGAGTCCCAAGTACGTTTTAGTGACCAGCTGCAGAGGAGGTCGAGTGTCAGGCGGGGTGACCCCATGTTTGCAGAGTGAGGGGAGCGAGGGCAGGCTCGTGGACTCCGTGACCCCATCCACGGAGGGAGGGCCGCCAGGTCGAGGTCACACAGGCCAGGGGCGCGCCTGGGGTGCCTCCCTGGGCGGGGCTGGGCCTTCCCGCTGCTCCGACCTTCCGTTCTAGGGGTGGGAAAGCGAAGGGAAGGATGTGGTGACGAGAGATGGTGTGCAGCCTGCCGCTGGCCGCCTCACGCACCAGACGCTGCTGGGGTCGCCTCCTTTTGGAAGTTGGAAACTTAAAATTCCCCCAAGCTGGGAGGTCCAGTCGCTTCCAGCCCCACGGCGTCTGTGTGTGCGCGTGTCCGTTCGGCAGCCACTCCCGCGTCTGCGTCACCCACTGGGGGAGGGGGGACCCTGGCATCCCCCAGGCAGCCCCACAGCCCACTTCCGTGCCGCTGTGTTGAAGGTCCAGCAGGTCCCGAGGCTTAGGGTGGCGTGTGCGTGTCCTGGGGTCGCTCTCCCTCGTGCTGCAAGCCGGGGGGTTGAAACCACAGAGATGTACTCCCTCACCGTGCTGGGGGCCAGAAGCTGATGTCAAGGTGTCGGCAGGGCTGCGTGCCCTCTGCAGGCTCCCAGAGAGGAGCTTGCATCAGACACATGTGACCTCTGTCCTGGGAGGGGGAGTAGCACTGGAGGGTCACCGTGGAGAGGTGCGGCCCTGAAGGGTCCTGGTGGCAGGGAGACATGAGATTCCTGAATTCCAGCAGCTTGGAGGATGTGACTTGGGCCTTCGCTCAGAACCCGTTTAAACACCGTGTCGCTGCTGAGCCGGGAAGGCAGGGCCCTGGGGGGTCCTGGCAGATCCTGGGGAGATGGCTGCCTGCGGGGCCTGCTGCAGAAGGCAGCCTCGTTCTTGGACTCTCCGGGCCCGTCGGTGCAGAAGCAGACCTGAGACCTGGGACGTGTCTGGTGGCCGGTGGAGATCGTACTCTTTTGCGCAGGGACGCGTTTGCCACCGTGGACTGGCTCAGACACCCCTCAGGAGGAGGGCAGTGGGTGGGCAGCGGGTGCATTGGGAGGCCGCTGGCCTGGAACATAGATTGAGACCCCTACCTGCCGAGCGACGTGGGCTGGGGCAGAGGGATGGTATGCCCACCGCTAAGCCGCAGGGCGGCGGGGCCCCGGACGCGTCAGGATCTCCTAGAGACGCGTGACGGGGCGGGGGTGGGAGTGGCGGGGGGTCCTTTCGATTCAGCCTCTCATCTTTAAGAACCCCTGGGGCCTCAAGGTGGCTGCCTTCGGAGGAAGCGCTTTACTTTTTCTCCTTAGTAGTCCTGGGATAGAAAGGGCCCTTCTGCAGCATAACTGCATTTGGAAGATACCGGAAGAATGTCAGCCTGCCCTTTAAAAGATGTGGCCTTTGCCTTCATGTCTCTCCTGGGGACACGTATGTTGGCAAACAGCACAAGAGACCTGGCATCAAACAGTGCCCGCCCCTCCTGCCTGGTGTGGACGTTCAAGTCCTTGGAGGTTCAAGTCCGTGTGGTGCGCGGGGTTTGGAACTCTTCTGAGCCTCTTCCGGACTTTCCCTCGTGCTCCGGGACGCACGCGTCTGCTCTCTTCCCTTCCTCCATTTGAGATGATTCCCGTTTTCCCGGCCTCTGGAAGTCCCCGGTCTGATCCAGCTTGTGTTCCAGTCCTGGGACGTAGGTGGTGTTTTAGCTCTTTCCCCAGGAAGGTCCAGAATTGCTTAATTTCTTGATTTCCTAACTCTCTTTTTTGGTTGGGACTGGGGGTTCTGTTGTTTTTTCTTTTTAGTTTTTTTAATGTTTATTTATTGAGTGAGAGAGAGAGACAGAGAGTGAGCAGGAGAGGGGCAGAGAGAGAAAGGAAGACAGAATCCCAAGCAAGCTCTGTGCCTGACACGGGGCTTGAACCCACAAACTGTGAGATTAAGACTTGAGTCAAAAGTAAGAGTCAGACACTTAACTGACTGAGCCACCCAGGCGCCCCTTTTAAAAATTTTTTTTAGCGTTTATTTATTTTTAAGACAGAGCATGCACATGAGGATGGGAGGGGCAGAGAGAGAGGGAGACACGGAATCCGAAGCAGGTTCCATCCAGGCTCTTTGAGCCATCAGCACAGAGCCTAACGCGGGGCTCGAACTCACAAACCACAAGATCATGACCTGAGCCGAAGTCGGACGCTTAACCCACCGAGCCACGGAGGCGCCCCCTCTGTCGTTCCTCTGTGCGTGTCGTGGAGAAAGCAAGAGCTTGCTTGGTCCTGTTCTCTGACCTTTTTCTCACTGTGTGCGTGCATGCGTACACGGGTGTTGCGTGTTGTTGCCGTGCTCCAAGTGGGGCTGTCTCTTCTGTCTAAGTGCTCCCCCCGGGGGCCTGGGTTGGCACCGTGCTCTCTGGAAGGGCGAGGGTGTGTCTGTGAGCAGGGCGCTTACGTGACGCGGGAGCTGTTGGCCTTGTGGCTCATGGGCTTGATCGTCCCCTGGTGCATATGCTTGCGTGGAGCTTTTGATGTAGAACCAGCCAGTTCTGCTCATAGAGTGATCTGGAAGAGTGACACCAAGGAACAGAACAAATGGAGTTTGTCAAGGAGAGAGGAAGCCGGTGTGGGGCCCCGGGCCATGTGGTAGAATCCTGCGGGGCCGAGGGGGGCAGTGCCCTGTTCCCCATGCATATCCAGGTGCTGCCGGGTCTTGGGGTGAGACCCCCTTCTCCTAGGGCTCTGCAGTGCGGCCCAGCCCCCTTGCTAGTGTATGGCCCCTGGGCGGGGCCTGGCAGGGGGCCAGGGTCCTGCCACTGAGCACTTCGAGCCTGGAAGTTGGGGAGGGGGCTGTCCCGGGACCAGGGCCAGGGTCGCTGGTGTCCAGGGTGGTGACGGCTGAGGCAAGGGTGCACACACACGGGCCAAGGTGGCCTTGGGACCAAAAGCGAGCTACAGGCTCCTTTGGGGATGCGGGGCTGTTTCCAGCAGAGGTTCCCGTTGGAGGTCAGGGAACAGTGGACGTGGGTAGAGCTGACCGGTCACAGGTGGTGGGCAGGACACTGGGCACCGAGCCCCGAGGATGCCAGCAGTCCCTTGACATCTTGCGTCCTCTCTTTCCTAATCCTAATTTCCTGTGGAAGCAACTAATGGTCTTGCAGAACAGGCCATAGTGAGGGTTCTTGGAGACTGTGGCCCCTCCCTGCCCAACACGAGCCTCTCCCGCAGAGGAGCCCGGGTGGTCCAGACAGGGTGGGGGAGCTGCGCTGGAATGTTCCAGAGCTTCCCTTCTCCTGCTATTCCCCGCGAGGGCGGGCTGCCCGCCCAGCTGCTGAGTTAACGACCGTGTCTTGCTGGCTGTCAGCAGAGTGGGTGATGATTGCAGCAGTGAGGGGGATCTGGCCTCGGAGAACATGCGTCACCCGCCCAAGGCCCCTCCTCCCTCCTTCGGGAAAGGCCACAGGTCTGCGTGGGGCGGGAGATGACGGCCGTGGGAGTCAGACCACCGAACTGGAGTGCGTGCCAGCGTCCCTGCCGTCCTCGCTCGTTCTTGGTGGCCGGCTGGCTGTGACTAAGTGTTTGAAAGCCCCCTCCCGCCATAGTCACCGCAGGTGTCGCGTGCACCACCCCTCCCCCATCCTGCACACTGATCGCACAGAACGCGCAGAGAGGCACGGAAAGCGGGAGCCATCTCCAAGCTGCCCCTCCCACCTGGGCTCGTTTTGACCGCCCTTCTCTTGGCAGGAGGTGGGGTGCTTCCTGTACGCCATGCACACGTCTGCACCCCCTGCCCCCCGGCAGGCCGAGGGGCCGCTCCCACCGGCAGTGTGTCCAATGCTGGGACCTTGTCAGAAGTGCCTCCGGTTTGGGCTGGCCGTGAACCTCAGTGGTCCTCTCCATCCTGCGACTCTTGTCGCCTGGGCTTGGTTGTGCTTCCGTGGTCATCGAGCAGCCGGGTTTTCCTCCGCAGCCGCGTGGAGGTGCAGGGGCTCGCTGGGGAGAGGGGCGTGCTTTGTCGTGGGACTTCTTGGCCAAGGCTCCTCGTGTTTTCTGAAATGGGCGTGGCTCTCCTCATGTGGCCCGGGGCCGGGCTTTGGCCGCACCAGCCTTCATTGAGGTGCACAGGGTGGTGGGCGCGTCCTAGGGGCTCACGGTTGGTGCGGGGAGTCCCAGGGCCCAGAAACCCCACCGAGTCCCGGCGCTGCGGCAGAGGCCGAGAAGACAAGGTTTTCAACAAGGTCCTGATGTTCTGCATTCAGGAGATTTGCTCGCAGGCATAGGGGTTTCAGAGATTGGGGGGGGGGGGGTCAGAAAGTGGTCAGCAGCTCTGTGGCCACAACGTGGAATTGGTGGAATGTTGGGACACGCAGCCCGGGGGTCCGGACCTCATTCCGTGCGCAGGGGCAGGCCCCCATAGGTTGGGGTTTCATGGGTATATCTGGGGGCCGGGGGGTGAGGACAATGGAGAGTCACGGGGATGGTAGTGAGGACGGCCAAACACGCCCGCACGGGCTGTCCGCAGAGATGGGGGCACACTGAAGGCCGGTGGCCACCAGCCTGGCGGGGCTGGGGAGAGGGGACTCTGTCCCTGTGTGTGCCGGTGAGAGTCGGTGGAGGTGGTGGTCCCCCTTCCGTGGCGAGGCCTCGCTTCAGCCGTCCTCCCTGGACTGAGCGTCATTCCTTCCTCTTGTTCCCACGGTGTCTTTTGCGTCTTTCACCGTGGGCTGCAGCCGTGCTGGTAGATGTTTAAAAAGCGACCCGGGGGTGGGGGAGGCCGATTCCTGTGTGTGCCCGTTTCCGTGGTGACCTCACACTTCCAGCGTGGGTGGAAGAGGTGCGCACACCGTGGCCTCCATTACGTGGGATTCTGCCAGAGCCATCGGTAGGGAGCGTTGCTGAAGGTAGAATGTAGGGAAGTCCCCGGGGGGTGGTGAGGCCAGGCTGGCTGGTGGCTGTGGTTTTCCTACGAAGCGTGTTTAGTAACAGCTGCAATGGCTCCATGTGAGACGGTCTTGCACAACTGCATTGCTGCTGAGCCCTTCCCTCATTCAGGGTGCTGGCCCCCCTTCTGGAGCTCAGCCCAGACACCCGCTTCTAACGCACGCTGTAATAAGAGTGGACTCGGCTGGGTAGGGTCCCTTGTGCCACAAGATGGTGACCGTGGGAGAGAGACCCCCTCCCGGGAGCCACCCACACTCGGACACGGTGGTGCAGGGTGAGCAAGGGCTTCTGGGGCCCCGTGGGCTCCAAGGTTCACTGTAGAACGACATGATTCTCACCCACAAGAATACACAGACCACCAGTACTGTCCTGGAAGTTAGCCCGGTCCGGGGAGGTCGTGTCCATGCAACTCGAGGGTTTCTTCCCAGGTAATGTGACTTGTGCACAGCCTGTCAAGGGATGGGAATTTGGATGTGTGCCACATGCTGAGCGGGAGGTGAGCATGGCCGGGGAGAACCCAGCTGCCCACGATGTGCGTCCTGAACACTGCACTGAGTCCCAGACCAAGGGTCAGCGTGTGTCCGGCTCCCTCGGCGGGGGGTAGGGGGGAGGCGAGGTGTGACCAGCGGGGTCCAGTCCAGAAATGGGGACCAGAGCAGTTATTTCTACAGGGAATTCATTCGGTGTTATCCAGGTCCCGGTGTCCCCTGCTTTCCAGAAGCTCACGTTAGCCACTTTGCTTTTACTCAAGATGTTCACTAGTACCTGTTTGTGCTAACGGAGGAAACCGGAGAGGAATTTTGCTGTTGCGAGAAAACGGTTACCGTACTAATGCAGTTCCTTGCAGAGTGGAGCAGCGTGAACCTGTGGGAAGCAGGGGAGCGCCCGCTTTCCACTGCTGTTTTGGCTTAGGCAAGGTTGGTTTGCAAAGGCTTCCTGCTTTCTGAAATCCTGGGTCGGAGCCACGCCCTCGAGGAGGCATCTGCGCCCCCCCCCCACCCCCCAGGCACCTGCCTTAGCAGCTTTGGGCCAGCAAGGAACTGGAAGGGGTGTGGGGTACTGGGTCCCAAGCAGCGGGGGGTTGGGGGGGCGGCAGGTGCTCTGTGCCCCAGGAGGGGGGCCATGGAGGGCGTGAGGGCAGAGCCTCCTCGGTGTCCCCTGGCTGGGCGGGAGCCCGCGCCTGCACAGTGGAGCGCCCGCGGTCGTGCGTGCCCTGCACACGGCACGTGCACCGAGAAATGAGCCGCATCGACTGCCGCCTTTGAGGAGCAGGCAGCCTGCGGCTGAGCTCGCTATCATTCAGAAGCACCAAGTAGGGACTTCGTTCCCAGATCAGTTTGCCAGCTTCAAAGGATTAATTATCTATACATCCGGAAGCAGTGGAGCGGGATATTTTGGCAGGGGTTTCCAGATTTGTGTCATGGCCGCTTCAAGTCTGTTTCTTGAGCCTTGATTAGAATTCTAAGGGATTCGAAGCCGCGCAAGCTGGATGTGGGAGTAGGAGGCCGTGCACCTGGCAGGCAGACTTGCAAAGGGCCCGTTTTAACTGTTGGGTTTAATGAGACTGGCGATTTTTATTTTATTTCTTTGAGTTTGGGTAATACCCGCTTAATTATTTTGGAGAGACCTGTTAGATGTCAATCTTAAGTGTATATTGCACAGTGAACCGTCACAGAGGGAAGGCCACCGGTGGGCCACGGCGAGGGTGAGCAGTGCCCACTCCCCCGCCCCAGCTGCTGGAGGCAGCCACTCCTGACCCCCACACGTACTTCTGCCTATCTCTGAGCGTGCAGGGGAGACTTGAAGGGTGGTCAGTGGTGCTCGGGTGAGTAGGACACAGAGGGACGGCCCGGGACTGTGTGCTCATTGCTCTCGGTCCCTGTCCTCTGTCTCTCACCTGCCCACCTGCCCCTCTCTTTCCATCCCCCCATCCCTTTCGCTGCCTCCTCCTCAGCCACATTCCACGGGGCACTGGCCCAGCCCCTCTGTGGGAACTGAGGTTTTAGTGTCCCCGTGCCCTGTGGGGTATCTGTTTCTGTGTCCCCAAAGTTCGTCGGAGTCTCACCCGCTGCGGCCCTCTTCCCGGCCTTGTGGACCAGGGCCATAAAAAGCTCCTTTGTTCTTTGTCATTTTCCTGGGGCTGCAGAGGGAGAGGGTCCAAAGGTCAGTGGGACTCCAAGAGCCAGACGCTCCATGGGGCATTAACACCCCGTGGCCTCCCTGCCCTGGTGTCGCACCTGCTCCTGCCCCGGCAGCCGGGCTCCGACCTCCGACCTCCCGCACCCAGCCCCCCCAGGGCCACTGTCTTGGCACTTCTGCTGGTGCCTCCTGGCATCTCACTGCTTGCGTGTGGCTCCTGTGGCCGGGGTCCGCAGATGGCCTCAGCTATGGATGTGAACCGAGACTTGGAGGGGAGGGAGGAGGGGATGGAGGGAAGACACTGTGCCCACAGGGGTGGCTGGGGGCCGGGCCCGGGCCCGGGGTCTGGAGCAGGGCACCAGCGGGACGGACACCAGGACGAATGTGGTGGGCACGTCGAATCAACAGATACTCATAAGGTCACGCCCTGTCCCCACGTGTGCCAAAGAACAGGGCTAGCCCTCCTGGGGGTCCTGGCTGTCACTGAGGGCAGCAGTGACTGACCCACCCTGTGCCACGGCGCGGTCACGGTGGGGCTGGGGGTCGGCGTGGGGCGGGGCGTCACGGAGCTGGGAGCACCGAGGAGAGGGGAGGAGAGAGGACCTTCCGGGCTGACAGGCTGGCCCCACGGTGGCCTCGTGCAGGTGCTGGCTGGTGGCGTGGGCCTGGCGTCAACCCCGGAGGGAGCAGCGTGCAGGGGTGGGAGGAATCACCGAGGGCCGCGCTTCCCTCGGAAGGGAAGGACAGGGCAGGGGTGGCGTGAAATAGGGAGACGGGGAGGCAGAGGTACTGGCATTGGGGGGTGGGGGGCGGGCTCTGGGTTTCCAGGCTGGTCCTGTCCTGCCGATCCTAAGGGTGACATGATTTTCCTGGTCCGGCCTGGGGTGAGGACGGGACTCTCAGTTCAGTCCTGAGTCCCAGCTGTGCGCAGAGCCAGAATCTCCAAACGGAAAGATGAGGAGCCTCCCCCGGTGGCAGGGCCAGCGGGACAGCCCAGCTCCCAGCAGGGGGGGAATCCGGGTTGAACACCTGTCCTCATGACATGGTCTCACATGGCTCCAGAGTCCAGGCTGGCCGCGAGCCCACTTGGACCCGAGCGTCCAGAGGACAGGTTGTGGTCGGAGCCCATGTGTGACCTCCCCCGGCTGTGTCAGTCACACAGGGGTGGGGGGACACAAAGGAAGGCCCGAGTGACGTCCCCCCATGTAATGTCCCCGAGGCCTCGTCCCATGCTCTTGTTGGGGGACTGCCTGGTCCCCGTGGAGCATCTGTTTCTGTGTCCCCAAAGTACGTCGGAGTCGCTCACCCACTTGTGGACCAGGGCCATAAAAAGCTCCTTTGTTCTTTGTCATTTTCCTGGGGCTGCAGAGGGAGAGGGTCCAAAGGTCAGTGGGACTCCAAGAGCCAGACGTCTGTGGTCTGTGGGATGTTAACACCCCACAGGACTTGGCCGGGCCCTGGCGTGCTGTTCACACCGACTTGGCTTTGGCTTGCTTCCGGGCGTTCGGGCCTCACCTTGCGGCGGGTGGCGGTTCTGGCTGTACCCTCCCCCCCCAGGGCCAGAGGCCTCTGTGCGGCCCCGGGCAGGTTTCCTCAGGCAGCCGGCTGTGCAGAGCCACCCCGAGGATGCTCCGAGAGACGGCGAGGACCACGTGGCAGGGCCGTGGGCCTGCGCTGCCTGGGGTGATGCCGGCCAGGGCCAGCCCGGAAGGACAGGTGGAGGTGGCCCGTGGGGCCTGGCAGGGACCCAGGGTCAGGGGAGGGCACGAAGGCTGAGGGATGGGCAGGGAAGTGTCCCGATGCCTGCCACCTCTGACCTCCAAGGGGCGTGGGCAGGGCCCCGCTGAGAATGTGGCTCGTCTCCAGAGGGCTCTGCAGTGTTCTATAGGTCATGTTGCCTGAGTGAATCTCGCCTACCTGTTACATGAGGAAAAACGGGAAAGATGAGCAGAAGGAAAGATCCCCCTTCTTCCACAGGCAAACAGCAGTCCATGCCGGCTGGTGTAGACCTCGCCCATCTGATTTCATTTTTAATTTCTTTTTAAAGTTTGTTTATCTTGAAAGAGTGAGCACATGAGTGGGGATGGGGCAGAGAGAGAGGGAGAGAGAGAATCCCCAGCAGGCTCCGTGCTGCCAGCAGACAGCCTGACTCGGGGCCCGATCCCACGAACTGTGAGGTCATGACCTGAGCCAAAATCAAGAGTCCCGACACCTAACCCACTGAGCCACCCAGGCGCCCCTGGGCTATTTTAGGTAGAAGCTTTCTTCCCCTTCATTGAAAAAGGAGTTCCTGTTCTTTATAAACTTGGTCCCTGACTCAGTGGCACCTGGGACTCTCTGTGCTGTGAGGTGCGTGACGAAACTGTGTCGCAGCCACAGGGTGGCCGCACGACCCCAGGCCGGTGTGGCTCTGCGGTGGGCTCCCCGCTTGCAGTGAGCGGGTGGGGCTGATACTTCAGTGGAGGCTCGGGGGGGAGGGGCCGGCCGGCTGTGCCATCCAGTGGGGAGCCCCTAGGCCCTGCCTCCCCAGAGGGGTCGGGGCTTCAAACCCACGTTCTGGAAACCGAGACGGCCTCACCTCTCCCTTTCAGCGTCTGAACAGACGGACGCCTTGTCGCCTCGCACTTTCAAGCATTTTTGCTTGGCGGGATTTCCAGAAGTGAGTTCCCACGGGTGGGCAGCGGCTCAGAGGTTCAGCTCTCTGGGCTGCTTGCTGCCGACATACTTCCAGACGAAGCCCCTCACCAGACACGCACGGCACCAAAGTGTGGGCGTGGAGCCCCACTCAGGGAGGCACTGCCGCCCGCCCCCGGGGTCCTGGCTCTCTCACACCTGGGCCTTCTCTGTCTTGCAGGTTTTGGGATTCGAGATCGACGCGTTGAACTCCGTCCAGTTTTCAAACCACACAGGTAAGGCGTTGGCCCCAGCAGTCGCCGCAGAGGGCGTGTGGGCATGAGACGTGGCCTTCAGAGATCTGGGGCCCCCACCCCTCATCTGATGGTTGGGAGCTGGAGCCGGAGGGGCCGCCCAGCACGTGAGGGTCGGAGGGGCTGGGTTGGCCTGTCCGGGTGTGGACACCATTAGAACCTCGGCCCGGCTGCATGCAGCCGAGCCACCTGGGACCTGGGGCGGGCTGGTGTAGCCGCTCAGCCCCTCGGTCTCCTCTGAGACGAGGTTGGGATCCTGGCACCTGCTGCGGGGCCCTGACCTCTTCCAGTGACGTGACACCGCGGGCCGCGAGCGGGGCCCCGCGTGTGCGTGTGCCGCTTGTGGGTGCGTAGGTGGATCCTGGTTTTCTCTGTTACGAACCCACGCCTCGGGGGCCCGTGTGTCGTCTGTGTCAGCACAGAGGGGACCCCAAGGACTTCTGCACAGAGGCCTTGAAGCAGAATCGCCGATTCAAGGGCATGCGAGGGTCGCGGCCCTCAGAAAGGCTTCCTGAACCCGCTCCCCACGCCCCTGGCTCCATGAGGGGGGAGGGCCTGTCCTGTGACCCCGCAGTGCCGTCGCAGCAGGGGAACGAGGCCACTCCCTTCCTGGAAACATCCCGGTGTCACCTCTTCTGAAGTTACTCTGAACCTGGATAGAAGCTCAGGAGTACGGAACGTCCCAGAAGCTGGCAGTGCGCCGGCAGGGTATGCGGGTGGGCACCTGGGCCTCAGCCCACACTCTTAGGAAAGGTTGCCTGTAATTCTCCTGGTGTGGCTTTTCTTGGAAGGGGTGGGGTATCATGAGTCACATATCGAGGGGAAGAATGACGTTCGGGATTCGGAAGGAGCCTGTGGTTCTTATGGACAGCCCTTCCGTTGCGGCTTTGCTGACCGTTCTGGGTCCTGTGGATTTGGAGAAGCCTCCAAAACGTTTAAGTCGACTCAGTGAACTTCCCTGAATCCCACGTGCTTTATTGGCCGTTGTAACCACCTTCCCTTTTGTTTGTTTATTTAAGTAAACGAGCCAACTGCCTTGGACACTGAACGTTGGAATTGAATTTCTTGCTGCACGTAGCATTGTGACATAAGCAGCATTAGTTCAACATAAACACAGACCTGGCTCAGAAACTTCTGCCCTTTGCACAGACCCCGGCAGAGGGGAGGGGGCTTCCAGGGCCTCCGTGGCCAGTGGCTGCCTTCTGGGCCCCCATACAACTCTTCAGGTGCTGGCGGACTGCCCATCCCGAGGGGTCCAAGACTGAGGGGCGGATGGAGGCCAGACCCTGGAGTGCTGGGAGCCCACGCCGCTGCGGGGTGTGGTCGGACCAGGAGAGGGATGGGGGGCTTCACCTCCTGTGGTCCCTGGCAGGGCCCCCACCCCAGCCTCCAGATGCCGTGCGGCGCCTGCCTGGCGAGGGGACCCCCGGGGCCTGGGAGTGACTCGGAACACCCCGTACTTGGACACACGGGGCTGTCGTGGGTTCAGTCCTGGGCTTTGTACCCAGAAGTACTTGGGGTGTTTTTTTGGTTTTTGTTTTTTGTTTTCACCTCTTTTCAAAGTGTTTCTCTTTCTCTCTCTCTTTTTTTTCTTTTTTTTTTTTTTTTTGAGCAAGAGAGAGCGTGTGAGTGAGCAGGGGAGGGGCAGAGAGAGAATCCCAAGCAGGCTGCACGTTCAGCTGGGAGCCCAGTGCAGGGCTTGATCCTGTCGACCCTGGGATCACGACTGAGCCAAACTAAAGAGTTGGATGCTTAACCACCTGAGCCGCCCAGGCGGCCCCAGAAAGCTCTTCCTTTCTTAAATAACGTCTCTGTCCGGTATTTATGTGCCGTGGAATCAGGTCACCTATTTACGTGTATCGCTCGCTGAATACAAGCACGCTCCCAGAGGTTTGCACCGCTCCAGCGGGAGCCGTACCTGTCCCTCACCCTTGCCCCCTCCTGCTGGCGGCTGGACCGCTGTCCCACTTTCTGTCTGTGGATGTGCCCCTTCTGGAGGTTTCCTACACACAGAACCCTGGGGTAGGTGACTGTTCGTGTTCTCCAGGCTCGTCCGTGCGGCGACAGGTGTCCGTGCCCCGCTTTAAGGCTGGCGTAGGGATACACCACGCCTCGCTCGTGCGTCCGTTCACTGATGGACGCGGGTTTGTGAGTCGTGGCTGTCACGAAGGTTGAGGCTGTGAGCATCCGTCTGCACGTACTTCTGGGGACCATTTCCCCGTTTTTCCCAGACAGATACCCCCAGAGGCACAATCGCTCGATCGGAGAGTAACTCTGACCGCGTGAACGGCCACCAGTCTGTTTTCCACGGTGGCTGCGCCGTCCTGTCCCTGCCAGCGGGGTGGGAGGGCTCCCCTTTCTTCGCATGCTCATCAGCACGTGTCGTCTGATGCGTCTGCTTTTTTCATCCTAACCGTCCTGGTGGGTGTGACGCGGGATCTGTTAAAAAAACGAAATTCAACTGAGTACACTGGAAGGCCTACTTGGTTTTGTTAAATGACTCGTGAATTGGGCGGCATCCCATCTGGAAAGTAGAGGGGGCTCTGCCAAGCTGAAGGAGAAAAAAAGGCTTTTAAAGACAGAGAGAGAGCATTAAAAAAAAAAGAGAGAGAGGAATTTATCAGCAGCGAATGCCTTGGGTTTAGGCAAGGTTGCCCTTCTGAGGGGAACAGAACGGGTCCATCGGTAAGTTTCCCAACATTGGCCAGGAAATTCCACGCTGGCCGGCTAAAGGCTCCACTCCAGGGTGGAAGGTGCAGTGAGGTATTAGGTCTTGGTGTACTGACGTGGGGTGTTAATGGAAGACACCCCATTTCGGGCCTGTTTTTCTTCAACAGAGCTCGTTATGGTTCGACTCAGAGATGACTCTTAACATGGAGGCCACAGACCCCCCGTCCTGGGTGAGCAGGGCTGGCACACTTACCCTGTTACGGGCAGATAGTGAATAATGGAGGCTTTGCAGCCTAGGTGCCCTTGTAGCGTGAGAGCCGTGAGGGACCCCATGTGCAGGGCTGGGCGTGGCTGAGCTTCGGCAAAACTTCAGCTTCCTTCGTGGACACGGAAAATGGGATTTCATGCAATTTTCACAGGTCATAACGTATCACTCCTCTCTTTGCCCCAACCATTTAAAAATGCAAAACCGGGGCGCCTGGGCGGCTCAGTCGGTTGGGCGTCCGACTTCGGCTCAGGTCACGATCTCGCAGTCCGTGAGTTCGAGCCCTGTGCTGACCGCTCGGAGCCTGGAGCCTGTTTCAGATTCTGTGTCTCCCTCTCTCTCTGACCTTCCCCCATTCATGCTCTGTTTCTCTCTGTCTCAAAAATGAATAAACGTTAAAAAAAAAAAATTAAAAAAAAATAAAAAAAAAAATGCAAAACCTGGCTGTGCAGAGGCGTGCAGCGGGCCAGACGTGGCCCACGGGCCCTCGTTTGTGGACCCCCTGCCCTGGGTCTGTGCCTCTCAGATGCGTGTGTGCGTAAGAACCTCCTGAGGCCTTGCTGAAACCGAGTGCCGGGCCCGCCCCCAAACACTGTGACTCACGGGCTGGGCAGGGCCTGAGAATCTGCATTTCAGACAAGCCGCCAGGGGTGTGGGTGCCGCTAACGTCAGAGACCCCACTGGGGATGGGAAGCGTGGAGACCCACAAAAGGTGGGTGTGCTTTGGGAGAGGGATGCTTTGGAGCCCAAGGGGTCGGAGGCTCATTCCTAGGGCTTAGGGATGGACCCCCGTGTGCCAGGGGACCTCCCAGGACTCAGCACAAAGAGCTAACACAGCCCAGGGTAAAGGCCTGTGGGGAGAAGCCGGGCATCAGGAACACAATCCAGAGCCGCCAGGACCAGGTTTTCATGGGTCAGCTGCAGGGGGCCCACGGTGGGCAGGGGTCCTCCTGCATGGCGGGACGGCCCCCTAGGAGGCCGGCAGTCCTGCCTGCTCACGAGCCTGGAGCGAGGACTTCACCTGGGGCACCCGTTAGGGCCGAGAGCCCGCGTCGGAGCCTCCTCCTACTTCACGTTTGGCTCTTGGTCACGCCTTGACCTGGGGCTGGCCTTGGTGGCCGCCTCAGTCTTGTAGGGCTGGGTTGGCAGGACGCGACGCGGCCTGGATGGGGGAAACACGCACGGGGGGGCTGGCGGAGCCAGCCGCCGTGGCCTGGGGCAGGGGCGCCCCCGGGAGAAGGTGCGCAGCTGTGCGCGTGTCTGCGTGTCCGCTCGACACAGGCTGCTCAGGCCAGCGTGGAAAGCTGACCGGCCTCGCTGCATTGGGTTGACTCCGGAGGGGCTGGCAGCGGGAGGGGGCCTGGAGCTGGGGCAGCACGAGAGCCGGCGGTGTTTGTGGGGGGCTTTGAGGTGCACGGTGTCCAGGGGACCCACCAAAGCACGGCACCATCGAGGGCCGGTGAGCGAGTGTCTGGGCCGCGGCCGGCCGTCGGGGAAGGCCGTGTTTCACGTGTGTGCCCTGGTGTCAAGGCCCCGACTGTCCTGCTCTCCCCCCAGGCTACCCACACTGGAAAGGTCAAGTGCTGAACTCCAATGAGCTCCAGGAGCTGTACGAAGGCCTGAAGCTGAACAACGTGAATAAATATGACTATGTGCTCACGGGTAAGTGTCCGGGGGAGCTGGGTGCTGGACCCGTGGGCCTCGATCCGGTGGGGCTTGGGCTTGGGGAGGGACCCCCCCCCCCCGCCCCCGGGCTCCACCCTGGCCCCTGCCTCCTTCGAGGACAGATGGGCTGTGCCGCCGAGAACTTGGTGGTGCCCTGATGACGGCCGTGCCCCAGTCGCGTGGCCTTGGATGCCCGGGGCCCATGGTGCTGTCTCAGATGAGCCGTGTTGGGCTTCTGGGACCCGTGTAGGGTCGGAGGATACACGGGGGGTTGGCAGTGAAAACACCCAGGTAAGCAACTTGCTGCCACTTGGCACATTGGTTCGTGAGTCACCGTAACGGTAAAAATATTTATTTGCATTTATATACGTAGTTAGAAGTGAATGTACTTACTATTGAAAACGGAAAAGAGGCGTCCGGGTGGCTCAATCAGTTGAGCATCTGACTTCGACTCAGGTCGTGATCTCACGGTTCGTGAGTTCGGGCCCCGCGTCGGGCTCTGTGCTGACAGCTCGGAACCTGGAGCCTGCTTCGGATTCCATGTCTCCCTCTCTCTCTGCCCCTCGCCCGCTCACACTATGTCTTTCTCAAAAATAAGTAAACATTACAAATGATTTTTCTAAATAAAATGGAAAAGACAAAAGAAAATGTTCTTTGTACACCTATCACTCATGGCTTTTTCCCTTCGTTTAAAACTTGATGGGGCACCTGGGTGACTCAGTCAGTTGAGCATCTGACTCTTGATTTCGGCTCAGGTCATGATCTCATGGTTTGTGAGATTGAGACCCCTCATCGGGCTCCATACTGAGTGTGGGATTCTCTCTGTCGCTCTCTCTGCCCCACTTGTGCATGTGTATGCACTCTTTCTCAAAAAAAAAAAAAAAAAAGATTCAAAAAAAAATAAAATTAAACTTGACTTTACTTTTGGGAAATGCATAGTGTCCCCTCAGGGACTATAGATATTGAGGACACTTTGTCTTAACCCTGGTCACAGGATCTGAGAACTGCCTGCCTCTCTCAAGAGCAGAATGAGGTTTTTTCGTTTGTTTTTTAAGTTTATTTGAGAGAGAGCGTGCGCTTGCTTGTGAGCAAGGGAGGGGCAGAGAGAGAATCAATCCCAAGCAGGCTCTCTGCTCTGTGTGGAGCCTCACGTGGGGCTCCATCCCATGACGGCAAGGTCACGACCTGAGTTGAGATCAGGAGTCGGACACTTAGCCAACCGAGCCCCCCCCCCACCCCGGGCGCCCCTGTAGCAGGTGGTTTTGGTGGTGCTTTTTCTCCTTGGGCCGTGGCCAGGATGGGAGCCTTCTGATGAGGGTGGCCCATGCGTCCCCCCCCCCCCCCCAGGCTACACGAGAGACAAGTCCTTCCTGGCCTCGGTGGTGGACATCGTGCGGGAGCTGAAGCGGCAGAACTCGGGGCTCGTGTACGGTAGGTGCCGGGCTTTCCCGCGTGCACGCTGGGGCGCCACCTTGTCCGGTGGGGTTGACCCGGAGAGCGGGGGCTCGACCTCCTTCCTCCCGGACGCCCCTCCTTCATGTCCCGCCTCTCCTGGTCCGAAAGCTCAGAGCTCTAGGAAGGGGTCAGAACGTCCTCACGGTGACCCTGGCAGAGAAGTGGGTTATATACGTGCTGTCATCCGTGTCCACGTGTGCCCGTGTGTGCAGTGTGTTGGGGGGGGGGGCTGGGTGGCCACACTTGACCCCTGAGAGGATGGGGTGGATGTGCATGTCGTGGGCGGCGCCTGGCCAGTGAGGGGCGGGGGTGAGGTGATGGTGGACACCCAGCTGGGACAGAGCTGAGGCGCATGCCGGGCCTGTCCGCCTGTCCGTCCCACCCCCCGGGGCTGCAGCGCCAGCCCTGAGCGTGTCCCACACAGAGGCCTCTCCGGGCAAGACACACATGGGACGGTTCGGTTACTCTTTCCCCTCTGGGACTCAGACGTGCACATTCAGGTCTCTGCAGGGTCCGACCACGTGTGACACTTCTTCCATCCTGGCGGGAACCCCAGTGTCCTGACGTGTGGGTCCCCCCGTCGCGAATGGTAGCTGGGTTCAGGGGCCCCTGCGGTACCGGTGCGTCCTTGCTGCCTCAGCCGCGCAGACTCGGGGGCCTTCCCTGAGGCACGGGCCTCCCAGGTGTCCGCACCGGTCCCCACCCTCAGCTGGCCTCACGGCAGGTCCCACACGGCATGTGGACCGTCGTGGGAAGGGAACGTGCTTGTGTGGGGGCCAGAGGGAAAGGGGATGCTGTTCTGTGCCACACTCTCGAGAAAGGCGCAAACAAACGATTGTCAGAAATCGATCACAGCAGTTGGCCTCGGACCACAAATGTGGAATCCAGGAAACGAGGATCGGCCGCACACGCGAAATTTAACAACAGAAATAAACATTAAGCATCCTCCTCTCGGGAGCCTCACCCTGTGCTAACAGATGCCCTTTCTGCCTCCGCAGTGTGCGACCCCGTGATGGGCGACAAATGGAACGGCGAAGGCTCCATGGTTAGTGATTTCAGGCACGTTAATCCAAGTGCACACGTCTCGCTGGGCGAGACACCGCTCTGGGGGTGCACATCATCCTTGCCGGGAAGCGGGGTCGGCAGACGAGGTTTTCTGTCAAGGGCCAGAGAGTAGACGTTTGGGGCCATACGTCTCCTGGTTCAGGCTCCTGGTGGAGCCTGTGACTCTCGATCTCAGGGTTGTGTGTTTGAGCCCCATGCTGGGTGCAGAGATGACTTAAAAATAAAACCTTGGGGGTGGGAGGGAGGGGAGGGTGGGTGATGGGTATTGAGGGCACCTTTTGGGATGAGCACTGGGTGTTGTATGGAAACCAATTTGACAATAAACTTCATATATTGAAAAAATAAATAAATAAAATAAAATCTCAAGAAAAAAGTAGTCACAGTTTGCAGACAAACAGACACGGCTGTTTCCTAATAAAATGCTACACACGGACCCTGAAATCTGAATTTCCTGTAGTTTCTGTGTGTCACAAATGTTCTTTCTTTCCTGTTTCCCCCTTAGCCGTGTCTTAGCAGTCGGGCCATAGCTTACCCCCCCGACTAGTGTAGGGCGGGGTGCCGTCAGTCCGCTGGTAGGAGTCACCCCGTGGCCAGCAGGGGAGCTTGGCGTGTGGGGCACGGAGGGCGCTGGCCCCGGCCCTACCCCAGGACCCCGGGGCCTTCGGGTGAGCGTGTGCCGGCCTGGCCGCAGGGCACCAGCGTCTCGTACCCGCGGTGGGGCTCACGGCGGGGCTCCGGGTCTCCAGCCTGGACCGCGGGGCTCTCAGCAAACGCTCGCTGGCCTCGTTCCCTCTGCTGTACGCGTCAGCCTGTGTCCCTGTCGCCCTCTAGTACGTTCCGGAGGACCTCCTTCCGGTTTACAAAGAGAAGGTTGTGCCGGTAGCAGACATCATAACCCCCAACCAGTTCGAGGCTGAGTAAGTAACTTGCAACCACGGAAGCTTTCAGATCTCCCCATGGGGAGGGCTGTTCTGGAGCCGGTCAGGCCACTGAGGCCCTCCTCCCGAAGTCCTGCCTCAGGGGGTGGGGGGCAGGCCATTCTGAGTGGGGGGCCAACCCGGTGCCCTGGCCCGATGACGGTGGGGGTGGTTATTTTCACCCTGACTTCCTGTGGTCGTGCTGACCCCCAGCCGTTTTCCCCGAGCAGCACAAGCCTTTGGGGACAGAAAGGGGAGGGGCTGAGGGCATATGTGGGTGACACCGGCCATGGGATGGGGATCCCACGCCACCTGACGCAGGCGGCCACCTGGAGCTCCAAAACCCACGTGGATGTCGGTCACCCTCACTGGCCACTAAGTGCGGCTGTGTGCTGCTGTCCCTTGCTGCTATTAAATGTTACCCCTGACTGGTCCTTGGGGCCATCACGGGGCCAGCAGACACTGAGTGAGTTCCTGTGGGGATGGGAGGGGGTCCCCGGAGCCACCGGAGCTTCGGGGATATTTCCAGCAGGACCCAGAGAAGCAAGGTCTCACCCGCGCTTCATCTGCCTTCCAGGTTACTGAGCGGCAGAAAGATCCACAGTCAAGAAGAAGCGTTAGCGGTAAGGAGACCTTCCGAGGCCTGGCGTGGGACAGGTGCACCGCTCGTGGTGGGGAGGGGACAGCCACATGCCCTCGGGGAGGGGAGATGGGCACCCCAGGTGGGCAGCACCCCGGCTCCCAGCCAGCCGCCCGGTGGGGCCTGAGGGATGTGCTGTAGATTCTGTCTTAGCCACTGGGTCGGGCAGCTGCAGCCACAGTGCTTGTCTGGGTCCGCGTAACCCCCCGCCTGCTCTGCGCACGGCGGCTGTCCCCGTGGGAGCTTCCCGGGGCGTCCGTGACAAAGTGCCACAGACCGGGTGGCTGACAACAACACAAGTGCGTTCTGTCCGGTTCTGGGGGCCGGAAGGCCAAGATCGGGGTGTCGGTGGGACTGTCTTCGGCCCAAAACCTGCAGGGAGGCACCCATTGCTTGCCAGCCTCCCAGCTTCCGGCAGCCACTGGCCATCCTTGGCGCCCCTGGGTTTGTAGACCCGTCACCAGCCTTTGCCTGTGTCTTCAAGGGGCCCCCGCGGTGTGTCTGTGTCCTCGTCTTTCTTGCTAAGGGCGCCAGGCAGATAGGACCCAGGCCCACGCTAGTGACCTCGTCTCAGCTCGAATCTGCACGGACCGTGTTTCCTTTCGAGGAAATCAGAAACGCTCGGAGGTTCTGGGCTTAGGGTTCCAGCGTCCGTCTCGGGGGGACACAGTTCAGCCCGTGGCAGTCACGGCATTTAGTGAGTGCTTGCTGTGTGCCAGGTACCCTGAATCCAGCTTGCCGGGTGTGGCTCTCCCGCGCACCCGTGACCTGTGTGTCTGCGGAAAGGCAGGGGCCGGCCTCCACGGGCAGCAGGCGCCAGCCCTCCAGACGCGCTCACCACCACCCCAGCCCATGCACGGTCAGAGAAGCAGGGATCAGAAATGGCCAGTCAGGGTCCGTCCGACACCAGCGAGAGGGAGTGCGCGTGTGCCCATATGTGGGGTGGTGTGCGTGTCTGGGCACACGTGTGCAAACGCCTGTGTGCGTGCATGCGTGCATGAAGAGATTTATGGCCAGGAGCTGGCTCACACCTTTGGGGGTTGGCTGGGCACGTCTGGAAGCCACAGGGCCCGCTGACGGGAGGGACGGCTGGAAGTGAGGTAGGCAAGGTTTCCTCTCCAAAGCTCTTCAACTTTCCCCTGTAAAACTTGTTGCCTGTCTGTCGTTTAACCTCTCACATGGAGTCCTGGGCCACGTGTCCCAGCAGCAGACCCGGGTACCGCACACCAGGGCCCTCGCCCCGTCATGACGGGGCCTCATCAGGCGCGCACGCTCTCTCCATCATCCAGGAAACAAATCCGAGCGCCAGGTCTAGTCCTGGCCACACCCGGGCCTGAGGGGCTGTGGGGCCTCTGTTTCCCCAATGTGCAGAGGGCTCACTGTGGCAAGGGGAAGAGGGTGCCCTCCTCTCTGCTCTGAGGGTCTCACTCTGAGATGGGACAGTACCCAGGGGCCTCAGAGTCAGGTGACACCGGGACAGGAGAGCAGGTGGTCTGGGGTCACAGGTGACCCTCCTCTGCTGTGCGCCCGTGTGCTCCGAGGACTGCAGGGCATTCCCGGTGTGTGCCTGTGTGGTGCCTCGTGCAGGGTGGGGGCCAGGTGGGAGACACGCTCCACGTGTGTGGCAGGGACACGTTTCCCACAGCCTGCCCCAGACTCTGGAGTGGAGGGTGCCTGCTGGCACGGTCACCAGCCCAGCTCTGAGGCCCTTGTACAAGGAGGGAAGGAAAAGCCACTTGCAGAAAGCTTGTTCCTCGTCACATGACCCCCTGGCCTGTCTTCTCCCCAGCCCACAGGCCCCAGGCTGACGAGGGGGGGACGTAGCCACGTGCTGGGACTCGGGAGGCTTCTCCTGGGCCGGGGAGCCTGACTCGGGGTCCACACTGGGCCAAGATCAGATGCTCTGAACGCCTACGCACGCTTCGGGGTCCATACGAGAGCCTTCCCAGCTTCCCACAGTGAGCCGTGCGGGGCGGGAGGCCCGAGGGGCTTAGCTGGCGTTGTCCCCACGGAGGCGAGAGGAGCACCCCTCTCCGGTGTAGCTGGTGCTCTCCCGAGCCCCCAGTTTGCCCAGCGGGTGTTTTGTCCCAACGTGTGTGTCGTGGGAGGCCGGGGAGCCTCCAGCCGCCAGCGTGTTGCTGGGCACACAGCGGGAGAGCTTCACTGAATGAACAAGTGAGGGAACAAGTGGCTTCCCAGAGTGGACAGGACGTGACAGCCTGATGGTGGGCCTGGTTTTGCCGCCCTGGAGCCAGATGAGAAAGGACAGCCAGTCTGGGGGCCTGGTTGACGCCTTCCTCTGGAATGTGGGCACAGGAAGAGTGTGGGGCCCGGCAGGTGTGCTCGTGGGAGGGAATCGGGGTGGTGGCTCTAAGCGGCCAAAGCTGCCACTCGGCACGCCCGGGCTGGCGGGGGGCAGGCGGGACCCAGGCGCCACTCCTCGTGTTCTCGGCCTCTGGTGTCCACTCTGTCAAGTCAGACCCCGTAGAAGGGCGTCCTCCCGCCGGTCGGACCCGACTGCTCGGGCTGCTGGGAGCCCTGGCGCAGGGGTCCGTGGTGTGGCTGATGCATTCCTGTGCTCCGGCAGGTGATGGACGTGCTGCACGCCATGGGCCCCGACACGGTGGTCATCACCAGCTCTGACCTGCCCTCCCCGAGGGGCAGCGACTACCTGATCGCGCTGGGGAGCCAGAGGATCCGTAAGTCCTGCGACCCTGGCTCCCTCCTGCCTCTTCGCCGCGGGTTCCTGGAGGCCTCCCTGGCTTTAGGCTCCGTAGGGAAGAGAATTCGGGCCTCACTCAGCAGGCGGTCGGTGTCCTGAACTCCTGTCACCCCCTAAACACACTGAGAACAGAAACTGAGAGAGGGTTCTGTGAGTCGAGGTGTGGGAGGCCTCCCCGCGGTCACCGAGCGGCGAGCTCTCCGTACCCATGACATGCCGTCGGCTCGAGGAGAGCGTCTGTCTTACAGGCTCAGGGTCACGTGGATGGCCCGGCTAGGGCCCAGGGCTTGGGGAACCAGGCGTCCACACCGTCCCCTCCCACAGAGCCGGGGGCGCCTGTGCGGCCTCACCTGTCGACTGTCGGTTCACGTAAATACCGCCTGGGTTGGTGTTTTCTGCGGGGTGCTGAAATGACACAGGAGGCTGGGGTCACACCCGCTGCGCCAGAGAGCACGGAGCTCTCTCACCACTCCCTCTGTGTCTTCGAGAGAGCATGCCCCTGTGCACAAACCCATGCACACACCTACGTGCACACCTACGTACCCCCGTACGCGCATGCCCCTGTGCGCTCCCGTACCATTTCATCAAGCTCACGGCCCCCACGGCTGTCGGTGCCCTTGCTACTGCGCCGGGCTGGGGCTCCCTCCGCTCCCGGTCACACGTGCTGGTCCCTCGTGCCCAGCTGTGCGGTTCTTCTCTCCCCGGGCCATCCTGCTAGGGGTTCTGGCGTCTACTCCCTCCCTTGTGACAGGCGACACTAGCCCTCCCTGCCACCACGTGGGGGAGGAGCGGGGAGGAGGGCAGGCTGGCTCCCAGACGAGGGGCTCGTTCTCTGCTGGCCCAGGGTCTCGGGGCCCATCGGCTGTGCTCTCCTCCAGGGAACCCCGATGGCTCTGTGGTGACGGAACGCATCCGGATGGAGATGCACAAGGTTGACGCGGTCTTCGTGGGCACCGGGGACCTCTTTGCCGCCATGCTCCTGGCATGGACACACAAGCACCCCAACAATCTCAAGGTCAGCAGGATGCGCCCCCGCCCTGCCCCCACCGGGGACCACCTGGGTTCTGCGGGGGCTCAAACAGGCCACCCGTGTACCACACGCTGGAGTCGGCCTGTCGGGCCGCGGAGCAGGTGTGAGCCCCGGGAAGGCGGAGCCTGGGAGGGGTTACCGCAGCCTCCGTAGGTCCGGAACTAGGAACTTCTCCCAGAGAGCAGCCGGGTGAAAGTTGGTCCTAAGATGTCATCGCCCCGGTGAGTCGAGAGACTCAGAGGCTGGGAGCCCCCTCGGGGGCGTGAGGGACAGGGCTCCGAAGTCAGACTTGCAGAGGGGCTCAGCTCTTGTCAGGCACTGTCTGCGCATCTGTCCATCCCTCCCCCATCCCTTGCTTTGTGTGTAAACGTCCACAGATGCGTTTGTACGGAGATAAAGCCATTGTGTGCGGGCTCTGCTGGGCGAGCAGATACTTTGCTACCGATTCTGTCAATGGGGGTGTGGGGTGGCGGGGGCCACGTGCCCCCGTGGTTAAGCTCCGGAGTGATGGCTGCGTTCTGCACGGCGTGCGGGAAAGTTCCTTCGTGACGTCAGATCGTGCCGTGGCCTCCTTCAACGTTGTTGGAACCACGCAAGTGGACAGCTGTGCACGAGGCTGTCCCCGGCCCCTCTGTTATTTCCTTCTCCACTTACTTGGTGGCCGTCAGGGCCTGCCTCCCGTCTCTAGAACGTGCTCGGGAAGGGCAGCCGTGCAGGGTGGTTAGAGAGGAGCCACGCCCCCGTCTGTGCTGGGTCCACCGAGGGAAGGAGGAGCCCTAGGTCGGGATCTGGAAGTGGATGCCCCTAAAGCTGCCTCTACCCGCTGGAGGCTGGCACGCCCCTCCCATCCCATCAGTTAGCTTGTCTGTGAGACGCAGGGCTGGACTGGAGCCCTGCCCCTCTTACCTGCCCCCCCCCCCCCCCCCCCCCCGCCAGGGACCAGGGGGAGCACAGACCTGCTGTTGCCGTTGGCAGCCATGGGATCTTCATCTGGTACAGGGCACCTTGACCATCTGGTGCGCAGTGGAGACCTTGCTGCTGGGCCACCTGAGGCCAAACCGGGTTCGGCCCGTCCCCGGGTCGGGCGGGAGGGGGTTCCACTCGCTTCCCCGGCTCCTGCTAAGCCCTGGGTCTTTGACTTTGAGGTGCCGGTAAGCAGTGACCTTGGCCAACTTTGGGGTAGGAGTCATTTTTGACGAAGACTCTTTATAACTAATTCCTTCCAGAAACACCTATTAAGCGTCTACTGCACGGCAGACAGTACCGAGGAGTGCTAGAGCCCAGCCCTCCCCTAGAGGGCACGGTCTGGAGGAAGGTGGTTAGTTTTAGTACGCAGGCATCTGCTCAGCTCTCCAGGGAAGGTTGATGGGGAGCATGTGACGGTAAAGCCAGTGCCCTGCTATCTCGGGGTGGAGGCAGGGTCTGGGTGAACGGAGAATCCCATCCGGGCCCTGGGCAGCACCGACCACGTGTGCGCGTCTCCCGCCCTGCAGGTGGCCTGTGAGAAGACCTTGTCGGCCATGCATCACGTTCTGCAGCGGACCATCGCATGTGCAAAAGGTACCTCCTGGCTGGGCCCCCGAGCCCACCAGCGGAGGGGGCAGGGGGACTACACTGAGAGCAGAGCGGGGAGGAGACGGCAATGAGAGCGGAGGGGGGAGGCGGGAGGGAGGGAGCCGACGGCGGGGTCCCGAGGCTCCCTCCGCCTCTGCTAGCCTGCGGAGCTCGTGCCCCACACGGGAGCCCCAGAGGGGACACGGACCGTCAGGGCTCAGGCGAGGGAAGGGGGCACGAAACTGGAGTGCCTTCTGGTCTGTCCCTGTCACCCACGCTTCGTCTTGCAGCCCAGGCAGGGGGAGGACTGAAGCCCAGCCCGTCGCAGCTGGAGCTGAGGATGGTCCAGAGCAAGAAGGACATCGAGAACCCGGAGATCGTGGTCCAGGCCGCGGTGCTGTGAGGGCCCGCGTGCCACCTCCCAACGCACAGCGTGTCGGTGTCTCCATCGTCGTCCCTGTGAAAACATAGCATCTGCCTTAGAGCCGTGACCGAAACTTGATATTTTTTTCTTTCGTGAGTGTCCAGCCTCAACCGGTCTTAATTGTGAAAACGTGCTGGTCGTGCTTTTTAAAAGTCACAAAGCGATCACAGAAATCTGTAATTCTGGGAACCCAGCTCCCTGTCCCCCAGGGCTCCTGGGCCTCCCGGGAACCCCGCTCCCCGTGGGCCCCCCGGCGGCGTCCCATCCCTGGCGGGCGAGGGCCGGGGAAAGTCCTGGAGTCTGTGCGTCCCTGAGGAAGAGTTGGGTTTTAACCATCTGCGTCTGGGCGAATCCTGCCAAATGCCTCTGTTGTCGTTGTGACCCGACCCCCTTTGTGCCTGCTTGAGAAGTCTCGTTTGTCACCTAGCTGTGGGGTAGGTCGCCGGGGACTGCGTCACTGCGGGAACAGGTCGAGACCAGCTGGCCCGGACGCGCACCGGGGATGAGGAAGGGCTCCCGAGGCTGGAACAGCCCGTGGTGAGACTGGCCCGTTGTGTTCCTGCCGGAAACCTCACCTGGTCTATGGCACACCGGGTTACGTCTGCGCGCTTGCCACCCTTGGCTGGCGACAGATGCCTCGTGCCACGTGGTTGTGCAGAGACGGGTAGAGGGCCGTGGATACCATTGGCATATTTAACCCCACGAGCCAGTCACCCTGTGCGCTCGCCCCTGCCTGCTCAGTCCTGCCTTCCATGCCACCGGAAGCCGGGGTGCGCGAGGCCCCCTGAAAGGCAGCCGCGGCTTGAGCCCCTTCTCCGAGGAGAGGGTGTTGGCAGATCGGGGGAGGGGCCGGGGCAGAGTGCTGGGCTAGCAGCTCTCAGACGCCTCGGGCTGCGACACCAGGCCAGGCGTCTACTGCCCGGGGCACCCCCAGGCGTGGCTGCAAGCGAGGGTGCCCCTCTCCGCGCCACCCTGGGGAGAGCAGAGGTCTGCCTCCCCCAGGAGCCTGCGGCCGGGAGGGGACAGAGCCTGCAGAGTCGGGGGGCCCCCTCCCCGACCCACAGGCGGGTCCTTTCCTGCAGCCCGTGCTCTCCTCTGCAGCAGGGCCAGTGTCCCCAGGATCCACTGCCACCTCCTGGGTAGGGCGGTGTTCACTCTGTTGCAAACTCCCCGAAACAAAGAAATACCAGCGTCCATGCCGTTCCGCCTGCTCTTCTTTCTTCCCAGTCTGTCCACGTCCTGAGTGTCTGCTCTCGTGCGTTAGCACCCGGCAGCCCGTGCACGGGCCATGGTATCTCTCTGCAACGAGATGGTGGAAAACCCACCGTGAGGATACCGTGTAGGGCGTAGGGGCTTACTCTGTGTGTACCATGGCCTTGGGAACACTGCAGACGCCGATCCTCTGTTCTTTAAGTTTTATTTCAGGGGCTCAGGCTTCGTGTTACACTTGATGCTTTTACTTCCCCCAACTGTACATAGAACGATAGTTATTCCGCCCCTAAACTTCCTGTGAAACTGTGAGCTTTCTGGCTGGATCTCGGACGTTCTCATCCCAAGTTCCTCCGACCGAGAAGCCCCGACCGCTGGGAGTGGTGGGGTCTTGAGCCCTCTGCCCCCAGCAGCGGGACCCCGGCATCCCAAGAGCCCCTGCAGGGCACGGGGCTCCCGTAGAAACCGCAGCAGCTTCTCCCAGCGAGCTGCGCTGGCCACGTGCTGCTGCTGAGCCCACTGCCATCCTGGGCGGGGTCCTGCGCAGATACGCAGGCCCTGGCTTGTCTGTGCTTAGAATTTCCCACCCAGAGGTCAGCCGTGGTCACTAGCAGTGGGTTTTTCTTTCTTTCTTTTTTTTTTTTTTTTTTTTTTTTACATAGGTTGGGTCCAAATTAGAGTAAATCTTTGTTTTTACTTCCCATAGTTTAGTAACATGCAAAGTAATAATTATATATTTTAAAATGAGAAGTGTATCAGTCCTAAGTCGCCTGCTTATTACCAGAGTACGGATTTCAATATGGTTTTTCAAAGCTTCTGTAGGCCTTAAAGATGAATTACAAACTACTCTTTTTTTAAAACCATTTTCAAATCATTGCCAAGTCTTGCTAAGGTCATCGTGGTAATCTGCGTTATTTTTTAATGTATGTCAGCGATGGTAAAAATGATGCTTTGTTGTGCTGTTCTTGACCTTGTCGGAACCAATTTTTTAAATGTCGTCTAACTTTACAATGGACTGAGCCTGGTTTGGCGTGCTTTTCGCGTTCAGAACGGAGGCCAGGGCGCCCCGCCAGCGACATGATGCCCGAGTCCCCGTGTCGATGCAGAATCCCCCTCCTCCCCGCCTTCATCGTCCAGGAAAGCAATGCTGTGTGATGGAGCCCCCGAAGGGTGAATCCTTGCCTCTGGGGAGCAGGCAGGTGGGGCAGGGCCAGGCGGGCGGGGCCCTGGCCTCACTGGGTGTCCCAAGGCTACGCCTGACTGCCATTCCCTCCTTGCTGGACCTCACGTTCACTGCTAGTTGAAATGTACAGTAAAGGAGGTGACAGCGTTCTAGCTGTCGGACCTGCGCTGTGAGCACGCCCCCTCCTTCATCCTTCCTGCCCTTTGATGGGACCACCTGCCCCAGGGCATCGGGGCTGCGTCTGCCTGAATCGCAGGCACCTGTGAGCACTCTGGATTCCGGCACCAGAACAGCCAGAATCTCGGTCTTCCTTCTCTGCCCCCCAGCAGGTTGCTGCGGTCTCCGTGCACATGTCCCCATGGGACAGGGTTTCTGTAGGAACCCCCCACCCTAGCACCTGCCGGGGCCGGAAGGCGGGGAAGGAAGTTTGAGTGGGCAGAGGGGCGAATGTGCAGGCCAGGATGCTGCGAGTGGGGTCCTGGCTGTCTGAGTCTCATGGGAGCCGCGGGGCCCCCAGACGCCACTCTGCCCCCAGAGGGGCGTGGCCACCAAGCCCACCCGTGTTCATTCCGCACCAGCTCCCGCCGACCGGCTGCAGGTGATTTCTCTCATCCTGTCACTCTGTGAACTGTTTACATTAGGACTTCCTTCAGAGCCGGGTCCCGTGTGCTCAGAGGGAACACGTTAGATGCCTGTGCCGGGTGGGCACTCAGAAGGACCCCCATCCCTGGGAGGGCAGCTCTGGGAGCCCAGGAGACCTCCCACTTCATTTCTGCCCCGAGGGTGCTGGTCAGGCTGGACCCTCAAAGCACAGTGACCCAAGTGCACACATGCGGCCAGGGAGCTGGTGCTGCGTGTGTGTGTGTGTGCTGCAGTCACTTTGTGGCGGGGCGGTCGGGTGGTCAGGGGGCCTTTGAGGGTGAAAAGTGTCAAGAACCTTGAGTGCTTGTTTATAGAGCCCCCTCCACCCCCCCTTACCCCCCCCCCCAGGTTGCAGAATCCAGCCCTGCACTTCCACCCTCTGCCGGCAGGGGGCGGGGCAGGCCCCAGCCTGGAGCTTGCACACATCGCCACCCTGTGGCGTAGTGCACGGGGCTCTAGTGCTAGTGACAGGCACTAGGCCTCGGGGTCTGTGTCCCAGGCTGGCCTCAGTGCTGCCCCATGGTGGCCAGGTTCCTAAAATCCCAGGCTTCTGGTGCATGAGTCTCCCCGTGGACTTCTGCAGGTGATTCTCGGTGCAGGACGTTTCCTGTCTTACTGAGGGGAGACTCTGACCAAAGCACAGGGTCTTACAAACCACATTCCTGCCTGTCTTAAGAGGTCGTGCTCACAGACACCACCCACCACATGTTCCTTTGCTTCAGACGGAGTTTAACGAGTTAACTTTAGTTCTGACTTCGAGAATATTTCCAAGCTTTGTATGAATGGAAGGTTCTTCCTAGAATTTTCTCTTTAAATTCTGGCAGAGTAAACAGCTGTTCTAGAAGCTTTCCTGCTGTCCCAGAAGAGCAGAGCCCTGTGCTCAGAGCAGGCCACTTGGTTCCGTCACTGAACCCTGGCTGCAGATGAGCCCTGGGTGGGGCAGCCCCCACACCACGGTGGGCAAGTTTCCACCTTCTGCCTCCGGAAGCCCATTCTGGTGGGAAGAGACTTCCTGAAGCCCCTGACCACTCCCTGTCCCGGCCGTCCCTCGTTGCCCTGCAGGTGTCCTGGGGAGCCGGATGGCAAGGGTGCAGCAGAATGGGGCTGACGGTGAGGAGGGCCTACCACCCTCTGTCTGCTCCGCGGAGCCTGGCGGTCTGGGGAGGGAGCGGGGCGCACCCCACCCCCACACTGTTCCGAGCTGTGGGACAGGGCCTGTGGCTTCAGAGAGCCACTACATTTCGTTTCTCGTGCGGGACTCGGCTCCCGGCATGAGGGGGTGAGTGCGGCGGGGCGGGGGAGAGGGGCAGAAAGGGAGAATTGGAGGGCTTGGCAGCGGCCTTCAGGACATCCCAAAGAGCACAGGTGGGGAGCGAAAGGTGCCTTGGTGCGCCCCGCAAAGCGTGTGGGCCTGTTGTCCTGACGGGTAGCACAGATGTTCCTGTTTGGGGAACTGAAAGTGGATTCCTAACGTACAACGTGTAGGCTCCAAGATGAAGAGTGTGTGGATGTTTTGAGTGCTTTTGGCTTCATAGCTGCATACTTTCTGATGTCGAATTTTAGTTGGGATTCCAGCCAATGACTGCACGACTGGGCGGACAGGAGGGTTGAGGTGCTGACTCAGAGCCCAGCGGGTGCTGGCCTGGGCTTTCCTGAGAAATTAACTCAGACTGTGGAGGCTGTGTGACCCCCTCGGGTCGGAGCACGTTGCCCCTGGGGCCCGGCTGCGGGGGAGGGCCAGGGGGTGGTTTCTCCAGTGCTGGGGTCTCCAGCCCTCCGTCCTGTGCACGTGTTTGTAAAGTCCCTGTCAGCGCTGTAGAGGCCGTGTCTGTGTGCTGGTCCTACTGACTTATGATTATCCGTAAATAAATCTTTTTCTGGCCATGGTGTTGAAGTGCAATGATTCCTCCCGCCTCAGGAACCCCCCGTTAATTATCCCCTGGTACCCGAAGCCCCTGCCACCAGCCAGCCAGCCCAGCGGTGCTGACTGCTGAAAAGCATGGGAGCTGAGGCCGTAAACACGTATGTCTTAAGGGAAAGAGATTGTCCAACCCACCCACGGTGGCCCAGGTCCCCTTGTCCCACCCACTCTGTTCTGTGCCCTGGGGGCTGGCCTGTAAGCTCCTCCTGTGGGCAGGGATCCCAGGAGGGTGGGTTCCCTTTCTCAGGCCCCGCCCCCAGCCCCGATAGAGTCCAAGGACCAGCCTCATCCCTGATGAATGTCACTGCTCCTGGGTTCTGGTGCCTGGGTTTCAATCCCTTCACACCTGGGTGGTGACAGCCGGTCCTACAGGCCGGGCAGGTGCTGTGCTCCCGCTGTGATTCACCCACACCTTTGTGAGTAGCTCCCCAGGCAGTCTCCAGAATGCCAGGCCCCTTGCCCTAGAAGGAAAAGCAGGAGAAGGGTGGGAGAGAACGAGGGATCTGCTTCATGTCTGGAACACCTTGAACTCCGCCTCTCCACCCCCCTGCTGACTCCGGTGCCCCTAGCTGGCCCGCAAGGCCCTCCTGGTGGACGACCCTTTGTGGCCGCTGTGGCACACTTCCACAAATGCAGTGACTTAAAGCGACCCTGGAGATCAGACTTGTACAAAAATAGGTGGGCGGGGCTGGGTCCTCTGGAAGGTTCCAGGGAGAATGTGCCCAGCCTCTTCCAGACTTTAGAGGGGCCCTCATGACTTCATAGCCATGGTGTGGCTTCAGTCTGACCCCGACCCCTGCCTCTTCTTCTGAGGACCCTGGGATGACATTGGGGCCCCAGAGAGTCCGGGATCACCTCTCCAGCTCAAGACCCTTAGCTTAATCACATCTGACAAGTCCCCTTGCCCTGTGAGATAACATCCACAGGCTCCGGGCACTGGGCCAGGGATATCCCGGGAGGACATTATTCAACCCACTGCCTCCTATGATGGGGATGGGGGTGAAGCCCAGTGAGTCCCGACATGGTCACCTTTCCCTCTCTGACACTTCGCATGAGATGTCCAGCAGAGGACACGCACGGCCTTGAACCTCAACCATCAGGAGGATTCCTGCCACAGACGTCCCCTGGGGAGGGCGGGAAGCCTGGCCTCAGGTGCAGGCCCCACCCCGGAGACGACACCGGCCGGGGCTCCCTCAGGCCGAGTTCCTGGAAGGGAGCCCGGGCCCCACCCTTGCACTAAGTGGTACGGGGGGAGGGGGTGCCCTCTCAAGGGGCAGGTAAGAACAGGAAAAGGGACAAGGCAGGGAGAGGGGAGAGAAGATGCATGGCAGCGTGTGACCTAGATGGCCAGGTGGTCAAGCGGGGGCATCTCTCCCGTCTTCTCCAATTGGTCGAAGTTCACCCCACAAGGGGCGGGCACCCCTGGGTTTTTGAGGTGTGCTGCCTGGCCTCGGGCAGGTGTGGGCCCCACTGGGTTGGACGCTGGAGCAGAGCCGCTACAGCAGAGGCCAGGGCAGGTCGGGACGGACAGGCGAGGGGGGCCCAGTCCCAGGCCCTGCAGAGGTGAGCCGAGAAAGCCCCGAGTTAGAGAAGAAGTACAGCCTCCTGCGTTATCTGGTCACTTTGTCAACTGCCTGCCCAGTGCCAGCCACTGGGGACTCCGTGCCCGTGGCCAGGTCGGGGAAGTGAATGACCGAAATATCCGCACCAGTAATCTGGGCTCACAGACCAACGTGCGGGGGAGCGCCAGCGAGAAGGGCGCGTGCCGTGTAGTCCCGAGAGGTCACCCGGGTGTCTGCGAAGGGCTTGTACCTGTTTGCATTCCCGGCCCGCATCCGGACGTTTGCCTGTGGGGCAGGACAGAGACCGGCACCCAACGTGGTTTCACTCTGCTCTTCTCATTGTGTGGACGTGTTACAGATTGTCGTGGCTGTTCAGGTCTTTGCCCATTTCACTCTAGAATTTTTCATCCTTTGCCCCGCTTTTTTTTTGAGAGCGAGAGAGCGAGCGAGTGCGCATACAGGAGCGAGGGAGGGGGGGCCCTTACTAAGCACTCCTCTTCCACTCACCCCCGAGTGTTGTGTTTCTCCAGGACCGAGAAGGCTGCTACAGGGACCGGTCCCACCGCTGGGAGTCAGACCCCAGTCCTCATGCTCCCCGGGTGGGACCAAGCACCCTCTCCCCGGGCCAGCAGGGGGGCACCTTTCCCCCCGCTGCTGCCCTCAGCTGAGGCTCCTCTCCTCCGCCCGGGATTCTCGGCGAATGTCACTCTTCCCAAGGCCTGACCCCGCGCCCCCGCTCGGGCTGAACAGGTCAGTGCGCCGCGCATGCCGTGCTTCTGCCCTGGCAGAGCCTCCCCAGCTCGGAGCACACCCCGCAGCACCCGGTCTCGGAGTGCTCCCAGAACCCGGTGCCGGCACAGATCCATCCAGCCGGCTCACAAGGGAGCAGACACACGTTAGCCTAGAGATAGAGGAACAGATAACTGATGTCACTTGTGCACTGGACACAATCGTTGGTGTCACTAATCCGTCATTACCAGGCGGGGTACCTCGGAGGCCCTAACGGACCTGCCCGGAAATGGCATTAATGCACATTTTCTGTCCTTGCAAAAGCAGGGCCGTGGCTCCAGCATACAAGGGCTGAAAAAAAAACTAGAATTCTAGGGGCGCCTGGGTGGCTCAGACGGCGTCCGACTCTTGACTTCAGCCCAGATCATGATCTCATGGTTCGTGGAGTTCCAGCCCCGCACTGGGGCCTGCTTGGGGTTCTCTCTCTCTCTGCCCCTCCCCACTTGCTATTTCTCTCCAAATCCATAAGAAAAAATTTAAAAAATTAAAATTCTAGAGGAACGGGTGAGTTTCTCTACAGTCTGGGTCTGGAGACGGGCTTTTAATCTAGGACTCAAAACAAATTACAACTTGGAGAAAACATTTGTGACTTACTGAGGCACGACATTGCTAATGTATCAATAACTCTTAGAAGTGGGGGGAGGGGCACCTGGGTGGCTCAGCTGGTTAAGCCTCAAGACTCTCGATTTTTGGATCAGGTCGTGATCTCAACGTTCATGGGATTGAGCTCCGCATCAGGCTCTGTGCTGACACTGTGGAGCCTGCTTGGGGTTCTCTCTCCTCTCTCTCTGTTAGGTCTTCATTTCAACCCCAAATTGCTTCACTACCAAGAACAAGAGCCTGTTGGGAAAGCTCTTCATTCTTCTAGTTCAAGAACGGAGATTGGGACACACACAGCTGGCATTAAGGTGTTCTTCTTGCCACTTAAATTTTTTTTTAATGTTTATTTATTTTTGAGAGCAGAGGGAGGGGCAGAGAGAGAGGGAGACCCAGAATCGGCAGCAGGCTCCAGGCTCCGAGCGGTCAGCGCAGAGCCCGACGCGGGGCTCGAACCCACGAACCGTGAGATCACGACCTGAGCCAAAGTCGGACGCCCAACCGACTGAGCCCCCCGGGCGCCCCTCTTCTTGCCGCTTTCAAGCTGCTTGCTCACCCTGCGACCCTGGTGTGCTCTTCCTTCCCTCGCGATCTGGACAGCCCGCGCCTTGCACTGCCGACCCGGCACCAAGCGCCACACGCCGCCGATGCAGAGTGGTGTGGTGTGGTGATTTGAGACCAACTCGAACCCTCGGGGATGGTTTTCTGCCATGACCTGAACCACACAGACGTCTCAGCCCCTACTCTTGCGACGATGCGCGTGCTCTTTATTTGCAAAACGGACACAGGGCAAACCACTGCACTGCCTTCGCTCATGGCGGGGACCCTGTGTCGAAAACTGGAGATGTGCCGTTGCCCAGATGCTCAGAGGCTAAGTTCCAGAACCCTTCCAGGTGGATGGTGCTCAGCGAGGCCTCACAACTATTCTACACGTACACGTACACCTATGGCGTCCTCTGCACACGCGTGTGTGTTTCTACTGGGGTGTAAGGGTGGTGTGTGAGTGCGTCTAAGTACATCCAGAGCTAATGCTCTAGAATCAGATTTGCCCAAAGCCTTTTATTTTATGGGGGAGACTAAGGCCTGGAGACAGGACACAGTCAAAGCTGAGCGTGGGGAGCTGTGGTTGGAGCACAGGCTCCTGGAGTCCTGGGTCTACCATCCACTTGCGGGGACCTTGAGCGACTCCCCCGGGAGGCAGCTCTGTAGGTAGAAGAGGTATCCGGCCAGCTCAGGCCAGTACGCGACCCAGGAGGGGTGCCACGTGGCACAGCGGTCACGTGGCTGTCAAACAACCATATTAGCACGCCACTCTCACGCTTCCTGACGCTTCTGTACGGGACTGTGGTTTCCGACGAAGCCAAAAAAACTCAAAACGAAGGAATATATTTGCCAAGACTTAAAAATATGTATTTAAAAGAGACTATAAGCCTTCTTTGAAAGTAATTAAGATCGCTGGTTGGGTTGACTTTGTCTCTCCCAACGCAAGTCAGAAGAGCTGCGCAACACCCCCCCACCCCACCCCCAGTGAAGAAATGGCACCCGTTTATGACCCCAGACGTGTCCACAGAGGACAGAACCACACGGACGGGCCATGTTCAGAGCGGGAACTAGAAATACGCCAGTTCGTCGTGCCTGGCTTTGTGGGTCTGATAGCTGGACAAGGCCAAGGGTTTGTTTTCGTGCGGGAGACTCTGAAACACTCGAATGTGCACAAACTCATCATCATCGACTTGAACCTGGAGACGGACAGAGAGGAGAGAGGCCAGTGAGGGGCAGGCCGGAGGACCTCTGACCCCAAGTGCCCCTGCCGGACCAGCCTGCATGAGGAGGGCCCCGGAGAGGGGCGGGGCCCTGCCCCCCCACCCCCCCACGGCTGACCCTCACCTTGATGAAGTAGTTCCTCCCTGCGACCACCTGGCTCCTGAACTCCACCGCCTTAAAGGTAGTGTACTTCTTATTCTCCTGCTCCTCCAGCTGGGGCTTCACCTAGGGGAGGGGACAGAACGGAGAACTTAGTGGCTTCCCTCCTCACACAGCCTAGTTCTCCTACGGAACGAACGTTACAAACGGGATTCCTGCGCCCGCCCGTTCCAGATCTTCTCCAGCAAGAGCGTTCTTGAGAGCGGAGAGGGGCATTACACGGTCAGCTCTACCGATAGAGTGCGGAAAGCTCCTTAAATCTACCGGCTCCCGCGACAGTGCTGGAGCAAGTCATTGGCCCTTCGTGTTCTAGGCATGGGTGATTTTAAAATTTCCATCATGACGCTATATACGGGTTGACGCCCCGTTTTCCTTTCCAGTTCACGGCCGAACAGTTTGACGAAGAGGCTGTATGTAATTATTCCCTCTTAAAATTCGAAATTTTAAACGAAGTTCAGTCATAGATTTAAATTTCCCCTTCTAGTCTAGAGAGGTCATGAGTGTCTTTGCGGCTCCTCTCCGGAGGGCATTACAGCCTCCAAATGTGTCCCCAGACACCAGAGGCGGCAGGCACAGGGCTTCGCAGGTAAAATGCACTTGACTGCATGTTTCTTTTATTTTTAAATGTGTATTCATTTCTGAGAGAGAGAGAGAGAGAGAGAGAGAGAGAGCGCGTGAGTGGGGAAGGGGCGGGGGGAGGGGGCAGAGGCTCCAAAGCCGGCTCTGAGCTGACAGCAGCGAGTCCGATGCGGGGCTCAAGCTCTCCAACAGAGAGATCATGACCTGAGCCGAAGTCGGAAGTCACCCAGGTGCCCCTACTGCGTCTTAAGATGTAGAGCCTTTCGTGGGGCGCCTGGATGGCTCAGTCGGTTGAGCGCCCGACTTCAGCTCAGGTCATGATCTCGCGGTCCGTGAATTCGAGCCCCGCATCGGGCTCTGTGCTGACAGCTCGGAGCCTGGAGCCTGCTTTGGATTCTGTAACTCCCTGGCTCTTGGTCCCTCTCCCCCTCATGCTCTGTCTCTTTCTCTCAAAAATAAATAAACGTTAAAAAAAAAAAGGGATGTAGAGCTTTTGGGCAGAAGTTGATCCTTATCTTATCTGTGCAACTCACGGTGCTCATTGCGCCAAGTGCCTTTCTCCAGGGTGGGGCTTACCTGTGTCTAAATACTCAGACACAGGAGCCCCCTTCTTTGTGCAAAACGCCAGCTAGGTCTGCAGGGAGTGGACTCTGCTGACAGTTTACCAAACGGGGGGGGGGTGGTTCTGGGGGGTGAGTGCCACCCCCACAACGGCCCAGGGTTTTGGGAGGGATTCACCTCTCTCTGTCTGCTTCAGGAGGGGCCGAAAGCAAAGAATGGAAAGAAAACCCAGGCGCCAGGTGGCAGAACAGGTAACGCGACTGCCAGGCCCGGCCCCTCCCTACAGAGTGGGAGCTCATCGTCCCAGGACTGACCAGGACAAAGACGGGCTGGGCTGGGCTGCAGCCAAGGGGGCACAGAGGCCCAAGGCCCAAGCGCCCAGGGCTGGTGGCGCTGCTCACGGGGCGGGGGCCGGCGCAGAATGTCTTCTGACCCGGGGTCAGTCACAGACGCTCCCTTTGCGTGCCCCAGAGTGCTCCAGAAAGGAGGCAGCACCAGGTGCAGAGGTGGGGATTCTCCCTGCTCCTGTCCTCTTAGACACCTCCAGCAGACCGGCTGGCCGCCTCGGTGCCTGCCAGCAGCAACACCTCCGCCACAGGTCATTTTCACACCAAATTCAGGAGCAAAGGACCTCACACCCGCTCCAACTCCCCTGACCGGAGAGGACCCTCCGCTCCCGGCGAGGAGGGGCTGCGGGGGCAGGGCCGGGAGCCGCGGCCCAGGCGGGGCTCGCGCAGCAGTCCCTGCGAATTCCTCATTTCACGGGTCTCGTGGGGCTGAGTCACCAGCCTGCACTGCGGTCGGGCGGTGGAGCCACCCGAGCGAGGCCCGGGGCGGCCGGGGGGCAGCGGGCTGGCGGCAGGGGAGGGGCGCCGCGCCGAAGGAGCCGTTCGGGTGCTTCCGCCCGCTCTGGCCCCGACCGGCCCGCTCGGCCCACCCTCCTACCACCTGCCTGCGGCCGCAGAGGGGAAACCGAGGCGGGGGCCCCGGGGACCCCAGGGGCAGGCTCGCACCCGCAGGCCTCGCAGCCGGGAGCGCCTTCCGGAGCCCCACCCGCTCCCTCCTACCTGGTCGGCGATGGCCTGGGTCTCGGCCGTGGCGGGCTGCGTGGCGGAGGGCGCCCCGCACATCATCCTGGCGGCGGGCGGAGGAGCTGCGGCCAGAGGGGAACCCCGGCCCCAGGCGCCCGCTCCGCTTAAAGCAGGCGACGGTCACGTGACGCTAGGGGCGGGGCGGGGGCGGGGCCTAGGGCCGGGGGCAGAGGCGGCGTGGGGCGGGGCAGGAGGCGGTGCTGTGTGGGGCGGGGCGGGGCCTACGGCCGGGGACAGGCGCGGTGCTGGAGGGGCGGGGGGCGAGGGCGGGACTCGGCCGGTCGCCTACCTGCCCCTAGGGCGCGCGTCTCGCGGGCGACATCCTGGGTCCCCCACTGCCCGCCATGTGGGTGTGGTGTCGTCCTTCTCTGGCCGGTCAGGTTGGGGTGGGGGCTATCCTGCAGAGAGCAGTTGGGAGCAGGTCCCACATGGGGTTGGGGTGGGCTCTGTAGGGGACTGTGTGGAGTCTGCCCTGTACAGGGCAGGACGCAGCGTTGGAGGGGGGCGGGTGCGGGGAGCGGGTCACAGGCAGGTGGTTACCTAGACCTGAGATGACAGCTGCGGAAGGGCAGAAGCTAGTACCCAGCCAGGACCTGCAGGAGCTGGGGACCGGGGCAGGAGGCTGCCGGGGCATCCCGGAGTCCAAGATCAGACCCTGCCCGGCCTCAGGCCCCTGTGCAGTCAACTATCCTGCACCCCTCATCTGCAAGGCCTGGCCCAGCACCCCACTTGTGCCGGCCACTCTGGAGGTCACCAGCCTGTGACCCAGAGGCACAATGGAGCGCTCGTGTGTGTGTGTGTGTGTGTGTGTGTGTGTGAGCAGAGGAGGCACAAAGCCATCCCAGGATGGGGAGGAGACGGCTGCCAGGGCTTCAGGCTGGGGGGGGGGTGTGTGTGGTCAGATCCAGGGCGTTAGGAAAGGGCTAGGCTGTGGCAGGATTTGGGTTCAGATTGGGCAGATTCAAGCACCCAGGGAAGGGAGGGGTCCCACACTCTATTTGGGGCAGGGGTGGGGGCCATACTAGGAGCTGACTGGACAGGATTGGTCTCTTAGAAAAGTCCAGGCCCTCCAGCCCTGTGGCCCAACCCTCAGTGGACACTGGCCTCTCCCATCCCTGGGTGCTGACTGTGCCGGACCAGGCCCAGCCTTGCCTGCTGTAGGCCCAACACAGAGCCCCAGAGGGAGTGACTGGAAGCAGGTGAGGGGGGGAGACAAGCCTTTGTGACACCTGCCAGGGGCAGAACCTGGTTTGTAACTTCAGGAAAGGTGAAAGGTCAGGTGTGGTTGAACGGTAAGGGGAGAGGAAGGGGAGGTCCGACAATTCATTCATAATTGCATGAATGTATGATGAGTCCGATTTGACTCCATAAAAATGGAAAATGGTTCTCCTGCCTTTTCCTATCCTGCAGCTCAGTGGGCTTTCCTCCTCTCCCTCCTCCCCTCCTCCCCTCCTCCCCTCCTCCCCTCCTCCCCCTCCTCCCCTTTCTCCCCTCCTATGCTGGATGGCATAGGACTAACTCCTGACGGCTCTGTCCCGTCTGTGGGAACAATACTCGTGACCAATCTCCAAGGGTTTTGAGTGTCATAAAGTTCTAAATGAGTTAATAAGTGTAAAATGTGTTGAGCCCCAGGGCGAGTTGATAGTGTTCTTACTATTACTGCCTGTAATTAGTACACTGGCTTAAATCTCTCCCATAATTAGCATAACTTTTTCTATCCAAAGGCCCTGGAAAATGCTGACATTTATCTCTCATTCCTCGATGCCCCGGGTGCCCTTCTTGCTGGAGCCAGAGAAAAAGACCAGATAGCAGGTCTCCTCACCCAGGGTCCTGGAGCCACTCCAGGGCCTTGGACATCACTTCAGCTTGAAATCTGTGAAGCCTCGCCTGTGAGGTTTCTGACTTTCCCAGCATAAGGAAGCCAAAGGGTTCTTTTCTCAGCGTCTCAGGGTTCCTTCTTCCTCAGCAAGACACAGCTCCTTTGCCTTCCTCTTGGTGTTCTCAGGCAGGTAGGTGATCCACACGCCTGTTTCTGGAGCTAATCAGTTGCTTGTGTTCCCTCATGCAAAAATTTGTCATCAGAATCCATTGCTAATTAAATTCTAGCCCAAGAAATCCTAAGAAAGAGAGAAAGAAAGAAAGAAAGAAAGAAGAGAGAAAGAAAAAAGAAAGGAAGAGAGAGAAAGAAGGAAGAGAGAAATCACAGAAAGAAAAGGAAAGATGTAGCATTTACTCAACTAAGCACTTACCAGCTACCAGTTCATCTTTGCTAACAAGGGAAATAATAGCGAAGGTAAACCTAAAAACAGGTGCAGCACTGTCCTGCCTCCCATCACAGGCCTGGCCACCTGGGGACGCTACAAACTGAGTGGACTGTGGCTTCACTTCCAAGCTCCTTGAAGGGAGCCAGCCCCCAGCCCCTCCGGAGGGATGGAGGGAGCTACAGGAAATTGAGACGCGTCAAGGGAGGGAACAGATATACAATCTTAGAAGGCCTTGCTGTAAGCTAATGCAGGCAGAGGGTTTCCTAAGTGGAGAAGCATCAGCAGAATCAGAGGGAAGGCTGGGACCCAGGTGGGGGGTACGCCCGGTGCACCTGCCCTGGGCACGCGAGAGGCTCTCTCTCACTAACCGCCTGTGTCTCTAGCGGGATCCCCGGCAGGCAGACAGGCAGCACTGATCTGTTCCTCACCTTCATACCTGTCACATAGGAGGCAATAAATAAATAACCGACTCTCATACACTTCTGTAAATTAAAAAATAAATAAATAAAACCAGAGTTGGAGAACTCAATGCCAGGAATTAAGGAAAATTCCTGGATGGACAGAAAATTTATAAAAATCTCCATCCTAGAATTTAGAAGCACTGCAATGTCCAGCCGCCATCTATAGCAAGGGGCTGGGCAGGTGGGAGGAAGCGCTTCTAGAAAGGCATGGCCCCACTTCCCTGCTCTGGGCTCCACCGGCTGATTGCCGAAGCACCAGTCCCAGGCTTCTCCCTGGCAACCCCGGTTCCCGGCGGCTCAGTGGCGCCCGGGCGCCGTGGGATTGACGGATGTTCTCTGAGCCGTGAACAGTAGCCATCTCGGAGGGTGGGATACAAGCATTTGATAACTTAGTTCTCTGTGATTTTCTGTATTTTTCCAAAGTTTTATTTAAACACATTTTGTTTTTTGAAAAAAAGAATTGTTTTCTTTTGGAATACTGCATATTCTTGAGAAAGTACTAATGCCACGGGAAAAATGCTACGTATGTTATTGAGAAGCAGTTTCAAAACTGTCAATAGAGTGTAGTTAATATAATTAGCAAGTTTAATTAATTAATTAATATGTAATTAACAAAAGTCTTCTGCACAGAAAAGAATAAGCAGATGTGTGCAAAGCTGTTCCTTTAGATCATGAGACTATGTCTGACTCCTTCCTTTAACCTTATTTCCCTAATTTTCTATAATAAAAAATTGAGAGCATACACAGGAGGAAGATGCATTCGTATGAAACAGGGGTGAATGAGTTTGAGTCCGGAGAGAAGGTCTGTGGGCAGCAGGCGCGGGGCTCCGGTGACATGGGGGGGGGGTCTGGGAGGAGGGGGCTGGGCTGTGACAGTATCTGTTTGCTGTCTAACTGGCCAGGCCCAGAGCAAAGCGAATCTTTGGGCCCCTCATTCAGAAAATATGAAGAATTTGGGGTGCCTGGGTGGCTTAGTTAAGCATCTGACTTCAGCTCGGGTCATGATCTCACGGTTCGTGGGTTCAAGCCCCGTGTCGGGCTGTGTGCTGACAGCTCAGAGCCTGGAGCCTGCTTCAGATTCTGTGTCTCCCCCTCTCCCTGCCGCTCCCCTGCGCTCTCTCTCTCTCTCTTTCAAAAATAAACACAAAAACATATGAAGAATTTCAAGGTGGCAGCAACAGAGCCACACCAGCCCTCCTGAGGATGTGGGTCCCCTGGAGGGCACACACACGGATCACCTGTGGAGCAGTCCCAGCTAGGATGCGAGACTCTCACGGGCTGGGCACCATGGGCCAGCCTGGCCGTATCCTTTGCCTTGTCTCTTCCAGGCTCTGGGCTGAAGGATAACTTGCGAGCCAATTTGCTCGCAAGTAACATGGCAAAAATCACGCCTCCCTAGGAGCATTGTTTTAAGGTTTACGAAGGGTGTGCATAAAGTCTTAGGCGCCTAGTCGTCGGCCTTTAGATGGCAGCGACTATTATTTCTCTTACCTTCTTTGCCCCTTTCGTGGTGGGATGGCTAGCAGCTCCCTGAAAGTCACGTGCACCGGAAACTGGCAGTGTGATGTTAATTTGGAGATAGGGTCTTCCCAGATGTCATTAGTTAAGAGAGATTCCTAGTGGATCAGGGAGGGTGGGCCCTACACCCAATGACTGCCCTTGTAAGAAAACAAGAAGACACAGAGAGACAGACGGGAGGAAGAGTACGGGGAGAAACAGCAGCACAGGGGAGGGGCCACACGATGCGGCAGGCGGGGCTTGCAGCAGTACAGCGACGAGCCTCGCCAGGAGCCTGGGAGAGGCAGGAAGGATCCTCCCCTGGAGTCTTCCAGGGGGCCATGGCCCTGCCGACCCCCGGATTTCAGACTTCTGGCCTCCAGCTTATGGCGCCTCGTTCTGGCGGCCCCCGGGGAACTGATACACCTTCCCTGCACGTCATACACACGCGTCCTAGCACAGACGCACGGCCACGCTTCACAGATGTCGCACACACGCTCCAGGGCCTGTCTGTTTCCATCAAGCTGAGCTTGGAGTTGAAAGACAAGACTTAGGAAAACACACACGATCCACGAACACCGGTTTTTCTATGTTCTAGAAAACAAAACACAAGCGGGACAAGGATGAGAAGTGGGTCCACGTGATATTGTATGGCAACGTAATGGTCCTTATTATTTGTGGAACACACAAGCGCCCTTCTGTTGCTAATTTGTACCCAGTGAGGTGTTCACGGCTCTTCTGACACACTGTCACCACCTGACCCTGTGCTGGGTGTGGGCAGATAGACAGACGGGGCTCTGCCTCTGCGGGCAGACCTCATGCGGTACTGTGTATGGAAGTTGGAAAACATCTGTTCCCCGAACTCCCATCAGGCTTTCTTTTTTTTTTTTTCTTTTTCTAATATTTAAAACTTTTTTACACGGAAATAATTTTAGGGTCCAAAGACTGTGTAGTTTCTGTAAACTCCGCATGCAGTTTCCCTAAGTGTTAGCACTGTACCTAAGCAGAAATAGCAGTTACCAGAAGCAGGAAATGAGCGTTGGTTTACAGCAAACAAGCTGACCCACAGAATTGACTCATTCACCATCGTCCCCATGAAGTTATCTTTCTGATCCAAGTTCCTCCTACATGGGGGGGGGGGGGCACTCAGCTCTTAGACCTTTGTCTTTCGAGACCTTGATATTTTTTCCTTTAAAAAATTTTTTTTAATGTTGATTTATTTTGAGAGAGACAGACCACGAGTGGGGGAGGGGCAGAGAGAGAGGGAGACACAGAATCCGAAGCAGGAGCCAGGTTCCGAGCTGTCAGCACAGAGCCCGATGCGGACTCAAAGTCACGAGCTGTGAGATCATGACCTGTGCAGAAGTTGGACGCTCAACTGACTGAGCCACCCAGGCGCCCCAGGACCCTGATACTTTTAGAGTATAGATGACCTTTTTTGAGGACTGATCCTCATTGGGGCCTGGCGGACATTTCCTCATGATCAGGTTGAGGTTATGCATTTTGAGCAGGAATACCACTGTCGGTGCAAGATAAACAAAATTTTAGAATCTCTAAAAGAAAGAAAGAGAGTTTTCTTTGAACCAGGGTTAGGACAGCTGTCCAGGAAACACGGTCTTCACAGGGAAGGAAGTGCTCCGGAGAATGAACAGTTTCTACCAGAATTATATGCTTTTTTAAAATGTTTATCCTGAGAGAGCGAGAGCACCTGAGGGAGGGTAGGGCAGAGAGAGAGAGGGAGAGGGAGAGAGACACAGAGAGGGAGAGAGAGAATCCCAAGCAGGCTGTGCACTGTCAGCACAGAGCCTGATGTGGGGCTCGATCTCACAAACTGTGGGATCACGATCTGGGCCGAAATCAAGAGCTGGAGGCTTAACCGATGGAGCCCCCCAGGTGCCCCCACATTTGTATCCTTTTTGACATCCTGTGAAAGCTTGGGAGATCGTAGAGCAGCGTGGAGGCAGGAGTCACGGGTTTTGTCATAAAGGAACGTGGGGAGCCGGAAAGTTGATCAGTACGTCAAGGACGAGATGGTCTTCCTCTAGCGTAGTCATTCCCAGAGCAGGCGTCCGGTGCAGGGGCGGCGGGCTGTAAATCAGGCTCTGGGTCCAAACAGACTTTCGTGCTGACTGAGAAATCTAAACTGGTCCCCCCTCGTAAATCAGGCCCTTAGAGGGTTCTTCTCTCATCACCACCAAAGTGATGCTGTGCCCTTTCAGTGCCTCTTAGGGCAAGTACCTGGTATCTGTGTGTTTCATCGCTGGTGACGTTGACTTCCATCCTGAATAAAGTTACCACTTTCCTATTGTAACCAAGTACCTATGAGACCATGCAAATATCATGGTCCCTATCATACTTTGCCTCTAATTTTCGTATCCATTGCTGGTTCTTGCCTGCAATGCACAGCAAACTGAAAAGTTTCCTAAAGAGGGATAATTTTGCATTTAGGACAGAGCACATTTATTTTTTTGGTACACTGGTACACTGATGCAAACCTTTCATTAGGTGCCAGCACCTACTAGCTGTATATATGGTAAAGCCTATTTTAAAATTATACATTGCTGCACTTCATTGCATGATGTTGGTGAAATTTCGCCTCACAAATACACTGTGGGTTTATTAAGATTGTTCTTTTTGGGGTGCCTGGGTGGCTCAGTCGGTTGAGCACCTGGCTTCAGTTCAAGTCATGATCTCATGGTTCATGGGTTCAAGCCCCGAGTCAGGCTCTGTGCTGACGGCTCAGACTGTCGGATTCTGCGTCTCCCTCTCTCTCTCTCTGCCCCTCCCCTGCTCGTGCTCTGTCTCCCTCTGTCTTTCAAAACTGAATGCTAAAAATTTTCTTTAAAAATTGTCCTTTTCTTCAGGTTTGGCTGTCTCCTGCCTTGTGTCTGGATAGCGCATGGATGTGCGACTTCATTGACCAACCTTGTCTTGTTCATTGCGTCACTGTTTATCAATGGGACCTAAACAGCGGGTGGAAAAGCGCATTCTGATTCTAAAGCCAGTTTCTAAAATATTTCCCAACTTTTTTCATGGAAATATCCAAAAATAGAGACAGTTGGAAAAATACAGCACCACACACCTGTACTCCTGACCCCTCCTTTGCCCATGTCAGCCTTTGTTAACATTTTGCCACGTTTGTTTATGTACTGCGCATGCTTATTTATTTATTGAATTAACTTCCAGATATCGCGACACTTCACTATGGTTCATGGCCCAAATCCATCACACCACCTGTTTGTTTTTTTTTTAAGTAAGCTCTATGCCCAACGTGGGGCTCAAACTCACAACCCCAAGATCAAGAGTCGCACGCTCCACCGACTGAACCAGCCAGGCACCGCACGCATCACCTGGTTTTGAAAATAAAGTTTTATTGGAACACAGCCATGCTCATCATTTACATGTTGCCTATGGCTGCTTTTGCACCACAGTAGCAGTGGTCTGGCCCATAATTCTGAAAATATTTACCATCTTACAACTGTGTAGAAAAGAGTTGACTTAAGTCTTGACTGCTTTCCTTAGAACCTCCTGCTCATACACGGTTGGCTGCTGTCTGGGAACGTGGATGTCAAGAGGGTTCCTACCACCCTGTGATGAGAGTGCCTCACTGGGCCAAAACCATTTGTGTCAACGATGGGCTCATTGACCTTAACAATAAAACCATTATGTCAGCTAAAATGGGTTTATTCAGGAATAGCAGAGAATTACAACTGGGAACAAGCAAGCTACTAAAAACCCCACACGCTAGTCCAACAGAGGAGAGAAACTTTATTTCATGGGGAAGAAGGAGGAAATGGGAAGGGGCTGTTTTGAACAAAAGTCCATTGGAGAAAAGCCCAAGTTCATGGTGATGGTGATTTCTCATTAGCTGAATCGCACAGGTGGCCAATTCCTGGTGGGAGATATGCAAGTACATCTTCTGTCGGGTCTGTAACTGACAGCTGTTCCTGTAATCGAAGTTGAGTGGTAGGGATCCCCCTTCTGGCTTCACGACTCCATTTGAGTGAGGTTTCCCTTTGCTAATTTTCACAGGCTGACGCTGAACACTTGCTCTCCCTCTGGGAGTCGGAATTTTGGTACAAGCCAGGCAGAGGGTTCCCATGTGATTAGCCCCTGGAAAAGCCTTGGGTGCTGATCTCTGACCAGCTCCCTGGTAGATGACATCTCCTGTGTGTGTCACAGCTCTTTGCTGGGGAATCAAGTGACTTCTGTGTGACCCCACTGAGAAAAGCTTCTGGAAGCTTCCTCCTTGACTCACTTCACAAGCCTTTTCCCTGTGCTGATTTTGCTTTATACCCTTTTGCCATAATAAGTCATAGCCATGAGTCCTAGCAAATCAGGGAATCTGGGGGTAGTCTTGGGGTCCCTGGACACATAGCCCTGTAAAGAAAAAAGCTGCTGATGGGGTGCCTGGGTGACTCAGTCGGTTAAGCGTCTGACTTCGGCTCAGGTCATGATCTCATGGTCTGTGGGTTTAAGCCCGGCCATCAGGCTCTGTGCTGACAGCTCAGAAACTGAAGCCTGCTTCGGATTCTGTGTCTCCCTCTCTCTCCGCACCTCCCCCACTCACGCTCTGTCTCTCTCTCAAAAATAAATAAACATTAAAAAAAAAAAAGAAAAAACCTGCTGAACCCCATTCTACATAAACACCAGTCACACCTGGAAAAAGAAACAATTATTCTGTACTATAATCTAACATCTAGTCTGTATGCACGCTTTCCCAATTGTTTCCCAAATGACCTTTTAACTTTTTCTTTGAACCAGGATCCAATCAAGATTTGTATGTTTCATTCCCCCATCCTTTATATATTCATTCATTCATTCCTTGTTTATGACATTAACTTTGTGAAGAGATCAGGGCAGCTGCCCGCAAACTGTCCCAGACCCGGGTTCACGATTGTTTTCTCGTGCACTGTGGGTGGCCTTCCTCTGTGTCCTGAAAGCAGGGGTGCAGACCTAAAGGCTGGGCAAGGTTTAGGCTGGACTGAGCCGCAAGTGATGCTGGTGTTAGCGAGCCCTCTTGCTCAACTGTAGTGGCCAACAGTTATTTCTTGCTACACTCTCTTGAGACATTGACAATGACCAAACCATCGTTAACGCCTGACCAGAAAAGTCCTAATAGCAACAGAATGCTTGTAGAGGACCGCATGCAGCACGTCCCCTTCCCTGCCCACGACCAGGGGCTGAGCACATACCGAACCCCACCCGTGATTATGCACTCTCTGCCTGCTCTCTTGCACGTACCCCCTGAACCTCTCTCAAGAAAACTCTAGGTGTCCATCTTGCCAACAGTGGAGAGGTGGGTTGGTGAAGCTCGAGCCTGCTGCGTCCCCTGGTTGCCGGCACCCAGAGTAAATTTCTACCTCTCTCTTTTCCAAACCCTCCTCTATTGAGTGCTTGGCTTCTCTTGCAAGATGTTTATCCACGTTTGTTTGACAACACTGTTGGCAAACCCGGCCCTGAGCTGTGTTTCCACTTGTGCAGGCTCCTCGATTCCTGGGAGGGAGCAGTTGACCCGGCAGTGCCAGGGCTCCCCTTCCTTCTCTGAGTTACTGGCTGTGATAGACCCTTCGGCAACACTGGTACACGGTGCCCCGGTGGTGCCAGACATTTGGGGTGCGGCTGACACCCCCCTCCCCGTGACATCTTTTTCCCTCCGTTGTTGCATTTTCGGATGACCTTCGCCTGCACCAACCGTTCATTGGGGGCTTCACGGGGGTTTGCCTCCAATTTGACCACTCCTGTGCTTGCTCTCTGGCATCCTTCGCCCACTGGCGGGGTTGATGCATCCACACGACTCCTGAAACAGAATGCTACGGGCACCAGTGACAGTCACAACAAAGTTTATTACAATGAGAGGCAAGGCCGACCGATCGGGACCAACACGCTTGATAAGAGTGCAGCCCCGAACAGCCGGGGTATAGAGTTTTTATAACCGATCACATCCTTTTATCATCACCTGGGAACAGAACAAAGAAAGTTTCCAGATGAGTCAGAAACAGTTGCCAGATGAGTTAGAAACAGTTGCCTAATGAAGTGTTTATTTTAGACTTTCTGCCTCTAAGTTGCAACCAGTGGGTCTCCTTGACCCTGCCTCTGATGCTCTTTTCTTTGAACTTTTGTTTCCTTAATTGGTGAGGCCTAATTTACAAGAGTATGAAGCTAGTTTACAAGAGTATGAAGCTAGTTTACAAGAGCAAAGCAAGGCTGTTATCTCTTAACCTTCAGTGTCAACACAAAGCTGTTATTTTTCAAAAGCTAAGCGTTAGCCCTACACTACAATTTAACCCTTACAGGGTGAACTACAGCCCCCCCCAAAGACTGGCACACGCTTAACGACCTCTTCCTCTTTTTTTTTTAAGTTATTTATTTATTTAGAGAGGGAGACAGAGCCCACGCGCGCGCAAGCAGGGGAGGGGCAGAGAGAGAGAGAGAGAGAGAGAGAGAGAGAGAGAGAGAGAGAGAGAGAAAGGCAGAGAACTACAAGCCGACTCCGCACTGCCAGCATGGCGCCCCACGCAGGGCTCGACCTCACCCACGGTGAGATCACGACCTGAGCCTAGATGAAGACTCCTGACACTGACCCGACCAAGCCACCCAGGCGCCCCATAATGGTCTCTTTTTAACCCCGAGTGTCCAGGGGCAACGGCCACCCGCAGAACCAGCGAAGCGGCATCCCGGAACCGCCGCCAGGCGGCGGGAGCTTACGCCCCGAGAGAGGCCCGCACAGCCGGGAGGCGTCACTCACGCGCGCCGAGAGAGACGGGCGGGGCCGATGACGTCACGCGCACGCCCCAGAGAGGCCGGCGCGGTCCTGTGACGTCACGCGCGCGCGCGCCCCGGCGAAGCGAAGGGGTCGTCGGCGCCCGAGGGTCTGGGGCGTTCGCCATGGGCCCGCGCGTGCCGCTTCCCCCGGAGATCCAGCTGGCCCAGCGCCTGGCCGGGAACGAGCAGGTGACCCGGGACCGGGCGGTGAAGAGGCTCCGGAAATACATCGTCGCCAGGACTCAGCGGGCCGCAGGTTGGCGTGGGCTGGCGGGGCGTGGGCGCCCTGCGAGGGTGGGACCGCGGCGGGGGTCGCGGGGCGGCCGGAGGCCTGCGGAGGCGCGGGGCCGGGTGGGACCTCCGAACCACGCGGGACCTCCACGTGGCCGGGCCGGCGCGGCCTCCGTGTGGTGCAGGCCCCCCTGTCCTGCCCGGCGAGCTCTCGCCCTGCGCCCCTCCCCTCTCCGGCCCCTTCTGGCTCCTCCAGGTGGTGGTGGTGACCACGTGTCCCTCTTCGTGGACACCCCCCCCCCCCCAAGCCCTTACCTCCTTTTCCCAGCTCAGACCTCCCTCCCCCTGGGAACCGGCGTCGTCATCAGACCGTGTGTCCTGATATCTCTGCTACCCGGTGTTCGGGCACTCGGTATTTTTCCCTCAGGGCGGCATTTGTTGCCGTTGGTAGTTTTTAGTTTTCTCTTTGTGTAGTCACTGGGTTGTGGTCTGAGTTAGGTGTAGTGTGGCCTCCGCCGGGGCGGAGAACGTGCTTCTTGTGAACCGATCTCTCTAACGCTGGTTCTGAAAGTGTGGCCCCTATCAGCAGCTTCCGCGTCACCCGGGCACGTGTTAGAAATGCAAATTATTGAGTCCCATTCCAGCCCTAAGGAGTCAGAAACCTTCCAAGTGATTCCATTCCTAGTGCTAAAGTCTGAGAACCATTGCTTCAGGAACGGAGTGCCGGGCACATTTTTAGGACCCCTGTAAATATTTCAAGTGCTTTTCTGTAGCTCCCTTACTAGTTTGAATGAATTAACTTTTTCATTTAAAATTTGAAGCTTAACACAAAGATGCACAAATCCCAAGTGTAGAGCTGAATGCATTATGACAGACGCATGCAGTGTTGAGAGTCCAGAAATGGAATATGGATACTTGCAGATTCTTGTTTATTGGATGAATGGAATGGCTGTTACCTGGGAGACTAGGCCCAGTCCCAGCGGGTTCTGAGTTGAGAGGATGGCGCTGGAGGAGAGGGCCAGGCACCTTTACAGTGAGAGGGTTTGATGTAATTCGGGCAGTCGCATTTCTCTGGCTTTGTTCCCGGCACTAAAATCTTGGTTTACCTCGAGTGTTGCTGTTTCTGGTGCAGGTGGTTTCACTCATGACGAGCTGCTGAAGGTTTGGAAAGGACTGTTTTACTGCATGTGGATGCAGGACAAGGCCCTCCTCCAGGTGAGCGTATGAGGCGGTAGCAGGAGAAGCCGGAGTAGCCGTGCCAGTGGGAGGACAGATGGGCATTTAAGGTAGCCTCAGACACTGGGTGCACTTTCACAGCTTCGATGCTGTATTTTTTATTTTTTGCTGAAAAAACAAAAAACTGTGTTTTTTGGTTTTTTTTTAATGAAAAATGGAACTACCCTACGACCCAGCAATTGCACTACTAGGTATTTATCCAAGGGATACAGGTGTGCTGTTTCAAAGGGGCACAGGCACCCCCATGTTTATAGCAGTGCTGTCGACAATAGCCAAAGTATAAAAGAGCCCAAATGTCCACTGAGGGATGAATGGATAAAGGAGATGTGGTATATATATATATATATATATGTGTGTGTGTATGTATATATATATATATATATACATACACACATACACACACATACATACAATGGAGTATTACTCGGCAATCAAAAAGAATGAAATCTTGCCATTTGCGACTACGTGGATGGACCTGAAGGGTATTATGCTAAGTGAAATTAGTCAGAGAAAGACAAATATATAACTTGACTCGTATGAGGACTTTAAGGGACAAAACAGGTGAACATAAAGGAAGGGAAAGAAAAATAATATAAAAACAACAGGGAGGGGGACAAAACAGAAGAGACTCTTAAATACAGAGAACAAACAGGGTTACTGGGGGGGCTGTGGGAGGGGGGGACGGGCTAAATGGGTGAGGGGCATTAAGGAAGCTACTCCTGAAATCATTGTTGCATTATATGCTAACTGACTTGGATGTAAATTGAAAAATAATAAGTGAGTAGACAAAAAACCAAAAAAACCCAATATTGTAAAAAACATGCTTTTATATTAAAATTTTTTTAGCGTTTATTTATTTTTGAGACAGAACATGAATGGGGGAGGGGCAGAGAGAGAGAGGGAGACACAGAATCGGAAGCAGGCTCTAGGCTCCGAGCTGTCAGCACAGAGCCTGACGTGGGGCTTGAGCTCACGAACCGCGAGATCATGACCTGAGCCGAAGTCGGATGTTTAACCTACTGAGCCACCCAGGCGTCCCTCTCTGCTGATGCTTCTTGTTGTAAGACCACGTTTCTTCAGGGTCTGAGAGCGGTTTTTACTGTTTACCACGCAGGAGGAACTAGGGAGGACCATTTCCCAGCTCATCCATGCTTTTCAGACCACAGAGGCACGTGAGTATCCCTGCCCTGGGGTAAGGGCAGAACGGCTGAGCGTTGGCTACCGGACGTGGGAGGCTTGCGTCCTGAGACCTAGAGAAAAGGGAGGTCCCGTTCTGCCTGGCATCTGCTGGTGCTTAACTGCAAAACCCTGCTCTAGGTGTCCGACGGTATTAACCTGTTTATCCACCGTGGACCCAGCTGGAGTCTAAAGGGCCGGTATCTTACGTTTTAAAATAAAAATGGAGACCTAGAAATGGAGACCTAGTGCAGGGTTGCCAAATTGCTTGGCTGAGTCACCTGATAGTTGGGGTGTTCCCTCAGTGTTTCCCCAGCGCTTCTGTTTTTGTCTTGCCCAAGATGCGTCGTTCTCAACCCTGCTGCCTGCCCGCTGTGATCACTGGGGCCTCTTTACAAATCTTGATGTCTAGACGCTGGTCCAGATGAATGTGGCTCTGGCGTTGGGGCCGGGCACCGGCAGTGTTGACCTCCCCACGGTGTTCGGGTGGCCACAGCCAGGGTGGCCCGGTGTCACCCTGTAGATAGTGTGGCCGTTGCTGGTGAGGACCGGGCGGGTTTAGTTCAGTTACACTTACGTGGGTGGAGTAGTTGCAGTTAGGGGTGCACAGGTAGTCGAGGTAACTACGTCTGAGCAGACAGCGGAGGTCTGTGTTTTCTCACTTGTTCTCTCTGAGAGCCTGCAGAAGGCCAAGTAGAAAGACTCGCCTGGTGATAGTTGTACGAGTTGGACTTGGGCTTGTCTGTTATTGAAGCGCCTGACCAACCTTTGCTGTTGGAGAAACTTGTCCCAGGAGATCAGGGAGGCCCCACATGTGTCCCAGGGTCAAGGTGTGGGCAGGGCTGGTTCCTGGAGGCCTTGCTCCTGGGCGTGCAGACACCGTCCTCTCCCCGTGTCCTCACCTGCTCGTCCCTCTGTGTGTCTGTGTCCTGATCTCTTCAAGTCAGATTGGCTTAGGGCCCCCATTGCTCGCCTCATTTTACCTTCGTTCCCTCTTTAAAGACCCGATCTTCAGATAAAGTTATTCCGAGGTCCTGGGGTTAGGGTTCGACGTGAATTTGGGGGACACAGCTCGTAGCACTGTGTGTGACTTCCCGCCATTGGTGGGGTTCTGTGCCTGAGCGGGTTAGGGAATGTGGGGGCCGGGTGTGGGTGTCGGGGAGGGGGCGGGGGGACTGGCTGGAGCTGCTTCTCTGCTGCCGGCTTTGCCAGCTTTCTGTGCCTGTTCTTCAGAGAACATGGCTGCGGTTTGAGGTTGTAGCTGGGCGCTTGCTTTCTGAGGTCCCTCCTGGTCCCATTTCTAGGCCCGCTTCCTAACACCGCTTCTGAGCTCCGTGGACTGGGGCAAGGACCCCAGCGGTTGGTTGCGCGTGGCGTCCTGATCGGGTTTCTCCACATTCTCTCACCCCACTTTGCAAAGCAGCATCCGTGTTCCCCTGTGATTCTCTTCTGGCCTTTCTCCTTCAGAGCACCTGTTCCTTCAAACATTCTGGCAAACCATGAACCGCGAGTGGACGGGCATTGACAGACTGCGCCTGGATAAGTTCTACATGGTGAGGAGGCTCTGCGTTCTTCTCTGGGCCCCGCCGTGCCGGCGGCGGTGGGCATGAGGGCAGGTGGGGGAGAGCTGGGGGCACGGCACCGAGAGATGTGGCCTCTGAGTCTTCCCTGCCCTGCCTGGGCAGCGCAGTGGCCCTGAGGACTGTGACCCGTGAGTCCAACGGGCCTCGAGGGGAGCACGGGCCCGCGATTCCACAGCGTCTGCCCCATCTCAAGGTTGGTGAGCGTGCAGACGGTTCAGAACGTAATGCACGGGCTTCGGTCTCAGGCAGGGGTGTCAGAGTCACCTGTCTGGGGAGAGTCAGTGGTGCAGCCATCGCATCCCTGCTGGAGAGGCCGTGGACCTGCGAGCCAGCAAGCCTCCGTCGGGTTCGTGCCCGAGACACAGACCTCGGGTCCACGGTGGGCTCCAGCCTGTGATGTTTTCCTCTGCGTGAGGACGATTCATGTGATAGTTGTGTGCAGAATCCCCTTTTTCTTTTCTGTGCTGCATTCCTGCGAACTTCGGTTACTTCTTTGCTCTCAGAAATGCAGGACAAGTGGAGTTTTACGCACTCAGGGTCTTGCCGTCCACTCCCCTCCCCCCCATTTGAACCGCAGTCTCGTTACTACAGTGGTATCCGCTGGGACTTGGGGCAGTGTTGCCGTCTGAGAGCAGGGGACCCAGTGGGAACCCAGTAGGGCATTGGCTGGGCCTCACTGAGGACGGCCCCGTGGGGCTGTAGTTACTCGGGATCGGCTGCCAGCTCAGACTTGGCCCAGGGCTGCGTGGACACTGTGTATCTCAGATGTCAGGGTGAGGACCAGCTAGCGGGCAAGGCCCGGAGCCCAAGTAGGAAGGAGGGTGGACGCTAGGGCAGTCGGGGTGGGGCCAGGGCCCGAGCTGTGCACGTGCACAAGATGCAGGTTTACAAGACAGAGGAGCTTCTGTGTAAGTCAGCTCCCCGTTCCCTGAGATGCAGTTGCCGCGACCTTGGAAGGATGGCTTCTGTTGCTTGGTGGGGGCCGTGTGAGCGCGCCCAGCAGCACAGCCCCCTGTAGAGGCCAGCCCTCTTGGTGGCGCCGCCGGCCCCAGGAGTGATGTCACATGAGACCCCGTGTTCCTAGGCACGGGTCTTCTGGCTGCCAGCTGTGCCCTGTGCACCCTCTGTCCCTTTACCACTGCCGGACCCCTCTGCGGGCGTGCTGCTCGGCCTCTGGATGGTGGGGAAACTGGGTGGAAAGGCTGTTGCAGCGGGAAGCGGGGAGTTGTGGGGGGGGGAGCCGGGACCTGATGTGAAGGCGAGAGAGCGAGCGAATGCTTCCATTCTGTCGGGACAGCAGCCCTCGGGGGGCCCAGAGGGGCCGTTCTCCATTTCAGACCTGGTTTTCCCAAAGCGCTCTGCCTCCCCAGGGGGGACCCACGCTTGGTTCCCTGCTCCCACCCCTGAAACGAGGACACTTCTGTTTGGCTTTTGTTGATGGTGCTGCCGGTGCCCCCGGGTGTGTCCACTGTGAGCTGGAATTCCGGGTGCTCTTGGAAGGTGGGAGCATCCCAGCCTGGGGGCAGCGGCGTATCCTCTGGACTCAGGGTCCTGAAGCTTGGTGTCCTGTCCACCAGCAGCTCTGGGGGGCCTGCTGTGCGCTCTGGGCCACAGAGACGACCAGGGTGGAGGGGATTCTGGGAAGTCGGGGCCTTGCTCCCACTAACGGGGGTCTCTGCTCATGCCACAGCTCATGCGGATGGTCCTGAACGAGTCCTTGAAGGCCCTGAAGATGCAGGGGTGGGAAGAAAGGTTGGTACTCATGGTGCATCCTGAGCCGCTGTGCTTCTCACGGGCGAGCCCACGTTCCTTCCCTGGGGGTTGGGTCACGTGCCTCTTTTTTAGCTCTCTGTCATAAAGAGACGTCAGTCTTCCTGTTAAAGGGTGACCCAGTGGTGCTTCACAGGAAGGCATTTGTAACATCATAGTTGGTTCTTGTGTTCTCAGAAGTGAACGTTTTCAGCCTCGATGGTGAGTTCTTACTCTGAATCCCAATTGAGTTCTCTCATTGTAAATAACGTAGTGTCATTTCTCAATATAGTTAACGCACAGCCAAGGTGGTTGTTTTTGTTTTTTGTTTTGTTTTCATACGGGGTGGCATAGTTGGCTCTGTTATCAGTGGTATTTGCTTCCAGTCACAAAAATTTTTGACTAATTCAGACTTGTCACTTTTGACAGTGGTGCTTGTGATGGGGGAAGTCCGCGTCCCCATATTAAGAGGCCCCCTCGGTCTGTGGCCGGCCTTGGGCTCCCCCGGCCTCCGGGCTGGGGGGCTGTGCCGAGCCCCAGCCCTCCTCCACCCTCTTGGGCCCCCCGGGACCACGCCCGGCAAGGCCACCTGGGCCGTGCCTCCCAGGTATGGCACCACTGTCTACACCTTCAGGAGGCAGGCCGAGGTCTGCGGCTCCAGATGGGTTTCTGAGCTGCCATTTTAAAGCTTTTAAAATTAAAACTGTTTCTTTACACTTTTTTCTCATCGTGAGAGTGACACTTCCCTGTATAGGAACTCAGAACACATTTAAGATGCTGAACAGCAACAGGTAACAACCTTTAAGGTTCTGCGGCGTTCTGTGTGTGGGGCACAGAGGGGCGTGGAGCAAACACCACGTTTGCAGAGCGCTTTTTTATTTCACTGATGACACATCGAAGACGCCCCCTGCGTCCCGTGTTCTGCTGCAAGGTCTGGGGAGCGGGGAGGGTCAGAAACAACATATTGTGAGTGGTTTCGTGATTAAGAATCGTATGTATGCTAAAAGTGCTCATTTCAAGCATGCGGACCCTAAAACCAGTGCCACTGGCCTAGCTGCTACACCAGGCATGTGTCCCAGCCCAGGCGGTGCATCTCCTGGAGAGTAAGGGGACGTCCTTGCCTCTGGCCCGCGTTTTCCCAAATAAACGTGGATCAGCAGGAGTGGACCGTAGTTCCCTGATTATGAGTGAGTGACTTCATGTTTAGGGCAAGGGTGCCTCTGCTTTTGAGTGATTTTCATCCTTTACTTCCGGGGGGGGGTGCCCGGGGTCAGGCGCCCACGAGACGGGACTCAGGATTTCAGTCCCCGTAGGTGGCTGGTGCCTGAGCAGAGGGGCATGTTAAAGGGACGTCTTACCTCTGTTAACTCTTTGGTGTATCATTGCGAGAGTAGTTCCAGCCTCGTTGTGGGGAATTGAATGCAGAGGTCCTCTTGAACAAGCTGGTAGCCTCCCATCGGCCTGGGGTCACCAGTGCTGTCCGCCCCAGCTGTCCTTGCAGCCTGTCCCCGTTCTCGCACAGCCGGATGGCGCCGGTTGCCTGGCAACGTTCGTTACTGGCACTGGCCTGGGAGGAGGGGTCCCGGGGCTGAACCGCAGACAGCATCCTTTCCTAGCCAGCGAGTCCCCGTGCGGCCAAGCGTCCACTTCAGCCGCGGAGCTCGTTAAAGAAGGCGCGTTTTACAATTCAGGTGAAGGGAACGCTACGTCACTCTGCACCTCGATGTATCGGGACCATCGAAGGCTGGTCGCCAGGGCTCTCTGACCTTGGAGCCCCAGGCCTCAGACCACTGAAACCAGCATGCTAGGGGAGGGCAGACGTGGTCTGCCCGGGCCACGTACTCCATGCAGTGGAACCGGGGAAGCGGCTCTTCCCCCTCGCTGGCCTCCCCTCCTTTCTTTGCCCTGTCCTGGCGTTCCTTCCCCGCGAGGACGGAGCCATGCGAGACGTGGTGGTGCGGCCTCTTGTCACTCCAGGCCCCCGGCATGGTGATGGAAGGGAAGGCCCTCGTAGCTGAGATTGTCTTGCCACGTGTGCTGGTGCTGACAGTGGTCCCACGTCTGTAATGACGAGTCCTTTGTGCTGGAACAGACCCGCCCGAGTCACCAGGTCGGCACCGACGGAAAGCGGCACGTTGGGAGGATGGGCGCTTGCCTGTCACCGTGCCCCGTCAGAGTTCCGCTTCAGGTAGAGGGACCTCGCTGGCTCGTGGCCGGCTGTGGCCGCCTGCTGTACCTGCCCGTCTCCCTCCTCAGGCAGGCGGAACGGCTGCTGGAGCTGCTGACGACAGAGATCCTGCACCCTGACAGCCAGGCCCCCAGCGGGGTCAAGAGCCACTTCCTTGAGATCTTCCTGGAGGAGCTGAGCAAAGTGGGCGCCGCGGAGGTGAGGGCGGCGGGCCGAGGGTGGCGGCCGAGCCCCTCACCTGTGCTCAGGCACGAGGGCCTCAGGCCACGCCTGTCTCTCCTCGTAGCTGACGGCGGACCAGAACCTCAAGTTCATCGAGCCCTTCTGCACGATCGCCGCTCAGACTAAGGAGTAAGTGGCAGGGGCTTCCTCCGGCCGGTTCTTTCTCGCTGAATTCCCCGGATGCCCACCTCCGGGAAGAGAGGCTGAGTCCTGTCCGGGTGCATGACAGGGCCACTGGAGGGTGGCTGCCATGGGCGGGGCTGGATGGATGGGCGCGACCTAACTGGCCTGCTCCTGTGCGGCTGCCCCTCAGCTCCCTGGTCTTGCATAACATCACTCGGGGCGTCTTTGAAACGATCGTGGAGCAGGCCCCGTTTGCCATCGAAGACCTTATGAGTGAGTTGGAGGCACCAGAGGAGGAGGAGGGGACGTCGGAGGACGAGCGGGAGGAGGACGTGCCGTCCAAGGAGCCACGGAGAGGTGAGGGTCACAGCGCATCTGGTGTGCCGGCACCCGTCCTGGCCCGGCAAGCTTCGGTGCCTGCTGGGGTTCCTGCACTCGCCTCTGGCCTGGTCCCCTTGCTCCTGAGCCTACCCCAGCTTTTGTCCGTGGCCCGGCAGCCGGGTTGACTTCCAGAAACAAGCACGTGTGTTTTTCCTCTCCAGCCTCCCTTTCCCAGGATGCGATCCTGACTCCCTGGCTCCTTTCCGACTTACGGTTCCTCCCCGCTCACCCTTCCTCTCTGGTCCCAACCCTCCATCACTGGGCCCACCCAGACCACCCTGTTTAAACAGCCTCCCAGCCCCTGCCTTGGCTCGCTCACTGGGTTTCCCCACAACACATCTCGTTTTCTGGGATAAGTCACTTAGATAAATGACGTTTGTCATTTGTGGCCCTTTCTCCCCACCGGACGTGGGCTCCCCCAGGACGGCGAGTGTTGTTGATCACAGCTGCGTCCCCAGTGCCGGGAGCGGCACTTGGCACAGACGAGGTGCTCACGAGCCGGGGTGGGTGAGTGAGTGGATGGAGCGTACCACGGGGAAACCTGCCACGGGGGATGTCCCGGGGAAGGGCTTTGGGGTCTGTTCACTGCCTCGATGCTCATGTGGGTCCTTGTGGGACGTCAGTTGATCTCAGGTGGCCTGTGGCCTCGGTTGTGGCCTGTGGCTGTAGGCGTGCGTCTGCCGCCAGCTTTAGGACTCTGCCTGCCTCTGACTCTTTTTGTGCGAAAATATGCGTTACGTGAAGCTTGCTACATTAACCATCGTTAAGTGTTCAGTTCGGTGGTGGTAAGCGTGTTCACACTGTTGTGCAGCTGTCCTCACCATCTTTCTGGAACGTTCCATCTTTCCATACTGAAACTCTGTCCCCGTTGAACACTGACCCCCTCCCCTCAATCGCTCCCTCCCCAGCCAATGGCGCCCACCATCCATTCTCTGTCTCTGTGACGCTGACTGCTCTGGGCCTCATGTAAGTGCGTCCCACGGGATTTGTCCTTTTGTGGCTGGCTGATTTCACTCAGCGTCACGTCCTCGAGCACATGTCAGTTTCTTTCCTTTTCTTTCTCTTAAGGTTGAATAGTGCACCAGCGTGCATAGACCACGTTATGGGTGTCCAGTCACCCATCGAGGGACCCTTGGGTTGTGTGCACATTGTAGCTACTGTGAAGGAGTCTGCAGTGAACATGGGTGAACAGGGATTGCTCGGAGTCCCTGCTTTCGGTTCGTGGGGGCAAATGCCCTGAAGTGGGATGGTGGGATCATACATCATTGGTTTTAAAATTTTGGGGGGACCCCCTCCATGCTGTTTCCACAGCAGCTGCACCGTCTTGCATTCCTGCCAACAGCGCATGAGGGGCCCCATGTCCTGTTTTGCTGGCGGGAGCATCCCCGTGGGTGTGAGGGGGTGTCTCGCTGTGGTTTTGGTCTGTGTGTCCCTGATGATCGGGGATGTGAACACCCTCAGGCACTTGGTGGCCGTCTGTGCGTCTTCCCGGAGACGGGTCTGCCCTAGTCCTTTGTTTTGGGCAGGGGAGGGTGCCCTGTGCCGCTGAGTGTTAGGGGCTCCCTGTGTGTTTTGGACACTCACGCCTTGTCGGGTTTGTGACCCGCAGATATCTTCTCCCTCTGTGCGCTGCCCTCTGGGTAGCGGCTTTGGATGCACGGAAGTTTTCATCCTCACAAAGTTCAATTGCCCTGTTCCCTGTGTCTTCTGGGCCACACCTGAGAAGTCCTCGCTGTGTCCAGTCTCGTGAGGGCCTTGCTTTATTTACTTCTCAGAGTTACGCTGTTTGGCTTCTTACACGTGGGTCTTTCACCTACTCCAAGCTGATTTTTGTTTATGGTGCTAGGTCAGGACCTAGTTTCGTTCCCTTGCACTTGGATGTCCTGTTTTCCCAGCACCGTCTGTTGAAGAGCCTGTCCTTCCCCAGTGAGTGGTTCTAGAGCCCTTATGGAAGCTCATTTGACCGCGTAGATTCAAGGGTTAATATCCGCCCCCTGCCAGCTCTTCACACCCCCAGTGGAGCTCTCCTGGTGGCTGTGTTTGTGCCCCCAGCGTTTTATCCGGCCATCTTGTGTATCTTGCCCATCCTTTCCTCTGTAGCTGAGTCGCCCCGACACAGGCAGGTTTAGTAGTCTCCTGGAGGGCCCCCCGAGCCTGCCTGTGGCCCTGCCGTCCCCCTTCTCTGTCCTGCGTGCCTGCCTGTTGTCCAGAACCATGCTGTAGGTAGGCCGTGACATCATAGCCCCGAGCGATCTGAACACTGTCTCTGCGGCCCCTTGATCCGGGGCTCTCCTGTGGTGGCATCTGGCACCCCTCTTCTTTGTCTCTGGAACTTCTGATGCTACGTTGGCTATGTAAGACGCCCGCTCGTAATTCTTAGTTTCGCTCTAAGGACTGCTCAGGCCCCGCCGCCTTTGGGACGTTGCTTTCATTTCCAGGCCTGCAGTGGCACCTTACCCCTCGGTGTGAACCCCCACCCCAGCCTGCACCTACCTCTGCCCAGGTCTTGGGCCCTGGTGCACGGGGCTCCAGGTTCCCAGGTGTTTGTGTTGGGGTCCTCTGCACGCTGGGTATGTGCACCTGTTCACGGGGGCCCTTTTGTTCTAGGCTCTCTCCACGGGGCCGCACCTGACACGAGCGAGGAGCCAGCAGGAGATGGCGAGGACAGCGTGGGCCCCGTCCTCCAGGTGGGTGGCCTGTGTTCGGGGCCTGGCTCCGCCTCTGCTCGCCAGGAAGGCGGGCGCTCCAGCCCCTCACGTGCCGAGTCGCGGAGTCCTTGCAAGCGGTGTGCTCCCTGTTCGCCTCTTGGAGCACTAGACCCATGAGATAGCACTGTCGATGGGTCACCTTTTGTGTTGCGCTCGGGGTCAGAACCCGGCAAACAGGACCTGTGACGTCAGGCCCATTGGAAACGTATACTTCCTACTAACTTTTCAAATGTTGACTACTTGTTAAAGGAGTAGGAATTAGGTGTATGGCCTAAGTAGCATCTGTCAGAGTTGAACGAGTGTTTTCTGCGCATCTTGATGTGGCTGCCCGGGGCGCGGCGGGGGGGGGGGGGGGTGGGGGGGGGGTGGGTCACAGAGAGGCCTGCCTGGGTGGGCCCTTTACATTGTCAGCAGCGCTGGGGTCCTGCTCTCTGCCTCATGCCTTGTACGTGGTGTTAGCGGAGGGGACTCGGGAGGACGTCATCAGGACCTGTCCTTGTGACCCCATCGGAGAGTCTGCATGTGGTCTGCGTGCTCTCTCTGCTCGGTTTCCGCTCCCAGAGCAGCTGGGAGGTGACTGGTGTCTCTTTTTGGGCAACAGTTTGACTATGAGGCTGTGGCCAGCAGACTGTTCGCGGCGGCCAGTCAACAGGACACCCCTTCCCAGAACAGGAAGCGCCTCTACAAAGTGATCCGGAAGTAAGTTGCCCTTCCCTCTGGCCTTGGCGTTGCCCTCGCTCCTTTGGCCTGGTGCCTTCCCTTCGTCCCGACCTCAGAGCACCGGTGGGGGGCTTCATCGCGGGCGGCCTGGTGCAGAGACGGGCGCAGCCTCCGCCCTCGGGCAGTGGCTGTGGCCGTGCTGAGTGCCTGTCTTTCCTTACAGGTTGCAGGACCTCGCTGAAGGTGAGCATCTCGCGCCGGGACCCCAGCCTTTCTCCTGGGCGTGCACTGGCTCGCGTGGTCACCCTCACGGCTTGACTGGTCTGCGGAGGCGGGGCTCTGGGGAAGAGGGGGCCCGAGGGGTTCTGCGCTCGCCCTAGCCCAATGCTGTAGCTGTCAGCCCTGCACGTGTGCTAGAGCCCCGGGGGCTTGTGATGCTCTGCTGGCCCCCCGGGCACGGCGGCCCGAGAACCTGCATTTCTAGTGAGTTCTCAGGCCTGCCCTGCTGCTGGCACGCTGTGTGGCAGACGGCAGCACTTCTCGGTGCGTGGCTGAGGGGGCTGGTAATGAGGCTTCTTCTGAAAGGTGTTTTCTCGGCTTATGACTGCAGACGGGCATGTCCCCCATTTCGCTGTGAGAACTTTTAAACGCAGAGCGACGTCGGGAGGGTGTCCAGTTCTGCCATCAGTATTTACTGTCCCTGCTGTGTCACATGTCTCCCTCTCCCTCCGTCCCACCATAGCCCCAACTACTTTGTGCGCACCGTGAGCTGAAGTGTGGTATTTTTAGGTAAAATTCATGCACGTACGTGCGTGCGTGTTGCGTACGTCTGGGTGTCACAGGCGCTGTCCCCGTCAGCATAGAGAACATCGCCATTGGCCCGGAGGGCGGTCTTGGCTCCCTTTCAGCATGAGGTTTTTAGGGAATGGGTCACGACCCACCATCAGTGCTGCAGGAAGCCCCCCCCCCCCCACTTCCTGCTGGCGCAGCTTCCAGCCGGTCGTGGCTGTGGGGGCATGAACACAGTCTTCTCACTCGCGGTGCCTGGAGGTGGACCCTGCGTGGTGGTTTGCAGTCCTGAACGTGCACCGACAGCATCACAACCTGCCTTTTGCCTCCTGATCACCTGCCTTGGTCCCTAGGGCTCTTCCCTGAGGATGACGTTCCGGAAAAAGCCTGCAGGAACCTGCAGGAAGACAGGCGGGAGAGGAAGACGAAGAAGCGTTTGCCCAAATCTGCGTTACAGAACAAGGCAGGTAGGATTCGTGCCTTGGCGCTAACCTTGGTGTTCACCCACGGTGCTAACCGTCTCAGGTCCTGGCATCTGCCCTTTGAAGGGTGTCCTGGGTCGCCACTGCTTCTGCCCGTGCCCAGGCCACCTCCCCCTGTGTTGGCTTATGCCCGGGCCCTTGCTGCAGTCAGTGGCCCAGCTCGTGCAGCGGTGCTAGGCTGGACGCCGGACCCAGTCTGCCCCATCCTGCGTTCTGGGCCTCCTCACCCCTCGGGTCGCATGTTTGTGGCCACCTCCTCTCTCCTGAGTCTGTCTGCTGGCTTTCCTGGAGGTCTGCTTCCGGTCCTCCTGCCCGGCCGGGAGCCACCATAAATAGCCTCGCGGGTGCCCGATGGCTGTGGCACTTGACCTCCACGCTGCTGGGACGCTCCTGAGCCTGTCGGTGCTTCTGTGTGGGCTCCCTTTGTGTGGCCCGCGTGCGGCCCCGGAGGCCGCAGCGTCTTTGGTCCGGGTGGAAGCGAGGCAACCAGGCCCCGGCGCCTTGTTCACGTGGCCTTGCTGTTGTAGGGAAAGGCGGCGAGGAGGACTCGTGTGCAGACCTGAGCTCCGGAGCTGAGAGGATGGCGAGGCGGCAGGGCTCGGGGGCTGAGCGCGCCGGGCCCCAGGAGCAGCCCGGGGGCCCTGCTGGGAGAGGGGCTCGGAAGAGGCGGCGGCGGCGGCGGCCTCGGGCGGGGGCCAGAGCGAAGGTGACCGATTGCCAGGACCTGCGGATGAGGAGGCGGCAGCCGCCACGGAGCGGGAAGTGACCCCGGCAGGCCCCGCACGTGCGGGGGGGCCCTTCGCTGCGGCCCCTCCGTCTCGTGCTGAGGTGAGCGGGGGATCAGGGCCGCAGGGCCCCGCTCCTAAGACCGTGTCCCGATGGCAGCGGCTCCTGACCTGCTGTGTCGGCAGAGGGTCGGGCCCCTTGCTCAGCGGCCGTGCCCCAGGCCCGGAAGTGCTGGCGCCGTGCTGACCTTGATCGGGAACCCCCGAGATGTGACCGTGCCCTGCAGACCCTCTCCCTGGGCCAGCGACCCGCCACACCCCGGGGCGTCCATGAATAAAATGCGGTGCGGGTCTTTCCGGCGGAGTCCCGCGTCTGGTGCGTTCGTGCGGGAAGGGTTCCAGCGGGGAAAACCACTAGGTGCCGGTTCCCAGTGGTGTTTGTGTCTCGCACCCATTTTGTGGAGAAGAAGTTCACACACGTCTCGGAATTTGGGAGAGCACACTGAGCGTTAATTGTGGTTTTCCTGACGACCTCTTCGTGAACTTGGGTTTGCAGCTGACAGCCGGCAGCCGGGCTGACACAGAGCCGACTACTGCTTGGTTGGTGTGTCCGAGGCAGGGAGGTTGGCTCTGCTCATCCCTCAGCCCTGACTTGTGGGTGGACCCGTGGTGCCCCCGTCTCCCTTCAGCGCCTTTAAATTCAGCGTCGGCCCTGCTGCTCATCCTGGAGGGTCTGAGGCAGTCGTGTGTTGCCGGAACGTGACCGGGACCCCGAGCAGAACCAGGGTGCTGTGAGAAGCCCCTGGCCCAAGAAGGCGGATTAGGAGGACCGTAGGCGTGAGCCAGTGCCACGTGGGTCCCTGGCGGCCTCCGGGCTCGGGCCTGCGTGGGTGACAGGTGGGCACCATCTGGGTCGGCCCGCCGGGTCACTGCTGAGCTGAGGTGTGTGGGTGAGCCCAGCAAGGGGACCGCACGGTCTCTCACTGAACCCCGGCTCCTCAAGCCTGTTGCACGCGAGGGCCGGTGGCCCCCGGTGGCCCCGTTCAGCCAGTTCAGCTGGGTGGGCAGAGCCAGGGGCCGACGGGGCGGGCCCCTGGACCCTGGAGGACACGGTTCCTGCTGTGCAAAGTGACTTGGAAAAGCAGCACATCCCACCCAGAGCTCGGGTCCAGGCAGGGGCCAGGCGGACGTTGCTGAGGCCTTGTTTCTTCCCCAGCCGTCGGTGCCGTTTTATGTGCGTGGCGGGGACGGCCTGTGCTCCGTTGTCTCGGCCGAAATTTCTCTGGTCAAAAGGTAAGGAAACAGCCACATGCGGAATTTGTGAAGAAACGGAAATCCGACCAGATCGTAGCCCTCAAACCAGAGGATCTGTGGCTTCCTCAGTGCTGTTTCCAGGCGGTTCTCCGACCACGCTGTGGCCCTTCCCTTACCAACCGCGTCGTGTGGACGATGTGACCGTTGGCGTGCTGGCCAGCCGTGGGCAGCTTGCGGTCGCTCCTGCATCTGCCAGCGCCCCTCCCTGTCAGGACGGGCTCTCCTTGGGCCAAACAGGGCAACCTCAAGAGGAAACGGAAGGTGACCGCCGCCCAGTGCCCCCAGGAGAGCCTGTGTCCAGAAGAGGACGTTGTGTTTGTTACTTGTGTATTCTTTTTCTAGAATCACTTTACTGAGCTGTAACTCACAGGCATTATAAGGCCCCTCCATCGAGCGTAGGGCTCCGTGGGTCAGAGTTACATAACCATCCGCATTCCCGCCTTTTGTCAAAGAAACCAGTGTCCTTGAACTAGCCCTCTCACGGCCCCCACCGCCACCCCAGCCCCTGGCCAACCCGCACCCATTTTCTGTCTGCGTGTTCTGGACTTTCCATGTAGATGGAATCATCCGGTGTGGGTCTTCTGCGTGCGGCTTTTTGGTGCGGATGTTTTCTGTGTGCATCCGTGTCGTCCCACGTCGCCTGGGCCAGGACTTCATTCCCTGTGTGGCCGAGTAATGTTCCACCGTGTGGATGCCCAAGTGTCACCTGCTGTCCGAAAGCACAGTGTTCCTGTGAGACCTTTCTTCTGCCGAAACAGCATGAAGCAGAAGTTACCTTTAATTTATGTGGAAAGTTTTTTGGGCGTTTCCAGACCCCAAATCTCTTGTGATTCTACTCCCCGGGACTTACTTCGCTAATGGAGACCCAAAATCAGTCGTGATCGAGCCCAGGTGCTCACGGACACCGCTCAGAGCTGTGGCGGCTGGAGGCTGACGCGGGTCCCGGGAAGGAGGTTGGCGGGGCCGCGCCTGCTGTTGGGGTTCGCGCCACCTCTGTTACAGCTCGCTGCGGAACCAGTGCTGGATGCTCTTCCCGCTTTTTGTCTTTTTTTCCCTACACGCAGAAGTCTTCAGATTGAGTCTGATTAGCAAGAACTGGTACTGACATAGGTGTTTCGTAAAAGCGAAGTGGAGGATGCCTCCACCGCATTTCCGTTTACCGTTTGTGCACGGGGCACTTGTGACCGCTAGTGCCGCTGTAGACACGCACGAGCTTCTGCGGGGACCCGCTCTCGCTCCTCGGTGTGTACCCAGGGACGGAATGGCTGGGCCGGGCGGTAGGTGACTCCTTGACCTGCGTGAAGACCCGCCGGGCTTCTCACAGTCGCCACACCTCCTGATGTTCCCACCTCTGGACGGGGCGCAGCTTTAGGCGGGCGCTCCCTGGTGCCGCTTGACCTGTGAGCCTGTGGCGTGCCCTTGGCGCCACGGCGCCACGGCTGATCAGAGCGGACTGACGGCCTTGAGGGTGCCTTGCGGCTGCAGAGAACCTGCCTGGCCCCTGTGCGGGGGTGCACTCCAGACCGTCTCACCCCTGCCCCTGTCTGGTCCCGCTTGGACCTGACTGGCTCAGCCGTCCACCTGTGTGCTGTCGGGCAGGAGACAGTCACTCTGAGCCTTCACTGACCTATCTGTGAAATGGGGGTAACATGGCCGGGCTGGGGATTATATTGCTGTTTCTTCCAAGGCAGCCTGAAACTTACAGAGGAGTCACAAACGCGATGAGCGTTTTTCACCCAAACCGCTTGAGAGTTGTGTGCTGACTTGATGCGTATCACCCGGAATACTTTAGGTGCATTTTCTGCAACCGGCATTCTCTTAACCACAGCACAGTCATCGAGTCAGAATTAGCATGGGCCCCTCTGTGCCATCGAAGCCTCCGGTCTGTTCAGCGATGCCCTCTGCATCTGGAGTCACTCGCGTCTGATTCTCGTTTCTCTTCAGCTTCCTCTGAACGAGACCAGGTCCTCCGCCCTTGTGTACCATCCAGGACCTGGATGTCGGGTGGATCTCAGGCTGGCGATTCTGTACATCGTCCCCACTGTGGGTGACTGGTGGTCCCTCGCGTCTAGACTCGGGTCACCCCTCTCGGCAGGAATCAGAAACAATGCTCGTTCTCCCCGTGTCCTGCCCGGGCCTCCGCTTTCCACCTGCCCTGGTGCGGAGGCACCTGCTTGTGAATGTGGCCCCTTCCCTTGGTTGCCAACGGTGTGTGTGGCAAGGGCCTCCGCGGCCCCCAAACGGAGCTTCTCTCTCGCCAAACTTCATTTACTCGCTGGTTGACTTACATCGGTGGCTCATGGTTTCCTGTTTATCTTGTGGGTTGTAATCTGTTCCTGCCACTTATCCTAATAGCATGTCCCGTTTGGGCCAGTGGGAGACTTCAGGCTGGCTTCTGCTCCCCGTAAGGAGCCCCCACCACCCCTCACCTTTGTCACAGTAAGAATCCTCAGCCCTGGGACTGGCCGCTTCTCCACAGAGCACTGACTCGATTGACGGTACCACCCTGCCCGGCTCGGGAGGAGCTGGTGTGGACGAGGGCCTACTGGAGTCCCTTCATCTTTCGTTCTGCCACCACGTCACTGAGATGTACCTCACGCGGCGTTCAGTTCTCCTGCTTAAAGTGTCCTGTCCGGGGGTTCTTCGTGTATCCGCAGGGGCGTGCCTCCGTCACCACGGGCCAGCATGGGACATTTGTACCCATCCCCCCAAAGAAACTCCATAGTGGGGGGCCTCTTAACTTGGAGGAAGCCTGTGTGAGGCTTCTGGACCAGCAGGAGCCCCCGCCAAGAGGTGGTGATGGGTTGTTGCTCACAAGGCTAATAAATGAATTTACAGTTTTCTCGAACCACTAAGAGGTCTGGAACACGTACAGCTTGTGTCTGAGGCGACCTGAGGAATTCTCTCCTGGGTGCTTACACAGTAGCTCTGGGGGTCAGTGGTCAGGTAGGGGCCTCTCGGGACCCTTTGCCTCCTCTGTGTCAGCAGTACAAGTAGGTGGGACTGGAGCTTTGGTCCGGGGCACGTGGGCTGCCCCCGTGCCGTGGGGTCTCGGCTCACCGACCTCGGAGATAAGTCTCGTCCCTGCCTCGCCTTGCTTGGCAAGGCAGGCCTGGCCTTGAATCAACCGGAGGGGAGGGCTCTTGTCAGCCAGGGCCGCCTCTGAGTTCACTGCTCATCGGTCACTACCGTGACCCAGAACTCCCGTTTTAGCCACAACCAGCAAGGGGTCAGGCCCGCTGCTTCGCTTCTGTAATGAGGACCGGGCGGGTTGGGTGGCAAAGCAGGGGGCAGCTTTCACCCAGGGCAAAGAGACACCAGGGCTGCAAGGGAGGGGGTTTGGTTGGGGGTGAGGGGCGGGCAGGTGAGGGGGTCCTGTGTGCTGAACGTTCAAGCAGGGGCGTGACCAGCCAGGGACGTTCAAGCAGGGGCGTGACAGTTTTGCACCTGTCCCGTTGGTAGTGGGATAGGGGGTGAATATGGGGACAGTCCTGCCAGCAGCCCTAGGTTGGGACGCCTTCTGGCCAATGTCTTGGGTAGGTCCGGCCTTTACACACACTGCCTTATAAAAATAGCCTCTTAATCACTAGGGCCTGGCAGCAAAGGACAGTCTCCTCATCCCCAGCCCAGAAGTTCCCCACATGGGCAGCAGGGTTTAGATGGAGGACCCAGACTCCAGGTGGTTGTGGACTTAGTGGGGTGGAGGGGCAGATGCAGGGGAGGTCCCATCCTGTAGAAGAAAAAGGAGGGTCCTGGGTGGGGGGAGGGGTCTATGTGCTGCTCACCGCCAGCCAGTGTGGGGGAAGGACTGAGGCTCCAGGTCCCAGCCTGAAGCCTGTGAGGATCAGTTAAGTCTCAGATGGGGACGTCTCCCCAGACGACCTTTCTACTGTGAAAAGCCGTGCCAACCAGCTGACCCCAGCAGTGGGCGGGCTTGGAGCCTGTTGAAAGGGGCCGCTCAGCTGGTAAATTGGGCTGATTTTCTTTCCCAAACCGGATTTGGCTGGAGGGAGCTGTGTCAGGCGGTGCCTGGTCTCCCCGTAGCAGCTGTGCCCGGGAGTCTTGACTTCCCTTTTCAGTCCGGTGTCACCGCACGTCCCTTTCCCATGGATTCTTTTGCTTTGAGCTGGTGATCAGCCAGGCTTGTCCGCTGTGGGGTTGCACCGAAGACGGCTCTGCTTGAGCAGCGCATGCAAAGGCACATGCTCACTTACGTCTCTGTCCACCTCCTGAGCTACCTACCTACCGACCTGTCTGTCCCTTCCACCTACCTACCAGCCGTCTGCCCTCTTCATCTGTCTCCCTCCACCCATTTACCTGCCCTTATCCTGTCTGACACCCTCCCTCCATCCCTCCCTAAGTGAAGAAGAACTGGAAATTCTGTCTGAAGTAACCTGTCCCCGCACCCCGCCAGTGTCGGCCCCCATGCGGGCATCCTCCATGGAGTAGCCTTGTTTGCATGGAGCTCTCTGTCCTGATGTGGGTGAGGGGCAGGGTAGAGGTGTAGGGAGGGTAGTCTAGCCCCCTCTGGTGGCCCCTGGGGATGTCCCCTTCCCCATGTCATCCCACCCCATCCTTTTTGGGACCCGCCACGGGGAGCGGGTGCTGTCCCGCCACTGGCCTCTGGGGGCGCCCGTGGCCCTCAGACGGGCTTGTCTAGTCCCTAGTGCCTCCAGCCATGTCATGGGGGTGCTGCCCCACCTCCCCTTATGGCCAGTGGCCAAAGCCCCCAACTTGTTCTTTTCTTTGAATGGAGCCCTGAAGGTGCCTCTCAGGGATGGTTCCCTGCAGTCACGGGCCTCCTGGCGCTCGCCCCCGTGCCCTGGGTGGGTGGGCTGAACCCTGGGTCTGTCTGATGGGGATGGGCTGCCTGGGCCCTTGCTCTTCCCGGTCGGCCCAGCAGCCCACCTTGTCCTCCAGGCCCCAGGATGGACACAGGCCCTGAGGTCCTGGCTCTGCTCTTAGGTGGCTGGTGTCCACGTAGCTGGCTCAGAGGGCATCTTACCCCAGTGTGGCCGGCCCCACTGGTGAGGCCGACACGGGGGCTTCCTTTCTGAGGGGCCTCAGGAGCCCAGACCTCTCCTTCCAGGGGTTGGCCCGGAGCAGCTGGCAGAGCTCCAGGCCACCATACCGCACGCTCGTCCCTGTTCTGGACCCTTCAGACTCCTCGCTACCCATGGTTGGGAAATACGCCCCGGGAGGAAGCTGCCCGGGGCCCTCTTGGCTGGCGCTACAGACCTTGAAGGTGTATGTGAGGGCGGGCAGGCAGCCCCACACACTTGGCAGCGGGCTTGTGGCCCCAGGGCCTGCAGCCCTGCCCACCTCTTGGAAGCCTCTGGATTCGTGGGGTTGGAGAGTACAGGCAGAGGAGTGTGGCCCTGAGGGCCAGTGGGAGGCGGGTTTAGGGGGTGGGGGCGGTGGGTGCTTGGGCCCACGTGGCGGGTGCCCCTCTGAGGTCGGCAGACCGAGAGGCGTCTGGTCCCTCCTCGCATGGGTCCCTAACCGCTGTAGCCTCCGTGACCTCGTCCACACGTGAGGTCGGGTCGGTGGTCTCTGAGGGCTCTGTGGGGGTGTCCCTGCTGCCGCCAGCGCCACGTTTCTGGAAACCCTAGAGCGTGGTTGGAGTCCCAGGCAGACAGACGTTAGGCCTTTCCCAGGCCGGGGCGGGTGTCGACCCTGACCTCAGGGCTTGCCAGTGCGTTGCCACGGCCTTCCCGGGCACTCATCTGCGCGCCTGGCGGTGGTGTGCCGGCCGGGCCGCGCGGAGGACGGGAGGAGAGGCACGTGCGGGCTCAGCGACCCGCGGCAAGCGGAGCCGGGGGCCCCGGGTGGCAGTGCCGCTTCTGGGTCTGCCACGCAGCCTGGCCCGTGGGCGCGGCGGATACCCGTCGGCACGTGTCTCACCCTCGTTCCTGCGCCTCCCTTTGGAATTCTGACTCATGACGTTGGGTCGTCCGCAGACGTTGGTGCTCCCTGGCGGGACCCTGGACCCTCGGCCGTCCCGTGCCCCCGGCAGCCCGGCTCGCTGTCCCCCTCTGCGGTCACCCTCTTGTTTCTCCCCTCCCCTCTTCTCTCTCCTTTTCTCCCTGAACGTTCACGCAGTCCCGTGTGCGGTACCGGTGGTGGCCAGCAATTCACTGCGGACGCAGGGGCTGGAGACCGTGCTGAGGTCGGGGGCCAGCGTGAGGCCTGGCGGGCTCCTGCTCGGGGTCTCAGGCCGAAGGTGAGGTTGGAGCGGGGCTGCCGTGACATGAGAGGCTCAGGGTCCCCTTTCCGGCTCACCGGTTGTTGGCAGAATTCAGGTCTTTGCGGCTGGAGGTCCGAGGTCCTGGTTTTCTTGCTGGCTGTCTGCCCGGATCGGTCCGAGCCTCTGAGGCCGTCCGCAGCTCCCGGGCCAGTAGGACAGACTCTCACCTCGGAGGCCTCCGGCCACTCCTCTGCGTTCCCGCTGACCTGATTAGGACAGGCCCACCCACGCTGGGGCCGGGGGCGGGCCTCCCGGGGCTGACTGAGAATCCTGCCGCCACAGTCCCTGTGTCCAGGCTTTCTTTCTCCTGAGCCTCACACTTCAGAGCTTGGCCCCGTCCCTTTCCTGCCCTTGGAAAATTCCCTGCTCTGGGAGGTTTGCCAAAGAGTGAAAGGGTTAGAAAACACTGAAGTGTGGGGGTGGGGCCGTTACGATCGACAGAGCCAGAGATTGGCCCCAAGCTCCCTGGACGTCCAAAGCGCTCTGCCTCGCTCGGCAGTGCTGCTCATTTCCCCGGCCAGGGTCCGGGGGTTGTGGGGCTGGGCAACGTGGCGGGGGGGGAGGGGGGGTGGCGTTCTGGGTCACCTCATCACCCCACCTCAATCCGCAGCCTGGCTCCCTGCCTCACCGTGTTTCCCTGTATACTCTCACCCTGTACGCCCCTTCCCCCCCCTTCCCCCGGGAGCACCCTGAGGCCAGGGACAGGGTTGACCAGGCTTGAGGGCACCAGCCTGTCAGGAAGCGGTGAGGGCTCGTGACCAGCGGGGCCCGGGCCTGTGTTGGTGGGGGGGACAAGCATGTGACCGAGGGCCCGTGGCTGGCCCCGTCCCCTCCTGTGGCATGGTGGGTCAGCTTCTGGGCTGGCTCCTTTCCTGTTACGGACTTTGAGCTCAGCTTTCTGGGGACTGGATCCTGTCTCCCAGGCTAGAGGGCCAGGCCACTCCCAGGGGCCCGCGGCGGGGCTGCTGTGCTCTCCGGGCACCGGCGCCGTCCTGTCCTCACCCGCCCCATGGGCTCCTGACCTGTCGGGTGACCCCTCCGGCACACCCCAGGGCCCCGTTTCCTTCGTGGCGCTTGGGTGGCCTCGGCCTTGCCCCGGAGCCTGGTTGGGGACGCTCCTGACAGCCCTCCTGTTGGAGAACAGAACATCCCATTTCCCTGAAGGCTCTGGGTCTCCCGGACGTGGAGAAGTCATGGTCCCTATCCCATCGTCCCTTGTCTCTCTGGAGGCCTGGTCCCTGCACAACCGCAGCTCCCTTCTTCCCTTCCCGGGGCTCCCTGCCCACCGGGCCAGGCCCCACGTCTCTCAGCTCCCAGTGCCCCGATCAGCCCCGCCCTGACATCTCCAGTCAGAGCCTCTGCTTTGTGCCTAAGCAGTGCCTCGTTCACGCTGACCCTGAGCCCTCTCTCCCAGATCCTTCCCTGGCACGAAGCTGTTTCAGAGTTGGACGGGTCGGGCCCTGGGCTTTGGGGCTCCCTGAGTTTGTGTCGTGTGCGGGGGCTTCTGGGAGGGGAGGCGAGGTAGCCGTTCCCTTGCTGCCCAGCCACACGTCCAGACGGTCACTGCTTTCTTTCCAGCTTCTAATTATCGTAGTAAGTTCTGCCTTCATGTGAATCGATGACATGCTTGAGTTTCAAAAGCGGGGGTGTTTTGATTTGGGACCTTCACTAACTGAACTCAGACTCAGGCCGGCTTAAACGGGAGAGGGGCTCACTGGCCCTCGCCTCTGGGGCTTCTGGAAGTGGTGTTGCCTCAGGGGAGCTCACTACCGGTCAGTTCCCTTTTCTTGCCCATCCCTGCGTGACTGGTGTCCTTTAACCAGGTGGTGGCACCGGGGCTGCCCTCGCCGTGCCCGCCGCCGCTGAGAGGCTCTGTGTTGCTGCGCCCTCCCCCCCCCCCAAGAGCTTCTAGGGCTGCGACCCGGCAAATGGGGGCCACTGGGTAGGGCGATGCAGGGCGTCCACTCTGGTCTTCCGGACCTGGGGTGTCGGAGCAGGAAGCAAGGTCTTTCCCGTGTCCCGGGGTGAGCTGACAAGATGGAGTGGTGAGCTCGGTGGCATCCAGCAGAAGCGTGACTCATGTCCGTCCGCGCCGCGCTGAGAGGCTCCAGCCCCAGGACTCACGTAGGCCTTCTGGTCCGCACAGGCGCCTTTATGTGTCTGTGAAGGCTCTGGAGGCTGGCGTTCCCTGGGACCCCTGAGGAGTCCTGCGGTCTGCCGGAGGCCGGCTTCGGGTCGGGACCAGAGCCCCCACACCCCTGCCCAGTTCCGGATGCCGTGGGAGGGCCCTGCTCTCCCTGTGAGCTGCGGCCCCCCCACGGCCCCCACACGTGCCTGCAGCAGGTCCGTCCGTCATCGATGCGGCTCTAGGACGCTGAGCCTGAGGCTGGGGTTCTCCAGGTGGCCGATGGCGCTGCCCCCGCAAGGTGGAGGGGGGGCAGGAGGGCAGCACAGGGCAGCGGGGTCGTGGATTCGCGCGGCTGGGCCATAGAGCCAGGCCCGTCCTGAGGTTGGGTTCCGCCGTCTGGGCGGGGTCCCCCTAGCCCTCCCTGCAGCCGGTCACCGGCCGTGCAGTGGAGCTGCGACCTCGGTGAGAATGTTCAAGGCGTGTGGTGGTGTCTTTGTGCCCGTGTCTGGAACAGGGTGGGAGCCCCAGAGGCAGGACCGGCCGCCCTATCCGTGGGGCCCCTCCGTAAAATCGTTAGGGAATTTGGGCTGGCAACAGCAGGACGTCAGCCTGGGCGCGGGTGCCCGCAAGGGCCGCGAAGCCGGCCGCACCCGTCGGGGGTTCGCCTCGGCTGTGCCATGGGGACTCCCGGGGTGGAGCCCCCATCTATGACTCCGCTCAGCGTCGTATTTGGGAACACTGGGCAGCGTCCGTGTGCGCTGGGCAGAAGAGGGGGTGGGTCTGCCCCGTTCTAAAGCGCCCCCGTGGCCCTGTGTCCCGGAGCGAAGGAGGCAGGAGAGGAAATGTCACCAGGACCCAGCTCCACGTCAGGTCAGGATAGGAGGGAAGAGGCGGGGCAAACGTGAGCGCGAGCCCTCTCCGGATGGGCTGCTCCCCACCGTGTGCTCTGTCCCCAGCGTTCTTGTCACGCACGCCCGTGATCAGGTCCCACGTGGATGCTTGGCCCGGAGTGTGGCGTTAGTGCCGCGTGGGGTCCCGCTGCGCGGATTCTTGCCGACACTCGGCACGCGGTGAGGAGCGTCGTGGGGACACAGGCTGTGGCTGAGCGATGTGGTCGGGCGTGCGTGTCTCGTGACGTGGTGAGGAAGCACGGGACTGTGGGCCGGTGGGCGGTGCTGGGGATCCCGTTCATTCTTTGGAAAATGGCTGAGGGGTGAGAGCCCCATGCCGACCCTGCCCTTCCAGATGCTCCCAGACCTGTCCCTGCCAGGGGTGGTCCGGGCTCGATGAGGGCGAGTTTCTGTAGAGAAAAAGTGAATCCGTCGTGCGACCCTGACTGAGTCGGGTCCAGGGGACGAAGACCAGTGGGTGTCACCTCCCAGAACCGGGAAACCAGCAGGTGAATGAGCCTCCGGTGGGAGAACACCCCCCGGCCTCTGAGGACCTCCCCCCGGGAGAGGAGGACAGAAGGAGAGTCTGAGCTGGATTGAGCCCGTGGAGCTGATACCGGTTCACAGACACTGGGGACAGAAGGACACGTCACCCGACACGGTGGGGGCGCAGCGTCCTTCAGTCTGGGGAACCGCCCCAGGACAGGCAACCTGGTTCGGCAGAGAAACTGTAAGAAGGGAACGGGGTGGTGGGGAGACCCCCGCCGGCCTCCGTCTGGGGACTGACCTTGTCATTCCAGTAAACAGACTGGGAAAGTGCAGATGTGGCCGGAGCAGCAGGGACGAGTGGCGGTCTGGGCGTGTGACGGTGTTGATGCCTGATGGCTGCTGACGGGTGTGAAGAGGCTGCGGCGTGTCGAGGGGGCCTGGCCGCTGGCTCTGAGCTGGACGGTTTGCCCTCTAGGCTCCAGGATCCGAGCGGTCAGCACAGAGCCCGACGCGGGGCTCGAACTCAGGGACCGTGAGATCGTGACCCGAGCTGAAGTCGGACGGTTAACCGACTGAGCCACTCAGGTGCCCCGGAGATGATATGTTTAAAAAGCCACGTGTGGTGTGTATGTGTGTGTGTGTATCTGTGTGGCATGAGTGTGTGCGTGTGCAAGTGTGCACGTGTGTGTGCAGGATGGCCGGCCACCCTGCGCGTGCCCGCCCGACGGTCTCGGTGGCAGGTGGCGGCCAGTTGGCCCCACCTCTCACGGCAGCTCACGGTCGGTCTGCCGTGGTGAATGTGGCCTGCCCTCTCTCCTGACTGTGACACTCGCTGTCCCCTTGCCCGGCGTCTGCCCCGTTCCCTCCCAGAGTGCGGATGCCCCGGAGCCTCCAGGACGGTGGACCTGGCTGCTGCCCTGCTGGGACACCGTGCTGGTGACATGAGGGCGGGCCTCAGCGAGGTCCACGTGGCGCCTGCTGTGTTTCGAGTGAAGCGGAGCCTCCTTCACGTGCACGGGAGCTGCTGGCGTCCCTGAGTCTCCCCTCGGCGGTGCCGTCTGCCCCCCCCCCCCCCATTGCTCGGGAGCCTGAGGTGGATTCGTCTCCCAGGGGGCACGCGTTGGACACGACGTCCCGCAGCCACCGTGACCCAGCGGGAGGGGGAGATGTGCGGCCTGGGCGTCCCTCAGACCCGGGCGGTAGCCACCGACCGTGCCCTGGGCTTCCCCGGGGGTGGCCCTAAAATCGCCCAGCTCCCGTTGGGGTGGATGTGGTGGGGGGGACGCAGAGGCCGCCGCCTGCTGGTCCCCTGGGGCCTGTAGTACGCAGGGCTCCGGCCCAGCACCCAGACAAAAGCCCCAGGGAGACGCGTGATAGGCAGCTGACATTCAGCTGGAGTCGGCACAAACCGGTGAGACGTGTAAGAGTTCTGGAAAGGGGCCCCACATGACAGGGCTCCCACTCACGCCTGGCCGCCACGGAAGGGCCTGGAAGCCCTGGTGGGGCGGGGGCGGGCCGGGAGGGACTGAGGCCTCCGGCGGGGTGGCGTGTCCGGCTGGGGTGACAGAGGCTCTTCAGGCATCTCCTTGAGAACGCGAGGAAGCCGGAGCAAAGGCACCCTCCCTCCGGCGGGCAGCGCGGCATCTTGGGGCCCGGCCGTCGGGACTGTAAACACCCGAGCCTCTCGGGGTCTCCCTCAGGCCCCCCCGAGACGAGCACGATGTGGGTCGTCTTTTTCAGTTGAGGCAGAAGTCGCACGATAGCTGATGAAAGCGACGAGAGTACACAGCCGAGGGGCATTGGGTGCGCCCACCATGTTGCCCGACCGCCACCCCTACCTCCTTCCAGGACGTTCTCAGTGCTTTCTCTGCTGCTTTTCTTCACGACCTCGTGTGAGATTCTGTCCACACCTCGCGATCGCGTCCGCGGTGCCACGCCTGGCGCTCTGACGTGCCGCGCACTAAGTTCACTCTCTCCTGTCCGTGTGGGGGGGAGTCTTTCGTCGGGGGCAGGGGGCTGTTCCATTCCCGGCCAGACCTGTGGGAGGCGCTGTACGGACTCACCGTGGAGACCCCGTGGCCAGGAGACTCCTGCCTGGAGGGTGTGCCAGTGCCCTGCCCCTGCCACCGTGCCTCCTGCGTAACTCAGGGACTTTATCACGAAAGCCGAAAGCATCTCAAGGCCGTGTCCCCGACACACGGCTTGAGTGGCTCCTGAGCCCCGGCCGGCCCGGGTTCACCCTGTCGCTCCTGGTCACTTGGAATGGGTGCCATCCTTTGTGGGCCCTGGTGCCAGAAGTCCCTCTCCCGCGGTCTCCCCACGCTGCTCCTCTTCCCTCGAGTCACCCTGGGCTGCGTGATCTGGCAGCGGCTCCCTCATCCCTGCTGTCATGGGGGCCGCCGTCCCTGGAGCGTCTCTAGAGCCTTTGGGCCTTGGAGTCTCCAGGGCGTTCTCTTCTCTGCTTACAAAAAATAGGCACAAAGGGGAGGCGCTCCTGCACGAGGACACGCGTGCTGTGAGATGGGGGGGGCAGGAGGCGGATGGCGTGCATGGCTGAGTCGCTTCTGTCCACTCCTGTGGTCCAGTGGCTCTCCCCAGAGCTGGGAGTGGGGAGCCACCGCGAGCCCCGCGTGGTGTCCTCAATAGGTTCCCGTTGCTCTCAGGGTCTGAACGTCCCACTGCACTGGAAAGGTTTGGGTTCGAGAAGCAGAGGTCCGTGTAAAAATGGGGCACATGCCAAGGGCACCTCCTTGCACGAGAGCCTGGAGGCGGCGTCCTGGGTTGCCGAACCGCCCCGGGCCTGCGGGCACAGGCTCGGCTCCAAAGACCACTTTCTCCAGCCTCTGAGGGAGGAGGGCGGGAGGGAGGCTCCCCAGCACCGACGCCCGGCCCTTCCGTCCTGGGCCAGAGAGGCACAGCCAGCCCCAGGCGGCCTTGTCAGCCATCAGGCCCCGTGGACACTTACGATGACTCGGCTGTGGGTTACGGAAACTTGCCCAGCAGGCAGCCCTAGAACCCTGATGGGGAGGCACCCAGTGCCCCTTGGCCTCGTGTCACCCGTTCCTAATGTTGCTGACCCATAGCAGGTCAGGGGGCAGGGCAGGGAAGGGCTGGTGGCCGCCAGTGGGAGGACGAGCAGAGCTGAGTCCCCCAAAGCCAGACCTGTCTCACAGGATCCTGGCTTCTGTGTGGAAATGCAGGCCTCGGGCAGAGGGGAGGGCGCTCGTTTGCCAAAACCAGTAGCAAGAACAAGACGGGAGGGGGGTGGGGCAGAGCAGCCTGGGGCCCCCCTGGGGCCCCGCCCTGCTCCCTGGGGCCTCGGGCCTGGGTGGGGGGGTGCATGAGTGTCTGGTCTGGCCTTCCTCCCCCACCCCTGCCCCACTGGCCTTTTGGAAGCGGGCTGCCCACCTGTGCCCCCACGGTCCCTCTCCCCCTCCCGTCTCCAGGATGAGCTAGCCACCCTCCCGGAGGACACCTCGCCCCCAGGGGCAACCTCTAAGCTCAGGCTTTTCCTTTTGTGCCTTCCTGGCCAGCACGAGCCCAACCTCCGCCTCCTGCGGGTGGGCAAATCCCAAGTCTCCTCCTCCTCTGGGCCCATGCAAGATGGTGTCCCCGAGGGCCATCCTGCGTACCTCTCCAAAGGCCCCCCGGGGGTTGGGACCCCCACAGTCCGACTCAGACTCTGGCTTCCTCCCACCTTGCTGCCTCCTGGCCCTCCCCTGTCGGGAGTCCTCAGAAGCTCCTCTCAGGAGCTCTCTCATCCCTGCCAGGAGAGACCACTCGAGTTTGATGTTCTTATGTCTGTGGTGACTCCACTGACCCCGGCGCGTCCTACAAGTGTCTTAAGGGTGAGGCAGAGCTCAGGCCCAAGTAGGGGAGCTGCTGGAGCGGCCAGGCCCCTGAGGAGCTTTGCCGCGTGGTCATGCAGGGTGGGGGTGGGGAGGCTGGCCTGGGGGGTCCAGGGAGCCGGGCCGTCTCCCCTCCTGCCGCACAGGGATCGGCAGCGGCACCCGCCTCAGGTTGTTTGAGGATTCGATACATTAATACGAGCAAAGTGGCGAGAAGCGTGTGGGCGCAGAGCAGCTGTGGGCAGCATGATGTTTGTGGGTTGTTCCGGCCTGCTGGTGCCGAATGGAGGCCAATCTCCAGGCTTGGGGGGGATGTCGGCGGGTGGGCACGGAGTCAGCGAGGTCGGAGCCGAGGGGAAGGTCGGGAAAGCTTTCTAGAGCCGTGAGAGAGGGACGGCCCGCCTCCCCTGGCCACCGGTTGGCAGGGAGGAGGGTCGCGCCCGCCCTTCGGGAAATGCAGCGGAGCAGTTTATTTAAAGGAAAGTACATTTTTGGTAGAGGCCTTGAAAGCACACTCATCGCTTTAGAGAAAAGAGGCAGTTTCATTACAAACCCGCCAGAGACATGAAGTCCATTAGCAAATGTTCCAGCCCGTTGTATCCTTTAGTCTCCTGAAATTTAAAGGCAGTATTACAATAGTGATTTGTGGCTCTTAAATAGTCCACTATAAATAGTGCGGCAGACTGAGCTGGAAGCAGCAAGGAGCAGCGACGGTGCCTGGAATGGCAATCAACTGGCACGGTCAATCCCGGCAGAGGATTGATTGCCGAAAGGGACAGGAAGGAGCAGAGCCCTTCTGTCCCGAGGTCGTCCAGCCTCCCGGCTGCAGTGGCCAAACCAGTGTAGGTGGTTCCACGGGCCCCCTGTGCTCTCTAAACCCTCCCTGGCCTTGGACCATTTCAGGGGGCCTAGTTCTGACCCCAGCTGCCGGGCCCTCCCCACTGCCCAAGGAGCCACGTGGCTGGCATGTGGCCCTCGTCCAGCCCTGTGCCAGGGCACAGCCACCCTACAGCATGGGAGCTTCCCGGAGACACCCCGAATGTCGTTCGCACACTGCAGCCGTGGGCAGTGTCAGGGTGTGGACAGTGCAGGAGGGCTGCATCCGTGGAGGTGACAGTCCAGGTGGGGGAGGAGACACTGTCTCTCTCTCTCTCTCTCTCTCTCTCTCTCTCTCCCCCGTGGAGGTGACAGTCCAGGTGGGGGAGGAGACACTGTCTCTCTCTCTTTCTCTCTCTCTCTCTCTCTCTCTCTCTCTCTCTCTCTCTCTCACACACACACACACACACACACACACACACACACACACACACACACGGAGGTGGAGCCCCCCGTGGGATCAGTGCTGTCCAGAGCAGAGGCCTGGCGTTGGGGGCATCTCGTCGACTCCACCCCATCTGGGACTCTGGCTTCTGCCAGTTCCTGCCCCCATGGCTTGACCTGGATTCAGAAATCTGCTGTGGCTGAGTGAGGGCCTCTCCCCGTGCTGCCGTGCGCTGTGACGGCAAGCAGGGAGCTCCCAGGAAGCTGCTGCTGGGTGCACCCGTGTGCGTGTGTGCACGCGTGCATGTGTCGGGGGATGCCCGCAGCGAATGGCCGTAGGTATCCAGGGAAAGGCCCTGCCGCACAGGTGACAGGAGGGCCTCACCCGCTGCAGAGGTGGGGGGGCCCTGGCCCATCCTCCACCCTTGCTCCGGGGATCAAGCTGCTGTTCACCTTGAAAATAAAACTGTCCAGTCTTACAGCGATGGGTTTCTTTCGGAATAGTAGGGGATCACAACCCAGAACGATTAGGTCATGGCAGAACCCTAGTCCAGTCGGAGAACAAGGCCAAGGAGGCTCTTCTGCAGAGGAAAGTGGGGCTGTGAGGGCTGTTGTCGACGCAAAGTCCCCTGGAGAAGACTGGGGGCCGGAAGCAGAGTGGCCTCTCACTGGCTGGGCTGTGAGTGTCCCTCCTCGGTGGCTGGGCTGTGAGTGTCCCTCCTCGGTGGCTGGGCTGTGAGTGTCCCTCCTCGGTGGCTGGGCTGTGAGTGTCCCTCCTCGGTGGCTGGGCTGTGAGTGTCCCTCCTCGGTGGCTGGGCTGTGAGTGTCCCTCCTCGGTGGCTGGGCTGTGAGTGTCCCTCCTCGGTGGCTGGGCTGTGAGTGTCCCTCCTCGGTGGCTGGGCTGTGAGTGTCCCTCCTCGGTGGCTGGGCTGTGAGTGTCCCTCCTCGGTGGCTGGGCTGTGAGTGTCCCTCCTCGGTGGCTGGGCTGTGAGTGTCCCTCCTCGGTGGCTGGGCTGTGAGTGTCCCTCCTCGGTGGCTGGGCTGTGAGTGTCCCTCCTCGGTGGCTGGGCTGTGAGTGTCCCTCCTCGGTGGCTGGGCTGTGAGTGTCCCTCCTCGGTGGCTGGGCTGTGAGTGTCCCTCCTCGGTGGCTGGGCTGTGAGTGTCCCTCCTCGGTGGCTGGGCTGTGAGTGTCCCTCCTCGGTGGCTGGGCTGTGAGTGTCCCTCCTCGGTGGCTGGGCTGTGAGTGTCCCTCCTCGGTGGCTGGGCTGTGAGTGTCCCTCCTCGGTGGCTGGGCTGTGAGTGTCCCTCCTCGGTGGCTGGGCTGTGAGTGTCCCTCCTCGGTGGCTGGGCTGTGAGTGTCCCTCCTCGGTGGCTGGGCTGTGACTGCCTCTCACTGGCTGGGCTGCTGCTAGGGGAAGAGAAAACCTTCCCTCTTTCTTAGAAAAATTTTTTTTAATGTCTATTTTTGAGAGAGAGAGAGAGAGAGAGAGAGGCAGAGCATGAGCCGGGGAGGGGCAGAGAGAGAGGGAGACACAGAACAAGAAGCAGGCTCCAGGCTCCGAGCGGTCAGCACGGGGCCCGACGCGGGGCTCGAACCCACGGACCGCGAGATCGTGACCTGAGCCGAAGCCGCACGCTCAACCGACTGAGCCGCCCAGGCGCCCCCCAAACCTTTCCTCTTTCTGCTGGGGTGATACAGTAGCTAAAACAGTAGCTACCTTTGTCGTCAGGTGCGCCGGTAAAGACAGCGGTGGGATGTGCGAGCACCCCCGTGGCCCCCAGACTCCGTTCTAAATGCGGTTTCCCCATATGGATGGTGATGGTGCCCAGGACAAGGACCAGGGTGGGGCGAGTGAGAAGAGACAGCCAGGCCAGTGCCTTTATTTAAAATTTTGTTATTTTCGTTTATCGGTTTTTTTGACATCTATTCGATTCACTAAAATATTGAAATAAAGTTATTGTTCATCTAAACCGCTGAGTTTTTGGCACCACCTTAAATTTTTCGTTCAGGTGAGAAAGGCCCTCCCGCCCAGCCGTGCCCTGCGTGCAGGGTTCCCCCGGGTTCCCCAGGCCAGCCCGCCCTGGATATGGCAGTGCCCGTGGGCTTTGGGGGGGTGGGAGAGGCAGAAGAGGGGGCCCTCCAGCGGGACCCCAGCCCTGCAGGCATGGGGAGCGGCCTGGACAGGCAGGCAGGGGAGGCGTGCGGTCACCCCAGCCCCAGGGAGCGGCCTAGAGCTTGCCCTCAGATACCTGTCCCGGCGTCAGCGCAGGCTCATGGGTTTTATCGCCGAAGAAGTAAAAATAAAGTGAAACAAACCCCCAAGGAATGCGTCACCAGGGCAGCCAGAGAGCAGCGCAGACGAAGCAGGGGAGCAGCGGCCGACAACAGACGGTCTGACTCTCCTCCTGCCTCGAGCTCATCTTGGAGCGGCATAAGCCAAGGAGCGTAAAGGGCCCGGAGTGTGAGCCCAGCCCCTGGTGTGAGTGTGTGTGTACATGTGTCTGAGCGTGTGTGTGTGAGCCAGTGTGACCACAGGTTGTGTGTGTGTGTGTGTGTGTGTGTGTGACCTAAGCCAGCTGGACAAGTCTGCAGAGAATTTAGGTGAGTAGAAGTCAACCCTGAAGGAAAATCTTGGGGCGCCCGGTGGGTCAGCGGGTTGAGCGTCCGGCTTCGGCTCGGGTCGTGATCTTGTGGTTTGTGGGTTCGAGCCCCGCACTGGGCCGTCTGCTGTCAGAGCAGAGCCTGCTTCAGATCCTCTGTTCCCCTCCTCTCTCCACTCCTCCCCCCCTGGAAAATGGGTACACCTTGAAGAAATCATAGCCGTGCCTCTTTCGCACACCCCAAAGTCCTGGCAGCTGCAGAGACGACCCACCAAATCTTTTGCGTTCAACCCTTTCCTCCCTTTGGTTTGCCAGTGTTTTGTGTTGGCTTCAACTGGACTTTGAGCATGTTTGCAAAGGCGGGGGGGGGGGCACGTGGCTCTGAGACGATAGCAGGACGGGGGAGCCGTGCTGGAGGGGAGCGCGTCCCCTTCCTGACCTTGGCCGTGGACCTGGTGTCCCGCTACCCGGCTTGCAGCAGGGGCTGCTCTCTGGGCCCCCGCCTGGGTCCTCACCTGCAGCCCCGTGGTGTCCAGCCAATACCATCAGAGCAACCACGCGTCTCCTGGTTTGTGTGTCACTTTATAGACTCAGCATCGGAGCAGACTGTCCCAAGTGCAGATCAAGTTCCAGAGTAAGATGCTCTGCATTTTCATTTTGGATTTAGCTGAGGTGAGAAAGGGGTGGAGCCAGAGGCTCATGGGGGTCCACATGCAGCAGGTGCAGGGCACGGGGGGTCACCGGGGACCACACACGGCAGGTGCAGGGCACAGGGGGGTCACCATGGTCCACGCACAGCAGGTGCAGGGCATGGGGGGGTCACTGGGGTCCACGCACAGCAGGTGCAGGGCACGGGGGGGTCACCAGGGTCTACGCACAGCAGGTGCAGGGCACAGGGGGTCACCGGGGACCACACACGTCAGGTGCAGGGCACCAGGGGTCACCGGGACCACGCACAGCAGGTGCAGAGCACAGAGAGTTTTAGCCATGGTGTTGGCAGAATGAAAGAAATACCAACAAAGCAAATCCCCTCCTCTGAGTTCTCCTGGTGGCTCATGGCTTAATGTGTTCATTTCTCCCCATTTATTTTCTTCTATTTATAAGTTGCTAGCACTGTGTAATTTTATCTGGTTGCAGTCACAGAGAAGAAATGAGAATTTGATTTTAGGACCATCAGTAGAACGAGAATTGATGTCATCTGGCCTGTCTCCTCCCTGAGTGTGGGGCTGAGCTCATGTGGCAGGAACCTTCTCTGCACTCATGGAGGCCTTCCATCCCGCAAGAAGCCCTACTTAACCCCACAAGGCTCCCTGTTTTGTTTCAGCTCTGTGTGTGTGTATCTTGAGGAGGGAAGGGTTACAAAGGGTGAAGAATATAGGTTTTAGAATCAAATGTCCAGGGGCACCTGGGTGGCTCAGTTGAGTGTCCACTCTTGATTTTAATTCAGGTCATAATTCCAGGGTTGTGGGATAGAGCCCCATATCGGGCTCTGCTCTGAGTGTGGAGTCGGCTTGGGATTCTTTCTCTCCCTTTCCCACTCTCTCCTACTCGTGCTCTCTCTCAAAAAACCAAACAAGTCCAATGCGTGCCTCTAGAACTTACCTGCTGTTTAAACTTGGGCCTCCCAAACTCAGGGTCACATCATGTCACAAAATGGCTACTCGAGCTCCAGCAATCACAACCATATTCCAGTCAGGAACAAGGAGAATGAAGGGGGGAAGAGAGGAAAAGAACTCATTTCTCAGCGGAGGCAGCCCTCTTGAAGGAACTTTCCTAGAAGTCCCAGCCCATCATTTTTATTTCATTGGCAAACCCCTGCTGCAAGGGGGAGGTGACAAACATTTTTAGGGCTGCACAGCCAATACTGGGGTTGTGTTAAAAGGGAGGGGAGGGAGAGTGGGTGTTGAACAGGTGGTTAGTGGTCTTCCTCGGGCACTTGCTGAAGGAGGCTCCCCTGCTCGGTCTGCTTCTCTCAGCCCCCCTTTATATGTCCATGGCACTAACCACAGTTTGTAACTCTGGGTTTTGTCTGTGTCCCGATGAGAATACAAGCTCTGTGAGTGTAGGGGCTGGGCTGATCCATCGCCCCCTCCCCGCCCCCTCTGCCTCCGGCCACTGGTCCACAGAGGAGCACAGCGTGGGTGTTTGCTGGAGGGGGTCTGAGCCCTGCCTCTCTGGGCAGGTGAATGAACCCCACCGGCTTCAAATCCATACATGCTCCCTCCAACTGGGGTCTCATTCATTCATTCATTCATTCATTCATTCATTCATTTATTTTTTAACGTTTATTTATTTTTGAGACAGATCCAGAGCATGAATGGGGGAGGGTCAGAGAGAGGGGGAGACACAGAACCGGAAACAGGCTCCAGGCTCCAAGCTGTCAGCACAGAGCCCGACACAGGGCTCGATTTCACAAACCACGAGATCATGACCTGAGCCTAAGTCGGACGTTTAACCGACTGAGCCACCCAGGCACCCCTATTTATTTTTCGAGAGAGCGTCTGTGAGTACGAGGGGGGGAGGGGCAGAGAGACAGGAAGACAGAATCCCAAGCAGGCTCACATGGTCGTGGACTCCCCCCACCCCATCCCTGACTCTTCTGTTCTTTGGTTGTTTTGGGGGAATGAACTCTTGTTTTCTGGAAAGCAGACCCTTGCTGTCCTAACTGTATGGGTTCAAGCTGTTAGGACCCCAGAGGGAGGTCCAGGGCCTCAGCCTCCAACCCGAAGCATCAGGTGTGACCGCCCCTGACCCAGGACCTTGGTCTCAGACAGCATGTTGCTGTCAGTCTCTCAGAATCCTCCCAAGTTCCTGTTTCTGACGTCTTTTGTGCAGGCGAGGAAGTAGCCCAGAGAGATGTGCCCAACTGTCCGAGGTCACTCAGGTCACCGGGGACAGGCTGGTCCCCTCCCTCCCACAGCTGTTGGGGGGGCGGGTGTTCCCCGTTGACACCAGCCGGATCTGCCACCCACAAGGGGCCCCAGTGGGTCCACTGCCCCCTGGGGACTCCTGACTCTGTGTCTATCCCCAGGTGACCTTGGCCCCCTGCTTCACCTTGGGTGACATGCTGGCATCGGCTGGGAGGCCTTCAGAGAGTCCTGCAAGGGGTGCATCCCCGCCTGAGCCCTGCAGAGCCCTCAAAAATGCCATCCTTCGCCATCAGGGACCCATTCCCAATCCTGTCCTGAGACTCGGGACAAAACTGGCCCCAAGTGGCTGAGTGGAAGGCACTGGCTCAGGACCGCACCCCTTCTCCCTGCAGCAGCACCCCCCCCAGGATCCCCACCATCCCTACGGCTCCCTCCCCACCCTTCCTGAGCCTCAGGCCCTGAGGGTTTTTCCTCTCCATCCGTGGTGCGCTTTGCAAAGGAGCCCAAAATATCTGTTTCTAGAAGTGTTGGCCTTCAAGAGCTGCAGATGACTCACGTCTCAGCTGGTGTCTCCCTCCGTGGCGCCCACACCGCTGGGCCTGTTTCTAGCCAGCTGGGTGGCAAGCGGTGTTCGAACACCTGCGTAAGCCGCCGTCACCTTCTTAACGGCGGTCCATCTCCCCGTTTGTTGGTCCTGAGTTCAAAGTGGGCTGGGTGCAGCCCTGTCCCTGACGGCCGATGTGCCTTCTGGGTGATCGAGATTCTTAGGTGATTGGAGTTTGGAGGTAATAACAGCAACGTGTCACGTTCAGGCACTGTTTCCAGGCGTGCGCGCTTTGTCTCTGGCACCTTCACAGGGAGACCACGGTGGCTGTCGTCGTCCCTGCCCCAAAGATGAGGACACTGAGGGTCCGAGTGGTCACCTGGCTTAGAGAGTAGGGGGTCTCCCAGCTCTTCCGTTCAGAGGGCTCCAATTTTCTCAGCCTCGAGGCAGAGAGAATGACACCTGCAATAATATAGCTTATCTCTGGGGATTGTTTTGAAGGGGTTATCGTGAAGGTGACTCCTTGAGCACACACAGCAGGGTGGCCCTCCTTGCACCTGTGGGTGTCTCCAGGGCGCCCTCCCCGCTGTTCCCTCTGCTGGGACTGCGGCTCCACTGCTCTGGCCCCTGGGGCCCTGGAACGTCCCTCGGGGCCCAGCTCCTCCCGGCTCGGTGGCTCGGTGGCGGGGCAAGTGCACTCAGTATCTGAGAGCCGTAAACTAGCTAAGGGTCAGTTAACGAGACCTGCTCTCTCCTCCCACCTGACACATTTTTGCCGAGACCCAGCCAGGTCAGACCTTGGAAACTGGTCCTCTGAGGTGGTTCTGGAAGGTGGTGACGTGGGGAGCACTGACCCTGTTCTCTGCTGCCCCTCCTCCTGCCCTCCTCACCCTTCAGCAAGCAGCCCCTTGGGCCGGGGGTGGCCCTCCCTCGTAGGATGTGGACCCCAGAGGCGGGCTGGGGGGTCGCCGGGCAAGAGATCCAGGTCCTGGAGAGCTGGAATGGGGCCTGGAAGGCCAGGGTGAGATCCAGTCACCCCCACCTCGGCCCTGCAGATGCCTTGCCCTCTGGGGTGGGGCTCAGCCTCTAACTGGAGGGGCCTCCCTGCCCGGTCTGGGGGGTCGTGACGTCATGTGCCCTTTCCGAGACTCTTGGCTTTGCTGTCTCTAGACCTTTGTCTGCTCTCTCCCTGCCCTCCGGTGGCCACACAGAGACCGGCTCTGCACCAGCAGCCCCCCTGCCTGTCCCTCTGCTCCAGAGGCCAAGGAGGGGGTCCCAGAGGCCTCCAGAGCACGTGGCCCAGGGGTCAGGGCAGAACTTTGTCATCTGGAGGTGGCAGTCAGAGGTCACAGACCCCGCCCAGGGGCCCCGGTCAGCCTCCTGGTGCAGGGGCTGCAGGCTCAGGCTCAGGGGAGTGTCCCCACCCACGGTGAGTGCTCTGTCCTTAGCGTCTGTCCTTAGCATCCGCGGCTGCTGCGACCCACGGCCCGCTGTATCACAGAATTTATGGCACGAGACCACGCATCCAAACACTGGTGTCCCAGGCCCTTCAGGGCAGAGGGCCTTACGGTGGGAGGACGCGCTCAGGAAACTGCCCACGTGTGAAGGTCTGTGCTCGGGAAGACCCAGGGCTGGCAGTGAGGGCACTGAGGCCCTGCCTCCGGGGGTGCCTGACGGCCCAGAGGGAAGGAAAGGTGGTGCATGGAATACGGTGGCCCAAGACGATTACTGAGCAATGATGGGGGGATTCAGCGGGGACCCCAGAGGGCACAGAGCTGTGGACCTGGTTAACCCTCCCCAGAGGGCGGGGAGGGCGGGGAGGGTGGAGGGGGTGCTGGGTCCGAGTGGGGAGGGGTGGCCTCCGTGAGCTCTGCCTCCCAGTGGTCCCTCTGGGGCCCTGGTCCCGTGAGAACAGACGAGATGGACGAGACCTGACTGTTCGTGAGGTGCGGTCGGGTCGGGTGTGTGGTCTGCACAGCCTTGTTCACTAAGCGGAAAGGAGTCGGGGGCAGGGATAGCAGAGCGTCGGCGTATGGGGGGGGGCGCCCCCTTTTCTTCTGGGCCTGTGGCTGCCAGCTCTTCGGTCAAACGGCGCCGGCCGTCCCAACAGCGGGCTCTGTGGTCATGCTGTCCAGTGGTAACTTTTCTGTCCCCCGGGTTGTGTTGCCCTTAGGCGGGTGCCTCATCTTCCCTGTGATCTCGTTCAGGTCCCTCACTTGTGGAGCATGGAACCAGACAGCAGGGCCACCAGCCTGCCCGCCCGCGGCTCACAGTGGGCCCTCCCCGGCCATCTGCCTCGTGCCCCTTCCCAGCCTCACCCCCGGCTTGGCGCTGCCCTGGAACGAGGCCAGAGGAGCGGGTAGCCCTGTTGGAGGGGCTCCCAGGGCTGTGGGTGCACCTGGCCCTCCCCGATGCACTTGGCCATCAGGATGCCAGGGGCTGTGAGGAGTGGGGATTAAGGAGGGAGCCGGTCCAGGTAAAGGAAGTGCCCTGCCTGCAGGACGCCTTGCCCTTCCCCTGCACCCCCCACCCGCACCTGGTCACCCTCACTAGGCCACAGTGCCCTTGCGTGGCCGGCCCCAGGGCCGGGCTTCCTGGATTCTGGAGGAAGCAGACAGCCTTGCCTCTGTAGAATGTCGTGACCCGATTTCAAAACCTAATGCCCTTGTCGTCGGCCCGGGGTGTGCGGCCTGGGTCGGGACTGGCCTTGGGTGACCCACCCCCTCTGGGTGTTTTTGCGACTCGAGGGGGACTCCCCTGCCCTCAGGGGCTGAGCGCATCCTCTGCCTACACCCGAAATGCACGCTTACCTGCATGTTCCTCTGCCTGCTCCCCACAGCGAAGCCCCCCGAACGGTCCTGATCACGCCCACCAGAAGGGGTTCTGCTTACAGAAAGGAAATGCACACTCTGATCTGCCCCTTGGGCCTCCTAAGACTTCTGAGCCTGCTGGACACTGGCTGAGGGGCTCTGGGAGGTCCCCCCCACGGTGGGCCACCTTGGAAGGTGCTCTGTCCCTGGGCAGGATGGTCCCTCCTAGCCTGTCTTGTCACCTGGCACAGTGCTGTCCTGGTCCTGTGGTTCCAGGGGTGGCCGGCCCTTCCAGGCAGCACTGCCCCTTTCTTTCTTTAGATGAAGACACCAGCCTTTGTCCCCGTCACGGCCCTGTCAGTGAGCTGTTGTTCGTGGGTGCTGTGGCAGGTGCCGAGTGGGAAGGCCATCCGCCCCTTTCGGGTCATAAAACACATTTCACGTGAAAAAAGTGAAAACTCAAGGGCGCCTGGGGGGCTCAGTCAGTTAAGCGTCCGACGTTGGCTCAGGTCATGATCTCACAGTTCGTGAGTTCGAGCCCCGCATCAGGCTCTGTGCTGACAGCTCAGAGCCTACTTCAGATCCTCGGTTTCCCTCTTTCTCTGCCCCCCCCCTCCCAAATAAACTTAAATCATTCTTGAAAAAAAAAAAACGACACAGAAGGCCATTTTCGCTGTAGCATTTAAACCATTCGGGCAATTTATATCCATTAAAATTGTTTTCTGACTGAATCTCCCCGTGGCTCTGTTCATCTTCTGATGAATAAGGGGCAGCATGGAGGCCAGCGGGGCTGACCAGGCACCAGAAAGTCAGAAAATATAGTAAGACAGACGAATGCCACCAACACCTGACTCTTTAATGTTTATTATTTATTTTTGAGAGAGACAGGGCACAAGCGGAGAAGGGACAGAGAGAGACAGAGAGACAGAGAGGACAGAGAGAACCTGAAGCAGGCTCCAGGCTCCGAGCTGTCAGCACAGAGCCTGATGTGGGGCTCGAACCCACGAACCGAGAGATCGTGACCTGAGCTGAAGCCAGCTGCCTAACCGACTGACTGAGCCACCCAGGTGCCCCAACACCTCACTCTTTAAAAACCAGTCAAGAACAAAAATGACAATCCTTCGGCAAGAATGACCAAGGGAAAAAGCCCCCAAGTTTTGAACAAATGATATGAACCAAGAAAGGGATCTACTTAGAAGGCAAACCTCAAGGAGAACTTCACGAATGACTTCATACCCATATATTAAAAAACGTGGACAAAAGACCCATTCCTAAAAAACCCAAACCAGTTTTTTGCTAGAATTGGTACAAAAGGAAGAACTCTGGAAACACAGAGAACCATCGAGGAGAGGCCTCCATGGTTTACGAGCAAGTGAGTGGCATCATGAGAGCGGTAAGCAGACGGGGAGGCAAGGGGGCGCCTGGCCCAGGCTCAGCTGGCTCCACAGGCGGGCCTGTCCCACTTCGGGGCGGGGACAGGTGCACACACGGGGGGGGGGGGGCAGCTCTGAGTGTAACGGGGGCCGAAGTCAGGAGCGGTCACGTAGTGGTGTTGACTGTTGCACAGCAGTGAAAAGACACGAGGCAGATTCACGGGTGTCAGTGTGGATACAGAGGCGGGGCACGCGGGACAGGACTGCGTCGCAATTTAAAGCTTATTTTTTATTTTATTTTTTTAATTTTTTTTAAAAAGTGTATTTACTTTGAGAGAGAACGAGAGCAGGGGAGGGGCAGAGGGAGAGGGAGTCAGAGTATCTCGAGCAGGCTCCACACCAGCGTGTAGCCAGGTACAGGGTGTGACGTGACCTGAGCAGAGACCAAGAGTCCGGTGCTCCACCGACTGAACCACCCAGGCACCCCTAAAGCATAGTTTTGAAAAGAAAAGAGCGGGAATGAAATCACCGGATTGGCAGTGTGTCCGAGTTCCAGTCTCCCCTGAATGGCCCTGAGCTGGAAGGAATAGGGATCACCACACTTTGTACGCAGTGGGCGCTTGATGTCGGCTCACTGGAAATCTCAAAGGAATTATATTTGGAACAGTGAGTGGAAGTTTCTGGCAAACACGACCTCGCGGGCACGAGGCCGCGTTGAGCTCCTTCGAGGGGGCCGCGGGCACCGTGTGTCCCATCCTTTCTCCTCCTCCCGAGGGAAGGGGGCAGGGGTGCCCGTCTGGATGGACACTCGGGAGGAAGTGTCATCTACGCGGCCCCCGTCAGCACCCAGCGGGCCTGCTGCGCAAGGAAACCTGCAGGTGAGCTCGTGGGCAACTTTGTAAAGACGTCTGGTTCTTGTCCGATCCAACGTGCAGTGGAGCGAACCTTTCTCTTAAATTTGTGGCTGGGGCGCCTGGCTGGCTCCGTCGGTTGAGTGGCCACCTCTGGATTTCAGCTCAAGCCGGGAGCTTCCAGTAGGTGAGAGCGAGCCCTGTGTCGGGCTCGGCACTGTCAGTGGGCTTCTCTCTCTCTCTCTCTCTCCCTCTCTCTCTGCCCCTCCCCTGCTCTCACACTCTTTCTCAAAATAAGTAAGCATTTAAAAAATAACGACTTTATGGCTGGTTTTAAACATCCAGCACCACCCCCCACCCCCACCCCCAGCTTCAGCTTCGTCCCCAGTCTTGTCCAGGGAGCGGCTTCCCGCGGCTATACCAAGTCCACACGACGGCTCGGACTGTCCTGGGCCAGTGGTCTGTGTGCACGCTCTGCAGGGTTGGGGAAGCTGGTTGACTGATTGAAAAATCTATTAATATGGTGGACGCTTGAAGAAAGTGGTGTTTGTGTAAGAGATTTTCCTGTTGAGAAACTTTTATGAGAGTCCTTGATGTGCAGACGAGAGCGGAAAGTAACCGTTAGTTTCCTGTGGCTCCTGTAATGACCGACCGTACATTTGTCCTCACGGTTCTGGACGTAGGGAGTCCTGACTTGAAGGCTTTGACAAAGCAGGTCTCTTGGTGGCTCCACAGGAAGTCACTTCCTCGCCCCTTCCCCGTGCCAGCAGGTCACCGGCACACCTCCGTCCCTCTGCCCTCGGCCCCTGCCACCACACCACACGTCCTCCTCCTCCTCCCTCTCGCAAGGACCTTGCGGTCACACCCAGTCCACACAGCCTGCCCAGGACATCTCCCCACCTTCAGCCTAATCCCGTCTCCAGAGTGCCCTTTGCCCTATAAAGTGACAGATTCCCAGGTTCCGGGGAGTACTGTGTGGGGGTCACTGCTCTATACTGTGGGAACCACCAAAAGGTGAAGTGACACCCTCGGGCTGAGCTCTTCCAGGGTGAGGTCAATGCCGAGAGACTCCAGCTGATGGGATTCTTTGGATACCAAGATAAAAGGCTCGTTTCTCATAACCTGTTATCCATTAAACCACATTTCTGACTTACACACGCTTGTTCACCTTATTACATTTTCTCAGCCAAATGAAAAAAACACTTGAAAACGAAAAAGCAATTTGTTCTCAAATCCTGGCCCTCAGTGAAGTGTTCTTGAGTCGCTCCAAATATAGGACAGACCCAGCTCATGGCCCAGAAACTTGTCTTTGTGGGCACTGCAGCTCCCCCGAGTGGGTGTCCACATCAGCCGCCTTGATAGAAAAGCACAGCTACTTGCCACACGAGACACGTGGAAGGACCCCATGAAAATCAGTCATGTGCCTGTTTTCTTCCCAAATGGGAAGAGTTTTTTTCCTGAACTGGAAAAAAAAAAAAATCACGCAGATTTTATTTTCCCACTACAGAAACGAAGAGTACATGCTAATTCCTCTTGGAAAATATGGGCCACTTAGCATATGATAAGATGTATCCTACTGGAAAGACTCTAAATTGGTTTAATTCTTTCAGAAGAGCATTTTGGCAGCGTGAATTCAGAGCCTTAAAGAAACTTCTGTTCTGGGAAATGATCCTGCGGAAATTTACTCCAGATACGAAAAACGCATCATGCAGAACTCTGGTCTTCATGGCACTTCTGTGAGAGTAAAAAGCTCACCAGAAAGAGAGAGGGGTTGAGAAAACAATAGTGAATATATTGGATGGAATATCATGCAGGGAATCAAACTGGTGTTTCCAAAGAATTATGGTAACGGGATGTGGGAATGTGTCCCAGTGTGGGTTCCCGCCAAACCCAACTCAAGGCACAGAGGTGATGGATCCCCTTGGGGCGTGAGATGGGGAGGGAGAGAGGGAGGAGAGTGAGCAGGGAGCCAGGTGGGAACCCAGAGAGGCTGTGAGCAGCCCAGGGAAACTATCCCACAAAGGAGCCAGGCAGCCGAGCTCTGTGGTTGACGGTCGCTCCTATGACACGAACTCCCCAGTGCTTCTGGAAGCTCCATGTGTCACCCACACAGGCCCCACGGCCGGAGCCCCCCTTGGGCCGAGATGCAAGAAACAGGTGTTGGAATCACCTTTGGAGAGGACTGAGGGCACATGGGCCAGGCACCACGTTTGGTACAACACGCTCAAGTCATAAACGTGAAGGTACACAATTTTATACACACCGTCAGCATAGCTCCGTAAAACACAAGAACTATGCATGAAAAAGGGGCTGGAAGAAAGTGCACTGAGGTGTTAGCAGTGATGCTCCCTGAGTGGTGGGGGACGCTGTGGAGTTCTTTTTTCTTTTCTGCTTACTATATCTACTTTTCTTCATTTTCCAGCTTTTTGCAATAACGTTTTATTATTTTAGTAATGAATAAGCCACACACGTTAAAAAAAAAATGACATGGCGAGGTAAATTAAAGAAGACCCGAATAATTGGAGGGGTATACCATATTCAGTGTTTTGGAAGGCTCAGGATTACCAAAAAAATCAACTCTCCCCAAATCAATCTAGTGATTTAAGGAAAAATCCCAGCCATAATCCCAGCAAACTTTTGTTGGAGAGATTGACAAACTGGTTGTAAAATTTGTATGGGAATTCAAAGGACCTAGAATGTCCAAAGCTGCTTGACAAAGAACAGTTGGAAATCACATTGGCAGATTTCAAGTATCACTATACAACTACAGTATAGGGGTGCCTGGGTGGCTCAGTCCGTTGAGCGTCCGACTCCGGCTCAGGTCATGATCTCGCAGTTCGTGAGTTTGAGCCCCGTATCGGGCTCTGTGCTGACAGCTCAGAGCCTGGAGCCTGCTTCAGATTCTGTGTCCCCCTCTCTCTCTGCCCCTTCCCCACTCATGCTCTGTCTCTCTGTCTCTCAAAAATGAACCGTTAAAAAAAATTTTAAACTACAGTATACACAGTATAATATTGGCAAAGAAAGTCAAATGCATCGATAGTTGGGCAGAATAGAGAGTCCAGAAATAGTCCCCTATTCATGCTATCATTCGCTTCAACAAAGGCACTAAAGCTATCTAATTAGGGGAAAGAAAGTCTTTTCAATAAATAGTTTGGAAACTAGATATTCACATGGACAGTAATGAACCTTGATCCCTACCTCACACTATACTCACGAATTAAACTGAGTTGGGTCCCAGACCTGAATGTGAAAGCTGACGCAAGAAACCTTTTAGAAGTATACATAGAGAATGTCTTTCTGACTTGAGGGTTGGCAAAGATGACTTAGAAAGCACACAGTATTGAATTTCATCAAAATTAGAAGGCTCTGTTCATCAAAAGACATCATTTAGAAATAGGACAGCCACAGACTGGGAGAAAATATGTAAAACACATATCTGTCAAAGGACTAGAGTCTAGTGTATGTAAAGAACTCCTATAGCTCAACGATAAGACAAACAGCTCATTTAAGAAACAGGCAAATGATTTGGGCAGACACCTCACAAAAGAAGACCTGCAAATGGCCGATAAGCACATGAAGTGTTCCACGTTGTTAGACACCAGAGAACTGAACGTAGGAACCACGGTGAGCTCCCACTGTGACACTCATCAGAATGGCTAAGATTAAGGAGATGGTGTGTCGGGGCGGGGTGGGGGGGCGCCTGGGTGGCTCAGTCGGTTAAGTGTCTGACTTCGGCTCAGGCCATGATCTCGAGGCTTGTGGGTTCGGGCTCTGTGCTGACAGCTCGGAGCCTGGAGCTGCTCCGGATTCTGTGTCTCCCTCTCTCTCTGCCCCTCCCCAACTTGTGCTCTCTCTCAAAAATAAATAAACAGTAAAACAAACAAACAAAAAAAGAAGATGGTGTGTTCAGCACTGACATGAGGCCACCAGAAGTCCTAGCACTGCTGAGGGGCGTGTGAAATGGCACAACCCTTTGGAGACAGATTTGGTAGTTTTGTTTGTTGTTGTTTTTGATCTTCTAGAGATAACATGCATGATCAGGGGAGAGGGGCAGAGAGGGGGAGAGAGAGAGTCCCAGGCAGGCTCCGTGCTGAGCACGGAGCCCAACGCAGGGCTTGATCCCACGACCCTGGAATCCTGACCTGAGCGGAAGTCTAGAGTCGGATGCTCACCTGACCGAGCCCCCAGGCTCCCCACTGCAAAGAGACGTTTACAAGAATCTGTGTAGCCGCTTGTCTGGGCTCGGGCTGCTGTCGCCAAGCACCGCAGGCCGGCTGGCAGATCAGTACTGCTGTTTATTTCTCTCTGCTCTGGAGTCTGGGAGTCCGAGCTCAGCCAGGGGCCGTGAGGGCTTCTTCCCGGCTGCCAGCTTCTCGCTGCGCACTCACCTCGAGGACAGAGAGCCAGCGAGCTCTCCGGCCTCTTCCGACAAACTCATTTCACGTTAGCACACGTAACACATTCTCATGGAAAACAAACAACAACAACAAGGACCCCAACAAACTATGTTCCCGAAGACCGAAAATTGAACAAGAAGCAGGTTCTTGGCTTATGATTTTTGCAGATGTCTTTAACTTCTGGCCTAATTGCGGACAGCAGGATCCTCGGCCTGCCTTTGTGATCTACCTGTTGTCACACGCGGTGGCACAGAATCCGCCTCCCACGGATACGGAGTCGGAAAAACGAGTGTCTTGAAAACTTCTGGCATGCTGGTGGCGGTGGCTAACACTGGCCGTGTCGGATCTGTGCGTTTCTTCAAGGAGATTCACAGTAATTGTGCGTTAATTACAATAATGCAAGACCCAGGCCCGCCTCAGGCGTCCCTGCTGTGCTCGTGGGTCATGTGGGGGTGTGGGGTCAGGGCCCGCGGCCCCCGTGGAAGACAGTTTGGGGTCGCAGGCTCATGCGGAAGGCCCACGGTTTGGGTTTGGGGGGTTGATTCCTCAGAGGACCCCCCCCCGCCCCGCCGCCGCCGCCATCCTCCGTCTCCAGCGCTACCTGCAAGTGGAAAGTTCCATGTAAAGCACGGGGGCCAGACATTAGAAGTCACAGCGTGGCTGACTTCGGACAAACACCTGGCACCTCTTTGTAGGATGTGGTCTGAGCAGGAAACTGCAGCCGCACTGCTGTGCCTGTGACTGTAACGTGCAGTGTGAGATCACGGATCTGTGCGTGTCACCGCAGAGCTGTTGCTGATATCCCGGGTGTCACTCCTGCTTCTCAGGACGAATAACCGCCACCGTGCCCTGTCCGAATCACCTGCGTCATCGGAGGTCCCGAGCTGACCGCTTTCCCACATTTCTTAGCCGTTCCCCATCACCTGGAAAAGCACGAGAGAAAGGATGACTGTTCCCTTTAAATGCCAGTCTGCGGGGTGAGGAATCCACATGTCACCTCCCGGTGACAGGTGACGCTTGCCTCCCTCTCTCTCCCCCCCCACGCCAGCCCCACGCCCCCTGCCAGCTTCCTCGCTCTCTGGCCTGACCAGGGGCCCCAGGCCCACCTGGTCTCTGCCTGCCCCTGGCCTAGAACCGGCCTTTTCTCTGACGAGAGGGCGCCCAGCCCCCTCTCTCCTGCCCAGACACTAGCCCCTCTCTAGCTCAGCGGATCCCCATGTCCCCTTGTGCCGGGCTGGGTGTATGTTGGTGACATTCCCCCGCTGGGGTCCCACACTGTGCTCTGTGCTGCCACTCTGCCACCCTCCTCCCTCTCGCCAGTCCTTCCAGGCACAGAATCTTCTGGGCTCTCAGGGGTCATGTGCTTTTCGTTTTTGAGGTTTTTTTTTGTTTTTTTGTTTTTTGTTTTTACAACTGTGTCATAGGACGTGGCTCCTGGGGCGCCTGAAGCTGAGCCAAGGGTTTCCAACGTGGTGTGATCTTTTGGACTTTTGGAACTGCGCTAGATTTTGCCTTCAGTATTTGTGCTGAAACACCAGGTTCCTCTCTTCTCCTCGCCCTCTGCCCCCACACATTGGCGTGTCGTGCTAGCCCCTTCTGGGAGGAAGACATTTCCGGAAATGTCCCGTGGAGGCGGGCCACTGTGAGTGCCCCGGGGCAGAGCAGGGCCACAGATAGTCCCTAGTGTCGCTGGGCCCCCTGAGGCCACTCCAGGCCATGCCACCACTCTGGGAGAGCAGGCCTGGAGGGAGCCTCCTTTGGTGTCTCCATGGCACCCACCTCCCCCAGGCCCCCAACACTGGCCTGGCTGAGTGTGTCCCCTGCTCCAGAACGTAGTGTGCCTGCCTCCTCCACACAGACCTCTGCCTCCATGCCGCAGACGAACAAACAGCGGTAACCCCAAAAGCAGCCGCCAAGAGGTCCAGGGACCGATCCACATGCGGGAGGGTCCTTGCTCAGGGAACAACTCTCCTGAGAACCCCTGCACGTGGCAGTGCAGTGATGAGGTGCCTCGCAGGGCCCCCCCATGCTCTGGTGGACACCTGGGGGCACACCTACCTCACCAGTGGGAATGCATGCGGGTAACCTCGCCTCCAGGGTCAGCTCTCAGGAAGGTAGGTTGCGTTCTGTAGAAAGATCTCTCCCTGTGCAGGGCCTTCTGTTTACAAATCCGCTGACCTCGTTCAGCAACGTGCCCTTTCCGTGCCGTGTTTCCCCTTCTGTCACCGTGCCGCATGTGACGGCTGTGTCGGGACTTCATTCCTTTCGTGGGGAGCGACGGTCCGCTGTACGATACGCAAGATTTTGTTGATCTGTTCGTCAGCGGGTGGGCATTGTTTGTTTTGGTTGTTATGTCTGTTACGAATCATGCTGCTAAGAACATTCATGCACGGTATTTTGTGAATTTGTTTCCGCGTCATTTGGGTATCTACCCACGAGTGGAATTGGGTCACATGGGAACTCTCAGCTTGATCTTCTGTGAAATTGTCAACCTGTTTTCCAAAGTGGTTGTACCGTTTTACATTCCCAGCAGCAATTTTTCTCCATCCTCGCCAGCACTTGTTAGTATCTGTCTTTTTTTTATTACAGCCATCCTAGTGGATGTGAAATGATAACCTCGTTGCGGTTTTGATTTGCATTTCCCTTTCACTAATGACGTTGAACATATTTTCATGGGATTCTTGGCCATTTGTGTGTCTTCTTTGGAGAAATGTATATTTCTAGTCTTTGCCCATTTTTTATGGGGTTGTTATTTTATTATTGACTTGTGCATTCTGGATACAAGTCCTTTATGAGATCTATGACCTGAAAATACTTTTTCCTCATTCTGTAGGTTTTTGTTTTTGTTTTTTTTTTTTACTTTTTTGGATGGTGTCCTTTGAAGGACAAGTTTTTAATAAAGTCCAATTAATTTTTGTATTTGATTGCTTGTGCTTTTGATGTCCTATCTAAAAAAAATGCATAATTCAAGTTATAAAGATTTGCACCTATGTTTCCTTCTTATAGTTTAAATTTTTTTTAATGTTTATTTATTTTTGACACAGAGAGAGAGAGAGACAGAGTGCAAGCAGGGGAGGGCAGAGAGATCCTTCTTACAGTTTTATACTTTTAGCTCTTACAGTTAGGTCTTTGGTCCCTATTGAGTAAAGTTTTGTATATGGTGTGGGGTAGGGATCTAACTTTATCCTTTTGCATGTGGATATTAAGTTGTCTCAGCACCATTTATTGAAAAGACTATTCTAATTGGATGGACTTGGGACCCTTTTTGAAAATCAACTGACTGTAAATGTGTTTATTTCTGTACTTTCAATTCTATTCTGTTGGTTTATCTGTCTATCCTTATGCCCAAATATACTATTTTGTTTATTGTAGCCTAGTATAAGTTTTGAAATTGAGAAATATGAGGCCCCCAACTTTGTTTTTCTCTTTCAATATTGTTTGGCTATTCTGGGTCCTTTGTATTTCCATTTAATTTTAGTATCAGCTTGTTAATTTATGCAAAAAAAAAGACAATTGGGATTTTGATAGAGATTGAGTTGAATATGTAATCAATTTGGGGAGTACTGTCATCTTAATGATGCTAAGTTTTTTGGTCCATAAACGTGGATATCTTTCCATTTATTTAAGTCTCCTTTGATTTCTTTCAATGATATTTCATAGTCTTCAGTGCATGCGTCTTGCACGTCTTTTGTCAAATTTATTCCTATTTTATTCTTTTCTATCCTATTACAAATAGAATTGTACCCTTAATTTTGGTTTTTGATTCTTCATTGCTAGTGTACAATCGATTTTTGTATATTGATCTTGTATCTTGCAACTCTGCTGAACTTGTTTATTAGCGATAATAGGGTTTTGTTTTGCTTTTTAGCTATAGTAGTTTTTTTGTGTGGATTCCTTAGGATTTTCGATATGCAAGATCATGTCATCTGCCAATCAATGCCTTTTATTTCTCTTCTTACCTAACTGCTCTGGTAGAATCTCTGGTGTAGTATTGAATGGAATTGGTGAGCATGGGCATCCTTGTCCTAATTCCTCATCTTAGGGAGAAAGCAGTCAGTCTTTCATCATTACATGTGATTTTGGCTGTGAGTTTTCACAGATGTCCATTGTCATGCTGAGGAGGTTTTATTCCTGGTGTTTTAGAGTTTTTGTCATGAATGAGTGTTGAATTTAGTCAAATATTTTTCCTCCATTTATTGAGAAGAGCATATTTTCTATTTATACAGTGTCTTACACTGATTGATGTTCATATTTTGAACTGAACATGCATTCCTGGAATAAACTCCACTTGGTCATGGTATATAATTCTTTTTTTTTAAGTTTATTTATTACTATTTATTTTGAGAATGAGAGAGCAAGCGGGGGGTTGGGGAAAGAGAGAGAGAGAGAGAGAGAGAGAGAGAGAGAGAGAGAATCCCAAGCAGGCTCCACACTGTCAGTGCAGAGCCCAACATGGGGCTTTGACCCATGAACTGTGAGACTCATGACCCGAGTGGAAATCAAGAGTTGAATGCTTAATTGACTGAGCCACCCAGGAACCCCTATAATTTTTTATATACTGCTGGATTTGGTGTGCTAGTATTTTGTTGAGGACTTTTGTATATATATTCATAGGGGATATTAGTCTGTGGTTTGCTTTGATTGTGATGTCTTTGCCTGGCTTGGCATCAGGGTAAAACTGACTTCATAGAATGAGTTGGGAAGTATTTACTTTTATCCCTTGAAAAAGTTTGTAAAGGATTGATTATTCCTTAAATGTTTTTTTTCATCATTTAGAGAACACTTGATTAGTTTCTGTAATCAAACCCATGTAGATAAGACCTTCCTTACACATTTAATATAGCACATTACCCCTGTACAAATAGAAAAACACATTTGTGTTTCATATTTCTAGACCAATATGACTGTTAATTTCTGTACAATGTCAGCCCATCATGGTACACACACACACGCACACACACACACACACACACACACTCATAAAAGACCAGTAGGAGTATGTTATGCATCAGCAGCAACAACAGCGTTTCCAGGTTCTGTGGTCATCTGCACAAATTGATAGACACATCCAGCGCACTCCATTAATAAAAAAGATTAAAAAAAGATAAAAAAAAAAAACAAGCCCCAGAAAACAGCAAAGTTATGTTACTGCTGTGGTACCCAGTGCCACTTTTTTATTAGCTTCTCAATCATCATCTGGAAAGAAAATATTCTAGAATAACGTCATTAAAAATAGCTCTGAGAAAGCATAGTCACTACTGGGTATCATAAAGCAGGAACAAGATATTTTACATTCACAGAGGTATGATACGGTACCATTCCACAACTATAACACTAGAGGATACAACTCAAAGGACTTGACGTTCCGTTTCCAGCAGAGGGCCCGAAGAATGGTGTGACACAGCTCTTGTAAAGAAACGCACCTTCTCAGGTAGGATTTCCTGTCATTAAGGGCCCAGGTCTAGGTGTCCACTGCTCTTGAACATCAGCTGAAAACCGCTAAGAAACCAAAACCCAACAAACCTCATTGGATTCATACAAAGATGACGGAGTGGAGGCAAGCCAGACTCAACCTAACTAGTATTCTACCCAATCTGTCGTGTTTGAATGGTAAGAACTCCATGGAAGAAAGGAGGCACCAAGTAGCACTTCAAAGCTTTGGGCCACAGCCAAAACACAGCGTCATTTCAAACAGAAGCAGTTAGCCAAACTCTGCCCACTTGGGGATGTCCAAGGGTGTGGACATCAATATTTCATCATCAGTTACTGTACTTTGTGTTTAACTCAATTACAAGGTTACAAACACAGCAAGCTGCCGTAATCAAAAATAAGGCTCCCTTGTCCAACGGCGGTTACCTTCCATTCTCGACCACCAGGTCTGGTGCTGGGTAGAGGAGCCTTATTCTTTAAATGTCTGATAGAATGTGCTAGTGTAGGGGCACACGGGGGGCTCAGTCGGTTGAGCGTCCAACTTCGGGTCAGGTCATGATCTCACAGTTGTGAGTTTGAGCCCCGTGCTCAAACTATCTCTGCTATCAGCGCAGAGCCCGCTTCAGATCGTCTGCCCCCTCACTCTCTGCCCCTCCCCCACTCACACACACACTCTGTCTCAAAAATAAATAAACATTTATAAAAAACTTAGTGTAGTAATCTTGGCATAGTTTTTTTTTTAATATATTTATTTATCCTAAGATAGAGAGAGTGTGAACAGGATGGGGAGGGGGGAGTAGAGAGAGAGAATCCCACACAGGCTCTGTGCTGACAGAGTGGGGCCAGAACTCAGGAACTGTGAGAGCGTGATGAGCTGAAATCAACAGTCAGATGCTCAACTGACTGAGCCACGAGGTGCCCCTGCCTGTTTTTGTGTATGTGTGTGGGTAGTTTTTAACTTAATTTTTTAAATGTTTATTTATTTTTGAGAGAGAGAGAGAGAGCATGTGTGAGAGTGGGGATAGGAGCAGAGAGAGAAGGGGACAGAGGATCCAAAGTGGGCTCTGCACTGACAGCAGACAGCCCAATGAGGGGCTCGAACTTACAAACTGTGAGATCATGACCTGAGCTGAAGTCTGATGTTTAACCGACTAAGCCACCCAGGCATCCCTGAGGGCAGTTTTATAAAAAGTTACCAATTTAATATCTTTACTTGTTATAGATCTATTAAGATCTCCTTTCTTCTTCTTCTTCTTTTTTAACTTGTTTTTAATGTTTATTTATTTTTGAGAGAGAAAGAGACATAGAGCACAGGCAAGGAAGAGGCAGAGAGAGAGGGAGGCACAGAATCTGAAGGAGGCTCCAGGCTCTGAGCTGTCAGCACAGAGCCCTACATGGGGCTCAAACTCGTGAACTGTGAGATCATGACCTGAGCCCAAGTTGGAGGCTTAACTGACTGAGCCACCCAGGCGCCCCAAGATTTTCTTTCTTCTTGGATCAGATTTAGTAGTTTGTCTTTTTAAGAATTTGTTCATTTCATATAGGTTACTTAACTCTTTAGCATGCAATTGTTTATAGTTTCCTTATAATGCTTTCATTTCTAGAAGGCCAGTAGGAATGTCTCCTCTTTCATTTCTAATTCTAGTAATCTGAGTCTTCTTTTTTTTTTTTTTTTCTTGATCAGTCTAACTAAAAGTTTATTTTGTTGATCGTTTCAGGGGCTAACTTTTGGTTTCACTAATTTTCTATGTTATTTTACTATTCTGTATTTTACTTATTTATGCTCTAATGTTATCTCCTTCCTTTTGCTTGCTTTGGGTTTAGTTTTGCTCTTTTTTTCCCCTTATTTCTTATGGTGGAAGTTTAGGTTACTGATTTGAGATCTTTCTTTTTTAACATTAGGTATTTACAGTTACGAATTTCCTTCCAAGCATTGCTTCACTGCATCTTATTCATTTTGGTGTGTTGTATTTTCATTTCCATTTATCTTAAAGTATCTTCTAATTTATCTTGTGATTTCTTCTTTGACTCATTGATGATTTAGGAGTGAGCTGTTTAATTTTGACATATTTGTGAGTTTCCCAAATTTCTTTCTGTGAATGATTTCTAATTTCCAGATTCCCAGGAGAGTGTGAGGGCCTTTCAAGGTCTCCTGTGGACATCTCATTCCTCAGCTTTTCCTTTTAAGTTTTTGTTCAAGTTGTTCACCTCAATTTTGGTAACGCTGCTTTAGGCAGCTGTGATGTTAAACAGTTGCCACTGATTGTTCTTAACAATCGTCCTAAGAAAAAAGCTGTTCACCAAGAAGTAAGGTTTGAGTCAGGTCAAATAAAGATAAGCCCTGCTTGTCTTTGTTTCTGGGGTTTCCAGGGAGCTACCAGACAGGCCAAATAATGACAGTTATCAGGAGATGGGGCTTTGGGCAAGTCCCAAAACCATTCTGACCCTTCCAGTGGGTGTTAGGCTGCTGGTGTTTATGGTTACTGGCATTGTGAAGCTGTTAGTTTTCAAGACCACTGCAGAGAGGAGGAGGTGGATGGGAGTGGGGCAGCCAAGAGGCCCTCAAAGCTCATTGTTCTTTCTGAGATTTAGCTGTCTTTCTTGAATGTCTTGAGTTTCTCAGGTTGTTGCAAGCAATTCTAGAGTTCTGTGAACTTCCAGAGTTCTGAAAAGGTTAATTATAATAAATGTTTGCCAATGATTTCATTGCTTTTATGGAGGAACGGAGTTTTGGAAGTCTTGTTCTGAAAGTGGCTATCCCTGAAGGCTTTTCTTTTTAAACATCAAATACAGTGTTAAATTCTGTCTGAGGTATCCTCGCTCTCTAATTTTGCTGCATGGCTGGCTCTCCCTGTCAGGAGTCCAGCTCTGGTGAACCCTCAGCTCCAGGAAAGAAAATGGTCCATGGATGAACTGTGTGTGTCTAGAGGCCACCTGGCACCTCCTGGCCATGTCATCTAGTCAGCTGGTGAAAGGTGGTCGTGCAGGAGCCTACAGGAATGTGGTTGGGCCAGGCTCTAATTGTGTGAGTTGGAAAAAAATGTGGGAATGGAGCAAGAAAATTTTGGCTGAGCCGGGCGGGACCCTTCCCGTCCAACTGGGAGAGCCTGGAGCTGGCCGTGGTGCTGAAGCCCTGAGCTCTGGTGGTTAAGGCCGCCAAGGGGAGCAGAGTGTAGGGACACCTGCGGCAGGACTGGGCTGCACTGGGGCCAGACCAGGCCAGGGGACTGAGGAGGCATTTTAGATGTGTTCAGCCCTGAGGAAGCAGTCAATACATGAGACCTCATCTTCTTACCTCCCCTGACATCCTGTTACATGTTTACTTACATCACAAGCGCTGCCACCAAATCGCACTACAGGAAAACTCATAAGCTGAGAAACAATTAAATCTAACAGCAGCTGTCTGAAGCAGGTACTGTTCACAGCTGCTTCTTTCAGATAAGGACAAAATTTAGACTTTGGATTTAAGTAGCACCTTCCCAGCTTCCCTTCAAGGAGCTCAGAGCATCACATGGAATTAACTAAACTAGTTAAACTTTTCTGAGTTACACAGTAATTTGGGGAACAGCTCAGAAGCACCCCCAGGTTCCTGACACCTGATTTTCCAAAACTGCCTAATTAAAAAGGATACAATAAAGAGGAAGATACAGTTTAAAGCAGCCATGAAATCTATTCTGTCATTCAGAATCATTTCTTCTGTGCCTTGAGCCTCAGGAGGGGGTCTGCAGACCCCTTGCCTGCTCCTATGGGGTCTGCAAGGATTGAGAGCAGTGCCTTTTGGTCAGTCTTGTCCTGGGTCCACTGGGAGGGGGCCAGGCTGGGACTTGGACTCAGGGCCAGGACCACATTTGAGGGAGAGGTGGATGTCACAGTATGTCTGAGGAGCATGGATTTTTAACTCTGCAGCTTTGATCATTAAAATATGCCCCAACTTTTAAAAAGATGCCTTTGTTGGCATATAATTCATGTACCATAATATCATCAGTTTAATGTGTGCAATTCAGTGGGTTCTCATATATTTACAAATACGTGTAAACATCCCCACACTCAATTTAAAAAAAAAATTTTAAGTTATTGATTTATTTAGAGAGAGAGACAGCATGAATGGGGGAGGAGCAGAGAGCAAGGGAGAGAGAGAATCCCAGTCTCCATGCTGTCAGGGCAGAGCCCAATGTGGGGCTCAAACTCATGAAACTGTGAGATCGCTACCTGAACCAAAACCAAGAGTTGGACGCTTAACCAACTGAGCCACCCAGGTGCCCCACACACACTCAATTTTAGAATATCTTCATCACCCCCAAAACAAACCTCTTCCATGGATACAACAAAGAGACGTTTTCAGCATCAGACTAATGTTTGAAAAGGCTTAAATGTATAAAGATCCTGTATTTTTTGATATTACTAAAAATACTCTCATATTTGGAGAATGATAAAGGACAAAATTAGCATAGTGAACAAGGGGAAATAAAGGGGGACACTTTTCAAGGGAAGAAAAAGAAAGCTTGCACCCTTTGGCTATTGACCTTCTTATCCCCCCCCAACCCCCACCCCAGGAAACCCCAGATCTATTTTATGTTTCCATGGCTGTCCCTGTTCTAGACACTTGACATAAATGAGTCATGCAACGTGTGTGGCCTTTTGTGACTGGCTTCCTTCGGTCCACTGGCTGACAACCTTTAAAATGGGAAAAGAATACTCATGATGGGGACCGACTTAGGGGAGCCTCGTCTTGGGACACGCTTCTTCAGATATTTAACCCGTAGCCCTCAGCTGCTCAGAACCTTCAGTAGCTCCTGGCCCACTCGGGGTAAATGCCAGAAGCTCTTCCTGACCCATGAGGCCCTGCACATCTGCGAGCTTGCCCTGACGAGCCACGCTAGCCTCCTTGCTGCCCCCCAAATTCACCAGGGGCGCTCCCCACCTCCCCAGCTCACGCTCCTTTGGAAAGCTTACCGCAGGCTGATGTCCTGTGTGTTTTATCTGCGTATCTATTTGTCAGCTCTCCTTCCCCCGGAAGAGGGTCAGCTCCACCGACAGGGGCTCAGGCTCTGTGCTCTCTTCATTCACTGCCAAACCCCGGTGCCGGCTCAGACGCTCAGCCAGCATTTGTTGAGTGGATCGGTTCATGTGAAGGTCTTTAGACAGCCATGTTTGGCCCTGGAAAAGTTCATCCTGACCATGGCTGTCCCCTTCTCCTGCCCACATCCCTACCCACACCCTTCTCGTTCCTGCAGCCGATAGGGTCCTGTTGGAAAAGCTGGCGTGGAGGGCTCGTGCTGACGTCTTACCTGGGAATGCTGCATTCCTCACGTGGAACCTTCTTTAGTGGGGAGGCCGCTCTACGGTTCCACGTGCACTGCTTCCCTCAGCGGGGAGAGCAGGTGTGGTCACTCTTTGCTGCGTACTTGTGCAAAAAATGTCTGGCTGATGTTGGCTGGGTTAGCAGGTTCGGCTTTCAGCTCTAGTTCATTCTAGACCCCTGCTGAGGAGCCGTGGCTCCCTGGGGCATCTCCTCGTTTTCCGGGTGTGTGTGTGGTGGGGGGCGGGGGGGGGACTTGGCTGCCTCAGCTCAGAGCCCGCTCGCTCGCTGGCTCTTCCCCCATTCTGTCCGCAGGCCTTGTGGTGGAGCCCAGGCCCACAGGGAGGCCCTGGCAAGGCTGGGAGGGGAGGGTCTGGGGACAGATGGTACAACCCACCAGCACAGGCTTCAAGGATGAAAAAGGAGGGACACACCCCCGCCCTGTTCAGAGTGCGCGAGGTCAGCTGGCAACGCTCTGAGTGTCTGGAGTGGAAGAGGGGGAAGGAGGAAGGAGCATCCAGGTGTTTCGTGCCCTGTTGACCGCCAACACCTGGACCCCAGACTCCTAACTCGTCGGAGTCGGACTGGACCTTGGCACCCCGGGGTCCACACTCCTCCCCACCCTGGGAGAAGTACAATGACGAGCCAGGGGCCCGATGTGTCACGGGGAGCAGCTGGGACAGAGACCGGGCGCCGGGACCTGGCGGTGCTGGGGGCTGTGCCTGGGTCTTTAATCACGTGGCCCGTCTGAGAAAGCGCTGTCGGGCCAGAGTGAAGGAGCGACCGTGCCGAGCATCCGTGTGGGCCCCTGGCTGAGCCCTTCCCCCGTGTCAACTTGTTTGCTCCTGACAACAACCTTCGGAGGCAGGTGCTGTTCTGTCCCATTCTACAGAGGAGGAAACTGAGGCCCAGAGAGGGCGGCCATGGTGTGGGTGCCCCTGGCCCGCCTGCCCCCGGAGCACGGGTCTCTAACCTCCGGGCGGTCCCCGTGGCACGCACGGCTGGTCCCCAGCAGGCTCAGCTCCCACGGCCACACGGAGCCATCTCCTGCTCCCTGGGAACCAACTCTTGCTTCCAGCTGGACCCTCTGCTCTCCTACTCCAAAGAGGGACGTAGGAGAGAGTGACGGCGTCTGCCCTGCCCCAGGGACTCAGGTGGCAGATAGACGAGATAAACAGGACAGGCTGCCTCAGCTGGCCCGCCGCCCGGCCACTGTGGCTGAGGGCTGGCAGGTGTTGTGGGCTCAGGGCTGGGATGGGGGTGTTGGTGGCAGCTCTGACCTGTCCTCCTTATGGTCTCTGACTGATGGACTAGATTTAGGGTCTACAGTGTCAGGAAGCCACCCCAGGTGAAAAAGAAGCAGATAGAGGTTTTGAGCCCCAAACCCTCCGGTTTAGAGCACTCTCACAGCCCTGCACGGCCACAGCACCGGGGCCCGGGGGCTTCTCCCACCCGCCCTGGCTTTGGGGGGCGGCCTGGACAGCAGCTCAAAGGTGCTCCCAACTCTAAGGCCTGCTGCATGGCGGGGCCTGCCTCCCAGTGCTGGCCCGGCCGGAGTACTTCCCAGATGGCACAGCTCAGCACGCCTGCTGGGAATGCCAGCTCAGAGCCTGGAGCCTGCTTCAGATTCTGTGTCTCCCTCTCTCTCTGCCCCTCTCCCACTCACGCTCTGTCTCTCTCTCTCTCTCAAAAATAAATAAACATTAGAAGAATTTTTTTTAATAATAAAAAAAAAAGAACAGGGGCACCTGGGTGGCTCAGTTGGTTACCTGTCCGACTTCGGCTCAGGTTCGTGATCTTGCGGTTCGTGAGTTCAAGCCTCACATCGGGCTCTGTGCTGACAGCTCCACGCTCTCTTTGGATCCTCTGTCCCCCTCTCTCTGCCCCTCCCCTGCTTGTGAGTGAGCTCTCTCTCAAAAATAAACATTTTTTAAAAATTTAATAAGAGAACAGAACAGACAGCAGGAAGTGAGTTGTTAGGCCTGAAAGAAGGAAGAGAGCCCCTCCGCCAGACTCTGTGGCAGGATCCTGTGCCCTCCGCCACGACCTGCCACCCCCCCCCCCCGGCCCCGTGGGGGCCCCAAGACCTGCCGGCTTCTGGCTGCATCAGGGAGTCCACGTGTGGTCTGCCCACTGCCGGCTTCCACGCAGAGCTTTGAACCACACCACAAGCCCCCACCCCGGAGTGGAGACCCTCTCCCCACCCCAGCCGCCAATCGCGGAGCCCTCAGCCTCAGCCCCTTCCCACCCTCCAGCTGCACACAGCCCTCCAGGAGCCCTCTGCTCGCCCCTGAAAGCCCCACCATGTGAGGAACGACCTTCCCGTCCCCTCTCGGTGCAAGTGTGACCTCACCAGCCTCCGCATCAGAACCGAATTTGGGTGGGGGTCCTTCTGGCCTCTGAGGGGTGCCAGCCGGAGGGCCCGTCGACAGAGGAAGTGAGAAAGGAGGTGTGGTCTGTTTGGACAACGGAGTATCGCAGAAGGGAAGTCTGGCCTTGAGGCCGTGGTGCTCGGCGATGCGAGCCAGTCGCAGAAGGACAAGCCCTGGGTGGCCCACTCACGGGGGTCCCGGGGAGAGGAGCAGGGCCAGCGTTTCGTGGGGACGGGGTCTCAGTGTGGGGAGATGGGATAGTCTGGGGACGTCTGCACAACAGCGTGGACGAGCTAATGCCACCGAGCTGTATGCACTTGGAGGTGGTTGCGACCGTTCGTGTTACCTGTGTTTTGCCACAAAAACAGAGGAAAACCAGAAAATGAATCAGCACGTATGTGGGTTTATTCAGCTCTGCCTGCCGCATGCAGGGAGGCCCTGGGGCTAGCCCCTGCCCCCTCAGTCCAGCAAAGGTGACCTGGTCAGTCTCTGGGTGCCGGCTGTCCCCGGAGGAGGCCCGAGTCCGAGCTTCCCTGCTCCCAAGGGTCTCAGTGTCCGGAGGATGGAATTTACCTGGAACCTCACAGAACTGGCTTCTTCAGACTCGGCTCCAGCCTAGAGAGAACGTGCCTTCCTCGAGGTCCCTGCGAGGGCTTCGCTGATTTGAATCCATTTGGATTAACACAGAGGCATGGGGACCGAATCCCGTGCCGCGGGGGCTGGGGCAGCCGAGCCCCTGAAATCCGGGTGTCAGCTGGTGGCGTTCTCGTCCCAGGTCGGGACTCCCTCCGGCTGTTCTGGTGGTCGGCACGGTTCAGTTCTCTGCCCCGACCGCAGAATATTCCAGATGGTACAGCTCAGCATGCCCTCCACAGGCCTCCCCCCTTCAAAGCCAGCCACAAAGTTGTCCCCTCCTCTCCAGGTCTCTGCTTTCTCTGCTCTGGCTCCAGACTCACGTGAAAAGGGCGCTGTGCTTGGGCCAGGCCGCTGCGGTCATCTCCCCAGCCAGAGGTCAGTGGTTCGGGGCCTTGATGACACCCGCAGCACCGACACGAAGGGTTTCGGGACCCATGGGGGGAGGGGGTGTGCACCCCAGGGCGGGACTCTTGGGTCCATCTCAGAATTGTGCCTCCCGCACCCTGTATACATTAGGCGCTTCATGGATGCTTGCGAGACAGGCGAGAAGGTGGGAGATCGCCACGAGATCGAGGACCGTTGGGTTCTCCTGTCACGTTTATGTTCCGTGGACACAGACGGAGCGCACATACACACACCCGTCAGAGAGACCGGGAAGCTTTCACAAACGTGGGCCCACGCGGGGACGCTCCGAGAGGGGAGGGCTAGGCTTGTGCGTCTCCAGGACCTGAAGGCCGTCCCCTTGCACGGAGCCCTGGGACGGAGTGGAATCCTGGCTAGTGGACGCTCGCCGCCCTGCCCCCCGCCCCCTCCTTTGGGAGAAACACTGCCGTGGCCTCTGGGCAAAGCCGGGGCTCAGCTCTTCCAAAACTGCATCCCTACCGCAGATCAGGGACACCGTTCATCTCCCCCAGTAGGAGTAACTCGTGTCGGCTTTGCTCGTCTCTGGCAGGATTTTAGTTTTTTACCATCTGGTGTTATTCTCATCAATAACAAAATATTTCCGTGTTGGAAATTAGTGCTTTATCCTTCATGGGTGCAAAAGTCAGGGCTTGTGTGGAGTCCAGTGGGCAAATGTGAGTAACGCTGCAGGAGTGACCGGGAGCTTCTGTCGCTGGGACCAGTGCGGCCCCCGCAGCGTGCAGCCCCCCGGCCGGGGTGCGTCAGGACCCCAACGCGGGCAGCAGCAGGGAAGGGGACAGGCTGGCCCTGCCGTGAACCGCATGCTTTGGGATGATTCAAGTGGCAAATGTTGTATGCATTGTGCGCAATGAGCATTCTCCCTGGGGTGGATGGTATTCTGGCCCCGGGGTTAGAATAGTCTGCCTCCCCACCCCCCATGGAGCACAGCATTTATTTGCTGCGTCCCCCACTCTGGGCGGGGAGGCAGGGAGGGGACAGGCCTGCTCTGCTGTCACACCTGGACCGGCGAGGGTGACCGGGCACAGGGTGCCTCTCCATGGGGCAGAAACCCCCCTTGCACCTGCCCCAGCGGCCGCACCCTCTTCCTGTTGGTGTGGGTCTGCTCCTTCGGGATTCTTCCTGTGGTTGCAGCTGGGGCCCCCTGGAGCAAGCCCCCCAGTCTTTGTCCTCCCACTTGGGTGTGAGAGGCTCCCTCCACCCACAGGATGCTGGTGGCCGGTGTGGACCCGAGTCCCTGAGCAGTGCTGAAAAATCGAGGTGGCCCCGGTGTAGACAGCTGCCGTGTGGCCTGGAGCAGCGCCCCAGGCAGGGAGGAGAGACATGGCGTGTGCAGGTGTACTCGTGGGAGACAGATCGCCGGGGAAACCTCCCGAGTGCTGGGCTCAAGCGATCCCGGTCTGTCCACTCACGCGAGTGAGATTTTAGGCGAGTTACATCAACTCGCCGAGCCGTGGTTTCCTCAAGCATAAAACGAGAGTGTGTTGGTAATGACCTGGGAATATCTGCTAGAGTTTCTGCGGGAGGTGTGCGTCTACACGGACCCGTCATGTGACACAGACACGGATGTGTGTCGCTGCTGGCCGAGTCCACGCCTCATGTGGCCCCGTGCCCTGTAGAGCTTCTCCTGAGCCTCCAGCGTCCTGGCACCGGGCGCCCAAGGGAGCAGCCGGCCAGGGTCACTGCGGGGTGTCCTCGGCTTCCGGGCGGGGCCGAGACCTGCAGCTGGCTCCGTCTTTCCCCAGGGCCAACCACGGATTCTCGCTGGTTTGGTTCCAGAAGAAAAGCATTTTCTCCTCTTTAGATGGAACCACGTGGTTCGAACCAGGACCCGTGCCGCCCGACACACCGTCGGTGTCTCTACCTTAGCTTCCAGAAAGCACAGATTCGTGCCGGATCATGTCGACTCCCGTTCCTCGTGCGTCTGTAACCGAAACGCGCTCTGTGTGCTTGCCTTGCACCTTTTCTTCTTGGTTCTGTGCTTGTTGGTTTATCGTGCTCTGGGAAATGCTGTGGCTTTAAAACAAAACCAAAAAATAAAAATTTTTAATTGCCCAAGTGGTACAGAAATGTATTCTTGTAACAGTTGAAAAACGAGGGGCACCTGGGTGGTGGTTCTGTTGCTTGAGCGTCTGACTTCAGCTCAGGATCTGGAGGTTGGAGAGTTCAAGCCCTGCCTTTTCCGCCCCCTCCCAGTCCCGCTCCCTCCGTGCTTGGGAGGGGGGAGGGGCTGCGTCTTTCCAGGCCTCCTCGGATGTGCCCGCAGAGCGCGTGCAGAGCTCTGCAGGTTGGGTTCCCGTAAATGGCACCGTATGACAACGTCACGTAGGCGTTTGTCCTCGTATTCAACCCCGTGCCTTGGAGATCTTTCCAGATGTCAAATATCATACTTGAAGTCATGCCAACAGACTTAATCCAGAGTCACTGACCCCTCCTGCCTGCCCCCTGCTGCCCCCTCCTCTGCTAACGCGTGTGCAGGGGTTCCTGGTGGGGGGGGTGATGTAATCTAGCCAAGGCTTCTATTTTGCCTGTTGCCCTCTGTGTGTGTTCCTGTGGGATCGTGCTCTCTGGGGACCAGGATGCTGGCTAAATCCGGTGGCTTTCCTTGAATCTGGAAGAAGTGTTCGATCATAGCAGGAGCAAGCTGACACTTACTGAGAAATTCGGGGTTGACCTTGAAGGGCCTCTCTGACCGCCTGACCCATCCAGTGGCCGGCGTGCCCCTCCCGGGCTCCGAATTGTGGGCCACAGGGCCAGCACCCGCTGGCTGTCTCTGCTCACTAACCTGCGTCTGATGATGATCAGGGTGTCCAGGCTCGGGAGCCGCGAGCAGACTGAGGTTCCCTGAGACTTGACATTCAGCAAGGCAGAGACCTGGGGCTGAGGAGGGCCTCGAGAGTGGCAGCTGCAGGCCAGGGGGTGGGACCAGGAGGGACAGGGGCACCGCTCAGCCCGGTGGCATGGTGCCAGCACCCCACACTGAGGAAGGATGGGAAGCACAAGAACACAGATCATCCTGAGTCCGAGGGCCTGTGCAGCTTGTCATGGGCGTGTGTTCAGGGGTGAGGCGTTCGTGCGTCCGTCTGATGGACTGGGTCCCGTTCAGCCCCTCCCCCAGGCTGAGAACTGCACCAGCTGCTTGGCCCTGAGACCTAGACAGGCCCCAAACCCCGGGACTTCCTGTTTGTCGCCACCCACAGAGACTGCACCTGGCTCATGACGCCCAGGCCAGGATGAGGCCTGAGTCCTGCCAAGTCTAGATTTGTCGGGTGTTGTGGGTTGGGTGGTGTCCCCCAAAGAGATGCGTCGGAGTCCTGAGCTCTGTACCTGTGACTGTGGCCTTAGCTAGAATCTGGGTCACTGCAGGTGTGATTAGTTAAGAAGATTTCACCCTGGGGCGGGGTGGGCCCTAATCCAGTGGCTCGGGTGGAGGCCGAGTGATGACCCAGAAACAGGGAGAAGCCACGAGATGATGGAGGCAGAGCAGGGTGACGTGACACAAGCCAGGGGGCCCTGGGGCCACCAGAGCTGGACGAGGCAGGACGGATCCTCCCGGAGCCTTCAGAAGGGGCCCCGCCCCCGCGATGCCTTGATCCCTGGACTTCCCGACTCCGGAATGTGAGAGAATAAATCCACGTTGTTCTAAACTGCCCCTTCGTGTGTGTGTAGCGACCCCAGGTAATTTGTCTTGAGGAAATGACTTTTCTGGCATATCCTGACCCGTCCCCATCCCGCAAACATTCCTGGGAATGGAGAGGCACTGGATGAGCGTATCCGTAAAGCCTCCCCCAAGGCCACTGGGATGTACACAGAGTGCCCTGGAAGCAGCTAAGGAAATAGGAAGCCGGAGGTGTGGACGGCAGTGTGGGTGTAAACACAGTTCCAACAGGCCCTCCTCCTGGCTTTGGCGATGCAGTTCCTGCTCGGTGACCTTCCTGAGCCTCCGATGGGTCGGACCCCACAGACTCCTCTGTGAGCCTCTTCACGAAGCTCCTTGAAGCCTGGTGCCCCCACCTCCCGGCTCTGATGGAAGGGACCCATCGGAGTTCCCTGTCTCCACGGCTTCACCTTTGTCCACACCTGTCTCTCCCTCTGGGTTCCCGGGCGCCCCATCCAAGCCGCTGACCTGAGCCCTGGGTCTCCTTGGGCTGGTTGGCCCCGCCGGCACAAAGCCCAGGCCCAGCTGGGTCACGTTTGTCCTGTCAGGGCGATTTCCTTGGCCTTCAGGTGAACGTGGGGCGTGCCTGCAGGTGGGCCAGGCCTCTCGGAGCCCCACAGTGCAGGGCCAGGGCTCCAGTCCCTCGGGGGCCCTGGGAGGGAGCCCGGGGCCAAGTGGCCCGCAGGCGTGGGGAAGGGAGGCAGAGTCGGAGATGGGGTGCCTCTGCCCTCGCTAAGGGGCTCCCTCCCCCCGAGGCTCCCAGGAGCCTGCGAACACAGGCCTCTCCCCTTCCGAAACAGACCCTCGGGTGGAGCACGCACCTCAGCGCCCCCAGGGGCTTTGGCGGGACCTGAGGGCCGTGACCCTGACCCGGTCCCAGGACAGCCGGCGGCACTGACGTCCAGCAGACATCAGGGACCGCCAACCGCAAGACAAGAGCAGCACTCACCTTCAGAAGCCAGTCCTCCCCGCTTCTCACGTCCACAGACACATGTCGGGGAGAGCAAAGGCCTTTTCACTTTATCGCAACATTTTGTCATCGAACCCGGACGTAGTGCCACCATGAGAAAGGGCACACTAGTTCCTTCTGCACCAGATTCCCTCTCTGGTTGTACAAGTGGCGTTAATCACTTCACGGATAATGACGTTTGGGGCGCCTGGGGGGCTCCGTCGGTCGAGCATCCCACTTCGGCTCAGATCACGATCTCGCGGTCCGTGAGTTCGAGCCCCACGTCGGGCTCTGGGCTGACCGCTCGGAGCCTGGAGCCTGCTTCCGATTCTGTGTCTACCTCGCTCTCTGCCCTTCCCCTGCTCACGCTCTGTCTCTCTCAAAAATAAACATTAAAACAAAAGGTGGTGTTTTCAAGAGCAAATGTGATTTTGCTGTAATTTCATTTTTCTAAAGGCAGTTTGCAAATTGTCTGGGTTCTAAGTTCTGAGAAACAAATTCCACTTTCATATCAAATTCCACAATAAAACGAGATGCGCGCTCCCACAGGGACAACACCCTCACTGTGGGCTTCGTGAAAGTCTGGAACAGGAGCTGGTGGCAGACGAGCCCCGAGTCCGGAAACAGCCCCGCAAGGCAGGTGGAGCTGGTGCCAGAGCAGGCCGCGGGGTCACTGCTTCAGCCGTCGCCTCCCATGGTGGCCGCACCCAGGGTGGGCGCCTAGGGCCGGAGTGCACCTTGCAGGGAGGCCCAGCAGTCGTTATGGAAGCCAGGTTGGACTGACAGCGTCCAGGTGGGGACACGGGTGGTGACGGCCGCCGGGCGGGGACACAGGGGTGGTGACGGCCGCCGGGCGGGGACACAGGGGTGGTGACGGCCGCCGGGCGGGGACACTGGGGTGGTGACGGCCGCCGGGCGGGGACACAGGGGTGGTGATGGCCGCTGGGCGGGACACAGGGGCAGGTGGGAGGTGCCAGGTGCAGTGCATGGAGGTGCCATGTGACTTGTCATCTGAAGTGGAACAGAGGGCCTGCATTTAACCCTGATGGGTTTGGAGTTGGAGCACTGGACCCTCCTGCCCACTTCCTCTGTGGCCGCCACAGACAGCGTGGCACCTGTGGTGTGTCCAGAGGGCACAATCAGTCAGTGAGAACTTACCTACCTTTCGGTAAAGTCCACGGAGATGAAACTACTCGGGATGCCTCCCCAGTGACAGGGGAGATTTTAACGCGGGGTCTGACCACGTGCAGGGGACAGGGCTCTGAGCAGCTGTCGCATTTGACCGAAAAGGCGGAGGGAAGGGGACCTTGGAGCCACATCAGCCACCGCCACGTCCTCAGGAGATACAGCCTTCCCCATCCCATGCTCCTGAAGTGCTCCCTGTGGGCTAGACGCAGACCCAACATTCCCCAAACCTCGGTCGCCCAGAGAACACTTGCTGTGGCCGCAGGGCCCGTGGGCCCGGTGGGCTCACAAAGCCTGCGATGCTGGGTGGCCACGTGGACAGCAGGGGGCGGGGGCATCGGGAGGGTTCCCTTCCTTCCCACGGCCCCTTGTCCGCAGGTGCTTCCCCGGCGGCTGGTGACACGAGAGGGAGGGAGGGAGATGGCTGCCCCACGCAGAGGGTCCGGGGTCTGGGACGCACGTGGCCCCACACGGTGCGGCCACCGCCTATGTGAGTGCTCTGAGTGGCAGAGACACGTCTGTAGAGATGGGAGGTGTATTTGAGGTTGCCTGGGGACGGTGTCGGGGGCCGGCAGGATTAGTGGTGCGCGGGCGAGGGGGATCTGTGGGGGCCACGGAGACGTCCTGCGGCTCGGGGAGTTAGTTACAGACCACGGGGCCGTGTCCTTGAAGGGGGCCAGTGAGCGCTCTGTAACGCACCCCTCGACTGAGGGATAAATATCGATCTTCCATGGAGACTACGGGCTTTGGTCCCCAACTCTCAGCCCAGATGGCCTGACGCGGAGGGAGAGCATTCCGTGCGTTTTTACGGCCCTTCTACGTCAGATGGCGTCACCTTCAGACGAGGCCCTGGTCCGGTCCTTGGTTGTGAGGACAGGACGTGCTTGTCTACCCTTCTCGCCTATGACGTGGGGTGGCCTCTCCACCTCGCAGGCTCGGGGGACAAGGGAGATGGCAGGCAGGGCCTGGCCGGGAACCGGTGTCACCTGCCCCTCTGGAGTGCAGCTATGGCTGCAGTTGGGATTTCGGTGAGGCTGCGGGGCCCCACTTAGGTCAGGGTCGGACGGGGCCGTGGCTTTGGCCCCAGGAGTGTTTCTTGCACCTTCTGCAGGAGCTGTGTGTGTGTGTGTGTGTGTGTGTGTGTGTGTGTGTGTACACACTGGCCCCGCATCCGCTGGCCTCTTCTGACACTCTGGCCTCTGCAGCAAGTCGGGGCCTTGCTCCCTGGGTGCGACCCAGCTGTGTGGTGGCACTCCGCCACCGTCGTGACACTTCTCACACTGGTCGGTGGGGCAGGCGCTCCGGGTGGTACTAGGCCACCGTGGGGCAGGTGTCACGTTGAGTTGCCCTCGTTTCCCCAGTCCCCACTTGCCACTGTGCCCTGTGCAGACACACAAGACCGCCAGGCGTGAGCTCTGTTCTTACCGCAGCACACACACAGCACACACACACAAAGTGCACACACAGTGCACACACACAGTGCACACACACAGCACACACAGAGCACACACACACACAGCACACACAAAGCTCACAGCACACACAGCACACACACACAAAGCACACACACATAGCGCACACAGCACACACACACACACACACGGCACACACACACAGTACACACAGCACAGTGCACACACACACAGCACACACAGCACAGTGCACACACGCACACACACACAGCACACACAAAGCACACACACACAGCACACACACACACAGCATACACAGCACACACACGGCACACACAGCACGCACACACACAGCACACACAAAACACACACACAGCACACACAAAGCACACACAGCGCACACAGCACACACACACAGCACACACAAAGCACACACACACAGCACACACACACACACAGCACACACACACAGCACACACACGGCACACACACACAGCACACACACAGCACACACAGCACAGTGCACACACACACAGCACACACAGCACAGTGCACACACAGACAGCACAGACAGCACACACACACAGCACACACAAAGCACACACACACAGCACACACACACACAGCATACACAGCACACACACAGCACACACAGCACGCACACACAAAGCACACACAGCGCACACAGCACACACACACAGCACACACAAAAGCACACACACAGCACACACAGCACACACACACAACACACACAGCACGAATGACAAAGCGTGCTTCTTCCTTCCTGGAAACGCGTGTTCGTGCGTCTCCCACCCTGAGGTCGGAAGGAGAATGTGTCGAGACGCCTCCCAGTGTGAGCTGGTGGAGAGCGGGTACTCAGTGTGTGACAGACAAAACCGAGTGGCAGAGAATAACCACGTATTTGGCCTGTGGTTCTGCGGCTGGCAGTGAGGCCGGGCTCGGCTGGGCGGTTCTTCTCTGGCTCTGGCAGGGTCACCAGCCTCTGCACCCAGCTGGCGGTCAGCGGCCTCGCTTTCCTCACGGTGGCTGACAGGGATGATGGGGCTCTATTTTATTTATGTATTTTTTTTTAATGTTCACTTATTTTGACACAGAGAGAGACAGAGCATGAACGGGGGAGGGTCAGAGAGAGAGGGAGACACAGAATCCGAAACAGGCTCCAGGCTCCGAGCCGTCAGCACAGAGCCCGACACGGGGCTCGAACTCACGGACCGCGAGATCGTGACCTGAGCCGAAGTCGGACACTCAACCAACTGAGCCATCGAGGTGCCCCAATGGGACTCTATGCCCCTCAGCAGCCACAGACCTGTCGTTCATGTGGTGGACCACAAGCAGGTCCTTTTAAAGCGACTTCTTTTTTAAACAACGGATTGGTTTATTTTTAATCATGGTCAAATACACATAACATAAAATGGATCATTCTAGCCATTTTCAAGTGGCATTTAAGTTAGCTTCTCATCTTGTACGACCTTTGCCGTCGTCTCGTTGGCCAAAGCAAATTGCAAGAGCAGCCCAGCCCCCACCTCTGGGTGGAGGAGAGCAACGTTCCTGGGGCTCTTTGTGCCACGGGCTGGGCGGGGCTGGGGAGCCAGCTGTCAGGGGCTGGGTGCGCCCGGGGCCTGAAGGCCACCACTGGGGAAATGTGGCCCAGGGTGGCCCTCCCGGTGTTGCTTTGCACAGCGAAGATGTCTGATGGGACAGGACAACAGGGGCCCTGGTGCGTCGCAGGCAGAAGGCAGGCACGTGGATGCGGGTGCTTTAGCCAGTGCTGGAGGTGGGGACGCCGCTCCAGTGTCCTGGCGAATGGGCCCAGCAGCAGGGGGCCTGGGACTTGGAGGGGGGAACCTGGGACTGGGAGGGGCGGCCTGTGACTTGGAGGGGGGGCCCGGGGACTGGCAGGGGACGGGGACCGGGAGGGGAGGCCTGGGACGGGGAGGGGAGGCCTGGGACCGGGAGGCGGGGCCGGGACCGGGAGGGGGGGCCTGGGACGGGAGGGGAGGCCTGTGACTTGGAGGGGGGGCCCGGGGACTGGCGGGGGACGGGGACTGGGAGGGGGGGCCTGGGACTTGGAGGGGGAAACTTGGGACTGGGAGGGGGGCCTGTGACTTTGAGGGGGCCCGAGGACTGGCGGGGGGCGGAGACCAGGAGAGGGGGCCTGGGACTGGGAGGCGGGGCTGGGACCGGGAGGGGGAGCCTGGGACTGGGAGGCGGGGCCGGGACCGGGAGGGGGAGCCTGGGACAAGGAGGGGAGGCCTGGGACTGGGAGGCGGGGCCGGGACCGGGAAGGGGAGCCTGGGACTGGGAGGCGGGGCCGGGACCGGGAGGGGGGGCCTGTGACTTGGAGGGGGGGGCCCTGAGGACTGGCGGGGGGCGGGGACCAGGAGGGGAGGCCTGGGACCGGGAGGCGGGGCCGGGACTGGGATGGGGGAGCCTGGGACTTGGGGGGGCTCCCCAGCCTGTTTGGGAGCAGGCGGTTCACAGGCATCGCAACGCAGCCCTGCTTGTTGTTGTTGTTGCTTAGGTTATTGAAGTGTGATCGACAAACAGCGGTCTGCTGGTTTCAGGTGCGCGACGCATTGATGGGCAATTCTACACACGGAGCGTCGCTCCTCTCGATAAGTGTCGTCGCTGCCCCACGTTATCACAGTATTATCGACTCTGTGCCCCACGCTGTGCTTTTCTTCCCCGTGGCTCGTTTATTCTAGAACTGGAAGTCGCCGCCTCTTCCTTCCCGCCACCATTTCACCCGCCCCCCGGCCCCCTCCCTTCTGGGAACCACCAGTTTGCGCTCTGGGTTCCTGAGTCTGTTACTGCTTTTGCCTCTTCTTTTGTTTTTCAGATTCCACATGTAAATGAAATCATATGGTATTTGTCTTTCTCCGACTTTGCTCAGCATAGTGAACTCTCATTCCATACATGAGATTTCATTCTTTCTGATGGCTGAGTAGTATTCCATCGTGGGCATATATCACTCCATGGACATTTCAGCTCTTTCCATAAGTTGGCTCTGGTAGAGGATGCTGCTATAAACACAGGGGTGGACATGTCTTTTCAAATTAGTGTTTTCATTTTGTTTTTCTTTTCTTAGTATTTCTTTATTTTCACGTTAGTTAACATACAATGTAGTCCTCGCTTCAGGAGTAGAGCCCAGTTGCTCGTCCCAACAGTGTTTTCATTTTCTTTGGGTAAAAACCCAGTAGTGGAATTGTTGGATAGTAGGGTAGTTCTATTTTTAAAAAATGTTTATTTATTTAGAGAGAGAGAATGAATGAGCAGGGGAGGGGCATAGAGAGAAGGAGAGAGAAAATCCCAAGCGGGCTCTGCACTCTCAGCACAGAGCCCAACATGGGGCTTGATCCCACAACCCTGAGATCATGACCTAGGCCGAAATCAAGAGTCGGATGCTTAACCAACTGAAACATGCAGGCTCCCCTATTTTTTTCAATGTTTATTTATTTTTGAGAGAGAGAGAGAGAGAGAGAGCACGCCGGTAGGGTAGGGACAGAGTGAGGGGACAGAGGGTCTGAAGCGGGCTCTGTGCTGACAGCAAGCCCAGTGTGGGGCCCAAACCCACGAACCGTGAGACCATGACCTGGGCTGAAGTCAGACGCTCAACTGACTGAACCACCCAGGTGCCCCCAGGCGACCCTATTTTTAATTTTTGAGGACCCTCCATGCTGTTCTCCAGAGCGGCTGCACCAGTTTGCATTCCCACCAGCAGTGCATGAGGGTTCCCCTTTCTCCGCATCCTCGCCAACACTTGTTACTTCTTGGTTGTTTTTGTTTGTTTGTTTGTTTGTTTTTGTTTTTATTGTTAGCAATTCTGACAGGTGGGAGGTGGTGTCTCATTGTGGTTTCGATTTGCATTTCCCTGATGATGAGTGATGTGGAGCATCTTTTCACGTGTCGGTTGGCCATCTGGGCGTCTTCTTTGGAAGAGTGTCTATTCAGCCCATGTTTTCTCGAATGATGACAGTCAAAGCCGAGCACAAAAGCACAGGCAGGTGCTGGGTGAATGGGAGGAGACGGGCAGAAGGCAGCCAGTGAGAAGATCCCGCCTGGGAGTCCAGGCAGGGGTCAGAGTGGGGGGTGGGGGGGTCTCCGTGGAGATAAGGGTCCTACCCTGGGTAGGCTCCACGTTCCTGGTCCACAGGCAGGTATTACAGACTCAAACCCAATCTTCGTCAGGGCAAAAGTGTCCTTGAGACCACAATGCTGCCATGACACAGGTCATCGGTTCAATTGTGGGTTGGCTGTAAGAGGGGCCCCGCTCTCAGCCATCCACCTGCCATCTAATTAGCGGGACCTTGGTTGTAGATTGTCTGGTGTTGGAGTGGTCCGCACCTGCTGGCAGTGGTAGGAGCCTGGGGCTGCTGGGTCCCCAGGAGGGAGCTTCCGTCCGTTTTTGGGAGCCCCGAGGGACTTGCGGGGGGAGGGGCCGGCGGGGGCAGGCGCTGTGAGCCCAGGGCTCTTGGCAGCGACAGTGGTGGGTGCTTCCCATTAGCCTCTCATTTCACGTGCAAGACAACTTTGCACCAGGAATTTGGGTCCCCATGTTGCTCCAGAGGCCAAACACGCCGAGTTCATAAGCTGTGAGGTTGGGAGTTGGCAGGGATCTGGCCGCTGTGGGAGGGGCTGCAGAAGGAGCCAGAAGCATGTGTGTCCCCAGGAGAGGGGGTCAGAAACGGGTCCGGACTGTATCCCAAGTAGGGATCCCATTGATGCGCTAGGAATGAGCCTGACCAGCAGCCACCGGGCCTTGAACCTCCCAGGCTGTGTGACCTCAGGCCAACTACTTAGCCTCTCTGTACTTCGGTTTCCTCCCCTAGAGATGGGATGACAGTCCCTGCCTCATAGTGTTGTTAGAACAGCAGGGCATGTGGAGGACATACGGCAGGTGCGGGCTGTTGTCACCACCATCATCAACCCTGTGACCCCCGTATCATTATTCTGACCCTGCTGTCACTGTATCATTATTCTTTTTTAAATTTTTTTTAACGTTCATTTATTTTTGAGAGAGAGAGACAGAGCACAAGCAGGGGAGGGGCAGAGAGAGAGGGAGACACAGAATCCGAAACAGGCTCCAGGCTCCGAGCTGTCCGCACAGAGCCCGACGCGGGGCTCGAACTCACGAACCCCGAGATCATGACCTGAGCTGAAGTCGGATGCTCAACCGACGGAACCACCCAGGCGCCCCCGCCGTATCGTTATTCTGACCCTGCGATCGCCGCATCATTCTTCTGATTCACTGGGTCAGCAGGTGCTGACTCTCTGCTGACAATGATCCCAGGACAGTGGGAGCAGATAGTTGTTACTTTTGATCTCGTTTCTTTCTCCTGCCAGACTCTAAGCTCCCTTTAGGTCCCGTTCCTCAAAGGTGGCAGCCCCCGCCGAGCCCCAGCGGAGGTGGGTGTCGCAGAGCAGGGCCGCTCACCGACCCGGCCAGCCAGCACCCCGCTTCTCCACGTGAGCCCGCTTTCGCTTTCACGGATGGCGTGCCCCTTACGGCTCCCCTGCCCCGGCATCCTGGGATTTGTGAGGCGCAGGTGAATTTAGAATGCCCTCCAGCGTTGATAAGAACCACATGTTTGTGGCACAGAGTAAAAAGGAGAGAGAGCGTACGCATGGGCTGTGGGAGGGGCCGACACCCCCAAATGCATACGTCAAGTCTCGTATCCAACGTGTGTTGAATGTGACTGTGTTTGGAGACGGGGTCATCAAAGAGGCCACTCACTGGTGTCCTTACAAGAAGAGATGACAGATACACAGGGGACGACCACGGGAGGACAAGGGGAGAGGTGGCATCTACAGGTCAGGGAAAGAGGCCTCAGAAGGAGCCTGCCGACCCCATGACCTTGGACGTCCAGCCTCCAGACCATGAGAGGGTGGACTCTGTCACCTGGGCCGTCCCCGCCGACTGATACGGCAAGTGGGGCTCAGACAGTGTCCATCCCTGCGGGCCCCTCCAGCAGTCTCCGGGGATGTGCCCGGCCTCAGAGACCTCCACCTGTGAAAGCACATTTGCGGCCTTTTGTGCACACAGGATACAGGGGCTGGGGCGCAGTGGGGCCGGGTGGGGCGCTGTTCTCAACGACGCACCCCTGCCCGGCCCGGCGGGGTTCCAGGGCAGAAACAAGCCGGCTAAGTCACACAGTGACAGGAGCCAAGAGGACATTGAAGGGTGCTGCCGGAGAGCCTGGGGGGGCAGCGGCCCATAAAGGGGGCGGTGGGGCAGGGAAAGCCCGCCGGGAGGAGGCCTGGCGGAGGAGACACCAGGGGAGGGATTTCAGAGAAACTGTGAGCGCGGCTTTCCCTGTGTGCCTTCACCCGGTCCTCCCAGAGACCTCACGGGGCGGTGGGCAGGGCGGGGCGGGGAGGGGGCACCGGTACTCCCCATGGACCATGCCGGGAACTGAGGCCCCGTTTCAGCAAGATCCGCTCAGCCAGGCGAGAACCCTGTCCCCCCCGTTGAGCCACGCCTGCGACAGTGCATTCACGGGTCCTGTCCGGGACGACCACTCGCGTCCCCACGCCCCCACACCCGTCCCCAGGTCCAGACGCAGAGGGGGCTTGCAAGATAGAAGTCGCTGCATCTAACAGGGTGGAGGGCACCTGAGAACCCGGCCCCCACCCCCACGCCCTAGCTAGCCGTGAGGAAAAGGAGGAACACACACGGATTCATTTTGTGACTACACAGGGCACGTCCACGGCCCGTCCCCGTGCTAAAGGATGCGTTTATTTTATGTGTCACGACGTCTTGGCTAAGCGTTTCCAGGAAGTGACATTGAGCTCGCTTTTAACGCCCTGGAGGGTGTGCAGGCCCGTTCTTTCTCCGTGGCCAGGGGCACTTACCCGTGCCTCTCTTCTTCCAGAAACAACTCTTCCTCTGTTACTCTGAGTACTGGGGTGTTAAGAATATTTTATTCCCCATCAAATCATGTCATGATCTCTGTCTATGCCTGAGGCATGTCATACCCTCCCCCCTTCATACTGACACGCTGGGGTGTTTCTTCTGGAAGTATTTCATTGAGCCCACCAACAACAGTCCTGGGTACCTCCTTCTCCTACTTGTCAGGAATTAGACGGCACAGTAGGTCTGTGAGCTGGGTTCGGGCTCGCCTACGTGCATTAGAAATACCAGAACTGAACAGGTGAGCTTTAGAAATAGTATTCACTTGTTTTTATTCATTTATTTTTTTTGAACTCTAGAGAGCAATTTGGAAACTGATTTCTCGCCAAGAAAAAAAGTGTTTGTGTGGCTGGGTGGGGGTGCTGGGGGAGGGAGGGAGAGCTTCCTTTGAGAGGTCATGCTTCCATGCGTCTCCTGCCCGCCCACCCTGTGCACAGAGCCTCCCACCTTTACGAGGAGCCTGGACCACTTTACTGACTTGGCGACCCGCGGGCCTCCAGGTCAGGACGTGGACGCTTGCGACGCCCGCCTTTGCCTGCAGAGTTGGGTGCAGCCCCCGGGGAGCGCCCTGGTCAGGCAGCATTTCTAAGGGGCGAGGGCGAGGTCTCTTGCAGGTGCCTGTGTCAGGTGGGGCCCCCAGGCAGAACACAGCGAGCGGGGGTTAGGGCACGAGGGGCTTGAGGGGTGTTGTGATGCCTGCACGAGACGAAGGGGGGCAGGACTGGGCAGGCGGGTCTCAGACCTCGCTGCCGCTGACCGAGGCCTGGAGCACAGATGGCCCGTTAGGGGCGTGGGGCCACGAACGGACGTGCCTCGGACCCGCACCCGCTCCGCAGGCTGGGGCTGCGCGGGGAGGGGGCCTCAGGCTGCGCCTCACGGCCTGGTTCTGGTGTCCCCGTCTGTGCGCCCCACTCCACCCTCTGGCCCAGCTGCCCCCCCGGTCTGGCACCCCCTGACTCTACCCAGGGACTCGTGAAAGGATGCTGGTGACAGTGCACGGCTGTCAGCTGGGTGGCTCTTGTCAGAACAGGCCCTGCGCTCAGGTCACAGGTCCTCAGGGCCCACAGCTCGGCCACCGCACCCAGAAGTTACTATCGTCCCCACGTGGCAAACTGAGGCACCCACCCTCAGAGCTGGGGCGAGGCTGGATCCAAACCCAGGGCTTCACCCCTGCACGGAGGGCTTCCCCACGTGCTGGACGTTGGCCCAAGGTTGGTCCTTGGCTAGGCACTGGCTTCACCCGCTCTTGTGACCTTGACTTTGACCTCCAGGCTGATCAGGCCAGGCTTCTCTCCAGTGCCCCGACTTGTATTCTCTAGTGACACTCGACGTCTGGAGGATGGATGTCAACCGTCTTGTCTGACTCAGGACGTCCAGACGGGACAGTTTCTCAACAACCACCTCGGAACAGGGGCTTAGTGCACCCCAGGACTTCCAGTCTCTCTGCCAGGAAAAATCCCTTGTAGGGTTTTTGCCCTGTAGAAGCCCTTTTTTTTAAAGTTAAGTTTATTTATTTTTGACAGAGAGAGAGGGTGTGTGAGCGGGGGAGGGGCAGAGAGCGAGGGAGAGAGAATCCCAAGCAGGCTCCGAGCTGTCGGCACAGAGCTCGACATGGGGCTTGAACCCATGAACCGTGAGATCGTGGCCTGAGCTGAAATCAAGTGTCAGACGCTTGACCGACTGAGCCACCCCAGCTGCCCCTGCCTTAGACTTTTGAAAAATGCCTGAGTTGGCCCCAGCTTGGTCCTCTTGGCACACTCTTGGGAACAGGGAAGTCCGGCGTGGGAACCTCTTTGTTTCACAGGAAAGGGAACTAAGACCCAAGTGTGCTGTGTCCTTGTCCGAGGTCACAGGCTAGCTCTGAGCCTTGGCCCTCGGTTCCCCCGGCAGTGGCAACAACCTGATGCCCGTGCACAGGAAGCTGGTCCAGGAAGCCTTCCTCGGTCTGGACTCACCTGGACCCACACTGCCATCCAGGCTTGAGTAGGCCTCGGGCAGGGCTTGACGGGGGGCAGTTCACCAACAAGAGAGAATCTCCCAGCTGGAAAGACTGCTTCTAGGCTTGGGGGTAGGCAGCTGTCCGCCATTTGGTCTTAGGATCGCCTCCTGGGCTCTGGTTTACTTACCTGTGAAATGGGATCAAGCAAGCTGGTTCTGAGATTTACAGCAAATAATGAGTGTGGAGTCCCTCTCCCAGGACGCACCTCACACAGGGTGGGTACTCACGTTCCACTTCCCTTCTTTTCATTCGTGCAGGGAGCCCCTCTCCCTGCACATTTGTGCCAACTCTGTTCCTCTAGGTAAGACTTTTCCTTTCCCATGTTAATTTGGGCAGCTGGGGACCCGAGTCTGTCTCCCAACACAGAAGCCATCACTTGTGGGGTCAGGAGGAGCACGGGCCCTGAGGCTGGGTCAGGGTCTGGAGCCAGGCTGCTGCATCCTGGCGGACGAGACGCGGAGTTTTGCTGTGCCGGCTCAGGGCTTTGTTTGGAGAAGCAGGTGAAATAATGCACACGGATGGGACACTCGTAAATCCTAGTGGTGACCGCGTTGCCTGTCAATCTGAGCACGTGCCCTGTGTAGGGCCCAGGAAGCCTTTAGGAGCTGGCTGGCTGACTTCCAAGTTCTGTTTAAATGTTTACTCTGCTCGTCTGTTCAGCTGAGCTTTTCCAGATAAAAGTTCCTTCTAGCTAAGGTCTGTATGATCACAGATTCTATCCAAATATAGATTATATTGATGGTGCTTTGTTCTGTTGAGACAAATACAGTATCTTTGAGCTGATCTAAAAGTTCAAAGTAACTGTTAAGTGGCCATCAAGTGTCTAAGTGATGAGGTACATATTTTAATTAGTTTTTAAAAAGTACTTGTAAAATGTGTGTATATGATTAAAGATTACCACCCATCAACAATAAAGTTTACTTAATCCCTGCGCAGCAGATAACAGTCTCATATTTACCCTTCCAGGAGTGTTCTGGATGTATATATGCATATATTGCTTTTTAATACAGGAAATGGATCGTTGTAAGCCATTGCCCTGAAACTTCACTCCCATTTAAAAAAAATTTTTTTTAAGTTTATTTATTTCAAGAGAGAGAGTGAGTGGAGGAGGGACAGAGAGAGAGAGAGAGAGAGAGAGAGAGAGAATCTCAACCAGGCTCTGGGCTGTCAGCACAGAGCCCCCCACAGGGGGCTCGATCCCATGGTCCTGGGATCATGACCTGAGCCACGATCAGGAGTCAGATGTTTAAGAGACTGAGCCACCCAGGCGCCCCATCTCTCTCTTAACTTTACAAATCTTGGAAATTGTGTAACATTAGCATATACAGAATTACCATATACATTTTTCAATGTTCTAAGAAGTATTAAATGAGTATGCTGGAGTTTATTTAACCAGGTGTCCGTGAGTTGCTTTCAGATTTCTCTAATTCTGTGCTGTGCGACAGAACGTGCTTATGTCCACATCTGGGAGTTCCTGTGGGAATTCACCTGTAGGACAAGAGGACAACTCCAAGGGGCGGTGTGGGCTCCCGGGTTTCACAAGTATTACATTTCCACCAACACCGCAAACCAGAACTCTTTTTCAAGGATAAGGGAACTGTGAGTAGAACAGGTGCACGTGTGTTTATTTTATTTTATTTTTAGTCCAAGTGTTTTCTGAAATAATTGGAGGAAGTTTAAAATAAGGCACAGCTGACGGCAAGGGCGCCTGGTATTTTCGATAGTTTTCCAATGAAACTGGTCCAAGTTAGGGAGGTCCAGTGGGATCTGAGGACCTCCACAGGCGGCAAGTCACGCGAGGTACCACGCAGAGAAAGCAGAGTGGAAATGACCGCCCCCCCCCCCCCCCAGGCAGTTTCCAGGCTCAGACATCAGCAGGTGCTCCGTGAGGGGCTCGCTCGGGTGCTTTGGGGCCAAGAGGGCAGAGCCGTCTGCGACCGGGCCTGGAGGTGTGGCTATCTAGGCAGGTCACAGTCAGGCTCCCCCAACCAGTTCCGGGAAGTTTCCTCCCGGGTCAAATGCGGATACAATGTTGCCAGCCTGGTGCCAACTATAAATAAGTCAAAGGGCGCTGCACGTGGGTCTGAAATGTATCCTTGCGCGGAGCTGGAGCCCCGGCTCCCAGGATGGTCCCCACGTTGACGCGGGCCATCCAACCCCATGGGGCAGCAAACCCCACACGGACCGGACCAGGGGAGGAGCTCCCGCCCGGAAACAACCCCAGTGCCCCGGGGGAGGGGGGAACCCCCAGGGAGCCGGGGAAACGAGGGGGGTGGTCTCCTGACCTGAGGTGCCTTCTCCCTGCCCCCCATCATACTGTGCCGCCCGGTCCCCTCCCTGTGTCAGTCCTGCCCCCCTGCCCCACCTCGCTGGTCCTGCACCCCACGTGCGCCGCCGGCTCCCATCTCTGCCTCGGATTCACGGGCGTCCGTTACCGACCTCTGCCAGAGTCCCCCCCAACCCCCCTCCCTGGTGTCCCGTGTCCCCCACGTGTCCCCCGTCCCCCACGTGACCCAGCGTGTACCCCGGGGCCCCCCCCCCGCGCCTTCATCCGAGTCCCCCCCCGCGTGCCCCCCCCCGCGTGTCCCCGCGTGTCACCCCCCCGCGTGTCCCCCCTCCCCGCGCGCCGGCGGAACTGTGGGATCGCCGCGCACAGGAAGTGGCGGGGCGGTGCGGCCGAGGGCGGAGGGCGGCGGGCCGGGCGGGGCGGGATGGGGGCCGGGGGCGGCGGGCGCCGCACTAGCTGAGGCCCGACGCAGGGCCGGGCGCGCCCAGGGCCGGAGCGCAGCGGCCGGAGGGGCCGCGGAGGCGACGCCGAGGCCGCGCGCGCGCGCGCGCGACGAGCAGGTGGCGGCGGCTGCAGGTGAGCGGCGCGGCCCCTGCCGAGGTCGGGCCCCCCCCTCCCGCCGCCCGCGGTCGCCCCCACCCCACTCCCCGCCGCCCGAGGTCGTCGCCCGCCCGAGGTCGCCCCCCGCACCGCCCCCCCTCCGCCCGAGGTCGGCCCCTGGCCCCGCGCGCCGGGCGGAGCGCAGCCGGCCCTCTGCGGCGTGGGGCCTGCAGGAGGACGGGGTGGCCGGGCGGGGGGTGGTCCGCGGGCCCGGGTCCTCCCCGCACCGCCGGCCTCCCGGCGCCTGGTCCGGCCGAGGCCCAGGACACCTCCCCGTCCGCCCCCCACTCAGGCCGCTGCAGCCCGGGGTGGGGGGGCACGCGGGCCCTGGCGGTGGGGGGGCGCTGGGGGACGGGGCGCCCCGGGAGGGGACGGGCGGCCCAGGGCTATGGGAGGGCGCGACCCCCTGTCCCTTGTCCCCTGTCTCCCCGCGGACTCTGCTCCCCTCCCTGCCGACGCGAGGCGGCCCCTGCCGGGCTGGTGGGGGGGGGGCGGCACAGGGGACCTGGGACCCCGCGGGGCGCCCGCGACCCCGCTCGCCCCGTGGCCACGGCTTAGTTTCACTCTTTGCTCAATCAGAGGGCGGGCTGCAGGTGGGGTGGCGGGTGCTGAGTTTTCCGATTTGACTTTGGCGTTTGGAACAAGGCCGACTGTGAATTTCCACCGTTCAGTGATGGGGTCAGTCAGTAACGCCAGAGCCATTCGGGGCAAGAGCCGCCTCCACCCCCACGGCCACCCGGAGGACCCCGGAACGTTGGACGTCAAGGTTGTCGGAAAGGAGGCTTATTAGCAGTTGAAGCTACCTTGAAAAATTGTGCAGTTTTTTTTTTTTTAACTTTGAGAGAAGTTCAGTTGCGGTAGGGAAGATGCCTTCCTAAATGGCTTCCCTGGCCTTTTTTTTTTTTTTTTTTTTTAAAGCACAATACCAACAGTCTTGTCTAAGGGAATACTTGAGCAGGCAGGTTCCTTTTTGTAGGAAATACAGTCTCATGAGAAGGAAAAATGAGGGCTGTTGGCCTTGAGAGAGGCTGGTTTGGGAAGTAGCTGGCCATGTGGGAAGTGACGATTATCCCAGAGAACCCCAGTCCACCACCGGGTGCTGGTGCTGGTGGGGCCCCGGGGTGCTGCTGGGGCTCGGGGTGGCGGGGCTAAACCCAGAGATCCCCTCCTTGCTTCCCGTTCCTGCTCCGCAGCCTGATTGTACTCATGTAGGGATTACTCATCAGTGTTTCGTCTGTTTAAAAGTTTCAGGAGGGGTCTTGGGCTGATTCTGAACATTCTTTAATATGCCCCCTTCCTTGCTGCTCCCTCCCCCTGTTCTAGACCATCGTGACCACATCCCCCCGGCCGCCCTCAAAGTTTCAGAATTAGCCTGTTACAGCTCATTTCTAAGTTTCAGAATTAGCCTGTTACGGCCCCTTTCTGAACCACGCTTAGGGGTCTTGATTACACTGTTTAAAAGAGAGGTTACGTGGCATTGACGTGCAGAGCGGGAAGGGCCTCTCGGCCCTGGAAGGTGCAGTTGCCTTAATGTTTTGAACCCGATGTCGTGTGCACGCAGAGTGGCCGTGCTTGGTGGGAGTTCGAAGCTCACCCCACGTGGGTGGGGCCCCACCTGGGGGATCTCTACCTAAGGTCTGTGAACTGGCAATGGCCTGGAGCACGCGGGAGAGCAGGTGGAAGTCCGTGTCGTAGGATGGATGGTCAGGGAAGGTGCCGGAGGGGTGCTTCAGTGGGCAGAGTGGGGATTCTCGCAGCGCCTCCGGAGAGGGTGCCCTTGCCCCTGGACTGGCCCATGTGGCCGGCTCTGCTCCCGCACAAATGCTTCCGGGCCTGTGTGAAGGTCTGTGGGCCAGCACTGGGGGAACAAAGGAGTTGTTTTGTTTTGAAAGGTAGAAAAAGTGCATCCACCGAAGTGATCTGGTCTGTCCGTGTTTACTCCGGCTTCCCATGTTAATTAGGGTTGCCCCTGATACACGGGGTTAGCCCTCCGGACATGTGACCTCGGATCACACTTCAACCTTGGAAAAGAGTAGTCTGAGAAAACAGAGTCCTTGCTGCCTGCTGAAGGGTAGGTCACAGATCAGCATGGCCAGATTTAAACTAAGATCCCCTGGCTCCCATCTTCTGAGACCCCACCATCTGCTAAAAGTCCGTATGTGTTTACCTGCGGTCAAATCAGAGGTAGAAGGGAAATACCGGGATCCCTATAAATAGGAAAAATGTAGAGTAGACGTTGTGTTTGAGAAGAGCCAAATTTACTGGATTTTTGGAGGGGGAGGGTCTGGTTCCCTTGCCCAATCACGTTTCGCCCCTGAAATGCACACTTGGCTGTTGACTTGCAGACTGACTGAACATGGGAGACACGAGAGGCACACGTGGTGTAGACCAGGTGCCCTCACTGTTAGCAGTGAGCCCCTATCACCGTCAAAACACACTTCTGGCAAAAGCAGTGTTTTCTTACCACCCCCCCCCCCCGCCTTATCAAAACTCTGCTAGTTTATCGGTACAACTTGCGGCTCATTGGTATTTATAGAGCACAGCGTTGGTCGTGAGCGGCTACATTTGCCCGTTTCCTTTTTCTTGATGTGTATAAGGTAAGATCTTTAGTTACTCAGCCTTATTGAGAAATTGACTTACAGTAAGGGTGGACTGAATTTTGTAAAGCAGTTGTTCAGAAACTTCGTGCATTTTACTTTTGGTTAACCAAAGAATGTTTGAGGCTTTAAATGACTTATCTCAAGCTGTAAAGCGAAACATCTTTCACTTAATCTGCTCTTTCTAAAACTACCTCGTAATCATCTTAACATTAATCGCAAATTCCCAATCTCAGAATGCTGCATTTTAGGCAAACGCATCAGTGGTTTATCTTCGGACAGACTTCCTTTCAGATATTGGAAGAATTCCCCGTGTTTTGATTATCTTTGTTGAGCAAAGTATGAGAGCTGGTAATCTTGGGAGGGCATCTGTGTGCTTGGGAGGGGGGCCCAGGCTCTCAGAGACTGGCCCGGAGGCTGTGGTCCAGGGTGCCCAGAAGGGTCGCAGGTAGGATGCATCTTAGATGTGGTCTGAGCAGATCTGTATGTGACAGGCCAGAGTGCTTTTGCATCACACAGGACTCGGGACTGAGGCCTGGCGCAGGGGTGGGAATAGCAAGCCAGCAGCTGGCCGAGAGGCCTGTCCCCAGGCGACTCGGGAGGCCATGCATTATTAATGTGGATCTTCTCGATTCCTTTCTGAAAGTGGGTGGGGAGTGAAATCGGTAACAAAGAACGATAGTAACGAATTCTACTTGGAGCGGTAGTAAAAAGCTGTGTGCTGCGACCACATACCTTTCCCCAGGTTTGTCGCTCAGCGGTGACTTGTATGTCCCGAGAGCTGCAAACCTGGGCGGGGAGCTGAGTCCTAGAGTTCCAGAGACGGCGGCTCTTCTGTCATCGGCGACCTGAAGACCGTATGAGCATACGCTGACTTAAAAAGTGTCCCCTGCCTTGTCACTTGGGCTGTGCATCTTGCTCTGTGACGGCAGCTATAATTACTGTGAGGTGTTTTATGTGCAGATTATATTGTTAGATTCTTGAAACAGCTGTGTAAGGACCGTGGCAGGTCCCTGTTCGCAGATGGAGAAAACTGAGTCGGGGGAGCATGGCTGGGGTTGCTCAGCCAGCAAGTGATGAATCTAGATTTCAAACAAAGGTCTTACTGCATCCAAGGCGCCTTGATGCTCAGAAAACTCAATGTATGAAAAAAAATCGACATATTGAAACTAAGCGGTTGGCTTCACGTAAGTAGTCCTTTAACAACTTTTTGCTTACAGAAGGCTGCGCTGGGTGGGCCGGGGAGCAGAGATCCCCATCTAAGGTGATAGAAACGGATACACGCTGGATATGGTGTTGCACTGGGGAAGAATTCAGTGCATCAAGTTCATGTGTGCTCGGAGGCATTATGCACGCAGCAGGAGTAGAATGAGGCACTGTCTGAGGACGGACGTATCGAATGGGCAGTGATTGGGTCAGGCTTCTACAGACTGACTTCTCCTTTAGACACCGTCCAAGTCTAACTGGAGTCGTTGGATGATCGTGCCATTTATCAGGATACACATATCCCTGTGTTCAGACCTTGCAAAATAAGGTTTAGTTGTGGCGAGTTTTGCCCAGATAAGAAGTGTTAAACGAGGGCTGCCACGGTTTGGGTTATGCAGGAAGCAGATGTGAAAACAGCAGTGTAGAGGTGTGCTGGGAGAGATGCCCGTGGGGGCCGAAGGTCGTGGGGTGCATCAGTGCGGGGGCGGGGGGGGAACCCTGGGGCCACCGTGCTGGTCTGACGCGGTGAGAGGAGACAGGGACGGGCTGGGGAGGAAGGACCTTGGCGCAGCCCTGAGCAAGTCTCGGCCTGGGGTCCCGGGGGAGGGACCCCCGTCCCTCAGGTCCCACTGGCCTGTGGAAGGCACGCTCCTGCTGTGTGGCAGGTTCTCTCTCGGGGGCGTCGAAGCTGCACGACTGCCTCACAGGCGACGTTCAGTGACTTGGTAATCAGCAGAAGTAGAATGGCCTGGTAAAAACAATTGCGCGGGACCGGTAGCGTTGTGGTTTTGTTTCAGGAGGAGCCGTGTGGCCGCGGCAGGTGTCCTGAGGCTGATCCGTACCTGCTTCCCTGTACCTGCGCGTGAGCGGAGTATCCATCCGCTAGTGGGGACCACCAGGCGCTTCCGGACGGGCAGTGGTTAGAGCACACACATCAGCACGCGGTGGTGCGTTCCCTGTTTTGAGGCGGGGTGCACACCACGGTTACTTGAGTCCCAGAAACTGCTAGAAGATGCGTTACGGCCTGCCGTTCTCTCTTGCTCTGGGCCAGCGCGGCATGTTCCTGGGGCCCCAGCTGCTTTGCACCCTTTACTTTCCTTTATGTGTTAGGGGGTTACTGGGCGTAAGCATTTCTGTTTCCGTAAACGAAACTGTCCATAAAAAGTTGCGAACACCGGTTCTGACAGGGGCCAGGCAGGAAGGGGGGCCAGTGGAAACGTAGGCGTGAGGCACTGGGGGTGGCTCTGTGGACAGGAGTGATGGCCTAGTGCCTCTTCCTCTGGCCTGCTCGCCGGACCTCCCCCACCGGCTGCCAGCACTACCCCAGCGGGCATGGCCCCAGCATAGACTCCCAGCACCTCACCTCCAGCACGGAGCACTTAGCTCCAGCACTGAACACTCAGCTCCAGCACTGAGCCCCCAGCACTGAGCACTCAGCCCCAGCACTGAGCCCCTAGCACTGAGCACTGAGCCCCTAGCACTGAGCACGCAGCTCCAGCACTGAGCCCCTAGCACTGAGCACTGAGCCCCTAGCACTGAGCACTCACCTCCAGCACTGAACACGCAGCTCCAGCACTGAGCCCCTAGCACTGAGCACTGAGCCCCTAGCACTGAGCACTCAGCTCCAGCACTGAGCACGCAGCTCCAGCACTGAGCCCCTAGCACTGAGCACTCAGCTCCAGCAGTCAGCTCCAGCACTGAGCACTCAGCCCCAGCACTGAGCACTCAGCTACAGCACTGAGCCCCCAGCACTGAGCACTGAGCCCCTAGCACTGAGCACTCAGCTCCAGCACTGAGCCCCTAGCACTGAGTACTCAGCTCCAGCACTGAGCCCCCAGCACTGAGCACTCAACCCTAGCACTGAGCACTCAGCCCCAGCACTGAACATTCAGCTCCAGCACTGAGCACTCAGCTCCAGCACTGAGCCCCAGCATTCAGCACTGAGCCCCAGCACTGAGCACTCAGCTCTAGCACTGAGGCCCTAATACTGAGCACTCAGCTCCAGCACTGAACATTCAGCTCCAGCACTGAGCACTCAGCTCCAGCACTGAGCCCCAGCATTCAGCACTGAGCCTCAGCACTAGCACTGAGGCCCTAGTACTGAGCACTCAGCTCCAGCATTGAGCCCTCACCACTGAGCACTCAGCCCCAGCACTGAGCACTCAGCTCCAGCACTGAGCCCCTAGCACTGAGCACTCAGCTCCAGCGCTGAGCACTCAGCTCCAGCACTGAGCCCTCACCACTGAGCACTCAGCTCTAGCACTGAGCACTCAGCTCCAGCACTGAGCCCCTAGCACTGAGCACTCAACCCTAGCACTGAGCACTCAGCCCCAGCACTGAACATTCAGCTCCAGCACTGAGCACTCAGCTCTAGCACTGAGGCCCCAGCACTGAGCACTCATCCCAAGCACTGAGCACTGAGCCCCTAGCATTGAGCACTCATCTCCAGCACTGAACACGCAGCTCCAGCACTGAGCCCCTAGCACTGAGCACTCAACCCTAGCACTGAGCACTCAGCCCCAGCACTGAACATTCAGCTCCAGCACTGAGCACTCAGCTCCAGCACTGAGCCCCAGCATTCAGCACTGAGCCCCAACACTGAGCACTCAGCCCAAGCACTGAGCACTGAGCCCCTAACATTGAGCACTCATCTCCAGCACTGAACACGCAGCTCCAGCACTGAGCCCCTAGCACTGAGCACTCATCTCCAGCACTGAACACGCAGCTCCAGCACTGAGCACTCAGCTCCAGCACTGAGCCCCAGCACTGAGCACTCAGCTCTAGCACTGAGGCCCTAGCACTGAGCACTCAGCTCCAGCACTGAGCCCTCACCACTGAGCACTCAGCCCCAGCACTGAGCACTCAGCTCCAGCACTGAGCCCCTAGCACTGAGCACTCAGCTCCAGCGCTGAGCACTCAGCTCCAGCACTGAGCCCTCACCACTGAGCACTCAGCCCCAGCACTGAGCACTCAGCTCTAGCACTGAGCACTCAGCCCCAGCACTGAGCCCCTAGCACTGAGCACTCAGCTCCAGCACTGAGCACTCAGCCCCAGCACTGAGCACTCAGCCCAAGCACTGAGCACTGAGCCCCTAGCACTGAGCACTCATCTCCAGCACTGAGCCTCAGCAGTTAGCACTCAGCTCCAGCACTGAGCCCCCAGCCAGTGTGTCCCCCAGCACGGATCCCTGGCCAACATGGCCAGGTAGGCGCAGGACTAGAGGGACTAGATCTGTGGTCTGCCGGGACAAGCCAGAAATCGGGATTTTTTTTTAGCGATCTGGATTTTCATATACGGTTATTTATTTTTAACACACTGCAGACCAAATAAAAAATGTTGCTGCCTGAATTCAGCCTGTAGAGAAGTTGAGGTGGTAATTTTTACAGCCCCTGGTCGGAAACGTTTGTTTGATTTCTGAACTGGAGTAAACTGGGCTAGTGAGGTGACACCACGGGGCAGTTCCTGAATGCACGTGAGAGAGGCAAAAACACAGGTAACAGGTGCCCAAGCCTCCACGTGCAGGTGGAGACCAAAAGGATGGTCCGTCCTTCTCAAGCAGGGCTGCTGGAAGCGGGTGGGGTTGTCTGATGGCAGGGGCAGGACAAGAGAAGATGGCACAAGAAGAGCCGGTGTCCTGCGGGAAACGGGAACTCTGTCCGTCCCCGAAGGCACCGGGAGGCCCTCCTCGGGTCTACACAGAGATGAGGTCTGTGAGAACTGACCCCGACCCGCGCCAGCCGTGCGCGCTTGCGTCCGCAGGTGGGGGCGCCCGGTGGCGGGGCCTGAGGTGGCGGGGCTCAGGCCCGCGGGCCCGCGCGGTGGTCCTGGGCTGTGGCTCACACCCGCCCCACACCGCACGCCCACCAGCAGCCGGCGGGTGGATCCCATTCGTGCAGAGAATGGATGCAAGCATCTCTGGCGGGGGCCTTGACGTGCCTCTCCAGTCCTGCCTCGTACTCACGGTCCCGCGTGTTTCCCTGAGTTCCTTCACCCGGTTTCCCGCTCAGCGCCTCACCTGTAGGTCTGTACCGTCCGTGTTCTCCATCTTTCCTTTTATGGGCCATGCCTTCTGCGTGGCGCTAAGGGTCCCCGGGGGCACTCACGCTCTATCCTGTGTTTCCTCGTGGGAGTTCTCAAGTTTGCCCCACCGAAGTGCCCATCCCTCCGGAGCGGTCTGTCTGTGGGGAGGAGTAGGGAGCCCGGGGCTCTGGCGTCCCCACGTGGAATCCCGGTCGTCCCACGTGCGGGCCCCTCTCCCTGCTGACGTCGTGCCGCCGTGGCCCTGTCTGTCTGGTCCTCTGTCCCCCTGTCCCTCAGCCGCCCGCTCTCTGCACGTCCTTCCTGCTCTTTGCTCCGTGGTGCACGTTAAAGTCGGCTTCTGAGTCTCATGAAAAACTGTTGGGGTTTTGACCGCAGTGGCACTGACTCTCTAGGTCACCTGTTTCACTGACGCTGTCCTCCTGCTGTAGAGCTGGCCTTGCCTCCGTCTGTGGCGACAGTCGTGGCTTTCAGTGAGGCTCCGGCATGTCCCACGGCCTGTCTCACTCTCTGCGGTCAAATTTATTCTCAGGCGCCCTTATCGCTTCTATTGCTTTTGTAAGTGGCACGTTTAAACTTTGTTTTTTATTAAAAGTTTTTTCAAACTCCGTGTTGGCGTTGAGCAGGCACGCATTTGATCTGGGGTGTTGCCTGGACAGCCAGCCGCCTTCCCGGTCTGTTCCGTCATCCGTACGTAAATATTCAGGAGTTTCTGCGTGGACGTCCCTGACGTCTCGGGGTGGCGAGGGCTTTGTTTCCTCCTCATGCCCTCCTGCCCTGTGGCCGGGCCGGGGCCTTCCGGATGGTGCTGAATGGAAGCGCGACAGGGCGTCCTTGCCTTGTTGCAGATTTGAGGGGAGCCCTGTGACCGCTTCCCCTCCCGGCACCGGGGCAACAGTGACGCGACTCTGATCCTGGATCCGCATCCTCCCCTGCTCCCCCTGGGGTCACAGGTGGCAAGACGAAGAGAAGCAGACAGAGGCGAGAGACCGCCCCACCGTGGTCATGGGGGGGCGCGGGGACGGAGCCCCGGTCAGGCCCTGGCCCGCACACCAGGGGCCACGGCCAGAAACGGTGCAGAGACCAAGCGCTGGGGCCGGTGTGGAGCGTACGGAGCCCCACCGTGGGTGCGAAGGGGCGCCCGCGGGGCAGACCGTGTGGCGGGACCTGCCGGGGAGGCGGCCTCACTCCTGGGCACGCACCAGTGAGCGCACGGCAGGGCCCGTGCGCTCAGTGTCCTGGCCGCTGTGGTCCTGACGCTCAAACCCCGGGATCGCTCTACCTGCCCGTCTCCAAAGAGAATGAAGAGGTAGCTTCTGGAATATTCACGCGGTGGGAGAGAGAAGGAGGCAGTTACAGGTGCAGGCACGTGTGTGCGTCTTGTGGGTCAGCCGAGCAGAGGGAGGGAGGGAGGCCCGGAGGGCGGCTGAGCCCTGATTCGCTCCACACGGAGCCAGCGAGGCAGCCCGCGCTGCTGGGCGTGGGGAGGGGGCTTCCTGGGAGGGCAGGGGTGTGCAGCCGCTCTGGGGGGGAGGGAGGCACGGCGACATCCCCTCCCTAGAGCCACGTGTGGGTCACACGGGCGTGTGTGGCTTGTAGAAGTCTGAGCGGCACACCTGCGGTGTGAGCCCTTTTCTACACGTCCCGTAGGTTTAAATTAAAAGTTCGGAAAAGGTGGAAGAGAGAGCTGTCGATACAGAAGACGGGCCAGGGAACCCAGCATACGTGTTGTCCGCAGCCCAGAGCCTGGTGAGGAAGCCGGGACGGCAGCCCACGGCCGCGCTCGTGAGCGGGGCTCTAGCCCGACGGGGCCACAGAGAGACCCTCCCGGCAGATGTCCCACTTACACGTGCTGCGTGCAGCCGCACGGTTGCCTGGCCGGGGGACGAGAGCGGGCAGCCTGGACTCTCCCACGGGACAACCCACGACGGGCCAGGGGTGCTGCGGGAGAGAGCACGGGGGCTGCAGACTCGCCCGGCCGCGCTGGACTTCAGGGCGGTCGGCTCCGCCACGCGCCCACAGTGGCGGCAGGAGGGTGGCCCACGGCTCTGACCGAGAGGCTCGGGGCAGCGATGGGGCTCCTCAGGGTCCTACGTGACCACACTCCCGGGACGCGTGCTCCAGGTCAGGTGACTTGGCAGGTGTGAGGTGGCCCCGGGTGGGGCCGTGCACCGGCACCCACCGGGGGCCCGAGTCTGGGGGCCGGTTGGCTGAGCCGGGAGAGGCCCCCAGGCCCTCACGCCGCACAGCCGAGAAACGGGGACAGCCTTCCTTTCCCCCAGGAAGGCTCCCCGGGTTTGGAAGAACGCATGTGGGGTGGGGGAGGGGTGGGAGCCCTCTTCAAGCTTTCTTGTGTCCGATGATGACGTCCCAGGAGGGACTCCAGCGGAACGCGGCTCCTTCCCGCGTGGGGTGGGGCAGCGCGGCGGGGGTGCCGACGTTGACACGCCTCCTCGGACGACGTCAGCCGTTCGACAGTGAAATTACGGAAACAGAGAATGCTTATTTTTCCGCACAGATGCCCCCTTTCGGGGTAGAAGTTCGCTTTTATGCCCAGAAGTGTATTTTGCTGGAACTGTCTTACAAAGACCCTCTCTGCGAGCGTCGAGCTGATCACATAAGATTTTTCCATCCGTCTGTTAATTTGGTGAAGCCACGAGGAGCTTCTTTGCCTTCCTGGACACCCCGTCTGGGCCGCGGGTCGCTGTTTTCTGCTCCGCTGCTGTGTTTGGTCGGTCCGTGACGTTTCCTTTGGGGTTGTCTGCGCCCGTCACCAGAGTGAGTCTGGCCGGCGATCATCCCGTATCACGCCGTCCTCGTCCGGCCCGGCGTCTGGATTGTGCCGGTCTCCTAACCGGAGTCGGGCACCGTTGCCCCTTTCTGTGCTGAGTAAGACACACCACATGAGCTCGAGACTGTGTGTGTCTTACGTGGATCCTTGGTCTGCATAGATCCGAGTTCACGCCCTGGTTCGGCTGCAGATCTGTTCGGGTTTCCCGACCCTTGTTCTGGGGAGGGATGTGCGTGTGTAACAGGCGGCCCCAGCGCTTGCTGGCTTTAAACAGCAGCACGTGTCGGCTCCCCATTTCCGTGCTGCAGGAGCCCAGGCACAGCCCGGCCGGGTCCTCAGGCTCCACACTCTCACCGGCCGCTTGTCGTCGCTGAAGGCTCGGCGGAAGGACCTGTTCCCAACTTCGCTCCCGCGTGGCGGTCAGGATCCAGTTCCTTGCCAGTCGTTCTGAGGGCCTCCCAACACGCCGCTCGCGTGGAAGCGAGGGGCAGAACGTGCCGGCGGGACGGAAGCCACGGGCGGTGAAGCCTCATCCCAGACGCGGCCCATCTTCGCTTTTGTTGCACTGTTTTTGTTGGAAGCCCGTGGCGAGGAGCAGCCCGCCGTCGGGGGAGGGGATCACGCGGGGGTGCGAACCGGGGGACCGTCTTCAGGCTGCCCACCACGCCGTCCGCGTCATCAGCCTTCTCGGTTCCTTGGTGCGAAGGTCGGAACATTTTGTTTTTAAGTCCCTGCCGTATCCGACGTGAAGTTCCCTTGTTCCCTGCTACGGTTGCTGCTGCCCTTCTTTATTCTTGACTCATCCTAGCAGAGGCTTCTCTCTGATACCTTAGTGCTCACAGAGAGCCGGCGTTCCGTCCTGTGGCTCACTGGTGCTGTTTCTTTGCTTCTCCGCGTCATCGTTTCTGGCTGTGCTCCCCGGGCTGATTCCGGTGTTCTCTTTCTAGGTTACCGAGTTGACTCATTACCGCTGTTTATTCTTTATTATTTTTCCTAAGCGTTGCTTCTTAACTTTCAGGCTTTATTTCTAGCCTGAGACTGTCGGGCTGTAACTTTCTTCTTGGCTCAGCTCTGCTGTCCTCTGCAGTTGGTTTGCGATGCTCTCACTGTTCAGTGTCAGCACTTTAAATTCCTGTTCTTCCGCAACCCGTGGGTGATGCAGAAGCACTTTTGTTTCCTCAACGCACGGGGGTTTTGGGTTGTGTTTTTATTATTGACTTTGGCTCAGAAGCCCTGCGTTCAGAGGACACGGTCCGTGTGGCCTGACTCTGCCCAGTGTTTGAGATTTGGGTTGCGTCACGGCCCTGTGCTCTGGCCGCCGCGGTGGCCGCCCTGGCGTCGGCTGTGGGGCCAGCTGGCCTTCCTGTGCCCGTCTCCGGTTTTCTCGGGGCCATTCTCCTCCCCCCTCCCTCTGGCGGCCTTCAGCCTCACTGTGGCACGGCTGGCGCGGGGTGGGGGCGGGGGTGGGGAGGCTTGCTTCTCACTTATCCTGCTGTGGATTCCGTGTGCTTCCTGCAGATAAAGTGTTGCGCCTTTTAGTAATTCTGGAAAAATTCTGGCCACGAGTTTGTTGAACCCCGCGTCTACCTCACGCTTGACTTCGTGGCGCGTCCTGTGGCCTCTTGTTGGAGCTGCTTGCGTTTCGGTCATTTTGTGCTGCCCCGGGGCGGTTCCCCAGGCCTCTGGCCCTGCCACCTGCTCCGTGTCGTCTCGTCTGCCGGTCAACCAGCCTGGTAAACTTTTCGTCCCACTGATCATAGCTCTTGCTTTTAAAAGTTCTCTTTAGTCCCTTCCCAGGCTGCCCCTTTTCTGACTTGGTATTTTCTTCCTTGCGTATTCCGACCTCCACTGCGACGTGCAAACGCTGTATGCAGCAGCTAATAGCAGAATACTAACCATCATGGTGGTCCTCACCCGACTCGACGCGTCTCGGGGTTCAGTCCCACCGCTGGTGCTGCTGCCTCTTGCCCCCGGTTTCTGGTGTGCTCGGTAACACAGGCTTCTGTCCCCGTGAGCTCCACGGGGAGGCTCTGCTCCTGCCGGGCACCCCGGAGCGGCACTGACCTGGGACCGGTTTAGGTTAATTTTCTGCACCCACAAAGGGACTTCTAACGACGCCACTGACCAGTCGGAAGAAGAGTGATGCCAACACGGGATTCTGACCGCAGGGGAAGGGACAAGACTGGTGTGGACGCAGGTCGCTCGGGGAGAGACCGGTGTGCCGTCGGGGAGTTGGAAGCTGAGAAGATGTCCTCGTCAAGTGCCTCAGCGAGGTTGGGACACCGGGCTTTGTCCTCAGCGGCCTCTGCTTTCCATCAGCGTCTCTGCGTCCAGGCGAGGTGACTCCTGCTGCTTCAGAGTCACGTTTCGACAGCTGTTATTATTCGAGTGAGGCCTGCTCGGTCACAGGAGAGCCACACAGGGAGCTCGCCAGGCCTGGCCCGAGAGCGGGACCCCTTCCATCTGAGCAGGTGACAGGTCATGGACGTAGGCGTTGGAGCCAGAAAATAAATGGAAAGACCGGCATCTAGAACGAGGTGATTCTCGGGGCTTGTCTGAGGCTGTCTTTGTGCTGTGCGCTGACCAGCCCCCCCAGTGCGGGTCCCCAGGCCTCCACGTCCTGTGGCACACGGCCATCACCTCTCAGGGGGGCCTCCCCGTCTCAGTGGGTGCCTTTCTGTCCATTCTACCGCCGCCCTTCCTGTGTCTCCCTGGGTCCTGCCTGGGATCCCCTTCCTCCCCGTCCCTTCACACACCTTCCTCAACAGCACTCTTGCCCTCCTTGCCCAGTGAATTCTTTTTCTTTTCAAAATTTTTTTTTTTTAATTTTAGAGGGGGCGCACATGGGTGGGACAGGGGCAGAGGAGGGAGACAGAGAACCCCAAGTAGACTCCCCACTCAGCGTGGAGCCGGATGCGGGGCCTGATCCCACGACCCCGGGATCGTGACCTGGGCCGAAGTCAAGAGTCGGGCGCTCGACCAACCGAGCCGCCAGGCGCCCGCTTCCTGGTGAGTTCTCACGCACCCTCAACTCGGCTGTCGCTTTGCTGGGGAAGCCACCCCCGTCATGAGTCCGAGTGAAGACACGCGCACACGCACGCACACTCTCAGCACACGGTGCCGCCTTGTTACCGTCTTTGTGGCCCGGCTTCTCCCGCTCACGCTGTGCTTCTGCCCTTGGCGTCGGGGGAAGGCCCTGAAGGCCGGTCTCCACTGCGCTCTGTGCAGCCGGGCTGCCCCGTGACCGCACTTGGTGCAGGGCGTGCGGGAGGCGACGTCGCACGCGGCCGCACGCGGTGGGTCGTGGCCGGGCCAGAGCGCCCCGAGGAGGGTGCTGCGGACCAGCGGGCACCCCACCCAGGAGGGAGAGCGAGGAGAGAAGGGAGGGCTGAGCTCTGCGCGGGCTCGTCCCCAACGGGCCGCGTGGCAAGGGTCCCCGCGTGTTTGTCCTCTGGCGCTGGCTTCGCCCTGCCTTTCCCCTTGGGGCGGAGCTGAAGGACAGGGTGACCGTTGTCCGTGTCTGTTGCCATCTACGCCCGAGGAAGCGTGGTGGCATCATGGCGGAGCGGCTCACCGTGTCCTGCTGTGTTTCTGGAACGCGGCAGAGGCCGGGGTGCTGACGCTGGCCGGTCCGCCAACCCGCGCCAACTCCGGGTTCTCCTTGTTGCTGAGTCATTTCACGGCTCAGCTCGTCTGACGGGAGCGTCCCCTTCTCCCTAAAGCCACCGGGCACTGCTCGCTGCTGAGTTCCTGTGTGGCGGTCGCGTGGCTGTTTGCAGGGGACGCGGAGGGCCCCGACCACCTGCTCTTGTGTTGACGGGATGCCGCCTGCCTCCCCAGTGTGTTGGGTGCCATGTGTGCAAGCTGAGGGCCATGCGGACCCGAGGGTCTGGTGCTGTGCGCGGCCTCAGGCTCCCGGGGCGGCCGGTTTGCGGTGTGGACGGCTTCTCCTGGGCTCGGTGGGGATGTTTCCCTTCTTCGCCAATTTTGTTTGTTGCCGTTCGCGGCTGTGGATGGGTCACGTTTGTGCCTGTGGCCTTTTGACAACGAGCCTCCACATTCGCAGACACACGGAGGTAGGCCAGCTTTATTGAACGGCGGTGAGTTTTTCCAATCACCCCTTTTCTGCCCACTCCCGTGCCTCCACCAGGGCACGGAAGTAGCACGCGGTAGAGAGAGGCGCCCGAGCCCCCCCGTGTGCAGACGGCGGTCACCTGCAGGCTTCAGGGGCGCCTTGTCTGACATTGGGACGCCGGTGACAGCAGCCTGCTGCCTGTGTGTAGCTGGGAAGCTGGGTTACAGGGCTGGAAATGACAGGGTTCGCTCTCCTGACATGGCGGGGGGAGGGGGCAGGGAGAGGCATGGGGAGAACATAACTAAGAGAGAGGCTACTTATAAATAAGATTTTCTTAAGGGTGGGAGCATTCGTTTGTTAAGAGCGGCCATCACAAAGTGCCACGGACCAAGTGGCTTAAGGAACGAATGTTGTGTCACAGTTCCGGGGGCTGGACGTCCCAACTCAAGACGTCTGTGGGGTTGATTTCCTCTGGGGGCCGGTGGGGGGGACGCGTCCGGGCAGACGACCGCCTTCTCCCTGTCTCCCCACGTGGGGCCCTTCCTTTGTGTGTGTTTCTGTGTCCTCTTTAAATAAGGACGCCCGTCCTTCGAGTAGGGCCACCTGGTGACCTCATCGTCACAGGTTACATCTGCCGGGCCCCAGCTTCCGGAGGTGGCCCCCCGCTGAGGTCCCAGGGGCCAGGACATCAGTGTGTGAGTTGGGGGGGAACGTGACTCCCCCCCGCCCCCAGTAGCGAGCTACCCGGGTGCAGGCGCCTCGCAAAGTCCTGATTATCAGCGGGTTGGGGCGGATTAAGAGGTGACCATTCGGCCTCGTGTTGCCAAGTGCGTTCGAGCTGAGGCGTGTGGTGCCCAGCGCAAACTCGTGGGCGGCCCCGCAGCCTTCCAGTTCGCGTGGGCGCCAATCCGGGCGAGTGTCTGTGTTTCCCTCTCCCCGAGCAGTGGTGTCCGTGTGGGATCCTGCCCCTCTGTTCCCTTCCTGCCGTCCTGCCACCAAACGAAGTCGCCACGGAGAAGCTTCGTGCCGGACAGCGACCCTGGCGCCATGGGATTGGGCCCCTGGGCGGCGGAGGGACGGCGGCCCAGCGCGCGCCCTGCCCGGCAGGTGTCCAGCGGCCGAGGGCCGGGCCTCAAAAAGAACAGTGTTAGGAAAACAGGAAAATTAAAAAGGAAGTGATGATAACTACTCATTATTTATTCTCAGTCATTTATTGTGTATTTATTTCTAGAGAGATTGGTTTCTTCCTCTTCTTCCAAACTTTATAGAAGACAAAGGAAACCGGGAGTACTGGATAATTTTATCATACTTTTTATTGTGTAACTTGTGATTATATTGGATTTCCCAGAATGAGTCAGCTTTTTTTGAGATTAGGAATTACTGTAGTAAATGAAGACACGTAAAATATTCAACCCCCCCGCATCTACCATCCGGTGGAGGAATTGATCATTATAGACAACATTTGAAGCGAGAGAATCAGTGAAATTAAAAGCTTCTAAAAACCACGTAAATGGAAAAGGAAAATGGGAAGAAAACAATCCTGAAAGCGCCCTCTCTGAGCTTGTGCTGCCTGATACAGTGCCTAAGGCCACATGTCACAGGGCCACGGCCCACGGGGCCACGGCTCACGGGGCCACGGCTCACGGGGCCATGGGTTCCAGGGGCCGTGTCTCATGGGGAGCCTCGTCTCACGGGGGCTATGGCTCACGGGGCCACGGCTCCCAGGGCCACGGCTCACGGGGGCCACGCTTGAGGTGTGCCTGTCCTGAATTCAGGTGTGTTCTCACTGTGAAAGGTGCATCTGTTTAAATACGTAATATGAAAAAAAGAATGTAAAATGCCTCGTTAGTGTTCTTTTGTAATGATTAGGAGTTGAAATGATAATGTTTTGGATTTATTGGGTTAAATAAAATATTACCACATCATTTTGCCTGGCTTTTGTTGCTTTCTGATGCGGCAGCTAGAAAATACAAAACTGAAGATGGGACTTGTTCTGCGACGTGGAAACGTCACGTTTCCACTGCACGGTGCTGGTCGTGATCCAAGTAGCTTTGCGGGATGGGGCGGGGGCAGCGTGTGGCCCTGGGCGAGCCCCTCATCTCTGGATCCTGCAGCCCCGAGAGTGAGTCAGGCGGGTCTCACGTTGTAAGTCTCTCCCTGTCGGGCCCGATGCCGCCTCTGTGGAGTGCGGTTGCCACACATAAAGTGCTTAGGGCAGAGTCTGGCAAACAGCAGCCACCAAGCGTGTTTGATATCATCACTCATAAATTATCTTGTAATAGCTCTTTTACAGGGTGGAAATGGATTTCGTCGACTGTCCACACCCAGAGTTTTAAAAGGATTTGTATTCCAATGTGGACATGCTTGGGCGTGTCTACACTGGCAGAGCGGGCCGGCCCACAACTAGTGCCCTTCTTGTCCCAGGTGCGGCCGAGAGACGCAGGTGGGTAGGAGGCCCATCCCTCCCAGGTGTTGTGTTGGGCTCCCGAGGCGGGGTACGTCTTCCCGGGCGTAGCTCGCGGGCGGCTGCATTCCCGGAACATTCTGTGTGTGTGGAAACCAGACTTCGCGGTGTTTGCGTCCAAGTGGAGTCAGGCTCAGAACTCTGGCGCGGACGTCTGGGTGGAAGGAGTGCTGCAGGGCCGGCCCTCTAAACACCTGCTGTGCTTCCCGCCGCTGTGACCACGGGTACCCCTATTTCTGCAGGGGTCCCTGGGGAGCGCGCGGCAACATCCCGAGGTCCCCGGGCCGGAGGGCCACAGGTCTGCCGTGGTGCAGGCCGCCTCTGTGGCGTGCCCTGGCTGGGACAGCCCATCCTGTCCCCTCTGTCCTTGGGGCCCTGGGCCCGGCAGGCTGGCACACAGGCTCTCCGTTGTGCGCGCGTGCCACCGGAGCAAACACCCAGGGGCGAGGGACCGCGCCCCCACGGAGGCCCTGGAGGCGCGAGGAGCGAGCCTGCCTGCCTTTATTGTGACGTTTTCGCAAGTGGGCCTCTCAGGGGGAAGCGCCGAGTTGCTCTTTTCTGGGAAGCGGTGACTTACAGGAGGTTGTGTCTTGTTCCGTGCCGGCTGGTGACTCCGGGTGGCACTCAGGGCAGCACTGTTTGTGCTCACGGGCGCCTGGGCCTCTGAAGGACGAGGCCCAGAACAGGTGGCTCTGGGTTCCCACCTCCCTACTCCTGCCAGTGCTGGGACCCTGCAGTCAGGGGTGTCCCCGGGCCAGGGACCACGAGCTTGTGGCCTGAGGGCGCAGGCGGTCAGTTGGTGCCCGTCACTCCCCTGGCCTCGTTCTTGAGTCCGCCTACCGTGTCCTTTGCTAAGCAGCCTCCCGCAGGGACAGTGAGTCCTCGGGACTTTCTCCCTATCACCCCTTAGATCTGTCCACCGTGGATGCAGGTATGTGTCTCCTGAAAGGGGCCCCTCTGACCGCTTGGTCACCACCGTCACCAGGCCTCTGTCACCCTGTGTCACCCTGTGTCAGAGCCTCCTTGAGAGTCTCAGAATAGTCTCCAGGGCTGGGGGCTGGGTCCCGGTGCAGCCGGGGGGCTCCTCCCTCCCTCCCTCCCTCCTCCGCCCCCCACTCTCTCCGTCCCCCTCTCCTGTGTCACGGAGACATCTGAGCTCAGGTGCTATAGGTAACACCTTTCTCGATAAATGCGCTTTTCATGGCCACCTCGCTGGTTCCAGGCGGAGAACGTGCAGTAATGAGTGACCGTGGCCCCTCCGTGGCCCCTGTTCATTCTCGCTGCCCCTTCTGCGGTTCCTACAGAGCACACGCGCTTCCCCGTGGCAGCAAGCGTGGCCACCGCCTGCTCCTGTGTCACTGCGTGGCCGGTGTGGTCACTGCGGCCGCTGGCTGGGGACGGTGAGCCGGGCACTGCGGGCCCAAGGACCTGGCCGCGAGTGCGGGCCCCAGGCGGTGTGGACGGTGCGTGTTCTGCCTCCCCTGTGACCCTCAACACGCAGGTCACAGCCCCGCTCTGTCCTTACGCCGTGTGGCAGGGGCCCCACCACAGGTTTGGTGCCACGGCAGCATGGGCCCCTGAAGCGAGGGGCGCGCTCGGGCCCAGTGACCAGGGCGGCGGTGACGCCCCTGGAGCAGAGGACCCGAGCACCGGCTGCCGGCAGAGCCCCTCCGGCTCCCGGGCTCCTGGCTGCTTCCCGAGTAACCGACTCCCAGGTCTGTGATCCTCTCCACTCGCACTTGTCGCCCACGTCCCGATTCCGAGGCCACAGCATCATCCTGTCGGGTGGCCTGGCTGCGGGCAGAGGGCGTGCCCCCAGGGTGCGGGGTCTCAGGTGCACAGGGACTCCTGGTTCAGTTATTTGGGTTTTCTGCATCTTCTGAAGCGTATTTTTGTCCTTTTAGCTGCATTTGAAGTTTACTGCTGGAAAACTGTTCAGAAGCTGCTCTTGGCTTTAGAACTGCTGTATCGGGTTGTTTTCCCAGCGTTGTTCAGGCCGCCTCTCCCTTTACCTTGACTCTCTTGTCCAAGCCGTCGGTTCGTTCCATCCTTTCAAAGAACCAACTTTCTGGCTTTCTGTACGGGTTTTACTTCTGCTTTTTAAATGATTTCCTTCCTCCCTTCCTTTTTGATTTGCTTTTTGTTTTTCTAACTTCTTGAGTTGTGTTTAATGTCATTTGTTTTCAGCCTTTTAAAATTTTCCACTGCGCCCTGAGGGGTGACCTTCAATCCCTGGACTGTTTTGGCCACAGCCTTTGTAGGCTGTGATAGGAGATACTTTTCTTACTATTCCGTTCAGTGGGTTTTTAAACGTGTAATTGTCTTTTGTTGTTATTGTTGATAACTCCTTTGGATTTGTAAACGTGAGGTGATTTTGCCAGGTATCTTTTCTGTTGCCTTTTTAAGTTATTGTTATTTGTTAGTTTATTTGTGGTCGGAGCCTGTGCTCTGACTGGTGCCTGTTTTTGGAAACTCGTTCCTGCTTGCTTTGTGGCCCAGCATATGGTCACATTCAGAAGGGGTGTGCGTGTCTCTGGAAAGATTGTGTTCTGCAGTTGGTGGGGACAGTGTTCTGTGTGGGTTCATGAACTTTATGAATCCTATTGTCCAAGCCTTCCCTATCAGGCCGGCAAACCACAGCCTGTGGGGCAATTCTGGCTTGCCACCTGTTTCTGTAAATACAATGCTGTGGGATCCCAGCCATACCCCTTCGTGTCTCTGTCGCCTGTGGCTGGTTTGTACCAGGACAGGGTTGAGTAGTTGTGGTAGAGACCATTTGGCCTAAAAGACTCCACTGTTGACTCTCCGGCCCTTTCCAGAAAGGTGTGCCGACTCCCACATCCTTGTTGATTTCTTAGATCTGTGGTTCTGTCAGTTACCGGAGGGTCTGTTAGAATCTCCGGTCACTGTTGCCGATCTGTCTAATCTTGCACAAACATACACTTGTGCTTTATGTATTTGCGGGACATGTTACTGGTGATACGGTTTCTGTCCTTGTGGATGGAGTGTCTGCCCCTGTGATGTGACCTCGCCTCCTACAGTGCTCCCCACCTATGCTTTGAGGCTCGCACGCGGAACCGGCTACGTGGGTTGCCCTGCTCTTAACCTTTCTGTCCCTCACTGTGTCTTAGAGGTGCCTCAGAGGTAGCGTCTGATTAAAGTTTTTTTTTTGTTTAATTGAAATTTGACAGTCCTTTTTTTTAAAGTCTGACAATTAAAATTTTTTTTTAATTTTTTAATGTTTATTTATTTTTGAGAGACAGAGACAGAGTGTGAGCGGGGGAGAGGCAGAGAGAGAAAGAGAGAGGGAGACACAGAATCCGAAGCAGGCTCCAGGCTCCGAGCTGTCAGCACAGAGCCCGACGTGGGGCTCGAACCCACGAACCGTGAGATCATGACCTGAGCGGAAGTCGGACGCTTAACCGACTGAGCCCCCCAGGCGCCCTGACAATTAAAATGTTTTTAACTGGAGCCTTTATCTGATTTCCTTAAAGGTAATAATTATCAATGGATTGGAGTTTACATTCGCCATCGTGTACTTTGCCACTGCTCTGTCTCCTCTTCCTCATCCTTCCTTGCTTATGTTTTAGATGATTACTGATCCTTTTTTTTCTCTCCCCCCCCTTCCCCCCCACTGGCTTGGAAGTTATAGACTCCTCTTTTGATGATTTTCCCAGAAATTGCAACGTTCTTACTTGTCAGTTAGCTAAAGTTAACAAGTGCTTTACTGTTGGGGAGGTCCACTCCCCGGGGCACCCCAGAGTCCCTTCCCGGCGCACGTGTTGCGGTGTGTTTAAACTTTGCAAACCTCACCAGACATTGTTGCTGTATTGTTGGCATTACTCTTTTGTTTCAAATTTGTAGACACATTTGCCACTGTCTTTGGTTTTTATTCTGTTTGGCATCTGGGATTTTCCAGGGGAGAACACTTCCTGCTTGAAGGGTGCGTTGGAGGTTGCTTTGTTATATTCTGCGGGCGGGCGGCAAGCCCTTCCCGTGTCTGTCTCACTGTCTGTCTGTCTGTCTGGGAGAGTGGTGACTTGCCCTGCCCCTCAGGGATGCACTGCCGGTGGTGGGATTGTCGGCCGGCGGGCGGGTCCTTCCAGCACGTAGGTGATAAATGCACGGGCTTTCGACGCCCTCCGCACGCTGAGAAACCATGGCCCGGCTGTCTCTTCTGCGAAGGTAACCTGTCCTTTCTGTGGCTGCTTTTAGATCAAAATTTAAAAAACCTTTGTGCTTCAAAGGACACCATCAAGGAAGCAAAAAAGACAACCCACAGAATGGAAGAGAATATTTTCAAATCGCGTACTTGACTGGGGTCTTGCGGCCAGAATAGAAGGAGGGCTGTCATGAGGGTGGGCTGGGCTCTTGGCCTTACTGGGGGTGGCGAGGGACGAGGAGGGGGTGGGAGGCCCTGCTGCCTGCAGTGTCGGCTCCGGCCACGGGGGCGAAACCCGGTGGCGCCCCGAGCCCTGAGATACACCTTCCTGTGGCTGGGCCCCCCCACCCCGCCCCCCACGGTGTGGAGCAGAGCCCCATCCACTCTGCGTGCCGGAGAATCAGCCGCTGTTCTGGAGCCTTCTCAGGGGCCGCCTCGTCTCTAGCTTCTCCTGCCTCAGCTCCGGCTCGGGTTCGGAGAAAAGGGTGACTTCCGGCGGCGAGCTGCTGGTGACACATGTCAGTGATGCCGTTGGCCTCGCTGAATAAATTGGGAAGTGGTCGTTGACGGAGAGGAAGGGCCGCGAGTGTCTCGATGCGCTCTGGGCACGTGGTTACCCTTGGGCACCGGCTTGTCTGTTTGCTAATTGGCCTCGGGCTTGCTGTTCTAGAACACGGGCGGCCAAGCGCTCCAGAAAGCGCTCCTTTCTGAGAGAGCGAACGTGCTTTTGATGAGATGCTTCCATCGAGAGTGAGGGATCCGAGAACAGAAAAAGGTAAACGCCTTCGTTCTTTCCAAGAGACAGGTTTACGCGAGCCGCGTGGCCGTGAGGCCTTTCCTGGGGACAGAGCCTCTGCCTCCGATTACAGCCCGGTGCTTCTCACGTGAGCTGTGTCGTCCAAACCCGTTAGACACGTGCACTTCGGGTTAGAGGACAGTTGAATTAAAGATACAAGGGTGGGGGGCTTCTGGGGGGCTCAGTGGGTTAAGTGTCCGACTCCTGATTTCTGCTCAGGTGGTGATCTCACGGTTCCTGAGATCGAGCCCCGCGTCGGGCTCTGTGCTGACAACGTGGAGCCTGCTTGGGATGCGCGCTCTCTCTCTCTCTCTCTCTCTCTCTCTCTCTCTCTCCCTCTCGCTCCCTGCCCCTCCCCTGCTCATACACACATGTGCCCACGTGCACTCTCCCTCTTTCAAAATAAACTTAAAAGAAATACGAGGATCTAACCCACACTTGTAGCCACGTGAGGGGTGACAGGAACTAGATTTCGCATCCCGCCTGAAGCAGCTGGGAAGCACACAAAGCGTGCGGCTGCAGGTTCCGATGCTGCACGGCAGGGCACAGGACAGTCGTCCCTGTGAAGGGAGCCCCTGGCCTCCCAGCCTGCTGCCCGCGGTGTCCCGCTGAGCCCGGGGGGAGGGAGCCCAGGGCCAGGTGGAGACAGTGTGGAATTAGGGGATGGCGTGGAATGGCAGCACGGCTGGAACTCGTGGGGGAGAACAGTGGGGGTGAGGGCACTGTGTAAGAGAGGGCTCTAGAGAGCTCAGGAGGGGTCCTCGTGGTCGTCGGTTGAGCACTGATCTGGGCACAGACCATCACGGCGAGGAGAGGGGGTGCTGGAGAGGAGTAGGCCGGACCACTCCTGCGGTCCACACAGGGCGGGGAAGGAAGTTTGTGTTCTCACCAGATAGGCGGGAAGACCTCACAGTTCAAAGGGCCTCGGGTAGAGTCCGCGGAAGGTCACTGCCTCAGCCCTGCACACAGCCGGCTCAGGACTTCCCCAGCAGGGCTCGCGGCAAGCCTTGAGGGCATCAGGCTGGTTCTAAGTCAGTTAGCCGCGTCCCCGCGTAGAGCTCACTGTCCTGAAGGGACTGTGGCAAGCGCAGCCTCAACGGCATTGAGCCCAGAGTCCGGCACCAGTCTGCAGGTAGGGGGAAGTTGCAACCCAGGAGAGGAGGGAAATCAGCCGCTGGAAACAGACCCGGGCGGAACCGCATCGGTCCCGACGTAGGCCTAGCGGACAAGGGGGTCACGGTGTCAGTTACAAACGCGCTCCGTGTGTTCAATGACAATGACTGTGAGCAAGGAGAAGGTGGAAGATGTTGGAAAGGACCAAACAAGTCTTCTGGAAAACACGCTGGCTGGCGCTCCGAGCAGGCCAGACTTTTCGGAGACCAGCTTAGTGCGCGAGAGGACGAGCCTGAGAAGCACCGAGAACAGCTGGCGGAGGAGAGGGACGGAACATCGGTGGGACCGTGTCCAGTGGCATGATGAATGGAATTGAATTCCGAGAGGAGGGGTGCGCGGTGGGAGACGCTTGAAGAAAACAATGGCTAGAATTTTTCCAAGTCTGATGAAAACTCACTTCCGGCTGCACAAACCCCGAGCAGAGGAAACGCAAAGAAAACCACCCCAGGGCACATCGTAACCAAATTTCTGGAAATTTTAAAAGCAGAAAACCTTAAAAGCAGCCAGAGGCAAAAACCTACCATGCACAGAGGAGCAAAGATAAAATTAGGGCTCACATCTCCGGAGAGGCTGTGCGTGCCCGGTGGTGGGGGAACATCTTCCGAACTGAGGAAGATCTTGGACTGCAGTTGTGTGGACGGCAGATCATCTGTCCAAAGTGAAGGCCGAATAAACTTTGCGGAATTCAAGAGCTGAGAGAACTGACCCCTGCCCACCTTCCCCCAGGAGCCTTGGAGGAGCCCCTTCAGGGAGGGGGAAGATGGCACGAGGGAGGGATGTGGGTCTGAAGGAATGAGAAGCAGCCGAAATGCAGGTAAATGTAAAAAAAAAAAAAAAAAAAGACTGTGTCCCCTTGTGTTAAAAAAGCCCTTTGATCAGGAGTGGCTGGGTGACTCAGTTCAGCGTCTGACTTCGGCTCAGGTCATGGTTTGTGAGTTCGAGCCCCACACCGGGCTCTGTGCTGGTGGCTCGGAGCCTGGAGCCTGCTTCGGATTCTGTGTGTGTGTCTCTGATCTGTCCCCTGCTCACGCTCTGTATGTGTCTCTCTCAAAAATAAATACACATTAAAAAAAAAAAAGCCCTTTGACCGAGGATTTACTGTTTAAAGTGAAAATGGTAACGATGTCTTGTAGAGTTGGCGATGTAATTAGATGTGAAAGGTCTGCAACAATGTAGCATAAAGCGTAGGAGAAACGACTGGAAACTCTTGTAAAGTTGTTAAAATACACACCAAGTGTTAAAATGTTGGAAGGTGGGCAGCGGTGTAGTAAAGATGTGTTGTAAACCCTACCGGGCAGCCACTAAAAACAGCAACGAGGTACAGCTGACAAGCGGGAGGAAGAACAAAATGGAATCATCTGAAAACTCCTGAGTCCGGATGAAGACAGAAAAAAGGACAAAATGAAGCCAAGAAACTCAGGACAATAGAGGATGGAGGTAAACCCAACCCTATGGACAAGCCCGTCGAATGTGGACGGCTTGAAGACTAGATACGAGACGTTTTGTCGGAGGTTCCAGACCAGATGAAGCAGAGTAGAGTGCCATTCGCAGCAAATATGAAGCGTAGACAGGTTCAAGGAAAAGGTTGGAGAAAGAGGTACGGTGCAGATGTGAACCTGAAATGTCTGAGTCGGTAAGTCCAATTTCAGGACCAGAAGTGTTTCCCAGAATAAGAACGACGTGTCGCAGCGGTAAAAGGGGTCAGCTCGTTCAAGAACACATAACGTACTGAATGTGTGTGCCCTTGAAAGCAGCCTCCAGATTCAAGTAGCGAACTGTGATGTCTTTGAAGGGACACACAGATCCGCAGTTACGGTTGGAGACACAGTGCTCCTGTGCCAGCAACCAGTGGAACACGTAGACATGAAATCAGGACAGACGCAGAAGGCGTGGACAGTGCCGTCAGGCAGCGTGACTCACCTGGTGCTCATGGACGAGTGCCCCGCCCAGCAGCAGGACAGGTGCCCTTCTCAGGTGCGCGTGGGACACTCACCAAGCCCACATTCTGGATGATAAAACCAGTCTCCGTAAATGGAGACGGAGTCAGCCATACAAAGCATTTTCTCTGACCAGAGACCTAACTAGGAATCAGTCATTGAAAGCTATCTGGAAAATCCCCAAATATTTGGAAACAAAATAACCCTTCTCAGTAGCCCCTGGTTCCAAGAGGAAGGTAGACGACATTTTGAAATTCGTGAAAGCTGACGTATAACGTGTCACAATTTGTGGAATGCAGGGACAACGGTGCTTAGGGAAAGATTTGTAAGCATTAAATGAGAGCATAAAAACTGTTCTCAAATCAATGATTTAAGCTTCAGCCTTAAAAAGCGAACAAAGGAAATAAATAACAGAGCAGAAATCAATGAAATAGAAAACAATAGAAAAAAACTCCCCAAAAGTTGGTTCTTTGAAAGGATCGTTATAATCGATAAACCCCTCGTGAGACTGATCAGAAAAGAGAAAGAGAGAAGAACGACCAAAATCAGAAATGAGAGACGAGAAATCACTACATGTCCTAGAGGTGTTAGAATGACGACAAGGGAATATTGTGAAAAACTTTATGCTGGAAAGTTTAGAACACGGATGAAATGAACAAGTTCCTGGAAAGATGCAAATCACTAAAACTTACGGAAGTCAAAATAGCCCAAATAATCCTGTGTCTATTGGAAAACTGAATTTATTTATTTACTTACTATTTTTAGAGAGAGTGTGAGCCAGGAAGGGGCAGAGGGAGAGAGAGAATCCCAAGCAGTCTCCATGCTCAGTGTGGAGCCCCACACAGGACTCGATCCCACGACCCTGGGATCATGACCCGAGCCAACATCAAGAGTCGGACACTCAACTGACTGAGCCACCGGGTGCCCCTGAAAAATGAACTTCCACGTAAACACTTTTCAACGGAGAAAACCCTTGGTCCAGGGGACTACGTTGATGAACTCTATCGGACATCTAAGGAAGAAATAATCCGAATTCTACGCAAGGTCCTCTTGTCATTGGAAGAGGAGTAAATATTTCTCATCCCATTTCATGACGCCAGCGTTACCCTCATACCAAAGCAGACAAGGACTGCGGACCAGTGTCCCTCATGAGCAAAATCCTTCATGAATTCGGAAATTTTAGCAAATCAAATCCAACAGTTTGTAAATAGGACGCTGTATCACAACCAAGGGGATTTACCCCAGGAATGCAAGGTTGGTGTAACATTTGAAATCAATCACTGTCATTCACTGTATTAACAGACAAAAAGGAAAACCATATAACTATCCTAATAGTGCAAAAAAAGAGCATTTGACAAACTTTAAAACTCGTTTATGCCAAAAAACCCACCAAGTCTCAGCAGTCTAGAAGTGCGCGTCCTCAGAGCATCTATGAAAACCGATAGCCAGCACCATACTTAACGGTGGAAGACGGAGGGCTTTCCTCCTGAGATTGGGAACAAGGTCTCTCTGACCACTTCTGCTCAACATTATGCTAGAAAAGGCAAGAAATAAAGGACGTACAGAATGGAAAAGAAGTAAAGTTGTCTTTATTCACAGGTGGCATAATGGTTTCTGTGGAAAATCCTAAGAGACCCTACAAAACAGCCACTATCGATGGGTTTCGTGAATTTTGGGAGGTGAGGGTCACTCTAACAAAATTAATTTTATTTCTCTATACCATATAGCACTGAACAATTAAAAGCTCTGATAAAACATTTACAAGAGCTTCAAAAATATGAAATGCTTAGAGATAAATACAAGCAAAAAATGTGCTGAGAAATTTAAAAACTAAAATGGGCTAGAAGACCCAATGTTATTGAAATGTTAATTCTACCAAAATTGATCTACAGATTCAGTGCAGTTACAATCAAAATCCTGGGAAGGGTTTTTTTTAGAAACTTATAAGTTTATTCTAAAATTTACTTGGAATTCCAATGCCCTAGAACAGCCACAATAATTAAAAAAAAACCTTTTAATGTTTATTTCTTTTGGAGAGATAGAGAAATGGAGCACGAGTGGGGGAGGGGTGGAGGTGGGGGGGGGGGTGGTGGTGGACACAGAATCCGAAGCAGGCTCCAGGCTCTGAGCTGTCAGCGCAGAGCCCATCCCGGGGCTGGAACTCACAGACTGTGAGATCATGACCTGAGCCGAAGTCGGACGCTCAACCGACTGAGCCAGCCAGGCGCCCCAAGCCACAATAATTTTGAAGAGACAAACAAAAGCCTACCTGGTTTTAAGACTTTCTCCATTGCTGTAGCAACAGAGACATTGTGGAACTGGGAAAAAAGGTATACGTGAAGATCTGTGGGAAAGAATAGATCCCAGAAATAAACCCCCACACTTATAGTCCGTTGATTTTCCACAAAAGTGCTATTGTAATTCAATGGGGAAATAATAGTATTTTCAACAAATGGTGTCAGGACTTTGGACCCCCGCATGCAAAAACAATGACCCTTTGCCCTCCTTCATCGCCTATTAAAAAATTAACTCAACATGGATCACAGACCTAAGTGTGAAAGCTAACATTGTTAAGATTTACAGAAGAAAAAGTGTGGGACATTCATGCGATGGAATGCTATTCAGCCTCAAAAACCAAGTTCTGACCCACGCCACAGCGTGGATGTACCTTGAGGACATCCTGCTCAGTGAACTAACCCAGAGACGGAAGGACAGATCCCGTAACGCGTCCGCTTACGTGGGGTCCCGGGGGGCAGTCAGGCGCATAGAGAAGGCAGGACGGCGGGTGCCAGGGCTGGGGCGGGGCTGGGGAGTCGGTGTTTCGTGGGGACAGAGTTCCTGTTCCGGAAGATGAAGGGTCCCGGGGACGGAGGGCGGGGACGGCTGCACAACTTAGCACCACGGAGGTCAGTGGTGCCCACTTAAAATGGTTAAGGTGGTAACTTTTTGTTTGTGTGACCACCGTTTAAAACAAGCAAAAACAAGGGCCACACTTAGCCAGCGAGCCTGGGCTTTCGCTTTGTGGATGCCGGGCTGACGGGGTGCGGGTGAGGGGACTGCCCCGGAGAGGAGCCCAGCGCCCGCCGGGTCGGCGGGGGGCCGTGAGCGGGCTCCGAGCATACCGGCCGATGCGGAACCTGTGCGTCCAGAGGGGCCAGAGGCTGGTGGCCATTCTCCACCTCCCGGGGTCAGCACCCCTCCCCCATCAGGTGTCCCTGAGTCTGTAGGGGACAGGGACGTTGCTTTGGTCTTTCCTAGGTGTGACCTCTGGGCCCCTCCGGGTCTGTTCATTAATGAGCCATCTGTTGGGCCTCCCTGCCCGGCAGCAGGGAGGGAGGACGGCACATGGAAGGGCCCCGGGGTAGGCTGTGTCCCCAGCCCTCGGCTTCTCTGGGACGGGCTCCTTTTGATTGGGAGCTCGGCTCGCGCTCTGGCCAGCGCGTGGGTTTCCAGTCCTGCAGAAGAACAGCGCACCTGTGTCTCTTCCGTTTAGACCCTCAACTTGGAGACCCTGGGGACAGCTGCCCCGCTGGCTCTGCCGACCTTGTCCCTTTTGGTGACTCAGGAGATGGAGGCCCGGGTGTGCGCGTGCGTGCATGGGTGTGCATGCGTGTGCACGTGTGTGTGTGTGTGTGTGTGTGGTTATTTCTGTTCCCCCGAACAGCCCTGGAGCGGGCCCGCCCCAGTTGTCTGGACATGCCGCTTTCTGGCTGCTGTGGGGGCCCAGCCACGAGTGCCACAGTTGGTGGTCCAGCCTCGACGACACCGAAGGAACCACGTGGGGCGCGGTCAGGCCTCACTGCGTGGTCGATTAATTTTCTTAAGGAGGCATGTACTTTACGGTTTTCCAAAGGGGCATTTATTATACTCAGTCCCTGTTTGTCCAAAATCCAAAGGATGAAGTTCTGGTAACGTGCCTTCCCTTCTGCTCTTTCCTGAGAGGGATGAGCTGAGCTGAGGAGCGGCCGACCTGAAGACGCCGTGCGGTCCAGGAGCTTCCGTGGGTGCAGCTGTGGGCGTCACCCAGGGGAGCTGGATCTGGGTTTCGCTAGCAGACCTGGAGTCCAGGAGTCCTTGTCAGGACACAGACCGGAGGCCCCCCGGCTTAGACGCCCAGGGGTGGACATGTGACCTGGAGGTCAGCGTGCACGTTTGCCCGTGAAGAGAGCCCGTGTTTGCGTCGGGTGGTCTCCTCCTGCGCCCCGCCCCCCCGCGCCCCCAGGAATCCCAGGGATAACCGGCAGCTTTGGTGAAGGGCACTCGTCCATCCGGGCCTGAGGACAGAGCTGGTGCCACAGAGTGGCCTCCAGTGACCCTGGCCTCTCTCCCGTCCCCCTGTGTCCAACTCCCAGTGGTCGGGGACCTTCCTTTCGGGTTCCCTTCTGCATCCGCACGCACTCTTGGGGTGATTGAGTGACAGGTTCCTTTTACATCAGTGGAGCCACGACCAGACGGCCCCCCCCCCCCCGCCCCGCCTTCTCTGTGCCTGGGAGACGGCTGTCCTGGCGGGTGCTTTCTGCACAGACGAGTCCAGCCGCCACGGGAAGGCAGCTTAACCTCCCAAGTGGTGATTTCAAGTGTGCCGACAGCTACCATGGGGTGAAAGCAAACCACTTTTAGGGTATGAGCGGGGTTGATGGAGACCCACGCCAGCCCCAAACCGTCTGCGCTTGGCGTCACGGCTTGCGTAAAATAACGTTGTCGCTGAAATACGCCGGCCCGGCCGCACCTCTTCAGTTTTCAGACTTGAGCCACTTTGTGGACCGTCGTCTTAGAGTGGAGTCTTTCATTATGAGGGCTGATTTGCTAAGTGGTGATAGAAATGTGATGTGCACGCTGACCGCTGCTCCGAGCGGCTCAGCTCCAGCGTTCTGAATCCCCAAAAGGCCGTTTGCTTTTCTTCGCTCTTTATTGATTTCTTGCTGCACTCGCGGTCTCTGCTGTGAAACCGTTGCAAGCTGCCGTCTCGGAAGAAAATCAGACCGGGCTGAGCCCCAACGGGGGGCGCGGCATGTTCCTTTGCTTTGATTATCGTCTGGCGGTGGCTGTACTTCTCTCAGGCCTGGGACCCCCTCTCCCTCATGGGCGCTCCGGCCGGCAGGGCTGGACCCAGCGTGCGGCCCGTGCGTGGCAGCAGGAGCCCTTTGATCTGTGAAGCGTATTGTACTGTGCACACGGCAGGCCTGTGTCCCCGATGACGGTCTGTTTCCGGGGGAGAGGGGCCAAGGGTCACTAGCCCTCTGCAAGACCTCTCCCGGAAAGATGAAATTTAGGGAGGTCGCAGATGGAAATCACCTTGATCTCCCTCATTTCCGGGGACGGGGACCACGAGAAACAATGAGGGCTGGCAGAAAGAAAGGGGGCAGGGCGGCAAATCGGAAGCACTGTGTTTTTAGGACTGTGATGGCGGAGACAGTCCCCGGGTCGGGTTTGTAACCAGGTGTCAGCCAGACTGAGATTAACTCAGCATTCACAAACAAAACAACCGTCAGGGGCGCGGTGCACATATGCGTATCTGTGCATATACGCATGTGTGTATGTGTGTGTGTGTATGCACATGTATGTGTATATGTTTACGTACACACATGCACACACAGCGTACCCCTTTGAAGGGGTGGGAAAGGTACAGCGAAACCAAACACAGTACAGGCGATGTGCTCCAGCGACGGCCACCCACAAAGCTAATCAGCATCAACATCGAAATAAAGCAGACTTGACTTCACCCTCTCAAAAGACGTCCGAATACCTGATAGACACACGCAAGTGGGTATGCAACTTAGTCATCAGAGGAAGGAAGATGAAACCCCACCGGTGTAGTGTCCGCGCAGTGCCGGGCTTGACAAGGGGGTGCAGCCGTGCGGTGCTCGCCCATCGCGGTATGTGAGGTGCACCCCAGAGAGAGCGGAGGGTGCCTCAGCCCTGCCGTGGCCCGTGTGTACTGTGAACGCATCCAAGGCCCTAACGTGGGGAGGGGACTTCCTAGGGCAAGGGAGGTGGAAGACCAAGGTGCCTGCGGCTCTAGGTGAGTGGGCTCCAGGTACGTGGGCTCCAGGTGTGCGAGGCTCCGGGTGCCGGGGCTCTAGCAACAGTTCCCTCTGCTGGGTGAGGAGGAATTGTCTCTACCCTGAAGGTGATATGAGGGGGCCAAGCAAAGGGCTCAGACTTTGGCCACGTTGTGTCTAGAGGAGGCAGATAGCAGGCAAGCTCTGCTCTTTTCCTGAAAAAACCAGATCCTATCGGCGTCCAGGGTAATGAGTTAGACTGTTGTTACCACCATAGAGGCAAAAGGTTGGAGCCTAATAAGCAAGCAACGTAGCTTTTCCTTTAGCCTCTAAATTCTAATTTTGAAAGTAGTATGTGCTTGGAAAAGATGAACACAGAACCAAATCTAACACAGAACGAAATTCTTTACTCCACCCCAGGTCCCCCTCTTTTCCCTGGCTTGTGGTTGACCCTTCCGGAACTTGTAACCATTCTTGCAAAAACACGCATATGCAGTTTCCGCAGACAGGTTTATGCATCGTGATGTAAACCAATGGAAGTCTTACTCTACACAGCTGCACTTTGTTTAGAAAACTTCCTTGTTATGTGTGTTCTGGGCGTGTGTGCATATACATACGTGCGCACGCGCTCACGCGTTGTTGAAAACGTCTGCGTGACGGTTTCAGAGCACAGTGACCCCGTTATCAGCTTATGAGGACCAGAGGGTGCTTTTGAGCCTTGAAGTGTGTGTGTGTGTGTGTGTGTGTGTGTGTGTGTGTGTGTGGCTCAGAAGGCGTGGCACACCTGGTGTACCAAGGGGCTGGCTAGGGGTCAGGTGACCGCAGCGGAGACAGCGTCCGTGAAGGGTGACGACGGGCCTCGGCGCTCCGCAGTGTCTGAGCCCCGCGTGGCCCCTCGCCTGGCGCCCCGGAGAGTGGACTTTGTCCCCTGCTGCCATGAGCGGGCTTTCCATTCCTGTCCGTGGCTGGTGCCGTTTGTGAGTCGGCAGAGATGGGCAGGCAGGCTGTAGATGGACAGAGACTCTGCTGAGCAGTGCCTGTTTTCTGGAACATTCCACACCTTGTTCCTCCTGTTGAAACGCACAGAAGGGAAGGTGTACAGGTTCACGTGCATTTGTTGACTGGGTCACAGCGTTTGTTCGCTGAGCTGCCTCCCTTCCAGTGCAGCAGACGCGGAAACGGGGCTGTCGACCACGAGGCCACCGTGTCGGGACACCTGGCCTGCTGGGCCACCCCTGTCCCTTAGTGAATAGAACTAAACACTGAGAGCACCTCGTGAGCTGCTGTGGGAGGGAGCAGCAGCTGTTTGGCTTACCCCAAGGGCTTCTGGTTGAGACCGAAGGAATGAGGCCGGGGCTGCTGGGAGGAGTGGAGGCTGTGGCCTCGAAACGGCCTGGCTCCCAGCATCGCCCGAGGGTGTCTCCCACTCACCTCCACATGAATCCTCGGACGTGGCGGGATGGAGGCGGGTGGCCGGGCTCACCTCTCCAGCCCCAGATGCTGAAGCGCGTCCCAGCGAGCAGATGGCATGCACGTGAGGCCGCCCCTCGTCTTGAGCGTGCTTTGCCGTCCTCCTGGGCCCTCGGGAAGGAAGGTGGACAGCCCTCAGGGAGGCGCATGGGCCGTGGAGCAGAGCCGGGGAGGAGGGGAGACATTGTACCTCCGGCAGCGGCCCCGGGGCCTTGTCGGCTCGTCCAGTTGAGGCTCCTATCATCTTGGACAACGGAAGCCACTTCCCTCTTTCTGGGTACGGCCCTTGTTGTTTACTGGTGTGAACAGGCAGCTGAGGTGAGTCCTCTGGGGGTCGGAGCCTCGATGGCGGGTGTCCTCTGGGGGTCGGAGCCTCGATGGCGGGTGTCCTCCTCTGGGGGTCGGAGCCTCGATGGCGGGTGTCCTTAAGCAACGGCAAGCGGTGCTGACCTTCATCACCTGCTTCTCCTGAACCTCATGCAATTATCACGTGGTTTTCTTCCTTGACCTCTATTGTCAACTGTTAGATCAACTGATTTTCCATAGTAAACCGTTCCTGAGTCCTGGTATTCACAAATTTGGTCAAGAGATGTTTTTTTGTGTGCTTTTGTGACGCCACGGCAGGAACTGCTCTGCTGACGTGTATCTAGGGAGCACTCCACCTGTGTTCATGCGCTCAGCCTGTTGGGTGAGGGCATTTTGCCTCGTTCCTGGTTTGCTGGAACGTCTCTAAGCGTTTCTCCATGGACCACAGTGCTGGGTTGGGGGCTGAGACATGATCACCTTGCAGGGAAGCATGTAATGGGTATGTAGGATTTTTTAAAAACTTATTTTGAGAGAGAGAGAGAGACAAAGCGTGAGTGGGGGAGGGGCAGAGAGAGAGAGGGAGACACAGAATCGGAAGCAGGCTCCAGGCCCTGAGCTGTCAGCACAGAGCCCGACGCGGGGCTCGAACCCACGAACCGCGAGTTCATGACCTGAGCTGAAGTTGGACTCTCAACCGGCTGAGCCACCCAGGCACCCCTGTATGTAGGATATTTTAAATTGGCTCTTACTTTATTGGGTATTTTTGTCAGCAGTGAGGTTGAATTTTGTTAAATTACCTCCCCGGCATTCTTGTTCAGGAGCTATAAAGAATTTTATGAATAGATTTCATCAGCTCAAACCACCCTTGCATTCATGGAACAAATGGTCATGACATATTTTTAATGTGCTAGAGTTGGTTTGCTGATAGTTTTTCCCAAATTTCGTATTCACAATCAGGCTTGCCGTGGTTTGAGAGGGTGCACGTGCCCATGTGTGACCGCGTGTGTCGTGCGTGTGGGAGGTGTGCGTGCCGCACGGTGCATGCGTGCGTGTGCAGATGGAACCGGGACGGGCCTCTCTGGGCTCTGCAGGGAAGTCAGAGGGACGGGTCTGCGGGCGCAGGGACCTTTAGGCCCCAGCGGGTGTGCCGCCCCCAGGCCGCCCGGCACAGCACCCTAGAGAGGTTCTAGAGAGCCGGCCAGGGGCACGTCCGGTGGCGGGAGGATGGGTTGCAGAGGGAGGAGGGGAGGAGCGGGTGCGGGAGGCTGAGGGCGAAGGGCCCAGTGGGCGGCTGGGCAGCGTGGGAGCCTGGCGGAGACTCGGCCACGATCCCCGGGGGCGACGGTGGGCGGCCCCGCTGGTGTGCCCGGATTTACTTGTCCCCGCGGCGCTGTCGGGGTGAAGGGGCGTTCAGGCTCAACCCTTCCTGTGGCGCAGCGAGGACAGCCTCACGCCGGGGCTGGGCCCGTGGTGGGAGGCACAGACAAGAGGCACGTGCACCCTCGAGCTGGGGCCAGTCAGGGGCCGGGTGACGTGCGGCCGAAGGCAGGAGGCTGGGCCGGAGCCCCCTTTTCTGTGCACAGACGGACGCGTGCGGTGGCCCCCGCTGCGAGCTGTCAGCAGGGCCGTGCAAGGGTCCTGAGCTCCAGGGAGGCATCCGGGAGGAGCCAGACGGGCTGTGACGCCGACGTCTTGTGTGTCCTAGATGTGACGTGTACATGCCGCACGCATGCCCGCAGACACAAGCACACACGGCCGTATACGCTCACAGAGCGCACTATACACAGCACGCACGCGCACGCGCACGCGACACGACACCCAGAGCTTGAACAGAGATCTGAAACCATTCGGTGGACGTTTCCTCTCAGTGGCGGCTGCATGGGCGTGTGAGACATTGCATTTCCGCGTCTGCACTTTCCGGAATGGAAAACATGCACGCGTGCTGCTAGAGGGGAGCTTCACTGAGGGCTCCGGTCCTGGGGGCGGAGCCCTCTGCGTGGTCGAGGGGCTGCTGGGGGTTCTGGCCCAAAGCCAGCCCGGCGCCCGGTGCCAGCGGACCTTGGGTGCGGTGGCTTCTCGCACGACCAGCAGGGGGGTGCTGGGGGGCCGTGTGTGGAGGAGCCTGTCCCTTGTCGGCGTGACCTGGGCCCCAGGACACCCTGAGGGTGGGGGGAGACTCTGCCTGCGTGCCTGTGCGTTCCAGAGGGAGCCACCTCCTGGCGGTGTTACCTGGTGCAAAAGGAGGGGGCAGGGAGCAGGGGTGCATTGGAGGAGGGAAGGGGTCCACTGTCCCTGGGGGCCATGCTGGGCACAGCCTCCTTGGCTGTCTGTGGACAGGAGCTCAGACCCAGGATCTGTTCCAGTGTGGACCTCGTCCTTCTGGAAAGGACCTGGGGTTCTGAGCGTCTCCATGTTCACGAAAGGGGGGATTCCCACACAGCTCAGGGTCATCCTCACCGATGATGCTGCACGCGTGTGCTGTCTGTTAGGCACACGTTCAGTCCGTGTTAGGCACACGTTCAGCAGGTGTGGTAACAGATCCACGCAGGTCAGCTTTTCTCCCGTTAACAGCGAGCCCGGGGCCAGGCAGGCTCCCTCTGACCTCACTCGCAGCCTGCAGCCTCTGTGCTTGCAGAGTCTCCTGGGGGCTGCTTCCTCCTGGCCATTTCATCTGCATTCCAGCAGGAAGGAGCAGAAGGGCACACCTGGGCCCTTATTGCCTTTTGAAAGCTCTCCCCAGGCTCCACCTAGTGGCCTCCCCGTCCCCTGTCCCAGGGGACTGGGACCTTCCCTCCTTGGCCGCTGGTGACCTGCCTGGGCCGTCCTGTTGGTACAGAGGCGAGGGACAGTGAATGGGGGAGGGGCAGCCCACTCCTTCCCACCTCTTGCCTCGTGGTCAGTATTCCAGGACCTTTGACCTGGTTTGATAGGAAGGGGCATCCCGGCCCTTCCCTCCTCGCCGTGCTCCGCACCCGGTCCCGGCTTTCAGTGTCTCTGAAAATAAGAAAAAGGAGAAGGGCACAGCCACCGTCTGGAGCAGGACTGTTCCCCGATTGGTGCAGGTCCAGCTGGACGTGGGCAGCGGCAGCCCCGGGCCACCCTGCTGGCTGAGTCTGCCTTTCTGGTTACAGAGTGTAGGTCATGGGTGAAAAGGACATCCCTGGAGACCCCGCCTCCCGGAGGCTCCTGATGGGGAGGGGCTGCAGGCAGGATAAAAGCCGTTGGCTCCGTGCACACCCGCCGCTTTCCAGGGACTGCCCTGCACGTCCGCCAGCCCGCAGGTCACAGGTAAGGGCGCGGCGCCCTGCTCTCTGGTTGGAAGGAGGTGCCGCGGCTGCCGGGGACCAGCCGGCGTTTGGGCTGCACCTCAGACCCCTCCATCTCCGCCTCTGCACCCTGTGGGCTCCCCGAAGAGCGGGGTGGGGCGTGGTTATTTCCCCGGGGAGCCCCCGCCTTGGCCCTTCCTGCAGGAGAGCTGGCGGCCAAGTTCTGACCCTGAGCTGCAGGGGAGGGCAGACAGATGTTCGGATGCGACCCGTCGTCCGGCCCCCGCCGGTGCCTGAGACTCGACGCTGGGCTCGGTCAGGCCGCGAGACGGGGGGATCTCTGAGCCGGTGCTGTCTCCCCGGTGAGGGTGGCCAGAGGCTCTTATCTGCCACAGGCGTCGCTGGAGTAACAAACAGCAGAGCGCGACGGTCCAATGTCCGATGCCACGGCTCGCACGTGGCCGCTGAGCCCTCAGAGCAAGGGGCTGAACTGAGAGGCGCTGAGAGCCGGTACATGGACTCCGGAGGCCGGCAGGGCAGGGGCGATATCGCGGGTGGAGAGGGGGGTGTTTTGGCCGCATTGGGTTAAGTCACACCATTACGTTAACTTCACCTTCTCCTGTCACTTTTTTCAACGTTTGTTTATTTTTGAGAGAGAGAGAAGGAGGGCGAGCAGGGCAGGGGCAGAGAGAAAGGGGGACATGGCACCCTAAGGGCTCGGAGCTGTCAGCACAGAGCCCGACGCGGGGCCCAAACTCCTGAACCACGAGATCATGACCTGAGCTGAAGTCGGACGTGTAACCGACCGAGCCACCCAGGCTCCCCTGTCCTGTCACTTTCTAACTCAGCTACGAGAGTGTTTAAACAACCTGCACAGCTCACTGTTGCCCCCGGGGCGCCGAGGAGGGTGACCTGTAAACTTGGCCCGAATTGCACTGCCTCTTTGCTCTGATCGCCAGCGGTTGTGAAATCTGGAGAATTCTTAAGTAACATGCTCACCGAGAGACGAGGGGTAATTAACTGTCACTTCTGCCTTCGTCAGCCGAGCAGGCTGCTGCCTTAACCGACAGGCTTGCGCACACACAGCCGGAGCCAGTGGCTCCGGGGGGGCGGGCGCTGGAGCTCGGGGCAGGACCCGAGGTACCATCTTGTTTGGGATGCCTGCGGGTGGGCTCCAGTCTGGCCGAGAGCAGACACCCACACAGGGAGTGTGTGTGCGGGACCCACGTGGGCCGGAAGTTCTCATTTGTGGAGAAGAGCGGTCGTGGTCCTCCTGGGGTCAGTTTCTGGGAGCCGAAGTCCGTCGGAAGCAGGGGCGGGTGGTGCAGAGGCAGAGCCGGTACCTGGCCAGGGGCCCCGGGTGGCGTGGGGTGGGGGCTGGACGGCCCGGCCAGGGGTCCGGGGCTTTGACGCCGGCCTCACCCTCACCAGGCCTCACCCCAGGCGTAGGAGGCAGGAAGTGAAAACATTTGCTCACGAATTAAGTTGCCTGCCCCCTTACATCGATCTGTTTATTTTGCCACCAGACGTCGATTACTATTGCTGCCGCCTGGGGTGGGAAGGGGGTGCGGGGACTGTAGGATGCGGGCCGCCGCGCTGGTCCAGAAGCGGCTGTGGCCAGTGGGCCGCACGACAGCACGTGGGAGACCGGGTGTGGGCCCAGTAGAGCAGGGGCCTGGGGGTGCTGGGGTCGGCCCTCGCGGTCAGCGCGCGCCTGCCCTGGGGCCCCCTCGCTGGAGGGGTCGCCGGCCCAGGGCTGTCGTCTGCGTCACCCATGGCACGCACAGCTGGGGGCACGGCATCGGTGACCCCAGCTCTGGCTTCTTCACGGAGAGCGAGCGTTCACGCTCCCTGGGACTCGGGGTGCTTGTTCTCTCCCTTCTCACGTGTTCCTTCCCTTATGTGACGTGACCGCCGGCCCCTTGTCTTTACAAGTGTTGGCGGAGGACTCAGCCCGACGCTAACAGGAATGACGGCCTCTCCTTCCCTGTTTTGCACAGATGTCTGCGTAGCTCTGCACGGTTTAGTGAGTCTGTGCAGCTACAGGGGCAGCTCCCCGGCGTGAGTCTGGGCCCAAAGAGCCAGCTGTCCCTGAACTTGTCACTGCAGGCGGGGAGACGGCAGGGTTGTGCCTGGGCCGGGCTCTCCTGGGGCAGGGGGCCACAGGAAGGGTTTCTGCTGCCTGCCGGAAGCACATGGGGCCCGTCGGTGAAGACACGGGCCACCCAGAGGCTCTGCTGCGGCAGGTAATGTGAGAGCACGTGTCCCCACCGCCCCCCACTCCCCCCCACCAGCAACAGATGAGCTCAGACCAAGGTGGCTGCCCCGCCCAGGAATGGCACTGAAGGACACACCCCAGGGAGGGAAGTGCCCCGTGGTAGACGGAGACACGTGCGGCCGGCTTGTGCTGGGAACCCGGGGCTGGCGCGGGCTGTCCTGCTGAGGAGAGGAACCGAGCGGGCAGGAAGGACACAGCCTCTCGACCTTGCGGGACGAGCCTGGCCGTCGGCTGGCCCTCTGTCTGAGCTGCGCGTTCCCGACATCACAACACAGCAAGGGCCTCAAGTCTTTTGTCCCTGGTCTAGAGCGAGGGCCTCGGACGGCCAGACGGGTGCAGCTGCACGGAGGCAGAGAAGGCTCACGGTCAGGGTGACGAGAGAAGGCGGGGCAGCCTGCAGCCGGAGTTGGGCTTCCCTCTAGATGAAGCTTGTTTGGGGAAGCACTTTGGAGGGACCCTGTGAGGGCGTGGCTGCTTCGGATGCTCACCTGCTAAGACAAGACGGGACCTGGACGCAGCCCCAGCTGTGAGCTAGCGACGCTGTCTGGGGGGAGGGGGTGGGGGGGGGAGCTGAATTCAATGCCAGGAGATGAGGTGAAAAGCCAGTTTGTCACCAACATTCTGCAGAATGTCCCAATGCTTCAGTGTCCCAATGCTTCTTGATCCCAACCCCCAGAGTCAGACCGGGCGGGCGTTCCTGCCGGCGGGGGCAGCCGCGGCCCCCAGCACACGCTGGGGGAGGCTCAGAGGGTGGTGGTGAACGGCAGCCCTGGGAGGTGACAGGAGGGCCAGATGCCAGCCCCCGGGTGTCCGAGGATGCGCGTCCACCTGCACAGGTGCCATGGCCGGTCCCTCAGACCAGCAGGCAGCAGGGCGGGCCGGGGACACCCACAATCAGAAGTCTGCAGAGGGGGCTGGAGGCTTTGCATTTTGGCCCCAGAGATAGGGGTGAGTCAGCTGCCTGTGGGGCGTTTACAGTGGGTGCAAAGACATCTTTTGAGCAAAGGTGGGCAGGAATGTGCTTGAGAGAAGGTCCCTGGTCACCTGGCGTCCTGGGAAGGTGGCAGAGGTGAGCCGCCTCCAGCGGCTGCTCCCGACAAAGAGCCCAAGGGTGGCACAGGAGGGGTGGCCGCGGTCAAGCATGGCGTCGGGCGAGACTGCCAGTCTCTGTGCTCACAGCTGGTCTGTTCGGGTCCAACGGGATTTGTGGGCACGGTTTGTGTCGGTCCAGACGCGTGGCACAAGGACAAGGTGCCGGGTGCTGCCGGGCTCGGCAGACCAGGCAGGGCCGTGAGAATAATCTCTTTTGAAGATACCGTCTCTCATAAGACTTACAAAAATCAACTCATTTTCCAGAATAAATTTGACTTCTTTCCCCGGTTCTCTGCTGCAACCCGGCATCCGAGGCCCGGGCAGCTGGAACAGGGAAGGGCCACAGGGGCACTTGCGGGGGCTGCGGGAGGTGGGGTGCTCAGCGGGGTCTCTGAGAACCCCTGCAGCTGGGGACCTGGGCAGCCGTGAGTCCCTGCCTCGTGCCGGCTGTCACACCATCGTCCCTGCCGTCACCTGCCACACAGCCGGTGGTACCTTCCGCTGGAGGCCGCTTGAATAGAATCCCGCGGCCCAGGTGGCTTGTGAGCCACAGACATTAGTTTCTCACGCTTCTGAAAGCGAGGAGTCCAAGATCAAGGTGCCGGCAGGTTCCGTGTCTGGGGAGGCCCCTTCCTGCTTCACAGCCGGCAGCTTCTCTGTATCTTCATGTGGGGGAGGGGCAGGGGAGCTCTTGGGGTCTCCTTGAGAAGGGCACTGACCCCACCACGGGGGCTCCCCTCTCGTGACCTGATCACGAGGCCCGAAGGCCCCACCTCCCTGTGCCGTCACCTCGGTGGTCAGGTTCCAGCCCGTGCGCTTGCCAGGGCGCAAACCCTCAGTCCCTAGCAGGTGGCGCCGGGCGGGAAAACCGGGGTGGGGCCACTGTGTCAAGTGTGAGCCAGAGTTGGGAAAGCACAGACATCAGAAGACCAGCCGTCGGCCCCGGGCCTGGCGTGGGACGAAGGCTGACCTCCCTTTCACGCCCTGCCTCTGCCTGGTTTCACATTTTACAGCAAGAATGTCCTACTCCCCGCCAACTTACAGAATCTCGTTAGGGCTCCAGAGCGGGGGTGTTGTGACTTCACACGTCTTATTTGCAGGCTTGGCTGTAGAATCCCTCCAGGGAGCGCCCCTCCCGCGGCCGGTCTCCCTGCGGGGCCCTCCACTGCCCTCGTCGTGAGCCGTGGCAGGCGCCGCTCCTGCCTCGAGCCCGTGTTCTCAGCCGTGGGGGAGACCGGCCTTTCAGTGGGTGCGGTGGGAGAATGGGCGTTTCCGGTTGGCTTGGCGTCTCGGTTGTTGACGACACAATTCCTGCTCGTGGAAGCGGTGCTTTGACGGGTACTTGGCCTGCGTTAGAATCCTGATTCTGCTACGTGCTCGCCACGTGACTCTGGGCAGGTTGCTTAGCGTTTCTGTACCTCGGTTTCCTCATCTGTGAAATGACTCTCGTGAGAGCTCACCTCCTGAGGGTGCCACGAAGACTGAACGAGCAGACGGACACGGGGGCATCGGGATGCCCCGTGACAGTGACAGTTATAGACAGCTGTCACCCTGCACGGGACTGTGAGCTCCAGCTGGCGTTAGAGCATCTCGACTGCAGTTCCGGAACTCGGGCTCCTGCTCTGGGCAGCTGGGCGTGGCAGTTTCCCTGAGGAGAGAGTCAAGTCCTCTGCAGGGAGGGGCAGGGAGGGTCGGGGGCCTCAGACCTGGGTGCTCGCGGGTGCTCCGGCCACCTCCCCCCCCCCCCCCGGCTCCGTACTCCTGAGAGGGACATGGGACAGCAGGAAAGCACACCTCTCTGGAAATGGGAAGGACACCCAGGAGCCAGCTCAGGAGACCAGCCTTCCTGCCACCCAGCAGAGCAGCCTGGGGCCCTTCCCCCTGGGCCCTCGGCCTGCCCCACACCGTCCAGCCCCCGGCTGGCTTAGAGAGGTAGGAGGCCGGGGTCCAGCCCAGCTTCTCTCGTCCCCTTTGAGCCTCCCCCCACCCCACGCCCCCAACGGCTATTCTACCCCTGGGAACAATAGGCACCTTCGATGCAACCCTGTCCTTACTGCCACCATCGCCTGGAACAGCGGGGCTCTGCAAACCGGCTCCCGTGCTCGCCGCGTGTCAGAGAGACCGAGCTGGCACGTCGGGCACACAGACGGAGCCCCTGGGCACTGCCCGCGCGGGCGCTTCCCGGTTCTGTGCGCTGACGCCCGTGTCCGCGGTGTGCGGAGGGGACGCCGGGCCAGCCCCTCCCTTGTGCCAGCCGGGGTGTCGTTGCTTGTTGACCAGACCCCTTGTCCCGGCAGGTGCCTCGGTGCCGTGTGCACATCTCTCCGCCCGTCACCCGCCCCTGGCCTGTAGCTGCATCTCAGAGGCTGCCGTTACGAGCACAGCTTGGCAACCAGTCCCAAGTGCAGTCTTGAAAAGATGAGTGCCCTCTCATTATCCTGATGCCCGGTGCCCGAGGTGGCCCAGGGCCAGCGAGCCGGGTCACGTGTCCCCGGGAGGCTGAGCAGGGCGACCCCCGTGTCTCAGACCGGCTGGTCCCCTCCAGGCCCACCCTTCACAAGCGAGGCGCTTCCCAAGAGTGAGGCGCCGCCCCAGGACACCTGCTGCCGGACGCCCCTGTGCGTGTTCACCCCGACCCGCCTGTGTCCACACCGCGCGGTGACCACGAGCTGCACAGCGTCCGGCACAAGAGTTTCCGAATGTGCTTCAAAGCACTTGAGATTTGGCCGCTGGCTTCCCTGTGTGCACACCTCAGGCTGTTTACCCGTGTTTGGTTTGCATGGTAACCCGTGCTCCCCACGCGTCCCGGTGTGGATTGGAAGGACACTGTCAGCCTCCCGGGGAGCACCAGCCTCACTCCCGGAAGCGCCACCGCCGGCTCCTTGACCCCAGGGTGAGTCGAAGCAAAGAGGCTTGTCACGAGTGGGCCTTGATGTTTGCTCCCCCCCCCCCCCCCCGCGACTTGTTCGTGTATTTAAAGCTGCGGGAGGCAGACCAGGTTGAACACGGCCCCGCCGGCCCCCCCCAGGCGCCCGCGGCCAGGTCCCTGTGGAGCAGCTGGCATCCGTCGGTCGTGTCCTGCGAGGGACTGGAGGGCACTTGGCTGGCTGGTGCTGGGGCCACAGCGCGGCCTCCTCCTGCGTCGTGCCGGGACCAACAGAGAAAGCTCAAGGAACTCAGAGCCTTTCCGAAGAAGGGCTGCGGAAAGCGGCGGGAGCCCGTGCCCAAGCGGTCAGCGGGAAGGACGACGCTCCGGGCATGAGAACGAGGTCGGGGTCGTGACTCTGTCAGCAGGAGGGGGCCCGGTGAGGCCTTGTGGGGAGTCTTAAGTGAGGGCCTCTGGCGGCTTCTCTCCCTGTTGCTCTAGAGTGCTGTGTAGCTGGCATCCAGAGGCTTCTTCCCGGGTCTGAGGCCGAGGGAGATCTGGAAGACGGGCCGGTGAGGTGGTGCATTCCCCGAGCACCTCGTTAACCTAACACGCGGACGACGGTGTGTGTGTGGGGTGGGGGGGGCGGGGAGTCTCACTGCCGGGGCCAGCGTGTCTGTGAGGCAGGGCCCGCAGCACAGTGCTTGGTCCCCAGCATCTTTCCTTCCGGACGCTGCACATTGTGGCTGCTCTACTGGGTGTGGAGGCAGCACGGCCAGAGGATCAGCAGTGTCTTTGGTGACGCGTGGGAAATAGTGATCAGCCGTGATTTAGCTCGCGTCGAGGCGTGGACACATCAGGACAAGCGCCAGGATGTGCCATCCTGCCCCTGGGAGCGGCCGGATTCACTCCTGGGGGCCTGGGGTGGAACTGGCCACACTGGGGGCAGCGGGGCGCTCAGAGGGCCGCGTTTCGGACCCCAGGCTGCCAGCTCTTTGGTGATTTGGGGCAGAGGGACTCAGGGCTGCAGTCGTGCCGAGGGCAGAGCCGCCGGGATCGCCGCATGGTTGGTCGGCGGTGGCATCTGTCGCTTGGCGTGGCCTCGGCGTGTGTGTGGGTGTGGCTTCAGGCACGTGGGCAGGGCCCCCCGTGGCCCCTCACCAGTGTGTCTGGGCGTGGCCCGTGTGGCCTCTGTCACACGACACTGTTAGCAAGCACCTGATTCCGGCAGGTTCCACGTGGGGTCCCCCCTGAGGGCCAGGACTGCAGGAGCTGGTGGCAGGGGCTCTCCCGGTTTCTGTGTGGGGCCAGGGTGGGCCGGGGACGGCCAGAGCTCTGCTGGCGGCGAGCACAGAGAACAGGACGGGGAGGCTGACGGGGAGCGGGGAGCCCAGGGCTGGCTGTGCCGCAACCGCCCCCGCCCCTCCCCTGCAGGGACGGGGGGATCGTGGGTCCGTCCCGGAGGATGGAGGCAGGCACTGCCCTCGGTGCGCCCCGGCTTGCCCGCCACTTGCCCTCCCTGTGGCTGCGCTTGGCGAACTTTCTGGCGGTCGGCTCTCTGATCTCCTTTCTGTCCGGGCTGCGGTCGGTGGGCTCCTCGTCTGCCGGAGCCCAGCAGGTTGTCTGCCGGAGCCCAGCAGGTTCCGGACGGAGGAGCGTCTGGCTGTCGCCCGGGGCTCCACGGGGCCCCTCCGGCTGTCCGGCCCCCTCCTCACTGGGCCCCTGATGGCCCCAGGGTCAGCGGGGGTAGCAGAGAACCTGCTCTGGGACCACACGAGAACAATCGCAACATGCTTGCCGTTGCGCGTGGCCCCGTCCCAAGGGTGTGGTCACCACCAGTCAAGCAGGGGGACTGGAGCGTGCCGACTGACTGCACGGGGAGAAACTGTTTCTTTTGAGGAAGTGTTACAGAGTTTTAAAGGATACTTTTCCCGTGGCTGCTCTCAGCGCCAAGAACTCCTGCCAACACACGCTCTTTCACCCTTTTGGCGGAAATCACTAATGTTCAGGCACAGGGAAATAATCCGGAGACTACGTTCCCGTGACGCTTTCTTGTGCGATACGTTCAAATTAGCTTTGTTCTGCTCAACCTAACGAGGAGGTGTGGAGAACGAGAGCCTCGAGGGAGGGCGGTGGCGGGGGTGAGGGTGGGGAGAGGGTGCGGGGAGGGGGGCTGGGGGGCAGCTCCCGGGCCTGGACGGCGCGGCCCCCGGTCTCAGGGGCTGGAGTTTGGGAGGTGTGTCTGGGGGGCTGCGGTGGCAGCCGGGAGGGGTCTGTGACCCACTTTCCACTCAAGACGAGTCATCGCGGCCACGCCCTGGAGGTCAGGCCGGAGCGCCCAACGGAAGCCTTTCTCAAGGAGGGCAGGGCCCGTCCGGCCTCACAAGGTCCTCACAGGACGAGTCAGGGCCACCTGCCGCCCTGCACGGAGACCTTGGCTGGGGGGTGGGCCTCACGGCCCCCCAGGCCCGTGTCCTCACGCGTCACACACCGAGGTCCCCCACGGGCTGGTTCTGCGGACGCACGTCCTGAACGGCATTCTGGGAGAGGAGGGCTTTCTTTCCGTGACCCATTGGAGAGGCGGCGGTCCGGGCGCCTGGCAGGGAGCGGCACCTCCAGGGCCCCGCCATCCCGGGAGGACGGGCACGGCTACGTTAGAGCCAGTCCACCAAGGCCTCCAGCACCCAGGATTAAGGACTTGGAAAAGCCTCAGCCAGCAAGACGGTGCTCAGGACAATCCTCTGAAGCCCCTTCCAGTGGACGGAGTGCAGGGTAGTGACCCGCCTTCTCTCCTGAGACGTGTCAGGCCAGAAGCTAGATGACAGATGCTTCTAGAAGGAGCCTTGCAGTGACCCGTCCAGAAGCCCCAGAACCTGCCGCCTCAGGGTCCCACAGGAGTTCCTGTGCTGCAGACTCACTGTGGTGCCCCGGGTGGGGGGGGGGGGGGGCCGGGGAGGTGCAGGGTGGGAGCGCTGGCCCAGTCTCCCGTGTAGGAGAGTGACAGTAGTGACTTCACTTCCCCCTGGGACCGCGCCCTAGCCCCGAGGAAGGTTCCCCGGCCAGAAGAATCCTCAAGACGCCCTCATGATCAAATACCCCCCACCCCACCCCCACCCCGCTTCCTCAGGTGTCTGCTGAGGCCTTCTTCACTGGGAGTGGGTTTTGTGGGGTGACGCTTCTGTCCTTGGGCCACCTGATCTCGCCTCAGCCCTGTCACAGATCCCAAGTCTCAGGGAGACGGGGGAGAGGCGCACACACACCCCCACCTTCCCTCAGTTCCTCCAGCACAGACTCCCCAAGAGTAAGACGCGTGGCTTTCCCCCCCAGGAACCCTCCTCTGTCGGTAGCTGTGGGCTGGGACCCGGCCCCGAGTACAGGACGTCTGTCCATCACCTGGTGGCCCAAGCACGGGCTCCCCATCACTAGCTGACCCCACGGCCCCGCCCCAGGCCGCGCTGTGTTGGGGTCGTGCCATTGTGGCTTCGGAGAGGTGGGGGAGAGATGGTGTGTGCTTGTGGGCCGCTGACCTGCGTCCCGGCCCAGCCCCGTGACACCAGCAGCTCCCGGTGGCTCCCGGCAAAGCTGCTTATTGGATTAGTGGCCCCGCGGGCCCCTGCAGCAGGTGGGGGGAGGCTGGCATTTAGGGAGTCCTGTTTTCGTCTGGGCTGCTCTGTGAGGCCTGCAGGGGCCTGGGGCGGGGGGAAGGCGGCGCCTGGAAGTGTGTGTTCCCCTTGGGGCTGAGCAGATGGTCCTGGTGGCCCCGGCCCATCGGACACGGGCCCCATAGTCTGGACGTAATCCCTCTTCCTTATCCGCCGGCCAGGGGCTGACGCTGCTCAGGCCGCTGGTCTCCTTCTGTCGGACTTTCACGGGCACAGGCTTCCAGGGGTCCGAAGATGCTGTCCAGCTACTCCGCCTGCCTTTTCTCGGGCGTGTGCACGGCCCTGGTCGCCGTGGCCCTGGCCTATTACTTCTACTGGTGAGTACGGCCTGGCGGGCTCTGGGCCGTCCCTGTGCAGGGGTCCCGGGCCTCGCTTTTCTTCCGCCTCCCGTCCTGTTCTCCGTGTGCCACAAACTTCCCGCTTGGGAAGGGGCCCTCGCGGTCAGCAGGGAAGTCAGTGTCAGTCCTGCCGGTTGTGTCGGGGCTCGGCCCAGGGAGATCCCACCTCGCCCCGCCGCGAACGTGTCTCTGGAACGTTCTGGGACGTTCCTGGAGAAGGTTCTGGGGCCGGGCGCCTGGCGCCAGGAGCAGCTCCGTCAGCTTCCTGGTGCTCCCCGACCTCTTACCCCGCGGTGGGCGCGGGGGGCTCGCGGGGTGGTCCGTCGATGAAGTAGAAAGTGGTAGTTTCCATCACGGAGAGGCCACCCCGCTGTACCCTGGCAGGCTGAGCTGCTTTGCGGTGAGTCACTCGCAACTGTTTCTGGCTGTCGTGACCCGTGCGCGTACTGGTTCTTGCTGGGAGGTGGGGAGTCCGAGAGGTGGTGCTGACCCCACCGGCCTGGGGTTCCCGAGACTCAGGTCCAGCCCGACCCCACACCAGGCCGCGATGGTGAATGGGGCGCGTGTGCTCCAGGCCACCTGTTTCCATCTGTAGAACGGGAAACCGCGTGCCCTGTCTGCACGTGACCGTCTGTAGCCGGGGCACAGGGATGGGAGCCATCGGGTGGAGCCGGCCCCCGCCCGGTGCTGGATGTGGTCAAGGTGGCCGTGGGGAGACCCAAAACCCCAGGTCTGTGGCTGACTTCATTTTTTAGGGCCAGAAAATGGGGTAATTTCCGGTGAAGAGACATTGAGACGTTGGCTCTTGTGAAGGTTCTGGCCCAGATTAGTTTTGTTTTCTTCAGCACACGGTCTGGCTGGGAATTCTGTTTGCCCGAGGCTTTCCCTTCTGTTGATCCGATTATCACTTCTGCTCTGACGATGCGGAGGGCGCTGCACACGGTGTGTTCGGGGGCTCCGTGCCTGCGCGGCCCCTGCCCTGCCGTCCAGGACACGAAGGCCCTTTCCTGCCCGCTGGGAGCTGGGAGCTGGGAGCCCCTTCCTCCGCAACTCTGTATCACTTACCGTGCAGAATGAATTTATGCCCGGGAGTTATTTGCATTTTAGATCTTACGTGAAACGATTGATAGAATTTACAAAGAGTTACACGGGACCACAGAAAGGTAACAGGGGTGAGTCAGGGGAAGAATTGGCCCAGGTGAGGGAAGGAAGGACTTTTGTCCCCTATTGAAGGAGTCTTGGCCAGGTGGTTCCCCAGACCCCGCTGGGGCCCCCAGGGGACGAGTGGTCACTTACTTTCATGATAAACTTCCAGATGCTCTCGGCCAGGGGAGGGGTCCACCAGCCCAGGGGCGTGTCGCAGCAAAGGTGCCCCCCTCCCCCCACCCCTGTCCTGGTAATCGATGGCGTGTGGAGGCCAGGAGAGGAGAGGCAGCTCGTGTGGCTCTGAAGGCTGGCCAGCTGCGGTGTGCTGGCGAGGGCATGGGCTCCCCGGGTCCCCTCGGTCCTGACGCTTGACCCAGCCACTCAGTCGTCGCTCCATCCACACATGGACAGAAACCCAGATGGAAGAATGTTTTTGCAGCTTCTTGTGATCTGGCTGGCAGAGTCGAGCAGCCCCAGCTGTGCCCCCCTCCCCCCGCCCCCGTCCCCGTCCTTGTCCCCCACACTCAGGACTGGGAGAAAACATGGAGGTTGTCTTGCCCTGGGTCTACAGAACGGTCTCCTCCCCAGTTTGTGCTGGGCTTAGGTGCTGCCTTTTCGGCCGCCAGTCTCCCCGGGCCCGGAGTCCCACCCAGACTGGCGTGCGCTCAGCCAGCCTGGGCTTCTGGGGCGCTGTGACCGGCACCGAGGGGGAGCCCCTCCCCGGAAGGTGCTGGAGAGGAGTGCTCTGTTCTGGTCAAGATGCCTCCGGCCGTGCGAATTTGTGAGCACTTCCAGGAGAAGCTCAGGGTCTCCAGGGGGGAGTTTTGAGCTGCACGGAGTAGAACTCTGGGCTCCAAGATGCCATCAGAGACCCACTTCCTTCCGAGGCTCTGCCGTGTGGCCCGGCTGTCCTCTGCAGACGTCACGGCATCCAGGAGAGACACCTTCTCGTCCACTGCCCTCTTGCCGGCGACAACTGTCTCCATGGTGGGCTTCTCCACGTGCCCGGAGGTGAGCCCATCACTAGCAAGAGGCCGGATGCGGCCAGAGCGTGGCCCCGGCCCTGTGCTGGAGCGCCGCTTTCGGAAGCATCCCCCCTCCTCCCCCCTGCAGGTCTGTCAGCAGAGTGACGTCGGGGCACAGCAGCCAGGGAGGCGACCGTGCTTCTCTGAGAAAGCCTGGCTTTGCTTCTGGGTGTAAGACCCCCAGGACCCACCTGTGAGACAGACATAGGGAGGCGTGGGTTCCCCCAAGCACACACTCACCGCCTCTGGTCGCCCACCGTTACTTCTCTTCGGCAACGTCGCCGGCACGTACCCCCTTTCAGACGTCACGCTCACCGTGAAACGCACACGGACCTCGTCTGTGCTTCTTTAAATTGTTGAATGACATCAGGGCCGGGGCCCCGCCTCCCCGCCCGTCACCCGGCATGACCTGGGGGCCATGGCTGACCTCGTGCCCTCTGAGGAGACCTTAGGAAGAGCTGGGCCGCCCTTCCTCTGTATCTCAAATATTTACCAAGTTCACTGGCCTAAGTGGCATTTCGTATGTTGGTTTAGGGATCTTCCTCATTTTAAGGAGCGCAGATTCCTGCCGCGAAGAACCAGCTGCACAGGGGAAGGATGTTTTACATCTTTACGAGGGACAGAGACGTTTAGGGGAGGCCTGGGGCGCCCTCACTTCCAGCGCTGCCCGCACACCCCCGCGGGTCCCGTCCCTGCAAGCTCGTCGTCGGCGTAGGCAGCGCCCCGATCACCGGTTCCCCCACGCTGCTTTGTTGATAAGTTTCCCCGTTATCGCAGCCGAAGTACGGCTCTGGGTTCTCTGGGCTCTTTCTGGAAAGACAAACTGGCACCAAAGCCCTTACTTGAAGTTACAACAGTAGCTAGTTTTAAAAGTTAGTGACTTACAACCATGTCCGATAGAGATTTCTACCATGGCCTTCAAGGTGTGGGTGTGTGTAAAGAATCAAAACCTCGGGGTACCCGGGTGGTCAGTCGAGCATCTGACTCTTGACCTCAGCTCAGGTCATGATCTCACGGTTCATGAGATGGAGCCCCATATCGAGCTCTGACTCGATGACAGCTTGGAGCTTGCTTGGGATTTTCTCTCTCCCTCTCTCTCTCTTTCTCTCTCTCTTTCTTTCTCTCTCTTCCCTCCTGCCCCCCCCCCCAAAATAAATAAATAAACCTTAAAAAAAAAAAAGAATTAGGGGCACCTGGGTGGCTCAGTCGGTTAAGCGTCTGATTCTTGATTTCGGCTCGGGTCATGATCTCCCAGTTCGTGGGTTCGGGCCCCACGTCGGGCTCTGCCCTGACAGTGTGGAGCCTGCTTGGGATTCTCTCTCCCTCTCCCCCTCTCTCTCTGCCCTTCCCCACTCACACTGTCTTTGTTGCTCTCAAAATAAATAAACTTAAAAAAGAACGAATTTAGAAAGAATTAAAATCACACTGATGTCGGCTGCCTGAGGGAAAGCGGGTCCGAATCACAGAAGCTTCAGAGGCTCACTGACAAAGCGTCGGGTCAGACCGCAGCTTCGGCGTGGCTCTCCTGGGTGTGCATCAGGCCTCCTCAGCGTGGGGTGCGCCGTGCAGTTTCCCCAACGAATGTGACCGTGAGGCCCTCTCGTAGCGGGTCGGTTCCTGGCGTCAGTGTCTCAGTTACGGAGTTTTACCAATGCTCGCGATGATTTAAATATCTGTCACTGGTACGGAAAGCGGAACTTTTACGAAGGCTCTTTCAGAATCCGGTGTGTTTATGAGACCCTGACGAGTTTTCAGGGACACTCCTACATGCCCTTATTTCATCCTTGGAGCCAGCCCGTGGTTCTGGTAGTAAAGGTCCTCTTACCCTCACTTTCAAGTCAGAAACCGAAATTCAGAATGATCACGTCATGCGCTGAGGCCACAGACACGGGACAAGAACCGTTGGCCGAGCCCTGGGCCCAGTGCACACCTGCCCCCGTTCCTCGGTGGAGAAACCCACGGTGGGCGTGGGGGCCCCTCCAACGTGTCCGCTGAGCTGAGACCTGCAGGTCATTTTCCCTTGACCGAGTTACACGAGGACTCTTTTCACCTTTAAAGGTGCCGTATTTCGCGATCAGCATTAACCCAGACCTTAAATCGCTTTATATTTGCATTTCTCGGAGATGGCAGCCTGCCCGGTTTAAAGGAAAGTGAGCTCCCACCCGTCCCTTCCTCACTCTGGTTCTCAGGGTCGTGGCTCCAAAGCCGTCCGGCCGCTGACTCCCGACCGTTTGCTGATGCTCCGTTCCGTGACTTACTAACCCACCCAGTTCTCTCGCCGATGTTCACCAAGTGTCCGTCCACCGCGCGCCCAGCGCGGCTCTAGACTTTTGCTTCTCTGCGAGTGTGACAGACACCTGTCACTCCTCACCGCCCCCGAGTTTGCTGGGTTAGTATTATTTTTAGTTATTTTGCTCTTCCCTTAATACTTCAGTATACTTGAACTTTCACTTTGTGTTGAATCACCTGGAGCAAAGCCCTCCTGACCTGCTCTGTGTAAAATAACTTGGGTTCACGACATTCGTATCTGCGGTCGTTATAATGGAGTTCTCCACGCTTCTTTTGTAGGTCGATTTCAAATATTGAAAGTCCAGAAACAGCATTCACAATAAAACTTTTAATGAATTAGCTCCTGCCGATGCCACAGAGAAGGCACGAGAATCCCGTCATTAAGTCTGTGCTGCTTGGAGGAGGAAGTCGCTCGTGAAGCCAACCGTAGACACCCACGCCCCGTGTTAGTGCGATCTCTGTCTGCACCACAGTTTCCTGGCAGGGGTTTTTTTTTTTTTTTTTTTTTTTTTGTTACTTGAAAATGTTAATTGCTTTGTTTTTATTTTTAAGAAAAGAAACCTATTTCTCCTTCAATCCCAAAATCTTCTAGCTCCTTAATCGTATTCTTTGTGGAACAAATTCTTTGTTCTTGAAAGATCTCGGGTTCTAGTTTGGAGCAGTTTCTTTCCGGGCCACCTACAGGTGTTTATCCCGGCATTTCCTTCCATTGCGTAACGGGGTGAGTTCTTTGTCTTAAATCCCATGTCTTTCTCCTTCCTTCCTGTTTCGCTGGACTACACCCTCAAGTAATCTTTTCACAAAGGATCAGCAGAAGTTCCATTTTCTGAAACCTGGTCGATCTCAGGACTGCCGTGATTTCCGTCTTCATTCTTTGTGTCTCTCTGGTCCTGATGGAGGAGAAATGGCATTCAGAGGGAGGGGGCTTTACTACAGGAGCTACTTACAAAGGGGCCAGCAGGGATTGGGGAGCGGTGAGAAGGGGAAAACCCTAGAGTCGGCACATCCTTACTGACAACGTACTTCGTTCCAGCCAGAGCTGCGCGGGGAAGGGCAGGGCCCACGGAAAAGTCGGAGGATCGCGGAGTCCAAGTTGACTTCTCTTGGTCCCAGGGTCGAAATTCTGTGAAATTTGTAAAGTGGCCACATTTCGGAGTGTGCCGAAGCATGAGGTTCTGGGGGACATCTGTGGTGCTCCGCCGCTCTTGACCCAAGGGTTCCGGCCTGGATGCTCCTGGGGACTGGGTGACGCCTGTCACAGTGCACGTGCGGTAAACACACATCATGCATTCAGCAGGCTTTGATGGAGCACCTGGGTATGACATCCAGACCCGCGTGCTGGCGTCCCAGAAACGGTGGCTTAAATGCGCGCGACTCGTCCTCTCTGCCTGCGAGGTCTCGGCCTCGGAGGACCCGCGTCTTCCACACTCTGGGCCTTTAGGCCTCCTATGTGTTGCTTCATGCTGACCTTGAGCCACCCTTCCTCACTCGGGGCAGAAGGGCAGGGGGCGTCCCAGAGGGATTTGTCTCTTGTCCTAAAACAGACGCCTTCTTGCAAGTACCTATGGACGTCTCCCCTGTCCCCCCCATGTCCCCCTGCCTGGAACTGGGCCTCATGGCCCACACCAGTCACTCCAAGAGGGGATGGGGTTCCTTTATGGCTTATATCTGGGGCCTTAGATCCCATCTTGGGATTCGATTCTCACCAGGAGCGGCGTGGCGGGAGGGAGCCCACGGTGGCTGCACGGGACTCATGGGCCCGGAGGGGAGGTTGGCCTGTTGTTTAATCGCCTCTTTTCACCCACTGGTTGAGGAGATATGTGATGCTAAAAGAGCCTCCTGATTCCCGTAATGGTTTTAAGTTAATTTCCTATTCTATTTATTGTAACGTATTAAACACAGTAGAGGGGCGCCTGGGTGGCTCAGTCGGTTGAGCGTCTGACTTCGGCTCAGGTCATGATCTCGCGGTTCGTGGCTTCGAGCCCCATGTCGGGCTCTGTGCTGACAGCTCAGAGCCTGGAGCCTGCTTGGGATTCTGTGTCTCCCTCTCTCTCTCTCTCTCTCTGCCCCTCCCCTACTTGCGCTCTGTCTCTGCCTATCAAAAATAAATAAATGTAAAAAAATAAGAAATTTTAAACACAGTAGAAATACACACATGCCTCAATACAAATACAGCAGAAAGTCAACACATGTGTGAGGCGTGGGGTTTGCTAAGCCAGTAGCCCCACTTGGCGTGTCCAGCAGGGGTGCACCTGCTCGGGCGCGAGGGCCCGCGGGCCGTCAGCTCCGGTCCAGCTCACTGGTCTGCTTGTCTGTCCGCGCGGGCCGGGGCTCGCTCGAGGCTTTGTCGTAGTTGTGACATCTTGTGGGCCGTTCCCTGGTCCCGTGCGCGGTCTTCTCGGCTTCTCTTTCTTGTTTGGTTCTCCACACGAGCTGTAGCACCCGCCTGTCTAGTTCCCGGTGAAGCTGAGGGACCGGTTGGTGTTTTAATTAGGATTCAAGTGCATCTGTAACTTAGAACGGTTTGCGTGTCAATCGCGTATCACCATCTAACCCACGCCCTCACGGTGTGGCACTTGTGGCCACCACCGGCTTCTGCGGGTCAGCAGCCCGGGCCGGGCCCAGCAGGAAGGGGCGTCAGTGTGGCTGCAGTGGGCTGGCACCCGCCTGGGGCTGTGGGTCCACCGTGCTCCGCGGGGCCCGCCCCCCACAGGCCGCCCCGGGACCCCCGCCCGGTGGCGCGCGGCACGAGGGAGGCGGCAAGGCCCTGAGGGCCGAGCTGGGGTTGAAGGACCTTGTGTTCTCCGTGTGCAGAGCCCTGCTGAAGCCAGCGGGGCCCCAGCGCCGGAGAGGGGACCCCACGTCCTGACGCCTGCCTTGCCAGGGGCGGGGCACAGGGAGGGCAGTGTTGTTCCCTTTGCTAGGCCTGCTTATTGTCTTTCAGGATGTTCTGCCGTGTCCTTGTGCGGGCTCTGCCGTCAGATCGTTTCGTTGCAGACACACGTGGGGTCTTGTCTACCGTGTGCCTCCTGCATCTGTGTGTCCGCGTGCAGGCGTGCCCACTGGATGGCGGTCCCCGGGCTTATCTTCCTGCCTTAAGTGCTTGGACTGTGAGCCTGTTCCCCACTTGCTTTAGGAGAAACCCCTGGTCCTGGACGTGCAGGTTTTCTGTTTCTGCTGCTAGAAAGACAGTGGAGCGACCCGGGAGCCGCCAGCGGCCGGGGCCCCAGATGATCGGGGGGTGGGGGCAGAGCCACCAGCGGCCGGGAGCTCCCCATCTTCCGTGCATGGCTTCCGAGGTTGCTCTGTGGTCTCGGATGACCACCTGAGGCCAGTGTCCTGGGGCTGTTGGGTAGAAATGACTAAACTTCTCTGCTGTCTTGGTCCCTTCTGATGACTTCAGTCAGAGCGAGTTACTGAACGTTCTGAGAATGTCGATCTCTGTACATTGTGTTAACTGCATTCGGCACTCTGTCATCTGTTGTTTATAGTGGCACTTTGGTCACAGTGGATTCTCTGGGGTCTGCGGGATACAAACCTGTCATTTGCAGATAGGGATGATTTTGTTCCTCCTCCTAGACTTTTCAGTTTCTCGGTGGTTCTGGGAATCTGACGAGGCGACAGACGATTGTTAGCAAAGAAACGTGTCCTACTTCTTGGCCCGTAGAAGGATAAGATGGTCCCTGCCAGTGAATTTACCCAAGAACGAAAGGTAGTCCCTTAAAGACTCAGAAATAGGATCGTGTTTGTCTGATCTGCAATTTTAGTTGGCCTCATAAAAATACCCTTTCCGCTTCCTGGCCTTGTCAGTAACATGATGATAGGATACAGCCTTTCTCTCGGCGTCGTGGTCAGGTCAGCGTGGACAACAGTGGCCATTGTGCTCTCATTCGTGATGTCATCGATGGGCGCAGGGTCACCCTCTGAGGCGGTGCCTCCCGGCCCCCGGCTGGTGCCTGCCCCTCCGTGTCATTGTCAGAAGGATGTCTGCCACCAGCGCCCCTCCCGCCCCCGCTCACACCAGGTGGGCCGTGGGCCAGGAAGCCACCCAGTCCCTCTTGCCCCTGCCACATTTACAGCCAGAGGGAGGAGCAGCCGGTCAGGGACCAGTCAAGGGGCTAGACAGTCCCACTGTGAGTGACGTGGATTTGCTCCCGTGTGGCCCGGGCTGGCCGCTTGGGGAGCGCGAGCCTTACTCCTGGCTCCGGGCTGCGTTTTGGGCAGTTAACGTTGCGTCTACGTGTCTCGGGGTAGCTCGAGAATATTCGAGACAGTGTTCATTCTCGACTCTCCCCTGTTCATGGGTTTTGTCCTTCGGTGTCTCCTGACTCAGAAACAACAGAACAGCCCGCGTGCAAACCAAACACCCAGGCTCGCTCCCGGGGTGTCCTCTGTGCGGCCAGCCGGCAAGGCCTTTCTGTGGTGCCTCCGGGGGACTGTGCGTGCCTCACGCATAGGCCTTCACGGGTGGGACGGGACAGAGGGAAGGAGGGAAGGTAACGGTTCTGCTTTTCTGCTTCATCGCGGGCTTTGAATTCGGATGACTGAAATCCGCATGAAACTCAGCGGCTCTTTCTGTCTGTAATGCAGACCACGTATCTAGAACATCAGAAACGCTGCCCTCTGGCGTGTTGAATGTCTTCTCCTATCGCCAGCCGCTGTCGGCTCACAGAGAACACTCAGGGCCAGCTGAGGCCACAGCTCGGAAGGGCAGCGGTCCCAGAGGGGTGGTCCCACGGCTGCACCTTCCTCTGGTCCCCGGGGTCGGGCAGCAGGTCACCGGGAGAGGCAGCCAGAGCAGAGCAGGAGACACGGCCGAAGGGGCACCCGGTGCCGTCGGAGGGCGGCGGTATTGGTTCGGGTCCCGTGCCGCGTCCCCGCTGTGTGCTGGGGACACCCTGGGCGGAGGCACGCGAGGCACGTGGGTGGAGGGACTGGCACCGAGTCTGAGTGTAAATGAGGTGCAGTCGGTCCCCATGCGGTGGTTCCCTGCACGGAGCCCGTGTGATGGAGACGCCCGGTGCCGCCCTGCCGGCCTCGGTTTCTTTCCCACGCAAAGGCTTTGTCAGAAACGTGGGAGTTTCCACGAAGACGGGGGACGGGGTGCCTGGGAGGATATCTGAAGGTCAGACCACCTGACTGGCTAGTTCATGAACAAGAGGGACCCAGGGACCAGTGCCGGGAAAGAGGGGCCCTGGGCGTCTGGGGACGGGCCCTGAGGCAGGTGTAGGGGACGGAGCGCTCTGCCCTTGAGCGGTGAGGCGGGGCCAGGCTTCCCGGCAGGACGTGGGAGGGGCCTGGGGTCTGGGGACGAGGCCCGAGTATTTGTGGGAGGGGTGTCACTCCACTAGGGCGGCCAGGACAGAGCGCCCCGGGCTGGGCAGCTTCGGGCGGGCAGTTCTGGAGGCTGGCTGTCTGAGATCCAGGGGTGGGCGGGACTGGATCCCCGTGAGGGCTGTGGGGGAGGGATCTGTTTGTAGACAGCGTCACCCCCGCCGTGTGTGTCTTCCCACATGGTCCTCCTCAGACACGGAGAGACCGTGTCCGAATCTCTCCCTACGAGGACACCAGGCAGGTTGCTTTACGGCCCACCGCAGTGACCTCATTTAACGCGATCACCTCTTCAGAGACCCCGTCTCCAAATACAGCCACATTCTGAGGTGCTGGCAGTTAGGACCCCAGCATGTCTTTTAGGGGACACCGTTCGCCCATAATGGGAGGTGCCCCAGTGGGCTCTGAGAGCATCCAGGGGCCTCACGTGATGGCGGTAAGGTGCCGCAGTGCTGCAAGGTGCTTCCTCCCTTCCCCTCGTGGCCCTAAGCCACAGACAGCTCGGCCGTGGGCACCACAGGCTTGTAGCAGCAAAAGCACCGGGAGGGACAGGGTGTCAGACCCACCAGGGGTCCCCCTTCTTCGGGGGTGGGGCGCTAGAGCTGGGAGGAGGGTCTGGTTTGGGCTCCCAGTCCTTCCTGCCACACTGGAGGGAAGGCTGGCTGGCGTCCCCAGACGCCCCGGGTCGGCGTCTGTGGTGGCCGGCGGCCCCTGAGTTCCGTGTGAGGCCGCGTTTAGCTCAGTCGCCTGGCTTACTGCCCTCCCGACAGGCCGGCGGTCTGTCCTTGCCTTCCAGCCCTGAGGGGGTGACTGCACCCCACACCCCCCCCTTGAGGAGGGGTGCGAACTCAGGAGGCAGCCACCTCGCTGTCAGGATCAAGTTGTGCAGATGCGGGCTTCCGGAACGATCTAGACCTATTATCTAGTGAAGGGGCTTAGAGACAGGCCCAGGCTTCCTTGCTCTGTCGGTGACGGCGTCTGAGCATTAGTGAGGGGGTACCAGGTACACGGGCCGGGGCGGCCGCCTGCCACAGGCCCCAGGGGCCGCTCCTGAGAAGCAGGTGGCCTCTTCTGAGGCCCGGGCGCGGGGGGCTCACCCAGGTGTCCCGTGGTCACGGTCACGGACGGGTGAAGGGCCGAGTTCCGGGCCTTTCCTCGTCTTCCTTTGTTGGATGCGCAAATCGGGGAGCAGCTTTATGGCCGAGGCCCAGGCCCTGCCCCCGTCGTCCTGAGCTGCAGGCCTTGAAGCCGCTTGGGCCCTTCCGGTCCTCAGTTTCCAGCGGGCACCAACAGTGGCCACAGGGGCGCCCGGTGGTGCTGGGGCCGTAGCCAAGACGAGACGCAGACCAAGCGTTCAGGATGGAGTGTCTTCAAGTAACCCATCCAGGAGGAACTGTTTGGCCTAAAGCCTTGCGCGTAAGAAATGTAAACTTGTTCGAGAATGTTGGGTCGGGAGGCCGTTGAGAGACTTCATGATGTATTTCGTCACAGCGAGGTCGCGTGAGGCGGCACGGGAGATGCAAACCCAGCGGGGAAGACGGGAGGGAGGACGCTCCCTGGCCTCCCAGAGGAGGGTGGTGCCCCGCGTTTTGAGAGGGGCGGTGACAGAGGCTGTTGAGCAGTGAGGCGTTAGACCCCCTTGGCTGCATCTAAAAGAACGAAGTCATATTTAGAAAGTAGAACTTCACAATGTGCCAGAGTGCATAGCGCTCGCATATTTAAAGTCGGGTTTAAAAACGTAGACACTGACTTAAACTCGTCTGGTGAGAAGTTAAGCCGGTTTTGTCGGGCGCACAGGCCAGCGGTCTTGGCGGCCTGCGTCGAGGGCTCCCCCGGCCGTGCTTCTGCCCCTCCAGTGGGAGGCCGAGGCCGGGGAGAGGCTGGGAGCGTGTGGGCCCAGTGGGAACAGGGCGTCGCCCCACCCCCACCCTTCTGCAGGGGACCCCTGCCGCCTGTCCCCGAAGGCCTGTGATGCCGGTGTCGGCGGCCTGTGGCTGGGGCGCCAGCGTCCAAGCAGACAGTAGGCACGGGGTACTCTCGCGGGGTGGGAGGGAGGACCCCTGACTGCAGCGGGTGACGTTCCTGAGGGTGGAGTCTGGCCCCCAGGTGAAGTCGTGCATTTTGACCCCACTTCTCGGGTATCCGGGCCAGATCCTGACAGCCCGGCTGACCAGCAGCAGGGGAACATGCCGGAAGACGGCCAGCCTCAGCAGAGCCCCGGGCCAGGCTTACTTTCTGGTGCCCGAGGGCCCAGCACACAGCAGCTAGGACCCACCTAGGGTGGCTGCAGCAGGACAGGTGGTGGCCGAGGCTCACAAAGAAGGGCAGTCATCGGAACGAGGCCCCAGGACCACTACCAGCCCCACGCCACGTCCATCAGCCCTTGTCAGGTCCCCCACTTAGCCCTGGGGACGCAGGCCGGGAGGCCAGCTGGACCCAGACAGGAGGGTGTGGTGCTGGCGATGGGGCCAAGGGGTGGGTGCAGCTCTCCGGGGGGGTTCTGCCGATGGACTTTTAGACCAGAGCCTCGGGGGGCGACAAGGGACTGGCTACTTACCTTCACAGCCTCGGGGGCTGTTGTGAAACCGGTGCAGGGGTGGAGTGGGGCCCCCCGCTGCTCACAGCCCGAGGCCCGCTGGCAGGTGCAGGGGTGGAGCGGGGCCCCCACGCCATGGAAGGAGCTGTGGTGCACACTGAGCCACCAGGCATGTCCCATGTGGGTCTCCTCGCGTGAGCCCGCGGGAAAGGAGGCCGGGTTCACGGTGCCGGGCGTGGAGCGGTGCTGCTGGGGCAGGGGCGAGGGGAGGCTCCCAGACTCGACCACGGCAGTGGCTTTCCAGGCCGTCCCGCCGCACAGCAGTGAGCGCGTCTGAGCTGTCGTGAGTTGTACCTCGATAAGGTTGACTTTAACATCAGATTCTGCTACCTCGCGCCCTAGTGATGGAAACAGCAGGTCGGCCACAGAACCTAGGAATCTGCCTGAAAAAGCATGACGGCTGAGGTGCCGATCTCTGAGCTGGCTTCCGGGGACCCTGGTTATTCTGGCCCACGTGGCCCGAATCCGAGATGGTGGGGGTGCGGGCAGAGCCGGGTCTGCTGGAGCGGTGGGGTGCAGAGAGCCTGCCACGGGCCGGGCTCGGTGCCGGAGGACGGACAGCAATGCCAGGTCTGGCCAAAGCCATTGCCTCCAGGGCAAGGAAGAAGCGTGTGGTCAGGCCCGGCCGGTGTGTCTGAGACTGCTTTACCGAAGGGCCCCTGCCCGTGGGAGGAGCGTGGACCCGGCCTGACTGCCTACTCTGGAATTGGGTCCTGCTCCTTCTCTCGCTGTGACCCTGAGCCAGGCACTGAGCCTGTCTGTGCTCCTGTTTGCCCAGAGGGGGGTTTGCAGTGACGCCTAGGAGGCAGTAAGATGCTTCTCAGGGTGGGCACTTCAGACACAATGGGCTGGGTGGGTCGGGATTGCTCGTGGGGCTGCGGGCATCCGAAGGTCTGGCTGGAGCTGGACAGTCAGCCTCCGCGTCCAGAGCCTGCCGCTCACATGTACTCCTGGCAGGGCGGCCAGGTCCCCCAGAGCCAGCTACGTAAGGACCGGGGACCGGGCAGAGTTGTGCTTTTATGACTCGGCCTTAAAAGTCACTGCACTTTATTTCTGGCCCAGTTGGTTTATTCTCTGGGGGTGGCCGGTTCCCGTGTGCCCGCGGGTGTGCTCAGCTTGTAAAGCGACGCAGGGCCTGCCCTGGAGGGTCGGGGAGCCCGGTGTGTGGCTCAGAGCCCCCTCCACGCCCCACCCCCAAAGAGGGCGCGGGCGCCTTTCCCACGGACCAGGTCTGCGGGTGCACCGGCCGCGGACAGCCCTGAGTTTGGGTCACGACTTCCTGCTTGGTTCTCTGCCCACAAGGGGGTCACGGGGCAGCTCACGGGACAAGTTCAACCAAGAAATGTGAGCTTCTGTCTTCACCGTTGAAAATATAAGAAATGCACGTGAAAAGGGGACAAAAACTGGTCAGGTTCCTGGGTGAGTCACCGCCTTTGTGTTAGAGCCAAAACAAAGGCTTTTAGCTTAAAAAGTACACCACTGTTTGGGAATTAGGAGGCATTAGTTACGGTATCGTGGATCTGTTTTCCTGGAGAGTTCGTGTGCAGTTTGACGACGGTAAATGCGTGGTGAAAAGTCTAAAATAAAAACTCTCTGTCATGCAGTTTCCTAGAGGGAATCACTGGTAATGCTCGGGGACGTTGGTTCTAGTCTTTTCTGCCTCTCTTGTGTGCCCAGGGGTGTCCGCGTGTGGGCCTGTCGGGTGCGGGGTGGGGTCGCGGGGTGCGGCCCCCGTGAGCTGCCGGGGGTCGGGCCCCAGGTCGGGGCCGTGCCGTGAGCACCGCGGATCCGTCCCCGGGGCCTGCGGCCGCCGGGGCCCCCGCAGCCTCCTGACCGCTGCCCCCTGTCCTTTGCAGGACGGCCGTTCTCGCTGAAGGACCCTGCACTCGCTACTGAGCGGCGACCATGGGCCCGCTCGCCTACCTGAAGACGCAGTTCGCGGTGCACCTCCTCATCGGGTTCGTGTTCGTGGTGAGCGGGCTGCTCATCAACTCCGTCCAGCTGTGCACGCTGGTCCTCTGGCCCCTGAGCAAGCAGCTATACCGCCGGCTGAACTGCCGTCTCGCCTACTCCCTGTGGAGCCGTGAGTGTGGCCCGCGCCGCACGGCTGGGGGGGGGGTGACGGTGGGGGGGGTTCTTTCTGCCGGATGAACCCCACACACGCCGCTCCGTAACGGGCAGGGGCCCCCGGGGGTGGCGAAGGCTTCCGATGACGTGACCGGGAGGCGGGGGCCTGGCTGGCGACCCCCGGGCTGGGAATTGGGGGGTGGGGGGGGGTGCTCCAGGGTGCTCAGGGCTGGCTCCTGGCCAGGACACGAGCAGAAAGACGCTCCCCCCCACCCCCCAGACTCTTGGTCTGGCTGACCCAAGTGACGTTGCCGCACTTGACCGCTCGGACCCGCAGAGACCAGTTTCCTGAGGTTTAACGTGGGGTTTTGGATATTTGAGAACAAATGCAACTCAGCTCAGCACCCCCCAGCCCCGTCCCTGCCAGCACACGGGACGGCGTCGGCCCCCGTGTGCTCCGCCAGCCCGTCACCGGAGCGTCGTGAGGCAACCCTCGGGTGGCCTGTCCTCTGGTACCTATCTGAGCATCTCTCTGTGGAAGAGAAGGGCTCCTGCCTGCGTCCTGGTTAAACAGACGCGCGTGGACGTGTGTGTCTGAGGCCTGTATGCACGTGTGCGTGTTCAGACCTCGACGACAAAGCCCACCGTTGACAGAGGTGAACGCCGCACGGGGGCCTGGGGTGGGGGGGAGCCAGGCACGTGTCAGGAGGGCAGCTCGCCAGCGGGCGTCCACAGCTCGAACAGCGGCAACTTCTGACGATTAATCCACAAAATAAGGAGATGTCTGCAGAAGTACATACGTACGGACATTCTCGTCTTGTCATTTCTATATTAGCATAAAAGTGGCGGCAGCTGCAGTGCCCATGAGTGGAGGCCGGCTACGGTGAGTCCGCCTGGCACAGCTGTTACGGACCGGGGACCGTCTCTCGATAGAGAACCATCTTCAACGTCCTTTTTTCCTAAAGTCTACTCGTTTATTTTGAGAGAGAGAGAGAGAGAGAGAGAGAGAGAGAGAACATGTGCAAGGGGAGTGGTAGGCGGGGAGAGACAGACAGAATCCCAAGCCGGCTCCACACCGTCAGCGCGGAGCCCGACGCGGGGCTCGAACTCATGAACTGTGAGATCGTGACCTGAGCCGACACCAAGAGTCGGACGTTCGACCGACCGAGCCACCCTGGCGCTGCTTAAGACACACTTTTAAGCGCAAAGGGAAGGTCTCCCGCAAAGTACGTGGCGTGCTGGTTTATTTGAACACCGTGTGTATGAGGTGTGTGCACGTCTACACGGCCGTTCGTGCCCAGAGGGTCTCAAGGGGTCAACGGGAGACTGAGTGTCAGGGAGTGCAGGGAGGAGGGCCTTCTACTTTTTTCCTTTTTTGTTTTCCTTATTTGCTGTTTGTTTTGCCTTTTATTTTTTTTATGGTTTACGTTTATTTATTTACACGTCTGCCTTTGTGCCTTTTCCATTTTTTCGCGGAAGACCATGTTTCTTTTCCACTAAAGAGAGAGTAATAGCCACCGTGTGCCTGCCGTGTGGGGGATGGTGGGTCTCCATTTGCCTCCCGGTTCCGGGGCAGAGAAGGGAGCCCCGTCGAGGAGGCCGTGACCTCCCGCTGCCTCTGCCTAGGCCAGCACACCGGCCTGTGGCTTATCTCTTGCCTTACACACGTAACAGCTTCAGTGCCCAGGGTTTGGTTTCTTTTCTGGATGAGACACGATTTGTGCGTGGGGGTGGGGTGGGGGGAGAACCAGAATTCCTCTGACGTGAAAAATACAATGAGTTGTTGATGAGCGTAAGACGTGATGTGAGCACACACCCAAAGGGCAAATGCTAATCGATAAAAACAAAATTGTAGACTCCGCCTCCAGCAGGATCCTGAGGAGCTCAGTCCCGGAGAAAGCCGGCTGGGTTCACAGGAAGTAAGGGAACCTCTCAGCCCCGCCCCATCCACGCAGCAGAAAGCGGGGTGCTCACTGAATCTCGAGGTTGCCTTCCAGGGGCCCCCGCTGGGCCCGCTGCAGGGGAGGGGGGACGCTGGGTCTAAACCAGGACCCGGAGCCGTGGCCGGCGGGGAGCAGGTTCGTGGCACCTCTTGGGATCAGTAGCTCCGAGTTAGGCCTGAGGAATCTGTCAAGACAGATAAGATGGGGATTCGAGGTCCGAGGAGAACAAAAGACTGACAGACAGCGACAGGTGTGACAAAGAATCAAATAGAACTTCTATAAATAAAAACCGTAATTGTAGTTTTTAAAGTGAACGCTTAGAAGACGCGTGTTCTGTCACGTTGGACCCTGCTCACGAGGGAACGGGCACGCGGGGCGCACACGTGCGGCGGAGCCCCGCCAGGGAAGTGTGACACGGGAGCGACGAGAAGGAAGGGGGGGACGCGCGGGTCTGTGGGGGGACACGGGGAGGCAGCGCCGGGGGCGGTGATGGCCGAGGACGCCCCCGGATGGACGGAGACGTGGTTCTGTGGCTCTAGGGGGACAGCGCGTGCCCAGCAGGGCACCCTGGCCCAGCTGCCTGCACAAGTCAGGAACAGCCGGAGGCCAACGCACAGTGGCGGCCCTCACAGCCCACGGACAAGCACCTGAAAACTCTCTCTGGTGAGAATAAAGCTGACAGCACGACAGGGGCTGAGCTGCAAGAAAGAAAGAAGTCAGAGAAAACGTCAAGTAGGTGCCTCTGAACGATCCTATTACATAGTGATGCCCGGTTTGTGAGGCTGAAACAGGGGTCCGGGTGGGGATGGGGGGGCGCAGTGTTCCGGTCCCCCACCCCCACCAGCCCTCCATTCTCATATTTGCCAGGAAGAGAGCGGCCATGTCACCATTGGACTTGGCTAAGGGAGGGCAGGGTGGGAAACAGACCTCAGACCAACCTCAGAACTATTAGAACAAGGTGGATTAAACAAGCAACCACAAATCCTTTTTTGCAAAACAAAGTAGCGGAGAGCGTGGCGAGGAGAAAACGTGCTGGAGGGGTGAAGCGGGCTGGGTGGGGCCCCTCACCCCCACCCCCCCCCCCCAGCAGCCCGGCCTTCTGCTGCTGAGTGCCAGGCCATGGGAGCCCCCAGGGCACCTGCTGAATTTGGGGGTGTTCTCCACGTTACCCTGAAATACAGGGGCAAGTCCTCCTCATGTTAGGGCCGCGTGGGAGGCTCCCCTACGTTCCGGGGGCGCACGGTGAGCCCTGGAAACTCAGTGCCCCCGAACCTGCCTCCTGTTCAACCGGATGTGTGGTCCTGTCCCCGCCCCGTCAGGCCTGGCGCCCTCCCACTGACCTCCGCGTTCCCAGCATGACTGTCGTCTGGCCACAGAGCTTAGGGGCACACGCGTGAAGCCGCATGGCCTGTTCCGGGCCGACCCGGCCGAGACTGAAGCTTCCCGGCTGCAAAGGAGAAAACCGCCAGCCTCACAGCAGAAGCTGATGCAGGGAGCACACGCGCCGCGATGTTCCTTGCGGGGCTGGGGTAAGCAGGGAACGCTCGCTCGCCGTGGAAGGGCAAGCATGTACCTGAACGGAGGGAATCGCAAAAAGATTAGTGAGGGCTCAGGAGCCAACCAGCGGAACTGCTAATTCCAGATGCTCCCCAGCTCGGCCGGGACCACAGGCAGGGACCCTCCGCCCACCGACGGCGGGCAGGAAAGAGCGGCCTTCGGTCAGGCGACCCTCTGAAAGGGCCGATCTCCAGGACAGCGACGGGGCAGCCGGTGTCCATCCGTCTGGTCACTCCCGGGTCAGACCTCTCCCTCCATCAGAAAGGCGGAGGTCCCCAGTGCTGGCCACGGCGAGGGGCTGCGTTAGGAGGGGGAAGCCTGCCCGCCAGCGCACATCTGCTTGGGGGACACCACCCGTGTCCTTGCGCGCAAACGCCGGTGCCACGTGCACAGCCACCCCCCACAGGGCTCTTCTGTGCATCCGGGCTGCTGCCCTGTGCTTCCCCTCGGCGGTCGTGGGGACCCGGAGAAGTCTTACGTGCGGTGGTGATGTGCTCGCGTCCCTCGTTCTGATGCAGTGCTCCTGCATTTGTGGCCGCCTTGAGATCCAATGCATGGCGGGACGTGGTCATCCTCTGCCTGCCTGCAGAGTGCGGCCGGGCCGGGCCTCAGTGTCCTCACCGCTGTCACCGGCCAGCACGAAGGGCCGGTGGCTGTTCTGAGCCCGCGCCGTGGTTTCCAACGGTGTGCTGTCCAGGCCCGTCCTGGGAAGTGGTCGTGGCCACAAGGGGTGTGTAGACATCATTATAAGTGCCAGCGTGAGCGAGGCACATGTTGTCAAGCCTAAGTGAAGACACGGCCTTGAAAAAGATCCTTTTTAGAAAATTCCGTGTCTTGCGTCAGTCTTAGATGAGCACTGTCTCGCTCTGTTCCGGATGCCTCTGTGAAACGCAGCGATGGCCGGGAAAGCCGGCATTTGCGGGACGTTGACCGCGTGGCGGACCCCACAGCTGGCGCACTGCGCTCGCTGCCCTTGGCGTTTCTGAGTCTGGAGGTCGAGGCATCAGTGGCCCCTCTCAAGCTGATGATGAGGAAGCGTTGCAGAGTCTGCCCGCGCTCCCGGCGGCGTCGTCCACGGGAGTCGACAGTGGGACACCTTCAGTGTCCATCGATGGATAAGCGGATGGAGCAAATGTGGTCCGCGTACAGTGGAAAACAGAGGAGGAACTCCTGCCACGTGTGACCACACGCAGGCAAGTGCCGGACCTCGTGCTGAGCGAAATAAGCCGGTCACAGAAGAAGCACCGCCTGGCTCCGCTCATATGAGGGACCCAAGGTCGGCAAACCCTACAGGCGCACAGGGGCGTAGACTCTTGTCGTGCGAGGTGAGAAGGTCCGAGAGGTCCGTGGCCACCAGCACCGTGCCCATGTGTAACGATGCTGGCTTGTGCGCTGAAGGTCTGTTAAGAGGACAGACCCCAAGTCTTCTTACTAGAGTAATAGGAAACCGCTTCCTGGTGCCCTAGCCGATCGCTTTCGGAGCCACGGTCTCATCCACGGTCTCTCGTGGACCAGCGTGCACCTGGAACTTTGCCCAGGCCCTGCCGGACTGCTGCCATCCGCTAAATGACAATCAGCCGGAGAGGGAGGGGCAGGAGCAAGGCTCGTCACCTGGTGTGGGCGTCTGTGGGGTGCGGCTCTCCGGGGGTGGGGGGGCCAGGGGAGCCCGGTCCACAGGGGATGTGCTTCCAGATGCACAAGTGGCCTTGTGGCCTCCCTTCTTTCTTTCCTTTTCTTGTCAACAGCTTTACTGAGATAAAATTCACCCACTTAAAGTATACCAACCAGCGGTTTTGGGGTTCAGCCCAGAAAGGAACCCCGACCCACCAACGGCCACTCCCCTCGTCGCTGCGGTCAGTACGCTACTTTCTGTCCATGGATTTGCGCATTCTGGACATTCCTGCAGCAGGTGGTCCTTGAAGACAGACTCACACTGAGCGCGATGTTTTCAAGACCCGTCCACGGCGCAGCTGGATGACATTACCTGGTGCGGACAGACATCGTGTCCCATCCGTCCAGCAGTCTGGACGCTCGCGTTGTTTCTGCCTTCTGGCTGTCACGAACAGTGCGGCTGTGGGCGTGCGTGCACAGGCTTTTGCGTGGACATCTGCATTCGTGTCCCCCGGGCAGATCCCCCGGGTGGGGTCGTTGGGTCTTCCCACCTGTCTGTTCCGAGATCGCGCCCAGTACTGTTCCAACCACGGCAGCTGCACCGTTTTGCGTCCCCGCCGGCGCCGTGCGGGGCTCCAGTGTCTCCTGCCCTCGCCTACACTTGCCCCCGTCTGTGTGTGACCATGGCCGTCCTGATGAGCGGGAAGGGATGTCTCACTGTGGCCCGGGTGTGCGTTTTCCTGATGACTGACGATTCTGAGCGTCTCCTTGTGTGCTCGTTGGCCACTTGTGAATAACCTTTGGAGAAGTGTGTGTTCGGATCCTTTGTCGTTCCATGCCCCTGCCTTTCTCCAGTGCAGTCTAATGTGGGACAGACGTGGCCACGACTGGTGGGTTCACGGGTGCTGAGTCAGCCTCTGACAGGTGGCCTCTTCTGTTGACCCTGCCTTGGGTGGCAGGGACTTCGGCTGGTGAGTTCAGGTTATCATCCGAGGGGCATACTTCTCATCCAGCTCCCATCACGGAGGAAGGTGAGACCCCAGAGGCTGCACGATCGGGAGCGTGCGGGGGGCAGAACTTTTGAAGCCCCCACTTTAGGCCGGGCTGATGGGGACGCCCATCAGAAGGAGAAACCGGCCTCGGTTCTCTGCTTCTTGAGTGTTAACGTCACAAGCTGTAGCCCGTTGAGTCCTCCAGAGGCCCCTGTGAGGAAGCTACTGTTTTCTCCTGTCTGTAAATGGGGACACTGAGGCCTGGGAAGTCAGGCTTGGAGCCCAGTCTCCAGGCCCTGCCCTCCATCCTCAAGGGACGGTCCCCTCAGAAGACGGATGGGCTGGTACCGAGAAAGAATGGGGCTGCCCCGGTGGAGACCCTGAGCCCGCAAGTCGGGCTTCCTGGTCTGTGAGGTCACCTTTTTGGGGACGCCTGGCCCGGTCGGTGGGCCCGCGCTGGCTGGCCGTGGCTCAGCACAGCCACCCTGCTGACCACAGCAGTCCCGCAGCTGACTGTGCGCGTGTGCCCACCCCTCTCCCCTCCCAGTCGGCGGCTGCAATGTGACAGTTCCTCAAATCACAGCACGTGTGAGAATCACAACTGGACACGAAGACATTCCTCCGAAATTACTGGCTCTCTCTACTTCCGCTTTCTGGTTTGTCTTCTACCTGACTTACGTTTAAATTTTTTTAATGTTTGCTTATTTCTGAAAGAGAGAGAGAGAGACAGAGCATGAGCAGGGGAGGGGCAGAGAGAGAGGGAGACACAGAATCGGAGGCAGGCTCCAGGCTCCGAGCTGTCGGCACAGAGCCCGACGCGGGGCTCGAACTCACAGACCGTGAGATCGTGACCTGAGCCAAAGTCAGACGCTTAACCGATGAGCCACGCAGGCGCCCCTACCTGACTTCTGTTTAGAAAAGGTAATTATAATTTTGGAAAATCTAACTTATGAAACATAAACCGTCAAGACTCATTTCCAGCAGGAAATCCCGCTCTGGATGGACATTCTGTAAACGTCCCCTGGAGCACAGGCTCGGCCTGTGCCCGCCCACAGTGGGGGCCCGGCTCCGAGCGCAGCCCCCTACCCGCTCACGCCGCTCCCGTGTGTCCGCAGAGCTGGTCATGCTTCTGGAGTGGTGGTCCTGCACGGAGTGCACGCTCTTCACTGACCAGGCCACGGTGGACCGTTTTGGCAAGGAGCACGTGGTCGTCATCCTCAACCACAACTTCGAAATCGACTTCCTCTGTGGGTGGACCATGTGCGAGCGGTTTGGCGTGCTGGGGGTGAGCCACACGGGTCCCAGGGAGGTGCTGGGGGTGAGGGGTGGGGGGTCCGGGGAGGTGCTGGGGGTGAGGGATGGGGGGTTCCTGGGAGGTGCTGGGGGTGAGGGATGGGGGTCCGGGGAGGTGCTGGGGGTGAGGGATGCGGGGGTCTGGGGAGGTGCTGGGGGTGAGCCACACAGGGGTCCCAGGGAGGTGCTGTGGGTGAGGGTTGGGGGTCCGGGGAGGTGCTGGCGGTGAGGGGTGGGGGGTCCTGGGAGATGCTGGGGTGAGCCACACGGGGGTCCCAGGAGGTGCTGGGGGTGAGGGATAGGGGTCCTGGGAGGTGCAGTGGGTGAGCCACACGGGGGTGCCAGGGAGGTGCTGGGGTGAGGGATGGGGGGTCGGGTGAGGGGTGGGGGTCCGGGGAGGTGCTGGGGGTGAGGGGTGGGGGGTCCGGGGAGGTGCTGGGGGTGAGGGGTGGGGGGTTCCGGGGAGGTGCTGGGGTGAGGGTGGGGGGTCCAGAGAGGTGCTGGGGGTGAAGGATGGGGTGTCCTGGGAGGTGCTGGGGGTGAGAGATGGGGGGTCTGGGCAGGTGCTGGGGTTGAGGTTTGGGGGAGTACTGGGAGGTGCTGGGGGTGAGGGATGGGGGTCCGGGAGGTGCTGGGGGTGAGGAGTGGGGGTTCCTTGGAGGTGCTGGGGGTGAGGGATGCGGGGGTCTGGGGAGGTGCTGGGGGTGAGGGGTTGGGGGTCCGGGGAGGTGCTGGGGGTGAGGGATGGGGGTCCGGGGAGGTGCTGGGGGTGAGGGATGGGGTTCCTGGGAGGTGCTGGGGTGAGCCACACAGGGTCCCAGGGAGGTGCTGGGGGTGAGGGTTGGGGGTCCGGGAGGTGCTGGCCACGGGGGTCCCAGGAGGTGCTGGGGGTGAGGATGGGGGTCCGGGGAGGTACTGGGGTGAGGGATGGGGGGTCTCGGGAGGTGCTGGGGTGAGGGATATGGGGGTCTGGGAGGTGCTGGGGGTGAGGGGTGAGGGTCCTGGAGGTGCTGGGGGTGAGGGATGGGGGTCCGGGGAGGTGCTGGGGGTGAGGGATGGGGGGTTCCTGGGAGGTGCTGGGGGTGAGGGATGGGGGTCCGGGGAGGTGCTGGGGGTGAGGGATGGGGGTTCCTGGGAGGTGCTGGGGGTGAGCCACACAGGGGTCCCAGGGAGGTGCTGGGGGTGAGGGTTGGGGGTCCGGGGAGGTGCTGGGGGTGAGCCACACGGGGGTCCCAGGGAGGTGCTGGGGGTGAGGGATGGGGGGTCCGGGGAGGTACTGGGGGTGAGGGATGCGGGGGTCTCGGGAGGTGCTGGGGGTGAGGGATATGGGGGTCTGGGGAGGTGCTGGGGGTGAGGGGTGAGGGGTCCTGGGAGGTGCTGGGGGTGAGGGATGGGGGTCCGGGGAGGTGCTGGGGGTGAGGGATGGGGGGTTCCTGGGAGGTGCTGGGGGTGAGGGATGGGGGTCCGGGGAGGTGCTGGGGGTGAGGGATGGGGGTTCCTGGGAGGTGCTGGGGGTGAGCCACACAGGGGTCCCAGGGAGGTGCTGGGGGTGAGGGTTGGGGGTCCGGGGAGGTGCTGGGGGTGAGCCACACGGGGGTCCCAGGGAGGTGCTGGGGGTGAGGGATGGGGGGTCCGGGGAGGTACTGGGGGTGAGGGATGCGGGGGTCTCGGGAGGTGCTGGGGGTGAGGGATATGGGGGTCTGGGGAGGTGCTGGGGGTGAGGGGTGAGGGGTCCTGGGAGGTGCTGGGGGTGAGGGATGCGGGGTCCGCAGAGGTGCTTGGGGTGAGGGATGAGGGGTCCAGGGAGGTGCTGGGGGTGAGGCATGGGGGTCCGGGGAGGTGCTGGGGGTGAGTGGTGGTGGGCCGGGTAGGTGCTGGGGGTGAGCCACGCAGGGGTCCCTGGTGTCTGGGTTTTCCTTCCCAGGAAAGGAAGTCCCCTGGTCCCTCTGCTCCCAGAGTCTGAGGTCCGGGCACCCACAGCTCCTGGGGCTTGTCTTGAGCTCAGGTTTCTGACATTTCCTCTGGGGAAGGCTTACCCAGAGTCCCTGCCAGCTGAGCTGTGTCAGGTAAGGGCCCTGCGTGGCAGGTCGAGGAGCACGATGCTGAGAAAGCCGCTTACCTGGCGGCCCCGGGTCACTTTCAGGCAGTCCCAGGCCCGGCGGCCACGGCAGGTGCCCTCCCTCCGCCAGGCCTTCGCCCAGCCTCCTCGCCTGTGGGACATCGCACCTGCGTGCTTGGGGTCACACTGAAACCGGCGGCCAGGCTCAGAGCCCGGCCTCCTCCCTGACGGCGAAGTCCCCAGACACCCAGCCGGTCCGGGGCGCCTGAGGGGGTTCTGACCCTCCCCACTTGCCCCCCCCCGCCCCCAGAGTTCCAAAGTCCTGGCGAAGAGGGAGCTGCTGTACGTCCCCCTCATCGGCTGGACGTGGTACTTCCTGGAGATCGTGTTCTGCAAGCGGAGGTGGGAGGAAGACCGGGACACCGTCATCCGGGGGCTGGAGCGCTTGGCGGACTACCCCGAGTACATGTGGGTGAGTGCCCGTCGGCCACCCGTGCCCAGAACCCCCGCGGCCTGGGCCTGAGCCAGCCGCTGTCAGCCCACGGGCTCTCCTGCACCTGAACTTGCAGGCCGGGGCGTCCCTCCAGGGCCGCCTCCTCCACCTGCTGCAGCCCAGACGGGAGCCCCTTCCTGCGTCCCCAGCGGGGCTGTGGGACCAGAGCTGCCCTGAGGGCCCCTCAGGAGACTTCTCTGCGGGGAGCAGCTTCGGGGCGGGGGGAGCCATGTTGCGGAGCAAACCCCAGGGACCCCGTGGTTCTGGGGGATACATTTGTACCTCGGCCCCAAGAAGATCTACCCTGCTGTTCACAACATCCACCCTTCAGGCACCTGGGTTTGATGGGATGGCCATCTGAAATTACAGATATCAGTCGGTTTGAAGATGGTGTCTTTCTTTTTATTTTTTAAGTTTGTTTTTGAGAGAGAGAGCACCTGTGCGCACCTGTATGAGTGCGCGTGTACTCTGAGCGGGGCAGGGAGAGAGAGAGAGCACGCGTGTGAGCAGGGGAAGGGCACAGAGAGAGAGAGAGAGAGAGAGAGAGAGAGAATCCCAAGTAGGCTCATGCACTGTCCGCACAGAGCCTGACGTGGGGCCGGAAATTCCGGAACCGTGAGATCATGACCTAAGCTGAGAACGAGAGTCGGACGCTTGACCCACTGGGCCCCCAGGCGCCCGAAGGGCGTTTCTCTTTCTAATCTTTCTTTCCGGTCTCTGGCAGAGTAGTTCTTTGAGAAGCGGCTCCCCTCTCGGCACCTCTGACCCTCACGTTAAGGCAAAGGGATGAAAGCCTGTTTTCCGCTCAGGGGGCGGAAGGCTGCAGGGACACCTTCCTGCTTCCGGGAAGTTGCGTTCTGCATTCTTTGAGAACGAGTGAAATGCCGTTAGCCGTTGGGTGAGGGGCTTTGTGTGGCTGGAGCGTGGATCGCAGCCCTGAACAGAACGGCGTTTTCAGCGATGCCACGTGCTGGTCGCTAGAGTGTTCCGTCGGTTTGACGGATTCGGTGACGCGCGCTTTGTGGGTGGGAACGTTCCCCGGGGCCTGTCGCCGGGGTAACCTCCGTCCCCGCTCTCGCTCGTGTCCCAGTTCCTCCTGTACTGCGAGGGCACCCGCTTCACAGAGAAGAAGCACCGCGTCAGCATGGAGGTGGCCGCCTCCAAGGGGCTGCCCGCCCTCAAGTACCACCTGCTGCCTCGAACCAAGGGCTTCACCACGGCGGTCCAGTGCCTCCGGGGGACAGGTAAGCGGCCGCCACCTGCCCTGGGCTCTGCGAGCAGCAGGACGGGAGAGTGACCTGCCCCGAGCCACGCAAATGACATGTGAGATACAGGCAGAGGCAAGTGGGTGGGGTTAACGTGTGTGAGGCTGTCGTGTCCTTTCTGACACGATGGAACGCTAGTTAGTGGGGAATCAGCAAAGCGATGGGAAAGCGTGTAACCGGAAACCTTACGAGGGGAACCGTATGTGTTCCTGATTAATCCCAACGGAGGCAAGATCAAAGAGAGGGGACAAAGAGCAGGGCATGTAGGAGGCAGCCAGACAGTAAATTTGGACACGAACGGTCAGTAACTGCACTCGGCCCGCGTACCCACGTGGCAGGAAGGTGAGCCTGCGGTGGGGCGCAGGACTGTGCGGGGCGGGTTCGGGGTTGTGCGGGTGCTGAGCTGCGCGTGCGTGCCGTGCGGCGTGGGCACGATGCTGTGGTGCAGGGGTGGACGCTGAGGGATGTGGGGGCAGAGTGATGCGGGCGCAGGGGCAGGTGCAGGTGCGCTGCGGCCCTGGCCCAGGGCTCACCCCCACCTCTCCCTACAGTCGCAGCCGTGTATGACGTCACGCTGAATTTCCGCGGAAACAAGAACCCGTCTTTGCTGGGGATCCTCTACGGGAAGAAGTACGAGGCAGACATGTGCGTGAGGTGAGTGGGAGGGTCCCCGCCAGTGGCAGCCACCCCCCGCCCCCCACCCACCTCCCCACCCCCTGGCACTGGGCCCTCCCTGCGCCCAGTGGAGGCAGCCTTCTCCCCAGGACTGCAGATGTGGGGACAGACACAAGTACCCCTCCTGCAGGGTGGAGGGGTGGGTGCGGGGGTAAAGGCAGAATGTTCTGGAAGCTCTGGGGGAGCAGCAACCCCTTCTTTTTAAAAGGGGCTGAGTGAGGTTCAGCTTGGACAGTGACCAGGCTTGCTCTCAACAGAAGGGTGAGCTGTCCCAGCTCAAGGGGCCGATGCTCTTAGTGGGGACTGTGAGGCCAGCTCGAGCATGATTCCATGCGTGCCATCCTGCTCCGCTTTCTGTCCGAATATCCCTGGGGAGACTTGTCCGTCCCTCCGTCCCTTCAAATGCCCGGGAGGGCAGGACCTTCCCCGGCGTGTGGGCGGGTCCCGTGGAGCCTTTAGCTCCTGTGTCTGACACCCGCCAGCACCGGCTGGGTGTCTAGCCGGTCACGCTGGCCCTCGTCAGAGGCCCCCCCTCCGGTGAGTGTGGAGAACGTGAGCAGGTACATGTTTGAAACGACAACACCTAGTCTCCCCACCAGGAGTAACTTTGTGAATGTGAAGAGTAAGCCGGGAGGCTTTTTCCTTCTGAAGTTTGCAGCAGACTGGCTCGAAGTAGGTGTAAGGCCTCGTTGCATCCTGGGGTGGGGAGAGAGCCCGGGATCCTTGCCCTTAGGCCTCTAGAACCACCAGGGACTGCGTGGCTGATCTGGGGCTGACCTGACCCTGGCCGTGACTCCGACCAGAACACATGCCGTGGTCCAGGGCAGTGACAACAGTGGCGGGCTCTGTGTCCTCCCTCACCTAGCCGGTCCCCGGGGAGTCAGGGGTGCGCCTCGGCCACCAGGGTCCGAGCTGGCGGGTGAAGGAGCTGGGGGAACTCTGTGGTCCAGCCCCAGGCCGGTGCCCACGGCCGCCGCACCGGTTACCTCTCCGAGTGGACGGTGCCCCCCGCCTCCCCACCAGCAGGAGGAGACCCGTTCCTTCCTCTGTTCATCGTGCCCTTTATTGCAGAAGGCATGGAGTTATATTTTACCTAATCTCATAATGGGTATGTGCTTAGAGCTTCTAAAGGTTTCAACTTCCTGTTTTGTGATACTTGCCATGGGGTAGTTTGAATAAAAGCAGGATTCCGACGAGTGTAAAACATGCTTATAATCCAGCCAAAGTTCTGGCCCAAGGGGGCTTTCCCCTTTGACCCCACCTCCTGTCCCCTCCCGGTGAAGTTGTCCTGGGGGCAAGGTCAGGGGCATTTGGTGGTGGTGGCCCGAGCTCCCGGTGTCTGTGCTGGCCCTTGGGGCAGAAGCCTTGAAGAGGCTTGAGTCGACGCCAGGAGATAGGTGCCAGTCTTTATCTTTATTTTTAGCACCATTTTGAGTCCTTATTTTATACGTTTCATACTGCACGTGGCCACCTTGTGATAGAACGTGGCTGCGGCATCCACTCTGGGATGTGGATGTACAGCCAGGGAGGGCAGTCGAGTGAGTTTTAAGCCCTTAGCAGCCATCCCTCTGTAGACAGCCCCCTTCTGAACTTCATGTCCTCACCTGTGGCACACCAGTTCCCAAGAACTTTGGGGGTCCACAGAGCCACCCAGAGGCTGCGTGTCGTGTGGCCCCCGCGTCACTCCCATGTCTGACAGCACATGTGCTTATAAAACTTTGCTGTTTTCCTTTCAAATACGGGGAAGATCGGGAGGTCTAATCCGCAGAAGCAAAGTTCTCCATTTTCTTAGAGACAGGGTTGGGATGCCTTCAGCCACAGATTCTCCCAGGGCCGCCCTTACTCTGGCCTGCTGGGTGGGCCCCGGCGCCCCCTGCTGGCGATCTCAGGTGCCGCGGCTGCCGCGGGTCCCCGTCCTTGCCCGGTTCCCCTCCCCCCTGGACACCCGGGCTCCCGGGCCGGTAATGCGGCTGCTGATCACTTTCGTAAATAAGTTCGTGTCTTCACTGGAGTCAGCTGTCTGTGAGTGAAGATTGAAGTCCTGAATCTCTATCGCTTTTCGTATTTGGAGCACGTAGCTTTCGTTTGTGAAATACGTAATTTTCTTGGCCTAGTGGAAGACACTCTCAGTTCTATTTCCAAAGAACGAACCATTAAGACCCAAACTCCTGCTGCAGCCCACAAATGCCCGCCCTCCACAGTGGGAACGGGGCACCATCTGCCCAGGAGAACCCCTCGTGAGAGTCGCTGGCTTTGCCTCAAAGGTGAATGGTCTCCCGGCCCTCCCTCCGGGGCCCCCGCGGTCCCGCAGGGCTCCAGGTGCTCCACTGTGCCCGGGTGGACGCCTTCGACATTTGTGTGCTTTTAGGAATTGAGAGTGAGGCGTGACCAGAAAAGGCGGGGGGAGGGGGCAGAGAATAACCGAGCTGTGCCACGATTATGTCCGCTTTTCTGTGCGATGCCATCCAACAGTGAGCCACTTTGCTCTCGATCTTAACAAAACAGGAGATTCCCTCTGGAAGAGATCCCGCTGGATGAAAAGGAAGCAGCTCAGTGGCTCCACAAACTGTACCAGGAGAAGGTAACTCAGCTTTCCTCCCCGGGGGCTCGTGAAGAGGTCTGGAAGGGGCGGCTCGCAGGGCAGGTGGGACCTTCCGGAGACGGGGGCGGGGCGTCTGCAGTCCTCGAACATTTCTACCTTCTTTATTCTTTCCATTTTCTTGTGAGAAATCAACACGCTGGAGACAAATGCAAAGGATAACACGGGGCTTCTACAACCGCAGCTGGTTAACGTTCTGTCACATTTGTTTCCTTTTTTTGTGTAAAACAAGGTATCGATCTGTAGCCTCCACATATATACATGGCGTGTGTGTGTGCGCGCGCGCGCACGTGTGCACACCACAGGTGACAATGAGGTTATCCTTATGCCACCCACCCCGGTCCTTCCCTCTCCATTCCCCTGTAGCACGCCCTGCCCTGAATGCCCTGCCAGCTTGGTTTCCGTACGTGGGCAGGACGTTAGATCTTCATCTTCAGCATCATGGGAGGCTTAGAGAATGAGAAAGTCCTTTCTGCATTCAACAAGTACCCTTTTAAAGGCACTGACGAGCTCTTAAGAAAATCTGGGAAATCTCTAAGGGTCAAAAAAGGAGGTTGAGCTGAAAAGCAGGTGGCGAGCCTGTGACCCGGGAATGCCACGCTCCACCAGCGGGTTTTGCGAGTCCCCTTAACCTGGAGTCTTGATTTTTAGTGCCTACCCGGAACAGAAGATCAGGGTTTGATCTCATGCCAGGTCCCTGAGATCCTGAGATCCAGGCCTCAGGACCCTCCGAGAGTTTTCCCTCGCACGGTGAACTGAGAGAAACCTACTTTCCAGTGCAGGGAAATGGCTCTGACGCTCCCCCTTCTCCTCTTGGTCTGAACAAGGGCTCCCTGATAACACGTAACCACACGTCTGCCCTCGAACGGCTATGCTAGCAACACAGCTCAAGGAGAATAGAACCAAAATATCAACACAAGTGGTTCTGGCAAATCACTAGAGTTCCTGAGAGAAGCCCACGCAGGACCGGAGGGACGTTCCTCCAAACCTCAGCTGCTCACGATTTCCACGGGGAAAATTCTGTCGGGGAGGAGCTCATAACCAGACCACGTGGGCAGGGCGCACAAAGAACCAAAGAGGTAAACTCTCCAAAAACTGCAGCCGGTGGAACTGTCAGAGACGAAAATCAGTGCGTCCGAAGCGATGGGGCAGAAAGAAGGAACTGAAAAGAAAAGGGAAGGATCTGCAGAAAAAAAGGCAGATTTAAGAAAAACCGAGTCGAATTTGTAGGCAGGAAAAATCTAGCTGTTGACAGTAAAATCTTAATTAATAGATTGAACAGCAGATTTGATACAGCTGAAGACACAATTAGTCAAGTGGAAGATGGAGAAGAAATTCCTGGGAAGGTAGCAGGAGGGAGTACAAACAGAAAAGGAAGTACAGAAAACACGGAGGGCAAAGTGAGAGGTCCAGAAAAGAACTGCTGGTGGGTAAGAGACAGGAGTGGTGAGGAGCAGGGGTCAGAAGACCGCCGTCAAGCTTCTAGCACTCGTCAGGTTCAAGAGCCACAAGTCTGGAACAGCGTAAGTGAAAAGATATCCACTCCCCAATTATCACTGAAATTGCACAACACCAAAGACAACCAGGAGCTCTTAGAACAACCAGAGAGAAAAGACCGATTCCCCGGGAGGGAATGACCGTCATGTTGACATTAGACACACGTCTTACTATGTGTCACAACCTCTTCTAAATGTCTCATGCATGTTTTGTCCTCACAGCAACCGCACACAACACTCTGGCAGGTGCATACATTATACGTGAATACATGTAGAAAAACAGAGAGCACACACAAAATAGAACAAAGAAAATAATAAAAACAGCATACGTCATAGTGACGGAAAGCAAAGCCACGGGAGTGAGTCGGCTGTACCGCATGCTTTTCCTGTGAAAATATTAATGATCTAGAAATCCCCGGGCAAGACCGACCAGTTAGAAGCGTAATTGCATCAGTAGAGACAGAAAGGTGAGTTGACCAGAGAGCAGAGGACAATGGTGAGAGCAGCATCTCTCACTTAATGCCCCTACATTTGAAAACTTAGACGGAACGCGGGATTTCCAAGAACACCGCTCTCTGCCGAAGAGAAACGCAGCCTATGTGCAGAATCCGTACGGCGTGTGTGTCTCGGGTCGGTGGAAAGGCAGACCTGGCACTCGCCAGCTGGAAGCGGGGAACGCGTCCCTGAATCTAGGTCCGCATCAAAGAGTTTGAAACTCTTGCCACAGACATTTGTGAGCAACGGCATTTGCGCAGCGCGAGATGAGCCATGACCTGGTGGCGCGTTACTGGAAAATAGGGACCCCGTGTGTGTGCTTCCATTCGCTAAAATTCCATCCGCGTGAACGAACTGCGGACCATCAACACGGCTACACCTTGGGGATGTGGTGTACGGAGATAGCCGGCCGCGGTGTGTGGGGGACGTATGACGCCCCTCACGGGAGGCTGCCAGCGCGTCTCGCACGCGTGCCCGTTGAGCGTGTGTGTGATCGGTGTGGGGGGAGCATGGTGACCCCGGAGGGGACGGAGCGGGGGCCTCATCTCCGGCTCCCAGGTGTACCTCCCCAGATCACCTGGTGCAAATGCACCAAGCGACAAGTTTTGACATCCGCGACTTTTTGGGGTATTTTTATATTCTCGAGTATCGAGACATATACGGTAGGCTGGCTGTCCTTCCTGTCACATGTATTTTACAGTAAGGACCGCATACCGTGTGCTGTCTGTTTTTTCTTTCTCCGGTCACCATTGTTTTTATGTCTGTCAGCGTTGACGTACGCAGATTTAATTCACTCCTTTTCTTTTTTTTTTTTTTCAACGTTTATTTATTTTTGGGACAGAGAGAGAGCATGAACGGGGGAGGGGCAGAGAGAGAGGGAGACACAGAATCAGAAACAGGCTCCAGACTCTGAGCCATCAGCCCAGAGCCTGACGCGGGGCTCGAACTCACGGACCGCGAGATCATGACCTGGCTGAAGTCGGACGCTTAACCGACTGCGCCACCCAGGCGCCCCTCACTCCTTTTCTTTTAGAAGATCTTTGAAAAGAAATTTTTTTTTAATTTAATAGATTCCACCCCCGATGTGGGGCTCGAACTCACCACCCCAAGATCAGGAGTCCCGCTCCAATGACCGGGCTAGCCGGGCACCCCAGTTCACTCCGCTTAAATGCCCCATTCTGGCATTGTGCCATGGGTGATGGCCTGTTGTCCCCTCTGCGGACAGTCAGGTCGTGTCCCGCTCTGTGCTGCGCGTTTCTTGGAGACACGGACTCGTGCTGTCACCGTTGGCGTAGCCCACTCACTTTGTGAAATGTTTCTAAGCTGTGCTTCGAGGAGACGTCCAGTTCACGCTGAGCGTGAGAGGCCCCTTGCCCCCCGGGTCGTGTGAGTAGAGGGTCCGGCTGGCCCCCTGCAGCGACCAGACTCAGCACTTGGATCCCGATGCTACAAACAGCCTCGAGAGACGTTGACACCCTACACGGCTACCTCCGGTCATAACCTAGGAACGGACCATATTCTCACCGGCGGAGTACAGAGGTCGTGCCCCGCGGCTTCCCCATTCTGCAGATGTGGAGACGGGGCTGCGGGTGCCAGGCAGAGCCGTCCCTGGGCCTCCTGGCCTCCTGCCCTCACGCCGTCTGCGCGCCTGCTGCACAGTCAGGAAGTGGTACCCTGAGGCCAGCGCTCCTGCCTCCTGGCCACTCGAGCCCTCCTAGAATGTGCGCTCTGGGCCCGTGGCCCCGGGGCCCCTCCGCCGCCAGGCTTCGGGGGGATGAGGTCAGGGGTCTGCAGGCGTTGGCGGTTGGGATCCTCGCCAGCGCCAGCATGTTGAGCAGAGGTTTGCAAGGAAGGGAGCAGGCGGGGCAGGGGAGGGTCGGGAGGAGAGGGCATGAGCTCTGAGAGCCAGCTCCAAGAGGCCGCCTCGGCGGGTCGGGCCCAGCATTTCGTCTCAGTGAGACAGACCCAATGTGACCGAGTCTGAATGCTCCCGTGTGCCGTGGGTGAGTGCCGTTTCCCCTGAAATGCGGGCCAGGGCCACACGCCGAGTGCATGTGCACACTGGCACACGCTTCCCGCGGGGGGGGGGGAGGGGAGGCCGTTCAGAACGGTGCGAGGAGCGGGTGTGTACGTGCCGCGGGGCCGCGAGCACCGGGCTTTTGTAGAGGTCCACCCTCAGGACAGCGGGCAGGCTTGGCCGCCTCCCTCCCCCTCCCCCACCCCTGTAAGCAGGATCCTGCCACCACTCCCGGGTGGGTGTCGACAGGGGGTGGGCCTGAGCCCTCCCTGTTAGGGCAGTGGGCGGGACCAGCAGCCCAGAGAGGAGTCACGCCCCCTCCCCGGGGAAGCAGACAGGTGCCTGCAGGAAAGGATGCCGCTGACGGGAGGAGCCCCTCCCTTGGGAGACCTGGGGGCAGGGGGATGCGTTGTGGCAGGTGCACGACTGGGTTCCAGGCAGGTCAAGGCCGTGCCCCACCCGCCCCGCCTTCAGAAGGTAGCAGGAGGCGATGAGGTCAAGGCGGAGGTGACTGCCTGTGCCTGGCTGGCTTTGAGCTTTGACACAAGCAGCCGAGGGGCTCCGCAAAGGACACACCGTCCTGCATCTGCCGCGCGCTCACGGCTCGCCGCTTTCTTTACGAGGAACTGTTTTAGGCTGAGTCCGTTTCCGTGGTCAGTACCGGTCAGTACAGCGGCCACTGTCGTTGACTCTTTCAGGACGCGTTGCAGGAGATGTATAACCAGAAGGGCATGTTTCCAGGAGAGCAGTTCAAACCTGCCAGAAGGCCGTGGACGCTTCTGAATTTCCTCTTCTGGGCCACGGTCCTGCTGTCTCCTCTTTTCAGCTGTGTCTTCGGCGTCTTTGCGAGTGGTTCCCCTCTCCTGATCCTGACGTTCCTGGGGTTTGTGGGGGCAGGTAACGCACGCGAATGATAGCACAGCTCAGGGTCGGGGATCTTCTGAGCGCCAGCCGCAGAGCTCCGCAGGGAGCTGGGTGCGCCTGGAGCCCTTTTGGCCTCAGAGAGCGGGCTCTGTCCGCTAAGCCACAGGGTCGTGGAGACCACAGCCAGGTCCCGGGGCCACGTGCTCTCGTGGCATCCTGTGCTGAACTGGGCAGGCGCCTGTGGGGAGTCCCTGAGCTACTCTGTCTGCGTTCGGGTTTGGGAGGCTTGGGGGGGCTTGATGGTCTGAGGGTCTCTGAGGACATGGTCATTACTGTCCCGAACAGAATCGTGGGCGCTCAGGACTCCCTAGGTATCCTTGTCGGAGGGACGGGCACCCAGTCTGCCCCTGGGCACCTCACAGGGCAGTGCAGCCCCCACCAGGCCCCCACCCACCTCCTGTCGCTGGAGGAGCAGAGGCCATCACTCCCCCCCAGACGGGCTGAGCACGGCAGTGGGAGGGGCCAGGGGAGGGGAGAGGGCTGGCCTGCCATCCCCTCGGGACCCTGCCCAGTAGCGAGTTCCCTCGTGGGACGGCCAAGCCATGGGTCTGACCTTGCCTCTTTCCTATTTCAAAGCTTCCTTTGGAGTCCGCCGGCTAATAGGAGTAACTGAAATAGAAAAAGGCTCTAGCTACGGAAACCAAGAATTTAAGAAAAAGGAGTGATTCCTGGCTGCGGTTGTGCACACGTAACCCGACGGCTGTGTCCAGTTAACTCAAAAACAGAACCACACACCCAGATCGGAGGAAAAGACACTTAGAAACTATTTTTCTTATTAACTGGTGACTAATATCAACCAATAAACCTTGAGCCAAGAGCAAAGCCGTCGGAAGGCCTGCGGACGAAGACGCCAGCGGCACCCCGGGCAGGGTCCCAGGGTCCCACGAGCCAGGCTCCGAGGGCGCCATGCGTGCGGGCCCACCGCTGCGGGGGGCCGGGTCCCACCCCACCGCGACCTCGCGAGAATTCTGCCTGCCAGAGGGAGCCTTCGGCCGCTTTCTCTTCTTAAACTTAGATCCATTTTTGGTTTTTACCAGTTATTTTGGGAACTCCCCCTGCCCCCCCCCCCCCGCCTCCTCCCCTGACCCCAGCAAACCCTCCCCAGCCCTCTCGGGAATGAGGACATGTCAGCCCCCAGGCCCACAAAGCACCTGCCCATCCTGTCTTCACATACGGGTGTTCTCGGGTGACCAGGGCGGGCCGAGCGCCAGGTGGCCGGGCAGGTGCCCCTCAGCTGGTGGTGGGGACGCCCCACCCCGGCTGCCTGGCTCCTCCCTGAGCCTGTGTGGAAGCACTTTACATCTGTTTCTAAAGTGATCCGCCCCCTGAGACCTCTGTCCCTCTTTTTCCCTGCTTAGTCCTCAGCCCCTCTACTGGGCCACACCCCTGCCGCCAGCCCCGGGGACAGCTGCCCTGCAGCCCACGGGCCTCTTGTATGTTGGTTTCAAAGAACGTCCCCACCAGACCTCCTCTCTTCTGGAGGCGGTTGGAGACTGTTCCCTGGGAGCTCGTCGGCTCCTAGGGGTTTTATTTTTACTGTTGGTCTGTTCGTGGCTCTCGTCTCCCTGAGAAGTAGAGGTGGTGGCCCCCCCTCCCTTCCCCGAGCAGGTGCCTGGGTGCCCGGGGTGGGGCTGGGCACCTCCTTGCACAGGCTTCGCCCGGGAGCCTGGGAGCACTGCCCCGCCTCAGCTCCCCCTGCTGGGGGGTGTCTGCCAGGGTCCCGACTTCGCTGCAGCCCTGGGCGTGGGGCTCCCCAGCAGGCCTCTCCCCAGGCTCGGCTCAAGCATCCCGCTGTCCACTCGCTTGCATCAGACTTCTTTCTTAAACCTCCCGCGTGCTGTTTTCAAGTCACACCCCCCTCGCCTTTTTTTTTCCCCCTCTTTTTAGCAAAGGAAGGAAAAGTAACGGGTGTTAGCCCTGGTGCACTGGAGCCAGCGTGCCGAATAGAGGCAGGTTGGGTTTTCTAGGAGAAAAGGTGGAGGAAAGAGGCATGGAGAAAATATAGACTAAATTGGACAAGTGCCTCTGCATCAGCCCTAAGTGTGTATTCTGGGAGGCTCTCTGGGGACAGCACGCGGTCTCTAGGACGAGGACGCTGCTGGGTTCTGGGTGAGAGCACCCCGCCCTCCCCCTGCTGCAGGGGGGGCCACCGCGGGTTAGTCTGCTCTCCTGTGGCATGCTGCTCCCGGCTTCCGTGTTTGTGTCCTGTGCTAACTCACTAACACCTAAAGCATCTTGAGAACGGTGGGAGGGCACTCCTGTGTGCATGCGGTCCCTAGAAGGCCCAGGTTTAGGTCTTGTACCTTGTAATTCATGGTTCTCCTTGGCCAGAGAAGTTCTCTCCCCCTGAAATGACTACGTACCGGGCACCCTCCTCCCAGAGCCACTGGAGGGGCCGTGCGGGGTCCGGGTACGATGGAGGCTGAGGGCGGGCATAGGTCTTAAGTCTCGGTGATTCCCTTCTGATCTAACACAGATGAGCCCGTGCATTTGGTGCCCAGAACTTGAGAGCAAGCAAACCTCACCATGGACGTTTGGGGGGGGGGGGTGTTTTTTGTTTTTCTGTTTTTTGTTTCTTTTTGGAGGGGGATGGATTTTGCTTTACGTCCGCTTTAGAAGGAGAGGGAGAGGGGGCTCCTTTAATTTTCAAAATTAATAAATCGCAGAATAGTGATTTTCTTCTTTTCTTTTCCTTCACGCCCACAACTCAACATCGTTGGTGGCTGACGTCACATCCACGTGGAGGCCACGTGTTTGGACGGTGCCAGCCGGCCGCGGGGGGGGGTGGCTCAGGGCCCGGACTCTGGCGCCCTCCACGCGGGGCGGTGGGCCGGGGAGCGTGGGCGACGTGGGCAGACCCCCTCTGCCGGGCCAGCTTGCCGCTCCGTGCGCCTCTGGAGCCCTTGCCCCCCCTCGCTGGAGGCGCGGCGGGAGGCCCCCCGCGAGCACCCCACAGGCTGAGCTCCAAGCCTGGGGACCGCGGGCGGCTTGCCTCTCAGGCACCAGGTGCCGCGTCTGGTCCGCCCCGCCCGGCGAGTGGAGTTTGGGTTGTGGGCGCCCCCGCCCCCCCCCCGTGTCCAGCTGGGGAGAGGACCACAGATTCTTTGCCCGCCACCCCCCCCCCCCGAGTTCCAGGGGCTTCTAAGGTGCCTGTGGCACTTCCTGGTGACTCTGTGGCAGCTAGCAGCACCCGGGGACTCTGGTGGCATCAGTGATGGTCCCCACTGCATGCAGGCGAGGAGGCCCTGGGGAAGGGCTTCGCCGGTCAGAAAGAGAGCCTGTCCTCGTTTGCGATTAATCCGAAGGAAGAAGTGGCAACGGCCGTACTGGGCCTGGTGGCCGCGTCCTTCCTGTGTCCCCTCCAGCCCGTCCTCAGGAAGCACAGCCTCTCGTAGACATGAGCTCTGCATCCGCAGACCGCTAAAGAGCAACAGAAAACGGCGTGAGCAGCACTCCATTGTAAACAGGGCAGGAATGCTCACTGACGCGTGCTGGGTCTCTAGCTGTCCGTCCCCGGGACACCTCCTCGTGCACCGTGGCTCGGGAACCCTTCCTTCCGCCCATGTAGTTCCCGAGGGTTGAGGCCGATCTGAAGAAACAGCACTGGGCTCAGTCACGTGCGGTGCGGGAGGCTCCCGTCTGTCCGGGCCCACGTGGCTACCGATTTGTGTCCTCTCTGGGGTGACGGATAAGTAACTCTCTGCATGTTGCTTTGTCTCTGCCCGAGACGCCTCTAGGACCAGCCAAATAGGATCTTTCCAGCCTGCTGGTTTTCAGCCGCACCGTTCAACCTCGTGTGTAAACTCACGCTTCAGATTTTGCACCCAGACCTGCATGCTTTCCCCGGCATGCGGCACTCGGTGTTTAGCGGTGTGATGTGGCTTCTAACCCTTCCGCGGTGTAACCAGGCTTAGGGCCAACACGGAGGGCCCCGCACGCCTACCTGCTTCCTCTGGACACGGCACGTCCCTGGCCCATGTGCCGCCCCTTTCTCTCGTGAGGTAGCTCCTGAAGAAAAGCGAGCCTCCGTGAGCACCCGGGGCCACCAGGGTGCACGCGGACGTCACCCCCCGGGCTCCACGTCCTCGCCTCTTGGGGCCCAGACGCGCGCACACACACAGGGTCGGGTCTGGGGCGGAGGATGTGACGCTCCGTTCCGCTTGGCTGGGGGATGGACACACATGCACCGAGTGTCACCGCAGGCATTTGCCGCCGTCCAGTTTGGTGAAACCGGTGACGTTCCCACAAACTGCTCGGGGACGTGAGAGGACAAGAGCACTTTTTGGGGACCCAGGAGGTGGCTGGAGGAGTTGACACTGGTCAGCCCCGCCACCAGCCGAATATGCTTTTCAAAGACGATTGCTCAACGGTTCTAAGCCTTTTGTCTCTTTGTTCATAAACCTTTTAGTTTCTTTCTGTTGCAAAAGGGGACAGAAGTCACACTGCGAACGAGGCACTGAAAGGCACTGAGTGAATTAGGCTGGTTGAATTGAGCCAGAGCGACTTGATTCAGTGGAGACGCACCTCTGCTCGGCTTGTATTTATTGTCTCAGAATCGTGCGCTGTGACAATCAGACGTGACTTGCCTCGATGCCGGGAAATTCAACTGGCTTCTTGAACGTAAAGACCGTCCATAAGCACTGTAACTGTGACGGGAATCTCTCTCTCGGGAAAAACCACGCAAACCATTGACTCGTGCAGGCGACGGGCGCTAGGGTTCTTCTTCCATCACCGATGACCTATCACACCTGACTGTCGGCCAGTTTCGAAGAGTGATACGTTATATACAGGGTGCAAATGTACTATATGAATGTTTCCTTTTGTACACTTCATTTTTTTACAAGTTTTGCTACTCACAAGCTGTATGTAGTTGAGGAGAGTGGTATTTTTGGCCTCTGGGAGCCTGTGGGGGTGGGGTGGGGCTTGGGGGAGCTACCTTAGATCTTAAAAGCGTGTGTCCCAAAACAGCTGGCTGTGTTTGCCGCGCTCCGTAAAGATCACTTTGTACACAGGCATGTGCGAACCTGCCTGAGTGATGGTACCTTCTAGAGAAAATGCTGCAGGCGCCATGCTGCTGTCCCAGAGAAGGACGAAACCTCCACAGTAGAGATGAGAGCGACCTCGGCCTCCTTTTGTTCCTTTGCCTCTAGCCCGGGTCGCCCCGGGGGGAAGCGGCGGACCTCCCCGCGGGCCGGCCACCCGCACACGCCACCCCCTGAGGGGCCGCTCTCTTTGAGGCTGTCCTGCTGGCTGCACTTTTCAAGCTTCTCCATTTCATAGAAGATGCTTTTGGAAGGGGAAACTGCAAAGGAGGGTGACCATCTGGCAAGGGCAAAGGAGAAAGTCGGCAGGTGCATAAAGTGCTAAGTGACCCTCTGCCTCAAAAGGGGTCTCAAAAGCCATCAAGAACAAAAGGTTTTCCAATGTAGGCATGTATATATCAAAAATTATTTTTTTGTAAGAACAAATTCATTCTGTGGAGAAAACCAAGGAACAATTTTTCTTCTTTATAAAGAAACGGACTCTTGTTAGAACCTATTCTAGGTTCTCATGTGTCTGTCTTGTGGAAATAAACTGAGCTGAAAGAATCACGGTGTCCCCTGTTCTCCGGAACGGCCCCCCGGCGGTGTGCTTTTCTGTTGTGTGGGGGTGGGGCCACGTCCACGTCCACGCTCCGCTCAGGCCACCCGAGGCCAGGCTCACATTTCGGGCTCTCCCAAAAGCCCCACGTCTACACTCGTTTTTAAAAAATTGGTCCCCAGAGCACCCCTGCACCAGCCTGTGCACACGCACATGTACACACGCACATCCGTGCACACGTACACAAACACAGGCGCAGGACCTGGGGTGGGACGATGCTATCTTCCCAGGAGGCAAAACCCGTTCCGCTTGGTCTTTTGGAACGACAGGGTCCGGCCAGACCCTTGTCACCTACGCGCGCGGTTCTGCTTTGTCCGTGTGCTCGGTCCTGTTGGACATGACTGGCCACGGACGAAGACGGGTGGCTGTGGAATGCGCCCACGGGCTCCTCCCCTGGAGTCTCAGGGACACCTGGGACACCTGGGCCCTGCTCGACCATGAGCCCCGCCTGCTCTGCGGGCCCGCGTCCCAGCTCTGCTCTGGCTCTGTGGGGGAGCCTCCGTGTGTGGGCGTCGGCCGCTGGCCGCCGGAGGCAATGAGAAGTGTGAGTGAGTGTGCACGAGCACGTGTGCACACACGTGCCAGCACACACGCGCGTCTGTACACGTGTGCCAGCACACACACATGCGTGCACACATATGTCAGCTTGTGCACGTGTGTGTGTGCCTCCGTGCACGGGCCACCACATGTATGTGAACACGCAGAGGTATACACTCACCCCGGACTGTAAGGGGAAACACGGGGTGCTCATATAAGAACAACCCCAGGGGTGCCCGGGCGGCTCGGTCGGTTGAGCGTCCGACTTCGGCTCAGGTCACGATCTCGCGGTCCGTGAGTTTGAGCCCCGCGTCAGGCTCCGGTGCGGACCGCTCGGAGCCTGGAGCCTGTTTCAGATTCTGTGTCTCCCTCTCTCTCTGCTCCTCCCCCACTCATGCTCTGTCTCTCTCTCTCAAAAATAAACATTTAAAAAAATTTAAAAAAAAGAAAGAAAAGTCGTCTTGAAGAAAGTGCTCCCTAAAGGCTAAAAACTCAGTGAGGAAACAAAGTTGTCCTGTGACATCTCCGAGGCTGCAGGTGAGGTCACTAGATCCAGGTCCAGCCCTGGCAGCTAGTGGGCAGGACGTCACGCCCGTAGGCACGTCACGCCAAGGAGCACGTTCTGTGACACGTGGGCAGGATAAAAGCCCGGAGTGTGTGCCGAGTGGGGGTGAGGGGCGTGGCGTTTTCAGCTCCTCCCCAGGGAGAATCTTGCAGGGGGTTCAAGGGATCCCCCCCACCTGCTTGGAGTGGAGCCCGAGCCCCTAAGATCACACCTGTGGAGCCCAGGGAGGCCCTCCGGCCGTCTTCCAGAAGAACGTGTCTGGTGAACGGGGTGTGTGAGTCTGTGCCCACAGACGGTTGCTCCCTTCAGGAAAAGCAAGACCCAGTGCGGCCGTGGCCCCGACCCCCTTCCCCACGCGCTGCGTGTGCGAGGGGAGACCCTAGGAGGGCATGGGAGGGGCTCCCTGAGCCAGCAGGTGTGTGCAGGGGCCTCGAGGGCATCCTTGGAGACAAGCAGATGCTAAGGAATCCTAAGCCAACTCGGGCCGGGGAGAGGACAGCCGCTCTAGCCTGTCCGCAAAACCACTGCAAAACCTAAGGTCCCCTCAGGGAAGCTTCTGGAGGGTGGGATTCTCCTTCCATCTGCCACCTGTCGCGGAGGGACACTTGCCTTGCCAGGGCCCAGAGACTCGGCAGGCCCTCCAGGAGCCGCAGAGCTCACCTTGCCCCGGCTGTCTGCGGAGGCTTCTTCCGGACCCTCAGCCGCGATGCGGGACCAGAGAGCCTCCTGGGCATAGTTTCCCCGCAGCCTGTGTGCAAACGCATGTCCTTCCGGTCAAGGACTCCACCGGTGTCTCTAAGTGGTTGCTCCCACCTGCACCGGACTTCCGGAGACCTGACCCATCAGGCCAGGCCGAGGCCGTTGGATACGCCTTGCCACCTCCGGTGACCGTGCCATCTGGACACGACACAGGAACCGTGCCCACGGGCTCAGGATGTGACCTTCAACGCCAGACGACAGCAGAGCAGGAACAAATTGCCGGCCCTTCTTCCCGCTCGGTGCTGCTCCGAACCAGGAAATGCCGGTGGAGACCAGGTACCCGAAGCCTCTCTGCCAGCTCAAAGTGTGGTGTGGAGGACAGGACGCCGTGGCCGCGGCGAGACGGCGGTCACTGGGAGCAGCCCTGCGTCCGGAGCGTCCCCTCGGCCCGAGCCGGCCTGTTGCCCCAGGACAGCCCTGCACGTCTCCGGCGTCCTCCAGGCCAGGGAGAGATGCCTCCCGGTGCAGAAGTGGACACAGCGCCGCTAAGTCAGCCGTGACCTCCAGGGAGCACAGCTGCGTCCCTTCCTGCGGCGGGTCAGTGTCGGGAGACTCCGGGATCCACGTGGCTGCGGAACGGGCCGGTGGCGCGACGAAAACCCACACGTGCCACTCTCTGCCAGCCTGCGTAGGACGGCCCCTCGTTGGTCCCCACTCTCGGTCCCCAGTGGGGGAGACCGGTCTCCCTCATCCTGAAGGCTCTTCCTGCCTAGACTCTTTGAGACGCTCCTTCCAGGGCCCTCAGCACGAGCGTTTCTTCCTCTGTCACAACCGCTCCTAAGTAGGTCATCGCTTGGCCTCTTCCCGGGAAAATTCCAGAGGGCTTCTCTCCCTTACGGAGCACAGGCGGGCCGCCCGGGCCTTCCCCCTGTGCACATTCGGCCGCTGCCCCATCTGCACACGCCTGAAGGGGCAAGGCCTCCTTCTTCAGAGCACAGCAGGGGGTGGGCGTCCCGGGCTCGGGCCGTGGGACGCAAAGCGTGGGACACGGACCTCGGGTCTCCAACATCAAGTGGGTCCTGGGTCCGAGGCCACACGGCCCCTCCCACGCCCACCAGCACGCAGAGAAGCAGGGGGAGCTGGCCCCGTCCAGGCCTGGGTCACCCGCTCCCTCCCTGCAAGAATGAGCCACCAAAGGGACTGCCCTTGGGACAGGGGCAGATGGAAGAGGCAGGGAGCAACCAGCCCCAGGCACGGTCAAAGAGAAACAGAGCTGGACACCAGCTGAGGTGCAGACTGAGCTTGCTCTGGGCGGCTGCTGCAGGGGCGGGAGCCCCAGGGCGACCTGAGCCCAACTCCCCTGGGACAGAGGCGGGAGACTCTCTAGGGCTGGGCGTGCAGGGGTTCAGGCACGGGGGGCAGTGTGTGTGTCGGGGGTGTGGGCTCCACGGGACCAGGCCGCCTGGGTTCGCTACCTGGCACCTACCCAGAGGACACAGAAACTCCTGGAACGACCGTGATGCACCTGGAGCAGGGCGCCCACGAGGTTAGACCCGTGAGTGTCCGTGTCGGAGCCCCCAGGCCTGTGAGGGGACAGTTCCGGGCAGTGGAAGATGGGCACCTTAACATGCAGAGGACGATTTAAAGTCACCAGGCGTGTTATGAAGCTTGCGCTGAGGGACCGAATTATGATCTGCTGACTGAGGGGCCCCGGCCCTGACCTGGGGCGGGGTGGGAGACCCCCGGGCCATTTTGACCAGCCGTGTCAGGACAGCCCCACGAAGGGAGTGGAGTCACGCGTTTATCACCAGTGGCAGGTGCTCGATGAGCCAGGGAAGGGCCGTCCCCAGTCCCAGGTCGTGAGCGGGCAGGAGACAGACAGCAGGGGACAGGGGCCGGAGATGGCTAACTTTTCACGGGCTCGAGTCCGAGTGGTCACTTTAAACCACGCCCAGGAAAAGCAGAGCAGGAACTTAGGGCGGGCATCCGGGTGCGAGCAGGTTATCGACCCGTGAGATGTCCAGGCAGCAACTCCGAAGGACAAAGTTGTTTTCCTCATCGCCCAGTTTTCATTAGGGACTGTCCCAAGAGGGGCTCCAGGGGTCCCCTTGCTGCCAACGCTGACTGGTCCGTGCAGCACTGAACGTTGTAAGAGGGGCTGGGTCATCCCAGACACGCGGCTTTGCTCTCCCGTCTGGTGGCGTCTCAGTGCAGGGTTTGGACGGGGCCGCGATGCCCGGGAGGCTTTTGCAAGTTCTCATGGCCCAGACCGAGGGGCAGGGGGGCACGAGGCCCCGGGCTCTCCAGCTCGAGGGGCCTGGGAAGGCCGAGGGAAGGCATCCTGCACGGAAGCTGCCGGAAGAGGCTTAGGAAGATTGCGGCAGAATGCAGGGTGGGGAATGTGGCAAAAGCATTCTCTTTTTTTAATTTTTAAGTTTTATTTTTTTATCGAAGTATAACTGACATGTTAGTTTCAGGTGTTCGACATAATGATTTGATATTTGTATATATCGCGAAACGACCACCACAGCAAGTGTAAGGAACATTTGCCTTTATGTGAGTTGGAGGCACTTTTTTTTTTAAACGTTTTTATCCATTTTTTGAGAGAGAGAAACAGAGCACGAGCAGGGGATGGGCAGTGAAAGAGGGAGATGCAGAATCCAAAACGGGCTCCAGGCTCCCAGCTGTCAGCACAGAGCCCGACGCGGGGCTCAAACCCACGAGACATGAGATCATGACCTGAGTTGAAGTCGGATGCTCAACCGACTGAGCCACCCAGGCACCCCCACTAATGTGCCTTCTTAATGTGACCAGTCCTGAGGTTAACCGTGACTCAGCCTTCTTCTGACCTCGGCCAGTGCAGAGTGGGCTGGACCCCCCTCCATGTGACCTGCCCCCACTTCTGGGCATCTGTGGTTCCTCCTGATTTTTACACCTACGGTTACTGTTATTTCTATGTTCACATGCAGTTTGCTTAGATTTACCCACGTTTGCAGTTTCTGTGCTCAGCAGCCGTCTCATGGCTCAGAACCTCCCCTGGGATCATTCTCTTTCCTGAGACAAGCCTTCCTGGAATTCCTTTGGTCGGATCCCTTGGGGGGTAGATTCTCTCACTTTTAGTTTTCCTGAAAATTCTTTCTCTTACTCTGGTTTTGAAATGGGAGTTTGGCTGTGGGAATAATTAATTATAGGCTGCCATTCCTTTCTGTCCAGACGGTTGACACTTTCCACTTCTTGCTGGGAAGTCCGCGAACAGTCCGTCCCCCAGGTAGTGATCTGTCCTTTCTATTTTGAAAGTCACTCCTTGGCGGTCTGCCCAAAACAAGGAGTCTAAATACGTGTTCCTTTTCATCTGGCTTGAACTTTGATTTGCCTCCTGAATCTTAGAATGGACTTTCTTCAGTTCTAGACATTCTCCAGTCGTCATCTCTTCACACACTGCCTCTGCCCCATTCCCTCTGATTTTTCTCCTGTTCTTCTGTCCCCTGGGCTCCGACCCTCCTTCCTGTGTCCCAGCTCATTGTCTCTCTGCCCTGCATTCTGGCTAATTCTGTGTAGCTTCCTGTCTGTCTTCGAGTTTACAAATTCTCTTAGTGGCTGCATTTAACCTTGCCTTTAAACAGACTCCTGAGTCTGAATCTTAATTTTTGCATTTTTGTCATAGGGTTTTTGTTTTTTTTTAACATACTGATTTTTTTCACTACAGTGTCATGTTCTTTCTCCTGCTTTAGGTCCTTTCTTTGAATATTTGAAACATTATAAACATACTGTTATCACTGAATGTCTAAGCAAGAGATGCCCCAGAAAATCCCCTGAGTTCTAAAAATACTCCTCCCCGGCCATGTTGTGTACCCACACAGGCAGGACAATGGCCCTGTCCGGTCACGTGACCCCATTCTTTGATTACCAGGCTATTGGCACAAAGAACTCGCAGTGGCCATGAGTAACCCTTGCTTTATTTCAGGGTAATGTAGCACAACTCCAGTGGGGGCACCCCCACATTCCTTCCAAGCCAGCACCTCCAATCCAACAGAATGTGAGGTTGCAGGGATGGGACGCACCCTTTTGCCAGCGTTTCCGGGACAAATATCAAGGCGCCGGTCCCACACCTATCTCTTGGTTCCCAGGTTGTGTATTCTGATGACCAGGGATGTGACCGGAGGCTCAGCTATTGGCTAAACGTCCTGGGATTTAACACCCCAAGCCCACAGGGTTGGTGCCTTGGCAGAGCCTTGGCTGGGCCTGGCGTCTCAAGAGGCTGACACTCTGGGGTGATGTGACATGACAGACCAGTGATTTCTGCAGTCACAACTCTTTTGCTAGAAAACGAGTCCCTTGCACGGAGGCTATGATTGGCGAGGTCCTGGGTCGGTAAATGCAGCACTAGTGGAGGCTTGAATAGCGACGTGGGCACAGGCACTGTGGGCGGGGAGACAAGCCTGTGGCCGGAAGTGCCCAGCCCTCTGGTGTGGACCGGGTCTCCTGTCTCCAGTCAGACCCCAAGTGGCTTGTTGAACTCCTTGAGAAAAAGACCCTCTCAAAGCCTCAGCATCACTGTCTTGGCTGGCAGGGGGGCCACTCAGCCACGTCGCCCTTTGAGAGAGGGAGCTCATGCGGCCGGCCCCCCCGCGGCCCCCTGCACCGCGCCGTCCGACCCCCCCCCCAGCCTCTTATACCCCTGCACTGCGCTGCCTGCCCCCCCGCCACGGCCCCCTGCACCCCTGCACCGTGCCCCTGGCCCACCCGCGGCCTCCTGCACCCCTGCGCTGTGCTGTCCGCTCCCCCTACCCACCCCCCTGGCCTCCTATACCCCTGCATTGTACTGCCTGCCCACCCGTGGCCCCCCGCACCCCTGCACCGCTCTGTCCGCCCCCCCACCGCCCCCCCCCGCCTCCTATACCCCTGCACTGCGCTGCCCGCCCACAAGCGGCCCCCTGCACCCCTACACCGTGCCGTCTGCCCCCCTACTCCCCCACCGCCTATACCCCTGCACTGCACGGCCCGCCCCCCCCCCCCCGAGGCCCCTTGCACCCCCTGCATAGGGGCAGCTCAGTCCAGGAGCCCATCGGGCCAGCACTGGTCTGGCCGGAGAGTGAGGAAGGCTGGCATCCGCCAGAGGAGTCCTCTGTCCCCCCTGCTTGTTCTCTGCATGTTCTTTCCCTAGTGGCATTGACAGGACATAAGACCCACAAACTTTGCTCCACCCGCTTAGACCAATTCACTTGCCCAAAGGCATCCTGCCGACAGCCGACACCTGGCCCCCAAACCTTCTTGACTCTGCCCTTCCTACTTTGCTGCTTCCAGACGCGTGACCGGCAAGCCAAACCCTTCACACCACTCCTCCCCCCATACAGTGTCCTGTCCAACCCTGCACGCCAGAGGGTCCCTCTCACCACGGGCCCCTGGGACACGCCTGGCGGGCCAGGGTACAGGCGAGGTGCCTGTGCGGTCTGCACCATCGAATCACGCAGAGCCTCTCGTGAATCAGGCCTGTGATGCTCCATCAGTGGTTGTGGGGAGCACCACAGGCGTGTGAGAGGGAGCCAGGCGTGCGCTGGGAGGCCGGTGTCAGGGCAACCCGGATCGTGGGAGGGTCTGGACCACGCACCGTGTGCCTGGCCGGCTCGGGCTCGGTCCCAGATGTCCCGCAGCCCTCACATGACAGACCACTGTGGCGCCTGCCCGACCTTGTGACCCAGCGGGTTTGCGGGTACATAGCTTGCGGGGGGGGGGGGGATAGTGACCCCGCAATGCGGCCCTCAGTAGCTTCTAGGAGCCGGGAGCATGCCAGGGACTGCTCTCAGCGTTTAGCTGTCTGCTGCAGGAGGCATGGCATTACTCCAGAATCCTAGGGCCCTGGGCCCTGACACTTCTGACCTAGGCAGAGGCCTGGCCCTAGTTAGTGCTCTGTAAGCAGGGAGAGCAGTGGTGGTGGTGGTGGGGGGTGGGGGATGGGGATCTTGTGAGACATCTGACCAGGTGGGGTCTCTGTGGCTCTCCGGGTAAGGGGGGGTGGTTTCCCGTTTGGGGGAGAGGGATCCTGCTGGCCCACAGGTCAGGGGGATTTGGGGTTCAAGATTCCCAGGCTTGTCTAGTAACATTCACCCCATTCTGAGTCTCAAGGTCCCATTTAGTTCCTATCATGGCCTCGTCCTTAGCACAGGAGACCCGTCCATGCAGCTCTGCTTCCCTTTTGATTAAGGTGAACAACCCTCCAGTTTTCCGGACACTGTCTTCCTTTTAGCCCTGAAGGTCCTGTGTCCTGAAACCCCTTAGGCGTGGGCAAACCGAGGGAGTCTCGGACTTAGAGTCAGATCCTCCTGATTTTCGGCACCGCCTGACGGAAGGTGACTGAACACCCAGGGACACATCCGGGGAAGCTGCTGAGGACACACCTGCCGGTGTCCTGCCTGAAACCATTAACTGGCTGAAACCACTTTCATTTAATTCTTGTAATTAAAATTCTGTTCAAATAAAGGGAACTTGAGGACCCCAAGAGTAAGCAATAGGTCGTGTCATTTACTTTGAAAATGCAGAATCAAGATTCACAAGCGCATGGGGAGTGAGATCAGTTAATTCAGGGACCGAGATCAAATTCCCCTTAAGGGCCTGAGCACGCGCCCGGCCCAGAGCGCGGCTCATGGAGACATGAGCTAGGTAGCTTTCCCAGCCTGGCCTGAGGAGTCATTTGGGGACACGATGTGTCCAAGTGAGGATAAGCAGAGTGGCCTGTTCTTGGCAGGCACATGGGGATCGTGCCCAGAGGACATCCCGAATGGAGGTGTAACCACCTCCGGCAGCCACCCCGGGGCCCTCCTGCCACCCAGCTGGAGCCTCCAAGGCCACACAACCCATTTAGAGGGTGGCCCCGACTAATGGCCACTTAAAAATGCATGACCGTGGCTCCTGCCAGGTCCTTGGCGGCATTGGGAGGATCCATCCCCAAGGTCCCTCTGGAAGGACCGAGGGAGCCCTGGAATCAGCATCTCCTTAGTCTCCCTCTGTCTTCTCTCCCCCCCTCCCTCCCCTGAGCTCTGTCACAGGTTCTAATTGTGTCGTGGCCCTTCTGCCGGGCGTGGTTCGGGCTCTGCACTTCAGCCACGGCGTGAGGACGAATCCTGTGGCTATGAAAGCCGAGGTTGCTGTCTGGCCCATTTTCTGCTCAAATGCACCAAAGAGCATCAGTACCCAGCACAGCTGTGTTCCCCACTTCCTGCCCTCCAGCTGGCTCTCAGCTTGTACCAGCCTCCGCTCAGACAGCAGGATTTGGCTCTTGCAACCCTGACAGACACCAGCTTACGGGAGGCTGAGTGGATTTTGAGGACAGCTCCCAGGCCGAGGGCTCGGTCAGGGAGGAGCTGTCTCTCTGAGCTCCTCTGCTTCCACAGTGGCCCCTGTAGTCTGAGTCCAGCCTTCTCTCACGAGACTTCGCGGTGACAGAACTCCCTGTCCTCCCAAGCCCAGTGGGTGGCACTTTGTCATCACACTGCAGACCTCCGCCCCGCCTGCATGGGCGGCTCCTCCCTCCTCCCTCAGCCACGCCCACACGCAGGGGTCGGCCACGGGTGGCATTCAGTGGCGTTGGATGCCACCAGCAGGAGACCCTGCTAACGGTGGCCTAAACAAGAAGGAGGTGGTGTTCTCCCACGACAAGGGTCCATACTGACCTGGCTCGGCAGCCAGACAAGGTCATGGCCATTGTCTGGCCCAAGAGACGGCCATCTGCATATCACTGGCCAGCACGTTGCCCTGCAAACAGTCCAGGCTGAAGTGTGGCTGGGAACGTGCCTGCCTGGCTGTCCTGCGTCCACGTGGAGGCCCTGGAGTGGGTGGCGTTGGGATGTCTGCTGGGTGTCTCTGGAACACGCTACTTCTAGCACCTGTGTTCCCAGAAATGTTCCCCAGCCCTCCAAACCACACCGAGAGTCTAAGGGGCTTTAAGTGCCCGGGCTTCAGCAACACATGTGCTAAAAGTGGAACAGCGCACCGGGGAGCCCAAAGCCGCTGAACCCCCACAGGTAGAACCCCCGAAGGGCTGAACCCCCACAGGTAGAACTGGGGCCTGAGCAAACTGGCTACCGAGGTGTTCAGGAGTCAGGGGGCTTCCGTGGGCCCAGGACCCTCGAAGGCAAGGGACGGGGGCCTGAGAAAAGTAAGCTGGCAGCAGTTGCCATGGTTACCATGCATCTTCCCCCCCAGGGACACAGGGGCCTAGACTTGGATGGAAAGGGCCTGACTGATTTTAAAGAAAGTCCTTAAGGCATCTCTTTATTGGAAAGGCCCTGGAACTCGTCCGGTTTTATTGGGTTAGGATGTCTCTCTCTGCATAAAGTTCACCCCATTCCCAGGAGGGTTCTCAAGTGATAGGAGCGGGTTAAACATCGTCTGTTGAATTTTTTGGATTAGTTAATACACTACCATATAGCCCAGTACCCACAGAAAGGTCCAGTGTCCTGGGGCCTTCCTGCTGGTGCCCCTCCCCCACACCCCCCCCAACACACCTGCTCTGAGGGGGGCAGCGTGGGTGTGGCACGTGGGTGGAGGCCGCTAATCCACACGTGGGCCTGGCCACCTTCTGTCTGCCACTGGCAATACAGGGGTCCTACTTCCCACCACAGCATCACTGAATAGGTTGTCAATTTTAGACTTTTGCTGATTTGATGAGTGTCAGATAATAGGAACTATAGTGCTGGTCTCTGCCCCCGTCCCCGGCACAGAGCTCCCGAAGGCCCCGTAATTTTCTAGGTCACAAGGGCACTGGGAGCATCTTTTGGGCTAATGAGGTGACTCAGTGGGCTCCTGGATCGGTCCTGGGTCTTTCTGGGGACCTGAAGCTCGGGACTGGAAGCTCGGAACTTTCAGCCCCGACCCCCCATTCTCTGGGGAGGGGGAGGGGCCGGGTATGGAGGTGATGAGCCATCTCATTCCTGCGTGAGGAAGCCCCGCAAATCCCAGCAGGTGGGGCCCAGAGAGCTGCCGGGCGGGTGCACACGTCCCCACCGAGAGGGTGACGCACCCCAAGTCTGCGGGACAGAAGGTCCTGTGCTCAGGACCCTCCGGGACCCGCCGTACCCACCTCTCCATCCGACTGCTCATCTGCAACTTTGTCCCCTCCTTTATCACACGATGACCGGTGACCATGTTTCCTGGAGATCTGGGAGCTGCTCTAGCAAACTGATGGAAGCCCAGGAGGATCGTGGGAACCCTGGTTGCAGCCCGTGGTCAGAAGCAGTGGGTCCGCTGGGCCCTGCTGGTCGTGATTGGCGCCTGAGGTCGGGGGGTGGCTCACGTCTTTACCTTTTTATCTGGTTGGGTTTTTTCTTCTTGATTTTCAGGAACTCTTTATATATTGTCTACTAGCAAGATTAATCCTTTGTGATCTATACTACCTTTCTTTTCAGGGTGTTTATCTTTTGACTTTGTTTATGATGTTTTTTCCAGGCATGTCTTTATTTTTACAGTCACATTTAGAAGTCTTGTATTCTTTGGTTTCTGGATTTTGACACGTTATTAGAAAGGCCTTCTCCACTCCAGGGTTAAAGGGATTCATGCTATTTTCTTGTAACGATTTCATGGTTTCATGTTCTACATGCAGATGTTTGATCTGCCCGGACTGTACCCCCCGGGGTAGAGTGTGAAGCGTGGATTTAATGGATCTTCTCCCAGTTGGGCACTTAGCTGTCCCAACATAATTCGTCTAACGCCTGTCTTTGTGATGACTCTTTTTTTCAAATATCTGATAAGCCTCCCCAAAGCCCCATAAGATTAGTATCGATTCTATTTGATAAATAGATCCACAACAATAAAATGGGGATAAGATCTATCTTCCGGGTGGCTGGGATTCAATGAGATAAGCATATGTAAACCCCTGAGCACAGCACTACTCAATAGCATTTTTAAAACCACGGCGCTAAACCAGGATCACCCTGCTGCATGGAATCTCAGAATCAGCCTGGGCCACAGTAGTGATAAATGAGCAGAAACGCCTTGTCGTGTTACACTACTTTGGCCCTACTCCTGAAAATAGTTATGAAAATAACAGGAATACAACTTATACTTCTTTATTCAATGCCTCTTGGTCTTGGGCTCCCCTGCCACTTCCCAAAGATTTTCATTTCAGTCCGTGCCTATGTTCGATTTGAAATTCCAACTCTGCCTCACGCTAAATGCCCATGTGTCTTTGGGTCTATTTCTTTTTATTCTTTTAATACTTTATTTATTTATTTTGAGAGAGAGAGAAAGTGCGAGTGGAGAAGGGGCAGAGAGAGAGAGGAAGAGAGAAAGAATCCCAAGCAAGCTCCGCACCATCAGCACAGAGCCCGGCGTGGGGCTCGATTCCATGAACTGTGAGATCATGACCTGAGCTGCATCAAACCAAGAAGGGGACGCTTAACCGACTGAGCCCCCCGCCCCCACCGTCCAGCTGCTCCTGTTTGGGTCTGTTTCCGGCTGTCTGAGGTCCCGCTGGTCGGCGGGCGGGACGGTGTCCAGCCCTCTCCGTTTCCGTGTGCGCCGTTAAGCCTTCGTAGACGACTTCGCCACCTCGTAGAGCGTGCTTGTTATTCTTCCTTCACAGAATTTTCCTGGCTCCTTTTTCTTGTTTGTTCTTAATACCGTGTTTGAAGTTAGCCTTTCTAGTTACAGAAAAAATAGGGCTGTTGATATTTGTTATTGTAAGG